>NC_084923.1:30492500-31742500 GCF_958298935.1 Phragmites australis | reverse complement strand
CTTCCGAAAGGTTCTGGTAACTCTCGATTTGGTGGAAACGAGACACAAGTCGATCCGGCTTCCGAACAACACGATCCGAAACCCCGCAATCGCAGCACCACGTCTCCTCTGGTTATCAACCGGCGTTGCACGGTTGACCTCGCCAAGAAGGCTAAAATCCTTGCCTGTGAATCGAAGAACACAAGCAAGAACAAGGAAGAATGCAACCAAATTGCAGATGAATGATTAATCTCACGAGTTAGGGTCTCACAAACCGACGAAACGGCGAAACTGTTCTTGACAGAATAATCTAAGCAAAACCCAATCCTAATTAGGGCGGCGGCTACTGTATATAAAGGATTAGGGTCGGCCAAGGACCCCTGGACGTGTCCCTAATGGACTCCAACACGATACATGGCCCAACGGACCAAAAACGGTGACGCAGCACCGGGACAGATTCTGGATGCTGACTTGTTTCGACGTTTCCCGTTGACTCAGAAGGAATTTGGACCTTAAACCAACGCCATTGGTTTCCTTATGAAATTATCTTTCCAACCATATGTGAATCGTCGAAAACGGAGTCCGGATGCGTCCTGGACGTCCGTTTTACTGCTCGCTGGTCCTGGAGGTCGAGGCTGATTCGGACTCGAGTTGGACTGGACCTCCTGCTGTTGTTGGACGTCCTAGCTGCTCCTCCACGCCTCCAAGCCTTCCTCTATGTGTCTCCTTGTCCTCTCCCTGATTCCTAACCAACACATAATCATTAGGTAGTAATCTATTCTCAAAATTATATAAAGAGTTGCTTAGGAACGAGCTCACCTCTAAATTTAATTGTCGTGCGCGAGTTCTTGTGATTGGACCTTGAAAGTTCAATGGAGGATCATTGTATGTATCCGAGGGAGTGATGTCCTCATCACCGGGTACTCGGGGACCACTATTCATGGCCCTAAGCACCCCTTCTGGAACTGGCTCTTCTCGGGTCCTCGGGGAACTCTGGGTACTCGGGGACCACTGTTCACGGCCCCGAGCACCCCTCCCAGAACTGGGTCTTCTCGGGTCCTTGGGGAACTACGGGTACTCGGGGACCACTGTTCATGGCCCGGAGCACCCCTCCCGGAACTGGGTCTTCGCGGGCCTCGGGGAGATAGTCCCCGAGGGAAGGTACCACGTGGCATTCTGCTGTCCTGGCCTCGGGACTCAGGGACCCCTGGTTCCCATGTCACTGATAGCAGCCCCCAGGCCCATCGGCAGGCGATGGCCCAGAGACTGCGGATGGGCCTTATTTCTTCAAGGCTGATCACAGCATCGGTGCAACGTGGCTTGTCGTCAGGCGCCAAACCCTTGCGGTCTGTTGCAGTCTTTTTGGCCCAACCTCTTGGTACGGCCTAGGCGGGAAAACGAAAGGACGCGTGCCCTTCCGACTTCCGAGAGGAGTGATAACGAGGCGAGAGGAGCCCGTGGCAACTGTGAGGACCGAGGGTGGTGTGCTTGGCAACCGCGTGGATCGAGCGAGATGCGCCTCGCAAATTGCACTGAGGAATGTGCCATTTGAATTCCCCATGATATAAAAAGGAGAGGGGAAATGAACCGTTACCCCCCACGCCATTCTTGCGGTTGCCACCCTCTGCTTTCATCTTCCTTGCGCACTGGGAGCTCTCTCTTTAGCCCACGGCGCACCTCGCTTCTAACCTCTTCCAGCACACTCCGCACCCCCAAAAAATGCCGAGGGCAGGAAGCGGTTGCCGGGACGTGTCAAGCACCAACAACGTCCTGCCGAGGTCCCACCTCATGAATGAGGAGGGGGCGGAGAAGGTTCGCAAGTTGATGGTCCCCGCTGGTCAGCGGGAGGAGTCAGTGGTGACGCCGGCCAACTTTCCGCCTTCCACGTGCAGGCCTGGGCGGATCATCGTCTTCGTGTCTTTCATTGCCGTCGGGCTGGTGCTGCTGTTCTCGACATTCCTTCTACAAGTGTTGGACACGTTCGGCGTCCAGCTGGCCCACCTGAGTCCGAACTTGGTGGTGATCCTGGCGATCTTCGCCCACTTCTGCGAGATGTTCATGGGAGTGCCGCCGTCGGTCGCGCTCTTCCAGCACTTCTTCATCCTTCGAGCAGACGGGAAGAAGAAGGGATCTGACGAGGTGGAGGTTGTCGGCTGCTGCAACTTCCGCCTACGGGAGGGACTTGGCGACGTCTACATCCCGCAGGTGTCACGTGGCAAATGGGACGACTGGCGCCGGGACTGGGTCCATGTCGACGTCAGTCCCCATGACTGCCTCTCACTGCCCCAAACACCGGCGGAGCCCCACAGGCCAATCTGGGAGGCGGCCCCTGCGGAGGATGAGCGCATGCGCCCCATGCTGAACGACATTGAAGACATGCGCCGGGCGGGGCTTACCTCGCTAATGGTGGTCGCCGATTACCTGCGCCACCATCTAGCCCCTCTGCGGGAGCGTGCCTGCTTCGCCTGGATGTACACCGATCCGGGCGACTTGATGAGGACCTACATCGGCGAGGAGGGGGACCTCGATGAGGGGGCTCTAGCGGCCCAGCTGAAGGTGGTGACCGGCGTCGATGACCTCATCCGGGCGGTCCTGTCACACGAGGAGCTGGCGCTTTGCGCAGACAAGGGTCGGGCGGCTCTGCAGGCGTCAATACCGGCCTTCGATGCCCAAGGGCTGGTGGACCGTTCGGGGCGCCGGGACCCCGGGACTATACACATCCCCGGGGTGGATGAAAACGGAGGGCAGGGTGTCACCGCCGAAGACAGCAGGCCAGTGACCTGAGGCGACAAGGGGAAGCGTCCCCGGGCGTACGTCCCTCAGCCATCCTCATCCTCGTCGCCGGCACCTCCGCGACAATGGCTGACAGTAGGCAGCACAACGGCGGGCAGCCGAGGTGGCCAGTCTTTGGGAGTGGACTCCGAGGTGGAGGCTGGATCTAGGGTGCTGCAACCCGGGGGCCAGAGCGTGGCTGGCGGTGCGACAGCTGGGGGCCAGACTGACCAGCCTTCGGAGGCAGGCTCCGGGGCGGCCGCTAGGGTCGGTCCACGATGTCTCGAGGGCCAGAGCCCTCCCCCGAAAAGGAGGAGAGCAGAGCCCGGGCCTGAGCCGAAGCCGCAGAGCCCAGATTTCCAGATCTCGCAGTCCCGATGGCGGTACCGCAGGCCCAAAACCACGTAAGCTCCCTTTCTGTCTCGAGCACATTTTGCCCGGATTTTGGCTAGTTACTAACCTATTTTCGTTTCAGGCCGCCCAAGGATTCTGAAAGAGGCCAGAAGCCCCTGGAGCAGCCGAGGCCAGCCCCTGTCCCTAGGCTGAGCGCACCGACGGACCTCGAGCTGAGGGCTCCGTCCAGCTCTGAGCCAAGAGCTTCGGCCGGTCCCGAGCAAAGGGCCCCGGTTGACCCTGCTCTGAGCCCTCTGAGGAAGGAGCGCGGTGGCCGTCGGGGTCCACGAGCGCCTCTGCAGAGAGGGCTCGTAGGGGACCCAGCCCCCGGCCATCTTTTGGCCAGGGCCCGGAACCCCTCCCCGAGGTGCTGGGAAGCACCCGGAAGGTCATTAGGCGGCTCGAAGCGGCCGTTGTGGCAGAGCGGTCTGAGCTCAAACAAGAGCGCGCCGCCCTAGTCGATGAGAGGGGCCGGCCGGAGGAGGCCCGAAAGCTACTGGAGACCCGCATTGCCTTGGCCCACGCAGCCTACGAGAAGTCCATGCACGAGGTGGCCGAGGAGCGGTAGGCACTGGAGGAGGCCCGCGACGAGGCCGTCGCCGCGCAGGAGAAGGCCAGCCACCTGGAGCGGCTCGCGGCGGAGCGTGACCAGGCATCGAGGAGGCGCGCCGCAGAGCTGCTTGCTCATGAGCGGCAGGTGGTTTCTCGGGAGGAGGCGGCCAGCAAAAGGGAGGAGGTCGTGCAGTCTGCCCAGGTGGACCTGTCCCGCCAGAACGACGAGCTCGAGCGCGGCCGAGAAGATAGGTTGCTGTCACACCCGGTTTTAACGGCCAAAACTAAGTGCGGCTTATGTGTGCTCAGGAAGTTTAACACACATAAGGACGTCATAGGTGAAGTAACAAAAGCAATACTTTATTCAATTAAACGTTCACCTCTTACAAAAAAAAGACTTTACCTAAGCAAACTCAAAATTAATCTAAACGACATCATCTAAACGACGGCAGCGGGACGAAAGCATTGGCGACCAAAACTCCATAGGCACCGACTGGAAGACACGCTCCTTAGAACACCAGGTCGTCGTCTTGGAAATCCTCAAAGTCTTCCACTGAGCAGCATATGTTTTTGGTAGGAGAAAGCAAGGGTGTGCACATAATGTACTCAGCAAGTGTGGGAAAAGTAATGACATGCAGGCTTATATCAAGAATAGGCTGACACAAGGTATTATTTGCGTAAATGCGAGTAATGAAAACACATTTGGACTCAAAAGCAGTAGACAAGTATTAAATGAATGTAACCCAACAATCCATCATCTAGCATACAAGGTTCCCCACCCTGCATACCACAACCGTCTAGTACTCCCTGTACTAAGACCAAAACCACACCATCTAGTACTCTCTGTACCAGAACCAAAACCAAACCATCTAGTACTCCCTGTACCAGAACCAAAACCAAACCACCATCTAATCATGTGAGGATCCAAGTCTCTCATATCTGTGAGCACGGCTGTTATAACAGTTTTACACTCTGCAGAGGTTGTCTAGCTTTCCCCACGAGTCAGTGAATTCCATGTTGCCGTGTTTGCAAGACACTTAACACACGCCAGTGGTGTGCCGCCAAGAATCACTGTATGACACTTTCCACTAACCAGAGACTAATCCAGTGCTTGTCTGCCCACTAGGTTTCACCGCTAGGCTTTACGCAAGCAAAGCTCCTACCCAGAAGCCCCCTTTTGTGCTGACCAAACGCACACTGGACAGACTCTAATCAGTATGTCACACCTTACCCATATCAGCCTCGTGGTTGGTACGTAACTTCTTGGGTTGTTGCTCCACGAACCGGTCCTTACTTAGGTTACTTGAGCAAACACTAAACCAACGTCATAACCACGACAACTATCACCAACATCCCTATGCTCAAGACCTAAGGTTCCATGTTGCTAAAACATTATCTTATTAACCATCATTACTGCATATGTTTATTAGTCAAAATTATGACACTTCCCAATATCCCAAAAGCAAGGCTAAGCAATCTATCCATAAAAGACTCCTAACCATAAACCATCTAGGTTCCAAGGGATGATAAGGGAATATCTAGGGAAAAACCCTAACATAAGTGACTACCCATCAAATTGACAGACATTGCATGCAGTTTTGTAAAACAAAACATTTAAAAAAATGTAGGTTCAATATGATCAAGGACACTTGCCTTCTCCTTGCTGCTGCTCAACGTATTCTTGCTCCTGGTCCTGATGTTCTTCAAATTGATCCGGGACGTTATCGGCTAATCGCACAATCACCGACAAATAAATAAACAAGATACACTAAGAACAGAGCACAAAACAAAAGAACAACGAGATAAAAAACTGGCTAAAAAGAAAGAGCACTGAAAAACGAATCCATCGGCGCAAGAATCGCTTAAATCGGAGTTACGATGAAAAAGTTAGGGCTAAAACAAGTCTAGGGTTAAATCTGGAAAAAGAAAAGGACCAAAATTGAATTAATAGAAAGTTTAGGGACCTTTTTGTAAAAATAGAGGGACTTAAATGTAATTATGAAAAAGTATAGGGACCTAACTGCAAAAAGTCAGGGCTCTTTTTGTTATTTCAGAAAAGTTTAGGGGCTAAATTGCAAAATTACCAATTAAAGGAATTATCATATTTATTTTTATACTGAAAAATGTTTGAATTACTGACTAGGTAGCTCTGGCTGACGTGGCATGGTGACAGGGGTGACACATCAGCAGAAAGGCTGAGGTGGCGGCTGAGGTGGATGGTTGACATGGCATGGCTGCTGACTGGGTTAAGTGGCAACACGTGGCAGCCTCTGGTTGGTCAGCGAAGGGGTACAGATGAGATCTAATCTAGGCCGTTGAGGACAGATCCGATGGTACAGAACAGATCGGGTGGCCGGAGGGGAAGAACAGGGCTGCGCCCAAGGGGTAGCGGCGGCGCATGGCCGGGATTCTCGCCGGAATCGGCTAGGGCTCACCGGCGATGACGACGAGCGGCGCAAAAGAATCGGGGGAGCGTGGGAAATCCGTTTTCAGGCTTACTGCGGGCTTGGCGGCACGGGAAGGCGGTCGGCGACAGAAGGGGGCGGCGGCTGCTTCGGGAACTCGTCAGAGAGGGTGCTCCGGCGGCGCAGGGGCCAAGGCGATGGCGGGGAGAGCTTCAGCAGAGGCAGGTGCGTGCAATGGTGGGCTCGGGCTGCGTTGATTGGCTCTGGAGCAGCGTGGCGGCGAGCTCGGACGAAGCGGCGGCGATGGCGGCTCGGCAAGCTTTGAACTCGACGACTAGGGCTCAGGTCTCGGCATTTTTCGGATGACATGAGTTCGGGTAGGGGGTTTCTACTTATATAGGCGGCTCGGGATATCCAGGGCGTCGACGCAGCGCGTTTAACTCGGACACGGCGGCAGAGGGCTAAATCTGAGCTCGGTTTCTTCGTTTAAACGTGAAATCTTAAGGGATAAGGCCAGTTAGAGATAGAGGAGATCCCAGGCTTTGATTTGGCGAAAATCTAGAAGCTCTAAGGCTCGGGACGGCTTGGATTCGAATTGGAAGGCGGCGGCCGGTGCGTGTTTGAGTTCGAGTCAGAATCCGACCGAAGGAGGAAGAAGGGCCTGACATGCGGGGCCCGCATGTCGGCGACTCAAGTGTGGGTGAGTCGGCGCGGCGTCTTCGGCGTGTGGGCTGGCGCGCGCGAATGGGCCGAGGCTGGGATGAGGCCCAGGTGGGAGGGGAAGTCGGCGGCGGCTGGGCCGAGGCCGAGGAGAAGCTGGGCCGAAAAGAGAAAAGGCAGCCCAGAAGAGGTTTTATCTTTTTCCTTTTTCCTATGAATTCAAATCCAAATTCAAATTCAAAATCCACGCAAAAACTCTTCAAATAAATTCATCAAAAATCAAATAAAAACCTTATTTGCCTAATTCAGCATGAATGCAAAATATTCACTTATATCCTATGTCATTTTCTTCTTCTTGCATATAAAATAGGGTTTTCTCTCTTTTTAAATAAAATATTTAAACTCATTTGAACTTTAACAAATATTGAGAAAATTTTTGAATTAGAAAAAATTAGCGTGTTACAGTTGCCCCGACCACTCATCGTTCGAGTAGTGGGACCACCCGAGCATCCAGCCCCCGAGCCCTCGCGAGTGCGCAGCTGCTGAGTCAAGAGACACAGACATGAACTTCTTTGCTCGGGAGACAAATCCACCTGGCACGGTACACGCCACGTCCAGTGAACGCTTTTCACCCTGCGACCTCTCAAACAAATAGACCGGAGACGCGCACGGGTGGAAACGCGACCAAGAGTCCCCACAGTTTGGTGGTGTCCGGGGTAGGACTGACTAGGTCGAGCACCGACAGCCCGCCCCTGAGGTCTAGGCGGTCCCGACCACTCATGTTCAAGTGGAAGGATTACCCGAGAACCCCAGAGGCTCGGTAGTGCGCAGGGTACTGCCAAGCCGGCCGGGCACCACGGCCACCATAAAGGACCTAGGTCAGCCGTCGCCGCCTGTACGGTACACCGACTACTGTCTGTTTTTGTCGTTTTGGAAAAGCGTGCATGTGGGCGGGGTTTTGCGCGCGAGGAGACCATCTCGCCGAATAGATTAGCATGTGAGGATCCTGAGGATAACTCGGGAAAAATAGTTTATTGCGTATATATGAAAGGAAATTCATATAACTTTAGTAACTCACTGGGTAGCTTTCAGCCTTCCGGTTGACCGGTTCAGGAAAGGGTAGATGCCCTGAGCTCGGGGCGCCCGGGAACATGGGTTCCCTTGTGCAGAGCGCCTAAGCCCCCATAACGTCTTTTTAGCACCCGAGGACTGGAAATCCGGTAATGGAACCAGGGCCTAGGCTGTCCCGACCACTCATGTCCGAGCGGTAGGATTACCAGAGGACCCCAGAGGCTCGAGCAGTGCCCTGGGCACTGAGGCCCTTGTAGTCGAGCTGCTTGGTTCTCGAGTATTGATCTGTAAGCTTGAAAAATAGACAAAAAGTTCATTGCTTGGTGCGCTCTGTTAGTGCGGTACTCATTATAGACTGCTCTTGTTTTTGACCCGAGACCTCTCGAATACCCGGACCAGTGAAGTGTACAGACAGAGGCATAACCAAGAGGTCCAATGGTTTGGTGGTGCCCAGGGTAGGACTGACCAGGCCGAGCACCGACAGCCCGCCCTAGGGGTCTAGGTGGTCCCGACCACTCATGTTCGAGCGGTAGGATTACCCAAGAACCCTAGAGGCTCGGTAGTGCTCGGGGTACTGCCATGCAGTCGGGCGCCACAGCCTACCACAATAGACTTAAGTCAGCAGTCACTGCATGCGCGCATACTGACCGGGATCCATTTTTATCAGCGAGAAAATGAGAGAGCATGTTTTTCTCACACAAATCAAGCATCTCACCAAACAGATTAAACATATGGATTCTAGAGGAAAAACTCAAAATATGAGCGTATATTGACAATTTGTACAGAGGTGCTAACTTACATGGTTGGTGGCAGCCCCCGACCAATTTGGCAGGGGGAAGGCCCCTGTCCTGGTTGGCCTGAGCACAAACATGCCGACTTATGGATAAAACTTGCGCAGATGCTCGATGTTCCACGCGTTTGGGAGAGGCTGCCCATCCTCCGTGGCCAGCCGAAACGAGCCTTGTCGCGGGGCACCGGTCAGGATGAAGGGGCCTTCCCACATGGGGGAGAGTTTATTCTTTCCTTTGCACGTCTGGGCGCGTCGGAGAACTAGATCCCCAACCTCGAGTGACCAGGCCCGGATGTGGCGCTGATGGTAGCACCGCAGGCTCTACTGATATCTGGTGGCTCGGACGGCGGCTCATCGTCGATGCTCCTCCAAGTGATCAACATCGTCGCGTCTTCAGTGTTCCTGTTCGCCTTCTGAATAAACGTTCACCCGAGGCAAGCCGAGCGTGAGCTTAGAGGGGAGGACCACCTCGACGCCGTATACGAGGAAGAACGGCGTCGCCCCGGTGGCCCGGCTTGGCGTGGTCCGGTTGGCCCATAACACAGCAGGCAGCTCGTCAATCCACCCTTTCCCATGCTTTGCTAGCACATCGTAGGTCCGGGTTTTGAGCCCCTTCAGTATCTCG
This sequence comes from Phragmites australis, assembly GCF_958298935.1. Taxonomy (NCBI): domain Eukaryota; kingdom Viridiplantae; phylum Streptophyta; class Magnoliopsida; order Poales; family Poaceae; genus Phragmites; species Phragmites australis. The sequence goes on along the minus strand of NC_084923.1, from coordinate 31,733,253 downwards.
GCATTTGCACGCTCGACTTGCCCGTTGCTCCGAGGATGAGCGACAGAGATGAAGCAAAGCTTAATCCTGAGGTCCTCGCAGTATTCCCCGAACATGGCACTTGTGAACTAGGTGCCATTATCGGTGATGATTGTGTTCGGGACGCCGAAGCGACTTGTGATACCGTGGATGAATTGGATCGCTGTGTTCTTGGTAACCTTGACAGCTGGGACCGCCTCTGGCCATTGGGTGAACTTGTCGATAGCGATGTAGAGGTACTCATAGCCCCCGATTGCTCGGGGGAATGGACCCAAGATGTCCAGCCCCCGATTGCTGGTGAATTTGCTTTGCGTGGAACTGGCACGCCCTGCAGCGCCGAACCAACTCGGAAGCATCCTGGAGAGCTGTAGGTCAGTAGAAGCCTTGCCGAAAGGTCTTCCTGACCAGCGTGCAGAACGATGCATGGCCACCACACTCACCCTCATGGATCTCAGTGAGGAGCTCACTGCCTTCTGCCTGGGTGATGCATTTCAGGAGGACACCATCCGTGCCGCGACGGTAGAGATCCCCATCTACTATGGCATAGCATTTGGACTGCCATGCAATCCTCTCCAAAGAGGCATCATCCCCGGGAAGGATGTTTTATTTCAAGTACCCTCGGATCTCGTCGATCCATGAGGCATCTTAAGAACTACCAGCAAGCGCAGCGCACTCACCGGGCGGCGGCACCCTGACGGGACCTCCCACTGAGGGTGCTGCCTGGGTTCCCCCAACTAGGCTCGAGGGTTCCCCTTCATCCTGGTCGGCAGGCAAGACGGATGGCCGTGTGAGCACGACATACTGGAGTACTTCACCCGTTGGGGAGGTGAGCACCACTCCAGCCCCCGCGCCTTTCACCATGAGGGAGCCGTCAAAGTGCATGACCCAGTACCCGGGCCCATCTTGCCCGATGTATGCGGACAACTCTTTATTATCGATCTCGGGACTGGCCCACTCCACCACAAAATCGGACAGAGCCTGGCTTTTGATTGCCTGGTGGCTAACGAAGTGCAGATCCAATTCTGCGAGCTCGACCACCCACTTGACAATGCGCCCAGTGCCTTCTCGGTTCCGCAGGATCGGCCCCAGTGGGTATGTGGTTACCACCGAGACCTTGTGCACCTGGAAATAGTGGCGCAGCTTCCTGGAAGCGATGAGCACTGCATAAAGCATCTTCTGGGCTTGGGGGTATCTTGTCTTAGCGTCTCGAAGGACTTCACTAACGAAGTACACCGGTCGTTGTGTCTGGCGGGCCTGGACTATGGCCTCACCCGAGGACTTGTCGCAGCCCCCGAGCTCGGCGCAGCGGTCGGGGCCGGTCGAGGTCTCGGGCTCGACTCCCTGGTCGGGAGGAGCCGAGGTCTCGGGCTCGACTCCCTAATCGGGAGGAGTTGTAGTCTCAGGCTCGACTCCCTGGTCGGGAGGAACCCCGAGACCTGTATGCTGCTCGGGGGTGGCCAGGAGCTTGGGCAGTGAGGTGAGATACTTCTTCAAGTCTTGGAAGGCCTGCTCGGCCTCCGGTGTCCAGTCAAAATGACTGGTCTTCTTCAGCAATTTGAAGAGCGGGAGCCCTCGCTTCTCGAGCTTGGAGATGAAGCGCCCCAGGGCCGCCATGCAGCCAGCGAGACGCTGGACCTCTTTGAGCTAGGCCGGGGGACGCATATGCTCGATGGCTCAGATCTTCTCCGGATTGGCCTCGATTCCTCAGCTAGAAACCAAGAAACCGAGGAGCTTGCCCTTGGGTACCCTAAAGACGTACTTCTCGGGGTTGAGCTTCAGGTGGGTGGTGCGGAGACTATTGAAAGTCTCGGCTAAGTCATCCAGCAGGGTGGCCCAGTCTCGCGACTTGACCACGAGGTCGTCGACATAAGCTTCGACGTTGCAACCAACCTGTGTATTAAGGGTAATGTGCACGACCCGCTGGAATGAAGACCCAGCGTTGCGCAAACCAAAAGGCATTGACACATAGCAATAGGTCCCCACCATGGAAATAAAAGATGTTTTTTCTTCATCCTGTTTAGCCATGCGAATTTGGTGATAACCTGAATTTGCATCTAAAAAACACAAAAGATCGCATCCTGCAGTGGAATCTACAATCTGATCTATGCGGGGTAAAGAAAAAGGATCTTTTGGACAAGCCTTATTAAGGTCGGTGTAGTCGACACACATACGTAGCTTGCTGTTGGCCTTCGGGACGATGACTGGGTTGGCCAGCCGCTCAAGGTGGAGAACCTCTCGGATGAAGTCGGCGTTGAGGAGCTTGCTGACTTGCTCCCAAATGAACTCCTGGCGCTCGGGCGCCTGCCGCCGGATCTTCTGCCTCACAGGCCGTGCGTCAGGGCGCACAGCAAGGTGGTGCTCGATCACCTCCCTAGGGATTCCGGGCATATCTAACGGCTGCCATGCAAACACGTCAGCGTTATCCCGGAGGAAGGCGACGAGTGCGCTTTCCTATTAGTCGCCCAGGTAACCGCCGATTCGGATGACCTGAGACGAGTCTTCACCCACCACGACCTCCTTCGTGGGGATGGAGTCGTCGGTAGCGAGTCGGGGTTTGGATGAAGAGGGTCCCAGGCCCCCTGGGTGTCCTTTGACCTCGGCTCGAGCAGAGACCAAGGCCGAGCATAACTGCTCAACGCAGAAGATGGCGCTGCCGATCTCGGCGGGCACGGAGATGGGGCCAGCAGGGCCTGACATCTTGACCGTGAGGTAGGCGTAGTGCGTCACCACCATGAACCGGGCGAGCACCGGGCGCCCGAGGATTGCGTTGTAGGGCAGAGGGACCTCCGCGATGTCGAAGATGACGTTATCCATCCGAAAATTGTCCCGGCTCCTAAAAGTGACAGGCAGCTCGACCTGCACGAGGGGTAGTGTATGCCCCGGTGTCACCCCGAAGAAGGGGAGGGACGGCTTTAGGCGCCTCGAAGGCACCTGCAACTTCTTTCTCTTTTTCTTTTCCCACTTGTCAGTGCGGGAAGGACCTACCTTGTCGGCAGCGGGTTGCTCAGGGCGCAAAACGTGCACGCCCGAGCCTCCGCCGCCTTGGCGCACTTGTCGGCTAACGTGAAGAGCTCCACGGTGGTTTTGACCTCATGCGTACCTAGCTTTTCAAGCATCCGCTCGTCGTGGACGCCCTGCCTGAATGAGACGATGATGGCATGGGGGTAATCACCGGGATGGTGTTGCGGACCTGGCTGAAACACTGTATGAAGTGCCTCAGTGTCTCCCCCTCTTGCTGCTTGATGGCATGGAGGTCGCACTCCAAGCCGGGGCGCGTGAAGGTGCCTTGAAAATTAGCCACAAATTGGTGGCACAGATCATCCCAGGAGCTAATAGATCCTGGGGGTAAGTTCATAAGCCAAAAGCGGGCAGAACCCCTCAAGGCCACATGGAAGTAGTTGGCCACAACCTTTTCATTGCCGCCCGCCGCTTGGACGGCAGTGGTGTAGATTTGGAGGAACTCGACGGGGTCGATGGACCCATCGTACTACTCCGGTAGCTCTGGTCGGAACTTCGTGGGCCAATTGACCCGGCGGAGCTCACTGGTGAATGCACGGCTTTAGGCGCCTCGAGAATGACGTGCGCATCCTCGACAGCCCTCCGCTCATTGAGGTGTAAGCGGAGGTCCTGAGCTCCTGTTGTGACCAGGGGGCGGCGCTCCGCCTGGAGCCCCCCCCCCCCCGGCTAGTTCTGTCATCACCCGAAGATGGTTCGGCTCTTGTTGCACCGCGGTGGGAGGTGGCACGGGAACTTTCGACCAGCACCTGTCGGTGAGCCGTGCCCACCAAGGCGGCCACCTCCTGCAGCCAACGGCCTTCCGGGGTTTCCCCCGCTGCCTGGACAGGTGGGTTCCTGAGGAGTGCTTGCGCCGCAAGCAAAGCACTCCTAGGGTTGGCGTCACCGAAGGCGAGCCTACGCAGTAACGTTGCCCGACACTGTACGGACGTCGATCTTGCGGCAGGGACGTCTGCCGCTTGCTGAGGGTTAGGTAGCCCGCCTGCGGCGACGGCGGTGGCGGCCCTGCTGGGCCCAGCGCTGTTGTCCCCGAGGGAGGGAGGCACCGTACGGGCCGACTGCTGCTACTGCTGCTGAGGAACAGCAGGAGCTGGGGCCTCCTGGGCCACGTGCTCCACTTCTTCGCTCGAGTTTGAGCCAGTGCGTTGAAGACGATGTCCGCCTGCCATTTTTTCTACAGAAAACAAGGTGGATTCAGGGATGCAACCCCCCTACCTGGCGCGCCAGCTGTCGGAGGACGAACTCCGCAAGCGGGGATCCTGAGGGACCCCCTTTGAGATTCAGCCGGGGGGATGATTCTGAATCTACCTCGTACGTGGATTTAATGCGAGTATGTGAGATGTAGGCGGGACAGATGATCGGCTGCTAGTGGGAGTAAATGCTTGAGGGATTTTAGACAGGTTCGGGCTGCACGGAGCGTAATACCCTACTCCTGTGTGTATGCTATTAATGCTCTGGGAATGCCTCTCTCTGGATCTCTGTATTACAAGGTTTTTTGTTTAAGTCTAGAGCTTCGGTCTTGCTTCGAGCTTAGTGAACCTCTGCTTCGCTTCTCAGACTTGTGTGCTATGCTTGTCCGAAACTTGTTCAGGCGTGTTAAGACTTCTCCTTCTCTGGAGGGTACCCCCCCTTATCCTGTTAGGGGAGGCTTGGCGTTCCTAGAAAGGAGGGCACGAGTTCCCATGAGCCATAAATGAAAAGCAACCATCATGGGCTGCAGTTTGATGTTACAGGAGGTTGAAAATGCGCCCTTGGCCGGTCCTGTCACTCATTACGCCAACTTTAGCAGGTGCAGTGGGGGGAGCCCACCGGGAAGCCGTCGAACGACCCCCGCATGCCCGCTCGGTCAGAGCAAGTCTGACGCAGCAGGGGGCAGGCGATATGCCTCGTGCCCACCAAAGATATCTCCGAGCCATTCCCCTTATGGGCCCTGCAAGGTGATGTGCGATGGGACCCGTCGCATTAAATGTCCCCACGCCTTCCTGCCAGGCGGTGGCAGGGACTGACGCACTCAGTACGACAGGTGTGGGGGGAGTGGTTGGAAGTGACAGGCCACGCTCCCTCTTAAATGCAGCATCAAACCTCTCACCAATTGACATCTCAACGCTAAGCCCTTGTGGGGTCCACCGGTAAGGGGCTTCTTAGGTCCTCGGGAAACTCTGGGTGCTCGGGGACTGCTGTTCATAGCCCTGAGCGCCCTCTCCCGGACATGTCTCTTAGGTTCTCGGGAAACTCTCGGTCCTCGGGGAACTCCGGGTACTCGGGGACCACTGTTCATGGCCCCGAGCACCCCTCCCGGAACTGGCTCTTCTCGGGTCCTCGGGGAACTTCGGGTACTCGGAGACCACTGTTCACGACCCCGAGCACTCCTCCCGGAACTGGATCTTCTCGGGTCCTCGGGGAACTACGGGTACTCGGGGACCACTGTTCATGGTCCCGAGTACCCCTCCCGGAACTGGGTCTTCGCGGGCCTCGGGGAGATAGTCCCCGAGGGAAGGAGCCACGTGGCATTCTGCTGTCCTGGCCTCGAGACTCGGGGACCTCTGGTTCCCATGTCACCGACAGCTACCTAGAGAGAGGATCAATGAGTGATCCCATTTTATACAAGTGGTACGTCGATACCTTAGGGTCTTGGTGACTCGCAGGCACCGTGAGCCTTGGTAGCCCAAACTTGTCAACCCTGGGCCTTCGATTGGAGTGGCGGCAAGAAGCTTGTACAGGGACGCAAAGACCCTTGCCTTAGTGGCTCAAGCTCCGAAGTAAAGATGACGATAAGTGACTGGAAGAGAGGCTTGTGGCGAACCTTGCCTTTGAGGATTGGTGGCTCAAGGGTCATGACCGAGTAACGACCGAGAGCAATAGCCCAAGTGGCTGCTCCAAGATGGACTAGAGGTGGCATTTATGTCATCAATACCACGTGACAAAAATGCTTTGTGCCGAGTTTATTCTCTATACCTTATTTACGTCTTTGTATTTACATACTTGTAATTTACATTTGCTAGTTTACCTTCCTAGAGTAGTCAGCTAGAATTGGCTATAGGTTGCAAACTCTTTTGAACGGTAAAGTAGACTTGATAAACCTAGAGCTATTTTAGATAGAATTTGATATAGATTTATCTTGTTAAGTTTTTAGAGCCGATTAGTTTTAGATATTCTAATTCAACCTTCTCCCCTTCGTAGGACGTCACCAACCCGTTTCACACTTTTTGCTAATAAAAGGAACAGGAAGATATCAAAAGGCTGCGATTGGGGCAGCACCAAAATTCCCAGAGCAAAATTCAGAGTTTCTTCAGTTTCGTTAGCAACTGTAGCACACCCAGCAACTCGCTGATTTTCGTCAGTAGGTCGCTGGCGCGCCTGTGAGCTGCGAACTGCCGATTCCCAACATTCAGAATTATCAAGATGAGAAGAGCGAGCAGAGCACACTCCCAAGTCCATATGAACGAGTAAAAATGGTCTACCTATGTTACCATCGGTTTTAACTTCTACGGGTGAGGCTCACATTCATACCCCTCCCTCACCAGAAATCTCGTTGCAGAGACATTTTTATGCCTTACATCTTAATCCATGTTCAAATATGAAACTAATCGTGCAATGGCTGATCAACTTTCCTTGGCTCAGCAATTTTAGGTTCTCTAATTGTCCTGGTCATCGTCATCAATGCTGAAACCTAATGGACCGATGTCTGATTCATCACCATCATCATCCTCTTCCTCAGCTATATCTAAGAACTCTTCCTGAACTTCGTCATCTGTGTCATCCCACAGCACTTCAAGAGCTTCTCGGTCTTCATCGCTTACATGATCAGGCTGTAGCTGCGAACAATATAAACCAAAAAAGCTTTTAATGAGCAAAGATTCTGTAAAATGTCATAAATCAAATTTTGCTAAAGGTAAGACATAACATACCTCATCATAGAGTTCTGCATTTTGGAGTTCCAACCAGTCTTCTAGCTGTGGACATTTTAAGATACTAAGCCGCTCGAGCTGTTGGGGAAGAGGCTGATCACATGTGAGATGCAGTTTTGGGCATGCTATAATGTTCAATAGCTTGAGTGATCGCAGATTTCTAAGGCCCCCTAATGCCTGCAGCTTCCGGCATGTGCGAATCACCAGAAGCTCTAGCGATGGCAGGTTCTGAAGCAGGATGCACTCAATGTTGTGAGAAAGAGACACCTTCAATGCTCTCAGCAACGGCAAGTCCAGGTCAGAAAATAACTCTTCATTGAGTTTTCCCTTTAGAATCAAACTAGAAAGGTTTGGAAGAGCTGGAAGCTTGTGTAGCTTATCACAGTTCTTGATCACCAATTTTGACAAGGAGGAAGACAGACGTTGTGGAAGATACCTTAGTTCAATGCTTTCCTTAATTCTGAGTTCATGGAGGCAAGGGAAGTCACCATCAGCTACTCCAGACCATTCCACCCAAGTTGGCATGTTCTCGAACTCCAGATCCTTCAGCGAAGGGAAGCCTCTTGTATCACCTTGTCCACAGAACTCCTTCCCGAGGTGCTGAACACCTCTCATCCATTGCAAGGAGAGCTCAAGGAGCTGAGGCAATTGGCCCAGTGGAGGAGGGAATTCACACCTTTGGTCATGCAGAGTTATCTTTGTCAGTTGGGAGAAGCTAGAATGCCCTAACCAGCTCGGATATCTGTAGCCGCCATAGTTGGCTACCTCCAACTCCTTCAGGTTCCGGTGTGGCCGGAAGCTCTCAAAAACTGCCTCCTCCAACTCTGGTGTAATGACAAGGTCTGTTTCATTTCCAGAATGATGGCTGCATCTGCCAGGCAATGATCCATCGGCCCATTCCATTGTCAGTTTTTGCAAGTGTTTCTTACTGACCAGATTAGCAGTTTGTGCGTCATCAACATTGCTTACTCTCCTTAGTCCAGTAATAAACAGCTCTTCACGGATGTTCACAAGGCCGTGTAGCTCCGCAATGTTGCAATGCCAGCTCCCACTTCCAATGCTAAACCTTGACAAGGACTGCAGCTTCGTCAATTGTCCAACCCCACTTGGCATGCATAACGGGGATCGTTGCTCGAACAGTAGATGGCGGAGATTGATTAAGTCCTTGATTCCTTGTGGAATAGCAACTAGACTGTATGTTCTTGCATCCAAGACCTTGAGGTTTAGCAGGCCGCAGACAGATTCAGGGATATATGTAATTTGCGTTTTGAAAAGCGAAAGGTACCTTAACAGTTTTAAGTCTCCAATTGAATCTGGCAATGTCTTGAGTCCAGTGTGACTAAAATCTAAAACTCGTAGTTGTCCGAAACTTTTCCATAGTGGATCAGCAATTGCCACATTTATATTGAAGGAGAACAACTTGGAATAGCAATTTGAGTTGTCTGTTGCATTGACAATTTGAAATATTCTGAGGCCTTCTGGAATATGTGCTGAATGCAACATTACATTAGCATCGGAGGAACTAGCAACCAATGATAAATATCGATAACTTTGAGCTAATCCATTGGAGTACTGGGTGTCTATTCTCAGGAAATCTTCACCTGCGACAAACTGTAGCAGATCATGGATGAGATCATGCAGGATGAAACACTCAAATCCATCATCAGATTGGGTTCGCTGTATCATTGTCCTTTGTATCAGATCATCAAAGTACAAGCTGCCAATATTTTCTAGCCGTTTGCGACCACCTTGCTTGAGGACATCCATAGACATCCACAGATTTATGACATTGTCTTGCAAGAAAAGGTATCTTTTTGGAAGCAAGGTGAGGAAAATGAAACACCTTTGAAGGCTTTTTGGCATTCGATCAAAGCTCAATCTGAGTGCTGGCAAGACACTGTCTTCACTTCTTGGCAACTCCCACTGTTCACTATCCAATATCTCTTTCCATGTCTCCTCAGTAGGCTCAAAGCGAAGAGCACTCGCAATTGCCTTTATTGCCAAAGGCAATCCTCCACATTTTTCGACAATCTTCTTGCCGGTTTCCTCAAAGACCTCTTGGATATTTTTAACATCAAATCCAAATGCTAGCTGCTTAAACAATATCCATGATTTATCAAAAGGTAATAAGCTTAGATGGTAGGGAGACACTGTTTGGAAAGTTCTTGAAACAGATTCATTACGGGTAGTTAGTAGGATCATTCCCAGTTGTGCACTCAGCATAGGGGATAACAAAGCATTCCAAAGGTCCTTGTCTTCAATCCACACATCATCAAGAACAAGGAAGAATTTCATGCCTTGTACTTGCTCCATTAGTGCATCTTGGAGATCATCCATTTCAGTTACCTCAAATTGTCTTCTGGTAAATGACATGAGGATCCTACTTGCCAGGTTCTTGACACTAAAATCAGGAGAAACATGGACCCAACCCTTGATGTCGAAGTATTTAGAGATCCTTCGATCATTGTACACTAGCTGAGCAAGTGTTGTCTTGCCCGCTCCCCCCATACCAACAATCGGAAGGACAGACAATTGGCATCCATCAGGACTGGCACCTGCAGTTAACAATTTGATGACGTTTTCCTTGTCTTCTTCTCTGCCAACAACATTTGGTTCATCTGCATATGGGTTGGTCGGCAGAGGCAACATTTCATCATCGTATTCCAGCATCGGGGCATCGTTCTCATCCATCTTGAGGTCATCCCATGCCCTTGTTATTTCGTTGAATCTCTCTAGGATCTTTTTTACTCTTGTTGCTAACTCATCAGGAACAGGAACTTGTACAGGGTCTGCTTCTGGTTCCTGTAAGAAATAGTAGATTAATCAGAACATTAACATGAGTAATCATTTATATTTCGTATGAATAAGTATACCACACAACAGAACAGATTTTGCAAACTAAAACAGAACAAATACCATGGAAAAAAGTTGAATCTTTCTTGGATCTGCCTATCCATCTCAGTGAAGACTTATTTTGAAAAAAACATATCTCAGCATGGAAGAAAGCATGAATATCTCAGCATGGCATCCGAGAGTTAGCTCAGTTGTCAATGACGGCGCAAGCACGGAGCGAGCGCCTGAGCCATCCGAGATTTATGCGGGTGTTCGGCATCTAGTCTCGAGCCTCCAACGAAGGCCGTGCAAATGGGTCACACTGTTAAAAAAAAGCATGTATATTCTTTGGCAGTTGAGATATCACAAAGTATGGTAGTAATCTGACTCTGTTTTCTTGTATAGGTGATTAACTAGACCACTGGGCCTCCTCACACTACAAATCACAAGTGTTATTCAGATCAACCCAGAGAAACACATGCTCACGTGAGTTGACCTGCTCACAAAGGTTGAAGAACTAAGTACCTTCCTGTCTCCCTTGCGTTTGCGACCGCTTCTACCGCTACCATCGCCCCGCCTGTCCTGATCTTCCATCCTCCGCCGCAGCAGCTCAAACTTGTACGCGTCAACGGCATCCTGGGCATCATAGACGAACTGCTGCAGCTCCCTTAGGCGCAGCCTCTCCGTTTCACCTCGGATGCTATGCTCAGCCGACTCGTCGAGTGTCCGCTGGATCCTCATCATCGTCCTCCGCAGCTCCCTGAGGTCTTCAAGAGCAACAGCTCCTTCATCGGAGGATGATGACCCAACTGGTTCAGCAACTAGAGAAGAAAGCTTGCTTGCTGTCCACTTGACGATTCCAGACGCAATTAGTCCGGCCATCTACTTGCACCTTTGTGCTCCAACTACAAGAACTTGAATTGGCGAGATCTAAGATGCGTTTCTGTTTGTGTGGCTAAAGAGAATAAGGGCATTGACCTTGGTGTCCTCTGCGAGTTTTATGCCTTCTGGCTAGCTTCTCACATGGAGTGGCCCCCACGATGTTCACTGGAAAGGTGAGCTTCTCGTTCTATCCTCCTAGCCTCAGTCATCATTCCTAAGGTATTAGGTATATAAGTGTTTATAAGGACAACTTTGACAATATTTGTGTTATTTATTACCTAACATATTAATCACTTTCGCCTTGTACTTTGTTGTATGAAAATTAATACCTTCTAGCTAGCTGCCACATACACCAAGAAAAACTTGTTTGGGCATTCCAAAGTTGAATATGCTCATGGTAGACACCCAATAGATAAAAAAACCAAATATTCTTTCAACAAAACCATAGTTCTGCTGGTCAGCGAAACAAACTATGTACAGTTTGTATTCGGAAATTGCCTGAAGACAAGACATGTTTGGACATACTCAACTAATTCCTTATTGAGCAACTATTGCAGTAACTTCTTGTTTAAGAATCAGGATCCGTGGATGTTACGAATCTATGGTTGTGAATGTTCATCTTTAAAAAATAAACTTTGTTCAGTTTGTATTCAGAAATTGCCTGCAGATAAGACTTGTTTGGACATACTCAACTGAATCAGGATTGGTGGATGTTACGAATCTACGGTTGTGAATGTTCATCTTTAGGAATTTTATTGCGGAAATGCATTTGTCAATTTACATTATGGCACCATGCTTTTGTAAGAAGATTTGGTCAGATCTAACATTGTCAACGCCGCTTCTTTTTTTTTTTTTTGAACCATTGCACATGGAGGCTTGTACTTTTATTGACCACACCTTTGTCTGTTCTTTTAGTGGCCCGGGCTGGTTTGCCAAACTTCACACAAAACTAGGGGTGGAAACGATCGGATACGGACCGAATAGTCCACTTTTCACATTGTTATCCATATTTTAATACAAATACGAATACAAATCCGGATATCCTCGAATGCAAATACGAATCAGATAGTTCGAATCCGAATCTGCATTCGAATATCTACTCGATCGGGTTGTATGCAAATATCGTACACCTTTAACGACAAGAATTTTTATTTTGGTGTGCAAAAACATTATTCACATTTGGAATTACTAGAATTACCAAAATTTTAGAAATTTCTTTCAAAATTCATGTTGGTTTGACTAAAATTTGATCAAATTTGATTGGGCCAGAATATATAAATTTTGTTCAACTCTGAAATTTCTAAAACATTAGCGAAATTTGGTTCCCTGATTGGCGGATACGAATATTATCCATTTCCACATCCGAATTCAAAGCAATTAGGATATCCATATTTGAATCCGAATCTCGAAAACGAATTCGGATACATCCATTTTAGTATCTATTTTAGAAATGAATATGGATATAGATATCCATATTCGTGTTTTGACGGATAAAAATATCAGATAATTCAAATATCTGCTATCTACTTTCCACCCCTACGACACTTCAATTTTCAAAAAACCTATTGAGTGTTACGTGATTTGTGGTGATAATTTAGCTGGCTGGGACTTGAGGGACCAGCGCAAGTAGTAGAGAGGAGCAGGGAGGGGTAGAGAGCAGCAGAGGGCAGCAGAGAGAGAGCTTTGGCCGGAACATATCAGAACAAAGGAGAAGGGGAGAGACCTACCGACAGGGTAGAGAGAGAGGGAGGAGGAAGATTGATCTCTTTATTGATTGTGTTTGGCCAGAGGCCCCTCATATATAATCCCAGCCGGTCGACAATATATCTTTATCTCTAATTAAATCTCTAATTTAAACTGATTCTATCTCTAATCCTTATCTCTAATTAAAACAAATCTATTTTATCCCCAATCTCTAGCTGAAATCCTAATCTGACTTGATATCTATCTATCGCCGACTACAGCCTCCATCTAGCCACCTTTAACATCACTTCCCCCTCGGCAAACAACTCATCCACGAGCTGAACTAAAGGGTAGGCCTTCTTGAAATCCTTGACAAGCTCCCATGTAGCGTCTGTCAGCTCCATGCCTTCCCATCGGACCAAGACATGCCAAATGCCTCGACGGAGACCTGCGCAAATAACTTGAGTAGGAACCAGAATGGCACGACCACTCTCCAAGGGTGGCAATGCAGGTGGGGCTTCTGGTGGCGTACCATAGTTGTGCTTGAGGAGGCCAAAATGGAACACATCACGGAGATGTACGCCTGCTGGCAAATGGAGACGATAGGCCACTGAGCCCACCCGTGCGGCCACCTGGAATGGCTAGACACTGTGCGGACTAAGCTTGCCTGATGGTTATGCAAATAAGGCTACACTGACGATGGAGCAAAAGGAGCCAAACCTAATCACCAACCTCAAATACCACATCGCAGTGCTATGTTTCTTAGTACTTCTTTCCATATTGTTGAGCCCGAAGAAGACGTTCGCGGATGGCTACCAATATTTCATCACATTCGCGAATCAAGTTGTCAACAGCTGCTACCTTTGCTGCACCCTACGTCCATGGAAGAGTGTTGGCGGTTCCCTCCCATAGACCACCCGAAACGGTGATGTACACAGGGCGAAGTGACATGACGTGTTGTAGCAATACTCGGTCCAAGGGAGTCACTCCAGCAAAGCGCAAGGCCGATCACTCGTGATGCAATGCAAGTACATTGCGATGATCTTATTGACAACCTCCATCTATCCATCAGATTGTGGATGGAACGTCGTGCTCATGTGGAGGCTCATGCCCGCCATCTTGAATAGGTCCTGCCAAAAGTGACTTGTGAATACCGGGTCTCGGTTGCTCACAATGGAGAAGGGTAACCCATGGAGACGGATGATGTCATCGAAGAAGGCGCGTGCCATAGAAGCAGTAGTGCAGGGGTGGTCGAGCGCAATGACAGACTTGAAGTGTACCTTGGAGAAGTGGTCGACGGCGGTGAGGATGACGGACTTACCGTGTACCTTGGGAAGGCCCTCCATGAAATCCATGGAGATGTCAACCCAAATGTTGGAAGGCACTACTAGAGGTTGTAGTAAGCCGGCAGGGTGCAGTGTCTTTGTCTTATTGCGGTGATAGGCCACTCACACATGGATGAAGTCTCAGACTAGCTGTCTGTCCTGTGGGACGTAGAAATTAGCTCACAAGCGGTGTAGAATCTTCTAAATTCTTTCAAGGCAGGTGCAGTGTGCTACCGGCAGGAGAACCGGCAACAACTTGGATGATGTGGGCAGGAGCACACGGTGGCCATTCATGATAAGGTTGTCAGTGAACTGTCATGGTGCATCCAATTCGCCTGATAGAATCTTGTCACATGTAGTTACCATCTCCATGTTGATCTCCAGATCACGGCGTATCTGCATGAAGACTTGGAAAGTTGGCCCTGAGATGGACAAAAGTGTTGCTTGGTCAGGGTCGCGATGGGAGAGAGCATCGGTCATCGTGTTGAGATGGCCTGGCCGAAAGTCCAGAATGAAGTCGAATCTAAATAGCTCGTTGAGGTTTTAGTGATCCGTGCAGATACAGAACTTGCGCCCCCATAAGTAAGGGAGCCAATGGTGGACTGCCTGCACCAAGCCGATCAATTCATGCTCATAGGATCCAAGCTTGACATGGTGAGTGATGAATGGTCGACTGAAGAAGGCCAAGGCGCCAACACCCTGGTGAAGAACTGTGCCAAAGCTAGTCCCCGAGGCATCGTAGTCAATTATGAAGAGCTTGTCGAAATTAGGTAGCTGTAACATGGGTGCGTTGGATAAGGCCATCTTAACACTTAAAATGTCGAGTCCGCCTTGGACAACCATTGCAATGCCTCCTTTTTGAGGAGCTTCATCAATGGTGTCGCTATGATGCCAAAGTCTTGTATAAACTTGCAGTAGTATGCCGTGACACCCGAAAATCCGTGCAAGCACCAGCAAAGTAGGGGCATGGTTAGGCCACCAGTTCTTGGACCTTATCACCATCCATGGCTACCTCGTCTACTGATATGATGTGACCCAAATAAGCGACAGGCGTATAGTTATAGCTTTATACATTTTTGTGTGGAATTCTTGATCTTGTGACGCGAAAAAAATTTGATAATGGAGATGGGAATCTCTACTTTAATTCTCTTCTCATGTGACAAATCATTTTATGTTACTCATATTTATATTCCATAAAAGTATTTCTACATATTCGAATTACCTCTGAGACCAAACACGACGCCCGGTAGGCGCAACCTGAGCTCCAACGCTAGCCTTATTCCAACAAAGCACCTCACTATATGCCATGTGGCCCCATCGGTCTTTGGTCCAGTGACCTCTCCACGCACATCACAAAAAAGTCATAAAGTCCACAACATGAGTACAAGTGCTTTGCATTGTTGGTGATATGCCCTAGAAGCAATCATGTATGTTTATATACTTTTCCGGACACACCACAACCATTTTGAGTTTTCGGTGATGCCTTTCGGTCTCACAAATGCGTCAGCAATGTTCCAAGCCTTGATGAATGAGGTGATGCATCCGTTCTTGCGCCAATTTTCTCTGGTATTCCTTAATGATATTTTGATATACAACATTTCTTGGTCGGAGCATATTCATCATATTGCATTAGTCTTCAAGCTCATGCGCCAACACAAGATTTTCCTCAAGCACTCCAAGTGCATTTTCTCCACTCTATCCGTCGCTTATTTGGTTTTGTCTTCTCAATGTCATTAGGGTGCATGTGCACTTGATGATATCAACATCTGAGATCAAGATTGGTGAAATAGCAGGTACCATGCAGTTCATCGAGAAGCTTGTCCACCACTGGAATTGGGTACTTGTCTTTCACAGTGCGTTCATTCAGCGTGTGATAGTCCATGCAAAACCTCCATGTTTTATCCTATTTATGAATAAGGAGGACTGGTGAAGGAACGATGAGCTGCTAGGATGGATTGCACCCTGGTCTAGCATGGCATCACACTGGCACTCCAGCTCATCCTTTTACAAATGCGGGTAGTGATATGGTGGTACCACCATAGGGGTGGTGTCAGGCAAGAGGTGAATCATGTGGTCATGAGAACGCTGGGGGGCAGACCCTGTGGCTCAGCGAATAAATCATCGAACTTCCATAGCAGTTCATCTAAGTTGTCACTGCGGATCGCATGAACCTCCATGCACTGAATATTTTGACGAGTAGACCCCAGGCCTTTTCAAAAGACACGATGATCACCACGCTAGAAGTCCATGCACAGATATTGGAGTCCCACAAAATTGTCCTAAGAGTTTGCAGGTATTGAACTCCCAAGATAATGTTGTAGCTGCGCAATGGAATGGCGTAGGAGTCCACTGTGAAGTCTTCCAGGTCTATGCGCATAGACAGATCAGTGCACAACCCTACGTAGCCCACCTTGTCACCATTGGCTATGGCAACATTCAATCCAGCGTGAAACTATCTAATTGGCAAACCAATGCGATGGACAAGCAACTCACTGATGAAGTTGTGGGTGGAGTTGTTGTGTGCGTGGAGCGCCTGATTGTTGCTGATGACATGAAGTTGCATAGTCTCCTTCGTGTGAATGCCTGCGAGCACGTGAAGAGAGATAATTGGCTTATCTGCGCCCACGGAAGCCGCATCATCTGGGCTGTTATTGTCATCGTAGTCGTTCACCTCTATGTAAAATAGGCACTGGCAATGATGTTCACATACGCACTACTCAACACAGTTATAGCATAGCCCATGCTTACGCTGTTCAGCCAGCTCGGCCAGAGATAAGCGACGGAAGGGGTACGGTGGTGGAGATGGTGTGATAGGTCATGGGGCCAACTATTGTGGCCCGGGAGGCTTAGGTGCCACTGTAGATTAAGGTGGCGTCAGCCTTCTTGATGCATGACTAGAGGAGCGTGTATGTGCTGTCGCACCTTCAGCAACCTAGGCACAACATTCAGACACATGAGCCAGGCTCATCACCATCTGTAGGTCAGGATGGTCTTGAAGCTCAACGTCGATGTGCACCCAATCCCAGCTATGCTGCGGATAGTGGGTCTGTGCGACACAAGAGGGCCTGGAACTGCTCCATGTAGGCTTCAACAGTTGTAGAAAAGGAGAGGTGTAGCAATTCACCCAACGTGTTATTTCGCAATGGTGGCCCGAAGCGAAGATGGCATAACTCCTTGAAACGCGACCAAGATGGTGTACCCTCATCTCGTTGTAGCATGAAGTACCAGTGTTGGGTGCTACCAAACAGATGGTGTGCCGCTAACCAGACCTTGTCACCCTCCAATGTGCGATGACCATGACAGAAGTGCTCACAGCGATTCTGCCAACCGAGCGGATCATCCTTGCCATCAAAGGTCGGGAATTCGAGTTTGTGGAAGTGAGGCACACCTATGTTACCACTTGTATGACCGTGGTCAATGGTGGAATTAATCTGCACAACAGATGAAATTTGTGGTGGCTGTAAGATTGGAATTGGGGATGGTGAACGGGGAAATTGGACATTGTGGATGGTGGTGGAGGGCGGCAGCATGGGGGGTGCGACACAGATTGGTGTGGCATAGATGGAAGGGGCTGTTGCAGAAGAGGAAGCGGGGCTATTGCGGTAATGGCAGGATAGTTAGAGATGTTGTGGTTGCCGACAGAGATGGCATGTACGCTGGCGGCTACTATGATGGCAAAGCAACAGATGGCAAACTAGCCTACAGAACAGCCAATTGACTTGTTGTCTCTGAGATTTACTTGTCAATAGCCACCACTTGCACAGCCATCTCTCCCATCTGCAAAGCCAATTGCTCTTTCATGTTGGCTAGGACCTTTGTTAAGGCATCCTTGGCCTATGAATTAGAGCCTTCAGCAATATCAAAACTCGACATCTCTAGTACAAGATTAATAAGACCTTGCCTTCTTAGATTATACCTCTAGTAACCACGGCATCAGGCAGTAGAGAGGAGCATGGAGGGGTAGAGAGCAGCAGAGAGAGCTTCGACTGGAACAGGTCAGAACAGAGGAGAGGGAGAGAGACCTGTTGAGAGGGTAGAGATAGGGAAATAGAGAGAAAGGGAGGAGGAAGATTGATCTCTTTATTGATAGTGTTCAGCCAGAGGCCCCTCATATATATAGTCAGTTGGAGATAATCCCAGCTGGCCCACAAGATATCTTTGTCTCTAATTAAATCTCTAATTTAAACTAATTCTATCTCTAACCCTTGTCTCTAATTCAAACGAATCTATTTTATCTCTAACCTCTAGCTGAATTCCCAATTTGACTTGTCGATGATGATCCCTGTCAATGAATCCGGGGTGTACCGGACGACGAGCGCGTTGATCGACCTTCCTTTGCGGTTGGATCGGATGGACACAAGAATGCAGGGATTTTATTCAGGTTCATGCCTCCCGTGGGATAATAGCCCTATGTCCTGTGTATTTTCTTATAGATTGGAAGAAGTTGTTACTGATTTCCCTCCATCCTTTATATAACAAGGGAAAAATGAGTACATACAAATGGATCGTGCCAAACTCTATAACAGACCTACTCCTAATGAAGCCAACTACTCCTATGTCATCATTACGGAGGGAATACACGCCCAACCTGCCCTGGTAGCCCTGTAAGCCCTGTCACATTCGTCGAGTGTTGTCACGTTCGTCTGCGAGGCTGTCCCATAGAATTAAATGCTACGAGATAGGTCACTCCAACTTTATGCCTGTCCATGACCATGCTCACCAAACGGAGTGGACAACATTTAATACGATTTGACTGGTTAGGTGAATACCTACCCTGCGACTAACAGGGGCTAGTCACAGGGTCTTATCCCTCTACTAGGGGGCTGGTCTACTAAGCTCTGCCTTGGTCGTGGAGTGAAGTCATGGTCTCAAGGATATCAACTGTCTGCTGACATTTGGCAGCATGGGGCCCACCCAGTGGGGCACGCCCTTACCTATTACACTGTCATGACTTGATATGTATCTGATGCCGGCTACAGCCTCCATCTAGCCCCCTTTTTTTTGCACCGGTTATAGTGCTTGCCAGTCATAACATATCCAGTCCCAACTTTAATATGACATTATGGCTCCATTTGGCACTTATTTCTTTCTAGATCAAGATGTGAGAGTTAGAATAATCTTTTTAGGCTCCATGTCAAAAAAAATCTTACAACAAATAGTAAAGATTCTTGTAACAGACAAGATGCCGCAGTATAGTGCAGCAACCACAAACTGGCTCTACATCACTAGAACTTTTCTTGTTTCAGTGAAAGCATCACTCAACTATTGATCGCTATAACATTTATTGGCGGAATTTTTTTCTTAATTTTTTGGTGGCTAATTGTGTGGTGTCATGTAGGAAGACAAGTTTTGGTGAGTGTTCCCGCTGTTTGCAAATGTATGCCCTTGCATCGTGCATGGAATCAAATTTCTCAAACCCAACTTTCAAGACTTCATATTTTCTTGACATTAATAGATTTAATATAATGTACCACATTGACCCCATTTTAACTTCGGCCGGCCATAGCCAACCCCATAGATAGGAAGCGTTCAGTGATGCTACCTCTCCCGTTGAGCTACTTTGGTCACAGCTATGGATTCAAGGGGTGCCCAAGGAGCAAGAAGCCCATAGAGTAAACTTATGGGAGGTCAAAGATCGCTGAAGGAGTAAACTAGGCCCAAAGGAACGAAGCCTCTATCCCAACCTGAAGGACTAAGCCTGAGGAGGATTCGAAGGTTTGACTTTCAAGACCCGAGGATAGTGGTACCCACGGGAATGAAAGCTCAGAGTATCGAAGGCATCTCTAATCGAAGATAGCTACAGGGACATGAGTGTCAAATCCCATGTTTGTACGGTATAGGATTGGTACAATGACTATAATACCCCAAGGATATTCTAAATAATAAATTGAACAAACAAGGGTACTCATGTAATGTATACCGGGGTGGTTGGGGTATGGCTATAAATACCCCAACCTCTTTGGTCAAGGGGCTAATGAATTTCAGTTTCACCGTATACTCATTCAATGTGTTTTGTGATCTTGATTCCAACGATCATAACAAATGATATTTGGAGTAGCCATGTGGCAATGGTATCAATATATTCATACTCCAAAACACTTTCATAATATTTGAACTTGTTTCTTGACATTAATTATTATAGAAAATGATCAAAGGTACAATTAAGTGCATGCTATGTCTAAATGACATACATTTATAAACAAAGCGACATTGGGTATATCTTTGACTTTTATATTTATAGCGCTTGAATTCGTGCACAAAGTAATGCAAAAAAAAAAAAAAAAATCCCTGTGTGTATATTGCAGCTGAAACAGAGAACCTGAGGGAGCTCGTGTAAAATTCTGAATACAAGAAACATGTATAATTAAAACTTCATGAAGAACTCTGGAAATAACAACTTATCAAGAACTTATTGTGTTCAGGTGCTGCGAGGAAGATGTATGAGCTACACAGTCGAAATATTTCGGTTGCCTGAATGAGAAAACAGGTGCAATGTTTGACAATCTCTGGATCGATGGATGCCCTGAAGATGTGTGGCACTAAACTTTCGTTTGGTGAACTATTCCTGCATGAACTAATTATTGTTCCAAGGCACATTCTTCATTCCTATTTATTCCAAAATCTGCAGGTAAATATTTTATCTGTTTACATTGGTTGGTCCATCATTTGAATTTCGTGTTATCCCAACTTTAATATGACATTATGGCTCCATTTGGCACTTATTTCTTTCTAGATTAGGATGTGAGAGTTAGAATAATCTTTTTAGGCTCCATATCAAACAAAATCTTACAACCAATAGTAAAGATTCTCGTAACAGATAAGATGCCACATCATAGTTCAACAACCACAAACTGGCTCTACATCACTAGAACTTTTCTTGATTCAATGAAAGCATCACTCAACTATTGATCGCTATAACATTGATTGGCAGAATTTTTTTTTCTTTTTTGGTGGCTAATTGTGTGGTGTAATGTAGGATGACAAGTTCTGGTGAGTGTTCCCACTATTTGCAAATGTATGCCCTTGCATCGTGCATGGAATCAAGTTTCTCAAACCCAACTTTCAAAACTTCATATTTTCTTGACATTAATAGATTTAATATAATGGTGTTGGAGAATGTACCGCATTAACCCCCTTTTGACTTCGGCCGGCCTTAAACAACCCCATAGACAGGAAGCGATCAGTGACGCTACTTTGGTCACAGTATGGATTCGAAGGGTGCCCAAGGAACAAGCCCATAGAGGAAACTTATGGGAGGTCGAAGATCACTGAAGGAGTAAACTAGGCCCAAAGGAACGAAGCCTCCGTTGGGGCCCGAAAGGACTAAGCCTGAGGAGGATTCGAATGTTTGACTTTCAAGGATCCGAGGGTAGTGGTACCCACAGGAATCAAGGCTCGGAGTATCGAAGGCATCTCTAATCGAAGATAGCTACAGGGACATGAGTGTAAAATCTCATGTTTGTATGGTATGGGATTGGTACAATGACTATAATACCCCAAGGATATTATAGTCATTCAATGTGTTTTGTGATCTCGATTCCCACGATCACAACAAATGATATTTGGAGTAGCCATGTGGCAATGGTATCAATATATTCATACCCCAAAACACTTTCATAATATTTGAACTTGTTTCTTGACACTAATTATTATAGAAAATGATCAAAGGTACAATTAAGTGCATGCTATGTCTAAATGACATACATTTATAAACAAAGCGACATTGAGTATATCTTTGACTTTTAAATTTATAGCGCTTGAATTCGCGCACAAGGTAACGCAAAAAAAAAAAAAAATCCCTGTGTGTAGATTGCAGCTGAAACAGAGAAACATAGGGAGCTCGTGTAAAATGCTGAATACAAGAAACATGTATAATTAAAACTTCATGAAGAACTCTAAAAATAACAACTTAACAAGAACTTACTGTGTTCGGGTGCTGCGATGTATGAGCTACACATCAAAATATTTCGGCTGCCTGAATGAGAAAATGGGCCCAATGTTTGGCAATCTCTGGATCGATGGATGCCCTGAATGTGTGGCACTAAACTTTCGTTTGGTGAACTATTCCTGCATAAACTAATTATTGTTCCAAGGCACATTCTTCATTCCTATTAAGTCCAAAATCTGCAGGTAAATATTTTATCTGTTTACATTGGTTGGTCCATCATTTGAATTTGGTGTTATCCCAAATGACAAAAGTTAAGGCTTTCTGGTTTTCATTCTGATGGTGGCAAACTTCTTTGGGAATCTCAGAGGAGTAATTAGATTATTTTGTTAGTTTAAACTTCACGAATGATCATTTTATGAGCTTTTCATTTTGGGGAGACATTCTCAGTTGACCACGCTCAAGGGATTTCCCTCGCGGGCGAAATTCTCGTCGTGAAGGGATTTTCGTTCCCTTCAGCGCTCCAACGGTTTCCCTTTACGGTTCCCTTCACGACGGGATTTCCAAGGTCATTCCCTTCAGGACGGGATTCTCTCTCCTGTCTCTTCGCGATTCCTCTCGAAGGAAAGCTGTTGGAGATAAGAGAAAATAAAGGGAATGAGAACAGGGAAGGGAATCGGGAAGGGAACGAAATGAATGGAATATGGTTGGTGATGGTTAAGTAGCGGACTGCATGCATATTACCTTCATTGTTCTGTATTTCTGGACAAAGAATTAAGCATATCACACCTGCAAGTAAAAGGAAAAGAGAGTAGAAATTTTGCTCTATTTTCGGATCATGAAAGTTCGCACTTTCCTGTACAAAACATATTTATCTTACAGTGAACGGGTGAAAATTAAGGTTTCTAAAGAAACTCGAAAGTCTTTGTACTATAACCTAAGTAGGCTTGGAATGAACGGAAGGAATAATATCACTTATTTTTTTTTTAATGTGGAACTGCAGGCGCATGAAGCAGTCTTCCTAGTTCAGAGATGGAGATGTCTGTTGTCAGAAAATCAGCAGGCGCCGGAAGTACTACAGTACAGTCGTTTTGTTCTGCGAGGATGCAATTCAAACATATAAACTCGTTGTCAGCAGGGCATACCTGAACAGCAGTGGTACTGGATTGGTGGATTTTATGCATTTCTTTGTACTTTAGCTAAGTAGATGGCTAGGACGATGAATCAGGTGACCCCATAGAAATTGGCGGATGAATCCCTGGATCTCCCTTCACTTTCAAATTTCTCCACTGGTATCTGTTGCTCATCCCGATCACCACGCCCTTGGTGTCTAATTTGGGTTTTTACCTGAATTTCTACTTTGAAATTGACTCAAATTTAAAATGAGATATTTGATTAACAACCGGAAAAAGAAGAAAAGGAAAAAAGAAAAAGGATAGGAGCAGCCCGTGTTGACCTTGGACTACTCAAGGTCTGACCAGCTGAGAGGCCCATTTGGCCCACCCGGTGCTCAGGAACAGCCCCGTAGGGGGTTTCCCTTCGGGTTAGGGGTGAGCGTGGAGCATAATAAATATTTGTGATCCATGCTAACTAACTAGTATAATGCTCGCACGTTACAATGGTACTTAAATGTTTTGAGCGTATATCCTAATATTAGGATAACACTAAAAAAAAGAATGTGATGTTCAAATATAAAAGGTAACATACAATATAATGATATTCTTAATTGTTTCACTATAAATATGATTACAAACTTCCCTTATAATCTCTGCAGGAAAAAAATTAATTAAACTAAAATAAGGCAATAACCAGGAAAAATAAGACATAACCACGACTAATTTTCTGGTTGGACAGCAGGTAAGGATGCGTTTGTTGGATAGCACTGGGAACTCCAGTAACTACACACAAATGAATTGATTCGATACAGCATAGAAAATACATAGTAAATCCAAATACAATTGTACAATATATTTCCATTTGAAAACTGGATTATGCGACTTCATCCTATCACAAGTGCACATGTCTTATCTTCAGTTGCCTGAACAGAAGAAAGTTTAACCGTTTCATATTTCCTTCATCCACTACAAGACACAATTTAGAAATGCAAATTAGTTGAATTTTTAGCAATCACTTCTTCCTGGCTAGCTGCTAGAGTTCCCACCAAAATCAAACACTGTTTACAATGACCCTTTCCCATCCCAACTTTAGATGTTTTTATTTATTAGATGGGAGGGGAGCAGGAGAGGGTGGAAACAAATTATAACTGAACAAAGCCATATCCCCCGGGACGGCCTTCGGAGACCCCTCCCAAGGAGTCCCCTATCCCTGCTAGGCCTCCGGGGGCTCGGAGGGTGGAGTCAAGGACGCATTCACCCCGAGGGTCGCTAAAAAAAAGAGAAACACAAATTAAGATTCCGGTGCACGACCAAAACAGGATATGGCTAACAAAGAAAACCACACCTAGTTCCTCCGAATCTCTTACGGAAGGGCCTGTAACATCCTCAACGTCCGAGCCGACGATACCAAAATTGTAGTACACGGAGGCCACGCCTCTCCGTCGGCTCTAGCCATGACCCACATTATCCGGGGGGCCCAGCCCGTCCCCCGGTCATCACCGCCACCCTGGCCCTCGCCTCGGGACTGGTCGCTCACGCTCTCAACCTGCCTCAGGCGCTTCTTGTGAACCAGGGGCACCTATGACGACTCGGCCGTGGAATCGGTATGCGAGCCTCCGGAGGCAGAAGGGCGCTGGTCTTGGAGTGTCCTCACACGGATTGGGGGGCTGCACGCGCTCGTTTTCCAGTGGCCTCAGGCTTTGGAGGATCCCGCCATGCCGGAGCCCCCACGCCGAGGTAGAAGTAGACACGGTTGTACCGCTCCCACATCTGTGCTAAGGCCACCGCCGCTCCTGCTCTGCGAGAGTAGGGGGGCCAGGATCACCTCCACGATCTCCACCGCACGCTCGAGTGGAAGGTAGCTCTTTGGAAGAAAAAGACGGCTCACATCGGCAGATCAAAAACCAAACTACAAGGGGAACTCACCAGCACTGATGAGTAGGCTGGAGTACATCTTCGGCCACTCTTTCGCACCTTGCTCAAAGACGTAGTTCCAGCCCGTTTGAAGGGGCCGAATGTGCAACATGGTGAACTCCTCCACGAGGTCACGCATGCTCATCTTTTCAGCCACCCTTCGGAGAAGGGCCAGCCGTGAGGCGAACTGGTCATCCGTAATCCCCGTCTCCGGCTCCAGAACATACGCAATATCCCAGTTTGTGGAGCGAAGGGGTGATGCAGGGCTGATGTTGTAGTATAAACACCGTTGCAACCAGTCAGTATACCATCGACCATTAATGGCCTTCGCCGGGAAGGCGTCGCGATACTACGACCATATCTAGAAGTTGACACTCCCGAAGCTAAGGGGCCACTTCGTCCCCTCGACCTTGATCAGCTTCGGCTAGCAGTTGGCAAAGTGGAGGGCCGCAAAGAAATCCGCCCTCACTTCACACCCCTCTGCCCGCATGGCCCACTCAAAGGTGGCCAGGAGGGCAATGGTGTTGGCGTGGATCCGCGGAAGCTCCACGCAGAAGTGGCAGAGCACCTCCTCGAGCAGCAGCACTAAGGGAAAACCTAGGCCTACCTCGAAGAAGGCCTCAAACACCACAACCTCATGGGCTAGAGGCTTCAGGACCTCCTCGCCCAGCGAAGACTGAGCGACAGCTCTGGAGGGAATCTTCCCCTCCCTAACCATCCGGTCAAGCTCCTCGCCACCAATGAAAGATGCCCCCAGTGCGGTGGTTTGCTGGGGGGGGGGGTTCTTTTGCTGGCATGCCAGAGCTCCACCCCTTGCGACAGCCCCATCAGCGATGGGAAAGCCAGTGCCACTAGCAATCTCCCTCGCCGCTCGAGTTCCGGCTTCACTCGGGGTACTCAAGCTAGCCATACGAACCACAAGAGGATGGTAAAAGGCGCTGGATTATGAGAGAGAGGAAGAAAAGACGCTGAAGACAAAGGCAGATGAGAACGAGGAGTTGGCGAAAAGGTCGCTCGGGGCAATCCCCCTCCTGCTACAAATAAGGAGCAACTTGCCCCCATAGGTGACGGGCGCATGCCCAGTCCTTTCGCCTGCCAGGCTGAAATCATGGGGAGTAGAACCGACCCCCTTGACCCTCCCCCCCCCAATAACAAGATGACACGCGTCCCATGCCCACCTGACTAGGCAGGACCGTGCCTTTCCCCAAGGCGCATTCAATGCCCCTTATCGCCGATGTCATCCAGCATATCCTTCAGTCACCCGGGTCAAACCATCCCAGATAAGCCAAGCAATACTTGGGCCACGAGCCATCACCCACAAGCCAGGGACCGTCAGAGACCCTGCTCCGAAGGAACCACGGGCTCGAATGCTCCGTTGGCCGCCCTCGCGAGGAGCTACTATTGGGGGTCGTTGTTAAGGACCCCCGACGGGCCCTTGGCTTAACCAGCCTAGCCTCCCAACGGCTCGGTCTCCCAAAGCCTCGACCTCCTGAAGCCCCGGCCTTCCGGAGCCTTGCCTCCTGAAGGCTCAGTCTCCCAAAGGCTCGGTGTCCCGAAGCCTCGGCCTCCCGAAGCTCCAGCCTTCCGGAGTCCTACCTCCCGAAGGCTCGGTCTCCCGAGGCCTCCGCCTCCTGCTGCTCGGGCTGGCTTCCCGGAGGCTACCGGATGAGTCGTCAGGTCTCAGGAAAGATCTGTTAGAGGGGAAGCACCGGTCATACTTTGCCTACAAGGAAGTGATCGGTATTAAATACTTAGGCTAGTGGACGCTGCTCTGACAACCCGGCATGATGGAGGCTGTCCTGACACCCCTGACAGTGCGGCGCCGGGCCGCAGTTGGCGATTGGCTCGCCCCCTTTAGGGGGCTGGCACCACGATAATTACCACTGTAGATATTTATCTCTCAGATATGGAAGAAAGCAGTTATCCAGGATAAGGCATAGTAAAACGATTGGATTCCAAATATTTGTACATTATGATAACTTGTACGCTAAGCTGTGCACGGCCCTATAAATAGGAGCTATGGTCACCTGGGCTAAAGGGACGGGGAAGATAGCAAAAAAGACACAGAGGTGAAAATACACTAAGTCACGCTGTGATAGTCCTCCCAGACCGATCTATTTTTTCTACCATCAATACATTTGTGGTGTTTCTTCCTCTTAAACTTCGTCTCCAAGCTTGAGTCTCCTTCTTAGAAGAAACTCTGAACATACTTACTGAAGCAAGACGAACTCTTGTTTCAACACCCGGTAGGCCAACACCGATTTCTAGAGCAACTGACATGTATATGATACGCAAATTTTCATAGGCAGTACCAATTGGAAGCACTGAAGGTTAATCTAACCACAGAAAATAACTAGATATAACCTGAATGAGAGCCAACCTACATATATGCTTTATGCTTTCAACATGATTCCGCATTTGCAGCATTTTCATTCAGCATGATTCAACAGCATTTGTAGCATCTAGCCATGGTAACTCCAATTAACAAACGGCATATATCGGGCAAGAATACAGGAGACCACAATCTATTAACAAACTGGATGCTATAGTAATCATACCGGCAGGGTGAGTACCGACACATCGTCATACATGATGCCTACATGTTTATCCCTTTAGTTCGGTAGTGGTGTATACATGAGTCCATAGGGAAGTGATCACTGCCATGCCTTCAGTGCAGCAACATCTGCAAAGAAACAAAAGAAATAAAATAAAATCATGTGCATAAGTTGTGCAGGTTACATAAAGAGCAACCAATGACAATCGCTAGACTGCATAAACTGCGAATAGCACAGCGGGGCACTAACCTGCAGCTGGGGAAGCTTTCATGTCCCCAGTTTTGATGTAGTTAGTGTTTTGGCATTCATGTGCCCTTATCATCATTTTTACTTTTTTACTTTTCCTAATTTTTATCAGGTGACTTCACTATAAATCCGATCAATGAAATCAACCCTCGGTGCTCGCGCCGATGCAAAATCCAAGAGGTAAGAAATTTTTGTATCTAAAATTACAAAAATTGAAAAACATATTGAGGCTTGAAACTGCAAATATATATTTCAGAATCAGAGAGGATAATAGTATGTATACCCTCACTCGTTGTTCTTGATCCGTGAGGTCTTCCTGCTTGGATGTCGCTGAGCCGCACAAGCGCAGAGCTCTGGCCTGCTACCGCTGCTCCACACCAAACGCCAGCGGCCCCCCTCCTCCCGGTCGGGCGTTGCCACCTACTACACCTAGTGTCCCCCGACCACTATATATAAGCCAAGAACAGAGCATAACACAAAAACAAGAAAAAAAACTGCTACAATCTCTCGCACAAGACCATCCGATGAGCCATTTTTTCATCTGTCCTAGCAGCAAGCACGCGATTCCTTGGCGGAGAGGGATGTCAATTTTTTACCTTGACCGTGGATTCCTTGGCAGCATGGGGGAGCTCTACTCAGCAGTGTGGAGGCTTCGAGGATGAGACCGGCGTGGGGGCACTCTGCCTATGGTTCCTTGTAGGTGTTGCGAATGGTGGTATTGGGCAGGCTCACCACCAAATGGTGACCGCCATGGCCATTGCCAGGCTTCCAGTAGCGGTGGGGATGGGTTGCGGTGGAGAGGCCGGAGGACGGCGCGGAGGCAAGGCATGAGTAGGGTGTGGAAACCGGGATGGGTGGTGCAGACGGTGCTACCGAGATCTCCATTGGCACGAGTGTGATAGGTGGTGGCGAAAGGGATCAGTAGGCAGCGCACGGGAAGGGCGGGCTAGAGGTGAGATCTGAGATGGGCACGGGGCGGGCGGGGAAGAGAAGCAACACGAACGGGTGGTCCGGTTTCCCCGAGCTTTAGTTTTTTTGGTTTTTTTTGGCTTTTTATTAGATTAGATAGGCAGGGTGATTATAGAACTAATTCATGTTTTATATAGTATGATATAGTCAAAATAACTAATTAGTTAATTGAGTTAAAATAAAATAGATTCACAGATTCCTTCACGTCTATACCTACTTCGGCAACTGCAGGCAGCCACGATGGTGTTCGATTCTAGAGACCACTTCCTACACTCGCACTAGTGCCGTGCAACCAGTAGAAGCGGTCATCCGGAGGACTGAGCTCGCGCTGCCTGCTCCCTTGCGAAATAAAAATAGGCTCCTCATTGATTCCCGATGTCTGTTCCCGCCTTCGGTACCCAGTAGCTTCCGCACGGCATGGGGGGCATGGAGCCATGCAAGCCCAACGATGTCACACCCAGTTTTAAGATCAAACCAAATGTATATATATGTGTGTGGTAGGATCAAGTTACATACATATAGTGACATCATAAATCAAATAACAGAACAATATCATTAACTTAAATGTGCATTCGTTCTTACAAAAAGAGATCAACAATACAACGGAACTAAGCATAGTCTTCAATCTTCTAGGCGACACCACAAGCTATCGACGGCGAACACACCCTAGAAATCTTCTACGAAGTCTTCAAAATCTTTCCCGGCTGAGCAGCATTATTTGGTATAACAAGTGTGATTACATGGAATACTCAGCAAGTATGGGGAAGTATAACATGAAGGTTTAAGACAATGAATGCTTGACTCTTGTTTACTCCAACTAAGCCATTCTAACTTGGGACTCAAGAAAGTATAGCAGTTATATTTACTATATGTGATGACAAGACTTTAAAAGATATAGCTTATCGGATTCCATTTGACTACCATACTCATCAAGTATTCTAACCATGAAGAAGGCCAGGCCACTCTTTACTGTGAGCACGAATGATTAACCAATTTTATTTCTTTGCAGAGATCGTACAACTTTACCCATGAGTCGTAATTCCTGTATTGCTTCACACTTCCAGGGTGTAGAGCCGGGATCTCACTACAAGGCCTTTACAAAGTACCTCCTAATCTGTATACGCCCATTAAGGTTTCACCGCTAGCAGGAATTTCATCCACTGCGGAGGCCCCCTCTGTGTCACTTAACAGCCAACTGGTGCATACAGAGTTAGGCGAACCACTAATTATTCAGCTAGGTCATTCCCATATTAGCCTCATGGTTGTACTGTTGAGCCGAGTTACATGCTTCACAAACTGGTCCTTAGGATCTAAAGCATGTACTCGCACATTACCCAATACGCATACAACAGTCATACCAACCAAACCAACCTCCCTAGATCCCTATGATGTTACTACAAAATATTACCCAATCTGGTTCATATTCCATAAACAGTTAATCAGGTTGTTATGTAACACACCCATACCATGACAGCGGAGCTAAGATAGTCTACCCTTTACACCCTAACTCTAATACAGGTGACAAGGATAATCTTGAATGTACTAGTAAACCCTAAACATGGGATTTATGTTGAGAAGCATGCAATTAAACAAATAAAGGACACGCTTTTTTTATAATAGGATCAAAGTGGTCAAGGACACTTGCCTTATCCGAACTGTTGCTCAAAGTCACTAAAGTCTTAATCTTGGATGTTATCGAACGACTTCGGAACAAACAACACGAGCAACACTAAGAATAAGTGCTAAACAAAACAAACATAACAAACAAATGTTAGGACTAGCTAGGGCACGATATTAGGAAGATTTGGGTGCAAGGACTACCCAAATCGGAGCAACGATGCGAAAATTACGGCTAAACAAATTTTAATTTTAAACGGCTAAAAACGACAAAAAACTATTTTTTTATTTTTCTAGAATTAAACTAATTTTTAAAAGACCTAAAACATTTATTTACAATTTTCCAAAATTACTTTTCAACATAAAACTAGTTAAAACAATAGAATTTATTTACATTTTTCTGGAAATAAAAATAATTTTATATGCAACAAAACATATTAAAAGAATTTATTTAAATAAATAAAACACATTTAAACATTATTTTAAATAATCTAGATTTTCTAAAACTATTTTCTAATTAAAAATTATTTTTAACATTTAAACTGTTTTCAAAATTAAAACTAAATTTAAAACATATTAAAAACATTTATTTAAACTATAAACTAATTTCTGGAATTTTTCTATTAAAAGGAAACCTATTTTCAAATAAAATCTATTTTGTGAATTATTTTTCTAAAAGAAAACCGAATTACCACACAATGTTGACATCATCTAACTGCCTCGGCTCTGATCTGTT
Source organism: Phragmites australis (assembly GCF_958298935.1). Taxonomy (NCBI): domain Eukaryota; kingdom Viridiplantae; phylum Streptophyta; class Magnoliopsida; order Poales; family Poaceae; genus Phragmites; species Phragmites australis. Next base: position 31,702,553 of record NC_084923.1, on the reverse strand, counting down.
GATTGGACTACCACATAGGACAAAAGTGCCTATGTGGCATGCTGATGTGGCGTTTTGACCGGTTTAAAGAGATGCTGACTCAGCGGGGTGAAGGGGTAAGGGAATATCTAATTTGGATCGTTGGTTGAGGATCAGGCGGAGGAGAGGAAGGCTAACTAGGCTCGGCGATCGGGCAACATCAGCGGCGGGCAAACACAGCGTCGCGACTCGGGAGGTTGCCGGAGTTGTGCTCCAGTGGCCGGTCTTCGACGGTGAGTGGCAGAATGCAGAGAGGAGGTGACGACGAACCCGTTTGAGAGGCAATTTCACGTTGGGGCGGCTCGAGATGGCTTGGCAACGACGAGCTTCAACAGTGAGGCTTTGGCAGCTTTTAGAGCTCCATGCGGTGGTCGAAACTCGAAGGCAAGCGGCAGATCACGAAGAGATGCAGATGACAAACACTGACTAATGCTCAGACGGCTTCGGGGTGGCGCGAATCAACTCGACAACGGTGAGGGCGCTTGGTGGAGGTTCGACGATGGTGCGGGAGCTCTCAAGTGAGGGGAAATTGATGGGAAACATGGGCTTAAGCGCGGTTGGGTGCAAAGAAGCTCGGGCAAGAGACGAATCGAGGATTTATAGAGGGAGGGCAGGATTGAATTGATCGGTGGGCTCTTAATGCAATGGTGAGGAATTAGAGCGTGGTTACCTTTTCTCCCATCCACATTCCTTGGCGAGTTGATCCAGTGTGATGGCGGTGTGTTGATTCCCAAATGAACGTGAGCTCTTTCCTTCACTCGAGCGTGGAATCAACGGGTTTCAAATGAGAGGATGCTACGGAAAAAGAAGGTGAAGACCGATGGGTGGAAGGACAGGGATGACATACGGGACCCACGTGGCAGAGAGAAAACAGATAGAGAGATTACAGGGGAGGGGGAAAACGGGCGTGATAGACGGCTTGCATGTGGGGCACGCGGCGGGCTCAAGTTGGCGTTCGCCCAATGAGCTGCGGGCATCGGTTTGGGGCGTGTGCGCAGGCTTCGTGCTGCTGTGGTCTTTCGTGGCGCACGTGCGAGCACTCGTTCCCCTGCGGTACGGCGAGTCAGCCAGCGACTCAGCGAGGTGCGGGCTGCGTCCCGGCGATATAGACTGAGGCGCTGAGCACGGCAGTCTGCGGGGCAGGGCGACGGCCTCCGGCACGATGCGGCCAGAGCGCGGGCCCGAGCTCGCACTGCAAGCCGTGATGCGCTACTGGTGGGTGCCGTTCATGTGCTGTGCTACCGGCGTAAGGCACATGTGAATGTGCTCCCGTGAGTGTTTAAATCCTAGAAGGGTTGGTGGTGTGCGTTTGGTTGTGATCAGTGCATGTAGGCGTGTAGTGTTGTTGGTGCTGTGTACGTTCTCGTGTGCACGGCCATTCGGCGACGTTAACCCAGGCCCGGTTCTTGGGCCCTTATTCTGTGCAACTTTCCCCAGACACTGTGTTCCACGTCGAGCGGGCATCGAGGCATAGAGGCGGCGTTCTGGTTTTCTGGGACACCCCTAGCGCCTTCCCACGTCGTGTCATTCAACGTATGTAGCACGCAATTTACTATGTTATTATTTTGTTACAAATATAGATCGTTTTAGCCTCTTCAACTATTTATTAGATTGTTTGGCGCTGGATGACCTCTATGGGTCATAGGCTTTCATATATATAGAAGATGTACAAAGGAAAGTGGTACAACCGTGATCAATGGATACACAGCAAGATAGGAGATGCAGCTCCATGATTAGGGATACCCTTCTATGTATAGAGATATATTTGCTATGTTTAACACCCCCCTCAATCTGGACGATGTGAAACTAAGTTCAGATTGCGCCGAAAACTATTGAACATCGGACCTGCCAACGGCTTTGTCATGATGTCTGCAATCTGATCTTTGGAGGAAATGAATCGCACATCAAGCTGACAAGTTGATACTCGTTCACGAACGAAATGATAATCAACCTCAACATGCTTCGTCCGGCAATGAAAAATTGGATTGGCAGACAAATAAGTGGCACCAATATTATCACACCATAAACTGGGTGCTTGTGCCTGTGAAATCCCAAGCTCACGCAATAGCACCTGAATCCAGATCAATTCTGCAGTAGCATCAGCAACTGCCTTGTATTCAGCCTCTGTACTAGAGCGGGAGACCGTCAGTTGTTTGCGTGAACTCCAAGAGATAAGATTGCCACTGAAAAAGATGGCATAGCCGCCAGTGCTGCGACGATCATCAGGGTTCCCAGCCCAATCAGCATCGGAGAAGGCACTAAGCAATGAAGAGCCCGACTTGGTGAAGCATAATCCCATGTCAGCAGTATCATGAAGATATCGTAGAATTCGTTTGACTGCCGCCCAATGGACAGTAGTTGGAGCTAATAAAAATTGTCAAACTCTGTTGACACAGAATGAAATATCAGGCCGTGTCAGAGAGAGGTATTGGAGAGCACCAACAACACTCTGATATCTTGTGGTGTCCTCAGGCGAGAGTTTTTCACCACTATCCAACAACAGCTTCTCACTGGGAACCATAGGAGTGGACACGCCCTTGGAGGTGAGCATATTAGTTCGGGTCAATAAATCTTGTATATATTTGTGCTGTGTCAGAACAAGCCCCTGGGGAGTATGATGTACTTGAATCCCAAGAAAATAACTGAGAGTGCCAAGATCTTTTACTACAAAATCAGCCTCAAGCTGTGTAAGGAGTCGCTCAGTAGCCATAGAAGATGAGCTGACTATGATAATATCATCAACATAGATAAGAATGTATATCTGAATGCCCGCCTTGTTAAAAATGAAAAGAGAGACATCGGCCTTTGAGGCAGTAAATCCCAGCTGCAAGAGTTTGGAGCTAAGGCGAGAAAACCAGGCATGCGGTGCTTGTTTGAGGCCATAGAGTGACTTGTCTAGCTTGCAAAGATAATCAGGATGTTGGGAATCCACAAAACCAGGGGGTTGCTTCATATAAACATCCTCGTGAAGAACACCATGTAGAAAAGCATTCTGAATATCAATCTGTCGAATAGCCCAACCACGAGAAATAGCGAGAGACAATAATAGTCGAATAGTAGTAGGCTTGACAATTGGACTAAAAGTATCATCATAATCAACCCTATACTGTTGCTTGAATCCTTTAGCAACCAAGCGTGCTTTGTAGCGATCAATGGACCCATTTGGCTTTTGCTTGAGTTTGAAAACCCATTTGCAATCAATAACATTAAGGCCAGCACGAGGAGGAATTAAGTGCCATGTGTTATTCTTGAGGAGGGCCTGAAATTCATCATCCATAGCCTGACGCCAGAGGGGATGCTCCACAGCGGCAACATGAGAAGTAGGCTCGGAGACAGGAGACCGAACCACAGAATATGTGACCGTTCCATCGGTACGGACTTTGGGTTGCCTGATATTATTCCGTAGCCGTGTACCGTACGGATGAGCGGGAGGTGCATTGGCCACAACACCTGATTAGGCAGCAGTACCTGACAGCGCCAAAGAATCCGCGGTGCCTGGGCTATCAGCAGGCAAGGACCTGACCAAGGGATCCGCATCCCAAGGCAAGGCAGGGGACCGAGCCCCATGATGACGGCCCAGCGAATCAGGACAAGGTCCAGGCGACGCGGGCACATGATCGGAGAGCGGGGCACCCGGGGCAGCAGTTATGGCAGGTACTGGTGGTGATCCCGAAGCTGATTCACGCAGTAAGGACGCGGTCGACAGCGGCGGCAAGTTCGGAGCAGATTCCTGGGACAGATTTGCCGGATTTTCTGCATCCAAAAAATTAGCAGGCATAGATGTATGCATATGATCACAATCCAAATTAGTACTGCTATTTCCCAAATGCAAGATGCTCAAATCAGGACTGGTGGGATTTGATTGCAAGGTTTGGGAAGGACCAGGGGGATTCCTAGTGAATGGAAAAACATGCTCATCAAAGATAACGTCTCTAGAGATATAGACACGGCCGGAATCAGTGTCAAGGCACTTGTACCCCTTATGTAACAAACTGTAGCCTAGGAAAACACATTCTTTGGAACGAAAGGAGAGTTTTTGTTTGTTATAGGGGTGAAGATGAGGCCAACAGGCACACCCAAAAACCTTTAATAATGAGTAATTAGGCGGTGTATTAAAGAGACGTTCCAAAGGGCACTTGTTGTCGATAACACGAGTAGGAAGGCGATTGATGAGGTATGTGGCTGTAAGAAATGCTTCATCCCAGAATTTAAGAGGCATGGCGACGTGAGCGAGAAGAGCAAGGCCAGTTTCAACAATATGACGGTGCTTGCGTTCAGCAGAACCGTTTTGTTGATGTGTGTGAGGATACGAAACACGGTGAGCTATGCCAAGAGAACGAAAAAATGTATTATGAATTTTCTAGTATTCACCACCCCAATTGGACTGGACACATTTAATCTTAGCATCCAGGAGATGCTCAACATGCGCCTGGAACTGCAAAAATATACGGGGGGCTTCTGTACGATCATGCATCAAATAGATCCAAGAAAATTTACTAAAATCATCGATGAAGCTGATGTAATATTTAAAACCCCCAACGGATTGGGGTGCAGGGCCCCATACATCAGAGAAAATTAACTCCAAAGGAGAAGTAGACCGATGAATAGAACTAGTGTATGGTAATTGGTGACTCTTGGCTACTCGACACGCATTACAGACTGGCAAAGATGACTCTCTAGCACACGAAATATTATTGAGATGCAAAATTGACTGAACTATTTGGGATGAAGGATGGCCAAGCCGGGCGTGCCATTGGGCATGACTAACGGAACTGCTCACAAGGGCATGCTTGACATCGACTAGATCAGCCGGCTTGATAGGATAGAGGCCAGACTCACACCACCCTTCCAGAAGGCTTCTCCTCGACGTTCGATCCTTAATAGAAAAATGCCATGGATGAAACTCAAAGAAGACATTGTTATCACGAGAAAATTTATAAACGGAGAGGAGATGCTTAGAAATATTAGGCACATGTAAAATATTACGCAATGCAAGAGGGCGAGTAGCAGTATTAATTGAAGAATGACCAACATGCATAATCTGCAAACCTGCGCCGTTGCCGACGTGGACTTGTTCGCCTCCATGATAGCGTTCACGAACAACAAGATGGTCGAGATCACTTGTGATATGGTCCGTGGTGCCTGTGTCACTGTACCAATTGGGATCAATCTTGTAGGAGGAGGTAGCCGCCATAGCTGCAGAGGGAGGCTCATCTTGATAGGAGTCGTCCATCCTATACCAACACTTGACGGCGGTATGACCCATCTTGCCGCATATCTGGCATGGAGGACGAGAAGAATTACCGCGGCGAGCGTCGCGGCCATCAGAAGAGCGAGAGGGTGCACCACCCTGAGTATACGCAGGGCGACCACGACCACGGTCCCCACGCTTGCGGTTCCTTTGCTGACCACCACAACCAGCATAATTGGTCGAGGATCCTTGATGCAGCTACAGGTCGGCCTGATGTTGTAGTTGACGGGCTTCAAACTCCATCAGATGTGCAAACACATCATCAAGCGTGAGTGGTTCACTCTTGGTTGTCATCGAGGTGACAAAGGGATCATATTCAGGGTCGAGACCGGCGAGAAGATACGCGATCACCTCATCATCGCGCATGGCGGAACCCGCGGCGGCCAGCTCGGTGGCTAGCCCTTTGATCTTGCGAAAATAATCTGCAGCAGAGAGATCTCGCTTCTTGGTCGTGGCAAGCTCCACACGAATCTGAGCCGTACAGGCGCAAGTGGCAGAGGAGTACATCCGCTGCAGCATGTCCCATGCCTCCTTGGACGTGGTAGCAGCGACCACATCGGGGAGGACCTCCTCAGAGATGAAGGAGAGAAGGCCACTAAGGACCTGTTGATCCTGATCATACCACCGGTCATAAGGCGGGTTTGGGACCAGGTCAGCACCAGCAGCAGTCGAAGAGACGACCGGCTTGGCGGGTGCGGCGATGGATCCATCAAGATAGCCCATAAGCTTCGTACTCCGCAGATGGGGGAGGAGCTGGGCGCGCCATATGATGAAATTGTTCTTGGTGAGACGAATTGTAACGGTGTGGTGGATGGGAATTGGGGCAAAGACTGTCGCCATGGAAGATGAGGTCGTGTTGGAAATGGTGGAGGGGGAGGAGGAGGAGGAGGAGGAAGAAGATGGGGTAGACATTCTTCAACGAAAAAACCTTGGCTCTGTTACCATGTTAGATTGTATGGCGCTGGATGACCTCTATGGGTCATAGGCTTTCATATATATAGAAGATGTACAAAGGAAAGTGTTGCAACCGTGATCAATGGATACACAGTAAGGTAGGAGACGCAGCTTCATGATTAGGGGATACCCTTCCATGTATAGAGATAGACTTGCTATGTTTAACGCTATTCTCTAAATATAAGTTATTCTTGAATTTGTATACATTTTTTTCTCTTTTGTTTCCGTCTTGCCTTTGTTTAATAAATGTTACTACTCTCACAAATTAATGAGTTATCTTTTCCAATACAGAATAAATAAATGGTAACAAGGTCATTTGATCTACTTTCTTAATCCTTGTGCATAAGTCTAAAACGACTTATATTTGCAATCGGATGGACTATAAGATTAGTGTTTATTGAAAGTAATTGTATACCTGTAGTAGTGATTATATGGACAATGATTATGGCTATGGGAGGCTACGTGACACTTTTGGTTAATCGTAGAATTAAGCTGACTTTATATCTGTTGATACATGGCTTGCCTAGATAAATGATGTTTATCTTTATAGCATATTATCTTAATTAGGGTTATTTTGAATATCTCAATTAGAATAGGATTTTATCATGATATTGCTAATTATCTTGCCATTTATTGAAGGGCTTAAAACCTAGTATTTAACATATTGCCACTGTCACAATTAGTCGATGATCTTAGCGTCACACTTTGTGACTTGAAAGGTTGTTAATCCAACCAGTGGTCATTCGGGAGCAACTAAGAAATAATCTTTAACTTAGCTGTGTTGCTAGTTATTTCCTACCACATGTAGATTGTCGTGTTAAATGCTTAGACGATATGAGTTTTATCAATTTCTTTATTCATGCTATCAAATGCTCATGTCTCTTTTTTTTTGCATATATTTGTATATATACATATGGCAATTATGCCTTTCTAATGTTTAATTGAATTTGGAATTCTCCTTCCTTGACCATCAAAATAAGGTGAGGACCCCTTCTTATCCTCACTTACTACTGTTTTATCATCATACTAAATCTCTAGCCAAGCTCTAGCCCTGGCCAAAGCCCGATCTACGTCGCTACGGTTGTCGCTGTCGTGGATAGCCGCGCTGTAGCCGATTGACATCGATGTTCCTGACTGACCAGAGGTCAAATCACCAAGCCCGTTCACCGGTGTATGTCCCATGATGTTCCCCACGCCCTCACCAAACAAGTTAGCCAGTAGAGCAGCCAAACCACTGCAATCAAGGTTGACATACCCACTGTCCGGTTTCTGCATGCGTTCTGCGCGTGCACCAGATTTGCATTCGTGTTACTCGTCAATCCAAAAGCCGTTTGGATGCACCAACCGCGTCACAGAGTGTCCCATGGAGTCTTCTACGTGACCCTAGTAGCCCATCCACGTTTGTGCAGCGACACAACCAGGACGCCATTGCCAACCATAGCACATCGCAGCCATCACCCATCTCATCTCCATTGATCATTCTTCCCCTCAGTAGATGATCTACCCAAAGCTATGCCATATCATTGTGTTCCAGGGATATATGAACATCTCTGTTCAAACGGTTTCTCAAATTTCATAGCCAATATCCTGGAACATGAGCATCTTCGTTCCTGCATCTGTTTGTGGTCACCACCAAACCTACAAGCAGCCATCGCTGTTTTGCCGCTACCTTTGATGACTCCTTTCAAAACTAACCATACCGCTGAGTTAGTCTTTCTGCGTTCTGCGTTATGCTTCCCTTGTTTCACTGAAACACCACCGAAGCTCGACATCGATGTCTGTAGCCACACGCCCGATTGCCATCTCTGACGAAACCCAAACCACCACCGCTACATAGAGTTCACCGGTAGTATCCTTAACCTAGAAGCGCAACCTTCGGCCTTTTTGATCCATCATAGGTGGTCGATACTAGATCTCAGCGTATCCCTTCTTTAATTCAAGATGACACTCGCATAGAATGCCAAGTCAGTGCCACATTATTCTCCTTAGCCTAGTCAGTGAAGTCGGGTCTGCCCTACACTTCTTGAATCTTGCGCAATAATGTTGTCAAGCCTGGCACAGTGATTATGCAATAAATCCTTTTCCATAGGAAGATAGTTCTGGTAAATTGGCATTTCCTTTTCATTCTAATCCATCTCTCGAAAGCTCTTCTCTTTTCATCTTAACTCCGATTTAGGCGATTCTTGCGTCTAAATGTTTCTAAAATCTTCCCTATCCAACCATAGTGTTTTAAAAATGTTTTAATGATTTTTGGTATGTTATTCTTAGTGTTTGCTTTGTGTTGTTTGTCGGTAGTTCTCGCGATTAGTTGATAATGTTCTGGAGAAGTTCAAGGGACTTTAAAACCAAGATTTCGACAACACTGAGCAGCATTGAGTAAAAGGCAAGTGTCCTTGATCATCTTGAACCTATGTTTTAAACTATTTTGTTTTACAAAATTGCATGCAGTGTCTGTTAATATGATGGGTAGTCACCTATGTTAGGGTTTACCTAGTTCTTCCTTTACATTCCTTGAAGCCTAAGTGGTAGTTGATATGAGTTTTTGGGTAGAATTGCTTAGCCATGCTTTTGGGATGTTGGGAAATAATGGTAATGATGAATTTGGTATAGTAACATGGAACCCTAGGACTTAGGCAAAGAATGGGTTTGGTGATGATGATTCAGGTGGTGGGCTTATGGATACGTTCCAGGTAGAGATGTTAGGTTGGTTATTTCCCAGTTAGATGTTGGTTCTTGTGGTGGGCTTGTGGATACATTCCGAGCAGAGATGTTACGTTTTGTTGGTTATTTCCCTGTTGGATAGTTGGAAAGTCCTTGCCCAAGTGTCACATATAAGGACCAGTTCGTGGAGCGACAACCCAAGAATTACCATACCAACCACGAGGCCGATATGGGTAAGGCTTAGCATATTGATTAGACACCTGGCTGGTATTCGTTGGAGTACCAGGACTAATCAATGGACAATGCTTCGTAGTGATCTCCTGGCGGCACACCATTGGCGTGCGTTAAGTGTCTAGCTAACACGACAACATGGAAATCACGACTCGTGGGGAAAGCTGGACAACCTCTGCAGAGTGTAAAAACTATTATAACAGCCGCGCTCATGGTTATGAGAGACTTGGATTCTCACATGATTAGTAGGTTATGGGTTGCGGTCATGGGTTGTGGTTATGGTTCTGGTACAGGGAGTACTAGATGGTTGTGGTTTTGGTTATAGTACAGAGAGTACTAGACGATTATGGTATGAAAGGTGAGGAGCCTTGTATGCTAGGTGTTGCACTGTATGGGTTACATTCACTTAATAATTGTTTAATGCTTTTTGAGTCCAAATATCTTTTCATTACTCGTATTTACACAAATATACCTTGTGTTAGCCTATTCTTGATATAAGCCTGCATATCATTATCTTTCCCACACTTGCTGAGCGCATCATGTGCTCACACTTGCTATTTTTCCTATACCATGCGACATGTGTGCTGCTGCTCAATGAGTAAGGATGTTGAAGACTATCAAGACGAGGTTGTGACGTTCTAGGCGCGTATCTCCCGGTTGGTTACCTGTGGTGTTGTTGGGCACCAGTGCTTTTGTTCCGCTGCAGATATCTTCATAGAAGACAATATATGTCAATTGCTGTAAGAGTTTAACATTTATTCTATAAAAGTATTACTTTTGTTATTTCACCTGTGACGTCCTTATGTGTGTTGAACATCCTGGGCACATATAAGCCGCATCTGGTTTTGGCTGTTAAAATTGGGTGTGACAATACCGAGTATAAATCGAGTTTTGATTTGGGTGAATTAATCTTTGAATTTGGTTTCCGGAATCATTCACCCCCCTCTGATTGGGTATTTTGCACATATTCGATCCTACACGTATGAATCTTAATTCCGAGAAGTGCAAGTTTGGTGTTCCATCCGGCAAGGTTCTCGGCTTCCTGGTGTCAAGTCAAGGCATCAAAGCCAAGCCATGTAAAATTGAGGCGCTCAACAAAATGCAGTTACCTCGAACACTAAAAGAAGTTCAAAAATTGACAGGATGCATTGTAACCCTTAGTTGATTCATCTCTAGGATGGATGAAAGAGGGATGCCTTTCTTCAAGCTGTTGAAGAAACACGACCAGTTCGAGTGGACAAAAGAAGCGGAGAATGCCTTCCAGGATTTAAAAATGTATTTATCATCTCCGTTAATTGTAACACCACCTAACGAAATAGAGGAGCTATTTTTGTACATTGCAGCAAAACCACATGTGGTAAGCACGATCTTGGTGGTCGAGGAGAAATGTTCCAAGAAAAAAGGTCAATGTCCAGAAACCTGTTTACTACGTGAGCAAAGTCCTACACGACGCTAAGCTACGGTACCTGCAAGTACAAAAGTTGCTATATGCAGTCTTAATGTCTTCCCAGAAGCTACAACACTATTTCTAGGCACACAAGGTCACTATTGTGACAACGTATCCATTGAAGTATGTCATACACAATATAGAGGCTACTGGACGAATCAAACAGTGGGCGGTCAAGCTCAATGAGTTCGACGTATACTATGCACCACAAACAAGCATTAAGTTGGGAGTACTAGCAGAATTCATCACCGAATGGACAAGCGTCGAAAAAACAAAGCCATGTGGGGTCGAGGACCACTGGACACTCTTCTTTGATGGATCGCTCACGCTTCAGGGCTCGGGGCTGGCATTGTACTTAAATCTCCAACAGGCGATGAACTCAGGTATGTTGTTAAATTAAATTTTAAAGCTTCTAACAATAATGTAGAATACGAAGGACTGGTAAACGGGCTACATATAGCTTCATCACTTGGAATCAGGCGACTTCTCATGAAAGGGGATTCATAAATAGTCGTAAACCAGGTGCAAAAGGAGTACCAGTGCTCGGACAACAACATGGAGGCTTATCTGAACGAGGTGCAAAAGCTCAAAAAAAGTTCAAAGGGCTAAAAATAACGCATATCAGAAGGAGTGATAACTCTGGTGTGGATGAACTTGCTAGACTCGCTTCTTCTCGAGCACTAATGCCCATGGGAGTCTTTGTAACTCCTCAAACCATCTGTCATGTCAATTTGATGAACAAATGCTACCCAACTTGACCAGTAGTCTGATCAGGTCAGCGAGGCAGAACTTGCAGACATGGTAGCTACACTATTCAAATGCAAACCGATTTGGATGACCCTATTCTAAGCCTATCTCGAAGGTCGAGATGTTCCTGATGATGATGCATCTACAGAGAAAATTGCTCTTAAGTCCAACCTATATGCTTTGGTAGATGGCAAGCTCTACCGAAAGAAGAGTAACAGAATCTTGATGAAGTGCATCACTCAGGAATGGGGCAAGAATATATTGCTCGATATCTATGGAGGCATGTATGGTAATGATACGTCTTACCGCACCTTGGCTGGAAAAGCTTTCCGCCAAGGATTCTATTAGTCAACTACTCTCCACGATACTTCTGTGCTGGTCAAAAAGTGTGAAAGATGCCAATTTTTTGGAAGGCAAACCATTGGACCAGCCTAAGCTCTGCAAATAATTCCTCTTTCTTGGCCTTTCTCCATCTGAGGCTTGGATATCCTGGGACCATTCCCAAGGGCCCATGATGTTTCTAAGTTCATATTCGTTGCTATTGACACGTTTGCTAAGTGGATCGAGGCCGAACTAGTGAGGAAGATAACCACATAACAGCTAAGAAGTTCATGAGGAGTATAATTACTCAATTCAAAATTCCACACCAGATAATTACAGACAACAGTAGCCAGTTCAAAAGTGGGACCTTTATCACGTTCTGTGAAGAATTTGGCATCAAAACTTGTTTCGCTTCAGTAGCTCACCCTCAAAGTAACGGTCAGGTTGAGCGCGCTAATGGTATAATCTTGCAGGGTATCAAAACTCAGGTTTTTGATAGGCTAAAGGCCTACTTGAAATGATGGGTGAAAGAGCTTCCCTCGGTACTATAGGTCATTCGCACTTCGACTAAGAAGGCCACTGGTGAAACTCCTTTCTTCTTAGTCTACGGTGCGGACGTAGTGCCCCCGACCGAGTTGAAGTATGGAACCTCAAGTGGAAACTTAGTCAAAGAAGGGCAAGAGCAATCGCGAGCGGATGATATCAATTTACTCGAGGAGTATCGTGATCAAGCATCCATTCGAGCAGCTAAGTATCAAAAAGCGTTGCGTAGATATCACAGTCAGAAAGTTCATCCCAGGACACTCGCTGCTGGGGACCTTGTTTTATGAAAGGTGTAGAAACAGACTCAGCACCATAAGTTATCACTTAAGTGGGAAGGACCCTATATAGTAGTCAAAGTAACTCAACCTGGATCGGTACGACTATCTACTCTAGATGAAGAGATACTCAAAAACTCGTGGCACATCGACCAACTCTGGAAGTTCTATTCATATATAAGGTAAGTCGATTACATTCTGATCAGACTGACTATCCTATTACATATTGTTAACATAAAGGATTCGCCTAGCTCTTACAAATAGTAAAGACCCACCACCTCCAAGGGTTCAGAAGTATCCAAGGGTTCAGAAGTATGTGGACCCCTACTTGCCCTTAAATGAGTCAAGGAATATCTTTCGTTCCTCCACAGAGCGGTAGCTGATTGTCCCAGGGATCATCCATTGACCAGCGTAAGGGCCAGGGAAGGAGGCTGAGGTGAAGACCTTGCTGGAGCTGCTAACATGCGCTAACGATGTCGAGTGGCCCTCCGTAGGGTGAGAGGATGATCTGCCAGTTGTCAACGGAGAAGACGACCGCACTTTCTTCACCACTGGAGGTTCGAGGGCTTCATCGTTGAAGATCTCGTTGGCAACTAGGTCAATGATCTCATCAAGATCACCACCATCTTCATTTACCTCCTGCGCAACTCACGTCGCTGACTCTTGTGCCACTCATTCTGCGGTGTCGACGTCGAGGAAACACCTGAGGTGGTGGGTGAAGAGTCGATGACCTCCAATGGATATTCTATTCCTTCTCCTCTTAGGCCTTTCGATTGATTCCTCCTCGTCAGAGGAAACGATGATGACACCAGGTGGAACCATGGCAAGAGGCCTTCGGGCCATAGGTCCTACTCCTGCTATTTCTGAACATGGCTCGGGAGATGACGATAGAGTAGAAGCCATGGTTTTGTCGAAGATTAATTCCTGACAATGTGTCTATAAATAGACTGGGTACCTTCGAGTACAGGGATTAATCACGAGACAGGACAATCGATGTATACAGGTTTGGGCCTCTGATTGGAGTAATACCCAACGTCCTGCGGGGGTGTTATTGCCGTATATTGATGATCTCGAGTACAAGAAATGGGGCTAAAACTATTACAGAGAGTATATCGGATCTGATCTAACCTAAAGCTAAGGTCACTGAGTACCTTCTCTGCTAGAGTCTTGATGCTTGCCTCGAGTTCTCTCTTCCTAGGTTTTCCTTGTGTGTTGTTCTCGTGTCCCTTGTTCTTCTTCCCCTCCAGCCTTATATAGGGGTGGGAGTATCGACTCCTATCCAGCCGTGGTCGATACGTAGTTGTCTTTCCTTGACATCCAAGTAGATAGATCTGTTTTGAGTACTAACTGCATCGAGTTAGGTAACTAATCGAAACCTTCCTGCTATGTACTTCCATAATTCTGGGTGTATCAGATACCGCTGATTCGGTTTCGTGATATCTAAAACTTCTTAATACGTGTTGTACATACCCTGTTCGTATATGATATATTTCTTATGCGCATGTACCCCATAATTAGATATTCGACGGTAGCACCCAAACTCTACTTAGGAGGAGAGTTTTCCATAAGCACCCACTCGAGTACCGCCAAGCTTAAACTTGGTCGAGTAAAGTGGTTCAGTCTCATGGCCGAAAGAATTGAGCATAGGCGGGTCCTTCCTTGAGTATCAAGTGGAAGCTCAGTTGGGTCGAGTGCCCTGCGGCTAACTACACTCGAGACTTGAAGGAAAAGATTAAAGAACTCAATTGATCGACACCCGACTCTGAGTAGAGTAAAAAAACCTTTCAAAATTTGAAATGATGTGTGTAGGCGCATTTAACGCAGGTAGAAGGTTGTGCAGAGATTCGCACATCATCATCATACCACTTCTCACGCCAGTCAAAGCATGGTAAAAACGGGTGTTGTTGTCGAAGAGACGATAAATCTTCCTTTTCTGAAGCGGAAACATCTTCCATGTCATACCTTGAGGCAGGGCCTATTTATCCGAGTAGAAAGCTCTATCGTCCTACTCTTGTGACATCCATTGCAATCCTGCCCTTTGATCTCGTCCACCATTGTTCGTGTTCTACTCGGAGAACTTCTTCTTTTCCCTTTAATTCTCATGGCGGAGACTTTTGATTGGGAAGCTCTTCCCTTGGGAGTGCTCGAGATCGTCTCCAGCAAGCTGGTTCATCCAGAGGATTTTGCCTTCTTCCGTTGTGTATGCACTTCTTGGCATGAAGTGCACAGGGTGGTAGAGTTTGCGCCATGGATATTGAAAGGGCCATTTGTGCACAATAATAGCTTGATCAGAGCGCATCGTCTGGGGAGTGAAGTAGTTATCGACCTTCATTTCTGAGGCCTGGTCGGTGACAGCTGGGGGGTAGTCAGGGCCTCAAGCAGGCTCTTGATCATCATCGATCAAGGGAGACAGATCAAGGGCAGAGTGATCAACCCAGTGATAGGATGGTTCTCCAACCTTCCACCACTTTCTTATGTTGCATTTTGGGTAAGTCTAGAGGGATGTGTGGTGCGAAAGGATGGGAAACTATTCGTCATTGTTTGCCCAAGGATGCCATGTTTCCATCTTCAGATGACAAGGGGTGTGCATGTGTTTCTTGTCGATGGTCCCCTGCGCTGGTTCCATGTCTCTAGTAGCAAATTCTGGTGGTGCATTGCTGATTTCCTAGATGGGGTTGCTTCAAGGGATCCATCCGGAGTCATTGCAGCATTGGAAAAGTCGATGCCAGAGTTTGAGCTCTGGCAACCTGGTCTGGAGGGCACTCGACTTATCTTGGACGAGACTCGCGTGTTTTTCTTGAAATCTTGGGGCAACCAAATTGATGATCCTGCTGAACATAATGCTCAAACACTAGTTTCTATTCATGCTTTTAATGATGACATTTGGGAGACTCTCAACTGGAAAGCTATCCCTTGGATGAAGGACAAAACAGTTCTGTTGGGCTTGACTTCTAAGGTCGTCCCTCCCGTACCAGGAATTACCAACCCTGGTCGAACTCTAGGCTTCCATCGGACAAGCCCAACTTACGACTAAGATGAATACTCGGTGCTCAAGATTTCGCACCCCGACACTGTTTCCAGGACGGTCAAATCCCTTGAAGGGAATTTTATGTGGCGTTCTTGTAGGTGGATATCTCCTAAGCTTTTCCCTTAAATATGCAATAGGCTTCTTCTTGTTTGATAATTGTACTGGAGGTGCTGCTGATATTTTTCATGTCTAATATGCTGCCACTACTATTTCCTTGTCTATGAAATAGAGTTTAGCATGAATAGATGCAAAACCGATCATAGCATTCTATCGTTATTCTTGAGATCTATCAATGGTATATTTGTGATACCTCAAATCATAACTAGACAAGTCATTAGATGCGCGGCCCTCGAGTACTCGATAAGATTGTAATAGTAAGGAAAAATGACTAATACAGAGCTAAGAATATCAGATTTTCTGCAAAGTTTTATCAACTTGTGCATTCAATCAGCACATAAACATGAACTTGATAGAGAGCACACGCGAGGCAGACTAGGACTTCATAACCCTTTTTGGCCATTAGGCATGAGATGTCTGACAATCTCTGTGCCATTATGCCTCCTGAGGTATAATCGTCATCGACCCAACACATGTCTCCGTTGGTTCTATTAAATGTGATCAACGCAGAGCCAGATAAAATTTTGCAAAAATACATGGTATTATGATGTAGCCCCTGACTCTATGGTCGAGGAAGAAATTACTCGATCGGAGAATAAAAAAGGACATACCTATACCGTTGGTCGATAATGTAGTCAAACAAAGAGTAAAGCTCCAGCATCAAAGGTTTGCAATGTAGTCCCCAACTCTCTGTTTGTTGTAGCAATCAAGACATAGAGTAGAGTATATGCATCAACACACCATCCTTGACTGAATACTCAAGAGTGCAAGCTCCCGAGCACTATTGTTTTAACTACGATGTGAATATGGATTAAGCTCAAACTACCAGGTAGGTGGTCATTAAAAACCCACTCCCTTTTGTGCTCGTTTTCACCGCACTCTTGATTTGTCCTGCCATAATGACCTCTCATCCCTCTTTGCAGAGACGAGATAAGCCATAAAGACATCTTGACTTCACCGAACACGCTACGCGCCCGAGGCGATGCCATCATTTCGGATCCTAACAACTATGTTTATACAGTAAGACTCATCCCCCTGCTATAAATAGAGGGGACTCGAAGCTGTCTGTCTTTCATATCGCCCCCCTTTTTTCCTTTGTCCATTGCCTTTTAGGATTTGTAGAGTTTGAAGCTATGGCCTCCACTCCATCTCCTCCTAGTGAATTAATCCCAGAAGTCCTTTCCCCAAGGCCTCTCACCATGGTTCGTCCTTAAATCATCATCGTTTCCTCCGACGATGAGGACTCGAGTGGTAGGCCTAAGAAAAAGAGGGAAAAAGCGCCCACCACAGATAATCGCCACCCCCCCCCCCATTCAGCACGTTCGCTATTACATCAAGGCTTACACTTCAATTCAGACGGTGCACCGCTCCTCACGGGGGAGGATTGAGGATGGTGGTGATCTCGATTGGATCATCGACCAAGCTGCCATCGAGGTCTTCGGCGTGGAGCCTTCAGGTCATCACTGGCTAGGGAGGCGCGGTCGTCTTTTCTGTCGACAACCACCAAATCGCCCTCGCACCAGGCAGAAGACCACTCGGCATCACCGGTGTCGGTCATTAGCTCTAGTAGGGCCCTCGCCTCGGCCACTTATCCTGGCCCTTATGCTGGTCGGCGGCCGATTCCTGGGGTGATCAGCTACTGCCTGAGGGAGGAGTATAAAAGGTTCCTTGACTCGTTCAAGGGTAAATGCGGTTTTTTGAAAGATCTAAGCTGATCCTTTTTGTAAATTTTGCACTAGCCACATGGATTAGCGTGAATGAGAAAAACTATGTAATCGAGTAACCAACTGAATTGAATGTAATCGACTTACCTATAACAAATATTTTCTATGAATAAAACTTTCAGAGTTGGTTGATGTTCTACAAGTGCTCGAGTATCTCGCCGTTTGGAGTAGATAGCCTTACTGACCCAGGTCGAGTGACCTCGACTAGTATGTAAGGTCCTTCCCATTTAAGCGATAACTTATGGCGTTGGGCCTGTTTCTGCACCTTCCGTGGGACGAGGTCCCCAGCAGCGAGTTGCCTGGGTTGAATTTTCTGGCCTTGATATCTACACAATGCCTGTTGATACTTGGCCGCTCGAATAGATGCTCGATCTCGGTACTCCTCGAGTAGATTTATGTCATCCGCTCGTTAGTGCTCCTTCCCTTCTTTAGAGTAATTTTCCACTCGAGGTGATCCAAACTGCAATTCAGTCGGGAGCACCACTTCTGTTCCATAAACCAAGAAGAAAGGAGTTTCACCGGTGGCCATATTAGTCGATGTACAAATGGCCCATAGTACCGAGGGAAGCTCTTTTACCCAACGTTTCGAGTAAGCCTTTAGCCTATGGAAGACCCAAGTTTTGATACCCTGCAGGACTATACCAATAGCACGCTCAACTTGACCATTACTCTGCAGGTGAGCTACTGATGCGAAACAAGTCTTAATGCAAATTCTTCACAAAACACAATAAAGGTTCCTCTTCTAAACTGGCTACCGTTATCCATAATTATCCAATGCGGAATGCCAAATTGAGTAATTATGCTCCTCAGGAATTTCTTGGCAGCTTCTGCGATTATTCTTCCTATGGGTTCGGCCTCTATTCACTTGGTGAACATGTCGATAGCCACAAATAGGAACTTGTAACCATCTTGGGCCATTGGGAACGGTCCCAGGATATCCAAGCCCCAGACGGAGAAAGGCCAAGAAAGAGGGATTGTTTGCAGAGCTTGGTCTGGTCGAGTGGTCTGCCTTCCAAAAAATTGGCAACTTTCGCACTTTTTGACCAGTTCGTAAGCATCCTGGAGGGCAGTCGGCCAATAGTCCCTGGCGGAAAATTTTTCTGACCAAGGTGCAAGAAGACGCATGATTACCACATATGCCTCTATGGATATCGAGCAATATTTTATTGCCCTCTTCCTGAGTGATGCACTTCATCAAGATTCCGTTACTCCCCTTTCGGTAGAGCTTGCCGTCTACCAAAATGTAGAGCTTGGATTTATGAGCAATTTTATCTGCAAACGCATCATCATCAGGGATGTATCGACCCTTGAGGTAGGCTTGGTATGGAGTCATCCAAGTCAAGTTGCGTTTGAGTAGTGCAACATCCGTGTCTGCGGGTTGTGCCTCGCTGATCTGATCAGACTGCTGGTCGGGTTGCGCAGCATCCGTTCGCCGAACTGTTGGGACAGATGGTTTAGGAGTTTCTTAACGAAGACCCCTATGGGTACCAGTGCTCAGAAGAAGTGAGTCTAGAAAGTTCATTCGCACCAAAGTTATCACTCCTTCTGATATGCGTCACTTCTAGTCCTTTAAACTTTTGCTCGAGCTTTCGCACCTAGAGTAAGTAAGCTGCCATGTTGTCGTCCAAGCACTTGTACTCCTTTTGAACTTAGTTTATGACTAGCTGTGACTCCCCTTTCACAAGAAGTCGTTTTACCCCAAGCGATGCAGCTATGCGGAGCCAGTTTACCAGTCCTTCATATTCTGCAACATTATTAGAGGCTTTAAAGTCTAACTGAACAACGTACCTGAGTTCATCGCCCGTTGGAGATTTGATCATAATGCCAGCCTCCCAGCCCTGGAACGTGAGCAATCAATCGAAAAAGAGCATCCAATGATCTTCGACCATGTTTGGCCTTTTTTTCCTGAACGCTTGTCCATTCGGGGATGAAATCTGCTAACACTCTGGATTTCATGCATTGTGCGTGGTGCGTAGCTTACATCGAACTCATTTAGTTCTACCTCCCATTGCGTGATTCATCCAGTAGCTTCCCAGTTGTGTATTACATCCTTCAACGGATACGTCCTCAAGACCGTGATCCTGTGCGCTTGGAAGTAGTGCCGTAATTTCTGGGAAGACATTAAGACTGCATATATCAGCTTCTGTACTTGCAGGTATCGTAGCTTAGCATCGTGTAGAACCTCGCTCACGTAATAAACATGTTTTTGGACCTTGGCCTTGATGAGGTTGTAGGCCTGATCTTCCGATAGGTAGCGATAAGTCGGTAGGTGGAGAACTCGATGTTGATGATCCAAAGGCTTCGACCCGAACAGATCGTCTCCCTTGCAATCACTATACCATAGCTCCGTTGGTTATCAACCGTGTCGCGCGGTTGACCTCGCCAAGAAGGCTCAATCCCTACAAGCGTACCGAGAATACAAGCAAGAACGTAGAAGATGCAATCTGAAATATTGCGAATAGAATTCAAGCACTCGAAGTTGGGGTTCCACAAACACTTGCGGCGGCCTAGTCGGTCCGGAACAAGAGCGAAAATCTCACAATATGTGTGTAGATCAATATCTAAGCAAAACCCAACCCTAATTGGGGCGGTGGCTACTGTATATAAAAGACTAGGGTCGGCCAAGGACCCCTGAATGCGTCCCTAATGGACTCCAACACGTTACACGGCCCAACGGCCCAAAAGATGGTGGCGCAGCACCCTGACAGATTCTGAATGTCCACTTGTTTCGACGATTCCTGTTGACTCAGAAAGAATTTGGATATGGGACTAGTCCCGTTGGAAAGCTTATCTCCTTAGCTTTCCAACCATGTGTAGAACGTCAAAAACGGAGTCCGTATACATCCTGGACGACCATTTTAGTGCAGTCTAGTCCTGGACTCCGAAATGGACTGGAACTTGATTGGATCTCCACCTTGGCTTGGGCGCCCTTGCTGTTCTTCTCCCGTGTTCCTAAGTAACAATACATCACAATTATTTAGTAGCATCCCATCCTTATCAAAATATAAAGGAACACTAAGGAACGAGCTCACCTCATGATTTAGTTGACGTGCACGAGTTCGTGTCAATGCACCTATTGTTGGAGGAATATTCGGTGTGTGTGTATCCGAAAGAGTGATGTCCTCGTCATCCTCCCCCTCTTGAATTGGAGTCGTCCTCGATGCAATATCATCTTCTTCTCCCAAGTAAAGCTTCAAATTTGAAATGTTAAATGTGGGACTAACCCCATAATCTGCAGGCAACTCAAGCTTATATGCATTATCATTGATCTTTTCCACAATTTTAAAAGGACCATTAGCTCGAGGCAGCAATTTAGATTTTCTCAAATCAAGAAACCTATCTTTGTGCAAATGTAACCACACAAGATCACCAATTTCAAAAGTAATATGTTTCCGAACTTGGCTACCATAAGTTCTATACTTCTCATTCATCTTTTCAATATTTTCCTTAGTCAACTCATGCATTTTCAGAATCAAATCAGCACGTGTCTTAGCATCAAAATTCAATTTCTCGGATGTTGATAAAGACAGTAAATCAATAGGGGCACAGGGATTAAAACCATACACTACCTGAAACGGACTTACCTTGGTGGTGGAGTGAACTGATCTGTTGTAAGCGAACTCAATATGGGGTAGACACTCTTCCCACATCCTCAAATTTTTCTTCAAAACAGCCCGCAACATGGTGGATAATGTGCAGTTCATAACCTCTGTTTGTTCGTCGGTTTGAGGGTGACATGTCGTCGAAAACAGCAGCTTTGTCCCAAGTTTATTCCAAAGTGACCTCCAAAAGTGGCTCAAACATTTAGCATCACGATCCGAAACAATGGTGTTAGGCACTCCATACAAGCGAATGATATCCCTGAAAAATAAATCAGCTATGTGTGTAGCATCATCGCTCTTGTGACAAGGTATAAAATGTGTCATTTTTGAAAAACGATCCACAACGACAAATATACTATCCCTCCCCCTCTATGCAATCCTAAAACAAAATACATAAAAATATCCTCCCAAGGCACACTAGGAACAGGAAGAGGCATATAAAGTCCATGTGGGTTCAAGCGAGACTTAGCTTTATTGCAAGTAGTGCAGCGTGCCACGTAGTGCTCGACGTCGTGCCTCATCTTAGGCCAAAAGAAGTGAGCAGCCAGTACATCCTCGGTCTTCTTCACTACAAAATGTCCCATCAAACCACCTCCATGCGCTTCCTGCAAGAACAATAGGCGAATAGTGCTAGCTGGGATGCATAGCCTATTAGCACGGTATAGCAATCCATCATTCAGCACATATTTATTCCAAATTTTTCCTTCTTTACAATGTTCAAAAGCATCTTTAAAGTCCAAATCAGTAGCATATAATCCTTTAATTGTTTCTAAACCAAAAATCTTATGATCGAGTTGGGACAGCATGGTATAACGTCTAGATAACGCATCTGCAATGACATTGTCTTTACCTTTCTTGTGTTTAATGATATAAGGAAATGACTCTATAAATTCAACCCATTTAGCATGACATTTGTTCAGTTTGGCTTGGCTTTTAATATGTTTCAAAGCTTCATGATCAGAATGAATAATAAACTCCTTGGGCCAAAGATAATGTTGCCATGTTTCTAAAACTCGCACTAAAGCATACAACTCCTTATCATAAGTCGAATAATTCAAAGATGGCCCATTCAATTTCTCACTAAAATAAGCAACGGGTTTACCTCCTTGTAGTAGCACTCCTCCAATTCCAATGCCGCTAGCATCACATTCTAACTCAAAAGTCTTACCAAAGTCCGGAAGTTGGAGTAGAAGTGCATGCGTAAGCTTCTCTTTCAGCATATTAAAAGCTTGTTCTTGTGCTGGCCCCCATTGGAACGGAACGCCCTTCTTTGTCAACTCATTGAGTGGAGCAGCAATGGTCCTGAAATCTCTCACAAAACGCCGATAGAACCCTGCAAGGCCATGAAAGCTTCTCACCTGTGTGATAGTCCCAGGGGTCGACCAGCTCTTGATGGCTTCAATTTTAGCTTCATCCACTTTAATTCCCTGTGGAGTAACAACATAGCCAAGAAAAGCAACTCTATTCGTGCCAAAGGTGCACTTGTCAAGGTTAGCAAACAAACGTGTCTCTCTCAAAGCAGTAAAAATAGCACGTAGATGATCAAGGTGTTCTTCATGTGACTTGCTATAGATCAAAATATCATCAAAGTACACCACCACAAATCTTCCTATGAAAGCACGTAAAACCTCATTCATCAATCTCATGAAAGTGCTAGGTGCATTAGTTAAACCAAAAGGCATCACTAACCACTCATATAGACCGAACTTAGTTTTGAAAGCAGTTTTCCATTCATCTCCCAATTTCATTCTTATTTGGTGGTAACCACTACGCAAGTCAATCTTCGTGAAAATAATAGAACCACTCAACTCATCAAACATGTCGTCTAGCCTAGGAATAGGGTGACGATACCTTATTGTGATATTATTAATGGCTCTACAATCAACACACATGCGCCATGTACTATCTTTCTTAGGAACCAAAAGAACAGGAACAACACAAGGACTAAGGCTCTCTCGTACGTACCCACAGTCCAAAAGGTCTTGGACTTGTCGCTGAATTTCCTTAGTTTCCTCTGGATTGGTCCTATATGCAGCGCGGTTTGGCAAAGTCGCTCCCAGGATCAAATCTATTTGGTGCTCTATCCCTCTCAATGGTGGCAGCCCTGGGGGTATCTCAGCTGGAAAGACATCCTTATACTCCTGCAAAAGGTTAGTGACAGCAGCAGGCAAAGAGCTAGGTATATCATCAATTGAAAATAAAACCTCTTTGCATACCAAAGCATAGCACAAAGCATCATTATCTTGAATTTCAGCAAGGTCAGATTTAGTAGCAAGCATAACACCACCCTTTAACTTAATGCCTTCGGACCTAGGTGTGTTCTTCTCTTTCTTAGGTGGGAAAACAGATTGAGCTACTTGCTGATTTTCAGATTTCAAGACACGTTCTTTCTTTTCTTTTTCAGCTAGCGCTTTATCACATTGCACAATTTCAGCAGGTGTCAAAGGAAGCAAAGTGATTTTCTTTTCCTTGTGCATGAGAGAGTATTTATTACTTCTACCATGGTGTGTAGCATCGGTATCAAATTCCCAAGGACGGCCTAACAAAAGTGAACTTGCTTGCATAGGCACTACATCAAAATCAGCATAATCATGGTAGGAACCAATAGAAAAATGTACTCTCGTAGATTATGTTACCTTAACCTTGCCGCTGTTATTGAACCACTGATTGTAGTATGGATGAGGATGTGCACGTGTTGGCAAGGAAAGATTCTTCATAAGATCGGAGCTCAAGAGGTTGTTGCAACTCCCGCCATCAATTATGGTACGAACACGTGCATCTTTGACAATGAGGAATATCTGGAATAGATTATGGCATTGTAGCTGCTCTGCTTGCTCCATTTGAGAACTCAAAACTCGCTTCACAATGAAGGTGCGTGCTGCATAACTCTCCGTGGCAGCGGTACCACTAATCTCCTCCCCCTCACTATCCATGTCATGATCGGCTGCAAGATTAGCTTCAAATGTATATTCTTCCTCGACATCACTATGACTAACATATCCAACATCTGCTGTTGCGGAGTATGCTCACTGGCTTGGGCAATCCTTCATGATGTGGCCAATACCTTGGCAGCGACGGCACACAATGCCCGATGTACGACCCGTGGTAGCTGCACTTGAAGAAGAGTTTGGTATTGGATCCTGTGAAACAGTAGATTTTCTCACCTCACGTGATGGTGGTGGTGCTCCTGC
Organism: Phragmites australis; assembly: GCF_958298935.1. Lineage (NCBI taxonomy): Eukaryota > Viridiplantae > Streptophyta > Magnoliopsida > Poales > Poaceae > Phragmites > Phragmites australis. The sequence continues at coordinate 31,678,443 of NC_084923.1, read as the reverse complement.
TGAACGCGCCGGAGTGTTCGAGGAGGGAGCAGCAGATCGTGTAGATGTAGAAGGGAATGGTGTTGCTTGTCCCGTGGTACTCGTGAAGTAGATGTACTCCCAAAATTGTTCCGCAATTTCTGCACCTGTTGTCGACCCTGCAGTTCTTTTTCTGCCAAGATAGCAAAATGGAACAACCTATTGGTAGTATTGTAATCTTTATAATCAACAAGGTCCTGAATTTCACGTCTCAACCCAGAGTAAAAACGAATCATGGTATCCTCATCATCCTCTTGTATACTACAATGAAGCATAGCAATTTGAAGCTCTTGATAGTAATCATGCACAGATTTAGAACCTTGATTTAAGCGCTGTAATTTTTTTTCAATTCATGTGTATAATCAGGAGGAATAAATCTATTGCGCATGGCACACTTTAGTCTAGGCCATGATTCAGGTTCTAAGCCACTAGAAACTAAACCATTCTACCAAATAATAGCATAATTTGTGAACTCACAAGTGGCTAGTCTAACTCTATGCATTTCAGGAACCATATGAGAGCTATACTTTTGATCAACCGTCATTTCCCAATTCAAATAAGCATCAGCATCATATGCACCATCAAAAGGAGGCATTGAAAACTTAATCTTAGAATAAGGATCATCGTGACCGTTGCGATTAACATTATTACCTCCGTTACCTTGACGACGTTGTTGTTGGTCACGATGTAATTGTTCAGCACGAGGACGTTGCTCAGCACGCGCATCTTGCCCAACAAAAACCTCACCATCTTCTTGGTCACCATCTCCGTCACCATTATTCTTATCATCATCATGTGAATGTTCATCATCCTATGGTGGCTGTCGCAACTCAAGGTCGTTGACTCGCGTGACAAGGTTAGCAATGCTTGTTCTAATGTCTGTCAATAGTCTAGCATGATCCTGCAAGGCTTTGTTGAGTTCTTCCTTGGACACGCAATCCTTAAAATCCGACGAAGAGCCATCACGTGACATGGTTAGTAGAAAAAAAAGGACAACACAATATTATCCCTATCAACTACTAGGTGGTAGAAGGAGGAATCACACACACTCAAGCGTCTTACCACGCTCTTACAAATGTTCTTACCAACGCAGCAAGGAGGAACAATCGGTGACAAGTCTGGAAGCGTGGGATGATTGTAAGAGTGAACCTGTTCGGATCAAAGGAGGTGGAGCTTGGAAAGGCACAATATGGTAGCAAGGATTAGCAATAACTGTAATCAGATGAGCAAAGCTAAATAAGTATCCAAAATATGAATCACAGTTGCTAGTCTATCACATGTCCCTAGTCCTAGCACAACAGCTGAAACAAAACTAAACAGGATGATCAGAGAAAGACACAGCAAATAGTACAATTATCTGGGTGTTCTCTATGTGCTCCTCTTTTTTTGTCTTTTAGCACTAGTAGGAATCACGAATTTTTTTTTGTATTTTTCTGATATTTTATTCTGAACTAGGAGCACACAAGAAACAACCACAGAAATTTTCAACGCAAACGGATGCAAGATGTGGCCTATAGAAAATCAAGCACGTTCTCTGAAAAGCGTGCGAAAACTTCACGGCTCGAAAACTCAATCTTCCAAGCCGAATTTGGGAAAAAAAATCGGCGGAACCCGGCAAGGCCGGGGAGCAACAAATGTAACTTTTTCTGTAGATGTCCGTGAAAATTTTTTTTGCCTGATTCTGTGTAACACCTGATTTTCAAATTTTGCAATTTCCTAAAAATTTCCTAGATTTAATTTGAGTTTAAACAAATAGCATAGGATAAAACCTAATTTCTAAATTCAAATTCAAATTTGATTTAGGAGCATTAATTGTTTGAATGCATTCATGCTGGAGTTAGGCATTTAGATTTTTGGTTGACTTATTTGAATTGTTTGCTTGAGAATAGATTTAGAAATGTTTAGAAAATAATTGAAAATAGTTTTGGAAAAGAGAAAGAAATAAAAAGAAAAGAAAATATTAGAATTCCCTCTCAGACCTCCCTTCTCTCCCTCTCACCCTTTCGGCCCAGCCACGCCACCCTGCTTCCTCCCTCGGCCCGCTTTCCCCGGCCCAACCCCCTTTCCCTTCTCTCTCTCTGGCCCATCTTCCCGCGCCGGCCCGCTTCCCACTTTCCCTTCCCGCCTGGGCCACGCCCGAGCTGGCCCAGCCAACCGCTCGCGCCTGCGCCCGCCGCTGAAGACGCCTTCTGCCGTGCCGCCTTCGCCCGAGTAACTGCCATGTGGGTCCCGCGGGTCAGGACCATCTCCTACCTCCGGACGGAGTCCCAACCGAGCACGAGACCGCAGCGCTGCCGCCCTCTTTCTTGGCGTGCGTGCCACAGACTCCACGATCCCGTCGCCTATATATAGAACCCGACGCTCCTCCGTCCCATCTCGCCAAAAGTCGTTGCCTCTCGTGCCCTTTTTCCCCGAATCGTCGAGCTGCGCCACCGCCCGCCATTGCTCTCGGTCGAGCTCGCCGTCCACCGTTGCCGCCGCCTCTCCGCCGCTTCTGAGAGCGCCGTTGTGACCGCGTGCTTGCGTATAGTCTCCCACGCCGCTCGTCGTCGCCTTTCCGCCGCCGGAGACCACACCTCGACGACACCCCGAGCTTCGCCGACGCCCTCGTCGACGCCGGCCAGTTCCCGTGCCGTTCCAACCCCGGTAAGCCCTAAAACGAGCTCCCTATGGCCGCCACACCGTGTTACGCCGCTCGCCGTCGAGGATCGACACCGGCGACGAGGTCTGTGCCGATCTCCGGCGAGATCGCCACCGTGAATCCCTCGGCTCAACCGTGTTCCTCCCCTCCGGTCGCCCGATCCATCCTGAGCCGTCCGATCTAGTCCGAACGGCTGAGATTAGATCGCACATATACCTCTTCAGTAGCCAGTAGCAGGTTGCCACGTGTCGCCTCTTTAAACACAGTCAGCACCTTAGCTACGTCACCCTGCCACATCAGTGCCACATGTGTGCCACATTAGCCAATATGCCTAGTCATCTATCCAGTCAGCAATTCATCTTTTCCAGTACAAAGATAATTCCAAAAATTCCAAATAATTCCTTTAATTGGTAATTTTGCAGAAAGAACCCTAGACTTTTCTATAATTACCTAAAAGCCCCTATCTTTTTACAATTTAGTCCCTGAACTTTTTCATAATTACAAATAGGTCCCTCTATTTTTACAAAAAGGTCCCTATACTTTTCCATAATTACAATTAAGTCCTTTTCTTAATTAAAATAAACCCTAATCTTGTTTTTAGCATATCTTTTCCGTCGTAACTCCGATTTCAGCGATTCTTGTGCCGATAGATTCGTTTCTCCGAGCTCTATCTTTCTAGATAGGTTTTGTCTTGTTGTTTCTCTGGTTGTGCTCTATTCTTAGTATGTTTTGTTTGTGTGCTTTGCCGGTTATTGTGCAATTAGTCGTCAACGCCCCGGATCAGTTTGAAGAATATCAAGACCAGGAGCAAGAATACACTGAGCAGCAGCAAGGAGAAGGCAAGTGTCCTTGATCATTTTGAACCTATGTTTTTAAATGTTTTGTTTTACAAAATTGCATGCAGAGTCAATATGATGGGTAGCCACCTATGTTATGGTTTTCCCTAGATTTTTCCTTATCATCCCTTGGAACCTAGATGGTTTTTGGTTAGGAGTCTTTTATGGGTAGATTGCTTAGCCATGCTTTTGGGATATTGGGAAGTGTCATATACTTGACTAATGAACATATGCAACAATAGTGGTTAACTGGTTAATGGTCTAGGAACATGGAACCTTAGGCCTTGAGCAAGGTAGTTCTGATGGTTGTCATGGTTATGACGTTGGTTTAGTATTTGCTCAAGTAACCTAAGTAAGGACCGGTTCGTGGAGCGACAACCCGAGAAGCTCCGTACAAACACGAGACTAATATGGGAAGGCTTAGCCGATTAATTAGGGTTCTTTCAGTGTTGTGTGGGCCAGAGGGGAGGCGTGGATGAGATAAGGAAATTCTCAGAAACCACATGGCACAAGAGGGGGCTTCTAGGTGGTAGTACCTAGCGGTGAAACCTGGAGTGTTGGTGACACATACTGGGAGGATTCTTTGTAAAGGCTTCGTAGTGATCTCCTGGTAACACACCACTGGCGTGTGCATAGTGCTTGGCCAGCACTGCAACATGGAGACTCTAGTTATCTGCTTGCAGGTGATGAAATCACGACTTGTGGGAAAGTTGTACAACCTCTGCAGAGTGTAAAACTGTTATAACAGCCGTGCTCACGGATATGAGAGACTTGGATCCTCACATGATTAGATGGTGGTTTGGTTTTGGTTCTGGTACAAGGAGTACTAGATGGTGGGGTCTTGGTCTTAGTACAGGGAGTACTAGACGGTTGTGGTATGCAGGGTGGGGAACCTTGTATGCTAGATGATGGATTGTTTAGTTACATTCATTTAATATTTGTCTAATGCTTTTGAGTCCAAATGTGTTTTCATTACCCGCATTTACGCAAATAATACCTTGTGTCAGCCTATCCTTGATATAAGCCTGCATATCATTATTTTTCCACACTTGCTGAGTACTCTATGTGCTCACCCTTGCTTTCTCCTACCAAAAACATATGCTGCTCAGTGGAAGACGATCAAGACTTTCAAGATGACGACCTGGTCTTCTAGGAGTGTGTCTTCCAGTCAGTGCCTGTGGAGTGCTTGGTCGCCGATGCTTTCATTCCGCTGTCGTCGTTTAACAGTTATAGATTGGTTAGTTGAGTTGTTTAGGTGAAGACTTTGTGTAAGAGTTTGACGATTATAAGTAAAATTATTGCTTTTGTTACTTCACCTATGACGTCCTTATGTGTGTTAAACTTCCTGGGCACACATAAGCCGCACTTGGTTTTGGCCGTTAAAACCGGGTGTAACATTCTGAGTCCGTATGAGAAAGTTATGGCCGTTTTACTGAACCCCTGTCAAGTTAGGGTTTTTTTCAAAGCACCTCTTGCAGAAATTGTTCTCGTTAAGGTATGGCAAGCAATAGGATCACAAGATGAACAAGGAGGACAGCGGTGACAGGGCAATTGATACAAGGCGGCTTGCGACCTATCTAGGGTTGGCGTGGTGGAAAGTAACACAAGGTGGCTCGCGGTGGCAAATCGAGTAATGTGGTGGCTCGACTTGTTGGTGGGGATGGTGGCGATGAGATAGCGGCGTGATCAAACAGCACGGAGCGTTGACTAAAGACCAAGAACACGACTCTAAACCAGCAACAAGACTCAACCACAGACACAAACTCAACAACGCGTAACTGAAAACAAAAATTCCAAAGGCACAAAGGGTTCTAGGGCAGCGGAAATTGATGGAATTGTTTTTTTTTTGGGCTTTTTCTGGACTCTAGGTAATGAAAAACAGACTAATCTAAAGGGGAAAACGAAATTACCTAACGGGCAACCTGAAAATCTGATACCAGTTGATGAGGTTGTAGGCCTAATCTTCCGATAGGTAGCGATAAGTCGGTAGGTGGAGAACTCGACGTTGATGATCCAAAGGCTTCGACCCGAACAGATCGTCTCCCTTGCAATCACTACACCACAGCTCCGTTGGTTATCAACCGTGTCGCGCGGTTGACCTCGCCAAGAAGGCTCAATCCCTGCAAGTGTACCGAGCACACAAACAAGAATGTAGAAGATGCAATCTGAAATATTGCGAATAGAATTCAAGCACTCAAAGTTGGGGTTCCACAAACACTTGCGGCGGCTCGGTCCAGAACAAGAGCGAAAATCTCACAATCTGTGTGTAGATCAATATCTAAAAAAAATCCAACCCTAATTGGGGTGGTGGCTACTGTATATAAAATACTAGGGTCGGCTAAGAACCCCTGGATGCGTCCCTAATGGACTCCAACACGTTACACGGCCCAACGGCCCAAAAGATGGTGGCGCAGCACCCTGACAGATTCTAGACGTCCACTTGTTTCGACCATTCCTATTGACTCAGAAAGAATTTGGACATGAGACCAATCCCGTTAGAAAGCCTACCTCCTTAGCTTTCCAACCATGTGTAGAACGTCAAAAACGGAGTCCGTATACGTGCTGGGCGACCATTTTAGTGCAGTCTGGTGCTGGACTCCGAAACGGACTCGAACTTGATTGGATCTCCACCTTGGCTTGGGCACCCTTGCTGTTCTTCTCCCGTGTTCCTAAGTAACAATACATCACAATTATTTAGTAGCATCCCATCCTTATCAAAATATAAAGGAACACTAAGGAACGAGTTCACCTCATGATTTAGTTGACGTGCACGAGCTCGTGTCAATGGACCTATTGTTGGAGGAATACTCGGTATGTGTGTATCCGAAAGAGTGATGTCCTCATCAGGCCTTTTTTTGGGGCATTCTCGTTCGACCACCAGAACCGTGCTTATGACTTGTGGGGTAGCTGCAATATACAAAAAGAGCTCCTCTTTCTCGTTAGGCGGTGTAAGAATCAATGGGGAAGATAAGTACCATTTTAAGTCCTAGAAGGCACGTTTCGCTACCTCTGTCCACTCGAATCGATCTTGTTTCTTCAACCACCTGAAGAAAGGCATTCCTCACTCGCCCATCCTAGAGATAAACTGACTAAGAGCAGCGATGCAACCTGTCAGTTTCTGAACCTCCTTCAGTGTTCGAGGTGACCGCATCTGGTCAAGAGCCTCAATTTTGCGCAGGTTTGCCTCAATCCCTCGACTTGACACTAGGAAGCCGAGAAGCTTGCTGGACAGCGCACCGAATGTACATTTTTTGGGGTTGAGCATCATTCGATACTTCCTGAGGTTGTCAAATGTTTCGATGAGATCGTTAACCAATATGTTTCTGGTTTCCGACTTGACTACAACATCATCAAAGTATGCTTCTACATTGCGCCCGATTTGGGGTTGTAGACAATTTTGAATACACCTTTGATATGTAGCACCAACATTTTTTAAACTGAAAGGCATCTTTACATAACAAAATGCACTAAAGGGAGTAGTAAAATCTTCTCCGCATCCTCTAATCCCATGCTAATTTGGTGATACCCTGAATAGGCATCTAGAAAACATAGCAATTCACAGCCTGCCGTAGAGTCGATGATCTGGTCGATGCGCGGGAGAGGAAAAGGATCCTTGGGGCAATCTTTCTTGAGGTCGGTGAAGTCAACACACATTCTCCATTTGCCATTGGCCTTCTTGACGAGGATGTGGTTCGCGAGCCACGTAGGATGACACACTTCTCAAATGAAGCCCTCCTTTAGGAGTTTATCGACCTCCTCCAGGATGGCCCGCTTCCTATCTTCCGCAAATCTTCGCTGCTTCTGCACCATAGGTTTGGTGCCGAGTTTAACAGTTAGTCGATGCTCGGTCACCTCCCTAGGGACCCCGGGCATATCGGACGGTTGCCATGCGAACACTTCTTGGTTTGCCTGGAGGAAGGTGAAGAGCTCGAGTTCCTATTTGGGGTCAAGATTGGTCCTGATCTTAACCGTCTTAGATGGTTCAGATGGGTCGAGGGGCACTGCCTTGATGCAACCACCAGTCTTCTTATCGTTGACGCCATCGTTAATCTTGCCTCGGCGTCGTCAGACTCAGAAGTGCTAGCAAGACTTACGAGCCTGGAGTTTTTAGCCTTGATGATATCTTGGTTCCTTTGACGCTTAGAATTTACGTCCTTGGCGATGATAGCCACTCGACCGAAGTGTTTGACCATATCCAGATTTTGCTTGTCGCATTTGACCACTGCGCGTTGATCCCCTTTAACTATAATGGCCCCCTTAGGACTCAGGATCTTGAGCAGTTGGTAAGCATAGTGAACCACCACCATGAACTTTCCCAACATTGGGCGGCCTAAAATCACATTGTATGCCTTCTCGAAGTCCGTGACATCAAAGGTCAGCTTTTCTATGCGAAAATTGTCGGGCGTGCCAAACGTGACCGGCAGCTCGATCCGACCAAGAGGCATGGTCGATGAGTTGGGAGTTATGCCATGAAAAGGCTCGACTCCTATTTGAAGCTCTGATCTTTGAATTCCCATCTTGTCCAAGGTTTTGGAGAAAATGAGGTTGAGTGACTACCACCATTGACCAGAGTTCAGGAAACTTTGATGTTGAGTATGGTCAGCTGAACCACAACGGGTATCGACCAGGATCTGGTATTGCGACCAGATGATTGGTTTGACCAAAGGTAATCGACAGTTTTGACCACCTGAGATACCGAGTGGGCGCAGTTAGGGCCAAGTTAACTTCTCGCTCGACTGCCTTGTACTGCCTTTTGGACTCATACATGGTAGATCCTCTGAATATGTGAGCCAAGCTATGGTCTGCCTCATTGAACTGGGGCTCACTGCCCTCAACATTCGACTTATCCTGCTTATTACCACGCTCAGTGTTCACCTTTATTTTTTTGCCAAGCTTTTTCTTGAACACATAGCACTCGTCAAAGTCGTGCTGGTTGCTCTGAAGGATGGGACACCACTTTCCGTCACCTCGATTGAGGCCTTTGTTGTCCACAGGGTTGCGCGATTTGTTCCTGTCGACTGCAACTATAGTCATATCGGGTCATTTGCACTAGTCATCGGGTTTGGTTTTCTTTCCTCCACTCTTCGAGGACCCGGGTTTGTCTTGCTAGATTGATGGTTTTTAGCGTGCACCTACACTTTTTCTCATTTTGCACACTTGTCAGCTAACTTGAAAAACTCTTTGACCGTACGGATCTTCCGAGTAGCCATCTTTCCACGTAAATCTGTGTTCTAAACACCTCATTTGAAGGCGATGATTACCGACTCGTCAGAGATGTCATGGATCGTGTTACGCTTGTCGCTGAACCGGCGGATAAAATCTCGAAGAGATTCACAATCGCCTTGGTGTAGCTGGTGGAGATCGTTCTCTGTTCCTGGTCGCACAGATGTGCCTTAGAAATTGTCTATGAACTGAGCCTTGACTTCCACCCATGAACTAATGAGTTGGGCGGCAAGTTTAGCAACCAGGATCTTGCGGGTCCATCGAGGGTGGTGAACAGGTAATTGGCCATTGTTGATTATCACAACTGGCTGCTCCAATAATAGTGGTGCAGATCTGCAACCACTCGTTGGGATTGATTTTCCTGTTATATTTCTGGATCGGGCCCGCTTTGAACTTCTTAGGCCACTGAATTGACCGAAGTTCATGTACGAAAGCCTCGCAGCCTCTGTCAAACTCATCAGGCGGAGGTGGTGGGGGACTTTCACGCCTGCCGCTTCAAGCAGGGGAGTCATGTGGACCATCGCGTTTCGTAGACCTGCAGTCATAGTAGCAGTGATCATCTTCACAGCATTCTTCACGGTGGTTTTCGATCACCGTTCGTAGATCAAGCCGATTGTGGGGAATACGAATCCTCAGGTCTTCCTGATTTCCGCGCCTATGGATGGGGTAGTTACAGTTTGGCCCACATGGTCGTGTTTGGGCTTGTCCACTTGAGCTTCCCATTTGAGATTCCCCTACACGAGAGTGTTCCCGCCCGTGGCTCCTTGAGCCGGGACCGTACCAACTAGGGGTCCTGGAATTGCTAGGATTATTTGAGCAACTTGGATATGAGCTGCATCGAGTAAGGTCTTGACTTGATTAACCATAGGGGTTAGTGGATTTGCCGAATCTAACTCTGGAAGGGATCGAAGGATCAGATGCGCTCCTCGTATTTTAGCATCCAGAGTATTGAACATGTCATTACCAAGGCTTGATGGCGGTCGAGCCGATGAAACCTCATGGTGATTGTTCGGAGGGAGCTTCTCTCTCGAGCCGTGAGTCATCATAGGCAAAGGCGCACCCACCGAAAGTCACCGGGAGAGGCCAGGAGGTATCTGTTCTCCCGTGGTCCACCGGTGAAGGATCGTGTCAGGTGCACACATGGCTCTAACTATGGATGTTTCTGGTGGTAACTCAGCACCGGTACCGTTGGGGGCAACAGCTATCGCCGGATCTTTGGAAATTTCTGTGTCGTGATTGACTACGGCCTCTGGATCTATCACCATTGGGTCAGTCGATGGGGGGTCATTGCTTCTAGCCATATACATGAATCAGTATGTTCGGTTGCTCTGGCTAGTGTTAGAATCACCGTCGCCACCCTCGTCGCTGTCGGTGTCTATGCAGTGGAGAACATTAGGCTTCGCAGGATCCCACTCGAGATGTCTCACCTCACGGTACGCATCCAGTGGTATGGATTCAAGGGTACCGGTATGGATCAGTCCGCCTTGGCTGTCCCAATGGAAAACCATGGTTCCGAAGATGATCTTCGAGTTGATGAGAGGGGACCTGAAGCTGTCCACCGTCAACTCGAAGTGGTCGTAGAAGCCATCATCGAAGAATCCGACGTAAACGTGAGCCCGAGACATGATTAATCCTGCAAAGCAGAAGAAGGTCCCTACCTGACGCACCAACTGTCAAAAATTAATTCCTGACGATGTGTCTGTAAATAGACTGGGTACCTTCAAGTGCAGGGATTAATCACGAGATGGGACAATCGATGTATACAGGTTCGGACCTCCGATTGGAGTAATACCCTACGCCCTGTGGGGGTGTTGTTGCCGTATGTTGATGATCTTGAGTACAAGCAATGGGGATAAATCTATTGTAGAGAGTATATTAGATCTTATCTAACCTAAAGCTAAGGTCATCGAGTACCTTCTCTGCTAGGGTCTTGATGCTTGTCTCGAGTTATCTCTTCCTATGTTTTCCTTGTGTGTTGTTCTCGTGTCCCCTGTTCTTCTTCCCCCCAGCCTTATATAGGGATGGGAGTATTGACTCCTATCCAGCTGTGGTCGATAGGGAATGTCTTTCCTTACATCCAAGTAGATATATCTATTTTGAGTACTAACCGCATCGAGTTAGGTAACTAATTGAAACATTCCTGCTATGTACTTCCGTAATTCTGGGTGTATCAGGTACCATTGATTTGGTTCTATGATATCTAAAACTTCTTAATACGTGTTGTACATACCCTGTTCGTATATGATGTATTTCTTATGTGCATGTACCCCATAATTAGATATTCGACAGATTTCAAGTTCAACGAGTTTCTACTCGGCAATGGGCAGGGAGAAAAGGAAGGAGACGTGGTAAAAATAGATAGCCCTGGATGTACCTATTTATAACTGCGGAAACAGTTCATAGTGCGGAAACAGCACCATCAAGATCCGATAGCGCTGAGCGTGATGACGAGGCCGCCTCGGTCGTGTGGCTCATTGGGCGAAAGTTGAGGCGCTGCTGAGGTGTTATGACTTGTCTAATCTATGCAAAGAGGGGTGTGGTGTCATTATGGCATATTAAAATTCAAAGGTTGAGGTGAAAAAGAGCACGAGCTGGAGTGGATTTTTAATTCTCACCTACCCAACTGTTCAATTTTCGCTCGATGACCATAACATAATTGCTGTTGTATACTCGAGGGCTTATACCCTTGAGCATGTGGTCAAGGAGAATGAGTCGATGCTTATGCTCTACTCTCTACTCGATCTGATCATCAAGTAGAGAGTCGGGGGCTACATCATGTATTTTTGGTCCTTATACTTCACTCTCTATTTAATTATCATGTTAACCAGAGAGCCAGAAGTTCCATTATTTGATGACAATGTTTATGCTCTATTTTCTACTTGAACTTAGTTATTGAGCGAAGAGTCAGGGCCACATCGGGTATCTTATGACGCTATACATCGCATACTTTTGATGCTATGGCTTTACTCTCTACTCAATCCAATCATTAAGCAGAGAGTCAAGGGCTACATTATATATTTTTTATGGTACAGGTATGTTCTTTTTTAATCTTCAATCGAGTATGTTTTCCTCCTCGACCAGAGAGTCGGGGCTACAGATTAATACCATATTTATTCAATAAGGATGTACTTTTTGCAAAAGTTTATCTGGCTTTGCGTCAACTACGTTGGATAGAACCAATAGACGCATATGTTGGGTTGATGATGGACAACTATATCTAATAAGGAATAATGACCCAAGAGATTGTCAGACATCTCGCACCTAACGGCTAACAAGGTTCTGAAGTTCTAATCGATTCTATGTGTGTCTCTGTCGAGTTCATGTTTGCACGCTGGTCAAAGCGCAAGCTGGTGCAAATTTGGCAAAGATTATCATATTATTCCTGTTTCTACTGTTATACTAGTCTTTTTCTCGTTATTGTGGTTTCTTTGAGTGGTTACTCGAAGGCCAACGCATCTAATCACCTGTCTAGTTGAGTTTTCAGGTATTTGGTCAACTAAACATGAGGTTGGTTACAACATTTACTAATCAATATTGCGTCTACTTGTGCTAACTCTATTTCATCAATAAGGAAATAGCAGGCAGTAGCATAATAGATAGGCAAAAATATCAGTAATGTTTAAAGATATCCCCAAGTCATGGAACAAGCTTCAAATGTTTTGAGTCAAGTCAGTTAGAAGGGCTACCCTAGCTCTTGTTATCAGGCAGGCGAAGTGCTAAAGACTCAATGAAGGCAGGGATCTGAGACTCGATACTCTGAATAATATCTGTTGCTTCCTCTGTTAAACACCTGAACCCCTCTGTCACTACTGATATGTCGAGGTTGGGTTTGTATCTCTTGAGGAGACCAAGAATTGTCTCGACGCTTATGGAGGCTGACTGCTTCATATGGTCGAAGGTCTATTCTATTAGTTTTTGAAGCGCTGAAATTGCAGTGTCCTACTAAGTAGCCATGGTGTCCCAATCACTTTCCACTTCCTTCAAAGCCTCAGCCATGGTTTCCTGATTAGCTTTTGCTTTCTTCAAAGTTTCTTTAAGTCTTGAAAGGTATTTATCCTTTCCATCGATAGCTTTCATCGCATCATCAAGAAGGGTTACCTTGTTTTCTAAGGAAGATTCAAGATCTGAGAAGATAAGCAAGGCAATTATCATTAGTTGCTCATTGTTCGAATCACATACTAGTGATCCGTAGGTAAAACTAACCTTCAATCCTCTTTTATTGAGTGGTTAGCTAACCATCCTTCTCCTTGGGAGTTTTCTGGTAGCTTGTGGGGTTGATCGCCAGAAGCTAGGCCTTGGCAGCTTCTACTTGGGTGCAAATAGCCTCGAGGTAAGATTTCATTACTACCCATGGATCAACGGTTGGTGGGATTCACTGATCTAATGCTTAGAAGAATGACCAATGTGAGCGGGGGGGGGGGGGGCAACTCAATAAAGGTTATCTTTCTTACCGAGTCATCAGATGTGTCGGTCACTTGAGGAGGCAATCAAGGAGTGGCTCCGACTGTCCCCTGTAGAAATGCCACCCATACAGACTAGGCGTTAGTATGCAAGTACTCGATAGCCAGAGCAGTGACTAAATAATCACCTGACGTCTTGATGTTAAGAACAGTTGGTTTCTTTTCCGCGAGCTCCTCAGGGGCACTAGATCATATAGCGAAGACGATCTCTTGGATCGTAGAGACCCTTCGGCCCCTCGATCAACTAGTGGTTTCCCTTTGTCACCGGTTCCAGAAGAGGAAGTGTCATCAAGGTTAAGGACCTCAGTTGTACGGATGTGCTCTTGATGAAAGACTAGGATCTGAAATCAAAATGTCAAATCAGGTTGAATGAGTAGTAATCAACACTGCTCTCTTACTTGAGAAATCCCCACCTCTAGTCGAGGATTCACGAGGGAGTAGAGCTAAACAGAGCATTCTTGTGTTTCTTCAGAGAAGATTTTTCTCAATCGAGCAGCAATATCTGGAGGAGACAAAACTATAAAAAGAAAAAGTCACTCGAAAGAGCTTGATTGCAATAACAGAAGCAACAAATTGCTATATAAATCTTACCTCTGACCGCGTCCTTGGAGCTATCGTTGTCTCCAACATATTCCTAAGTGAAGTAATCCTGCACTTTTAAGGGGCTTAGCCTTTGACTAATGAAGTATTTGGTTACATGCCACCCGGTTAAGCAACTTTGCCTAAGTTCACCAATCGTGTTGTATTAGGTGTTGTGATTGGATTCACGGTGCTTCTTTGTCTAGGATGGATTTTGTAGGGGAAAGATGCCTCTATAGACTAAGGGGGAGTGGACTGGGTTGGGTATGGAGATATAAAACCAGTATTTTTCCAATCCTTTTGCCAGGAGGAGATTAAAGCAACTGGGATATAGGAGTTTTTCATTCCATATCGCAACGGGAAACCACAAACTCCAACACACTTGTTCTCCTTGTTCCTCTTTAGATGATAAAAATACTGGAAGGCTTCGCAAAGATGAACAAAGACACAAAGCATAGTGATAGAGTTTGGATTTAAGTGGTGGAGCTCGATTTTGTACCAGTCAAGTACATTGAGAAGATACTTAGAAGGGGGAACGTCGAATCCACATCGGAAGAAGGCTTAAAAAACAATGATCTCATAATCAAATTAGCAAGATGAGAATTCCTCACCAGATGTAGGCATCCCGTCGACCAGATCGTGATGAGGCACTATCCCTTCAACTTTAAGCTCTTTTAGACTTGATTCTTGCATCGACAAAATCACCCAAATTTTAGTCAGGTGCTTCATCTCGTCTATCTGCTCAGGGGAGGCACCGCCGGTCTTTGCGTCGGGCTGCTTATTCAACAAAGAAGGAGCGGAGATCTTCATAGAGGAGTTGGAATCCATGAGTCCAATTCTTCCAACGGTGGCGCATGTTTGTGCGGAGAAATATGGAAGCTTGTGCAGAAGGTCGGGGGCAACGAGGAAGAATTTCTACAGTCCAGGTTTGTATAGATAAATAGCCCAAAAATTATTGCCTTTTTGGTAACCACCCTCATCTCTATAACGCCTTGATCAGTGTGAAAGGTGGTATGATGGTATTGTGCGAATCTCTGCACACCCGTCTATGCTCATTAAATGCTCTTATACCCAACGTTTCAATTTTTGAAGGTTTTTTAACTCTGCACAGAGTCGGTTAGTCGTGTTTTAGTCCTTTTTTCGAGTCTTGAGTGCGGTTAACAGTAGGGCGCTCAACCCAATTGCGTTTCCACTCGATACCCAGAACATGATATGTTTCTACTTGATTATTTTGACTACAAGCCTGATCCACTTTACTCAACCAGGCTTAGACTTGGCAGTACTCAAGTGAGCATTTGTAGAAACATTTCCTCCTGAGTAAAGTTAGGGGCTACTATCGAATATCTAACTACGCAGTATATACACATAAGGAGTACACTGTATATGGACAGGGTATACTGTGCGCACGTATAACAACTTCGGATACTATAGAACCAAATTTACGGTACCCGATACACCCGAAAATCTAGAAGACGTATGCTAGGAAGGTCTTGATTACTTGCCCAACTCAAGAACGACTAGTATCCAAGTTGGATTTATCTGCTCTGTCATGATAGAAAAAATGAAAGACTCCCTATCGACAATGACTAGATAGGAGGTGGCATATCAGTCTTATACAAAGTGGGGACCTAGACCCTTGGGGGGGGGGGGGAGGGAGAAAACTTATGCATCTGTAACTCGACGCAAGCATCAAGACCATAGGAGATACTCAATGACATCATTTTTAGCTTGGATTCAATATATTCCCTGTAATAGATCTAGACACATTGCTTGTACTCGAGAGAATATATGCACATCACCATCCATAAAGGACGCAGGGTATTACTCCAACCAGGAGCCTGAACCTATCTAAGTCACGCATCTTGATTCATGTTCAATCCATAATCTCGAAGGTACCCCAGTCAATTACAGACGTATGTGTAAAATTTCTAATAAATCTTCCATATAATGTGCTAAAAAAAAGATATTGAGGTTTATGCATCCTTTGAATTGCTGCATAGTCCCCACATATGTTATTACAAAGTATTCACTAAAGTTGCTATCGTATCAAAAGTGGCTACACAAATCTCACATAAGTTGCTATCAAGTATTCATTGAAGCAATTAACTAATGAATTTATGTTTGGTAGCAACTTATGTGGCTGTGTTTATCATGAAGATTCAAATATGTAACCTTTGAATCTTGATAATTATTTATCATTTTTATATTAATTGTAATCATTTAATGCAGAAAAAGGTACTTGTTGGGTAAAAGGTTACATATTTAGAGTCAATCCTGAAACTTAGAGTACATATGGATAGAATATGCAATTTGGAACAACTTCCATTTTTGACGCATTGACCAAATCAACTCTAGAAAGTTTGGAGGGGTGTGGTATTATCACCACCAACCGTACCGCCTAACCATATCACTCGCCAGGGGCGCTGCTATTGATGCTCATTAAACATAATATTTCACCCCCTAATTCTGGTAAATAATGAGGTAAAATCCATGCTCTATGTATTTTAGTCACACTAACACCCACTTTTCCACTAAGTTTGTTGTGTCAACTAGTTTTTTAGAAAAGATATAAAAAAGATGAAAATATAATGGTGCGCTAGAAGATTTGAACAAAAAGAGGCCATTCATGGACAATTTGGCGAGCTGAAAATTTTCAGCAGGGTCGGCCTAGGATTTTCAGTTGTTCGGCTGGCAAAACCCTTAGCTGAACAACTAAATAACTTTTTCAAACTCGTCCAGGATATTTTAGCCATTCGGTTGGGAAAACCCATGGTAGAATAGCCTAACTAACTTCAACGCACATCTTAGCCATTCAGTCGAGGAATCAAGCCGCCAAGTGGCGCAACGGCTCGAGGCCGCTCAGCCCCTCACCCTAGGCTGGCCAGCCTCCCACCTTAGCCGATCAAGGAAGGCCTTTGTCAAGGAGAGCCTAAGGCGACCACCATGCTACCCACCCTAATGGAGTAGATCGCCCAACCCCCTCATCTCGACCAACCGCGGAGAGGCTGTGGCCACCCAGGCGGATGGAAGGGGCCACCTAGCACCTACACGACCCTAATTGAGCAAGGCTCGGGAGGGATAGACTACCTGGCCCAAGACCCTTGTCAGCCGATGCCCAGGCCAAGGTCACGTAGCCCCCTCACGCACCATCTTCCTGCCTAACCCTAGCGCAGGAGGGGACTTGGCCACCCGACAGATTCAAGTAGGCCACCCGGTGCGAGCGCCAAATCCCCCCAGCTTGGCTGCCCAATCCATTGACTTGGAGGATCAAGTGCCAACCGGCCCCCACTTGTCCACCACTCAGCATGCCGACCAAGGCCACTGAACCTATAAATAGAGGGGGCCACTCCCCCTCTTAAGCATTCAATTCATTACCACAAGCTTGTCCACTTTGTCCAAAGCTTCAAGTTTAGTGTAGGAGTAGTGTAGGTGGCACTAGAAAAAGTAGAGTCTAGAGTAGGGCATCCGAGCCCCAGTTCTGCAGAAGTCTTCTTCAGAGTATCGGTATGAGTCAGATCGCTTGTATCTTTATCTTTTCGACGTATGAAATATTTTATATTATTTAACAAAGTGGTCCTTTGAATATCTTATTCTCGTCAATTATTTTTCATTTAGCAATTAATTGCAGAATTAAAGTGGGGTATCATATACATCTTCTCAGGTAGCTTCTCGGCTCTGAGTTGTAGTCTAGCTCTTAGTCCAATTCGTACCAGTGCCTTGAGTTGTATAAATGGACTTGTGTTATCCAAGGACACTTAAAAATGGTGCTGACATTAGGGGGTAGTATGGTATGTGCTTGCAATTGAGTTCATGTATCCCTTAGGTCATTCATTATGCACTATGAGAAGAGCTAGATGTATGTCACCCGGCATTGATCAATGAAATACTATTAAGGGTAGGTGTCAATATTGTGGTGCCAATACTATAAAAGGTCCTCACAACTATGATAGTCTATGATCAGTTAGTTGTGAGTTAAAGTTGTCCTATTCCTCAATAGACCTATAGGCCTGCGAGTAGCTAGTAATGTTATTCCGGACTAGATAATTAATCATGTTTTGGCAAAGCTTATACACTTGCAGTAGTCCCAACCGCGTGCCATTATCAATAGGTCTTCTAGGACCAAGAAGCCATTACCTCTGAAAGTGAGGCTAAGGTGGTGACAGCCCTTAGCCAATATTCTGTAACTGGTTAATTCCTATATCGCTTCCATAGCTTGACATGTAAATAAAATATTGAGATAACTTGTAACCACTAGTCTAGGAACCGTAGTACATTGACTCATGCATCATTACCCAGCTAGCTACATCTCTGAATCTATCTTGTATACTTAGACATGGACATTGGTGTTGGATCCCATCAGCCCTATAATCGTTAATTCTAGATTTCTTTATTTATTATTATTAAATAAAAAATTGTAAATATATGTGTTTATTTAGAAAAATTGCAAATCTAGACTCTTGTCACTTGTTGGAAGGGCAAAGCCTCCTATCCCCCATTAGGAGGATGCTAGGCTACCTATCGCTCTTCTAATGGGCGACAGGCTACCTATTTCTCTTCCAACTGGCGACAGGATTAAAATTAAAAAATGTTGCATTCCGATGCTCTAAAAATTCAAAACTATCAAAAAATTCATGAAAAATCATAAAATAATTTTTTAGTGTAGAGGATGCTATCATTTATCTCTCCAAAAAAAATTTCAAACCAAAGTATGAATTGTACAATGAGAAACAAAAAAACAAATTGCAAGCATCCTGAAATTTATCTTTTTTCTCATTGCACAAGTATCGTTTTGAGTTGAAACTTTTTGGAGAGCTAGATGATAGCATCCTCTACACTACATAATTTTTCATGACTACTTCAATAGTATTTTAAATTTTGAAAGCATTGGAATAAAATTTTTTATTTTGAAACATGTCGCCTGTTGGAATGGTGACAGGTCCTGGTGATAGGGGTCTAGATTTGCAATTTTCAAAATAGGCGCATATTTGCAATTTTTAATTAAAAATATAAAATATAAAAAAGTTTGTTTATTCTAAACCCCATTAGGATATTTGGTAATATTTAGATACTTGTTGAAATGGTTATCCTAACCCATGGTATTGCTTCCCTGTGAAATAAATATGATACCATCGAATGCTTCAAGGTGAAATGCTATAATAGTGATTCCATGCACTTGGGAATGTTACAATTTGAAAGACATAAGAACCGTCAACAGTCACCATTTCCCAAGGATCATCAGTTAGAATATTAGAGGAGAGTCTAGGGTGTTAGGAGAGATACAAATCAACCTCCGCTTGCGCCTTAGAAAACTTTTGAAGGATCATTAGTTAGAGATTCAAGATTGTAATTTGTTCTTTTGATCAATTCGCATTGAAGAAACTTTGGATATTTGCTTCATGCACATTTTTTTTTGGCAATCCAAGGAAAGTTCTTCATTTTATTTATTTATTTATGATTTGCATTGATCTTATTATTAGTGAGTAGTTCTTTTAGGGCTATGGAGATGTAGGGGATTAGAGATGGTGTTGAGAAGATTGATTGCTTTATTTCTTAATGGTGAATCATTGGTTAAGTTAATTGGTTGTTGATTACGCCTGTTGTACTTAATGCTTGATGTCTCGATAGGGTGTTCGGGCATCATGATCTAGGAATTATATTATCATTATTATCCCAATTTGCAGGAACAATCATTTTCGTGTTGGTAATCCAGAAGAACCCAGTGAGTAACAGGCCTAAGGGATGTTTGTGACCCTTCACAATCCGAGAAACAACATGTTGTTATGAAGCTTAATGCGATGATTTGACTAATGTCCTAATACCCTCTTGCTCACCTGAACCGTGGGAGTGAGGGGTGGACACCAAAGCCATGACGATGCTGACAAAGGGTGGAATGGTGTTTTAGGGCAACATACCTACAATTATGACATGAGGCCACCGAAATATTCACATATATATTGATTACAACTATCTACACATATCCGCGATCTGAAACCTTCAGAGCCCTATTTTATTATTATTGCATCACCGTACTTTTATTTCTAGCATTTACTTTATTCTTATTGTTCTTGCTTTATTTATTTCCCTCATTTATTTACATCGCTTTCACACAGCCTTACACTTTATTCGTAGCTATATTATGGACAGTGATATAGTTGTTTCGTAAACTACCAGCTTTCCTTTAGCTCCTTAGGTTGAATAACTTTGATACACTTGAGGGAACAAGCTGCACGATCATGTACACTTGTAGGTAATCAACTAGAGGTCTCTTTAGAGGAGCCCACGGAAGACTGGATGGACCCAAAGGAGCACTTGGATGATGACGAGATGTACTTCTTTGAGTGCACTCCACTACCGTCGGGCTTGGATGAGGAAGAGCAGGAGGAGGAAGGGAAGGAAGAGATGGCGGTGGCTCCGATGCGGAGGAGGTTGGTAGTAATGTTGACCCATAGGACCTCAGCAATATGGAGGACCTTGACAACTTGGTGCACTTCAAGGGCTCCAACATCGAGGAGGAGGACCCAGAAGAGGATCCAGAGGAGAACATAGTTGACAAGGTGGGCACAGGCGAGGTGCGAGCATAGCGGGCATGGTTGCGGCAAGCTCGATGGGTGCAGTGGCTACACCCCCACTGGCAGTGGACGATCTTGATGATCTGGGTCCGCCTCTAGAGTTTGGGCTGTTCACGGGTGCGGCGAGCACAGGCGCGACGGGCGGATGTGTAGAGAGTGTGTTGAACATGGTGGGAAACTATGTGATTAGCAGCGGGCCAATCAAGAGGCGTAGGTTGTTTTATGATTAGTTATGTGTAGGTGACGTGCTAATCTGGATTGCAGAATTTTGTTAAAAAATCAGATTTAGATCTTGTTTGGCAGAGCTCTAGCTCCGAGATTCATGCATAATTTAGAGTTTGTAGGATAAAATAAAGTTGTTAGAATACCAGTTTTCAGTCCAAAATAAGAACAAGATAGAATACCAGTTTTCAGTCTAAAATAAGAACAAGATGCATAAAACAAAGATCATCAGTATGCCCACAACTTTGCAAACAAGCCCTTAGTAGCATGGATTTTTATGATATGGGTTGTAGGATTTTGTGTAAAATCATAATCTTTATAGTAATTGATCTTTTTTAAAAAATTTGAAAAGATCAGTTAGTAGCTGCATCGAAGAAGCGTTATGATAGTACCTAGTAAAGTTAAGGATGTAAGGCCAACATATTATCGATCTTCTTTTGTGTATAATGAAAAGGCCAGTCTTTATATTAAATTCAGTTTTTTTAAAAAATTACCTTGTGTTAATGTATGATCTAAATTTCTAAGTTAATTTGATTTAAATTTGTATGTTTTAAGTTTCTAAGTTATTACGTTAATGTGTTAATGATGTAGTCATAGGTTAAAAGGATTATATTTGGTTATCCTAACACGAAACACAAGCTAGCACGCTGGCAAAAGGTTTGGGCCACAGGCACGGGGTCCTAGTTCCAAGTACTGGGTGATGTAGATGCAAAAATGGTGATGAAATAGTAGACTTCAAATCCTAGGTGATGCACTTGTGAAAATGGTGAGGAATTGCTGAATAAAATTGAGAGGTTGACTGGATGACCTAGCAGTCCTTCATTTATTTATTTTTTTGGTTTTTTGGCGCTTTTTTTTTTCTCATCAAGTCAGCCGCGGCGGCAAGTTCATCTTCAACGCCGTGACGTCAAGGAGCTTGTGTTGAGCGTTATATATATGGGCATTGATTTGTTTTGTTAATGCCTTGATTTGTTTGATGGATGGGTTGATCTATAAGGATGTGTGATTAGTTTGATACAAAACTTTGGGTTTTCTTTGGGAACTGCCCGGCTGATTCACGTGGGGAGATTGGGCAATGGAACTAGAGAAGAATAATTGCCAAACAGCCATTTTACATTTTTACTGGGGAGAATGGTTTTCTTGTGCACACAAAGAAAAATACCAGTGGAAGTGAAAATTTCCAATGCTCCCAAACAGGCCTTTAGACTATCTCCAACAGCTACCTTAAATTTTCATTCTCAAAA
The DNA here is from genome assembly GCF_958298935.1 of Phragmites australis. Taxonomy (NCBI): domain Eukaryota; kingdom Viridiplantae; phylum Streptophyta; class Magnoliopsida; order Poales; family Poaceae; genus Phragmites; species Phragmites australis. The sequence continues at coordinate 31,656,651 of NC_084923.1, read as the reverse complement.
TACTATTACAGCATCCCCTATCACTATTATAATATGTCTTATTTTTCTACTGTAGCAGCACTGTAGCACTGGGTAGAGGATGGATGAGGATGAATTTTCAATGCTACAGTAGACCACAAAACACTGTAGCACGAAAAAAGTGAGATTTGAGGACTCTATTAGAGATGGCCTTAGGTGTATAAATGTATACGTGAGCTACGTCCACCGTGAGTAATCCTCCTGTTAATTTTTTCGAAAATAAAAAAATAAAAAAGGTCCACTCTATCTCTACTCCGCTGCGCCATCCCCTTATCGTCCGGACCACACAGCCATTCAACCTCACTGTCAGAGCCGGAGGCCAAGCAAAAACCTCACCTCAAGCTCCCTCCCTCCCTTCCAAGAATGCCAGATTATCCACTACGCCCTCCTCCTCTCCTCCTCTTCCTCCTCCCCTCCCACCATGATTACCACCCATCTCTCCCCCATCCCGAAGCCCACCTTCCCCTCCCGCTTCCACTCCCACCTCCACCCACACCTCGCCGTCTCCCTCCCCCTGCCCCGCCGCCACGGCCAACTCGCCAAGCCCTCCGCCGCCGCCCCGCCGGACCTCCTCGCGAGCGTCGAGTCGGTGGCCTCCGCCGCCTCCGTCCTCGCGGCCATCGTGCTCGTCCACGAGTCCGGCCACTTCCTCGCCGCGGCATCCCGGGGCATCCACGTCTCCCAGTTCTCCATCGGCTTCGGCCCGGCCCTCGCCCGCTTCCGCGTCGGCCCCGTCGAGTACGCGCTCCGCGCCATCCCGCTCGGCGGCTACGTCGGCTTCCCCGACGACGACCCCGAGTCCGGCTTCGCGCCCGACGACCCCGACCTCCTCCGCAACCGCCCCGTCCCCGACCGCCTCCTCGTCGTCTCCGCCGGTGTCGCCGCCAACCTCGCTTTCGCCTTCCTCATCGTCTACTCCCAGGCGCTCACTGTCGGCGTCCCCGTCCAGGCGCGGCTCCCCGGGGTGCTCGTCCCGGAGGTCCTCCCAGGCTCAGCGGCCGCGCGTGCGGGTCTCCTCGCCGGCGACGTCATCCTCGCCGTCCCCGGCGCCGCACCGGACCCCTCTGTTCCCGTCCTCGTCGACCTCATCAAGGCCAGCCCCAGCAAGAATGTGCCCATTACCGTTTCAAGAACCGCGCCCGGGGTGCCGGACAGGCAGTCCGTTGAACTCACCGTCGTGCCGGATACCAGCGCCGATGGCACAGGGCGTATCGGCGTGCAGTTGTCGCCCAATTTCCGTGTCACGCGCGTCCGCCCCCAGAACCTGGCTGACGCGACCGTCCTCGCCGTGCGCGAGTTCACCGTCTTGACCGGGACGGTGTTCGACGGGCTCAGGCAAACTTTGCTCAACTTCTCACAGTCGGCGGAGAAGGTGTCCGGCCCTGTGGCCATCATTGCTGTTGGCGCCGAAGTGGCCAGGTCCAGTGCTGACGGGCTGTTTCAATTCGCCGCGGTGATTAACCTCAACCTTGCAGCCATAAACTTGTTGCCGCTGCCGGCATTGGATGGGGGGACGTTAGCGTTGATCCTTCTTGAGGCGGCCCGTGGTGGTCGGAAGATCCCCCGTGAAGTTGAGCAGGGGATCATGTCCTCAGGGATATTGGTGGTGCTGATGGTTGGCATGTTCCTCATTGTGCGTGACACGCTCAATCTTGATTTCATCAAGGATAATTTGTGATAGTTGGACGAAAAATTCATCACAGTTGTAGTCAAATCACCAGTACTAGACTTTGTCTACCTTGGAAAAAGGTTAGTTATTGTGATTCTTTTTGCCCTTTGATGGGATTCCTCTAGTACTCTAGCTTGCTCTACTGATCATAGGTCCCTGTATTGTTGTTCTCCAAATGAAGGTTGTGAAATTGCAATTGATTGTAATTCGAGGTAAAAAGGAATGTGAATTGTTGATATGTAAATTCCTGTATGCAGAGCACAAATAGTTGCTTATTAACTTGGTGCTTTCGAATCAGATTGAAATCATGGTACTGAAATATAATCATATTAGCTTATACCATCAGAGCTGTAGGTGTAGTGATCCTGGTCTTCTGTCTCCTAGCTGAAACTGATTTTGACATTGGAAATCTATGAATCTGGTCATTAGAATTCCAATTTGGCTATGCACCTGTTTATTAGAGTATATGAATTAGACAGCATAACCTTTCAATTTATCAAGTTTCTTGTCTAATGTGTGTTCGAGTGACTCCATTTCCAATGACACGCTAGCAAGATACCTTCGGCCTGATTTAGATGAAACATTGGCATGGTCTCATATGTGTTAGGAGTAGCAACTTGTATTCAATAGTAGTCCATGGGGGCAATACATAGAGTACATGAAGAGTACATGGATAAGGACTCTATATTCCTAACACCCTCCTCAAATGCAAAGCATTTGCAATAGCGTTGCATTTGAAAGAGGTGACATTAAGTAATAAACTTAAACTAAAGCCTTCTTGGTGGGTGGGTGTCGGGAAGAGGAGCCGGTAGGGAGGGAGAAGTTGACGGGATGGGTAGAATAGATCGGACTAGATCGGGACGAGTTGTGGCGTCCAAAAGAAAACCTAGGTGTGATACTATGTTAGGAATAGCAACTTGTATTCAATAGTAGCCCCTAGGGGTTGGGGGCAATATATAGAGTACCTGAGGAGTACAAGATAAGAACTCTAGTAACCTAACCTATGCGTAATGGATAAGCATATATTAATTACATTTTTATGATGATAAAAAGTATTTTTGAATGAATCAATTAATGCCATTCTCATGTGATAAATCAAAGTTTTATGACTGTTAAAGTCTTTAAAGTCTGATGCCATGTAGTTTAGGACATCTTTTTTGGCCAGTGCCACTATAGCTTGTTCTATGAGTGTGTTAGTACCTCTCATTTTCTATGAAGATTCAGAAATAAAACTTGCAGGAGTGGAAATTGAAAGCATTTTCATTATTTCCATTTCATGGTTCTGAACCTGGTTCCAATCCTTTCTATGATTGGAGCATACCTTTAGTTGTTAGATACATGAAGCAAGAAGCATAAAAGAAAGGATTTCTTGTATTCTTGTGAATACGATGGATTCATTTTGGTGTCTCCTATATTGCTGCGACATTTGAACAGTTTCTTCCATTCTAAATTCCGGTACTGGTATGTTACTTGCACAAGATATGTTCTCACAATGTGGTTCATTATGGTTGAGTTATATTTGTGAAGAGATATACTGCTTTGTCATTGTCATTCTTATTTAAAATCCTCAAGTTCAGTCCACCATCATGTAAGCATACAGTTTTGTTCTATGATTTGTGTTGTTTAGTTTTTAATATGAGCGTAGAAGCACCTCTGGAGCTAAAAACAGGAAAAGCTTAGAAATTTGACAATATGTATCTAGAGTTGATCTGGAATGAACATAGCAAAATCAATGGTAGCTAATGTAGTTTCATTGCTTTATTGTTGCACGCATGCAGGATTGAAGGAAACGTATCATGTTTCTTTGTCAAGCCAACTCAAATTTTCTCATGCGACTCTGTTCCTTACAGGATTTCTAGGACAATTGACTTTCTGGCATGGAAGGATATATAGGCCGTATTTTTACCCTACTACACTGTAATATGTGGATTGGAAGTAGGAGATATCTCATGGCAATAGATCAACTTTCCAGTAATGCACTAGAGTAGAATATGGCTGCTCTTTTTCTTTTGGGAGTAATTACATTACGTCCGAAAACCTTTGAAATCTACATTTTCCCCTCTATGCCAAGTTTTATCCTTTGATTGCAAATAGTTCCGAAATGGTAAGGTGGATGGCTCCCGTTCTTCAGTAATTCGAAGTTTTTGTGGGGTGTAGCCACAAGGAGGAATATAATTCCAAGAATTCTTGATCGTGTGGGTGTTTGTACGGTCAAGGGGAACAATCAGAGTTCCATGTGGCGCGATCAGGTGCCCGTGCAGGTTTGTCACGCCGGAGTGGCTAGAATGGGATCGGAAGGCGGCGGCGAGTGGTTAGGGGCACGCAGGGATCGAAGGCTGTGGCGTGGTGGGGGGAACAGCTGGCTGCCAGTGCTGTACTGGTGTAAGGGGTGGTGGCGGCACGGCTGAGGAAGAAAGAGAGAAGTGGCGGGTGGTAGAGCAATAGCGGTACGAATTGATGGTGGTCCCTCGTGAAAATCTTCCACCATATTTCTTTTATTTCATTTTTTATTCTTATTCTCATTTCTATGTCTTTTATTTTGCTTCATTTTCAACGATTCATCTTTGAAGGAAAAAGAGAATTTTGAGATGAATGGAATGGGGGAGATAATCCTTTTATGAAAAAAACTGTAAAAAAAACTGTTGAAGCTTCAATAGAAACGAGAAATTTTTTACGAAAAGAATGGAACTCGTGAAGGGAAGAATGAAATTTGCGAAGAGAAGCCGTGCGAGATGGTAAGGAGCTGGTAGCTCATTTGCTGCATCGTAGCATTTGTACGAATTGATGGTGGTCCCTCCTGAAAACGTCCAATGGTCCGTAGCAAGGAGGATACGACACGTCCTGCACTCAAATGGATTATTGCCCCCTCATTATGTTAGGTTTAAACAAACGTGATGGTGCTTGGGATTGCCAGCCAGGTGAACCTGGGATTGGCGTCGTCAATACGTGACGGCATGGCGCGTGCCGTGATCTTTTAAGCCGTTGCCTCCAAGGAGAGAGAGAGGGACGCGGCAGTTTGGTGTAATGTAACCAGCCGACGCTGATGCAATGTGAATAATGAGATCGCCAACTACTTAAAGAAAGCCGGCAAATTAGCACTGTGACCGTGATGTTTCGAGTACCAGCAATATATATATATATATATATATATATATATATATATATATATATATATATATATATATATATATATATATAGGACACCTATTCTATACTCCTAGGAGTATGTACTCCCACATGCAATATACCACCTAAACAAACACTTTATACTCTTTTATCATTTTTAGTATACTCTAATACTAATTCTAAGATACTCCAATATGAGTTGTATGAAAAAAAATTCAATGTTAGCCTTTCATTTTTGCTATATACTCTTTTTTATACATAAAAGAAGTATATACGCAAATTAAGATAAAAATCATGGAATTTCATAAAAATTTTCGTGGGATTTGTATTGTAGTATCTTATAATTACTAATGAAGTATATTTAAAGTGATAAAGAAGTATAACTCATGTGTAAAAGTGGTATATGAGAGGTGAGAGTACATACACCCAGGAGTACATACTAGTTTTCCTATATATATATATATATATATATATATATATATATATATATATATATATATATATATATAACAGTGAACTACGTTGCGCCATCTCAATTGTTGCAGTCACCTTCGCACGATCCTAGTTACAACTAATAAACTAGTTAGTTACGATTACACGTACAGGTGAGTTACGATCATATAACAAAAAGGTCAGTTTTTACGATAGTATAGATAGTTAAATTACGATCATATGATAAAAAAGTCAGTTACGATAGTAACTATGCTGTTTTTTATCGTAACTGAGGTGTCCGCAGAGGTGATCCAGTTACGACTAAGAAAACAGTTAGTTACGACAACACAAATAGTTAAGTTACGATCACGTGATAAAAAGTCAGTTACGATAGCAACTATACTGCTTTTTAGATCGTAACTGAGGGTGTGCACAGAGGTGACCCAGTTATGATCATATGACAAAAAATGTATAATTATGATAGATAAGGTACCCAGTTACGACCATATATATTTACAGTAACTGACCTATCTGGTGAGCCGCAACTATACTGTTTTTTATCGTAACTGCGAGGTGACGTAACAGTGAACTATAATACGCCTAGGCACATAATATATATATATATATATATATATATCCCATTGTTGGCTTATCAATAAATAGCATTATAGATAATATTTTCAATAGTTGAACTATATCATAGTCTCTAAAATTAATATAGACACACATAAAATAGGGAAAAAGCACATTAAAATACATGAGTAGACTAACTATTAATTAGTAGACAATGTTTTCTGTCTCATAGCTATCTCTCTCCTCCGCATATGATTTTTGCTTAGTTACGCCTCTTATAGCTACCTCTCTCCTCCGCATATGATTTTTGCTTAGTTACGCCTGTTGGGGGTTATTATTAAGGACCCCCGATGGCCCCTTGACTTAATTAGCTCAGCCTCCCAAAGGCTGAACCTATTACGGCCTTCCAAAGCCTTTCGGAGCCCCTCCTCCTGATGCCCGGTCCGTGAGGCTTCGGCCTCCCGCTGTCCGAGCCGGCTTCCCAGAGGTTACTGGGTGAGTCATCAGGCCTCAGGAAAAATCTCCCAAAAGGTAAGAACCAGTCGTACTTTGCCTGCGAGGAAGTGATCAGCACTAAATGCCTAGGCTAGTGGACGCCGCTTTGACACCCCTGGTGGTGCGGCGCTGGGCCGCAATTGGCGACCGGCCCGCCCTCTTCAGGGGCAGGAACCATGATAATTACCACGGTGGATATTTATCTCCCGACAGGATAGAAGGTAGTCATTCGGGATAAGGCTCAATAATTTGGCCGAATCTCGGATATTTGTACATTATGATAACTTGTACGTCAAGCTACGCATGACTCTATAAATAGGAGGCCATGGTCCTCTGGACAACAGACAGAACAGGCATCATAGCGAACCTGTGATTCTCCCCCAGAGCGATCTATTTTTCCTATCATCAATATACTCATGGTGTTCCTTCCTTTTAAACTTCGTCTCCAAACTTGAGTCTTCTCCTTAGAAGAAACTCTCGCCGTATTTATTAGGGAAAGACGAACTCTTGCTCCAACAGTGGCGCCGTTCGTGGGGATTCAAACACAGAAGTGCTAAGAGAGGTAGGATGCCACCCAAGAAAAAGACCACCAAGGCTGCATCGACAACGGTCGACCCCTCACTCACGCCTTTGCGGCGGTCCAGCCGGCTATACTCAGCTGCCACCAACAACGGCCCCCCAGCCGGGGGGAATGGGAACCTTACGGCCACCACTGACCCAACCATAACTACAGTTGTGAGCGACACCGAAGGGTTCTCTACCCCGGGGACCCAGCAGCAACAAGGCGAGGCCCCCGCTGCACCCCTACACGCTGCGGCCAGCGCTGCCACCGGAAACACCGCTCCGCTCGAGCAGCAATCACTCTTGGCGGCACTCCTGGCACAGATGGAGGAGCTACGGACCCACACCTTTGTTGCTGCTCTCGGGACGACCGGCGCGTTTTTGAACCAAGCTCTACGAACAGGCATGCCCCTCGGCGCAAGGACACGACCCGTTCGATCCCCATAGCCCGGGGCTGGCGTCGTGAGGACCCCCTGTATATACTCTCCCCAGCGGGCCGACCTACAGGCCATACCCTTCCCGGGGGGTTTTCAGACCCCGAAGTTGCCCAAGTTTAAAGGTAATTCAAACCCCGACGAGTTCGCCCGATCCTACGCCCTAGCCATAGAGGCCAGCGGGGGCGGACCGACCACCATGGCTAAATGATTCCCCCTCGCCCTAGAAGGGGTGGCCATACGCTGGTTCTGGGCGCTGGATCCCGGCACCATTCACACCTGGTTCCAACTACGAGACCTCTTCCGCAACAACTTCCAAGGCACCTTCATCGAACCAGTAACCTCGGACAGCCTATTCACTATCAGGCAGGAGCTAGATGAAACCCTCCGGGACTACTTTCAAAGATTTTCCCAGACCAAAGCCCAGATTATGGGCATATCAGACTCTTCGGTCATCGATGCCGCAACCCAGGGCCTGGCCGAAGGTCCCCTGTATGATCGACTAAACCGGCGCCCAATACGCATGGCAAAAATCCTCATGAGCAAGTTTGAGGAATATGCACGGGTAGAGGAGGAAAAGCCCCGCTGGAAGCGCTCACAAGCTGGCGAAGCTTCTCATGCCAGCACTGAAAGACCACACTCACAGGCCAGATCATCACACGCCCCAGCTCCCCCGACAAAAAGGAGCTTCGAGGAGGCCCTTACCGTTGAGTCCCAAAGGAGGCGACAATGGCAACGCCGAAACATCAGCAATATCATCCCAAGCCGCGGGGCTCTAAACCAAAGCCACTCCAGTGGACACGGTCGAGGACGCTTCGGAGGCCTCCCGGAGCGAAGCCACGCCCCAAACCAGCGTTCCGAGGAAGAATCTTGGTGCACTCTACACGACGCAGGACGAGGGCACAATACCGATAACTGCCGAACCCTCACCACCTTCTGAGAGGAATACCTCGGGAGGCAGGCGGCCCTCACCTCCAACAGTGGAGCCCCCAAGGGGCAGTCTGAAGATCGCAGGCCATCGGTCAACCGACGGGTAAACCACCTGGCCCTACAAAATCCTCCGCAGCTGGCCCTACCTTCACCACCGTAGTCATCCCTAGAACCGCACGGTGACGAAGGAGTGCGGGGCAAACGGATCGTCCTCGCCATTACCGGCGTAGGGAGCTCCGGAGGAACTTCAAAATGATAGTGGCGAGACTACACCCGCGGGGTGCACCACATCGGAGCAACTAGCATCCACCGACAGGCCCCCAACTGGGCCGACGCCCCGTAACATTCACCATCGACAACTCCAAAGGGGTAATTTTTCCCCACTCTGATGCCCTGGTCCTCTCAGCCAATATCGCCGAAGTCGAGGTCCGAAGAATACTAGTCCACGGGGGCAGCTCGGCGGACCTCCTATTCATGCATGCCTTCGACCAGCTCCGAATTTTTGAAGTCGGCTCTCACCAAGCAGCAGACCCCTCCAGGGATTCAATGGAGCCCCCCTCAACGCCCTAGGACAGATAGAACTCCTAGTCATCTTCGGCGAGGGCTCTGCATCACGATCCGAGGTTATCACCTTCGACGTCATGGACGTACCATACGTCTACAATGCCATCCTAGGACGGGGGACCCTGAACAGATTCAGAGTTGTACCCCATCACAATTACCTCTGCTTGAAAATACCTGGACCCCAGGGGCTAATAAACATCCACGATGACCAACACCTGGCTAGACGCATTGAGTATGGGCACCCCGCTCTGCTCCCCAGTCGCCACATCCACACTATGACATGGGAGGACTCGAAAGATCCTCCGTCGGTGTACCCCGGGCACTGCTACCCTCTGAGGCCACAGCCAGAAGGGGACATAAAGCTAGTCCCCATACACCAAGATCAACCCGACCGGACCTTCCAAATAGGGGCAGACCTCGCCTCCGGGCAAGAAACCTAACTTCTGGCCATCTTACGAAGTAACCTCGACATCTTTGCATGGTCCTCACAGGACCTCCCAGGAGTCGACCGCAGCATCATCAAGCACTCGCTCCAAGTCGACCCGAAGGCAAGGCCTATACACCAGGGGCTTCGCAAGCTCTCCCCGGAGCGGGCAGAAGCCGCAAAAGAAGAAGTCCATAAGCTGATGAAAGCCGGCGTTATCTGAGAGGTTATCCACTCCGATTGGCTCTGCAACACCGTCTTGGTCAAAAAATATAGCGGAAAATGGTGTATGTGCATCGATTTCACGTCATTAAACAAAGTATGCCCCCGGGATCCGTACCCTCTCCCCCGCATCGACCATCTGGTGGATTCTACCGCCGGCTGCGAAATGCTAAGCTTCCTCGATGCGTACTCCGGATACCATCATGTGTGGATGGCAACGGAGGATAAAAACAAGACCATCTTTATTGCCCCCTTCAGAGTATACTGCTACGTCCAGATGCCTTTTGGTCTTCGAAATGCCGAGGCCACGTTCTCCCGCTAATACACAAGGTGCTGCAACAGCAGTTGGGCCGCAACATCGAGGCTTACATAGATGACATCGTGGTAAAAAGCCAACTAGAAGCCACCCACATTGCCGACCTACAAGAAACATTCAACAACAGGTGCCCGACCTCCCTTTCTTGGGCTAGCTATTTTTCCAGCTCGGCATACCTGCTGGCCACCGCTTACTTCTCTTTTACCAGCTTGCGAACAGAAGTGGGGAGGTGGCTGACTAGAGCAAGCAAGTCGATGGCCGCCACAGACTCCTTGACCGGTGCCACAGGGACCGAAACTGCCGCCGAAGCTCCAAAGGGCAAAGCCAGGGCTTGCAGAGACGCTGGGATGTTCTGCGGGGGTACCGCCGAAGGGGTCATGATGTGAGCTGCAGGGGCTATCATGGGCCTGCGGCAAACAACAAAGTTATTGAATCAGGAAGGAAAGAAAATCCAAAGGATCTATACTTACCCAAAGAAACTTACCATGGCGGCGGGGAGCTAAGCACAACTCTAGTCCTCACAAAGCCGCTGAACCGACCGACCGGGGAAGACAACCCTGCTAGGGGTCTACCAGTACTTGGGGTTCCGCGAGCACGTTAGGACACCTCCGCGGTGGACGAGTCCTCTGTTGGCCTCTTCTGCACAGAGCATGGTCCACGACAGTCTAGTTGTGAGGCCTCTAGTAGGACCTGGTCGGGTCAGGGCAGGCCTTGCCTGTTCGGTTCTAGTCACGAGGCGCTGGGTCTTGGTGGGTCAGATCGGGGCGCTGCGGGTCGGCCTCCTGCTGACCGGCATCGCTCGTAGAGCTGCTACCCGCAATCGACGTCTGACTCCGAGTATATGGGTCGCCTCCCCGACCTAACGGGTTGGAGTCGTGACCAGGTTGGTGGGTGTTTGGGGCAGTGATAGGTGACATCGAGGGCTAGCAGCCCTCACGTTCAATCTCCTGGAAGGCCGCCTCGACCTCGTTGACTATCAGCCACAAGACATCAACCTTAGGGAGACGCTGGAAATAAGTCGAGCTATGAGACCATGACCAAGGGCGAGTAGGAAATTTTGAAAAAATTCTACACATACTAGTCTCACTCGAGCCCTCTCTAGCAGGGGGAGCTCACACAGGGGGACACACGGAGGGCCACTCTTCCTGGCGACTGCCGCCATCAGTGACCTGACCCATAGGTCGATGACCTCGTCGGGAAGATCTGATCGAAGGGAATAAGAAACCGCTCGATCAACAGATAATGACAGAGGGACAGCTGTGATGTTACCTGCGGAGCTCTCCCGGGTGTCATCATCACTCTCGGTATACAGATATGCCGGGTGGGCTCTCCGCCACAGGGGACACACCCGGCGCTTGAAGAAAGTCGTGGACGATGTCTGATCCTGACAGGCTGGCTTCTGCAAGCGTCTTAACCCGGCCGGCAAGGAGCAGCAGTTCGGCGGTCGGCTTGGGGGAGCTCCCCAAACTCTCCACAAGACGTGCCGGCACCTTTGGCACACGGAGGTTGTCCAAGGAGTCGTCGGTTGTGAGGTAGAACCATTCGTCCCTCCAACCCGACCACGATGATTTGAGGTTCATCTCTAGATAGGAGCTCGCGACACCGTCACAGAGATGAAAGCCGCAGCTCCTAATGGTCGGCCCTGGCTGCACTCGGATCGTGTAGAAAAACCGGAACAAATCAAGGAATGACTCGATCCCTATGAAGTTTTCACACATGTGAGCAAAGATGCTCAACATGATGATGGAGTTGAGGTTGAGGTGGAGGTGGTAGATGTCATAGAATGAGATGACGGTGGTGAAGAACCCAGAAAAGGAGGGGACGAGACCTGTTAGGAAGAACGAGGCAAAGATCATGATCTCCCCCAGGCAAGGAGCTGGGACATCCCCCTAGGGCAATATCCCGAAGACAGTAGGCACGGAAGCAGGCGATTCTCTTACATCTGCTTTAGCTTTGTGGCGATGCACTTTGACTTAGGGAAGTCAGGCTCCTTTCCAGTGCGCGGCGCCATGGGAGTTCAATGGTGGTTTTTGTAGGAAAGATGGGATGTGGTTGGGAGCGATGGGATTTGGCTCAGAAGCTTAGAGTGCGAAGGGGTTTCTACCTTTCGATTTATAAGATCGGCTCGGTCCTATCACCTTGAAAACCGACGGCTGTCAAGGTTTCTCTCCTTCACGACCTCTCTCTCTCTCTCTCTCTCTCTCTCTCTCTCTCTCTCTGGACGGTTAACGTCCTCTCGGGATGCGATTTTCTAAGCCAGACACCATGATGGATCATGTCACCGACCACTCCCGGGGAAAAGCTCTTGTTCACCCAGGGACCAAGTGTTACAACTAGGTCCGACCACAACATGACGAAAAACAGATCAGATCATCACATCCGCGAGGGAGCTTGTGGGCTACTTTCAATGTAAAGAATATAGGGGTCCCCTACCGGGATTTTCCCGCAACGTTCAGCCTTGGATAGTATTCACTTTTGTTCTTTGACCCATGACCCCTGCTCGACCAGTTGACTCCAGCGCGATCATGACCAGGGCCTTCGCAGGGTTTCCCGCGACCAGTCCATACTGGTCGCAGAGCAGGTACTCGTCTAGGCTAGTCAAACCTCATTTAATGCCGCTACTCACGCCATTTTTCTTCCCCAGGCAGTACACTCCGGCTGAGGCGGCATGGTCGGCGCAGAGTTACCTTATCCCGTCCCATAGACATTAATTATTGTGGAATGGGCACACACACGTGACAGGGGTGCAGCAGGCGCACGTGAGGAAGGAGAAGGTTTTAATAATATTAAATTAAGTTTTCACTGTTCATATGATATGCAAATAGTACTAAATAGGATCTAAATAATACCAAATATTATCTAAATAGTAATTCTTGAATATAAAATTACACTCAGGCGAGTTATTATAATATTATATCCTTACACCGTCTCGCACTAACGATAAATATTGCTTGTCAATAGTGAATAGTAACTCGAATTTGAATAGTAAATAAATAAATTATAAAAATAATAGACGTTGTTGGATATTAATCTAATGGTTTGAGAAAGGTGACCAAAAGAGATTGATTCTTTGAGTCCCTTGAAAACTAGAAACTTCTTTTTTCTTAGAAAACTTATGCTACAATCTCTGTGCTAGTGCCCTAGCCGACCTAGATCGTGGATAGATCGTTACATTTCGGGTGGAACCTATTTCGAGATATCTTGTGATTCTCAAATTTCCATATGGACCAAACTTATGCTTATATAGGACTTGTTTGGTTAGTTAAAATTTATGAGTTTTTGTTGAAAAATGGTTTTTGCTGAAAGTTACTTATAACTTTTGGTTGTTGGTTTTTACGAGAAATTTTTAGGTTCTCAGTACATCAAAAACCAGAAAAGACATTCTCAGCCAGCTTATCAACTTTTTAATTCATTTCATCCGAAACTAGCCTTTTAGTTTTTCAAAAACTAACGATAAATCAATATATTTATTTCAGTTTTTAGTTTCTGATAAACAAAAACTAACAATAAATTATACTAAACAGGACCATAGTCAAGAACCAAACTTCCATTCACTAAATCACAGCTTTGACACTACAGTCACTTCCTCTTTCAACAAACTTAAATGCCCGTGACGTCTCAAACTTAAGTCAACATGATTGTGTCGTGGGCGAGATGGCATGGAAGGGATATGATGACAACGCTTAAAAGGTGTGGTTTTGCGAAATCATGTGCAAGAGAAAGTGCTATTGTCTAAAAGTACTACCCAAATGTGCAGTTTGCGAAATCGTGAAGTTTTCTCTCTCTACACGGGCGTGAGAGGGAAGTTAGAAATACTTAAATACTTGATGTTTTTTTACTTTATCTAGTCAAACTATTGAACTTTGACTGTCAACAACATTTAAAATATTAAGTTTGAAAAATATAAAAATCATATGTGTAGATATTTTTTAAAAAGTATTTTAATAATCTTATTTTTTAGATTTTATAAATATATTTTAACAAAAGATAGTGATCATAGTCACACCTCGAAAACCATAAAAAATAAAAAACATAAGTATTTTTTAGGGAGGGAGGGAGGGAGTAGCTACGGGTAGCCTTAGCTTGTCATTGCAGTCTTAAGACATCTGCTGTGTGCGTCAATTCCTTTTGGTGCACAGATATTAGATAATTGCATGAATTCAACCATTATCTGTCACACCTTAAAATTCTAATTTTAGATTACGAGCATTTTAAAATAATAAAATAACATTTTTTTTGAATTTGAAAGCTTTTCAAATAATTTTTTTAGAGTTTTAAAAGAATTTGTTTTATGTAATGAAAAATATATTTATAAAATATTAGAATTGTTAAGGAATTTCAAGGTTGGATAAATTCTTGTTCGATTTTTTTCATATCATCTAAAAAATCCTCTGTAGACAATCTTATCTCATGTCCTTTTGATCTAACCCAACGTGCACTGCTTTTTCTCAATATTTTTCTCTTTAGCCTGTAGCTCCAAACCAGCAACATGTCATCAACCTTGCATCACGTTAGATTGCTAGCAGGACGGCTCATATGTGTGCTAAAGCCAACCCAAACCAACTCGCTTGCATGTGCATGTACCTGATCGTTTTCATCCACCTCTAAACGACGTCATCCATTCACTTGGCAGCCATGGCCGCCCAGCTGCCCATCTCCATGGCACTTGTCCTCCCCTCTCCCCCCCCCCCCATCATTTCTTCATTCAATCCCCCTACATCAATCCAATCTTTATTCCCCTCAATTCAATATCAAAAAAATTGCTGCTCTAATTCTCTAATGGCCATAATGGCAATTAAAGTCGGCTACCAGTTACTCCTCATCGCCAGCCTTGACTTCTCACTCATATTTGAAGTTCAATACGGCCTCAAATGCAAATCTTGACAATACCAAAGTGGTAGGTCTCGTCGAGAGCTTTGATTTGCATCAATGGAAGTCCCTATTTGGATAATAGAGCTAGGAGTTATGGCCCCCAAAATCAGTGCTGCACAGATTGATCTGAGTTCAAACAGTTTTTCTTGTGATGCATTTTTGGACATTAAGATGGCGTTTTCAGAAATTCCAATGAATACCAAGGATGTATATCTTTTCGAGTACTACAACATAGAGTCCAGAAATACCAATTTGGTGTCCAGAAGGTGGAGTTATCATCTTTGTAACATAGGCCTGCGAATTAGCGTCGCGCAATCAGATCATAACTTAGGCTTGGGCCATGGCCGGCTTGGATCCCACCTTGGCTCATCAGCCCGACGTTCCTAGCCCCATAAAAGGGACCAGCACACCCTCCCCTTCCCTTTTCCCACGTCCACCAACCCCTAGTCGTTGCCTCAACCTTCAAGGCGCCATTCGGCGTCGCGGATAGCCATATCATCATCGGTTGGCATCCGTGTTCTCAGTGATCCGTTCAGTCAAATACCTTGATCTTTTGCCAAGATGTGACCCAGGCTGTCCCCCACCATGTTCCAAGATAGTTTGTCTACAGGAGGATAGATGACGCCGGGATCTACGTCGCTATCTGTGCTGCTCTGTGTCTGATCGCGTCTAGGGTGCAAACCGAAGAATCCATCAGCGGTCCCAATAATCCAGTGAAGATCCAGCCAAGACACCCATGTACCATGTAGAATGTCGATGGAACCTCAGGATCCCTGAAGGGATCGACCAGATCTTCATCGGTGCAATGGGAACGTGAGCCTGAATTTCAGAGTCTCTGTGAATCCTTCTTCACCGATCGTCGTAACAAGGTGAGGACCCCAGACCAGCCCCTTCCCCTCCTCCTTTCCCCTGTTTGGACACCATTTGTGATCCCTAACCATACCCCTAACCCCAGCTAAAGCCCGATCTACGCCACCATGGTCATTGCCATCTCAGACAACCGCACCGTCGCGGATGGCATTGGCGTTCCCCGGCCGATCAGAGGTCAGATCGCCATGCCCTTTGACCAGCATGTGCCCCTGGATGTCCCACACGCCATCACCAAACCGATTTGCCATTAGAGCCCTGTAGCACAGGTTCAAATCGCGTTCTCGGGTGAATCGACACTTCAATCCCCGAGTCCTTTGGCCAAGACATGCCTTTTATAGTCCTTAACATCCTCCAAATTTGGTTTGTCCAAATCTCCACCAGAGCAACCGTACTCGATGCTGGCAGTCCTGTTGTCCTATCTGGATAAGTTCTGCGTGTGCACTGTAGGTTTAGTCCATGTTCCCCATCAATCTAGCAGTGGTTTTGATATACCGACTATGTCACGGTGTGTTACATCACATCTTCTTCATGTACACATGATGGTCCCCTCGGATTTGCAGCGACGCCACCAGGAACATGATCCCAACCTCCAACGTCATTTGCACAATCTTGCCAAAGTCCCCGATCGATCTCCCTTTATGGGGATGATCTGTCGGAACCACCACCGCGGCATTGTGTTCTAAGGAAAACATTTTTTTCAGATGGTTCCCCAAAACACAACCAATCTCCAGTCACGCGAACATATTCTTCAATGTGTCTATGCGCGGCCACCACCGAACCTGGGAGCATTTGTCGTTGTTTTGCCGCTATCTCGGAACCTCTCTACCAAAACCAACCATAAAACCGAGCTTGTCTTCTCGCGTTCTACACCGTGCTCTCCTTGATTTGTTGAAACACCATTTCTTCCCAACATCGACATCAGTGATCGCTGCCGTCGTCTCCATCTAATCATGCACCTCTCCGCCTTTAGCTCGCTGATACGCATGTGCTTCTGTACCTCAGGTCAATCTGAGCCCTTCACGAGTTCATGGCTATGTAGCGACTCTGTTTGCACCATCTCCATCAACCCCGGACCTTTCCCCCACCGGCGACGCCAAGAGCCCACTGTCGGTCGACTCCTCCATGCCAAACTCCCCTGCTCTGCTCTATGATCTCTCTCTCTCTCTCTTTGTGAGAATCCCGAACAACCCTCCAGAGATCCTCTATTTTTGTACTTATCTCATGTTTAGGATGTTTACATATTAGCCCCTGCCTTCTATAGTTAATTCTGTTCCAACTCTTATAATTCAACTAGAGTTCATTATCTCAAATCTTGTTCAGCGAATTTCATTCAAATCCAAGCAACACTCTATGAATTCTCCTAAATCTCGTATTCTATCCAACCATAGACTTTTTTATGATGTGATGCCTCTATTTGATGTATTGTTCTTAGTTATTTGTGTTTTCTCTTTTGTCGGTTGTTCCTGTGAGTAGACGACTATGTTCCGAAGCAATATATGGATCTCCAAGAGTAGCAGTTTGAAAATCGATGATCCACAAGGTCGAGACTTTAAGATATGCCATAATCGAGTTTACAATGATAACAGAGCAGCAGCTAGACAAGTGTCCTTGAACATCTTGCACCTATTTTAGAACTTTTATATTAATTTTTTATCCTTCTTGCATGCTTATCTAATTTGGAATCTCATGATTAGGGTTTACTAGATTTTGTATGATAATCCTTGTCGCCGTTGATGAGTCATGGAAAATAAATGGTAGATATGCTAGTTGCTGTCATGGTTGGGGTAAATATTAATTTTGACTAATGTTTATGCAATAAGAATCGGGTATGGTAATCTTATAGTAACATGGTATAGGGATAATAACTGGATGGTTGGTTTGAGATGGTGCTGCACAGTAGGTTTGTGGTTGTTCTTGTGTGGGATCCTAAGGACCGGTTCTTGCAGCATGTAACCAGGCTAAACTGCAACCATCCACGGGGCCTATATGGATACGGTCTGGCCAATTAATTAGCCACTCCTCCGGTTCTGTGAGCACTATTGGATGGTTGAGTGGCACATGAGGGGGCTTTTGCAGCGATGTAATCGTCTATTAGCGATGAAATCTCAGTGGGTGCTTGCGGGTCGGCATGAGCTCTGTAAAGGTCTTGTAGTGATCTCCTAGCACACACTTTGGAAGTGTGTAAATGCTTGGATGGCACGGCAATATGGAGACTGTCATCTGGTAATACGGGTGATGAAATCATGACCCGTGGGGAAAGATTGGCAAACTCTGTAGAGTATAAAACTGATCGATTAGCCACGCTCACAGTCAAGAGCGACTTGGACTTCTTATTGATTAGTTGGGATCAGAGTTCTGGTATGGATGGTCGGATAGCCAGGTAATGGAAATATCTGGTGAGTTATGATAGCTGGATATGAAATATCTGGTGAGTTTGGTAGACGGATGAGATCCGATGAGCTGTTCTTCTTATTTAAGTTGTGTCTTCATACTTATTAAATAGGATACCTGTTTCTTTGAGTTATAAATTAAGGTTGATTAGTATAGTAAATCAGTGTCTTACTTTTTTTTGACTTAAGCTCTCATACCATACTTTCCTACACTTGTAAAGTACGATATGTACTCACACTTGCTATTTCTAATAATAAATACTGCTCAGTTGAAGAAGGCTATAAGGAGATCAAGGAAGCTGAAGACTATAATGAAGACGTAGCGTCCAAAGTCACATTGCCTCCAGTCGATTGCCTATGGTGTGTCCTGAAGCTTTCGTTTCATTTTGTTCTTCCGCTGTTGTTTAAAAACTCTGGTATCTATTTTAATAAAGTTGTTTTTTTTCGATATGGAACTATATATCACTGATAATATTACAGTATGTATGATGAAACTGATCCTGACATATATGTGGAATGTACTTAGTTATTTTTTTAAAAAAACCGGACGTGACATTTTCTGTAAAATATCTGCATTTTCACAACAGCCTTATACAAGAGCGCCTGTAAAAATAATTTTTTCTTTTCTAAGAAAACACTAGTGTCCATGAGTCTCCGGAATTTGCGTCCATCCATTTCAACAAACGCATGAGCTACATCAACCTGATATACGATGCGAAGACAAGCTCCAAATGCAACAGAGTTATCAGTACTAAATGAGGTGAAAAAGGTAAGTTGACCATTTGTGAAAAGATGCTGTACAGTGCACCATCACAAGCTAAAATCCATATTCGTACCGATGGTAATGCTGGTGTCAGCTCCATAGGTGATCCATTATTATGTCCGGGTATGGACAAAAAGGGGCGGATAGAGAGCCCAGCCCAGGCCCGGGGTGCAGCCCGTTTCTTGCTCTCCATTAGAAGCTTCTTTTACCCATCGGTGAAGAAAGGGGGCAAAGAACAAGGATGTGTCCGGGACAGAGGAGTAAGGAGTCACAACAAGAGAAACCATTCACGGGGAGGAAATTATGGCACAAAGCAAGGAGCAAAGAGTGGGCAACACGTATTTAGCATGGATATGTACTTGTTCATGCAATCCAACTGCTCCTTATTCTTCGATCAATTGCGCATCATGGGAGACCGGAGACAGCAAGCCACAACTTGCATGGTTTGGGTTAATTTCACGACGGATTTGTGACCATCAACCATGAGTCGAGTTAAATATTTCTCTATTAATGTTCTCTGGTGCCAATTTTCCGCACAAACTGATGAGAAGATAAAAGGAACACTACGATACGTAAAAACTGTATCTCCAATTTGAGCCCAAAAATTGATGAGGAAAAAAAGGGCCACTACAATAGACGAAGAATTTGTTTGACACCAAGTATCCTATTGACGAAGATTTTAACGTGTTTCAAATTACACCAGCGTAAGAGAAAACAGTTGTACAGCGGGCAGAATTTTATTGATTCCGCAGACAAACTGTAGGATAGTGACGACTAAGCTTAAAAATAATCGCAGCATACCACAACAAAATAACAGCAAACTGACCCGAAAATTAGAATTCTCCACCTGGATGTGCAGTAGTGTCCATGGTGGATAAGGGTCATGATTAGAGTTCTCATTCTCTTATCATGAGGATGGTAGGTCCTACTAGGATGGCCCAGTTTCCTTATATCAGATCATACATACTTCAATTGTCTGCATCGTCTATGAGGTCGCATGCCAGCCAGCTACTCCTACTCACAAAGTAAGCAACAGGCCTTCTTTAGCACACTGGAATTTCAAATGAATTTCGCTCTCTCTAAAATTGATTTCGGCAATCTTGCGTTCCAAGCAGACCCAAGACTACATAATAGGTCTCATATGCCAATGCACTAGCAGGAGTGTCAATTTCTGAAAGATTCAGGTTCCAATCTGATCCCCTGCCTCCAAAAACACATGGATCAAACTAGCACAGATATAATCCCTTGTCAGGTTCCCATTTTCGGAGAGGTCACATGAGTACCAATTTGCCACTCAGAGTGCAGTGATAGATGATGTACCTCCCAAAATCCAGTCAAACATCAAGGGAATCGATCTGTAAATTCTACCATTCATTGTATTAAATATGTTGAACAGAAACATACTAGAAGCTTACGCAAATTCGGTTGGACTGCGCAGCTGAGATTGAGTCAGGAACCAACCAACATAGACGTCAAGAACAGAACATAAGCAGATTTGTGCACGATGTAACATTAGCACCACCATGTGCCTGACATCTGACAACATCAAGAAAGAATCAGAAAAAGAGGGTCTCCTTAATCAATTCTTCGAATCATCGGGTGTCTTGTCTTAAAACACTGCGTCGATCCTGCAGTTGCAGCGATCAGCAGATCCTTGACATGTTGCTCCACTGGCAGACGCCGTCGAGGCTCCAGTCCTGGTCCGACGAGGTGGCGCCGCCGGCGACCGGCAGGTCGACGCTGAGGTCGACGTTGGACGGGTCCTGGTCGTCGCTGCTGTGCTGGGAGGTCGAGCTGGAGTGGTTGGGTGCAGCGGCCGGCGGTGCGGTCTCCAGTGCGTTGAGCGTCGGGATCATCAGGTCGAACAGCGTATCCATGTCGTCGTCCTTGAGCTGACCTCCCGATTTGTTCTCTGGAATTGAAATGAATAGCTAAGTTCATCATGCAAAAGGAAATAAAGAAGTGCTATTCGCTTCATGAAAGCTCATATTTCCATGAACCTACGTACATTTATACCAGGATCTATCTTTAGGTTTGTAAATTAATTCTGATTTGATCCATTTTTAACACTAATTCTGATTTGATTCTATTCTTCACTAGATCGATGATCATGAGAACCTCTCTAGTAAATCTTCAGAAAGTATCACTTGATATGATCATGTTGATTTTGTTAACTTCTGAAGAGCATGACAATAATATGACGTGTTGTTATGCTAACGAGCAATCATCCAAGTGAGAAAATGGAAGCATATTACATTTGATTAGGTATATGATAAAGTGATACATGGTGACAGAAAATAAGAAAGGGAAATAAAGGTGTTAAAGCTCTTGGTAAGATAAGCAAAAATAATCAACAAGATAAAAGGCAGTCACTGTCTTGCAAGGACAAAAAGAACTACTCTGTAGCCTGTACCTGCACAAGTACTAACCTTAAAACTATCAAAAAGAAAAACAAACAAGATTCCAAATAGTGCTGTCCATGTTTCAGATTTTGCCCAACTCCTAAAATAGTTTAATACACAAGAGCTACATTTACCAGTGGACATTTATTCATGTTCTTACCAGGTGAGATGACTCCAATTTAACCCGTTCATTTTTAAAAATAGTCTTGTTTTGCTTTTCAAGAAGTTGGTGGAACTTGGCATGAGAAAACAAATGGAGATTTTGGAAGCACAAACAAAAAGGCTCATGCTAATATATCAATTCACATCATAATCATGAGCATTTGTTCTCTTCTCCAACAAAGCAACAAATCGAACTCCAAGTGCATCCAGAAAAAAAAGGGGAAAATGTGAGAAATGCTTCACACACGGCATGCACTACTCACCTATGCCGCCATTACGCTCCAGGACAGCGCCGCCGGGGCGATCCGCATCTCCGTTCGCCCGGGCCAGCTCCGGCGGATCAACCTTGATGGCGTCATGCAGCTCCTGGAGCATCTTCTCAAAGCTCGCCGCGTTCGGCTGATCCTGGAGCCCTCGTCCGCCTAAGCAGCCGCTGGCGGCAGCGGCGGAGGCTGAGGACGGTGGCATCGCCTGGCCGAATTGGTTTGAAGGGAGCTCCACTCTGGGGCCAGGGGACGTCGAGAGCGGCGGGAGTCTGCTTTGCTCAGTGCTGCGCACGCCGTAGCTGAGGGACAGGTCCGGCGTGACTGGGTGCAGCGACCCGGTCGGCGTCGATGGGGACACGGGCGACGAGTGCGCGAACTGGAGATAGTGCGCGTTCAGGGCGAACTGCTTCGCCCACGGGGACGACGGCGCCGAGATGGGCGGTGGGGAAAGGAACTGCAACGTCTGGTTCGTCGCAGAGAGCTGCCGAGCCAGGTCAAGCGGCGGCGGCCGGGAGGTTGTGTACCCAGCAGAGGAGGCGTTGCCGGTGTCTAGCATCTGGACATTGGTCTCCGATAGCCGCGGGGATGCCAACGGCAAGAATTCGTCGTAGCGGCAGCGCTTGGAGAGGGCGAGCTGGAGCTGCACCTCCGGCGGGTATACCGGCAGGCCCGCGCGCTGCCGCCGCTTCGTCCTCGTGTTCCAGTAGTTCTTGATCTCGTTGTCCGTCCTCCCCGGCAGCTGCGGACGTGCACCAAACCAACCAAGAACGCACAACATCAGGCACATCAAGAACTCGCAATAAGTTAAGGGGAAAAGAACAGCTCGAATGGAAGATTGTGTTGTGTTCTGCTGCTTACATGGGCAGCCATGCGCGCCCACTTGTTGCCGAGCTGCGCGTGGAGCTGGGCGATGATGAGCTCCTCGTCGGGGGAGAAGGATCCCTTCTTGAGGTTTGGGCGGAGGTGGTTGGTCCAACGCAGGCGGCAGCTCTTGCCGCAGCGCAGCAGCCCGGTCATCCTCTGCACCGCGTTCCAGTTCCCCTCGCCGTGCCGCCTGACGTGATCCATCAGCATGGTGTCCTCCGCCGTCGTCCACGGCCCCTTCTTAAGCACCACAGGTGCTGCCTCCTCCTGCTCCGCCTCTTCCATATGACCCTCCGCTGCAGCCACCGCCAGCTTCTCCTCCTCGGGTGATGTCGGCGCCGCGCCGGAATTGTTCTTCATCAGCGTCGGCACGGCCAGAGAAGGATCGAGGAGGGAGAGAGGCAGAGGCGCGGTTGTGTTGGGAAGGTGCCTGCGATGGGAGGGGAGGGGAGGGGAGGGGAGGGGGT
Organism: Phragmites australis; assembly: GCF_958298935.1. NCBI lineage: Eukaryota > Viridiplantae > Streptophyta > Magnoliopsida > Poales > Poaceae > Phragmites > Phragmites australis. The sequence goes on along the minus strand of NC_084923.1, from coordinate 31,633,831 downwards.
GAAGAGGAGATTTAAGGGAAAAATTGCTAAAAATGGATGCAGGGGAGCTGGCGTTTTTGGTTTGTGTGGTTTGCAAGTGGTTTTTGCAGGTGAGTCAGTGTGGGGTTATGGCCAGCGGCATTTGTCTGTCTCTTTTAGTCTTTTGTTTGCACTTCCCTCCTTGTTCTCTATAGGGCTATATATTGACTGCATAGATTGGAGCATCTGATGCATGGAGTCTTTGGTGCCATGCTTGCATTTTCGTGTATGTTGGGATGACTGGAAGATGGAGAAGATCAGAGAGGGGGGACAGATATGGTGTGGGGAGGAGAGCTAGCTAGGGAGAATCACTAGGGGTTGAGGACTACATGGTGTAGTGTCTTCACACTTGGAAGGAGAGGCAAAAGAGGTTAGTAAGAAGGGGGCAAGCCAATGCAGAGGGGGAAAGATGGTGTGGTGGTTTGGGAGACGATCTCATAGTTGGTGGGGTAACGATAATAGGTTTGACGTGCTCTTCGCATGCTACTGTTGCGAAGGTCACGTGACACGAATGTTACAAGTGCAATGTATCTGCATGTGTGTTGCGCATATTTAATGCGGGAGAGCTATACAAATCTTGGTAGTGAATTGATAATGATTCTGGACAAAGTAATTGAATTTGTGTTGTTCTTATATTTGAACTCTTAATTCTAGTGGATGTATTTACATTGTATTCTTTTTCTTCGGGCGGATGTGTGGAACATGTAATGCAACCACGATGAATGTGACAATAAATTAAAAGAAGATTTGCAATTTAACATTGTAGTGCTCCGTCTTCCTAAGACACCGCAGCATCTTATTAAGTAACATTGCAGATTTGCAGTGTCTATCTTCTTAGTTACATTGTTGTACGGAAGAAAAGATGTAGAATAATGTTGTTCTTGTGGGGAAACATACTCTTTAGAAGGAAGAAAAACTTTCTTCCATTTGTTTGACTATCAAGTACTCGTCCCTACAACAGTGGAGTCTGGTGATGTAAATGAGTGCATAGCTATTTTGATTACAACCAAATACGACTAGTTCTAGCGCCAATTATTGCACAATTTAGCTCTCAATTGTCTCAATACATATCTTAACTATCATCAAATTATAAATTGTTATCACTAAACTTGACGGTTTTCGCACGTAGTAGTTACTGTAATCCTACCCAGGACCCTGCTACTGTAGGTACTGTAGCAGTAGTTCCTGAAATCCTAGGAACACTGCTATTGTAGGTACTGTAGCAGTAGCTCTATATATGTACATATATATATATACGTGTATACATATATATATATATATACATATATAGGTATTTGTGTATATATATACATGTATATATATGTCTATGTATAGGTATACGTGTAACATATGTATATATATGTATTGGTATATATGTATACGTATATATATGTATACGTATATACATATATATACATATATATATGTATACATATATGTATACGTATATATATGTATACATATATATATGTAATTTTCTTTTTCAGGAAATTCTAGAAAAATGTCGAAATGAATATTAGTTACATTAATAAATCGGCTAAAAAATCTAAAATGCAAAGAAAAATATCTAAAACTCAAAAAAATATGAAACAAATTATTTTAGGTTAGTATTATTTCCACCTACATGTTAAAACTATGTGCATACATAAAAGTACTATTATTTTCTCTATAATTAATTGAATGGTTTAACATTAATAATTTCATAAATAAATATTGAAATATGCAAACTTTATGAACTTAATTTTTTAGTCTTCTTTTATCGTGCTCTACACAACAAAATAAAAATAGGCGCACGTAGACACGCCAATCAAACTAGTAAGATTCTATTATAGAGTCCAAATTAGAAGAATTTGCATATTGGAGCCACATAGAAGCTACAGGGGTTCTTTTAGAAGGCAGAGAACAGATGTACGCAAAAAAGAAGGCGGATGGGACACTAGAGTCCTGATTTCTATAGACGTCAACCCTAAAGCCAATTAGCACCAATTCGGTTTCCCCAGGTTGTGTGTCACCACCTTTTAGCCGCTGTAAAATATGTACGCTTAATTTAAACTAAGCATGATTATCTTGAAGGCTAGAAGTACAACCAGTTAACTACTGGGTTATGTTCATTGATTAGGATTTATGCTACAATTATATTCTCTCTACATATCTCTTAATGCAATCAACAATGCTAGAATTAATATGTTAGATTAGATAAAAAACCATTTTAGTTCAACTATTGATTCTAGTGGCCGGATTCAATAATCTTGGAATACTCCTGACAAGAATGTACAATTCACATGTATGCTTGTGGTAGTGATATTGTGTGCACAACTATTGTCAATAACTAGATTAAACATTTGCTAAGCGTGCCATAATCTGACATGACACTATTATTCTTTCTTAGATTCACATCATTATTCAGTCCACATATCAGTTTTATTTAAGCGGGGGAATTATTCTTATTTCACTATGAGACAACATATAAAATGTCTTTTTTCTAAAAAGAATAGGACAGACAGCCCCTCAAGAAATGACTGATACATAAAGTTTACTTCTAAACAAAGCAGCAAATTCCTAAAAGAAACGATTACAGTTCATAATCAGCAACCATTCAACTAGAGAATGGTTGAACACCACCCATTTTACCCCAATCTGCAGGGAAAATTACTTCCCGTGGATGTGAACCAGCCGAGGATAGACCCGGGAACCAAAGGGAATAGATCCCGATTTGAGAGCAACATGTTGGCAAGAAACCTAATGCGTTGATTTGGTGTTGGGAACTGTTCAAATTACATTCTAATTAATCATTGAATCGATTATTTACTTAATCATGACTACCATGATTAATTAAAATCCAATCCCGGTAATCTTAATATGTATTTTATATCTAAGATCGGAACACACACCTTTAAAAAAATTTCATCACACCAAGGCATAACAAAGAGCGAGTAATGAAAATATATTACAAGTCTTTCAGTTATTATAATTTTTTATCTATTTACGAAAAACGTATGCTAGGAGGACAAAAGCACCACTTCACCTCCTAGCCACTTAGAGATACTAGGTAGCGGAATATAAAGTCTAGTATAATAAAAGATAGGTGGGGTCTTTTGCCCAGAGGCACCACCACAAAATGACATTACCCGAATAGATGTCACTACTCTCGCCCATCAGCAACATCGGTGAGCGTGAAGTAATCGAAGACTAATTCTTCCTCATCTTCAAAACTCATCAAAAGCAAATATGAGTACAAAGGTACTCACAAGACTTAATCTATAATAGGTATATATAATAACCTGACTCCAAAGATAATGCATCTGGATGAATTAGCAAGGAAACAACCATAAGGTTTAAGTGAAGTTATATGCAAAAGCGGAATTCGACTCAATGTGAGCACCTACACTTAACCAACTATACCCTTCTATCCTGTTATCAACAACAAAACATACCGGTAACCTGAACATCTCAACTCAACATCAACCATCACCACATCCTGATATAGCAAACCATCCCAACATCAGAACTCTACAACTGATACAAATGGATAGAAGCAACTCATTACCGAGAGCGCGGCAATTCAAATTATTCTTACACCCTGCAGAGATACATCTTTACTCACATGACTTAAGTCCATCCACTAGGCCCCCGAGATAACATTTATCATACTCAGAAGTACCCACCTGCACATACCCTAATGCCAACGGGGTTACCGCGAGCATGTCTCGGACACCTCCGTCTCCTTGCCACCTGCTTCTCCTCATTCTTTTTTTTTCTTACGCGTCATAGGGCCACAAGGCAAGCGTCAGCATGACCTACGATAATGGGCTCATTCTTCCATTATCCAAAAATGTGGTAGTACGGAAGGTGCTAAAGCAAACTTCAATGACGGTTGGTGCTTAATAAATTCAGGCGGGCCAATAGCATCCGAGACTCCGTTCTCGAGCCATACTTATCGCCCACCCAAATTTCACCTCATCCTCGATCTCATACATCCTAACATCATCATTATCTTTGTGAACATCTATAAGACCTAAGCTCGTGAACGATAGCCAAACCACCGCTCGACTTCTACCGAGAACCTATGCATTGCTAAGCATCTCGGATAACTTTTAAGTTAGACAACAACAGTGTTATACCAAGGCTACAAGGATAGGGATTATCAACAAATTAATGTAGAAGTAGTGCATCAACATAGGTTCTACCCACACACCTGACACATACTCGCTAACATGCATAACATACCTAAGTCTTACTTTATCAATTTAGACTTCACATGATCCAAATTATAAGGTAAAACATGCTTAGATGCTTTCCTAGTTGTTCTGACACTTCGATCACGAACGAACCCGGTTCGGAGTTGACATCGACTACTTGAACCATCAGTGCATCACTCTATAAACAATTCAAGAATACATCACATAAACAAATGAACCACGGAAAAGTATGCTTACAATGCATGCTCGTGAACAATGTTACAAGCATCAGGTTTCAAAAACATTTGCAAAAGAATGCTAAACAATTTGGGTTAGAAAAGGTCCAAACCTCAGATAAGACAACCTAAGTTCAAAGGGGTGTTGAGCAGCTAGAGGTCATACTGGGCGAGGCGGCGGTTAGAATGTCAGGCTGCAGAGAAGAAAAATGGTACTGTGTGAGTCTAGCGGTCAAACAGTGGCTGGCGGTTAGACCGACCCTAATGGTGGCCTAACTCTTGACTGTGGAGTTCGACTAATAATTGGAACCGACTTAGCCTCAACTAGTGGTTAGACTGGCCCTAATGGCGGTCAGATCGCTGGGCCCTGCTGGCACCACCTCGACGAGGTCGCTAGCGAAAGCTTCGCCGTTGCCTTCGACCTCAAAGGGTACTAAAATGCTCTAGGAGACTAGGGGTGTGTTTCTAGGGTGGTTTGGATGACATGCAATGGTCCAAACTCGAAAAACTCCATGGTGAGATCTAGAACTCGGGTTTAACTCAGGTTTCTTGGTGTAAACTAAAACGATGATCAACTAGAGCTAAAAATCAACAGGGGAAGGCTCACCTCAGCGTAGGGAAGCTTTCTATTGGATTGGCTCTCTCCAGGGAGGCTCCAATTTGCGGATCAGGCTTTGGGGAGGTGATTGAGCTTAAGGTGGAAGAACTCGCGTGGAAACGTCTCTAGTGATGGGGAAGAGGGGCAAGAGCTCGGGGATGCCTTCAGGAAGTTCGGGGGAGTTTCCTCCATCGATCTCTGGCCGTTAGGGACGTTGAGGTTGATCTCTCCTTCTCTCTCTAGGGTTGAGTGAGGAGAGAGTGAGGGAGAAAAGAACGAGAGAGAGAGAGAGAGAGCGAACATTGTTTGATGTCTTAAGTAGAAAACCCTGTGTGCCCTGGTCCTTCTGTTGCAAGCTTCATTCATTTCCCTTTTTCCCTTCCTATGCTTTTCTTCTCCAAAGTCTTTGGGGCTTTTCATAAGAGCTCTAAACCATTTCCACTCACAAATATAATATATATATGTGGTGGAAACATGCACCGATCCAGACGTATAAGTTTTCAAACATGTTTTAAATACTCAAATTAGTAATTAACCACACAAAATATGATACCATGATGATTATGCGTGCTTAATCTAGATTAGGATTTTCGGGGTGTGACATCTGGCTTCGTATCTTAATATCGGAACTAAGGTGGACAACAGAGATACAACATCCCAAAACTGGACTAGTAGTAGATCCAGGGCAGCATGCTTACATTTAGCAATTGCACCTACACAAATTTCTCCAATAACTATCTAAGTTATTTCTCTCTGCACCGTTCTTATGAACTGAAATCTCTGAAACCCGTCTTTATTAGTACTGTATCAAACCACAATTAACTTCTTTTGCATTAGTTTATTTTACAAGTTATTATTGTTCTTATTAGTTACATTTTGCTATTCCCTCATTCACAACTATTAGAATTGCAATCTCGTCCTTCCCACTCACAGCTATACTAGTGATAGTAGTATAATTATTTCCCAAAACGACCATCTTTCCTTTGCACCTTTGGGATTCAATAACCTCAATACTCATGAGAGAAGACTTGCTACAATTGATCTTGTGCTCCTGCAGGTATCAGTATCTGTTGGATATCTGAAAGTGCTTCTAGGCCCCATAAGTGGGTTTTGGTGATAATGACAAAATAATTAAAGAACTAATGAGTTTTGTGAAGTATGGACAGGTATAATTCAATCATGTGAGAATTTGACGCATGGTGATCCCCTCAAAAAGGAAAAAGACAAGCGGCACATGGATCTTATATATTTAAATTCATTTATCTTTTAAAATTGCGTTTAGAATGTCATACTATAAAGGGGATACGAAATTTACTTATTTACGTAGAAACAGTGCTCAAAAGATCTAACAAACCTATGAGAGACACATCGAACACAACACTTGCACCTATGTTAGCCCTAATCTTTTAGATATTTGCAAATACGGAGGGTCCGCATTTTTGCAAATAGTCTGCACTTAAGCGAAGTTGGGTTAACTAGTGTTGTGCGGAGTGTCCGCACTTTTACAGAGTGTCTGCATTTTCACATGTGTAATGGCTAGTTTTTTGTGTGTGGAGTATATATACCCCCACATACTCTCTCTCCAAGGGGTAGCAGCTCTTTTTTACTCGATCAAACTTAAGACAAATAGCTCAAAGGTATTCAAAGCTCCTCTCCCTACTCCCCTTTGTGATTCTAGGTAAAATCTTGAGTGGGATTGAGGGAGAGTAAGGAATAGTGCTAGCATGATTCAAATCCATCCTCTGAAGACTCGTTTTCTTTGTCAAGCTAGTGATTTTCATGTTTGTTAGTCTCGGTGGTTTGTCCACCTAGACGGCTACGCACACCATCGAGCTCCTAACCTTGGTGAGCCCTGGGACGTTTGTATAACCCCTATAATTTTAGTAAGCAATCCTAGCTTGATCTTTGTGGCTGCTTGGGTGAGGAAATGGTTGAAAGAGACCTGACTCTTTGTGATCTCCTCAATGGAGACGTAGACACTTCTTTGTGGAGTGGCTGAACTTCGGTGAATAAATTCTTGTGTCTTATTTGTCAATTTCTTATGATTTGTTGTATACTCTTGTTCCCGTTGATTTTTAGGATTTCAACCTGATCTATCTCTTTGTGAGGTTTGAGCTATAGGTACTTGGTGAAATAGGTTGGAACATATTCTCTGGTGCTTGGTAATTTGTGGATTTGATCTACGTTGAAGTTGCATAGACATCTACTTGAGTTCTCCCAGAAATCTCCGGAGTATCCGCAGATTTCTGCGGAACCTCCGTATATTTGCGGAGGCTTTGAAAAATCTGCAGACAATCCGTATATTGTTGATCCGTTGCTTTTAGTTTGTAAAAAGTTTCAGATTCTGTCTATTCACCCCCTCTAGACGGCATCAGATCATTTTCAATATCTGATAATAAAATTGGATATATCCAAATATCAAAGTTGGATAGTTGTATCGGATATCCACCATGCCAAGCTTGTAGGCCCAAGTAGCACAGGGCCCAAGGTGGGTTTCAACCTTAGAGGACTAGTGAATTAGAATTCCTTTTATTTTTTTCTAAAGTATTTATAGGTTTGAGTTACGAACTCAGTTCAAATTCAAAATTCACTAAAAATTCAATAAATTAAGACAAATGCAAATGCTCAATTTATTGCAACTTTTCCTTTGTAAAATTTTGGATTTGAGGAATGCTTGAGAGGGTTTGACTAACATTTAACTAAAGGTTTTTAATTTGAATGAATTTAATAAAAGTTTATTTGAGTGAATTTAATAAAAGTTTCAAATATTATTGGTTTTCGTGATAGGTTAAATTCAATAAAAAACATGAAGTGTTACACTATTTGTCTAATTTTATGTCTTTGTACCACTATCTATCATTTTCTCGATGTAATGTTTAATGCACCAATTATGTTACTATGCCTATGTGAATGACTACGTCCATGTGCAAGTCATACTACTCGCGATCAAGGTTAAGGTTACTGACTGGAGCTCGATTACCGAGCTCCGGTGGTAACCGAAAATTTGCGATAATCTCGGTTACCGGTCAAAAATTTAAAAAAATTCGAAGAAAATTCATTTGGCAAAAATTGAAATTTGGAAAAAAAATCGTGATTTTAGCCGTCGCGGTTTTTGCGACTTATTGAGCGGTTTTCTCAAATTTTCCGCATTGTTGGTAACCGCTCAGTTTTCTCGGTAATCGCTCGGTTTACTCGATTTATCGAGCGATTTTCTCGATTTTCAGTGAAGTTCAACAAAAAACCCAAAAATTATCTCAATCTTGTTGGTTTCCTTGTAACATGATCTACATAATAAAAGTATTTATACTCATAAAAAAGTTCAAAATTTTCTGTGAGAAATTGTATTTGTTAAACCAAGTTAAATGCATAGTTTACTCTTTGCTAATCCAAAAATCATGAAACTAATTTTGTTAGTCTTCTTACATGATCCTATGTCTTTTAAAAATACATTAACTCATGAATTAGTTATTGTAACATGCATGATTGTGTAAATATGTTGTGACTAGATTAATTCATAACTGACCCATCACACCTAAAAAATTAGTGAAACCACTTTCATTAGCTTATTTATACTATGTTTTACGTAGGAAAAATAATAGTAGATATGAAAATATTAATTACAGTGCTGTTTCTTAACATATTCACTTTATGCTTGTGAACTTTGTAAAAATCATAGAGAAATTAATAAAACTCTAAATAAAGTGAAATCAATTTTAAAGATTCTCTTAAAATACGTTTTACACAAGAAAAATATGTATTTGTATGTTAAACTTTTCATTAACATGAGTTAATAACTGAGCCGCACGCTTCAATTTTTTTCCTTTTTTTCAAACTTCCTCCCTATAGAATATGATGCAAACGACATTATTTTTGAATTTTTTTTCACAAAATTCCTTAGAATTGTGTCTAGTTTTTTAAAGATTTTTTGATTTTTTTTTATTTTTTTCGAATTTTTTGAATTCAAATTCGGTTACCGTTCGGTTTCTGAAACCGGACCAGACCGAGAAGGTCGGTTATCGCAGTTTTTGAACGGTTATCGTCGGTTTTTTTAACCGTGCTCGCGATATGTCTAGGGTTAGCCTTGGCCTCGCACGAGGAGGCTGACGTGGTGTGCGGGTGGTCGTCAGCGGTTGTGGAGTGTGGCCTCTCCCTGCGCCGTCGTGGAGGTTCCGCTTCTTGCTTTCACTGTGATGGCTTGGTTGTCATCGGCGCCACTGCTGGGGACGAAGAGCAGGGATGCCATCGTGAAGAGGCTGCTGCGTCTTGTACGCTTGGAGTCGGAGTGGAAGACGCGGTGGCGAAGGAGGAGGCGGCCATGGTTGTTCGGGAGTCTCGTTCTTCTGTCTCGCCGTAACACCCATCGTTTTAGTATTTAGAAAAATAGCAAAAAGCCACTCCTGTTTAAATTTTTTTCTTAATAATTAAACCAACTTAAAATCCAAGATATATATATATATATATATATATATATATATATATATATATATGTGTGTGTGTGTGTGTGTGTATGTATATATTCCTATGTGCATATACATTTCACAAGAGTCAATTTCTAAATTTAAATCCTGCATTAAATTGAGCGATATCATTTTTACTTTGTTAGTGTCCCTGTTTCTTTGTGCGGTGATTCAAATTTGAATGTTCCTCAAATTCAAATCCGTTTTAGTTCTTTTTAGCTGAATCCTAATCCAATTCAATCCTTGAAAATCGATCTTCCAATCCATCTCAAATCCATAATTCAAAATATTCAATTTAATTATCCCTAAAATTTACTTTGATCAATAATTCAATTAATTGATTTATTTTGGACCAACTCTCTTTTTCTTTTAATCAAGTTCGATCTCCGACAATGTCAAAACTTAGTTTGATATCCTGACTCGTTTCAGATTGGTTTCAAATTCAAATATTTCTATTCCAATTTATATCGAACCCTAGAATAATCTCCCAACTTTTGCTTTACCTCAAATGCTATCCAAAGGCAGATTCATTCAAATTTCCGTAGTTTTTTTTGAATGCATTTCAAATCGTTCAAGATATTATGTTTAATTGCTTCGCAAATTCAGTTCAATTCAAATCGTAGTTCAAGTTCAATTCTCATAATTCAAATCCTCATTCCAAAATATTATCAAAGTTTAATTCAAATTCAATTCGAATTACCCCAACACAATATCTTTGAATTCAAGTTATTTATTTTTGAATAATCCTACATCCAGTTACAAATTCAAATACATCAATTTGAATTTGTCATTCAAATTATTTCTCTCTGTTGGTACTGTCCATCATCTTGAAACTCGTGGTTGCTGTTCATCCGTCAAAGCTGCGGCCACTCTTCTTTCCCATTCACACTGCCTCTCTCTGATCTTTTAACGCGAGCAGCAAAAGCAAATCGGTCAAGCTCCATCTTCTCCCTCCCCATCTCTCTCTGCTCTACAACCTCCCTCCTCCTTTGCTCCTCTCTATTCACGCCACCTACAAGAAAACGAGACCCCACTGCTCCTCTTGCTTCACCTGCACAAACATATCACATAGCAGAGTAGCACGCCTTCGAGCAGCAGAGCAGCGCGCCGTCTCCCTTCCCTGCACTGCCGCCATTGCCGAAGCGTCGTCCACCCGTGCACGCCATCCATCCTCGGTGAGCACCTACTCTCCTTTCTCCCTTGCTCTGCCTTCCTATTCTCATGCCCAACTTCGCCTTCGACATCGGACTCACCCAAGTCGTCGACGTTCGCTACCTGACCAGAGCTCGCGGAATCGCCCGGGTCTAGCCATCCGCCGCTGTCACAGCCACCGGCCTCCACTATCATCCTCCGCGACACTCTCCCTCTACTCCTTCCATGCCAGCCACCCCAAGCCACCGCCCGGATGAGCCTGTCCTCCCTTGCCACTGCCGCCGCTCAGCTGCGTTCGTTCGCCGCGCCGCCCGCGCGCCACAATGGTCTTGCTTCCGCCGTCGTTAGCCTCCTCCTGCGCCGCCAACGTCGCCGCACCATTCGTCGCCGTAGCGCTGCTCAGTCAAGGGCAGATACGAGCACATCGTACTGGCCAGCAGCCCACTCGGCCGTGCTCAGTCGCGAGCGCGCGACGCCACTGCTCGGCCGCATGTAGCCCCCCGCGCGTCCTCCCACCGTGTGGCCTCAAGTAGCCACACCGCCGCCGCGCGTGTAGCCGCGTGAGCCATGCCACGTCACACCATGCCGCATACCAAGTCCACCAAATCGATGCACTGTGCACCCCCTCAGAACACCCATCGTTGCACAGTCCTGTGGACCGAGTTTACCAAAACAGTACCATCTTTCTTTTCCTAAATATTTCTTTTTAGCAAATCTTTCGAGAATCATATCTCCTCTGTTTTTATTCTATTTTTGTTTAATTATTTCGCTGATATTACTCTAAAATTATAATCTATCTCACTGCCTCGTACACCAGTGCGCATGTCCTTCCATGCCGTGTACATCCCCTTCAGCCATTCGCATTTTCTTCCCCTCACGTAGCCGGATCTGGTCTCCGTCCCTCATCATGCTCAAGTTCATGAAGGTTTCAAAAATCTTGAAAGTTGCACAACTATAGATTAGGACATGTTGCACATCCATAAAAAATTTCAAAGGCAGACTCGATTTCATCTGTAAAAAAGAAGAAGACAAATTTCAGCTAAAATAGGTGTGAAGTACATTTTGTCCTTTTGTGCTATTGCAGCCGAATTTTGTCTTCTTTTTCTCACAAATAGGATTGAGTTTGCTCTGAAACTTTATATGGACGTGTAACATGTCGTCACCTATAGCTGTGCAGTTTTTTTTCAATATTTTTAGAACCTTCTAGCTATTGTTTTAGAGCAATTTGCAAAAGTTAGGCTGTTTTTCGCCGATATGCTCCTGAAACGGAGCAGCTAGCAGTAGCCCGTGTCCTGATGGGCCTAGGCTCCGATCCGTCTCAAGCGTTTAGGCAGCTCGTGTGGGCTTTGCCTTGAATTTGCGCGGCTTAGCAAGAAACACAGCAGCAGCAACTCGAAGCAGCCCATGCTCTTTGTTCGCATAGGGTTTGTGAGGCGACCGGAATTCCTATAGGTCACCCTTTTTAGCTTTCAAGTAGCCCAGTGTTTGAGATTTATGCAAAAGAGAGGATGAATGGCTGAGATCAAGGAAGGTGAAGCAAGCACACAACATATGGGACATGTGTCCGCCTCTGGTTGGTGGCAGGATGCGTGGTGGAAAAAGAGGCTGATTTGTTTACTTCAAATGCATTTTGAGTATATTATTTTCTTTTTTTTATTTTTTAAAAATAACATTTTGAATATATTGTTTCAACATTTCAAATCTAGTGTTTCAATAATCTCACAATGTTGAAATAGTTTTTTCTTTCAAATTGTTGAACTAGGTTTTGCAAAATGTTGAAGTATATAATACCACAAAATCATAAATCTACTCAAAGTAATTAATTATAAGTATCAAGACAAATAAAAAAGGAACAAAAAGAATAAAACATGCCTGTCCTCATGGGCCGCGCCCACTCATTGGTGGGGCCGTTCAGGGCCAGATGGGCTGTCATATCAGGTGGTAATTTTCGGCCACCCGATGGATAGGAGGTCCTTGAAGCGACAGCGAGCCGAAGTACCCTATGTTAGGAGTATTTGACATGATAAGTTCCCCTAAAAAATTGACATGATAACCCAAGAAAAGGTTCATCTCAAAACAAGAAAAGGAGAAACTCGTGCATGGTGATGGTTTATTCGCCTTTACTGCACGTTAAAATCGATAGGATTCAGAAGCGTAGAGCGGCCCGGATCTATTTAAGAATTTTTGGACTGAGCCAGCAACTAGGTATAGCCTTGTCAAGAACTAGGCTGGGATTGGGAACCCTTGACACATCAACCTGGGCTAGAGCGGCTTAGGGTTCATGTTTAAGCCCAACTAGGCTATCAGCTCTAAGCTCTACCATAAGTATGGGTGCAAAATTCCACTAAAAAAAACGGGTGCAAAGAACTCACTGAAAAATTGAAAATTGCTTGCAAACTCACGGCTAGTCGTAACCTATCCGAGAACTAACTTAGGCCGGCAATATCATGACAAAAATGGGTTTATAGTGCACTCATTATTACTTTCTTTTTAATAATATAGAAATATATCAGTGTTAAAAGCAAAATGTACATAATGATCACGATGAGCATAAAGCTGACAACTGCCGACAGATCTAATGGGATCCAAAACAAAAGAGCGTGCAGAGGCACAAACAAACAAGAGGCCGGGGTGATAAATGTATTCCCATCTTTCTGAACCATTATAAATTTTTATTCCCTTCGCAATCCGCCAACGTACCAGAGCACAATCTTTATCAATTGCTCAAAATACGTACGTCATTGAGATCCCAAAAGAGACAGCAGCAACCACACAAAAACCATTAAAAAACAGGCCAAGCCAACCACCATTTTACACGTACGCAGCCGCGTCTCTACAGCATGATGTTACCCATAAAATATTTGGCCGCACGGCCTGCAGCTATAGCCTGCACGACGGCACGAGGCAGGCAGCCAAACGCTTTTGGAGCAGGCAGCCAACGGAAGAGCCAGAAAACCACAAGGGCCGGTTGCGCTCTGCCCGCGCAGGCCGGTTGCGCTGCGCATACGTGAGCAGGCAGGAAAGCGGGGATGCCAAGTCGGCAAACGTCTTGCCGTCCGTCGCCATGTGCCGACGACTCGCCTCCCCATGCAGAGACGCAGACGCGACGCAGCAGCCCCTTTTCTGAGCTTCTCTGAGTGAGCGCCAAGTTAGGAGCGACGGATGGATCATGGATGGATACCATCGGAGATATAAAACTTTGAGTAAACTTTGTAAAATTACATGTATTTTGATAAAATTATTATAAAGCTATAGGTTTAAACAATAATTTTATAACACTATAATTTTAATATCAATTTTATCGCAAAATTATATATACTTTAGTAAAATTATTGTAAAACTATAGATTTAACAATAATTTCACAAAACTACAATTTGAGCGCTGATTTTATCGCAAAACTATATATTTAGAGGAGTTATTCTCAACCCTATTGCTATGATGACGGAGACCCGCTTGTAACAGCTGTCAGCTCATAAAATGAACTATTTAGAAGTTCATATGACTACAAACGTGGCACATTCGTCAGGTTAACATGTCTACATAGAATCTATAGTTTTACGATAAAATCGGTGCCAAATTTATAGTTTTCTAAAACTGTTGCTTAAATCTGGAATTTTACAATATGCGATAATTTTGTCAAAATATATGTAGTTTCATGAGCTCTTGGACGATCCGTTTCATAAGCTGGCAGTGGTGTGAGACTGCAAGCGGTGTCTGGTCATTATGGTAACAGGGCTAGGAATAACTCCTCTAGAATCTATAGTTTTGCGATAAAATCGATGCTAAATCTGTAGTTTTATGAAACTATCACTTATATATAGTTTTGCGATAATTTTGCCAAAAACTTTTAGTTTTGCAAAATATACTCTAAAACTTTTCACTCTTCCTAAATTTTAGGTGCCTAAGTTTTTATCTTTGTTCAGTCAACACCTCAACCGTTGAGTTTGTTCGATTGTTCATACTGGTGATGCATTTTTTCGGGCCTGCATACTTATCAGATTTGCACCCCAAATATTCAAACACCCATTAAGAGAAGAAAAAGAAATCTCCTTGATGTGTTCCTTATCCGATAAGGGGGGGAGAGAGATGGGGAGATAGAGACGATTCGATAGAGCTTCACGGTAGTGATCTCGTTGTAGCCTGTGGCATCCAGTGACTCGTCCCTTGTTTTTGCTGTTTGCGCGTGTGGATGAAGGTTAGTGTAGATAGCTCTTCCTCCTATACTCTATTTGCCAGGTATTCTCTTCTATGCTTTTAATTTGTTGTGTTGTTTTGGGTGAGCAATCCTGTGATTGTTGCTGGAGCCAAATAGGACCCCCTCCATGCCTGGCACTGGGCAGGTTTCCCTCTTGGCCTACGGCCTAGGGCTCACCTCCAGTTCCCGCAACACGAGTCACTGTTGCCCCCTGCTGCATGGGCCGCCATGCAAACTTCTTGTTCGGTCTCAGAATCCTCAGATTCCGGCTCGATATCGCATGCTTAGAGCACACTGGGGGGTCGTACCCCATGATGAAAACCTCGCAACGGCTGGGGTCCTCAAAACTGGACTCCGCAACTGTCATGGATCCGAAAATGGGTAGCCCAACAATAGAATCTACACTTGCAGAAATGCAAAAAAATGCACCCCTACATGTCGCGCCAACTGTCAGGGGATGATCGCTGTGAGGAACCGTCTAGATAATATTCTAATTAATCATCAGGAGGATCATTATTCATAATCACAACCTCGATGATTAACCAAAATATCATCCTGGTAGTCCCGACACGTGTTTTATGCCTAAGATCGGAACCCATGACTTTCCAATATGTACATCACAACAAAATTTAAGAAAGATCGAGTAATTAACATTATATTACAAGTTCTTAAACATGCAACAAGTTATCAGAATTTATAGCAAAAGAGAGCTGGGAGGAAACAAAAACCTCTCAACTTCTAACCATAAAAGAACTACGCAGCGTAAAGTTAAACTTATAAACAACAAAAGAGAACGGCGCCACATGCCCTTAGGCACCATCCCAAAAGTGTCACTTTCAGAGTAGGATGTACTACTCTTGCCCACCACCAAAATCAGTAGGCACGAAGTAGCCAAACACCGCCTCTTTCTCACCAGCAACACCAGAAACGCAGGCATGAGTACGAAGGGTACTCGCAAGACTCAAACCATATAGAGCACATAAACATAGCTCGACTCCAAGGATTATGCATTGAGCTATTAGCAAGGATAAAGCCACATGGTTATGTTAAACATAAGCGGTAAGCAATCTAGACATCTATGTGTGAGCAACTAACTTAACCAACAATATAAAATTACCCTGTAACTACCAACTGATCATATGAAACTGAAACCACATTAGTATCAATGTATAACAAGTACCATCTCGACCACCTCCCACATATTCGAACCACAAACCACATATCCGAACCATACAACCAAACCAACCACGAGAACTCTACGACCGGGTGCAAATAAAACAATAGCATGCTTATAACCGAGAGCGTGGCAGTTCAAACTATTTATACACCCTGCAGGGGATACTCCTGGATCCACACGATATGAGGACCATACGGCTTGTGCCACCCACTAAAGTGCACACAAGGGGGGTACCCGTGTCAACCTTTCCCAACCAGCCCCAACCGTGTGGGGCGTGCATTGCTCGACGCGGTGATACTAGAACTACTCCCGGAGCAAACTAGTACCGCTTACAAGCCTGTACGCTCACACTGTCGATGTCCACGCCCACAAAGCCACAGCTACGAAGGTATTCAGCTCGCCTTACCATTAGATCGGCATGTGATGAGTAAAGTAAGTGCTAAAGCCAACTACCCTGACGATCGGCCTTAAACGTTGCAAGCAGCCTATAGTGTCCGGGTTCCCATCCCGAACTGCCCCCGGACTTTCCTTGAGGGTAGATGACACCTCTAACACCGCTCACATCTCGTCTCATACTCACCACTCAACCAACAATCATCAACCCATATCCAATATTGTGATCATAACAAAAGTAAATAATGCCTATGCTCGCGAACGATGAAACCATTCACCGCTCAACTTCTACCCGAAGACCTATGCATTGCTAAGCATTTTGATTAATTTGTAATTTAGACAACAACATATTCAAGGTGACAAGGGTATGGATAAACAACATCTCAAGGTAGAGGATATGCAATTCAATATAGGATCTGCCCATTTATACCTGAGAATGACTCATTAAACATGCAAACATACACAAACATAATTTATCAATTTTAGACCTCATTCAATTCGATTAAACGGGTGCAATATGCAGACATAATAGGTTGCTTACCTAGATGCTCTGGTTCACAAAGGTGCGGCGCCTCGGTATCAACCTCGGTCTCCGGGATCGATGGATCGGCGTGTTCTAAGAAACATAACGCGTGCAATCATAAGCATAAATGAAATGCAACAATCTAAGCCACAAGGTGAAAATGATGAAATGCCATGAAAATATACTTTAAAATATAGAAAAATATTTTTACTAGCTATAAGACCATCTTCAGCAGCTACCTCAAATTTTCATCCTCAAAAATACTATTACAGCATCCTTTATCACTATTACAGCATCCCTTATTTTCTCATCTCCAGCAGCTACCCTATTTCCTATCTTCTACTCCTCTTTTTCTCTCTCTAGAACCGTCTGTCGGCCTCTGTAAACAGTACCGCTACAGTGTAGCTACAGTACCCCCCGGCCGCGTTTCCTGCAGACGGGCCCACCGGCAGTCCCTAGGAGCAGTGTTGCTACAGTACTGCTACAATGTGCTACAGTGATAAGAAGCCTAGCACTGGATACTACCTTTGCTGGAGTTGGTCTAACAAGTCATAAGAAGACTAGCAAGATTGATTTCATCCATTTTGGACTTGTAAAGAATTAATGAAGCTTAAGCCTAATTAATTAGCCTCAAACATTTATTTTGATATTTAATGGTTGGGGATATTTTTAATAGATATAGTAGTTTATTATGAAACCAATAAAATTGGTTTCATAATTTTTGGAGTTCGTATGAATTAATTATGAATTTTACAAGTTATCAGAAGAGGAGAAAAATCCTCTGATGAACAGTGCACCCCGGATACTCCGGTGAAGGCCGGATACTCCAGGGTACCGGAGACTCCGGGAGACTCTGGCAGCACCCTCTCTGTTATTTTTGGCTGGGGCTCACCCAGAGACTCCGGGGAAGCTCTAGAACTAGACTATTTTGAGGGGAAAAATGCCCGAAACAAATTGCGATATTCTCCAAACCAAAAGGGAACATGTTTGAGGTAGTTCAAGGGTTCTAGAACTCACTTAACAACTTAGAAACTTCATTCCTAACTTAAATTCATCCAATTCCTCAAATTAGGTCTAAAACATCTAAAAATACCCAAACTTCACCACCTAGCTCCAAATTCGGATTTCGACCAACCAAATGAGTATCCAAGCCATGGGAAGCCTAAAGGACTTACCCAAGGTGCTTTGCCGAGGTTGGGGATCGCCGGGAGAAGGAGAAAACGGTGGGAAATCAAAGAACTCCGGCGTTCTTCACTTTTCAACCCTAACACCAAAAGATATCCAAATCGGCTCAAATCCTTCGGGAATGAGCAAACAAATTGGAGGAGTGGAATGCTTGTGAGCCTCTGATCGCAATGGTACCACATGAATACCTTGATTCGGGTCCTAGAGCGCGGATTTGAGGGAGAAAGGAGAGAGTGCTTGAGAGGGAGTGAGAGAGAAGGAGGAGCAACAGCTCCTGCTGCACGGGTGGGAGTGGGGGAGAGTGAGGAGGAGAGAGAGAGAGAGAGCAGATGGGCTGCCCCTTTGGAGTGGAGGAGGTGTGGGGCCGGGTGGGTCCCACATGTTAGAGAGAAAGAGGTCTATTTTAACTGCGAATTTAATTCTTTTCTCTCCCAAATTTCTTTCTCTCATCCAATTGATTTGAAACAAAGTTCTCTAGTGCGCTAAAATAATTTACCTCAAAAATAATTATGACGCTAATGATGCATGATTAAGCTTAATCACGCGATTATGGAATTTGGGACGTTATAATCCCTGACTGAATCTTGGGTATACCGGACGATGGACACGTTGATCTATGTTTCCTATAGGAGTATATCAAACTGGACTCAAGAACATCAGAATTTATCCAGGTTCAGATCTCCCATGGAATAATAGTCTTACGTCCGGTATATTGTCTTATGAATTTGGTGAACTTGTTACAGAGTGTGTTCTATCCTCCTCAAAAGCAGGGTCTTCACCCCTTTATATACCAAGTGAAATGATATTCATACAAATGGACCATGCCAAAACAGGTGACAGATCTACACCTGACAAGTCTAGCTATTCGTAGCTCATCATGATGGTGGGTATGCACGCTCACCACGCTCTGATCATCCTGCAGACCCTGTACCATCATCGAACGCTGTCACGCTCACCTGTCAGACCATCCTTCAGCATTAAATGCTACGGGGCAGGACACTGCAACACCACACTGCCTGAGGAATGAAAATACTCAAGTGGGCAACATTAAATGAAACTTGACTGGTGAGGTGAGTCCTTGCTTTGCGACTAGCAAGGGCCGGTCACAGGATTTTGCTTTGCAATCAGGGGGTCTTGACAATACCTAGTACTAGTCGACACTTGGTAGTGCGGGACCTGCCTCGTGGGGCACCTCCTTACCTATTACACCGACAGGGTGTGGATCAGATAAAGACGGGGAGAGAGAGGGGGAGAAGAGTGGGACTTAGCGATTTTTTAGTGTGGACGTGAGCGAGTGGACGTAAGAGTGTGGAAAAAGCAGAGTGGATGAGAATTTTGGGTCCAGCTCCTTGTTTTTGTTACGAATCGACAATAATAATGACCTATCATACTGGCTATTTTCTAAAATCAATAGTGATACTGATTTTTTTATGATAATTATATCACTACTGGTTCTAGCCTAACCGACAGTGATGAGGTGACAAATAAGACCATTCTATAGTAGTGTACCCGTCGACAATATTCACGGGATGTGGATCGATTTGCATAATTAATATATTTCAAGGACGGTAAAATCCAATGAGAAATTCAACTTAGCGAAGAGATGTACGAGTAGGGATAGGGATGGAGCATCAATAGATATTCATAGATCTCCTCTAGTTCAATTTAATTGACTAACTAGATAAATTTTCCACCTCATATTGTAAAGCAAATTATATAAATTGAATTAGAGTGATATATGGATCACTCCACTCCGATCCCTTTGTACGAGTGAAATGGTTTTAATTAGACCCTTAGAGGCTTAAATCTTGCCTTAATCAAACCGACTATCTGTATTTATCTGTTTAATAATACCACTCCGTTAGTGTATCTCTGTGGACACAAGAAAAAGTGTTACTAATACATTTAACATATATAGTTTGCCTGTTCAAACTAAGTGTCCATAGCACATAGAGTATATAGGTTTCGGTTACAAATACTTGTTGCTTTGGCCATTCACGGCAACCTTTGCCTCCAAAAATAGGTCATCGCCGTGCCTACACCCGCACACACGGTTTAGGCTATTGCTTCATACAATCAAATTCAGGGGGGGTGGGGAAGAGAATGATGGTGTATTTCTTCTGGCTTTTTATCTCTGCCTGCTATGTTCTCGGTAATCTTGTTCATGCCTAGTCAGAATTTGGAGTTCTTTCACTTGTTGAGCATTCTCGCTCTACAGGTTGCCATTAGAAAAATACAAACAGATCAAATACTTTTGCAAGTACGAAAAGGATGCATTAATATTTCAGAGCCCGGACCGTCAGAAGATGGAGAAGACGATGGTAGTTGTGTGATTTGCCACACCACATACATGTGCATGTGTAGTGCAGTACAGCATGTGGCAGCAATGGCCGGCACACACGAATCATGGGCAGATGGGCTGATCAGCTGATGCATGGCATGGATGTCCCGCTGCATGCATATGTGGGAGTGAATGATGCACACGCGGATGTTGGAGGCTTTTGCACAACCATGTACGTACACATACGATCAATGATTAATAACAGGTAGTACATGCGTAACCGTCCTACGGTCTGGATGGACTTGAGCTTATCCGATGGCTGCAAAATTCTCATGGAATGAAAAGGGCTGCTCCTCCAAGTAGTGGCACCATCGTTAAGTTGCTTTCTTGGGGCCTGGGCACGTGAAATGTAAGGAGGTCTTTATCTTCAACCTAGCGGTGGTTGGTATAGCACTTGAGAGGGCTGTGGGGCCTAATAATGCAATGAAATGACATGTCTTAAAATGTGTGTGCATATATATAATAACATATATAAAATCTATTCAAGATGCACAATTGTTTTTGCAAATACATATATGAGACCACAATTTAGGGATGATGATAAGGTACACCAGAAATGCATGTGTCAAGTCCTTTCGCATAATTGTCTTATAATACAGGCCTGGGGGCCCCTCCTCAACTGGATCTGGTCCCATCAGTGCCTTCTCCCATTTGGTTAGTCCAACCATGCAGCATGTGAGCTCTACATGCATCATACTTATTTATACTGCATATGATACCAATAGTCCTTTTAGAAATCTTGTGGGGTTCGCTTAACAGTTTTTTGCTACATGGCATTATATTTGAACAGGTATATTGTACAGTTGAATGCTGATGCTGCGGTTCTATGTTTCAGTACGATACAAAATGGTTATTAGGTCACATTGAGAAATAGTACTGTCGGCCAATTAGTTAACTGAAATGTCACATAATTATTTAGTAATTACATGATTTTTTTTAAAGATTACATTTTGCCGAAGCAGTAAAGGCTAGCTTGATTACTTAATTCAAAAGAGTACTAGAAGGTCTCCAAGTAGATAATTAATTAGAGAAAAATGCAAAAACCCACATGCAACTTTAAGGGTTTGTCAAAGATCACCATACAACTTCATTTTGTTGGTTAACCCTGCAACTTTTATTAGATGTCAAATACCCTCGTAGCACTGTTTGATAGCAAGAGGTGGTACAATTATGAAATCCAAAATGGCACAATGGCTTCTAGAATGATTTTCATAATGCCCTAAACCATTAGACACTACTACAAAAAATGTGATCACTGCCGGTTTCAAACTGCCATCACTTCCGGTTTTGCTTCCAGCAGTAAACACTTGGCAGCGATGCATTTTCTAGAGTACAAAAAGAAAAAGATAAAAGCCACAGATTCGGCCGCCAAGGCTGCCCCATGATCCAGCCGCCGTCGCTGCCACACAATCCGGCCGCCCTACCGTGATTGATGTCTCATCACTGCTCCCTTCCTCACTATGTAGCCACTCAAGTGTGCTCCCATAGTGTTCTGCGCCACTGGCCCATGCCGCCCTTGTGTGCACCGTCTCGGTCGCCGCTATCGCGCTCTGCTCCCTATCGAACTGTTGTGGCCCGCCTCTTACGCCGTTGAGTTGGGGATCTCGCTCAGCCCACTACACCACAACACAGTATCAGCATCAGACATCAGTCAGTAAAAGTTGACGATACCCAATAAACAGTGCGTCGACAAAGCCAAGTGACAAACAGTCAGTCGGTGAATCAGTTTTCACCAACACCCTATCGGTCGGCAATTGTCTGACATTCGATGTCACAATATATGTCGATGATTCTTAAGATCCATGAAAATGTATCGGTTGGCAAAGACCGACCCTCTAACTGTCAATCACCAATTCTAAAACCCCACGTGCGGGGCGCTAATCTTTTCAGCGACACGCACAATGAAACTTGGTACCCGTGCTCCAAAATTCCCCAATACGCCTAGCCAGTGGCCAGCCCTCCAAAATCCCTAACCCAGCACTGCCAATCACACCTCTAGTTGCACTGCATCCCGCCTGACCGCCCCACCCCAATCCTAAGCCTACCGCTACCAATCCTGAGCTTGCTGCCCCCAGCATCCTGCCCCTCCCCAATCCCTAGACCGCTGCCGCCTAGCATCTCACCGCGCGCCTTCGCCCCAACCCTCTCATGGCTATCGCGCTCCTACCGGCTAGCAGAAGCTACCACCCTACCAACGCACCACCTTTGCCCAGCAGCTCGGTGCCTCCCACCTCTCCCCATCGGCCCACCATAGGTCAACACCGTGGATTGAAGCTGCTCGTTCCCCCGCCGATTGGAGTTGCTCACCATTCCAACTGCTGATTGGAGATGCCCGTCGTCGACTGGAGGTGCTTGCCACCGGACTTCACCAGGGAACCACCGCTTGGAGCAGTGGATTGAAGAAGCTCACCGGCGATCGGTTTCATTTGCTCTGCTGCCCAGGTAACCTCTGCTACTCTATGGCTCTGTCTAGTATGTACTCTATGGCTCCAGTATGTTTGTTCCCAGCATTAGGAATACTAGAGTTCTGAATGCATTATTGTGTTCCTCACATAAAAGCACTCCCCTTTGGTATGCAATATTTTGTCTCTTTTATGTTAGTCTCTGTTCAGGGTGGGTAATTTTTAGTGATAGGAAGTCTCACCATTCAATTTGTTGGTTTGCTCCTTTTTATCATTGCTGGTTAAGGTTCCATATTGCTTTTCTTGGATCCATCGGTACATGATGTCTGAATTCATTTGATTTGTGAACAGCTTTGCTTCAGATTTGTCTCTTTGTTTGTTTACTTTTGTTAATTTGATGACGAAAATAGAAGACCATTTCACTGATGATTCCACTCTCTGTCAATTTGTTTAACTTCCTTGTTCACTCAATTACTCATTTGATGTACAACGATAGAACCTATAGCACCCTTGGTAGTTATTACCAGATAAAGTGAGCATGTATGTTTTTGTATACTGCAATTTCCTTGGCTACGTAATCCCCTTCAGGTTGTATGCATTTCTATTTCTCTCATACAAAAAGTAATCATTCATAGTGCTTTTATCATAAATTTCAGCGTAATCTTATATGCATTTTGTGCTACCGTTCGGTCTATAGTACATACTGGCACTATCAGGGTCTTAGTAGCTCAATTGTACTAGATAATCCATTGGTTAGTTCCTGATTAACTATCTTGTAATATAAATACTTAATTTCTATTGAACTGCAAGCAATTCTTACTTATTTTATGGATTTGGTATAATCTTAGGGATGGCATTTTTAATAACTTGTCAACATAGCGTATATTCGAAGCAATGAAATGATGTTCTAGATATACAAAAATGATACAAAATATCACCCAAGCGTCATCTAGTGCTAAGGTGTAGTGGTGCACTGACTACTGAGTATATCAAAACCCTCAGTAGAATTATTTTGAAGACTGATTTTCTATTTCTGTAGTACGAAGCATTTACTGGAAAACAATGAAATCTATATTAAATTGAAAATAAATATGGTTGATCAAGTATAACTAAATGGGGTCTGTAAGACTTCGGTATTCTTGTAATTAGAAATTACCTGGTTAGTATACAAAATTTGACTTAGATATTTGTTGTTGTGTTGAGCTATTTTTTTGTGTGCCTTTCAATTACTATATGTCACTGGTCAGGAAGTTACCCAATTTAACCCTTCATATTCACTACAAATAGATAATCAAGTAAATTTTTATGCTTAATACGATCCATTCTATTTTTGATATTGGAAATCTTATAAAGACTGCTATGTTTTGCAGGACATTGTTGATACCAGCATTCTTTTGTTGTTTGAAGTTAGTTGTACTTGTAGAGATCCTTGCTTTTATTCGGTACCATTCGTAATCTTTGATATCTTTAATTTTAATTACTTAAAGCCCTATTTAGCAGCCTTTTCGTCTTACTACTGCATATTATGAGATGCATTCTTCCTTAATCACGATTTCTAATTATACACAAATCTAAGATTTGTGGCTATTTGCACCTTCTCAATGCAGAGGCCGGAACCTTATTTCAATTGGAATGAATCTTTCTTTACCTTAAAACACAAATCTAAGATTTAGGTTAAAAATTTAGTCTAGAAAAAAGGAAATGGTTGCCCAAGATCGTAGCTATTAAGCTAAGGTCTAGCTCCTAACTTGAATTTGACATATTCATTGACAAGCTGAACTTCATTATCTCGTCATTTGACATAATATATATGCTATTCATCTTTCTAACTTTAAGATTGTCTGAAAGTGGTACCGATAGACTTGCCAAGTTGTCACAAAAAGACTTTCAAAATATTGTGATCCTATAATATTTTGGCAACGTGTGATTACAAAAACCAATATTTAGAGTTAAATATAGAGACTACAGTGTTCAATAATATTTATTTATTTGTGGAGAGAGCATATTCTTATGTTTACTAGCATTACTTTGCAATGTTCAATCACATTGATTTTTTTAGTACTAGCATTAGTTTGTTTTTTTATTTATCTGCGGAGAGAGCATATTCTTGCTTGGGATAACTGGCTTGTGATCTTGAACAGAGAGCAACAGCTCTAGAACAGCAAATGGACCAAGTCATGGCACAGATGGACCGTACGGAGCAAATGATGGTGAACACATCGCAGCATGGTTCTAATTCATGACAATATGTGGTATAGCACTTCACTAACTTTTTATATAAATATATGAGTAGCTGATTACTTTTTATATAAATATTTTTCTCTTACATGTCAAATATTTGATGTAGAACACAAGATTTGAAAATTGTGATGATGAGGGACAACATGATTATCATGGTGAGGAGGGGTATGCTTCTGCTGACAATGAGGATGAGGGGTTGTTTGTCCAATCTACATGAGGATGAGGGGTATGCGATCTGATCTCCCTGTGGCCGAAGCAACTGTTATCTCAACTGATCCAAACACTGTGCTAGGAGGTCTACCCCTTCGACTCCAGTTTTGTCAAGTAGTTGTAAATGTTGTGCTGCAAAGGGATGCAATGCTGCCCCGTCCATATGCCGATGTGGAGATGATGGCTGATGCTCTATCGATGTCCATTGCATGGCCATACAAGAAAGTAATAAACTACAATTTACCTTATTTCTATTTTGATTTGTAATTGGTAACCATGTGTTGAAACTGTCTAAAAAATTTGATAGGCGAAGATGACCAGGAAGGCATCAAACCCATGTTGCGGTACTACAAAAACAATTACACCTGGTGAGTGCCTTATGATAATTTCTGATCCCAGCCATATCAAAATTTCAGATATTTCAATGCTATGTTTTGCTGCCAATTGTCTCTTTCTGATCTATTTATTGGTTCATGATGCATGACCTACAATCTAGGATGAGTATAACTCTTAACTATGCTTGCATTACTAGATAGCCATAGTGGGAACAATGTTTGCGGCTTGTTTCCTATGCAGCAAGTGCACAGTTGCATACAACACCTGA
Source organism: Phragmites australis (assembly GCF_958298935.1). Taxonomy (NCBI): domain Eukaryota; kingdom Viridiplantae; phylum Streptophyta; class Magnoliopsida; order Poales; family Poaceae; genus Phragmites; species Phragmites australis. Next base: position 31,607,920 of record NC_084923.1, on the reverse strand, counting down.
ACACCGCATGGTTTGTCATGTTCATGTTTTTTTAGGGAAAACAGTAGAGGAAGCCTCTACTGTCGTATTTATAAATACATTTAAAAGAAGGGGGAAAGGATCTATACAGACCCCAAGAGGTGCGCACTAGAACCAAGGAAAGAAAAGCAAAATAAGGACAAAACAGAAACTGAAACAAGGAAGCCTCCTTCTGTGCAACTCTAATACAAACCTAGCAAACTAGAAAAGAGGGTCATAGAATCTGAAAGAATTGACTAATCTTCTATTTTCAAATGACCTTGTCATGTTCATATTGATGGTGTTGTAACCATTATATGATTTGGGTGCTTAATTACTTGTAAGTTGCTACACCTGGAGCACGTATATTGACATGGATTTCCAGCATGTGCAATTGATTCAGTTATGAAGAAACAATTTTTTTTTTTAGATGAGAATAGTTTTAGCATTTTTATTGCCATTTATACAGATTGCAACTGATTCTATGGTACATTTTCAGGCAGTGTTGAACGGTGCTAACTACCACTTTTGCTTTCCACATGACAACTTGTGCTAGCTACCACTTTTGAGCTCAACAGGGCATACTACTACTGAACGTATGGTTCTTGGCTTTTGGACTATGAGGTGTCAATGTAAAATGGGAGCTTTTGGTTGAAAATGTTTCATTTTGTCTTTTGAGGATGCAAGCATGTATGTTGGATCACTCTAGTATATTTCTAGCTGAATCTGATCTGTGGAATATGAGCTTTTGGTTGAAATATATGTCATTGTATTGAGGTGATCGATGTATATACATTGGATTAGTGAATGTAAGGCTGGTGGAGTCTCTAGTTCTATGTTGTACTATTAACCATGATGTTTTGGTGGAATGTATGTGAAATTCTTGTGGTGACCTATAATTGCATAATATTCTAATTATTGTATGTGTACAGTACTAATTACTGACTGATATGATGTCTGCAAATGGTTTGATATTTTTCAAATGTTTGAATTCTTAACGTCAGACAGTTCGTCGCTAATTAAGTAATATGCATCGAACCATCCATCGGTAAACATGTGTCGATTGGGAAAAATCTATCGGTCGGTGTATCTTTCATAACACCATCAAACTATTGGTCAGCAAAAATGCATCGGTCGGTAACACTTTTCTGGATCGGGCATTAATCGACGGAAATATCGGTCGGCAATACTTTTTACCGACTGATGTTAAGTTGATGGCGGGGCTTTTATCGACAGATTTGGAGTCACCGATTTGGTGCCATGGTGTAGTGGCCCCAGCCTCTGCTGGTAGCTCCACCATGCCGTGCCGCGCCCCCAACGCACGTCGCTCGGCTCACGCCACTGGGCCATGCCATCCCAACCGGATCGCTCGACCGTGTCATCGATGTGCCACACCTCTCCCATGCACGTCATCCCTCCGCGTTCTCTCTCTCATGTCACTGCGGATGGGCCTTCACCGCAAATGGGCCATCACCAGCGAGCTCGCCCCGACCAGTCTTCACCTCCGCCACCAAGCTCGCCTACCCTCTCAGCTATGGATCTTCGCGCCACTAGGAAGGTCTGCGCGAGCACGACGCTTGTGAGCCCCCATCTCCACTGGCTCCCTTCCCTTCGGTTGGCCTCTCCCTCCTCTCCGGCTCCCTCATGGCCTATCCCTCTCTCCCTCCCTCTAAGAGCCATACGCACGGGCAAAAGCCCGACCAGCCTCTCCCTCCTCTCTGGCTCCCTCATGGCCTCTCCCTATCTCCCTCCCTCTTTGAGCCACATGCACAGGCAAAAGCCCGGCCGACCTTATCCATCCCCGTCTGGTGTGTGGGTTGCGAGAAAAAAGCCAATTGAATAGAAATTTCAGGTCTAGGCTTACTTGCAGTGGCGGTTCGTGACTGGAACCGGCACTGATACTGACTATCAATGTCGGTTCTTAATGGCTCAATCACTATTCAGGCACGGGAGTTTAAGAACCGGCAATGATTCATTTTTAGTTGCGGTTTTTGTACAACCAGTACTAATGAGCCGCTAGTTATGATATGTTCTGTAGTAGTGAGATGAGATTTGTCACTATAATTTGAACACTTAAATATGATGAATAATCATGTGAAATGGGAGGCTAAATATAAAATGCTAGGTTTGTTTAAAAGGTCCCAACATATTGGAAGCAACGCAAGATATCATTGCCACCCTAGGAAGTCATGCAGATGCCACATTGTGCGACCAAATAGTGCTACGGTGTATTTGAGATCAAATGAAAGTTGTAAGGGGTTGACTAATAAAATGTTAGTTGTAGGGTGGCTTTTGACAACCTCAAAGTTGCAGGTGGGTTTTCACAATTTTCCAAATTAATTATGTAAAAGAAAATAATTTCTACAATAGGCTCAATGATTTCACACCTGAATTTTTATTGACAAAATGAAGTTACATAACTTTTTTAGAATTCTACTAGAGGTACATTCTATTGGTAACCGAAGGCCGGAGCCCCGCTTTTGTGTTTGAAACAGTATTGCTATATTTTACTAGGGCATTTTGAAGCCTCTCATCACCCAAATTTTCCTCTTCCTCCTCTTCACCCTCTTCTTGATTTTTTCTATCTCTGGCGAGCCTCCCCAGATGTTTGGGAAGGAGAAGGGGCTTTTTCGATGAACTCTGACATGCTAGTGTTGGGGATTTGGAGGTTTGGGGGTTAGAATTTGGGTGTTCGGTGTCCTTGGTGTTAGAAGGAGTTGCAGGGGAGGCAAGCCAGCTCGATGGTGGAGGTGATTAGTGGACGGTGTGGTGAGGCAGTGAGGGCCCCACCGACCGGGGTGGTGGAGGATGGTTGGTAGACAAAGTCAGAGGTGGGAGTATCAAAACGAGAGGGGTTAGTGAGGGAGCAGACGACGGTGGTGGATCTGACGGTGGGGACCACTAGAGACACGACAGAGGGCGAGGTGGCAACGAGCTCACTGACGGCAAGAGAGATTGAGAGGAGGAAGAGGTTGGGAAAGGAAGAAGATGATCGGAGGAGGAAGGAAGTGATCAACCGTTGGATTGAGATAGAGGAGGATCCGATAGCGAAAAATTCGGGAGTTTTGGGTCCCCCAAAACACCTGAGTAAGAGGTAGACTGACCATTCGGAACCTTGGAAAAATAGGGCTTTATATCCAAAATTAGCAAAATGATTCAATGTCCTCCAGCTAAGGGTGAAAATGGATCGGATACGGATGGATAATGGTCATTTTATATCCTTATCCTTATTTTTATTCAGAAACAAAAACGAATACAGAAATCTCGAATACAAAAATGAATATAGATAGTATAAAAAAAATATGGTGCAAATACGAATCAAATACAAATACAAATGATAAAGACCCCTTAAATTATGCATAAATTTGGATTGCAACTAGACCAAAATTTAAGGTAATTAAGAGTGTGACATGTGAGGTCCACTTGTCATAAAAAAATTCCTATCAAAATATAGCCAAGTGGGATCTTGTTTTGTAAATTTAATTACAAGGATAATGATGGTACAGTCAAATTGTAAATCAGACTTATAGTTTGAAAAATATAGGGCCTGTTTGGATCACTATCGCATTTTGCCACACTTTACCACACATTGTTAGGTAGCTGTTTGTTTCACTGCCACAACTATAACGTGCTATAGTTTGCCAAACATTAGACCCTCATGTCATAGACTCATTCTTTTGCCAAACTTTGCCTAATGTGTGACCATCAATTTGTTAGCCACACATTAGTCAATGTTTGGCAAGGACATGTGGCATTTTTTTAGAGTAAACCAAACATGCCTATAGTCATTGGAATCTTGTTATCTCTAAGTTTTGAATCTGAAAAACTAAAAATGAATATTATTCTATTTTGAATCTGATCGGATATCCTTTTCCGTATTCAGTTAAAAAGTGTTTCCGTTTTCATATCTTATACGGATAAGTAATATCTATATCCATATCCGATCCGAAAATATCCGTAAGACCATTTATATCTGTTTTTAATACGGAGTGAAAAATATCTGCTCTATTTTCAAATTATCCAGCAACTTTCCTAGGTATTATAGGCTCACTAGCTCACTTTGCAACTCCTGGCTAGCGCTAACTCGACAGACACCTCGAACTAGATTCGTCGTGGGGAGGGTTCTTTAATCCACTTTATTCAGGGTTCAGTCTAGAGACTCCAGATAATTCGTCAGATGCTTCCTCCACTACAACTACTATAGCAGATTAGACATGAAAAAGAATATATGGGGAAAAAAGGAAAAGCAACAACGTGATGAACGGAACCCAGCGCATGAACGCATGAATCAACATGTACACCTTAACTGACTCACCAACTAGCTGGTGGTTGCACTCGTTGTCTATTTCCGATCCGTGAAGCTTTGAATCAATATCGTTTCCTTTTGGTCGTTCTTGGCCAGCTACACACCCCCCACGTTTCTGCAATGGTGAAGAATCAAGATGGTACTCCTACTACCTTGAGCATTTATGCAATGGAAAATTGTGCCTTTCACATGGCCTCTCTGCATTGAAGTATCGAACTTCCGTGGACAGCGCAGTTCTAGTTTTTAGAAAAAAAAAATACTTGCTTGAAAATTGTAGAACTCCAGATGTCAATTCCACAATGAAGTAATACAAGGTTTTTAAGGAAAAGTTGTATGGGAAATATCTAGAAATTATAGAATGGCACGCTACATAAACTCTTTGCTGATTTTGATCAACAAGCAGTCGAACAATATGCATGCTTCATAGCATAAAAATGGTGCCACTAGACTCATATGATAAGTAATTTGGATCATATTTTTTAATCACTACAAAATATTTTTTGCAGTAACAATCAAATTTTGGAGACTGCCCCAGGGTAAAGCGGTGCCTAAAGCCAGGGTTCAAATTTTCGGTGTTACTGGTCAAATTTGAACAAAATTGGGTCATATTTGCTGTTTTCAGTCAAATTTCTGAGAATTTTCAAATGATTGTGTACTGAAATCTTCTGAATTTTAGCCATACGGGCTATTGGGGGGCGGGTCCCTTTTTCTCAAAACTGAAAAACCAAACCTTACCTGAAACAACGAATCAATGGTGAAAAGTTTGAGTGTTTCACTATCAAATTCAGAAGCTACAGCGTTGTGTAGGTACAAATGGAGGGACTAGTTATGTTATGGGACAATTCCTGGCTCCACAGCTTTATAGAGATCACATAATTTTGGTTTCTCACCGGTTCCAACATATTCTTTAAATAAAACCCAGAAGCCACTGCATTATCCGTTGTATAGTTTTTCAAGAACAACAGCACCATCTTCAATGCTCAGCACAGGAGGTTGCTGATGTCGGCACGGTACGCAACGAGTTGTGTCCACTGCATGCTTGCGATTCAGTGAACTTCGGGGCCGGAGCTTTCAGAAATCTCCATGCATGTGACCATACACGTGCTTGCCACACGCATCGCCCCTTTCTCTGTTAGGAGGGTTAACAAATTAATTCGTGGTAACCGATCTTATCATTTCGCTTCCATAATATAAATATATCAGCTATTGAATTTGAATTAAAAAATTTAAAAAAATAAAAAAATCTTAGAAAATCTTTAAAATACTAGAGATAATTCTAAGAATTTCTGTGAAAAAAATTCAAAAATAATATTGTTTGCATCATATTCTATAAGGAGGAAGTTTTAAAAAAAAGAAAAAACTTGAAGCGCACAACTTATTTATTAACTCATATTAAAGAAAATCTTAACATGCAAACACATATTGTTATTGTGTAGGGTGTATCTTAAGAGGATCTTAAAATTGGTTTCACTTCAGTTAGAGTTTTATTAATTTCTCCATAATTTTTAGAAAGTTCAGAAGCATAAAGTGAATATGTTAAGAAACAACATTGTGATTAACTTTTTCATGTCTATCATTATTTTTTCTACATAAAGCATAGTATAAGTAAACTAATAAAAGTAGCTTCACTAATTTTGGAGGTATGATAGGTTAGTTATAAATTAATCTAGTTGCAACATATTTATACAATCATGCATGTTACAATAACTATTTCATGAGTTCATGTATTTTTAAAAGACATAAGATCATGTAAGAATACTAACAAAATTGGTTTCATGATTTTTTATTAGCAAATAGTTTATGCATTTAACTTGGTTTAGCAAATACATTTTCTCATACAAAATATTAAACTTTTTTATGAGCATAAATACTTTTATCATGTAGATCATGTTATAAGGAAACCAACAAAATTTGTTTCAGTTGATTTGAAGCTCAGATGAATTAGTTATTGATTTTATAAGGTTGAGCCATTTTTTTTGGTTTTTTGTTGAATATCACTGAAATTCAAGAAATCCGCTCGATAAATCGCTAAAACTAACCAGTTACCGATAAAATCGAGCGATTACCGACAATACGAAAAATGCGGAAAATGCGCTTGATAAATCAGCAAAACCACTCGGTAACTGGTGCAAACCAAACGGTTACCGTTCGGTCAATTCGGTCGGAATTCTCACTAAATTTCAAATTTGGCGAGTGAATTTGAGCGAATTCTCGTTGAATTTCGAGCGGTTATCGCGATAACCGTGATTTTTCGGTTACCGTCGGGTCTCAGTTTTCGTGCTCCAAACAGTTTTGTAAACCTTGCTTAGGATCCCTTCTCACTTTCACACCTCTTTTTCGAATGGCTTTGCCGCTGATGTTACGCCACATGTTCAAGAATACTGCCAGAAAACTATTAAAACATGGATAAATTAGAACAACATATGAACTTTTGGATACAAACTCGTTACGCTACTACAGAAAATCTCATTATTGTTGGTTTAAAACTGGTATCACTTTCGATTTTTAAACCGACAGTGATAATCATGAACTATCATTACCGGTTCAAAGCTAGAACTGATAATGATAATGCATTTATATGTGCAAAAATACTTTACCGTGAACTCTTTAGTCTGGGGATTTGTTTCAAGTTTTGAGACAGAGACCCATGTCAAAATGTTTGAGGTAGAGTATCTATATGATGAAATGTCCATTTTATATCTTGAGGTATCCGAGTGATAATAGTATATCTAAATGGATGGCGAAAACACAATCATCTTTAAGAAAATATATTTTCTGCCACTCATTTAGATTTGCTTATTACCACAATCTAGCTTGAACAAATGGCAATATCCAAATCTATATTTGCAATAACAATAGTAAATCTAAATGAATGAAAAAATATAATCATTGCCATTCGTTTAGATCTACCTATTGCCACAATCTTTAATGCTCACACAACATTTGCTTTGGAGACGATGAGATGAGCTCGTTTAGATGGGGAGACGGCGACGTCGGATGGTGAGGCCGGTGACTGGCGAAGAGACGGTGAGGGCTCGGAGGGAAATGAGGGCAGTCGCGAGTTATAATTTGGTTATAATTTCAGCATCAGTGAGGTGGCAAGCTGTTTAAACGAGGGAGGGGGCACAATTGCTATGTGCAGATGAGGGAGGGGGCAAGCAATTATAATTTGGTTTTGGGAAGGTAGAGGCTTTTATATGGGATGAGGGTGGATATGAGAACTGTTTAAGCAGAGAGGGGGCACAATTGCTATGTTCGGATTGTCGCAATTATAATTTGGTTTTGGGAAGGAAGGGGCTTTTATATAGGATGAGGGTGGATTTGAGAACCATTTAAGCAAGGGAGGCACCACAATTGCTATGTTCGGATTGGCGCAATTGTAATTTTGTTTTTGGAAGGTAGGGCTTTTATATGGGATGAGAGTGGATTTGAGAACCGTTTGATATATATGGATTGGAGATGACTCAAAAGTTTAGCAAATTGTCAAGTAATGTTGGAATAGTCTCACATTGATTAAAGAGCAATGCACTTAACTTAAAAGTGGGGAACTCCTCACATCATTGGCACGCTTTTGGGGTGAAGAAAGACCATTTCGATCCTAAAATTAGTATTAAAGCTCGGTCCTCAAGTTGTGGGCTACAATCATTGGTCCAAGGGACACAAGTGTGTGTGAAGGTCTGGTGGACCGTTTATGCCGGCATGGCCTAAGGGACCTTATTGGCTATCTTTTGAGGTACAGAAAAGTCCTTTCAATCCTACATGCAATCATAAGATATAGAAAAGTTTGCATATAGTCAAATGAATTTTTGTTTTCATGTCTGCTTTGATTTCAATGCCGCTCTTATGTATGATACTTTTAGTAGGATCAAAAGGCCTTTTTACGTCGAAAAGGTAGCTAATGAGGTGAGAGGGGCACCCCACTTTTAGGTTGGGTGCATTTCCCTTCCATTATCAATGTGGGACTATTCACTACCACTAAAAACCTTTTTCTTGATGGGCTATCACTACCGATTTGGGTAGAGGAGACAGTAATAATGTATCACCATCGGTTTTTGAGAAACATTGGCACAAATATTTGAATAGGGAAAAACCGGCAGTTCTAAGTTCTATATCATTACCATAGATTTATATTGTAGATCTTGAATAGTTTCAAAGGAGCAAATTTGACTTTGGACCATGTATTAGTGCACTTTAAACCACCTTTTGACTATGCTCATGTGTCAAGCAATTCCATCCATCTCAGCTTCACGTATTAAACTGTAAAGCCATCCTACGTGTACTCTAGATCTCCGTTGTGTCGGCTAGGGACACAACATTGTAAAGATAGGTGGCAATGAGGTAGACATGGCGAGGTAGTGCGGTAGTGCAGGTGGTGACTTGATGAGCGGTGATGGCAAGGCAGATGAAACCAGAGAGGAGCGTCCGTGCAGGCAACAACTTGTGTTAGCACCATCTGCAAGGAACGAAAGCAGATGCCGAAGTCTGCAAGCGGTGACTCTTGGACTCTGAGACCTGATATAGAAAGGTGGCTCTAGTAACTTCATGCTCAGAGGGGAAGTAGACAAGGAGGAATGAACAGAGAAGAAGAAAGTTGGGTAGGAAACAACAATCTACCTTCCCAAGTGAATCCATGAAGTTGAGGTGGATAAAACTATTTGTCACACGAGCACGATCAAAGGCCGAATTCTTAAACATGGTGCAAACTAAAAAAAACTAGCTTAAAATATATAGTTCAAAATAACACATATTGTTAATAGTTCAAAGTGCACCCAAACACACTGGTACTTGGCCAAAAGTAAAATTTGGTCTATTCAAAATTCTAGCTAGTCGCTTCAATAGTCTACGTGCTTTTGTATCTGTAATATGCACTACTACAGAACCTATCATAGATAGTGGTCTATCACTGTCGGTTCACCAAAAACAGACACTACTATAGTTACCACTGTTGGTTCGTAAAAAAGTAACATCACTGTTAGTTCTTAATAAAAACCGGCACTGATGCTTACGTATCACTGTTGGTTCGTAATAAAAATTGACAGTGATAGTATCATAGCCAGTTTTTAATACTAATCAACAGTGATAGGCTATCCAGATCCGAAATCGCAATCAAATCGGATTTTGGCTTGACCTCCTATTCGGCTCTCTCTCTCCCTTATCTCTTCAGGTCAGCTCTCTCACTCCCTTATCTCCTCACCTCCACCTCTCTCGCTCTCTACCTTCGCCTCTCTCGCTCTCTGCCTTCTCCCCCACTGCCGGCCTTGCTCCTCTCCCCCATCGTACCCCATCCAAGTGACGACAGAGGCTAGCGAAGGTGGAGGCTGGCGGTGGCGGAGTGCGCCAGATCCCATTCTCCCCACTAGCCTCCTCCCCTTGCAAGATCCACGGTGAGATCTGCGTAGGGATCTGACCATGGATCTCGCTAGGGTGACGGGCGTGAGGAGGAGGCAGAGGTGAGTGGCGGGCATGAGGAGGAGGTGGAGGTGAGCAACCAGGGCTGAGGGTACCATTGGTGGTCGTCGTGTGTGCTGTGGCGGCAGCCTTCGTGCTGTCGTGTGCTGAGGCCATGTGTGCTGAGGGCGCTGCTGTTTCCCGCCATGTGTGCTCATCGTCTTGTGTGCTGTGGCGGCGGCCTTCCTACCACCGTATTTTCTTGTGCAGGGCGGTGGCGGCGAAGCGGTGGCACGGCAGTGGCGGCGGAGCGTGCCAGTGGTGGCGGCAGACGAGTGGAGGCACTTGATCAGTAGTGGTGGGGGCTAGTGGCAGCGATGAGCTCCATCATGTGGAGCCAGCAGTGGGCTCGACTCAATGCATGGAGCTGGTTCGTTTGTTTGGCCTTTTTCCTTTTTTTGGTTTTTTGAAAAACCTCATCAATATCGATTCTAAAACTGGCACTGCTAGTCCTTCAACTATCAATTCTGCTTATGCAGTGCTGGTTCCAAAATTAGTATTGATGAGGTTTTGAAACCGACACTGTTGACCTATTTTGGTGTAGTGGTGGAGAATATTTTGTTTCACTTAATTATCATGTAACATGCGGAATTGTATATATGGTGTACGTACATGCGAGTACCATCCGTAGATGTGTGACCAAAAAGCAGGCTACGGTACGTCATGCAGACATCATATCAAATCTTGGCTGTTTGTTTTAGATACACGTACGCGCTCATTTTTCAACAAGACAACGGTAGCGTGGTCATAAATACCAGCATATGTCAGGGAAAAAAATTTGGTCGAAAACTGGTGATAAACCTAGTTTATCGGGTTTATTGATAATTTTTTACATATTTACTTTTATTTTTTAATTTTATTTGAATTTTATGATATATCAGATAAATCGTGTTTACTGGTGATCTTTGTAAATTTAAAAAAACTGTGGCATATGTATGGCCTAGCCAGTTGGGCATTTTCGTCTGTTTCATGGCCGCTTACTAGTGTTCTCGTTTTATTCTACAAAATATTTATTTATAGGTCAACTAAGGTTATATTTTGCATAATTTCTGCTTGTGCACATAATATAGCTGCTGACAAAAGCTGGTACGAGGCAGCTCCTGCTTGTCAGTCGGATCTCGACTTCTCACTCATCACGCCATTTGGTAGCACATATGTTATTTTTCTTTAGAGAACTTGAACCCGTTCACAACCTAAATCTTGGTCAATGTACATTCTTAGTTAATATTTCCCGCAATACATTCGAAATGTAAATCTGACTGACACTATAAGATGGCTTATTTTCCCTTGGAAATTAAAGAAGAAGATGGCTTATATATCTAAAACATTCTCAAAATATATTTTGGGTATTCAAGTCATGAACCCAAATCATAACGTACCGAGACGTGTGTAAAGAAGTATGGAGAAGATGGAAGGCATTATTGCCAAAGCTTTGAAAGTTCTTGTCCAGCTACTGTCTTTATGCAGATGAGCACTTACTTTTTTCTGCAATTAAGCAGAACATAGATCTGGTACAGAAAGGCAAGGGGAAGTACTAGCAAAACTGGATCTAGAAACTGGAAAAAAGGGGTAGACAATGATCCACACAATGATTGATCCCAGAGCGCACATGCGTGGCATGAGGTGTGCCGAGGATTTTCGGCTCAGCCCACCCTGTACCTGCGCTTTGCCCACATGCATGGCTGCTGCAAGTAGGAGTAACTCATTGGTCATTGCCCCCAGCGCATTACTAGTTCCACTCTTCCCAATTGAACCCTGCTGTCCTGAAATTTTGTAGATGAATCTCTTATGGGATATACTCTTCTGCACGTTAGCATTTGGCACGTATCCATGTGGGGCACTCTAGCTACTCTATCTTCAACGACCCGATCATCCTAACGTAGTAACGTGGCTGGATGCAGAAAATTGGGACTTGCAGTTGCATTGGGGAAATTACGCGATTAGTCAGAAATTTGTTCTTGCTTTGGGGGGAATCAAGCTTGATATAGCTGTGCTGATTATATTCTCAAGAGAGAGAGAGAGAGAGAAAGTGGGAACAAAAAGAAAAAGGTTAGTATCATTAGTGGTGAAGGGAACTAGATCCTTTGCCACTTCACAAAGGATAGTAAGAGGTCACCAGTAGACTTTTCGCACTTTGGAGTATTTCTTCGTTTTCTTTCAGAGAGTGGGGAGACGCTTTAAATCTTACACTTTACAGTGTGTTAAGTTCATATCTTAAAAAAATCTTTGTGGAAAACATAAGATATCTGATGATGAGGAAAAAAATGTGCTTATGAGCGAGTATTGTACATGATAGTCGCTTTACAATTTTGACAGGTTCATGCATAACTTAGAGAATTGTTACGAGCCGCGTCAAACAAAGTGATTCATGAAGTATCTCCTACACCAGGCACACTCAAAATTCATTCCAACAGAATTGACTTGCATACATAACATAATTAGGGAATCCTCCGTCTCATCAGACTATACACTGGCACTGTATCCAAGTACATAACACATGGGAGGGCTTACAGCTTACTAGCTTGCAAACAGTGGCAGAGAAGAACAGAGCCATTGACTTGACCATAGCGGGGCAAAACCATCATTTCCTCCACAAGTTCAAACTCCACCCCATTAATGATGTCACTAGACTACTAATCTCTCAAGAGGCATAAAGTTTAAGCCATCTTAGCCACCTAAGCCGGCCGGAAATGACCAGACCGGATCAAGTGGCTGATCGAGCCACTGTTCCCAAATAAATCCCTGCACCAGCAAGGCAGTAGAGCCCGCCACAAGGATCAAGATCCCTTCCCTCCCCCGGACTCCACTCCTCCTGCTCCCTCACGCCCGCCCGCACGCATCCAGGCACGCGCGTGCGCCTCTCCCACGCAGTTGGTACGTCCATTCCTGGGCTTCGCCTTCCCCTTCACACCAAAGGCACCAACCAGTGGCAGGAGGAGGAGGAGCAAGGAATCAAGAACCAGAATCTCTAGAGAGAGGCTGAGAGAGGAGAAGAAAGGCGGAGACCTGCTCTTGACGAAAGTGAGATCAGGAGCAGGAGCAAAGGAGGGACCATTTCTTGGTGCTGGGGTTGGAGCTCTTGGGCTGCGATCATGAGGTTGCGGCGAGGAAGGAGCAATAGGGCCCCAAGCCGCCTGAGCTGAGAGAACCTTGGGGCTGTAGAGAGAGACAGCAATTGGGGAACAGAGACATAGAGAGAGAGACAGAGGGAAGATGAGCTTTAACAAAAGCAGGGGAGGGGGAGTCGGAGGAGAGGAGCTGGTGCTGAGAGGCACCATCTCCAAGAAATGGACCGTCCTGCTCTGCCTCGGCAGCTTCTGCATAGGCCTGCTCTTCACCAACAGGTGCAGCCCCTACTTCTTCTTCTTGGTCTCTCTATCTGCTCCTTCTTGTTCCTTATTGTTGATTTGGTGCTAACTGGTTTCTGCTGTTCTTATAATTTGATCATCTCCTGACCTTACACACTGCCCTGCTTGAATCATTCATGTCCTTTCTTGTCTCTGCTTTTTTCTTGCCTAACTTGGTTGCTTGGCTGCAACTATTACACAAACGGTTGTGTGCCTGTTGCTCTATTTAGACCGACTTGTACAAGTTGAGACTTGAGGCTAATTTGTCGCTGTCGATTCGGATATTGTCATGGCGTTTGATATCTCTTCCCATGGTCCCGAGTTTCTTTGATCCCATGAGGCATGACCTCTGAAATTTGCTGCTTTCTTGCTATCCTCCTCTTGGTCAATGGAGTACCTCCCGAAAACTATTGCTGCTGTACTTCTGTTGCCGTATCGTACCCTGAAGAAACAGCAAATCTCGAGAAATAAAATGCCCGATCTTGATCGTGGTGAATGTGGGATTTTGATCGCCTGTACCTCACTGACTGGTGTGATGCGTCTTTATTCTTTGGGAAGATTCTGTGCAGAGCTGTGCAGTTGCATCGCAGGCAGGTAAGCAGGATCATTTATCGCCAACTGTCCGTGACGCTACCTGTCGCCGACAACATAGTAGCACCACCCTTTTTATTTGAGGGCTTTTATAGTGATTCATACTATTGATAGGTAGGACGGTTGTGGAATTTTATGGTCCACATGATTAATTATTTTAGTAATTGTTATTAATATTTATTGGGCACATCAGAACGGAACAGAGACGCCCGCCATTTGCTGGACCCAGTAGTCCGCTAAGAATGTCTTGGCGACGTCGAGGCTGGGATAGTACAATTATTCGACAAACATCTGTGTGAGGGGTACATCCCCTCTGCCAGCACGAACAGCGTCCGATTGCGCGACACCTCCACCGTTGTACCCATCACCGCCGCCGGCAGCTACCAGTACGCGAAGAAGAACCTTCTCACGGCCGCCTCCATTGCCTGGAAGGCCTAGAGCAGCTCCACCTTGCCGGCCTCCTCGCCCTCGTCGCGCCTCCGGCTGTGGCACAACCTCATGGCCTCCTCCTGCACCCGCTAGCACTCAGGGCACCCGCTTCTTGAGGTCCCTTGTGGCGCTCCAAACGTGCATCAGCGCTCGGGAAAAGAAGCAAAACGACGTGTCGGAGCCCAGCGCCGCCCTTATCGCAAGTTGGCTCTTGAGCCGTAGGAAGTCGTCCGGGTCCATCAGCAGCTGGAGGTCCTCAACGTCGGCGAGCTGCTTCCAAACGTGCTCCAGGATCCAGCAGTTGCTTGCCATTGCCTCCCAGTTCTTTGCTTCGATCCGTTGGTTCAGGAGGGTGAGGAGTTGGGAGGCCGCGCACAGCCATGATTCGAGTTTCTGGAGGATGGTGATCAATAGCGCCTCGTTCTCCTAATTGCGGTAGTCGGGCTTGGGCTCCGGCGTGACCTTCGGCTTGGGGGCGTGCGGCCGCACGACGCAGTCGTACTCAAGCACCGGCTTGCCAGCGAGGTTGGGCCACCGAAAAATTTATCGGCTTTATGATATTTTTGTTTTATCGGTTGGGTCCGATAAATTTCTCTTATCTTCCGAAATTTTATTTTTTTTTAAATTCCCATCTAGCGACACAACAGTACACTATTATTGTTGTATTTTTAATATGTGATACTATCTTATTTCTATATTATTATGTGTAGTTTTTTATGTTAAATAGTTTGGAGATAATCAATGTTATTTTCTAAAGAAATTGAGCCATTTTTTAAAATTTTAACCCAAAAAAATTGTCTATCACCAATAGAATTCTGATAAATCCAAAAATCCCGTTTATCGATGACCCCCAATTAATTTCTGCTACCGATAAATAAAACCCTGGGTTGGGCTCGCCGAGGCCGAGGGTAAACACGCACCACTACATCTGGTTTGTGATGGCGTACATATTCTTGTCGCGAGTGTCTCGAACTTGTCCCACACGGTGAGGCATGAGAGCAGGCAGGCCTCCTGACGTGGCACACCACCGCGGTGCTGCTCCCGGTCTGTTGCCACACCTCCGACGAGCTGCTCTTCCGCGGGAGCAAGCTGGCCTGCTTGATGTGGCACATTATTACTTACATGCTATTTCTTTTTTTTCCTAAAAATACCCTTATACTCCCTATACTACTCCTATACTCCTTATACTACCTTTGAACAATAAGAAGTGATCTGTATCCTTTCATAAAAAAAATGGATACTCTGAGATTGCCGTAAAATTAATCTTTAATTTACCTAGCTTTCTGTCGCCCCACCGGTCCCACTAACAGGGGCGCGGTTAAAAATTTTTCTGGCAAAAAATTTCTGCTCCCACCAGCAGGCGATCAACCTGAGGGATCTCACTGATCATCTTTCCTGATGTGCTTCAGTTGATCCTGCATTGCAGATGACTCCAGGCTCAAGTGCCACTCTTTGTTTTTTACAGTTTTGTTCCTTGGGAAACTTTCAGTAAAATTTTTGGATCCCTCGTAGGGTGCTCTTGCAAGTTGCAAATATAATCTGTGACTGACACTGAAATTTATGCTCCGCATATTAATTATGCCTAACAGATTATATTGTTTTAAACCAAACAAATATTTTAAGTGCATCGGGGATTATAATGTGTAGTACTATCATTGCACCATGTACTTCGACATACTGCATCCCCCCCATCAGAAATCTCTTATCTTTTTTCATTTTATGAGGCGTACTGGATGTTTAAACTCCTGAAGGTGTGCCACTGTTCAGCACTATGAAACAGTAGTGCAAGCTGAGTGTGCAAATGCTAAAGAACTGATTGATGCAGGATGTGGACGATGCCGGAGCCGAAAGAAATCATCAGGAGGTCGACACTCGAAGTGGACAAGAGGAATCTTGTCTCTGGTGATTGTGCTCCGAAAAGTGTAAGCATACTGTAGTATTGGACTTCTGGTTTGAACCATGAACAAGTATGTAAAATTTTCTGCTCGTGATACAGATTGGAGATGCAAAAGATGTTCCTGGTGAGGTCCCAAGAACTCAAGATGCTATACAGTAAGTAGCCATTTGTGTTTATAAGTTGATTTTGACATCATCAGATTATATATGTTTCTGTTGAGGTTTAGTTAACTTCGACTGTGATCAGGACACTAGACAAAACAATATCAAACCTCGAGATGGAGTTAGCATCTGCAAAGGCGACGCAGGAATCCATCCTCAATGGCGCACCGCTATCGGATTCCACTGGGAAACGGAAATACTTCATGGTCATTGGCATAAACACCGCGTTCAGCAGTCGGAAACGAAGAGATTCAGTTCGTGCTACATGGATGCCTCAAGGTTTGCAGTTCTTGTGCTTCCAACACTTTCCTGCCTAACAAAACTGTTCCCTTACCTTGCTTTTCGATTGGGTTTTACAACAGGTGCGAAGAGAAGGAAGCTGGAGGAAGAGAAGGGCATTATCGTTCGCTTCGTCATCGGTCATAGGTTAGTTGATGAAAAAATTGTACTTTGTACTACGTTTCAGGACAATATATGCACAGTGAAATTGTGCTGCATTGTACTAGGTAGTAACTGAAAGAGTTACCAAATCACCATTTATGGTCTTTAACCCAAGGTTACTAATTCAGAAACTTTTGCCCTTACCATATTCGTAGTGCGACACCTGGCGGCATACTTGATAGAGCAATTGATGCAGAGGACAGAAAACATGGGGACTTCATGAGGCTGGTAAATTTCCTATGCATGCAGCACAGTATTAGCTGTCGGTCTATTTGCATGTGCTGAACTGAAGCATCCTTGGAATGCTTGGCAACGATTTAGGACCATGTTGAAGGGTACCTGGAGCTGGCAGCCAAGACCAAATCGTACTTCGCAAAAGCGGTGTCTATGTGGGATGCAGAGTACTACATCAAGGTCGACGACGATGTGCATGTAAATATAGGTGTGCAAATTATTACCCTCTGATCTCACGGTCTACTCTGTTAAAAGATGTGTCTTCTGAAGCTAAGCTCAGCAGCAGCAGCATGCTTCCACGTTCTGTTTTCGCCAATAGTAAACTAACAAGATTCAGCAATACTACAGCAACTCTTGGAAACACATTGGCAAGACATCGTTCGAAGCCTGGAGTTTACATCGGCTGCATGAAATCCGGTCCAGTCCTGGCTCAGAAGTAAGTTTTTATGCTGTTACTATTTAGGGACTGTTTTTGCAAAGCTAGATTTATGCAGAATTTAGAGTTTATAGGATAAAAATGTATGGTTTAAACATCTATTTTTAGTCTAAAATAAGAATAATATGGCTTAACCAAATATCATCAATTTTCCCACAGTTACAACTCTAAAAAATTTTAGGGCTGGAACTAGGAACTAAGCCAAATATGTTCTTAATTCTATGTGTTCTTGCAACAGCAGTTCAAATGTGATATATTTTTGTTTCAGGGGTGTGAGATACCACGAGCCCGAGTACTGGAAATTTGGCGAATGGGGGAACAAGTATTTCCGACACGCAACCGGTCAGTTGTACGCCATCTCTAAAGATCTGGCCTCCTACATATCCCTCAACCAGTAAGCGATTTATTCAGAAATTATTTCCCCTGTTCTTCAATTTTACAATTTTTGTCTGTTGTTGACCATGATTGGACGGTGAGATTTCAGGCATGTTCTGCACACATATGCTAATGAGGATGTATCGTTAGGAGCCTGGTTCATCGGATTAGACGTTGAGCACGTCGATGATCGTCGTCTTTGCTGTGGCACGCCACCAGGTATTGCTGAAGACTCCCCGCCCCTTGAGCAGACTTTCTTGCTATATCAGAATCTGATTGGTATCATAATGTGATGTCAGTGGACTCCCAACTGTACCGGTAGTTGGTCTTTTGCATACAGCATACATGATCTGTATGGGATTATTTGGGAAACAGGTAGCTTGGGTTGTTGTTAGTCAACTTCAGTAAGTAGGTGTTCCATCAGATGTCAGAAGCATGTGCTTCTCAACATTATCTGTGTTAACCACTAGTGGTCTGTCGTGACATCAAACAGCTGACCTTTCCTTAGGAAGGTCACACCTCTCGTATGATTAAAGGTGGCAGTCCCCCATCAGAATGAACGACACTCTACCTTAGATATAGTTGCATCAGGGTACTATGGTGATTGTTATGCGTCATGCTCGCTCAAGTATGACGCCAAATCGGAATTGCTATCAAATGACGCTCAAGTAGGTGCTAGATGACTATCAAGAAAAAAATTTAGGGGAAAAGATGCCATTGTTGACTTGTATTGTAAGAGTAAAATTGACACTTCATTTGAGCAATGCCAAAACTTTCAGTCAAATTTGAGACATATTTGAGCTGATTGTGCCTGACACACTTGTGCAGACTGCGAATGGAAGGCGCAGGCGGGCAACGTGTGCGTTGCGTCTTTCGACTGGAGCTGCAGCGGCATCTGCAAATCTGCCGATCGGATCAAGGAGGTCCATCAGCGCTGCGGTGAGAGTGAGGACGCTATCTGGAGTGCAAAGTTCTAAACAGAAGGATCAATGTCCAGAGACTCTACACTCTTACAAAAGGAAAGCACATGTATACATATACATCAATACATGCCATGTTCAACAGCTAATTGCTTGCCAGTTGAGAGTGCATATCAAGAGCATGAGAATGGGGGAACAATGTACACACAAGTGTGCATGCATGACAGACAGGAGGGATGTTTATTTCCTTTTTTTTTTAATAGGAATTGGATTATTGTAAGGGAACTTTTCTGTTTTGATGCTTGAAAAGATCCCGGGTTTACTCATAAAGAAAAGCTAGGAGAGAAGGGAAGCGGATGATGAAGAGAGAGGAAGGAGAGGGAGAGAGGGGCTTCTCCCCCCACCATTCTTGGAAATATCCTTATCGGTGTTACTGTTTTCTTTCAAAATAACATAATAAAACTATTTCTTCTCCTAGCTAGTTCATTGTTCTTTTTTAACTAAAATAATTTCTTACTTGTTCTCCATGTACCGACTTTAGTCATTGATATGCTCACATTGGCACATTCCAACATAAAACAACCATTTAGTTGGTACAGTATGCAAAAATCATAGTCGAATTCTATTGAAACTTTAGACAAATATCGGTTTAATCTTATATTGCAAGCATGTAGATCATGTCCTTACCTGCAACTACAAACTTGACACGTAATTCTTTAGAAATACAATTTTTTAAACAATTGTACCTTTTAGGAAATTAGTCCATTTTCATTTTATATGATCCACACAAGTCAACCCATAAAAAACCAAATGACCCACACAGGTCTTGATGAGGGCCACCACATGACATACAATGGGTTAGAAGAGATTATCTCATTTTAGGGGTCGTACTAATTGTTGGCTTTTTGGTTTCCTGCACCTACTAATAAGGCCACTGATGGATTCAGAGCCAAAAAGTAGGTAAGATCTCTCTCTTCTTTGTTTTTCTCCTTCTCTTTTTCTTTCATACCCAACATTTGAGGGGGGAGGAGGCTTGGCGGATCCCAAGTGCGCCCGGGGGTAGAGAGGCTTGAGCTCATCCCGTGTGGATCCACTGCCGATTAGGGCCCACAATGGAGCACTTCTTTTTCCAATTTTTTTCCTTCCTTTCAATTTCTCTTTAGTTTGACATTTTTTAATCACTCTCCTCTTATGTGAGAATTCATTGTCCGATTTTAAAAGATCTACTACAAAACTTTGAAGGACATTGGCTTAAAAATATTTTATTAGACAAAAATTATGCTTCTGCACTTTGGACCTTTAACGGGAGATCGAAAACTTTTTACTAGAAACAAAAAACATCCAACCAGAGAACATTTCGTACGACAAAAGTATAGTTCTATTGGTATTTTTTTTATCATAAAACTACCCTTTATTGTCAGTCTGTAGCGCAAACTTACACCTTCGAAAGTGCAGTTTTGTGAAATAGAATGATAATATAAGTGTTAGTTTTGCGATACAAAATGATAATCAAACTGTAGTTCTATCAAATAGCTTTCTAACAGCGTAGTTATTTGATACAAAAGGACAAAAAAAGTGTAATTATGAGAAATAGTTTTCGAAAAGTATCACACCCTGATATTCAGATTTCTTAAATTTCTAAAAATTTCCAAGATTTGATTGTAGATTAAACAATTAGATAGGAGAAACGCTTTAATTTCTAAATTCAAATTTAAATTTGAATAAGGTTATTAATTTTTTGAATGCATTCATGCTGAAAATAGGCATTTATGTTTCATTTTGAGTTTTTGAGTTCCACTGGTTTTTATTGGATTTTATTCGAGCTCATTTGGAGTTTCTTAGAATTTATTTGAGTTATATTTATTTCCAAAATACCAAAATATTTTTATGAGTTCAAAATATTTTTATTTGGCGTCTAAATGATTTCAAAGGCTTGCCAGAATTTTCTAGAATTTTTAGGCTTCATTTGGATTTTATTTGTTATTTATTGGAATTCTATTTGCTTCTTCCTTTTTCTGAAATTCTTAAAAGAAAATCTTAAATCCCTAATTTTTTCTGGCCCATCTCTCTCTCCGGCCCACTCCTTTTCCTTGGCCTGGCCACCAGCCGGCCTGCTGCCCTCCTCGGCCCAACCATCCCTCTCTCGCCTGCCTCTCCCTCTCTCCCACATGGGCCACACCTTGGCCTAGCCCCGCTCCCAGCCCAGCGTGCCTACTACTGCGCCCCTCCTCTGCTTGGGCCGCACCGCGTGCCAGTGCACCAGCCCACCCATGCTCTAGTTCCGTCGTTTCCTTCTTCGGCTTGGACACGCCACGCCACCGGCGTGTTCGAAACAAATCCGCCGCCTCCTTGAGTCCTGTTCGGCTATGAGACCTCTCTCCCCGCCTATATAATCGTCCGCCGCCCCCTCCATTTTCTCGTCAACCCAATCTGCCGAGTTCCTAGTCGCTCTTGCCGAAACCCTAGCCCGCTGCCGTTGCCATTGGAGCGCATCGTCCTAGCTCACTGATTCACCGTCTCCGTGCCACACTATCCCATTCGAGCCACCCACAAGCTTCGCCGCTACCCATTGAAACTTCTCCCGCCATCGCCCTTGCCTCTCGGCCACCAAAAGTACCTCCCCAATGTGCTCCCATACGTCGCCACTGCCTCCTGTGTTGTCGACCTCCTTCCCATGCCGAGCAACTCGAGGGAAGCCACCAAACGGATCTCCCTCGCTCTTACTCCTCCGCCGCTCGCTATTGACCCCCCGAAACTAGCAGCAAGGTTCCAGCCATCCTCCGGTGACATCGCTGTTGTGCCCGAGCCCGGCTATGCCATCTCTTCTCTGCCATCCACCCTAGCCGTTAGGTCTAAAGGCAACAACCTAGATTAAAAGGATCCTTGACTCTTAATCAACCAATCAGAGGTCGCCATGTGTCCACCTTGAACCCAGTCAGCATGTAAGCCACGTGTCAAGCCACATCTGCCAATCTGCCCAGTTGTCGTGTCTAGTCAGCAAGTCTTTTCTTCTTCTTTTATTTCCTTCTCTGATGATGTCATAAATCCCTATGTTGATGTCATAATTATCCTTTTCCAGTACAAAAGTAATTCCAAGAATTCTAGAAAATTGCTCTTTTGCAATTAGGCCCGTGCAACTTCAAAACCTCATATCTTTTTGTTTTAGCTCTGATTTGAGTGATTCTTGGGCTCAAATTTTCTAAAATTGTGATCTATCCAACCATGCCAGATTTAAGTGTCAATTCTCACATCTTTATAGTAGTTTTTCCTCATTAACACCTAGATCGCTACACTTTGAAGACATTATTTTGAGTACTAAATTTATGGTTGTCACAATGACATATAGGTCATGAACTAAATGTCATTGTATCCCAAACATGAGTTTATAATATTAAAATAATATATTAATTTGTAGGTCACACATGTTTGCTTCAACCAATTTTTTGTATCATTTCATATGAAGCCCTAGTTCCTATCTCTTTTTCTTTCTTTGAAAGAAAAGTCTAGTCAATTCTATTCTCCTTGTCCAGCCCAATCAAAGGTCCCAGTCCTTCATTCTATTCCTATTTTTTTTTGGCAATTTGGAGTTTATTTTGTGTTTATTCGATGTTGCTTTTGTTTGTCGATATAATCCGTGATTAGTCAATAATGCTTTAGGATCTGTTCGAGGGACTTCAAGACCAAGGTTTTAACAAAACTGAGCAGCATTGAGTAAAAGGTAAGTGTACTCCTTGACCATACTGCTCCTATGTTTTAAATGTTTTGTTTTACAAAATTGCATGCAGTGTCTGTCAATCTGATGGGTAGTCACCTATGTTTGGGTTTACCTAGTCATTCCTTTACATTCCTTGAAGCCTCAATGTGGTTGACATGAGTCTTTTGGGTAGAATTGCTTAGCCATGCTGTCGGGAAATTAGGAAGTGTCATTTAGAGGATTAGTGGACATATGCAATGATGAAGGTGAACTTGATATAGTAACATGGAATCCTAGGACTTGGGTAAAGAGTTGGTAGGTTGATGATTGTAAGTGTAGTGGGCTTGTGGATATGTTCCAAGCAAAATTATAGGTTTTGGATGTCCGTTAACATTTGCCAAGGTTCTAGATATCCTTTAACATTTGTCAAGTCTCTCGTTGGTTATTACCCAATTAGATAGTCTTTTCCCAAGTGAAACAAGTGTAACATGCATTAAGGACCGGTTCGTGGAGTGGCAACCCAAGAAATACCGTACCAACCATGAGACTGATATGGTTACAACTTACATATTATAAGAACCATAGGCGTGTGTTAAGTGTCTAGCTAATACGGCAACATGGAAATCATGACTCATGTGTAAAGTTGGAAAATCTCTGTAGAGTGTAAAACTGTTATAACACTTGTACCCGTGATTATGGGAGACTTGGATCCTCATATGATTAGATGGTTTGGTTATGTATATGGTTTTGGTTATAGTATAGTGATGGTTATGGTTTGCGAGGTGGGTAGCCTTGAGTGATAGTTATTGGATCTTTTGTGTTACATTCACTTAACAACTACTTAATGCTTTTGAGTTACATTATTATATCTTTACTCGTATTTATGCAAATAAACCCTTATGTCAGCCTGACATTGTTATAAGCCTGCATATCATTATTCTCCTATACGCTTGCTGAGCGTGTTATGTGCTCACTCTTGCTATTTTCCTAATGCCATGCGACATGCGCGGTGCTACTCAGTGAGTGAAGATGTTAAAGACTATCAAGGTGAGGTTGTGACGTTTTAGGCGCATCTTTCCCGGTTGGTTGCCTACGGCGTTCTTAGGCACCGGTGCTTCTGTTCCACTGTAGATAGAAGACAACATATGTCAATTGTTGTAGGAGTTAAACGTTTATTCTTTAAAATATTACTTTTGTTATTTCAACTGTGACATCCTTATGTGTGTTAAACATCTTGGGCACAAATAAGCCGCATTTGATGTTGTCTGTTAAAATCGGGTATGACAAAAAGTGTAGTTTTGCGAAAGCTTTTACAATTGTAGGATAGTTTTGTGAAATATCTGTAAAGCTAAAGGTTTTAATTATAGTTTTTGTAAGACCCCATTCCCAGGATCTTTTATGCCTCATGTATAAGTCCTGGATCAAGTAGCTGATACGTATAGTATCATGGTATCACTATCATACAACGTATATAGAAATATTAAGGTTACAACAATACAAAGATCTTAAGCCATAGAGTATATTACAGCCTAGCCGACATGCCAACTAAATCATAGCGGAATAACAACCCAAAGCCATAAGAAGCTAGGGTGCAAATATGACCACTAGTCTACTCCTCATTTGCGCCTTCGTCTACAGCGAAATTGGCATCTGTTTTCTCATCTGAATGATAGCAAAAATGAGTATGGAAGGTACTCAACAAGTCCTATACTACTTCAAGATGTTGATAGATGCATAAAGGATATCTCAATGACAAGGCTTTACGGTTTAGTTTTAATCGTAAAGAAGTTTATCCAGTTGTATTCTCTACTATGAACTTTGAAAATAGTGTAAACAAGGTAACAAGATATATATGGGGGTTTTCGGTCCTGGGAGGGGCTACACCTTGCTTAGCAATCCCTAGCATTGTGTCTGGTGTACCTCTAGTACCACACAGCTCCTGGTGGACTGAGCCAGCAACCTCATCACATGGACATCTAGTCCACACACTCGCTTGTTAAAGATACACACATCGCGAGTCTAACCAAGTGAGGTCAATGCTTTGCATGTCCATGATTATGGGCACAACTATTCGAATATATTTACACTCTGTAGAGGTTCTACACTATACCCACGTGATATGCTCAACCTCTATCTATTGCAAACGGAGGAGCAAATCATACCAACACTCTTCAATCATTTTCCCTTGCCTGACAATTACTACGAGAAACTCTAAGTACCAGAGACCTCATTCGCGATGCTAGATCCCTTTAGGTTTTTGTCGGTCCTGCAACACCCAACCAGAGGGCTAGATAGTCACTTGCATCCTTGTTGCTCACCACCCTCCTAGTAGAATGTCCAGCTTCGTCGGGAGAAAGAAAAAGTCAAGTCATGCCC
Source organism: Phragmites australis (assembly GCF_958298935.1). Lineage (NCBI taxonomy): Eukaryota > Viridiplantae > Streptophyta > Magnoliopsida > Poales > Poaceae > Phragmites > Phragmites australis. The sequence goes on along the minus strand of NC_084923.1, from coordinate 31,583,268 downwards.
ATACTGGACACATGGTTGCACTGGGGTGTCTTAGCATGATGGCACAATGATTCGGTACTTATACGGACGGGGCAGGCATCTTCAGTTGGCAATTGTTGTGGGGTCGCCATCAAGGACCCCTAAAGCCCCTTGGCTCCACCGGTCTAGGCTCGAGGACCATCAGGCTCAGGACTCCTTCGGGACCTCATGGCTTTGGAGGGGTCTAGGAGACCATGCCTTCGGAGCACTCCGGACTCCCTGAGCCATCAGTCCCTCAGAAAGATCATCGGAAGGGGGTCTGTAGGTCGCCGCCCACTTGCAATGAAGTGATCGGCATTCAACACCCGTCAGGTGATGGCCGCTTGATATGCTGGTGCAAGTGGTGGCCGTCTAACATACTGGTGCAAGTGACGGCCACATGACATGCTGGTGCCAGTGGCTGCCGCCTGCACGCTGGGGTAGTGCGACGCCGGAATAGATGACTAGCTGCTAGGACAACCGCCTCACTAGCCGTAGCAATGATTTATGGGGCTGTACCTATGCTCTGCTATACAGATAAGAACTTGTATGTCTACCGGTCTCATATGGGCACGTTTGTACATTTACATTCTGAATATTGACCCTTGGCCACGAAGCCAAGGGATACAAATTTCCCTAAGATCTTTAGGCACTCTTATCCTCTCCACTTCTTCTCCAAGCTTGAACCACTCCTGTGGGTTGGTTGTCGCCGTACTTTGTTTGTGGAAGACATTTTCTTTCCAGAACAGCTGATTCCGTCCGTGAGGATCGAATAAGTGTAGAAGCACTAGGAGAGGTAGGATGCTACCAAAGAAGAAAACTGTCAGGGCGACGGCCCAGGTGGCCGAGTCCCTAGACACACTAGTGCAAAAGTCCACATGACTGCCACGACCAAGCTCATGCTACACCGATGTCAGCCCCTCAGCTAGCCAAAATTAGGGCCCTGAGGCCATCGGTGATCCGACCATGACCCTAGCCATGGCAAATTCTAGGGCCCCCACCATTCTAGAGGCCCTTCAGCAGTAGCAAGATGCAGACCTTGCTGCATCCCAAGGAGTTGTGGCTAAGGCCACAGCCACACAAGCTGCCATGATCAACCAACAGGCGCGCGTGGTGGCCCTCCGGGCTCAGCTGGAGGAGCTGTAGTCACCTACTGACATGCCTGTGCTAGCACTCGTAACGGCCAACGCGGGGCTAGCCCAGGCTCTAGGGTCCAGCGAGGGCTTCAATGTCACAACGCATCATCACATCGTGCCATCTGCAGTCGACCAACAAGTAGCGGAGCCTCAGGCCCATCGACGTGAGGCCCCACTTGTGAAATCCGACTCTCCCCTTCAGGCTGACCTACATGTTGTACCCTTCCTGGACGAATTCCAAACACCTAAAATACCTAAATAAAAAGGTGATTCGAACCCAGAGGAGTTCATCCCGCGCATATTCCCTCGCCATCGAAGCCAACAAAGGCGGGCATACCACCATGGCAAAGTTCTTTCCTCTCACTCTGGAGGGAGTAGCCCACCGATTGTTCTGGGTGCTAAAGCCCGGGTCAATCTACGCCAGGGCCTAGCTCAGGGACATCTTTTGCAACAACTTCCAGGGTACCTTCATCAAGCTGGTGACATCCAGGAGCATGTATGCCATAAAGCTATAGCCCGGTGAGATCAGTCATTAATGCTGCCACCCAAGGTCTGGCCTTCTGGTCTCTCTTCGATTGACTACATCGATGTCCAGTGCGCTCAGTAAGCACCCTCATGTGCAAGTTCAAGGAATACGCATGTGCGGAGGAGGAATGGCTCTGTTGGGAGATCATACATGTCACCACAACCTCCTGTGTCAAGCCCGAGAAGCCCACCTCCCAAGTGGGGTCCTCGCATGCCTTGCAACCTCCATCGGAAAAAAGGGGCTCCAAGGAAGCCGAGGGCTTCGGGGCGCGCAGGACCTATCAAAAACAGCGGTGTGGCATGCACAACATCGCTCAAACCCGAGGGGCTTAGAGCTGGCTCCATTCTAAGGGCAGCGCACCCTAGGCTAGTAGTCAGACGAAGGATACTAGTGCACTCTGCACGGGGTAGGACGAGCCCACAACACCGATGATTGTCAGACCCTCATCACCTTTCAAGAGGAGTACCTTGAGAGGCAGGCAGCACACTCGACAGGGGACAGGGCCGGCTAGTAGCAGGACACCGGATTGATCACCTAGTCATGCAGAACCCTCCCCCACTAGCTCTACCTCCGCCATCATCGCTACCCATGGTGCAACACGTCGATGAAGGGGACCATGCTACGCTAAGCGGTAGAGGCAAGACTATGCATGTGGGTTCAATAACGTCGGAGCCACCAGCATCCACCACCAAGTCCTTGGATGGGCCGAAGTCCCTGTAACCTTCTCCCATGATGACGCTATGGGAGTAAACTCCCCCATAGCAATGCGCTGGTCATCATGGCCAACATCACCAAAATCAAAGTCCAGAGGGTGCTGATCGATGGAGGAAACTCGATAGATATCCTCTTTGTACATGCCTTCGACCAGCTTTGCATTCCGCAGAGTGGGCTTTCTCCAGCCCAGAGGCCCCTTCAAGGGTTCAATGGGGCTCCCCTCGATGCCCTTGGTCAGATTGTGCTACCGGTCGCCTTCGGCATAGGCTCCGCTATGCGGACTGAGATGATCACCTTTGACGTCGTGGATGTTCCCTACACATACAATGTCATCCTAGGCCGGGGAACTTAGTCTCCCATCACAATTACTTCTTCATGAAGATGCCTGGGGCCAGGGGCTGATCTCCGTACACAACGATCAATACTTGGCTAGGCGCATCGAGTATGGGCACCCCGCCCCTCTTGACAGCTGCCACGTGCATAATGTGGCTGAAGGTTCCCATAAAGATCCCTCTTTGGCATGCCTTGAACATCGGGTCCCTCTGAAGCCACAGCTAGAGTGGGACATCAAGCACGTCCCATTGGGAGTAGGGAACCCCGGCCGAGCTTTCTAAATCAGGGCAGACCTCACTTCGGAGTAGGAAGCCCAGATCATAGCCATCCTAAGGGACAACTATGATGTATTTGCATGGTCTTCGCAGGACCTCCCCAGAATCAATCGCCACATCATTGAGCATGCCCTCTGGGTGGACCTGTAGGCCTGACCTGTACGATAGGGGCTTCACAAGCTATCCACCGAGTGAGTGGAGGCTGCAAATGAGGAGGTCCAGAAGCTACTGGCACTACTAACGAACTGAGCTTATATACTGGCCTACTACTATCGGTTCCTTACGGGCCGGTAGTGATGGGGCATCACTGCCTGTTCGTAGGCCACACATTAAGAACCAGGAATCGTGGCTTATGAACCAGCAGTGATAAGGGGAATCACTATCGGCCGATGGCTTGAGCCGGTAGTGATGCCCAGCCGCCTCATCAGAGCCAGGTTAATCCACCGACTTGCAATGATAGCTGGATATCACTACCAGCTAGTGGGATGAGCCAACAGTGCTATGTACAGTATAAAATAGTGGCCATCCCCCAAGCCCGAGCACAGCACCGTCATGAACGCACCACCGCTTCTGAGCTCTCTCTGTCCAATTCCATTGCTCGGTGACCTTCATAGTACCATACCTAATCTTTTGCGCGCACCAGTTCGATCGTAGCCCATCGTTGGCACAGTGCTCCGTTGACCACCACCGCAAGCTCGCCCACCTCGCCGATGAACTCCAGGCCATGAGCCGCCTCTTCCTGAGCCAAACACACGATGAGCTTCACCGTGGTCCAGGGAACCTCACCGCGCCCTTCCCTTATACTCTCTCCCTCTGAAGCGCGCCGCCATCATCGGCCTAGCTCTGCCGCCAGCCATGGTTGCCGTCGGTCGTGCTTGCCACCGTACATGCCGCCACCGACCCCTCAAACGAGTTCGCCATAGTGCGTTGAGAATTTTGATACCCTCCTCGGCCACGCTTTGCCACCTACAAATGGTCAGAGTTGGAAGATCTAGAAAATATCGGAAGGAATATTAGTTGTATTGATAAATCGGCTGAAATAATCTATAATTTGTAGAAAAATATATAGTGCTCAGAAAAATATGAAACCAAGCTTTTTAGTTTTTTTGTCATGATCTATATGATAAAAATACATGCATGCATAAATGTCCACTAAAATACCTCTGTTTCATTAAATATGTTGTAACTTGTTAATCCATAATTAAATCTTGAAATTTCCAAAATTGGTCAATCCAACTTTTTTAATCTTATTTTGTCATGCTCTGTATAGAAAAAATATATTTCAAGCATGAAATGCTTGTTTAGGACTAATTCTTTGTTAATCTTGATTAAGCCTTTTAAACTTGATCAATTTCTACAAAAATTAATAAAATTCATAAAATGTGAAACTAATTTTTCCTTTGATTCCTAGGGTTTTAGCACAAGTTCCTACTAATTCGTGGTCATCTGCCATGCGACATATATGGTGGTGCTCAGTTAGCAAAGTTGTTGAAGACTATCAAGACTAGGTTGTGATGTTCTAGGCGCGTGTCTCCCGGTCGGTTGCCTGTGGTGTTGTTGGGTACTAGTTCTTCTATTCCGTTGCAGATGTCTACATACAAGACAAAATATGTCAATTGTTGTAGGAGTTAACGTTTATTTGATAAAAGTATTGCTTTTGTTACTTCATATGTGATGTCCGTATGTGTGTTGAACATCTTGGGCACACATAAGCCGCATCTGGCTTTATCCATTAAAATCGGGTGTGACAATAAGTAGAAGCATCTGTTCAACATATTATCATATAGGTTCTTAATATTTTTTTTGCTTATGCATAGATGCCTGATGCTCTTGAGGGTCACAACAATGAGAAATCCCAGGAGCGGCATCATTCCTGAGGTCCCTCGAAGATGCCTACAAGACAATTTGTGATCGTGGAGGTCTCACCAGCAGGGGAGCCAACTGCACCAGAGAGAGTTCTGGGGCCATACAAGTCAGTATGTGGGATAGCTATTAAGGATCACATGTCCATCAGCTACAGATTATGGACTGACGAACAAGGTGATCTGCACGTGGTTCCTGATTCAATCAAGAACGATATCCTATGGCCTAAGATATTAGAGAGGTTTGAGTTCCTTGCAGAGATAGATATGGACATAGTTAAGCATAAGGTGCTAATGATTATGGGTTTTTCATTTAAGAATTGGAAGGGCACATTGAACAGAACCTATGTGCAGAAAGGTACAGTGCCAGATTTCAGCAAATGGCTACAATTGGAAGATCATTGGTAAGCCTTTGCGGAGTATAAGTTGTCAGAAGAAGCATAGAGGTTGAGTGAGGTGAATAAAGCAAATTTGAAGAAGAACCTCTACCCCCACAAAGTCAGTAGTCGTTGGTACGTGAGGAAAGAACAGCAGTAGCTACAACAGCTAGATGAACTACAAGAGAAAGGTGTCACGCCTGAGATGGAGGGCTGGAGCAAACGATCGACGCATTTCCTTCTTGGGAGGGGTGCTTCTTACTCTGATGGAAGCTTATGCTTTATGACCTCCAAAGACCAGGAAGTGATGCAAACTCTTGCAAACAAGCTTGTAGAAGCCCATGAGCAGTCTGCATAAGGCTCTTTCAAGCCAGATAGGGATAGGGATGAGCTCACCTTGGCACTGGGAAACAAGAAACACGGTGGTCGCATATAAGGCATTGGGGTGATGGGTTAAAAATATGGATTCCCAAGCGATGTCAATAGTTACAAGAGTCGAAAGAGATCCTAAGCAGAGTGAGATGTAGAACAACAGGCACAACAAGCTAGGATGATAGAAATGATTGAACAAGTACTACAAAAGAAGAGGAAACATACAGAGGGAAAGATAGCACAAGAAGTACAACAAGCCCTCATGCATCAATGTGGCGCCATTGTGAGCAAACAAAAACGACCGACAACTTCTCCTAATATTGCATGCTCTAGCCCCGGTGGTCGTCAGAGTAGCTGTGCATCCACAGGAGTTCTGGGAGCTGACCCTATCACTTATCCTATGGACCTCATCACAGCACGAACACCGTGTGAATTACACATTGGTGCTAGAAACATTACCATCAAGGTATCTTGTGGCGTGGCTTATCTCCGTGGCTCCCATGAACATTTGCATGATGTCCGATACTGGAGGGCTACACCATGGTCAAAGTAAATGAGGCAGTTGACCAGTACCATCATGTTGAGGTGAATTACCCCGCAGAGGAGGGGTGAACACTATAAGAGAGAATGAGCATACATTTATCACGTGGGAAAGGCCTACATAATGTTTCCACCAGGGACAGATACCGAGAACCTTTACTCTCCACGACACCCTGGGCCGCCATCGCCTTGAAGATCTCCCTCTCCTCACCATCTCCTAGAACAAGTCCGCCTCCCTAACTATCACCTGGAAGAAGCACTGGTGGAAGTGCACCTGCTATCAGTGCACCTAGTTCGGAGGATCCTGTTGTGGCCTTTGACCAGCTTTCAGAGTTGGTACCGTCGGATGACTCTTTGATAGAATGGCCTTTCAGCGATGATGTGAAGAAGGATCAAGAAGCAGCAGCTTGTAAACGTGCCCAAGAGGAGGAGGATGAGAGGATGACCCGTCAGTTGTGCATTACAGAGGAGCAAGAAGTAGCATCCCGTAAGAGTGCCTAGGAGGAGGAGGACAAGCAGCTAGCCCATCAATGTGCTATGGATGAGCACAAGAGGGTGGCCTATCAGTGCGCTGCAGAGGAGGTCAAAGGCTCAAACTTTAGTGGTGTTCTAGTGTCCTACTTTGACATCTTTGACACGACGGTGAGCCTAGAGCATACGAAATTTTGTGGTCAATTAGGCATGGTCGGGTCCTCTGCTCCACCACCATCGGCCCCTTGGCGTCCTGGGACGTACACACGCCATGAGCCGTCTATGCAGAGACATGGTCCTCATCGTGGGAGGGGTAGAGGGATACTGGACTGGTTCAACTTGATCGAATTTTTAGGGTGTGACCTATCAAAACTATTATGTATATATGTGTACATTTTGGAGAGATCAAGGAGAGAGAGGGAGGACAGAGAGGATCAAAGAGGGAGGCTAAAGAGGCAAAACACTGTTGTCTGAAGGCTCCAGCTAGCAGTGATACCTTGAGAACCACTGCCGACTTAAACCACCAACCGACAGTGATTCCCAGGCATCAGTGCCAGTTGGGGCCTTCAGCTGGTAGTGAAAATATATTTCACTGCTGGTCCTCTGCGCCACCAGTGATAGTCCCTAACTATCACTTCTTGTTATCCACTGCTGGCTCCAAAACTGGCAGTGAAGGGGGTTTTGGAGCCGGCAGTGATAGGGTGTTCTGAGGTAGTGTGGAGGCCAGCATCATCCATAAAGTCATCCATTTGGAGTGTCTATCAGATCCCATCTTGGTGAAGAAGCCTAATGGGAAATGGCGCATGTGCATCAACTTGACAGTGCTCAATAAAGACTGCTCGTGAGACCCGTACCCTCTCCCTCGCATAGAGCAGTTGGTGGACTCCACCGCTGGCTGTGAGTTGTTGAGCTTCCTAGACACGTACTATGGATACCACCAGGTGTGAATGGTTGTTGAGGACGAGGGCAAGACTAGCTTCATTACCCCCTTCGAAGTGTACTACTACGTTCGAATGCCTTTTGGCCTCTGAAATGCTCGAGCTACCTTCTCCCACCTAGTATGGAAAATCCTAGAACAATAGTTAGGCCGCAGCATGGAGGCCTACGTTGATGACATAGTCGTTAAAATCTAGCTTGAAGCTGATCACGTTGCAAACCTACAGGAAATCTTCAATAACCTGGGTTGTCGACGTGTGGCTTAACCCAGAGAAGTGCGTCTTCAGTGCCAAAGCTAGAAAATTACTGGGGTACTTTGTGTCTAGACAAGGCATTGAGGCTAACCCTAGAAAATCTATGCCATCACGGAGATGGCACCCCAACCACCTCGAAGGGGGTCTAGCGCTTGGCCGGTCACTTGGCAGCCCTGAGTTGTTTCCTTGCCAAGTCCACTGAGCATAATCTTCTGTTCTTCAAAATGCTAAGGAGCTCTAGGCCATTCACGTGGACGACAGAGTGTCAAGACGCCTTGGAGGCCCTCAAGGCTCACCTTTCCAACCTCAATATGCTTGCTATACCCCTTCCTGGCGAGGTTCTCCTCCTGTACAAATGAACCTCTACCTTTGCTGCAAGTGTCGTACTCATACGAGAGAAGGAGAAGGAATTCCACTCTATTCAAAGGGTGCTTTACTTCGTTTTGGAGGACCTAGCCGAGTCCAAGAAGCACTACACATAGCTCGAAAAGGTGGCATACGAACTTTTTATGGCCTCCCACAAGCTCCAGCAATACTTCCTCAACCACGACATCATCGTACCAACCTCATACCCACTGGGTGACATGGTCCACGATCGGGAGGCGATGGCACGCATAGGCAAATGGGTAGTGGAACTTGCACCCTTCATGGTGTAGTTTGTGGCCCGTACATCCTCCGGACTAGATGGCCTCCCTCTTCCCCCCCTAAAGGGAACGAAGGAACCTGATGACCTGGTCAAGCTCCGTCATATTCAACAACACACCAAGGGCTACCTCCTGGTGGATGGAGCCCTTTACAAGACCAGAGTCTGTAGTCCCCTCCTCCTCTGTGTCACAAAGAGCTAGGGGTCAATCTCCTAAGAGAGATTCATGAGGGGCTCTGTGGCAGCCACCTCGCACCCCGTGCCCTCGCAGGCAAAGCAATCTGCCAGGGGATATATTAGCCCATTATCATGACCGATTCCGAGGAGCTTGTCCACACCTAACAAGGATGCTAGTGGATGGGACGACGGAGCCACCGTCCTCAACCCTATTGTAGCCAATCGCTCCAGTCTGGCCCCTGGCACGTTAGGGGATGGACTTAATCAAGCTATTCCCTTGCGCCAAAGGGAACCTCTGTTATGCGGTCATGGCCTTGGAATACTTCTCCAAATGGATCGATGCCGAGCCCCTCACAGCAAAAATTATAGCCAACAATGTCCAAAAAATTTTCTGGCAAAATGTCATATGCTGCTTTGGCATCCCACGACACCTCACCGTCGACAACATGATGTAGTTTGACTCTATCCCATTCCGAGAGTTTTACACTGACCTCGGCATCAAGATGTGCTTTGCCACGGTTCGTCACCCGCAATCCAATGGGGTGGTCGAGCGTGCGAATGGCAACATCCTCTCTGGACTTAAACTAACATCTCGTCAACTTTGCAAAAGTCCTATAGGTTGAAGAGCTCCAAAAGGTGTTATGGTCCTTCCGTACTACGATCATCCGTTCCACTGGGTTTACTCCCTTCCATCTCCTATTCAGTAACAAAGCCGGAGGACAAAACATGAAAAAAAAAACAAAAACAAAACTCCAAAAGACTACAAGGCCCTAAGGCCGGTGTAGGCACTTCAGACGCGGTGCCCCACCTCAGAGGTTGATGCAGTAGTAGGCATCATCGAAGGACAATGAGGAACTGGGGGGCACCACCTTAGCCTCCTCCTTTGCCTTCTCCTCTTCTTTCTCCTCCTCGTCGATCTCCTTCTTCAGGAGATCCTAGCTTATCTCCTCTTCATCATCGGAGATGTTGACAATCTCAATAGGAGCAACCACTAAGGACGAAGATTAGGCTGGAGCAACGGGAGGCAGCCCCCTCTGCAAGGACGGCAACTTGATGGTGGCCGGCTCCAGTCTGACGAGCAAGCCCTTGAGATCACCCACCCTCGATGGTAGCATGGCCAAGGGAACTAGCACTGGCATTGACAGAGGTTTGTCCTGTGAGAAACCAAGTTGAAATGTGCCTTGGTTATATGTGATGAGTGATTGAAAATGGTGTTGATTTGGTTTGATAATTTTCAGATTGCATGGGCATTGTTATGTACTGCAATTATTATCATAACTAACCAAATTTATAGAGAAAATGGAGTTGGCATGTTTGTCTCTGAGTCCAGGAAAATTGTACATGTCGGATGATCCGACGATGAGGAAAATGAACGTGTCGGATGGTTTGGCGTTCATATGCAGTACATGCTAGAGCATTTCAACGAAGAAGCAAAAATTTAAGTACACGTTGGATGGTCTGGGGTTGGACATCAGTGAATGCTGGAGCTTTTCTCGTAGAGAGGTTGAAAACTGGCTCTGGCGGACTTGTATACGGTGGATGGTCTGGTGCTGGGCAATGTGTATGCTAGATGCTTCGTGAGAGTAATTTTTCCAGAGAGGGTGCACAATGGGTTTTGGCAAGAATGGATACGCCAGATGGTCTGGTGATGAGCAGGAATACACGCCGGACTATTTCTTCCAGAGAGGATTTCATGCGGCTTGGTCTGCTGAGTTGAACACACCGGAAGGTCCGGCGTTATGGAGGAGTGAACACCGGATAATCCGACGTTCATGATTTTTAAGAGATGTGTTATTTCTAAAGGGATTTTGATTTTGAATAACTTGTGTTGGAGTTAAATGAAAGTACATATTTGCTTGTCTCATGATGTGTAGGTGGTGGATGCAACTTGGTGACCAACGACGGGAAGATCGGGGCTAAGCAAGGAGCTTGGTGCTGAACAATCAAAGGAACTGAGCGGAGTCAAGGGTGATCCCAGCTATAGACATGGAGTTCAGGCAAAGCATGAGATGGAGGATGAAGATGGCTGTTGATAAAGTCAAGCAAAAGAGATGCCGGTGCAAGTGACAAGGCGGCCCGAGGGAATGAGAGCAGGAGAGACTTGCTGGTGGTCAAGATCACAAGATGAAGTACACATGTCATCATTGGGATGCTTGCGTAAGGTGTCTGCAAGTGGCACTAAGTCACACTTTGAGAATCGTGCAAGACGGTTTTGTGGTTTGGCCTGAAAACCGTGGAAGGATGGAGTGGACATGACATCATCATGAAACTTGCATCGAAGCGAAGCTATGTTGTGAAGATGCCACGACTGTTCGATGGATGGAGCAAAAATTGGACCAAAATGCCCAGGTGGTAGGTGGGAGGCTATTGGAAGAGAGGGGTATTTTGGGAACAATGTAGCTTAAGGGTTAAGCAACCTCGCTAGGACTATAAATAGAGAGGTAGGAACCATTGTACATTTTTGCTCACGTTTGATGTAAGATGTGGCAGCTATGGACACAAACGTGTGTTCTGAAAATAGTGCAGAAACTTATGAGGCCAAGAACTCAATGTTCCAAGTCATTTTTGGCCTCAAAAAATTCTTAGAACCAAAAATAATCAGGAAGAAACAGATATAACTTTTTTTAAATGTTCGTAAAGTAAAAAAACATCGAAATCGGAGTCCGTATGAAAAAGTTATGCCCGTTTTAATGAATGCACTCCGGGTCACATATCAAATTATAACCCTCGACAAAATTTAGCAAAATTAGTCATTAGTAACGGATCATAGTTATGATGCATCACTAATGACTTTCAGCAAAGAAGGTTAAAAGGATAAAATTTCCGGTTTCTATCACAACTATGTGATAGCAGAGGTGGTATGGTAGCTACACACATGAGGAGGTCGCGGGTTTGATTCCCATGGAACGCAAACTTGAAAACAATGTGAAAAATACGTGGCTTGTGAGGCATATGGGATTGGCCTGCATTTGATTGGCTCAGGTAAAAAAATATGTTTTGAATTTTTTGTGTCCAAAAATACGAAAAATGTTCATTGGTCACTAGTGACAAGTCAAGATTACAATCCGTCACTAGTGTTTAGTCAATAGTGACGAGTCACAATTACGACCCGTCACTAATGACTGAACAGTAGTGATGGGTCACGGTTATGATCTATCACTAATGACCTATCATTAGTGACGTGATAAGAGTGACAGGTACGGGACTCGTTATTAATGCTGGTTATCACCCATCACTAATGACTTTTTTCACGTAGTGTGAAGAACTCTGCTCAGGTTTAGTAGGTTGCAGTGTCTCCTCGAAGCTAAGAGGCCGAGTGGAAATAGGAGCAGACACTGGTGGAAACACTGGCCGTTGTGACATGCTGACAGTCTAGGAGAAGTGGTGACAAGGGAAAAGCTGACACCAGGGTTGACAGGAAACCACCAACACTACCAAGTAGAGGAGTCAAGGCTGGAGCTAGAGCTCGTGGAATCGCTGGTAACTGAAGACCGGTAGCTAGGAAGAAGGAACCCAAACATCCAGAAATAAACAAGAACATCTGATCGTTGTTCTCCCTGTTCGTCTGGAGCACTGAAACCATGGTCGTATGCTGCTATTATATAGATTGCATGTCACACCCGGTTTTAACGGACAAAACCAGATGCAGCTTGTGTGTGCTCAGGATGTTCAACACACATAAGGACGTCACAGGTGAAGTAACAAAAGTAATACTTTTATAGAATAAACGTAAAACTTTTACAACAATTGACATATATTGTCTTCTATGAAGATATCTGTAGCAGAACAGAAACATTGGTGCCCAACAACACCGCAGGAAACCGACCGGGGGACATATTCTTAGAACGTCATAACCTCATCTTGATAGTCTTCAATATCTTCACTCACTGAGTAGCACCACACATGTCGTATGGCATAGGGAAAATAGCAAGTGTAAGCACATGACACGCTCAGTAAGTGTGGGAAAGATAATGATATGTAGACTTACAATAAGAATAGGCTAACACATGGTATATTTGCGTAAGTGCGAGTAAAGAAAACGGTAATGTAATTCAAAAGCATTATGCAGTTGTTAAGTGAATATACCCCAACAATCCGATAACAAACCATCCAAGGTTAACCATCCCATAAACCAAACTAGTACCCCTGTATTATACCATGATCATCTAATCAAGTGAGGATCGAAGCCTATAACTGCGGGCACGGCTGTTATAACATTTTTATACTCTGAAGAGGTTGTCCAACTTTTAGCTACGAGTCGTGATATCCTTGTTGCTGTGTTTGCAAGACACTTAACACACGCTAGTGGTGTGCCGCTAGGGGAATCACTACAAAGCATGTTCCATTAATTAAGTCCTGGTACTCCAACGAATGCCAGCCAGGTATCTAAATGATATGCTAAGCCTTACCCATATCGGCCTTGTGTTCGGTACGGTATTTTTTGGATTGTCGCTCCACGAACCAGTCCTTATATGTGACACTTGGGCAAAGACTATCCAACAGGGAAATAACCAACAAAACCTAACACCTTTTCTCAGAACGTATCCACAAGCCCACCACCATTATCAAACCAATAGGGAAAATAACCAACGAATTTCTTGGAACGTATCCACAAGCCCACCACATGAACCACCATTATCAAACAAACTCCTTGCCCAAGTCCTAGGGTTCCATGTTACTAACAAGTTCTTCACCAGCATTGCATATATCCACTAAACATGTATATGACACTTTCCAACATACCAAAAAGCATAGCTAAGCAAATCTACCCAAGAGACTCATACCAACTACCCCTTAGGCTTCAAGGAATATAAAGGAAGAACTAGGTAAACCTAACATAGGTGACTACCCATCAAGTTGACAGATATTGTATACAATTTTGTAAAACAAAACATTAAAAACATAGGTTCAAGATGATCAAGGACACTTGCCTTTTAACAAACGTTGCTTAGTGTTGACGAAACCTTAGTCTTGAAGTCCCTTGAACTATTCCGGAATGCTATCGACTAATCGTAGGAACTACTGACAAACAACACAAAACAAACACTAAGAACAACATACCAAATATCATCAAAACACTTTAAAAATACTATAGTTGGATATGTATGATTTTAGAAACATTTAGATGCAACAATCGTCTAAATCGGAGTTGAGGTGAAAGAGAATGGGCTTTTGGAAGATGGATTAGGCTAAAAAGGAAAGACTATTTTATTAGAGTTATCTTCCTATAGGAAAAGAGTTTATTGTGCAATCATTGTGCTAGGCTTAACAATGTCATTATGCATGGTTCAAGAAGTATAGGGCTGACTAGACTAAGGAGGATGATATGGTGCTGAGTCGGCATGTTATGCAAGCATCAACTTCGATTAAAGAAGAGGTACGTTGAGGTCCAGTCTCGACCACCTACGATCAAATGGCCGGGGTTATGCTTCTAGGTTAAGGATACTACTGGTAAGTCTGCATAGTGGCGGTGGCGGCGGCTCGGGTTTTGTCGAAGATAGTGCTCGGGCACGTGGCCACTGACATTGATATTGGATTTTGGTGGCATTTCAGCGAAACGAGGGATACATGGTGTAAAATGCAGAAAGGCTAACTCAAAGGCATGATCAGTTTTGGAAGGGGTCTTCCAAGGTAGTGGCAAAATAGAGACGACTGCTACTAGGTTTGATGGTGATTGTGAACAGATACAGTAACAAAGATGCTCGCATTCTTGTAGATTGGCTATGAGTTTTGAGGAACCATCTAAATAGAGACGTTCATATTTCCCGGAAACAAAATGCTATAGCATGGGTGTGGGTAGATCTTCCCCTGAGAGGAAGAACTATTAGTAGAGATGAGGCCGGTGATGGCTGTGATATGCTATGGTGGGCAACCACGTTCCGGTCGTGTTGCTCCTCAAACAGTGAAGGAATTATAGGGTCAAGTAGAAGACTCTATGGGACATGCCGTAACGCAAATGGCACATCCATACAGCTTCTGGTATAGGGAACGCGAATGCAAATCTGGTGCGCATGCAGAACGCGTCCAGACTGGGCAGTAGGCACAGTGATCGCGTTCACGGGGGCATCGATGCTCTAATAGCCGATCTGGTTGGAGAGGTTATGGGATACATCTTGGGGCACCATCTGGACAAAGGGTATAGTGATTAGACCTATGGTTGGCCAGGAACGTCGAAGCCAATCGGTAATGGCGCGGCTGTCCGCGACGATGACGACCATGACTGCGTAGATCGGGCTTTGGCCAGAGTTAGAGCTTGACTAGGGACTTAGTATGATAGTAAAGCAGTAGTAATCGAGGACAATAAAGGGTCGTCACTTCGCTTCGATGGTCGAGAAAAGAGGATTCGCGGAGACGACGATGTAACGCATCACTGGTGGCGGCGGCTCTGGCGATTGGCGGCGCACGGATAGGGCAGCAGTGGCTTCTAGGGCTTGGGGTGTGGAATAGGGTAGGAGAGAGTGTGCAACTCCTATTTATAGGGCTAGGGGCAGCTAGTTGAGGTGGAGTCCAAGCCAAACACAACTCGGGTTCAACTTCGAGTCGGTTACGTTTCCTTTTTTGCAACTCTCTATTCTAAGGATGATATCTCTACCGTCCGGATTTTAAATTGGACGTTTCTAGACTCTAAATTGTAGTAATATAAAATTTCTACAACTTTGGTATTCATTCAAACTTCTGAAAATGCGATCTTGATTTTTAAAAATGCACCACAAGATAAATTGTTTGAATTCAGACTTATCTGCGCAGTACTGATTTTGGGGGTCATAACTTCTAGCTACATTATCCAAAAGGGGACTTCCATATGTTCAAATCGAAGCTCTCGACGAGACCTACAATTTTGATAAGTCAAGATTTTCATTTGAGGCCATCTTGAACTCTGAAACCACGTGGGAAGAAGAGTACATCCAGGACTCTGCGAATATTTATAGATTTTGTGGATCTTTTTGTTAGGCTTTCTAGAAGACTTGACTCAGAGTTTTGATTTGAGCAAGATTGAACTCAAAGACACTTTAGATATAGGGTTTAGAAAAGAAACTTTTGCAGAGAAATTTGAATTGAACTAGAGAAGGATTAGATATGATTAATGATTGAGTAGATGATGAATTCAAGAATTTTGAATTTTAACCATTAAGATCTTTAACTTATTCACTATTGAGTTTTATAAAAACTTTTTAATCCATTTTCACTCGAACCACCAAAGAGAAAATAAGAGAAAAAAATCTCTAATACTTCGAGTTAGTTACGTAATAGGAAGGGGCACCGAAATTTTTTGGCTCGGTCCGAATCTTTGCCCCCTCACGATGCATTCAGACTGTTTCCGTCTCGCTGTTTTTTTTTTTTTTGGTAAGGCACCGTTGCTGTTGGGCTGTTCGATGCCGCGGAACATGCACCGATATACGTAAGCTCTCCACGGCCGGCACTCGCGTGCGTTCGTGCTGTCCGGTGCATGTATCTGTATGCATGCATGCACGGTTGCCCGCGCCCGAGCGGAACTAGCTAGCCGGAGGTCAATCGCGCCGGCCGCTTCGCGTTTCGCTACCTGCTGCTTTCCTGGTTCGCCTGCGTGCGTCCCTATACAGTTCAATCAGATACATGTGCCTGCTCACTTGATGCGATCGTCATATAGCTAGGTGAGGTTTCATAGTCCAGATGTGTTAAAGAACCCAACCCACGCCAGTACACCACATGAAAGTCGACACTGATCATAGCCCAATGCAAGCAGCTAGCCGCGGATCCTACGTTTGGTTTTTTTTGCGAATCTATGCCTTGTAATATTTGACTCATTCAGTATATATGTCGTCATTGTCATTGGATGCAATATCTTAACCTGCAGTAAATGCACATTATAATAGTCTACGTGTATACTCAATGACGCATGTTGTCCAATGGACCTGTTTCCATGAGCCAGCACACAAACATGTGTACCTAGCTAGCCGTTGAAATTCATGGATCTGCAATTCAGTTAGATTATATTTGATTTTTCGTGCGTTGGATGGAGGTGCATGGATTTTCGGCCCACGTGTGGAAATATCAAATGTGACGTATAATTTGTTTAATCAATGGAAAATTTCCAATAGACAAGAAAATGCTATTAGACCTATTTGCTAGTACTTTCTCTCATATATAGCCACCATCTTTATGCTAGTTAGAAAAAAAACAAAGATGGAATATATGAAGACACTAATTGTAACTCCCTTACTCCCTTAACAAAGAGGATACTCTCTCTAGTTACAAATGTCATTTTAGATTGCGTGTAGTCAACCATTCCAAAATTACGTTTTGTGTATTGAGTTTGGATATTTAAAAATAATACGAGTAGAATTATCTTAAAAATAATTTTATAATAATAAACTTTTGATATGTTTTATAAATACTCTTTCCGTCCACTTTTATAGGAATATTTTGACCAACAACTATTCAAATTATTCATGTTAAGTGTACAAGAATTGTATCAATATGTTTGTATTTCAAAATAGTTTTAGTATAATATTGATTTTGTAGAAATTGATTAATATTATATGAGAAATTAAATGTTCAAATCTACGTTTGAAGACTTTTTCATACCAAAATACACCTTAAAAATTCAACAAAGGGAGTATATTATATAAAAAGTAGTAGTAAAAGTTGTGTTTTGGGGACTATGTTGATGTTCAAAACGTCACTTATTTAGGACTGGAGGGAGTATATGTTGTTTCAAATTACGTTTTAGCAACTTTCCGAATGAATTGATTCTGAATGTACAAGAATATATAAAAACATAACTGACAACATTTTTCATATAGATAAACATGAGCATTTCAAAAGCATATATGAAAACACATAAGCTACTCATGAATACAAATGAAACAAGACTGTCAGAGAGGCAATATAACTCATGAACATATATTGAAACAAAGTCATGGCTCTCAGAGCGAGTTGCCGACTTAACGACCATCAACACATACTAAGATGTTACCGATTAGTGTATCAAATCTCCTCTAAAGCTAGGCCAAGCTACACAAGTCTTATGATCAAGAGAACTCCTCTAGCAAGCACAGTACCAGTCAGCAATCAAAGAATGACAGCCGAACACAGAACACACCAGGGCGCCCAAACCATCAAGATCAGACAATATCAAATACAGCCAACTACAACTGGTCAGAACAGAATGCAACAAAGTGACACCAGATCAAGGGTAACATACAAAGGGCGCCCAAGCCAACCGAACCAGACAGCACCAAAGCTTTCCAGAGTTCTCTTTTCAACACAGAACCACTGAGCAGAGGGTGGCAAAGCCACACCACAGTGGACACAGAGACTAATAACAGGATTTCAGCTAGATCAATAACCGGCAACTACGGCCCAGCAAAAGAGCTCAAATGATACACTAATCGCACTTAGCTCGCATTCATCACAGAGCAGAATATTGCCAATTCTAGCATGCATATACAGAGTATATAAATATGAATCAAAATTGCACGCTAGAATGTAAAGATAGGATTGGAACGGGCTTACTGTCCGGGAGGATGAAGATGGCAAGGCACGCAAATGCGCTGACCCAGAAAACTGAGATTCCCCCTCTATGCCGAGGTCAACTGGGAATTGCTTTCGGAGATACAATGCCACAAAGCCGGCTGCGAGGCACACCACAACCAACTCGCAAGAAGCAGAGAAACCACAACAGCCGAAGTCCAATCACCGGGCCAAGGTGGATCCGCCGAACACTGCAAGCAATGGCGTGCTCGAAGGCACAGCCCAGAAAATACCAATCACCACACCACAGATCTCCTCGCACACACGCGCAGCCAGTCACCGAATCAGCCGAGCACCAAACAAGCAGAAGGTGCGGCTCCAAAAATCCCGCACGAGGCCGGCGACTCAGAGCCGACGGGAACTCACCCAGCGGAGAGCTCAACCGGGTCGGTCTACGCCCCACCGGAGAAAGCCGGCACAGCCTCGCGCAAGAAGAAACAGAGAGAGAGCTGTAGATCAGAGCAAGAGGGAAAAGCTCGCAGAAGGAAAGACTTCGGGGGTGAAGAACAGGTGAGAGCCCCTGCCTTTTTAGAGAGAGGAAGAAGCACGGCCGCCACCCCACCACGCTTCAACGGCGCGCTGAAATCGCTGGGCGACGAACGGAGAAGCCGAGAAGGGCGGAGCCCCCTCCCAGCACGCCTCTGTGGCGGCTGCTCTTCAGCACACGCGCAGCCAGGCACCCTATTAGGGCAGGCAGCTGGCCGGGTGGGCTGCTCGGCTTTTGAGCCTTGAAGCGGCCCATTCGGTCAGGCCAATTCCTCTCTTCTTTTTTTTCTTTTTCAAGGAATTTTACTCAATTCAAATTTGACTCCAAGTCAAATTCGAATTTTAAAGGAAAAACCTCTTCAAATTCCAACAATCCCCACCTTTTACCTTTCAAAATTCGACTAAATCAAATGGACATCGAGACTGATTTAATATACTAATTTTTCGGTGAAGGTGCGATTAAGCTTGAACCTTGCCTAGCCAAAGAAACTACGACCCCGCACAGACAGCTTGGAGGATTAGACCTTGATCCAGTGTCTTGGTGTGAGGGATTTCATTTCGAAGACATATAGTACTGGGCAGTAGATCTGCTCCTCAAACGGGGCAGGGCTTTACGGTCATGCCCTTGTACCTTTTTCATGAACTCACTAGAGAGTACCCCTTTTTCTCTCGAATCACGACCTCATGATTAGTTCACATAGGTGAGCTCTTCTAGAAATCCTGTAGGACAATTTCCCGCCATATGGCGTAGAGCTCATTAAGAGCGTATGCTCAGCCTGCCGTACAGATGAAGCACTGCAGCTAATGGGACCCAGGAAGAGATGCTTCTGGTGTCAACAAGCTTCGTTTTCCTACAACCTGAATCACGGGATCTCCGATCACTCAGGATAGGTATCCACTGTAGAAACCTAATAGGGTAAGAGCCCCATTCCCTCAGACGCTGCTTGGATTGGCCTCCTCGCCAAACCCTTAGTGAAAGGATCAGCTAAATTACTTTCAGACTTGATGTATTCCACTGCAATTACACTAGTCTCTCTGGCATGCCTACATGACTTTAACCGTCTCCGAATATGTTGGGAGGTTTTCAAATTGTCCTTTCTACTCTGAACTTTGATAATCACAGCTTGATTATCACAGTATACTAGGACTGCTGGAATTGGTTTTTCCAGCACAGGAAGGTCTGACAGAAGGTCTTTCAACCATTCTGCTTCCATCGTTGCTGAATCTAGAGCAACTAGTTCAGCCTCCATGGTAGATCGTGTTATCAATGTCTGCTTAGACGATCTCCATGACACGACTCCACCTGCTAAAGTGAAAGCATAGCCACTTGTAGCTCTCATTTCATCCGAGTCACTGATCCAGTTAGCATCACTGAATCCTTCTAAGACTGCTGGATGACCGGTATATTTAATACCTAGGTTCATTGTTCCTCTTAAGTACCTGAGTATCCTTATCAATGCTTCCCAATGATCATCTCCAGGGTTGGACGTATAACGACTCAACCTGCATACTGCGTATGAGATGTCTGGTCTCGTTGCACTACTTAAGTACATAAGTGATCCAATGACCTGGGAATACTTCAGCTGGTTTACGGGTTCACCAGAGTGTTTATGCAATTTGACATTAGGATCATAGGGTGTGGAGACTGGCTTGGAATCCATTTGCCCGAATCGGGTTAGGACCTTCTCCACATAATGAGATTGGGTTAAGGTAATCTCATTCTCCCCTTTTAACAGCTTGATGTTTAATATTACATCAGCTTCACCCATGTCCTTCATGTCAAAGTTTTTGGAGAGGAAGTCTTTTGCCTCTTTTATTGTTTCCATGTCGGTACCAAAAAGCAATATGTCATCTACATATAAACACAAGATGACACCTTTGCTCCCAACAAAACGATAGTACACACACTTGTCGGCTTCGTTTACACAAAAACCGGCAGTGATTAATGTGCTATCAAATTTCTCATGCCATTGCTTGGGAGCTTGCTTTAGACCATACAGGGATTTAATCAAGCGACATACTTTCTTTTCCTGGCCCTTTACTACAAGTCCATCAGGCTGCTGCATGTATATTTCCTCATCCAACTCTCCATTCAGGAAAGCGGTCTTTACGTCCATCTGATGGACATGGAGTTTGCATGCAGTGGCAAGTGCTAATAGCACACGGATCGTGGGTAAACGAGCCACAGGGGAATACGTGTCAAAGTAATCCTCCCCTTCTTTCTGAGTGAAACCCTTAGCCACTAAGCGGGCCTTGTACTTTTCTATAGTACCATCAGGTCTCCTCTTCCTCTTAAAGATCCATTTACACCCTACCGGTTTGCACCCAGCTGGAAGCTCTGCCATTTCCCATGTTCCGTTAGCCATGATGGAATCCATCTCGCTACGGACTGCTTCCCTCCAGTACTCTGCATCTAGAGATGCATATGCCTCTGTGAGAGATCGAGGTTCCTCATCCACTAAATAACTGACGTATTCATCGCCCAGTGACTTTTCAGTCCTCTGTCTCTTACTCCTTCTCAATTCCAGAGTTGGATCTGGGTCATACACACTTGAAGGAATAGAGTACGGCTCACTAGAACCATCTGGAGCGACTATCTCATTTCCTCTCATCGGAAAGATGTTCTCAAAGAATGTCGCGTCCCGAGACTCCATAATAACATTGATAGCAACTTCGCTCGTCTCGGATTTGACCACTAGGAATCTATAGGCTGCACTATTTGTAGCGTAACCAAGGAAGACGCAATCTACGGTCTTTGGTCCAAGCTTTCTCTTCTTCGGTAAAGGCAGACTGACTTTGGCAAGACAGCCCCAAGTCTGAAGGTGAGAAAGGTTCGGCTTTCTCCCTCTAAATCCTTCATATGGCGTCTCCTCGCGGTTGCGTGGAGGCACCCTATTTAGGACATAGCATACTGTGAGAACTGCCTCGCCCCACCATACATCCGACATACCTGAACTCTGCAACAGAGAATTAACTAAGTCGCAGACAGTTCGGTTCTTTCGTTCGGCAACCCCATTTGACTGGGGTGGGTATGGAGCAGTAGTTTCATGAATGATTCCACTTTCTGCACAGTATTCGGAGAACAGGTTGGAGAGGTACTCTCCTCCTCTGTCAGACCTTAGGCGTTTAATCTTCCTATCTAATTGGTTTTCTACTTCAGCTTATAGATTTTGAAATGTTCTAGTGCTTCATCTTTCGTTCTCATTAGATAGATGTAGCAATATCTAGTTGCATCATCTATTAAAGTGAGGAAATAGCGTTTACCACCTTTAGATATTATACCATTCATTTCACATACATCAGAGTGGACAAGGTCTAGAGGAGAATTGTCTCTCTCTTCTACGGACTTGAAAGGTAGACGAGGTTGCTTTGCTTGCACGCAAATCTCACATCTAGAAGTATCAAGTTTATATTCAGGAATCAAATTCATGTTGCTCAAACGCTTGATGGCCCTTGAATTAATGTGACATAACCGAGAATGCCACATATCATTGTTCTTATTACAAGACTGATGAATAGCAGAAAAGGAATAATTATTCATTACTGACATGCGGAACAGACCGCCAGACTCATACGCCTTCCCTATGAAATTTCCAAATTTAGTCAAAATGACTTTATTGGACTCGAACACTAACTTAAGACCTTGGCGAAGCAGCTGTGATACTGAGATGAGGTTCCGGTTTATGGTCGGCATGAACAGTACGTCCTTCAAGATGATTGTCTTGCCTGAAGTCATCTTCAGACAGACCTGTCCAACTCCACGTACTGCTGCCGGTACACCATTACCCATCAAGACGGGGCCACAGGCTGCACCCTGAAAAGAAGAGAATGCAGAGCGATCAGCACATATGTGGATAGTAGCACCAGAATCAATCCACCAATCATTAGATGGACTTGCCATAAAGGCCTGTGGTACATACCCCTCGGAGCTGGACGGACCCAGCACCACATGTGCTTCCTTGCGCTGCTTAGGGGCTGGACCTTTGCCCTTCCTGTCCCGGCACCTGCGAGCAGTATGCCCGGCCGTGCCGCAGACATAGCAAATGAAGTCCTCTTTCTTCTTCTTCATCTTCTTGCCTTTGGGCTTGTTCTGGTTCTGATTTTGAGGCGGCTGAGCATTGTACTTCTTCTGCTTCTGATTCTGGAATCTCGACGACGACCTTTTCTCCACTAGGTGAGCCTGGACCTGTGGTGATGGCTTATTGCTGGCCCTTGCACGTTCCTCGACATTGATAGCAGCAGACAGCTCAGAGAGTGTCATTTGCTTTTTCATGTGCCGACGAGCGGTCACGAAGTCACGCCATGAGGAAGGCAGCTTTGCCAGAATGGCATTCACTAGAAAATTATCTGGAAGGATGCAGTTGTACTGGACTAAGTCCCTGACTATGAGCTGAAGCTCCTATAACTGCTCCATCACAGACCTTCCCTCAGACATTTTATAGTTGAGGAAATTTTCTGTTGTGAATGACTCATTGCCATTATCCACCTCCGAGAACTTGTTCTCTAGCTCTTCCCAGAGATCCTTGGCCGAAGTGAATCCCAAATACACATCAAACAGACGATTCGACAGAATGTTCAGCAGACGAGACAGGCAGGCTTGATTTGCGTCTTCCCATTTAGCCTTTTCCGCATCAGCGATGGCCTTTACTGTCGCATCAGCATCTGCTGGCGCAGTCTCAGGGAGAGCACTCGTCACGACCCAAAACAACTTCAGGTCGGTTAGCCACATCCTAGTCTTTATCTGCCATCATTTAAAACATGTGCCGTCGAAAGCGTCAGGTTTAATGACGTCCGAGTGAGCGGCCATTACTCTCAGTTTTCTGGATTGTTGTTTCAAATTACGTTTTAGCAACTTTCCGAATGAATTGATTCTGAATGTACAAGAATATATAAAAACATAACTGACAACATTTTTCATATAGATAAACATGAGCATTTCAAAAGCATATATGAAAACACATAAGCTACTCATGAATACAAATGAAACAAGACTGTCAGAGAGGCAATATAACTCATGAACATATATTGAAACAAAGTCATGGATCTCAGAGCGAGTTGCCGACTTAACGGCCATCAACACATACTAAGATGTTACCGATTAGTGTATCAAATATCCTCTAAAGCTAGGCCAAGCTACACAAGTCTTATGATCAAGAGAACTCCTCTAGAAAGCACAGTACCAGTCGGCAATCAAAGAATGACAGCCGAACACAGAACACACCAGGGCGCCCAAACCATCAAGATCAGACAATATCAAATACAGCCAACTACAACTGGTCAGAACAGAATGCCACAAAGTGACACCAGATCAAGGGTAACATACAAAGGGCGCCCAAGCCAACCGAACCAGACAGCACCAAAGCTTTCCAGAGTTCTCTTTTCAACACAGAACCACTGAGCAGAGGGTGGCAAAGCCACACCACAGTGGACACAGAGACTAATAACAGGATTTCAGCTAGATCAATAACCGGCAACTACGGCCCAGCAAAAGAGCTCAAATGATACACTAATCGCACTTAGCTCGCATTCATCACAGAGCAGAATATTGCCAATTCTAGCATGCATATACAGAGTATATAAATATGAATCAAAATTGCACGCTAGAATGTAAAGATAGGATTGGAACGGGCTTACTGTCCGGGAGGATGAAGATGGCAAGGCACGCAAATGCGCTGACCCAGAAAACTGAGATTCCCCCTCGCACACACGCGCAGCCAGTCACCGAATCAGCCGAGCACCAAACAAGCAGAAGGTGCGGCTCCAAAAATCCCGCACGAGGCCGGCGACTCAGAGCCGACGGGAACTCACCCAGCGGAGAGCTCAACCGGGTCGGTCTACGCCCCACCGGAGAAAGCCGGCACAGCCTCGCGCAAGAAGAAACGGAGAGAGAGCTGTAGATCAGAGAAAGAGGGAAAAGCTCGCAGAAGGAAAGACTTCGGGGGTGAAGAACAGGTGAGAGCCCCTGCCTTTTTAGAGAGAGGAAGAAGCACGGCCGCCACCCCACCACGCCTCAACGGCGCGCCGAAATCGCTGGGCGACGAACGGAGAAGCCGAGAAGGGCGGAGCCCCCTCCCAGCACGCCTCTGTGGCGGCTGCTCTCCAGCACACGCGCAGCCAGGCACCCTCTTAGGGCAGGCAGCTGGCCGGGTGGGCTGCTCGACTTTTGGGCCTTGAAGCGGCCCATTCGGTCAGGCCAATTCCTCTCTTTTTTTTTCTTTTTCAAGGAATTTTACTCAATTCAAATTTGACTCCAACTCAAATTCGAATTTTAAAGGAAAAACCTCTTCAAATTCCAACAGTATATACCACCATCGGTAATGTACTAATAGATGTCGGGACACACATTTTAGTAGTCTTTAGAATTAATATAATGCTTCTTGCTGGAAGGATCTTCACTAATTTTGAATTTCACCTCGGTCGTAGACATGTCCACCAAGTTGTTAAGTCAACTTGTGCCAGGCTAAACTTGAAAACTAAATCGATGGCATGAAAGAAAAAGAAAATCAGAGCAAGCTATCTATAGTTAGTTTGACTTCATGTAGCATGGCACGTCGCTGTTTTTTATTTCCTGGCTGATGAGAGAATTTGACTTAAGATCTAGACGGATGAGCTAGCATTCATGTAACTCCATATCTTCATCTGATTTTCCTTCCATTGTCAACGCACAATACGTGCTAATTTGCTGATGTCCTTCGTACGTACTTCCGTTGAACTGTTAAAAGTGCAGCAACCGCCTTCGTGTTCCTGCTCATGCTTCTGACTTTGGCACTTGACATATACGGACAGATGCATGTATATCCTGAATTGTTTTCCAGATAGTTTCCAATGGTCTTATCGCATGGATAGATAACAATTGCGATCGCAACACTGATAAGACAGATGGATTATTATGCTGACACACTCACCAAGCACTTAAAAATAAACAATGGAGACTCCTAGCTACATGAGGTTTATTGGAACCTTTATTTTTCTTTGGTAGATGCCTATTCAGTTTAAGGTTTCGTGTAAGCAACCATTTTTGAGGAAAAGACAAGTATCGTGGTTTCCGATGCACTATAGAAAAGAGATTGTTACTCCTGATTTAATTCATCCTTCAATTTAAAATTAAAAAAATATACTTATCATTTAAAATAAAAAAGTAAATATAAATTGAGTTAAATCTGTTCTGAAGGTTTTTAATATAAGTTATTTTTGTTCTACAAATGGATAGTCAAGAAAACATATGTTACACTGCCCAATATACATTTTTATGCCCTAAATTAGGTTAAATTTTGCTATTCCTATATTTGTAACATACTAATTACTCTCTATGATGGAGGTACTCCATTAATCTCTTTGGATGCTAAATGGCCTTGGAAATTTTTGGAGAAGATGAAGCAACGAGACGGATGGATCCTCTGTTTCGGAAAAATTGTGGGAGACGCAATTGGAGCCTGCTGTGTAGTGGGAAGGGAGACATTTTATTCTACGTGCATGCACAGTGAAAGCCTACCAACAACTGAAGGTAAAATAGGAACGCAGGCACGACTGCATGCTTAGAAAATATTAGCCGTCTTGTAAATAGAAAATTCTTATGGATCCTAAGCCGCCCTATATAAAAAACGGGGGGAGCTTTTCCATTCTACACCCTAATTAATTCAATGCCAGATATATTAAAGAGGTTCAATAGTTTATTTATCCTTTTTGGTTTATGAGCATGGCAGATTTAAACAAATATTAGGAATCTGAGCATGTGTTATGCATCTAACTCATTATTTTCCTTATTGATTATAAATATGAATCCAACTCATGCTGACATATGTTCCATGCTCGGACAGCTGATGGATTGTCACCGGTTGGTTCTTGGTTCCATGTGCATCCGCTAGCTAGACACATATTTTTTAATCGGTTACAATTTATTTCAAATGAGCAATATCTAAGTTGTTTATAAAAGAGCTATACAACACAAGGAAGTAACCTCCTTTATTTCAAGAGGACGAGGAAGAAACTTTTATGGCAGATTATATGACCAAACGATTGATGTAATCTTTTGAATTTTTAACTGCCAACTATATACATTATTATAATTCTTTATTGGATATATCTATATATAAAGATAACACATACCACTCTTAATTAGTGTGTGAGAAATTAAGTTGAGATATGCCTTGGTTTATCTTGTGTGATGAGTGATTGACATTTGTGTGGTTTTTATTGGTTAGCATATGCATAGTTACATACTGCAATGTTGACTTTGTCTAACCAAAGTTGAAAAGACATGGAGTTTGTATTGGTACCTCGGTTGAGGAAGATTGCACTCACCGGATAGTCCAGTGTGATCGTTTTTTATCTCACCAGATAGTCTGGTGTGTGGTAGATGTGGGCGCCAGAGTTTTTCAGCGTAGAGGTAGAGATAAATTCATTTACCGAAAGGTCTGGTGCGGGTGAGAATGAGCACACGACTATTTTTTTTCCAAAGAAGAGTGCAAATGTGAAAGTCTGGTGCGGTTGCCTCACTGGATGGTCCGGTGTGTGCATGAGTGATCACCGGAGGCTTCATCGAACAAAGATTTCTAGAGAGATTGAAAAACTAAGTTCCAGTGAAGATGTACTCACCGGATGGTCCAGTGATGGGCTTGTGAACACCAGAGAGTATCACCAGAACTTTTCAATTCTAAGACAAATGTTGAGGTGTTCACAGGATTGTTCGGTGTTGGGATTTTGTGATCACCAGACTAATTTTTTTCAGAGAGGAATGCAAACCAGGTTCCAGTGGAGTTGTACTCACCGGATGGTTCGGTGTTGCACTAGGGTGAATGCCGAACTATCCGATGTTTACATTTTTGTTACGTCTGATCTTTTTCATCTTGATTTTGATTTGGATTAACATGTGATGATGTTATATGGTTCTGGAGATGCATGTTTGCTGGTCTCATGGTGTGCAGGTGATGGATGCAATTTGACGATTGACAGCGGGTGATTGGGGCTAAGCAGGGTGCTTGGTTTTGGACGATCAAGGAGGTTGGGCGGAATCAAGAATGATTGTAATGGTACAAGTGGAGGTCAAGCAAGGCAGGGATGAAGCTTAATGAAGGCGGGGTGTTGACAAAGTCAAGCGAAAGGGATGCCGGTACAAGTGACAAGGCGGTCCGAGGGATCGAGAGCGGAAGAGACTTGCCGGCGGTCAAGATCATAAGATGGAGGACACGCATCAACATCGAAAGACTTGCTTGAGGTCAAAGCAAGCAGCTGTGGGTCACACCTTAAGAAACGTGTGAGTCGGTTTCCCAATTTGGCCACAAAACCACTGGCGGATGGAGTGCATGTGGCATCATTACGAATGTTACGTCGAGACAAAGCTAAGTCGTGAAGGTGTCACGATCGTCCGATGGATAGAGGAGAAAATAGACCAAAATACCCCTGATGGTAGATAGGAATGTACGACAAGATACAGGTATTTTGGGAACAATCAAGGAAACTAGGGGGTCAGATTTCCTAGGCTATAAATAGAGGGGTTTGGCTAGTTAGGAAATCTCCTTTTTGAGCCATCCATATGAGAGCTTTGTGTTAGAGTTTTAGAGGAGAGGGATAGGAGGGCTTAGCCTTTGTAATAGGTGAGAATTTTGAGAGATAAATTTTTATAATCTGTCAAAAATAGAGTTAACCTCTTTGAGTAATGAAGTTTAAATTTTTGCATATGCTTGAATTACTGTCCAAGTTTCTTTCTATTGGTTCTCTTGCAAGTTTGCAAATTCTTGGTGTTTTGTCGTTGATTTTCTTTTTGAATTGTAATTTCAACACCTTGGAAAGTAGATTTTCTTGATGCCAGGAGCATAGAATTCACATACACATGCATATGTGATCGAGTCTATTCTCTTGCCTCTAGACCATTATCGCGGAGGGTTTACTTGCCCGATAAACTCGTCTCTGTTTTGTTCATCTTC
Source organism: Phragmites australis (assembly GCF_958298935.1). Taxonomy (NCBI): domain Eukaryota; kingdom Viridiplantae; phylum Streptophyta; class Magnoliopsida; order Poales; family Poaceae; genus Phragmites; species Phragmites australis. Next base: position 31,554,733 of record NC_084923.1, on the reverse strand, counting down.
AAAAACTTTTGGGTAAAGGTATATGAAATAGTTTTGAATAGAATAGTTAATATTTCATCCGTAGAGTTATATTGCCTTGAAACTTTTCATCTTGCTCTATCTCTCTAAATATTTTATTTCAACTCAAACTTTAAGTACGTTAAGTGATTAATAATAAGAGAAGATCATTTATTTTACAAAATTATTAGGTACCTAATGACCCCACAGATGTCACTTTCAATCCTACCGTGTATCCGGACCAGAACATACTGCGCATTATGCACCGCGTCCGTACTGATCGTACTAACTACCATGTCCGTACTGATCGTACTAACTACCACGGACCCCAAGAGAGGTTGTCGATCAGATGTCCAAATGCAACGAACTACTAATCTGTAATCATACTGTCTTTTGCTTACTTTTATCGCCGGAATCTATGACTTTGTATCTTTCTGCTGTGGCCCTGTGGTTAACTGTTTTGTGACATCCTCGCAAAGAAAAATGCTGTGTGACAGTATATTTGATTAGTTAATCAACAAGTTGTTAATTTATGATTCACGTGTTTTTTTCCAGAGGGCAGGTGAGGCTCATGTTTTGGAGTTATCTGCAGGTTACGCAGGAGACTGGAAGGTCGGATCGAAGTTGTTTGTCTTTGCGGTGATAGTGATACTTCACTCGTCGTTTAGCTTCTGAATTCGAAAGTCTGCTGTTGCACCGCTAAAGTGTTGGAATCTAACTCGTCGCAAAATTTTGGTTACTTTAGTCCCTTTGATCGATCAGGCCAGGAATAAAGACATCATGCAATGCTTAGACTTTTTTTTTCTGATTAATTGTCGAGATCGTTTTACATGTGCTAGCAAGCTAGTTTGACCTCTCTGCAGCCTTAACCAATGGGTTCTCTCGTGGTCTTCTTTTTCCCGAGAACACACCCGAGAGCTGCGCATAGTAATTAGTCGGAGAAAGAAGTGTTACTGTGGTCTTAATCCATGTAGTATTTAGAAGCAATTCAGCCGATCAAGTCTAATAAACCACATGTGATTCCTTCGGGCAGTGTATAAGCCAGGTGCGTAGCAGATACGTACATGCGGCTGGCACCTACTGAGGGTATAGGTGACTTTCAGCACAACCCTACTCATGCTGAAGTCAGAAGAGATGACCGAGTGATGTGCATACTGAATTGATCGAGAGGCTCATAGCAATAGAAAGACCCAGAAGCTACTAGCTGCAAAGTCAATACAGAAAGTTTTGGCCTATCATCTTATATTATCCCTTACTACCTGCTTGTTGATCAATAAATTATAGTATAGCACTCAATAAACAAGCACGAAACCAATTCTAACCAGTTGGGAACGAAGGAAGGGGTCAACAAATTAAACTAGTAATCCAGCATATATAGCTGGCGATCATCGATTTGGTCGATCCAGCTTTTGTTTCCATGTCAGTCCGACGTTACCTCTCCGCGCCAGCGGAGCCACACAGCGCTAGGTACATTAAAATCCGGGCTTCTCGAGTGAGCGCATGCATGCACGGTCAAACTTCCCAACCAGTGGCGCGCCAAAGTAAACGATCGCAGCGCAAGCAGCTTATCAGAAGACGATAACTATAGATTAACAAGGTTTTCTGAAGTAGCTTGGCCGCACAAGTTGCATATACAAATTCAAAAATCTCGTGGAGGCATCGATATAGCAGCCACCACATTTGCCTATATAAATGGTGGCATCGGGTGGTGAGCATGCACTGACTACTACATGTAGAGAAGAAGCAAGTGCATAACGACATATGCGACCTGCAAATTAAGGAAGATTCGAAGAGAGCAGTGTGTCCTTCACTCGTGAATCGTGATGTTTCCCGCTCCTGAGAGAGATGGCCAGCTGGAGGTCGTCGACCTTGAGAGCGGTCTCGATGAGGCGTCGATAGTCGATCGGCAGGACTCTTTGTTCCGGGAGGCGGTGAGAGGTGGTCACCATGCCCGTGCAAGTGACTCTAAACAGGTTCGTTTGGACTTGGTCTTTTGGTTTGTCATTTCACATCGTGTGTGGTGTATGTGCATGCATCCGGCCCGTATGTTTTTTAGAAAATGGAAACTGTTCCAGCTTTCTGGATCTTGGGATGCATCCAGCCCGTATGCATGCATGCGAGCACTATACCTGTACCATTTTTGACGTTGTTTTCTGTTGGCCATCATCTGATCCTATGCAGGATAGCTGGGGCAGGACGCTGACGCTGGCGTTTCAGTGCGTGGGGATCCTGTACGGTGACATCGGGACGTCGCCGTTATATGTGTACTCGACCACTTTCGACTACGGCATTGGCCACCCCGATGACATCTTGGGGGTGCTCTCCCTCATCATCTACAGCTTCATGCTCTTCACTGTCATCAAGATTGTCTTCGTCGCCCTCCACGCCAACGACGACGGGGATGGTCTGTACTGCTACTGCCATTCGTGCGCATTCATGCTGTGGTCATACTAAAGAACTAACAAATATCAGCAAATTTGTTATTCTACAGGCGGCACATTTGCACTCTACTCACTGATTTCGCGGTATGCGAAGGTCAGTCTGATCCCTAATCAGCAAGCAGAAGATCAACTGGTCTCGGGTTATAACAATCATGGGAAGACGTCGACAACACTGAGGAGAGCCCATTGGTTGAAGCAGTGGCTTGAGAAGAGCAAGTCAGCAAAGATTTGGCTCTTCCTACTCACCATCCTTGCAATTGCGATGGTCATCAGCGACGCTGTTCTAACTCCTCCTATTTCAGGTACTCTATTTATGATATGATGCAGTTAACATATTTCGAGGTTTTGAACAATGTAAACTAATCCTGATTGGTCGTCGCAAAACTTTCAGTACTGTCAGCTGTAGGTGGGTTGAAAGCAAAAGCACCTCATTTGACAACAGGTAAGAAGAGAATATACATGTATATACATCAGAACGGGTACAGAAATTTGAAAGAAACGAATCGAAAATTTTGATTAGGTTATCTTTCATGAAACTCGTTCCCCGAAACAAACATAAAGACATTAACCCTTACTATCTAATCAGTTATAGAGACAACAATAAGAATTAATTAATACAATTTACACAGCACCAATGTCATGTTTAATTTCCTCAAAATTGTTTATACTTTCACACAGATCAAATAGTATGGATCACCGTGGCAATTTTGGTGGTGCTGTTTGCTATCCAGCGCTTCGGAACCGACAAAGTTGGCTCCTCGTTTGCACCAATCATCCTGTTGTGGTTGCTTCTGATTGGAGGAGTCGGACTCTATAACCTGATCAAATACGATGTCAGTGTGCTTAGGGCGTTCAACCCGAAATACATCATTGACTATTTCAGGAGAAACAAGAAAGACGGATGGGTCTCGCTTGGTGATATTCTCCTTGTGTTCACTGGTAGGCACAAACAGCTACAACATAATGAACAAAAGCAAGCTAGTTATACAAAAAAATATTTTGTATCCTTGATCCGCTATTAGGGAAGATTATTTTTGTATGTTACTTGACAATTGTCAATAACTTACATTTTGCATATATGAAGTAATAACATATATTCTATCTTGTACATGTGACAGGAACTGAAGCCCTCTTCGCTAATCTGGGGTACTTCAGCATTAAATCAATTCAGGTATATATGAGCTCAAATGCTTCGGTATAGTTATGTTTAGATCATGTGAATATTTGTGATAACCCAGCATACGGTTCATATTAATTAAGGTGAGCAAAATAGATGGCAAGATTGTTATATTAAAACAAGATCTTTTTAAACTTTGTTACTTACGTAAGTAGGCTCATGATCATCATACTAAACAGCATTTTTCAAACTTTTCAGCTAAGTTTTAGCTTTGGATTACTTCCGTCTATATTGCTAACTTACATTGGGCAAGCGGCATACCTGAGGAAGCACCCAGAGCATTTTGCTGACGCTTTCTATAGATCAACTCCAAGTAAGCATATATTTCATATACATCCCCCACTTCATTATAATAAATAATTAATGTTCCAGAACTATAACACATACCTCCTTTTTGTAAATTCAGGCGCTCTGTTCTGGCCTACATTTATCTTGGCGATTGCTGCATCCATCATAGGAAGTCAAGCAATGATCTCGTGTGCCTTTGCAACTGTCTCACATTTGCAAACACTCAGTTGCTTCCCAAGGGTTAGGATATTACACACATCAAAGCGATTTCCGGGCCAGCTGTACATTCCTGAAGTTAACTTACTGCTGTGCATAGCTGCTTGCCTCGTGACTATCAGTTTCAAGACAACCACCATCATCGGAAAAGCACATGGTAAGAATTGTGTTTAGCGTAGGCTTGCACGTCCAACAAACATACACTCATGAACACAAATCGATGCACTGTCCTCTAACAAAACTGTTAAATTCATACAAATATATCTAATTATCTGTTGATAATCAATCCAAGCAGAAATCTGTGTCATCCTTGTAATGATCATCACGACACTACTGATGACAATTGTGATGCTCTTGGTGTGGAAGATCAATATTTTGTGGATTGCACTCTTCTTCGTCATCTTTGTTCCAACAGAGTCTATCTACCTATCATCAGTGTTATACAAGTTCACACATGGGCCATATGTACCAGTGGCTATGTCGGCAGTTTTAATGGTGGTCATGATTGTCTGGCACTACGTGCATGTAAAACGGTACAAGTATGAGCTGAAGCACACCACATCTCCTAACAAGGTGAAAGAATTGCTTGAGTGTCATGATCTGAAGAGGGTTCCTGGAGTTGGGCTCTTCTACACTGAGCTGGTGCAGGGTATCCCACCCATATTCCCTCACCTGATTGAGAAGATCCCAACAATTCACTCGGTGCTTATCTTCATCTCTATCAAGCGCCTGCACATCCCCCACGTCGATACCTCCGAGCGCTTCCTCTTCCGGCAAGTAGAGCCCAAGGTTTACAACGTGTTTCGCTGTGTTGCACGGTATGGGTACCGTGACTCCCTTGATGAGGCTAAGGATTTTGTTGATGCGCTTGTTGAGTGTCTCCAGTACTACATACGTGATGCCAATCTCTACTCCGTGGATGAGATCCAAAATATTAGCTATCCCATTTCCCGTAATCAGAGCTTTTCTCGGGACAAGCCTTCTGGACGGCATGCAATCCATGCTGAGGAGATGATAACGCCAATACAGTCCTTCTCCGAGCTCACAACAGTACAAAATGGTGCAAGCAATCGTCTACCACAGTTTCAGGTAATAAAATAATGCAATATGGCTCAATCAGTTCAATTTATGCGTTTTATTGTAGAATGGTAGAATTAATTATAGTTAATAACAGGCATCGAGGATGAATATAGCTGAGTTAGCGAAGATAGAGGAGGAACAGAGGTTCATCCAAAGAGAAACAGAGAAAGGAGTGGTGTACATACTTGGAGAGAGTGAGGTGGTGGCAAGGCCTGAGTCATCGCTCCTTAAGAAGATTGTTGTCAACTACATATACTCCTTCCTAAGAAAGAACTTCATGCAGGGAGAGAAGATGTTATCTATTCCCCATGGTAAATTACTGAAAGTTGGGATCTCATATGAAATTTAGATGGTTAGAATAATCAACATTAGATAATGGCCTATCGGTTTGATGTTTCATACTTTTATAAATGCCAAATTGTCAAAAGATTAGGATACATATGATGTAAGTGTATGGTCAACGCTTGGGAGATGGATACACACACGCTGGGATTTATCTCGGTAATAGTAGGATCAAGTAACACATAGATGAGTTCACAGAGGACGCTATGGTGCTGCACATGGACATATTGTTGTTCATGCGTGACAAGCTTTTGTGTTCTCTTGAATAATATATATTTTTTTGTTATCCTACACTTCTATGTAATATCGGTATACATCATGTCTATTTATGTGAGTGGAACTCTTATGTTTATACCTTTCATATTTTATTTTTCACAGCCCAATTGCAAATTCTACTTCAAAAATGAGCTAAGTAGCCGAGTACGAATTCTGGGGTTTGTCAATGTTGAAAGGATTTCCTGAACTTTTGTGAATCAAAAGTGAATTTCATATTTGCATGCATCATCGAATAATTAATGCGCAAAACTGGTAAATTATTAGCTTATGGAAATTTATGAAAAGATTAACTACAGACCCTATAATATTTTGTAGTAAATTTTTGGGACTTAATCTGACCCTGGAATAATTGCTTGCATTTCAGGAATCAATTCAATAGCAAAATCAAATTGAAAATTTATAGCACACAGCCGGGCTCAACAAGTTGTGCCCATTCTGTAACACCCAAAATCCTAATCTAGTCTTTGAGCATGCATAATCATTATGATATCATGTTTAGATGGTTGATTTTAATTTAAGGGTTAAACCCATTTAAAAAATGATACGTTATTAATCAATGCGCGTTTCCACCATATATGTATATTTATATTTATCTGTGGAAATGGTTTAGAGGTAGTTAGGAAGATGCTAAAGTCATTTGAGAAGGAGAAGAAAAGGAAAAGAAAGAAACACGGAAAAGATATTTCCCGCGGTCTGATCCAGAACTCTAAAGGTCTGATCGCCAAAACTTAGAGTGTCATTTAAAGTCACCGACTAATGCTCACTCGTCTCCCTCACTTATTTCACTCCTCACTCACTCTCCTTCACCCAAACCAAGAGAGAGGGGAGAGAATCACCTCGACGCTTGGAAATCGATGGAGAAGACTTCCCCGAGCTCCTTCCTATCATCTTCTTCGCCGGAGATGCTTCCATGCGAGTTCTTCCACCTCAAGGCCAATAACCACCCTGGAGCCTGATCTACGTATCGATGCTTCCCCGGAGTTGGCTAAACCAATAGAAAGCTTCCACACGTTGAGATGAGACTTCCCCTACCTTCTCCCCGTCATTTCTGAGCTCTAATCGGTCCCCATTTTTTTTTAGATCTGAGCTCAACCCATGGACTACTTCATCCATAGGGTCCTTGATTTTGGCCCCGTGCATGTTGCCTATATCACCAAAAAAACACTTCTCTAGTCTTGTAGTATGTTTTGGTACCCTTCATGGTCGAAAGCATCGCTGAAGCCTTAGCCGGCGACCTCACCAAGATGGCATCGGATAGGCTAGCGGTCTGACCGCCGCTAAGACCGTTTTGACAACCAATTATGACTTGCCCGGTCAAGCCTTCAGTCAAACTCCATAGTCAGGAGTCAGTCTGCCACTAGGGCCAGTCTGATCGCCAAACGCATGGTGTGACCGCCAGATCTACTCAGTATCTATTTTCACAGCCCAATTGCAAATTCTATTTTATTTTTCACAGCTCAATTGCAAATTCTACTTCAAAAATGAGCTAAGTACCTGAGTACGAATTCTTGGGTTTTTCAATTTTGAAAGGATTTCCTGAACTTTTGTGAATCCAAAGTGAATTTCATATTTGCATGCATCATCTAATAATTAATGAAACTGGTAATTATTAGCTTATGGAAATTTACCAAAAAGATTAATTACATACCCACTATAATATTTTGTACTAAATTTTTGGGACTTAATCTGAGCCTGGAATAATTGCTTGCATTTCAGAAATTACTTCAATAGCAAAATCAAATTGAAAATTTATAGCACACAGCCGGGCTCAACTAGTTGTGCCTATTCTGTCACACCACAAAATCCTAATCTAGTCTTTGAGCATGCATAATCATCCTGATATCATGTTTGATGTGGTTGATTTTAATTTAAGCTTTAAACCCATTTCAAAAATGATACGTTATTAATCAATGCGCATTTCCACCATATGTATATTTATGTGTGGAAATGGTTTAGAGGTAGTTAGAAAGACCCCAAAGTCATTTGAGAAGAAGAAGAAAAAAAAAAAGGAAGAAACGCACAAAAGATACTTCCCGCGGTCTGACCGGGAAGGTCTAACCGCCAGAACTTAGAGCGTCATTTGAAGTCACTGACTGACGCTCGCTCTTCTCTCTCAATTATTTCACTCCTCACTCACTCCCTATCACGTCCCAATACCGATCAACATGCATTTAAGCATAACCATGCAACATTGGCATCATGTTTAATTTTGAGCAATTTTATTTTTGAGCACCATAGCATCTCGATTTGGATAATAAAAAGAGAGAAAGAAAATAGGAGAGACAGAATAGAATTTGCAATTGAAATATCTTATTTCTCTGACACATGGGACCCAATAGAGTTAGCCAACCACCGGCTCTCCCTTTCCCTCAGCTGCAGCCCCAGCCTCTCACTCCTCTCCCATGCCCTCTCCCTCTCCAATTGAGCAGCCAAGCTGCTACTGCTCCCCCTCTCCCTCAAGCTCTCTCTCATTTCTCCCTCGAATTCCTCCTTCAAGAAGCAAAATCGAGGTACATGTGTGGTACCCTCGTGATCCCTAGCTTCTAGGCTTCCCATCAATCCAAGTATTTTGCACATACCTGAAAGATTTAAGCCGTTCTTGACTTCTTTTGGTGCTCTTGATGTTTGGAGCTAAAAGAGGGATTTGGATGAGTTTGAGCTAGGAAATTGTGTTGCATTGTTGGTGGATGAAGTATAGAACCCATGTGTTAGTGCAAACCCTTCACTCCTTAGATTGGTGAGGTGCACAAATCAAATCGGCCAAAATTTCCCCACGAAGAACTCTCTCTACAACAACCCGGAGGTTCCGGGTGTAATCGGAAGTTCCGGGTAGCACTGGGAAATCCCCGTTGAATTGTACTCCGAAATCGTGTTGGTTTAGTGTGTAAATTGAGTCTAGAACCCTTGGCCTAATGCATATACATGTTTATGTGGGATATATTTCACATGCAAGGTGAATCGGCAAAGAAATTAATGAGAACATGTTTTCTTCTAGAATCTAGAAGATCGGGGTTTGCAACCCGAAAGTTCTAGGTGATCCTAGATAGATCTAACCGAGAACCCCCACCCAGAAGTTCTGGGTAATTCGAATTAACTCTAACTGAGCACCCTCGCTCGTTGCCTCACCCGGAGCATCAGACCCAACCTGGAAGTTCCGGATTGATTTGATTTAGGGTTAGCGGAGCACCCCCATTCGGAAGCAAACCTGGATATTATGGCCCGACCCAGAGGTTTTGACCTCAACCTGGAACCTCTGGGTCAATAAAAAACTGGCAACCCCGTGGAACCCCACCCGGAGGTTAACCTGGAAGTTCCGTAACCCGAAAGTTCCGAGTACAACCCGGAAGTTCTGGATTCTATCAAAGTTTTCGAACTTGTTAGATTGTAGACTTCGTTAATCTTTTGCATGTCTTGTACTTTTAACTTGTTGTTTTACATCTTGTGGCATACATCTTTGCGTTTCTTTCATGCTCATCACTGCATGCATTCTTCTTTAGAGAATGAAGAACCGGAGTGTGACGCAGGCTGACCGAGGCCGATTTAAAATTCTGTGAGTGCTGCGTAGGTAGCATCAGGAAGGCGCCGGAGCAGCAAGACAAGCATCTAAGCATACTCTACCTACTATTTTGGGATCATGTGGTGTCTAAGTGATAAATTATGCCATGTGTATGCTGTGCATGTTAGCGAGTCGGTGTTAGAAAATGGTGGCTCCTATGTTGATGCATTTGCTCCTACCTTGGTTATTTGATGTTTCCTATCCTTGTAACCTGGGCTCAATGATGTGGCTGCCTAACTTAAAAGTTAAACGAGATGCTTAGCAGGGCATTAGGTCATCGGTAGAAGTCGAGCGGTGGAATGTTCCATCATTTGCGAGCTATATGTTTAATTATTGTTCACAATGATAATAACGGTGATGGGTTGATGAGTGGTGAGAATGAGGCGAGATGTGGTCGGTGCTAGGGGTCCATCGGTGTTGTTGGCTTTAGTACTTTCCGTACTAACCACATGTCGATCTAATGGTAAGATAAGTCGATTATCATACACCATGCTAATGCTTGTTGTGTGTCCCTATGACGCGTAAGAGAAAAAGAATAGGGGAAGAAAGGTGGTGGGAGCCGGAGGTGTTTGGGACACACTTGCGGTAACCCTGGTGCCATAGGGGCATATGCAAGTGGGTAGTTCTGGATATGAGAAACATTGACATGAGTACCCCTTGTGTGGGCCTATGTGGTCGTGCAAGTCGAATGGTCCTTAAGTTGTGTGGGTAAAGATGTACCCCTACATGGTGTAAAAATAATTTGAATTGCCGCACTCTCGGTCACGAGCATACTTCTATTCACCCGCATCGGTCGTAGAGTCACGAATGTGGGATGATATGGTATGGTATGTTGGAATGTAGTTGAGATGGTTCTATTCTTAGATATAGTTATGATAGTTCCAGTTAGATATACGTTTATGTCGCTGATTACAGGATAGAATGGTATAGGTGGTCATGTGTAGATGCTTACACATTTATGTCAAAAATTGCTTTCACATGTGAATCTACTTAACCTTGTGGCTGTTCCTTGCTAATCATCCAAATGCATAATCCTTGTAGTCGGGTTATTTATATGTACCCATTATGGATTAAGTCTTGCGAGTACCTTTGTACTCACACTGCTCTTTCAGATTCTACAGACGAGGAGGAGCTAGTTTTAGGCTACTTCACACCCACCGATGTACGTGGCGGGCATAAGTTAGTGCAAACTACTAGAGTGGCTAGTTTTTGGGTGGTGCCTCTGGGCAATGGCTCCACTCACCTTTTGTTGTCAATAGATTTTGTTTTCCGCAATGTAGTGTCTTGTAATCAGTACTGCAGAATACCTCATTAGTGTCGGTTCAAAATCGCCATCATTGGTGGGTTTTGAACCGACACTGATTACTCGCCACTGATATTCAGTGACTATCAGTGCCGGCTATGGAACCAGCACTGATAATTCATTATCAGTGCCGGTTTGTGGATGGAACCAGCACTTATAGTGATTTTCAGTGCCAGTTCCCTGTTAGGAACCGAACTGATATTGATTGATTAACAACTGGTTCTAAAATAGAACCAGCACTGATAGATATTCGGTAGCCAAAAAAATTGCACAATCCAAAATGCATCACATGCACACACATCCATTCTTCTAATATTTAAGACACGATAAACACTTAATACATTAATTCGAACTATATGCATTTATAAAATTACATCAAATACCATTACATGCATAGTTGATATCTAAAATTTCAATTCCAAATATTACATCAAAATGATTCAGTGCATAAATAAGCGCACTAGTTGTTGCTTCAAACGGAAGTTGCATTGGATTTCCGTAAATAACAAAAATGTTACTATCACACTGAAACTTAAGGTGTGACTGGTACTTTTCCTTCCCGGACCTTCCTGCATTGAGGATCAAGTAATGTGTACCCCAACTGCTGGGCAAGAAGACGTAAGATTGAAGTTAAGCTACGATCCATCCGCATCCGAGTGTTCCAGTAGAAATCCTATAAACAAAGAGCAACAATATAAAGGAACAACTAGTGCGCTTATTTATGCACTGAATCAATATAAAGGAAGAATTTAATATTATTGAAATAATCATAGCTACAAATTACAGGTTCATGTCACCAACCGTTTTAGTTGCATGTAACCACGGGAGCCTTGGAGTCATTGCAGCACATCCTCATTCTATTCAAGCGCTTTTAGTTTGAAATAGCTGTAGTCTGAAAACATGTATCCAAGTTGCAGGTTAACCTATTGTAGAAGCGCATGGATAATAGATCTTTCAGCCATAAGTCTTTGGTCTCTTTCGGAGCTTGATGCTGCTAAAGTGATATATCCTTCTTTAGGAAAAGTAATGCTAAAAGAGATAGTGATCTTTATTTTATTGTTATCAGCCAATGTGGTTGTCACCACAGGTGGTGTGCCACCAAGGTCCGCAATAATGTCATGTAGCCATTGTAGATGAGGAACCATCTACATCAATCGGCATGTTAGTTTCTGAATTAGTTAACTGCAAACTACAATATTAACTAACCTTCTTATAATTTATAGCAAAGGGATTTTCATCTCTAAGAATGCAGATGTACCTAGGACAAGTTATAGGTATGTCTACATGCTTAGAGAAAAAAACACCAATGCCATATCAATCGATACATGTGGATAATCTCGCAATTATGTCAGGTCATCATTGGAAAACAAGGAAGTACCAAACTAGTTACTCACTGGGAAGTGATGGTAACATCTAAAATACCGATTAGCGATACACATCTAATATCATGACATACACATCTAACAATAAGCAAACATATTTTGAGCTAAAATATATATCTAATTTCATGACCTAAATTGGCTAACTAAAATTGCTAACTACAATTTGCTAACTATAATTTGCTAACTACAATTTGCTAAATACAATTTGCTAACTTGAATTTGAGAACTAACCCAGGTATTTCATAGCCCTTCCAAGTAGGAATGGGATACACTGTTCAGGATCTGGAGGCCGGGAGTACGAGGGTGCTCATCCGGACCCAGGTGGTCGGATAGGATGGAGTGGCCGCCTCCATGCTACCTAGACCTATGACCTCCACCTCCACTGTCGCTGTTAATCACCATGGGGACATCGAGGAGGCGATAAGGAGGGCAACGGTGGGCCGGCACACGATGAGGACAAGGAGGTGGCGGTGGGCCGATGCACGATGAGGACGAGGAGGCGGCGGTGGTCGGCCCGCGATGAGGAGGTGGAGCATGGGGCCGACGCACAATGAGGATGACAATGAGGAGGCAATGAGCTGACGTGCACTGAGGAGGCTGCGGACAGGGAGGAGGCGGCGGTCGAGGAGGAGGAGCTGCGTTAGGCTGAATGGAACAAACGAGGAGAGTAGCTAAGTGCTGAATATACATATAATAGAGGCATCAGTGCCGGTTCTAGTTCCTACTGGCACTGATAGTGACTATCATTTCTGGTTCTTAAACTCCCACGTGTGAGCAATAATTGAGGCGCCAAGAACTGGCACTGATATATCAGTGTCGGTTCTTGGAGCTTCAATCGTGGTTTGCGCGTGGGAGTTTATGAATCGGTACTGATACATCAACAATATCGATTATGCTTGAACCGACACTGATGAGGTGCTACTTATGACATGTTCTGTAGTAGTGAATGTATATGGCAATGTAATGACTTAATGACATGTAATATATTTTAATTACTCGCCCTTTCTTAAGCTTTGTTGTGATTACCTATGTTGGCAAGGTGTGTGTTTCGATCTTTGGCACAAAACACATGCCTGGATTACCGGAATGGTATTCTGGTTAATCATTGCAGTCGTGATTATGGAAATAATTGACTTAATAATTAATGAGAATACTATTTGGACGGTTCCTCATAGCGTGGTACCAGAGCAAGGTTTAATGAAGTAGCCTAAAATGCTTAGGATGTGGGTTAATAAAATGTGTCAACATCACTAAAGCAACCCACTAAAGTTTATCTTTAGATCCTAAGTGTTTGCTCTACTTTATTCCTCGCCTTATCTTAGATTTTGTCATACATCTTTTTATTGATAACTTGTTAAAATCTTGATCCCTAACTCATCTTCTTCTTAATGGGTTAAGGATAGCCGCTTTGGCCAAATGGTTCTAAGTTGGTGGAGATGAGAGAAGTGTGATAGGGTGTAGTTTCCTTTTCGCGAACGTATGGACGATTAAGTTAACTATACTATGCCCCTAAGTGTAACGTGTTGTTGTATGCTGCACCTATATTGTTTGTTTCTGCATTATGTTATTCCTTATTATGATGTCTTTACAAATTATATTGCATCGATGCAATCGACGAAAAAGGTTTGAAGGTAAGGAACACATCCCGATGATGGTAAATATCAGGGGCTCAATCAGTGCGAGGTAAGGGCCTGGTGTGTCCCATACGGTGATGGTATGGGAAGTGAATACACTAGCAATAACGTATGAACATCCACCATACGATAGTAGTTATGGTCGTCTACCCATATGGCAATTACATCGGGTCTCCCGTAAGATAATGGTACGTGAAGTGAATACATTGGCAACAACGTATGAGACATCGCTCGTGTCACGAGTTGCACAAGCACCATTCGCACATACGCTTTTTTCTTTTCCGCAAATGGTGATGATGGGTGGGTCGATATATGCATGCCTATGATGATTATGATCTTGGTGCTTGTTGGGGAGAGATGCACTCGAGATAGAAATGTGTAGATAGGGATGGAGCATATTTTTCATTTTTATCTCTCATTTGGAACGCATTTACATATCATGGGTTTTAAAGAGCCTAACTACATTCGTGCTAATTTACCTATTCTTTGTTATTCTAAATTCCCATTTGTATCTCCCTTGTCAAGATCTTGTCGTCACTAACCTTGGGATTGACGGCAGGATGAGTACCCGCCAAAATCTTGAGATCTTCTTGAGTGTTCTAATGAGAACAATCTAGTGCTGCCACCACCGTCGAGCATGGCGGATGTGCTAATGCAAATTGAGCAAAACTGTCAAGCGCACACGGCTCTCCTCGAAGCTCTTGTGCCCAACACGGCCCCTCAAGGAGGAGGTGGAGTTGGACGCTGCGATGACTTCTCAAATTTTCTTCGAACTCAGTCGCCCACCTTCATGCGTGCTGAGGATCCACTTGATGCCAATCATTGGCTCTGTACCATCGAGCATAATCTCGAACTTCTCCAGTGTGAGGACAACGAGAGGGCTCTCTTCACCGTCCATCAACTTTAGGGTGCCGTTGGCACATGGTGGACCAACTACCTCGCCGTGCCACCGCTAATCACTAAATGTCTTGGGCGGAGTTCCATTAGGGAATCCGTGATTATCACAGTCCCAAGGGGTTGATGGAAATCAAGAGGCAAGAATTCTAGGACCTCCAGCAGAGAGGAAAGTCTGTCATGGAGTACATGCAGGTGTTCAACCACCTTGCACAATATGCGTCGGAAGAGGTCAACACCAATGAGAAGAAGAAATATCATTTTGTGAATGGCCTCTCATCCAAGATGCAAGACCGCTTGTCGGCTTATGAGTTCACCGATTTCAACAAGTTGGTGAGCACCTCTCTCATGGTCGAGTTCAAGATGAAAAACCACCAAGAGGAGAAGAAGAGCAAGAGGGTTCTGTCACCTTTCATGGGTGGGAGATCTCATCATCCATGGACGAAGAGTCAACCTCCTCCATCTCTCACAGTGACTTCGGCTGCTCCACAACCAATGAGGGTAGTTCGACGTCCGTCCTCCTCTTCACAAGGGCAACCTCCAAGACCCGCAGGATTGCAAGGGAGCATGACGGGTGGTCCTGATGGTCTATGTTACAACTGGGGGCATGTTAGCCACTTTGCGTGAGTTTGCCCTTTTCTGAAGCCAGGAGCCATGGTGACCGCTCCAAGTCCTTCACTGTCAGCTCAGCCCACTTCACAAGCTTCCAAGATGGTGTACATTCCCATGCGTGGCCGAGTGAACCACATCACCACCAAGGAAACTCGAGAGGATGACAGTGTGCTCGTCGATATGCTAATTGTGAATTCTCACCCTGCAGTCGTACTTTTCGATTCTGGTGCATCTCATTCATTCATCAAGGAAGGTTATGTCTTGAGTCACAATATGGTCATTAAGACTCTACCTTCTTTATTCCATATCGATGTGACTGGTGCTAATTTTCAAACTAATTGGTTCATTCCTTTGGTTAATATTCTTATTGAAGGGGTTTCGTTCTTTACAAAAATGATCCTACATGATACTAGAGGAGTGAATGTCATATTAGAAATGAATTGACTAACCCGATATGGTGCTTGTATTGATTGCACCAAGAGGGTTGTTTCTCTCACCTTGGAGAGGGTGGTCCCCACTTATATGCCTTGATGGGTGTGGCATCCCCGAGTCTTCTAGATATTCCTGTGGTCTGTGACTTTCCTGATGTCTTCCCAGATGAATTGCTCGGAATGTCACCCGGCCGAGAAGTAGAATTCTCTATTGAGCTTTTACCCGGTACAACCCCAATTTCGAAGAGGTCTTATCAGATGCCTCCAAATGAATTGGCAGAGATCAAGAAGCAGATTCATGTGTTGCTCTCCAATGGTTTCATTCATCTGAGCTCCTCACCTTGGGGATGTCCGACGCTTTTTGTGAAGAAGAAGGACCAACATCTATGGATGTGTGATGATTACCGTCTGTTGAATGAGGTCATTGTCAAGAATAAGTATCCATTTCCTCATATTGACATTCTGTTTAATCAGTTGACCGGTGCCTGGGTTTTCACTAAGATTGATTTGAGATTAGGCTATCACCAAATAAAGATCCGACCGGAGGATATTCCAAAGACGGTTTTCCCTACCTGTTACGCGCTCTTTGCTATGTCCTTCAGCCTGACAAATGCACCAGCATTCTTTATGTATTTGATGACCACAGTCTTCATGGAGGAACTCGATAAGTTTGTTATGGTATTCATCGATGATATTCTCATCTACTCCAAGACTGAAGCAGAACATCCAGATCATCTCCGAATTGTTCTTGGCAGACTACAAGATCACAAACTCTATGCCAAGTTCAGCAAGAGCGAGTTCTGGCTCAAAGAAGTCTCTTTTCTAGGTCATGTATTATCTGAGAATGATGTCACTGTTGACCCAAGTGAAGTACAAGAAGTCCACAATTAGGTTCAACCCAAGAATGTCACTGACATCTAATGTTTTCTTAGACTCACGGGTTATTACTGTGGTTCATTGAGAACCTTACCAAGATTTCCAAGCCCATGACTGAGCTTTTGAAGCAAGGAAGTGTATTCGAGTGGTCAGTTTAATGTGAGTCAGCTTTCCAAACCTTGAAAAAACTACTCACGACTGCTCCCATTTTTGCTCAGCCTAAAGTACACAAGGGCTTCGACGTCTATTGCTATGCTTGCCACATAGGCCTCGGATATGTTCTCATGCAAGAAGGCCAAGTTGTTGCTTATGCTTCACACCAACTGAAGCAGCATGAAGAAAACTACCCGACTCTTGACATAGAGCTTGCGGCAGTTGTGCATGCTCTGAAAATTTGGTGCCACTACCTATTGGGTAATCTTTGTCGTATCTACATGGATCACAAAAGTCTCAAGTATATTTTCACTTAAGCTAATCTGAATATAAGACAAAGAAGATGGCTCAAGCTGAACAAGGACTATGAGCTGGAAGTTCATTATCACACACTACTACAAAAACTATTTTTAGAGGTAGGTCATAACCCATTTGCATAGGCGTTTAGCCAAACTGCATGTGATCGAAGGCCTGAGGAAATGGACAATTTCCACAGGTGCAAAAGATGTCACCTGTGGAAATATGCGGTTCATTTAAAGAACCGCCTGTGTAAATCAATTATCACAAGCGGTTCCTTAAGTGAACCGCCTATGTAAATCAATTATCACAGGCGGTTCCTTAAGTGAACCACCTGTGCAAATAGCTTTCCACAGGGAGTCTCTTTTGCAACCACCTGTAGATAGGTAGATTTCCATAGGCGGGCGACATAAGACCCACCTGTGGTATGTATTTCATTCAAAAAATAATAAAGAGCATATATTTAATTCTCTCCAAATTTCAACACATTTTCAAGATAGATTTCAATAGCATTTGAATTAACACAAGTCTAATATTTAACACAAATACAAAATTATTCACAAGTACAATATTTTTACATCACAAGTCAATTTACATCAAGCCAAATATCAAGCACAAGTATTATTTCATCTCCCACTCATAAAGCATCGGATGGCTAGCCAATTCCCCTCTGAGATCGAAGAATCAGCCACTCTTGTGGATGACTTCGTGCATGATGAACCGGCACATGTAATATTGGACGTTTTGGATATCTTTGTCTTTGAGAGAGGTGTGGGTAGGTTTGATCATCTGTGCCTGAAATGAAAACACAACTTAAAGAGTTAGAACACTACTGACAACGGAAATAGAAACAAATAAGAATGTGCAAGCACAATGATGACTTACATCCTCGGGGTTCGTTGTGTACCTCCCGTTACCCTAAGAAATTGGCAAACATAATATTCACAAAGAACGGTGTCGAAACCTTGCTTGTGGCACTTTAAATAAAATACAATGTATTCGTTAGTTCGATAAAACTCTTCATCATAAATAGTGAGATACAAGCATTAGAGGTGTGTAATTACCGAAAAATGTGTACAAACCGCCATCGCACACGGCTTGGCCGCATCGTGTATCCCACCTTTCGTTATGTACCACTTATAGGCCCTATTCGAATGCCAATAAGTAATTATCAATTCATAAATGATTTATAGGAATTTTATGTATGAGGATTTTGTTTACCTCTGTATAACATCGATGAGATCTTGGTATGAGTTTTGGGGAAGATTGGCTGAGTCAAGGACCACGAGTCTGCTTGACTTTGGCATCAACATTATACAAATAAAGTGATCGCTACATGAACCTTTATGTTCGGTTCTTGATCGACCAATTAAATTGAATACTTATGTTAGGTTCTGGACGTATCACACTTACTTAAAGTTGTAGGAAGCCATGATGTAGTCCTTGTCTTGCATTTCTAGCATAGCCCTTCCTACGTAAGTTGGCATGTCAAGCCTGCGTGATTTGGTCATTTCTCTTATGACCCTTGCTTTCTCCTTGTTACTCTTCCCCTTAATCCGGGGGTCATCTGTCCTCAACTTCACGACCAAGTTGGGTTGGGAAATTCGTTGTGAATCAATTAATCCGACCGGTATATTCAACTTTTCCACATCGTTAAATTGCATTCTACAGAACAAGTCACTAGTAATTAGCTTCCATAGCATATATTGGTAGATATATGAACATAGGGGTAGATTGTATGCACTTACATGCACCATATGCTTATGAGATTGATGTCTAGTTTCTCGCGGTGGAACAAAGCGTGCATGTCCCTAAAATCCACCATGAGATAGGAGTCTCCGCTTAGAAAAAAGTTAGTGGGGATAGAAGCGGTGATTATGGAGAACCCTGCATGACATGCCCTCATGTACCATTCGTGGAATCTCCTCATCTCTCATGGACCTTCTTGGAGTTGAAATAATGGCATAAATGGCTTGCCATTCTCATATTTCTCAGGAACATCCAATGTAGGCAAGAAATCCAACTGATGGGTACTTAATATTTTGCCGGTCTCTTTCGCGAGATTGCCCTTCGCTGGAGATTTCGGAGCGGATGATGCCTTTGTTTTGGAGGAAAGAAGCCACCTCTTCACTGGATATGTTAGAGTCTTTTTGTATGGGGTAACCATGATAGGGATTCTTTGATGATCAGGTGAAGGATCCCGAGGTGCAGACGCTGGATGCGGAGATGCCGGAGTTGCAGACACTGGAGGCGAAGGTGCCGGAGTCACAGACGGTGAAGTACGATGCGAAGATCCCTGAGGCAGAGATAATGAGCGTAGGGGCGAAGGTGCCTGAGGCGGAGATAATGGGCGTGGGGGAGAAGGTGCCTAAGGTGGAGAGGCTTGGCTCTGGGGTGGAGGTAACTGAGGTGGAGAGGCTTGGATCTAGGGCGGAGGTGCCTGAGGTGGAGAGGGTTGGCGTTGGGGCAGATGTGCCTGTGGCAGAGATGCTGGGCGCGAGGGCGGCCGTGACACTGGTGATTGTAACTTCTGACGAGTGAAGATGATATCCCGTTTGGGCCACATAATGAAGTTGCCGACAGCCTCATCGAGAATCTCGATACCCTCAGGTGTGCTAATGTCTAGCTTGTACTTCATGAAAAGTGGTTGTATCGATTCCACTTGTACCTTGGCGTAACCAGCTGGAATGTCTTAATTGTGAAACATACGGCCTGGAATGGCCTGGCCCGTGGCAACCTCGACAGTGAAGTCTCCCTTACCGACCGAAACATGTAGCATGCAAGGGATAGCCTCTGTGATATCATCTGCATGATATCTCTGGTTATCGACCTGCGTGGATCTGACGCTGCTCGAAAAGACTGGGTTGGTTGGTTGCTCTATCATCACTAATGCTGCCCTTTTCGTCTCCTTTTCATTCCACATTTTTATGAACTGGACCTTAACCTGTTCTTGTATCTCTTCTGCTAGGGTCTCCTTATATCTATTACAGGTCTTATAATGGCCCGCGGTGTCTGGGAACCCATGCTTTTATCCCACTTTTGATCCGATGCCTCGAGTGCGATCCGGGTGTTCCTTGTTCACCAGGGCCTTGGTAAGCAGATCATTCTCCCTGTCGTGCTCTAGAGACCCTTCGTTAGCAATCCCTTGAATGGTCTGCTCGGGGCTTTTGAAGGGTACTCGGTTCGTTCTGACTAAGCGTAGACCCAGTTCCTGCTTCGCTCATCATAATTTTTCAAAGGGTTGGGATTCCCAGCCCGGGCAGCCTCTTCTTCTTGTCTATTCCATTCAGAAATTTTGGGGGCGTACCCAGATGAGCCCAGGTGATGGTGATACTTGTTCTTCTTCGCAAGGTGCTTGAACGATTCACCCAGTTTGATGGCCTCAGGTGTGGTCTTCTGGCTAACAAACTCCGTCCATATTTATTAAAGGGTACCAAGTTCTTCTTCACAAAGTCCTTATTAAGATCACTCTTCTAGTCCCAAAAGCTCTTTCCCATAGTTTTCAATGCATTCTGTTTGGCGGCATCCTCTGTTCCCGAAGGGAATCGGATGGTTCTCTGCAATGTTGCCCACAGGAACTCCTTCATCTCATCCAGCAGCAACTGCCAATCAGTTATTATGATTGGGATGTACTCTTTCACAAGAAATTCGCAACTGTTGTGGAATTTAGCGCATGCCTCACGAGGTGCAACAGGTTCCCCTTCAACCCCAACTTGTGTTATTGTATAAGTGCCGATCGGCAACTTGTTTATGCTTTGCTCGCCGTGTCTTCCTTTTAGCATACCCCCAGAGGGACCTGAAGTTTCGAGCATAGAGGGAGTGGAAGGTTGTGGCGCAGATCTTTGCACCCTCACCATCTATAGAGAAAAAAAATGGAGAGTTGACATAAACAAAAATATTCCTCCATTTAATTAAGAAGTATAAAATGCATTAACTCAGCTAAATACCTCTTCGGCGGGATCGTAGTCATTGACACTTTCCCGACGTCAGCTCTCCCGCTCGCACGGAACAGGGCTCGGGCTGTAATATGGGCCCGAGCTTTCGCTGCTATCGGAGGAGGACGGTTGGTGCGAGCTTGGTTTGACCTCCTGCTTATATCCGCCCCATCTTATGCCAGGGCGCACTCTATTGGGAGCAGCCTCTGTACCGGGCAGGCCTCTATTGCGAGTGTCCTCTGTACCGGGGTGTCCTCTATTGTGAGCGACCTCTGTGCCGGGGAAGTCTCTATTGCGAGTGTCCTCTGTACCGGGGCATCCTTTATTGCGAGCGGCTTAGGCTCCTATCCGACCTCCTGCTTCCTTCTGGTTTTTTAGGAGTAACTATTCTCTTTTGCCCCATGGTACTTACTCGACCACTGGATTATTGTTACCTAGAAAAAACCGACAAGTATGCATCATAAGGAGGAATTGAGTTAATACGAAATATGCAAGCAAGTGAAACCTTTGAACTTATGTTGAGTTCCTGAGTTTTCTGGACATTTACCAGCCTTAAGAACTAAACCTTTGAAAATCCTGGCTTCAAGCCACACATTTGCTGACTCAGGTGACTCCATGATACTAGTTCACACTCTCACCTTTGAAAATGGTTTAGTGTAGAACCTGAATTTTTACGTATAACATAAAAGAATAAGGACACAGAAGCTTTAACAGATCACAAAGAGTATGCAGTTGGACTACTGGATGGTATGTGAAAACTAGCTTTGGTTGATTCCAAGTCAATTATGCCTACTGTGATAACTTTTGTAATAGGAATCTCGGCATACAATGCATGAAAAGAAATAACAAAAAGTATCATCATCTTTATTAGCATCTTGATAACAAAAAGTGGCCTCTAATGCCTCAGGCATTAGCCAACAGCTGAATACGCAGATAAACTTGAAGAAGGGTATAAGATCAGTGTGCATGGATCAGTTCATTACATATGTTTTATAGCATGTCTTTCTGCCCAAAAAAATTTGTGCGATGTTTAACTCAATTGTCAAAAAATGGACTATTACATGGAAGGAAATGCTAGAAAGCATCCAACAAAAAGCTGCTTACGCTAGGCTTTCATTGAAGCGATTTGTCTAGTTAAGAACTGGACTAGAGAACGATATGCATTGCCCAGGAGACCAATTTACTTAGGTCATCCATGGCAGCCTTTCCAAGCAATCAGGGGGAAGAAAAAAACTTGAGCCTCTTTGGATTCAGGAGATTTGTATCCAAATCCTTATAGCTCAAATTTGAACTGAAACTTAATAATTCCTAGAGAAATCTCCCTCTCACGCAAACGCCCCATAAGAAAGATTATTTCTAACAGTTTGGGAAAGACAAGTTTCGACTTTCAATTATTTTGGGTGATCAACAAGTTAATTTTGGAGTCTAATGAAAAACTCAATAGTAAAAAGGTCCACAGCCTAGTATTATCAACACAAAAAGGATGTCAAGTGAAGAACCTACTAAGTAGACCTTTTTCAGTTCAAATCATTTCAAGTAAAAAAAGGTGCACGGAGCCAGTAAAATGCCCCATCAGCAGCAAAGCTTGCACAAAAATCAATAAGGGCCATCATTCACAGGAAGATGCATTGCATAAGAAACAGATGGTCATTTCCATTTTCTAGTAGCTATAGGATATAATGTCCGATACTTTCTCCAAGGGATTACAACACTAAAATGAGGCATAGCCAACGTTGGCCCTCAGTAAGCTCAATAATGTCCCCCAAACTACTTTGTGCAAACTGCAAAGCCAACCCTTGTTCAATTGAGATAAATTAATTTCTTAATAATCACATGAAGGACTCAGGCATTCGGGCTTGAGGAAAATCCTGGCTTCAAGCCACAAATTTGCTGACTCAGGTGACTCCATGATACTAGTTTGTTATAGGTAAAGCACGACAGAATCAAATACGAGACACGATTTTTACGTGGAAAACCCTTGCGGGAAAAAACCACGGGTGCCAATCGGCGATCTTCACTATATCAGGGATGTGTATAATGCAGGAGATTACAATGAGCGTCTTAGCTCTCCTTGCAGCTTACAAGATATATTTATAGGGGTGGACACATACGACTCTAGTCTAATACGAACTGTTCCGGAATATGGGCCGAAGGCGTCCCTTGTCTGGCCCAACAAGAATTCGGATCACAATCCAACAAACTCCACCTTGAGACGAATTCCATCTTGTAGCAAATAAAGAATCATCAATAAACTCCCTTCAATAATAAATATCACCGACGCCAAAAGTCTCTAGAACTCAAACCGTAACACCAACTAAACTTGAGCATAGCTCAAATTTAGTAGCAGGAACTGGCTTTGTCATCATATCAGCAGGATTATCATGAATGCTTATCTTGCATATTTTAATATCACCTTGAGCAATGACATCTCGAATATAATGATACCTCACATCAATGTGCTTTGTTCTTTCATGAAACATCTGATCTTTTGTAAGGCAAATAGCACTCTGACTATCACAGAATATATTAATGCAAGAATTATCTCCACAAAGCTCAGTATACAAACCTCTTAGCCAAACAGTTTCTTTGCATGCTTCAGAAATAGCCATATATTCAGCTTCAGTAGTTGATAAAGCAACAGTAGCCTGCAAACATGCTTTCCAACTAACAGCACAACCACCAACGATGAAAACATAACCTGTGAGAGATCTCCTCTTATCCAAATCACCAGCATAATCTGAGTCAACATAACCAACAAGTCCATCTCCAGATTTTCCAAACTGCAAACAAGCATTAGAACTACCACGCAGATATCTGAAAATCCACTGAACAGCTTTCCAATGCTCTTTGCCAGGATTAGCCATGAATCTACTAACAACACTCAGTGCATGAGATAAATCAGGACGAGAGCAGACCATGGCATACATAAGTGAACCAACTGCACTAGAATATGGAACTCTAGACATGTACTCAATATCATATTCTGACTCAGGACATAAAGCTGAAGATAATTTGAAATGAGTAGCTAATGGAGTACTCACTGATTTTGCATCATGCATATTGAAACGACGAAGGACCTTCTCAATATAACGTTGCTGACTAAGATATAACTTGCCAGCTTTCCTGTCTCTAATGATCTCCATGCCAAGAATTTTCTTTGCTGCACCTAAATCCTTCATCTCAAATTCATTACTCAACTGTGATTTCAATTTGGCTATTTCTGATTTATCCTTTGCAGCAATCAACATATCATCGACATAGAGAAGCAAATAAATAGCTGAACTATTAACAATCTTCAAATAGACACAGCTATCATAATTAGAACGCTTAAAACCATTAGAGAGCATAAATGAGTCAAACCTCTTGTACCACTGTCTAGGAGACTGCTTCAAACCATAAAGAGATTTCTTTAATTTACAGACAAAGTCTTCTTTTCCAGGAATAACAAAACCTTCAGGTTGATCCATATAAATATCTTCATCTAACTCCCCATGTAAAAATGCAGTTTTAACATCTAATTGCTCAAGTTCATAATCACGCATAGCAACAATACTGAGTAAAGTGCGAATAGAACTATGCTTCACAACAGGGGAGAAGACGTCATTATAATCAATACCTGGAATTTGGCTATAGCCTTTAGCAACCAATCTTTCTTTATACCTTGCTACTTCATTAGGAGAAATACCCTCCTTTCTTTTGAAAATCCATTTGCAACGAACAAGCTTCTTCTCTTTTGGCAATTTGACTAAATCCCAAGTACCATTCTTTTCAAGTGACTCCATCTCATCTTGCATTGCAGTCATCCAATTATTGCAATCAGCAGAAGTAATAGCCTTATTGTAATTAGAAGGTTCTGCATTACCTTCAACTTCTTCTGCACAACTCAGAGCATAAGCAGCAATATTACACTCCTCAATTAACCTCTTGGGTGGATTAATTTGCCTTCTAGGCCTATCAACTGCAATAGAATGTTGTGTAGGCTGCACAACGGATGAAGGAGGTGGAGCACTAGATGAATCATGATGAATAAATAAATTTTCAGCAATAGGTGTATCTTGGACAACGGTATCTGGTGTACTTTCTGCATTAATAAAATGCTCCACCTGCACGCTAGACCTCTGCTGACTCTGAACAGGAGCGTTTGGCAACATAGCAGATTCATTAAAGACAATATTCCTGCTAATCACCACCTTTTGTGTTGCAGGATTCCACAATTTATAACCTTTAACACCAGATTTATAACCCAGAAAGATGCATTTAACAGCTCTAGACTCCAATTTACCATTATCAACATGAGCATAAGCAGGACAACCAAAAACTCTCAATTCTGAATAATTAGCTGGAGAACCAGACCATACCTCAATTGGAGTTTTCTTATCAATAGCAATGTTGGGTGATCGATTAATAAGATAGCAAGCAGTGGAAGCAGCTTCAGCCCAAAAACGTCTATACATACCTGCATTAGACAACATGCAACGGGCCCTCGAGATGATAGTTCTGTTCATACGTTCAGCTACACCATTTTGTTGTGGAGTACCAGGAACAGTGTAGTGTCTCATAATACCATCAGACTTACAGTATGAATCAAATTCATCAGAACAGAATTCCATCCCATTATCAGTGCGAAGCTTCTTTACCTTCTTTTCAGTTTGCCTTTCAACCATAACCTTCCACTCTTTAAATGCTTCTGATTTATGCTTCAAGAAATAAGGCCAAACTCTTCTCGATTAATCATCAATAATAGTTAACATATAACGAGAACCACCTAGTGAAGACCTACGAGATGGTCCCCATAAAACAGAATGCACATAATCAAGAATACCTTCTGTTGTATGAACTGAAGTGTTGAATTTCACCCTTTTATGCTTGCCAAAAATACAATGCTCACAAAATTTCAGCTTGCCAATACTATGTCCATCAAGAAGACCTCTCTTACTCAATTCTGCCAAACCAAGTTCACTCATATGCCCAAGGCGCATATGCCAAAGATTAGTAGCATCAGAATCTAATAATGAATGTGAACTTACAGCGGCATCACCTGTGATTGTAGTGCCTCGGAGATGATATAAATTGGCAGATTTCAAATCACCTTTCATTACAATAAGAGAACCTTTTTTCACCTTTAAAATACTATCTCCACCTGACCAATCATACCCTTTATTATCAAGAGTACTCAAAGAAATAAGGTTCCTTTTCATACCTGGAACGTGCCTCACATCTGTCAAGGTTCTAACAATACCATCATGCATCTTTATCATAATTGATCCAATTCCAACAATTGGACGTGGGTTGTCATCACCCATCCTAACAGAACCAACATCTTGAACAGAATTATAAGTGGTGAACCAATCTTTATGTATGCATATATGAAAAGACGCAGCAGAGTCAATAATCCATTCATCACCACTACTAGCACATCCAGCAAAAGCAACGAGAGTCTCTCCATCAGAATTATTATTGGAAGCAGCAACAGATGCTTTACCTTCTTCATTAGATTTACCTTTCCTCTTTTCTTTTATTCTTCAACTTGTAACATTCAGATATGTCATGATTATTTTTCTTGCAATACCTGCAGAATTTTTCTTTTCCTCTGGACTTTGAACGACCCCTGTAACCGTTCGAACTTTTATCTCTTTGGCTATTATGTGAATTCTTCTCCTTTGTCCTGCCACGCACAATCAGACCTTCTCCATTGGAAGTAGAGCCATCAGTAGATACCATCTGTTTCATCTTTTCCTTAGCATGCAAGGCCTCATAAACTTCTTTCAAAGTTAGTGTATCATGACTGTATAATATGGTATTTCTGAAGTTTGCAAAAGAAGTAGGTAATGAGCACAAAAGAATAAGACTCAAATCCTCATCATCATATTTTACCTCCATAGACTGTAGGTCAACAACGATCTCCTTAAAGACCGAAAGATGATTCAACACAGAACCACCCTCCTGTAATTTGTGCGTGAACAACTTCATCTTCAGATGCATTTTACTGGTTAGATCCTTAGACATGCAGATCGATTCCAGCTTTAGCCATAAAGCAGCAGCATTTTTCTCCTGCGAAACCTCTTGCAAAATATTGTTTGATAAATGAAGATGAATTTGTGACAAAGCCTTACGATCCTTTCTCTTTTCTTCATCAGACTAAGACTTTTGATCTTTATTTCCAAAATTATCAAGCGTATCATCTAGATCAGTGTGCGTAAGAATAGTCCGCATCTTTACTTGCTATAAAGAAAATCTTATATCATGATCTAGCAGCGGAATATCATATTTCATAGAAGCCATAGTGAAAAGTAATCAGCAACAAAAAATAATCTGCAGCGTCTCTGGTACAGCCTGTGTGCACCAAGCAATAAGCTGAAGAAGTCCTGGTATACTTCGTGTACGCTTAGCAATGAAACCAAAACCAATCTTCTGGTACGATTCTTGTGTGCACGTAGCAAAGATACCAGGTTTTGGCTTTTCACGAGCAGGCCTTGACTTGAACCTGTCCTTTTCTTTTCTTCACGTGAGGACGTCTGGGTGTCCTCGGGACTTGCTTCTTTTTTCCTTCTGATTCGATGGCTGAATCGCTTGCTTTTTTTCCGGTGGACTTGCCTTTTCCCTGGTGAACGGGCGGGTTCGAATCGGAGCTCGGGACTTGCGCCGGCCTGCAGCGGGGAAGCGCGTGGATCGGCGAAAGACCGGCGGCAGCGATCGGGAGACCGGTCGACTGAACGAAGAGAAAAACTCGACGGCGAATAGATCTATTTTTTCTTGTGCTCGTGTGTTTTGATCTGGCTCTGGTACCACTTGTTATAGGTAAAACATGATAGGATCAAACACGAGACACGTTTTTTACGTGAAAAATTCTTGCGGAAAAAAACCACGGGTGCCAATCAGCGATCTTCACTGTATCAGGAATGTGTATAATGCAGGGGATTACAATGAGCGTCTTAGCTCTCTTTGCAGCTTACAAGATATATTTATAGGGATGAACACATACGACTCTAATCTAATACGGACTGTTCCGGAATATAGACCGAAGACGTCCCTTGTCTGACCCAATAAAAATTTGGTTCACAGTCCAACATAGTTCACACTCACCTTTGAACTAAACCAGTTTTCTGCACTAAGCTGCATGCACGCGTGCACCCACAGACCTAAACCTATCTCTAGCCATGCTCTCGAGTCTACTAAAAGTGCTCGCTTCACACTTGAAATTTGACCAGGAAGAAAAGGGCAATCAAACAAAATGAAACATGATTTTTTCTGACCCCAGAGACTACAGGAGGTTGCAGCCAAGGGGATTCTCAGTCTAACATACATTTTTTATTTGCTAATAAGCATATTTCACATGAACCAAAAGTCTGGCTCATGTCTAACATATGTCTACTTGGTATTCAGGACTTAGCATTTCTATTTTTCTCCTACTGCACTCAAGATCACGCTGAAATCGGTACAAACTCAACGGCATGATGGTTGGCATCACACAGAGAAGAAGGAAGGGGCATCACACGGCTCGGCCGGAGCACCGGCTACGATGGCTCGGCCGGGAGGGGGATGGCACTACTCACCACGGATTCGGCAGTAGTCATCGAGGAGGAGGCGGCCGGAGTCGGGGAGGAGGTGGCAAGAGTCGGGAGGAGCGCGGGCTGGGGAGGAGGCAGCTGGAGTCGAGGGAGGAGGCGGCCGGTGTCGGGGAGGAGCGCGGACGAGTTAGGGCTTTGGCGGCCGGGGAGGAGCGTTGCTGGAGTTAGGCCTTCGGTGGCCGGGGAGGAACGCAGGCCAGGGAGGAGCGTGACCAGAGTTGGGGCTTGGGCTGCCGAAATCGAGGGCTTCTGCGACACGGAGGAGAGGCAGTCAGTGCAGTCTAGGGTTCCTGGGGGCTCACACATGCTATATATAAAAGTTCATTTCCACAGGCGGTTGACGTAACGAACCGCTTGTGAAATGCATTTTCACAAGCGATTCACTACTTAACAAACCGTCTGTGAAAATAGATTTACATAGGCGGTTGACATAACAAACCACATGTGAAAATGCATTTACTTTGTATTTTTATTTTTATTATTTCCCTGAAAAATTCTTCTATTACAAATTCTACATGCATATATTTAAAATAATATATCATATTGTTGTATTATATATTTTTGTTATATGGCAATGCGTATACAATCATTTTTAAATATGTTTTTTTACAGATCTATTGGGCATTATCATTTTTGTCACTTTTGGGAATCAATAAGCACATCGAAAATTAAGTTACATAACATGAAATATCACATTAAAAATTAATTTACATAACATGATTGTCACATTGAAAACTAAGTTACATAACATGGCACTATTTGCCTTGAACAGTTTTTCATACACCATCAAGGCGCATATAGGGCATCACAGATCTATCGAGGGTTGCTTCTACAAGTTTGGTCTTTTCTGGATCTCCGAAAGGCGGCATGTCATCGAACGGATTGTATTCTTCCTCATCCTCCACATTCTCAACTCTGACAATTCTTTGTTCTCCAGCAACTACTGCATGCTTCTTTTCTTTCGTAGGGTCGATTATATAGAAAATATGTGCAACGTGATCAGCGAGTACCCACGGGTCATCTTTGTGGCCTACAATGCTAAGGTCGACAGTTGTGAACCCGTAGTTGTCCACCATCACACCATTTAAATGTTTGACCCATTTGCACCGAAAGACGGGGATTTGCAGATTCACTCCATAGTCGAGTTCCCAGATTTCATCTATGAACCCATAGTAGGTGATATTTTCCTCCCCTGCTGTGTCATAGGCTTCTATCTGAACGCCGCTATTTTGGACCATGCTCTTATTGTCCTTTTCTTTGGTATAAAACGTGTACCCATTAATGTCATACACTTTCCATGACGTAACTAAATTTAATGGGCCACAAGCCAATGTTTTTACATTTTTTTATCTATGGATTCACCATCTGTAAGGTTTTGGTTCTTGAACCACATGGTGAAGCGACGCTTGTGCTCTTTCAAAATCCAATCATGTGAGCGGCCTTGATTTTCTGTGTGAAGCTCATCTAGGTGTTGCTCGATGTACAACGCCACTATCTGGAGCTACTGCAAGATAGTGAAATGTGCTTCTTCCACTGCTTTTGTAATCATGATCGATGAATCTTTTCTTTCCTTTGGTCCCTCTCCCAGACAACCTCCCCTTATGTCGAGATACAAATACACCAATCAGTTTAGCATCTTTTATGTAATCGATGCAACACTCGACGACTTACTCGGTACTGTAACCCTCGATCATGGAACCCTCTGGGTGAGCACGATTCGGTACATTGCCCTTGAGAATGCCCATGTACCGCTCAAACGCATACATCTGATGTAAGAATACAGGGCCCAGTGCAATTATCTCATTCACGATATGAACCAAGAGGTGTACCATGATATCAAAAAAGGATGGAGGAAGGCACATCTTAAGTTGGCACAGAGTCTCTACCAGTAACTATGTAGAGAACCCAATTTTTTAGCATCGATCACCTTATGAGCAATTGCGTTGAAGAAGTGACACAACCGTGTGATGACCACCTTTATGTATCCTGGCTTGATACCCCTGATTGCAATAGGGAGCATCTGCGTCATCATCACATGAAAATTGTGAGACTTCATACTGATTAGCTTCAAATCTTTCATCGAGACTAGTTACTTGATGTTGGATGAGTAACCAGTTGGGACTCTCACCTCACGTAAGCACTTGCACAATGCCTTTTTCTCCTCAAGTGTCAGAGAGTAGTTAGCCGGGGGAAGATAATATTTCCAATTTGTCTGTCTTCAGGGTGTAGGTCTGGCCTGATTCCAAAATGTACCAAGTCCTTACGTGACTTGATTCCATCCTTTGTCTTGCCCGGTATGTCCAATAAGAGGCTTAGGATGCTATCACACACATTCTTCTCAACATGCATAACATTGATGCTATGGCGAACGTCCAAGTCCTTCCAGTAGGGAAAATATTTAAAGAAAATCGGCATCTTCTTCCACAGCATGCCTGCTGGCGTCTCACTTTTCTTCCTCTTTTTACCGTTCGGTGGCTTCCCAAAAACAACTTCGATGCTCCTAACCATTTCAAACACTAGTGCCCCATTGCAAGGTTTTGGGCTAGTACCTTGCTCAATCGTGTTGTCAAAATATTTCTTCATCTTGCGGTATATGTGAGTTTTTAGTAAGTACTGTCGATGTCACGTGTACACTACCTTCTATGAGTACGGAAGGTACACAGACGCGGTTTCATCCAAGCACACTACACATCCTTGCTTCCCTTCAACTTGTCCCGATAGGGAAAAAAGGGCAAGATAATCGCTGATGGTAACAAAAATCATAGATTTCAGCATGAAGTGCTAATGTCGGAACTCATCCCACACCCGGACCCCATCGTTCCATAGTTTTGCCATATCTTCCATCAGTGGTTCCAGAAACACATCTATATGGTTGCTAGGTTGTTTCGGTCCTTGGATAAGAATTGACAGCGTAAGGATTCATTCCATCGGTACTGAACGTGAACCTTACATTCCTTGGTTCTTCAGTGAAATCTGGATACATGGCATCGAACTTTCTCCATTGGCTAGCATCAGCGGGGTGTTGAAGCTTAGTTCCATCCTTCTTACGCTTGTCGAAATGCCAACGTATCAGTTCAGAGTTCCTAGGGTTCCAGTACAAACGCTGCAAGCGGGAGATCACTAGCAGGTACCACATCACCATGGTAGGACTTTTTCTCTTCTTCTCCACGTTGGAAGAAGTGTCTTCTTCGTCACAACGAGAAGTACTCTTCTTCTTCTTCTTCTTCTTCACATTGGCGGAAGCATCTTCGTCCTCAGAATCATCATTCTTCTTGTACCGACTCGCATTGCACACTGGGTATCTATCCAAGACTGTGTACTCCTTACGGTACATGATACAGTGGTTTGGACACGCATGTATTTTTTGCCCATCCAATGACAATGGACATATGAGCTTCTTCGCTTGATAAGTGGTGGTGGGCAACGACTTAGGCTTTGTAAGCATGTTTGCTAAGAGACTCAACAGATCCGAGAAACTCTTGTCAGACCATCCATTGCTGGCATTCAACATTAGAAGTTCAAGCACCGAATGCAACATTGTAAACTCCTTATCACAGCCCTTCGATTCCTCATACAAACTTCCTTCGATGCCTTCTGTAATACCTCAAAATTATCTAAACCTCTTGTGTCCCTTAAAACATGCAGTTCTGCGTGGTGCAACATTTCCTCCAGATCAAAATCAATATCATCATCCACCATAACATCAGTGTCGCCTTCGGCTCCCTCATCATCACCATCCATTTGATCAGCAGCAATGTCGTCATTTGGTTTGCTTGTACATTGTTCGCCGTGATTGTACCAACATGTGTAATCCTTGACAAAACCTCTCAGTATCAAGTGTCATTTGATTATGCTTGATTTGACCTATAATTTCTGGTTCTTGCAGTCAGAACATGGACAATATATTTCCTTTGTCTTCTTAGTCAAAGCGTCCTTCTCGACGGCTTCAATAAAAGCAGAAAGTCCTTTGATGTATATTTCTCCATGTCTTGGCGCATCATACATCCATGCTCTATCCATATTTAACTTCAACCACAGAATTAGTCAAAGCATCCTTCTCGGCGGGTTCAATAAAAGCAGAAAGTCCTTTGATGTATATTTCTCCATGTCTTGGCGCATCGTACATCCATGCTCTATCAATCTTTAACTTCAACCACAGAACTAGATACATAAATTAATTAATTAATAATAAAATCAATTTTCAAAAAATATATTTTTAAAATATAGAAAAAAATGGGCATCTTATTATTATAATATGTCTACGAAATTGAATCTACATTTGCGCAAATTTATGGCTCAAAACAATGTGGATTCATTACTCTCTCTCCCTCTACATCTAGATCTAGATCAAGAGAAAAAATCCCCATTCATGATAAAACATCCTAGAGACTTAAAAAATATCAAATTAAAGCTACATTTTTGAAATATAATGCTAGAATCATGTGAATCTACACAATTGAATCAACATTTCAACAAATTTAGCTAATCTAATAATCTATGGCTAGAACCATAAGCACTCTAGAATATTTTCAAACCCTAAATAATCAATAAATCTAAATCTATACTTAAAAAAGATGCTACCTAGAGATGAGATACTCTTACCTTAGATTTCTCCTCCAGGGAATTCAAAAACAAAACCTTACCCCTTTGTTTTCAAATTTTGCGTCCGCCACTTGAGCTATACTGTTTGAAGAACAGTGAGCTTGGTCTGAATCGAGCTCCCCTCGGTAGGCACTATTTATGGAGACCATTTTCACAGGCGGTTTACATAATAGACCGCCTGCGAAAACTAAGCATTTTCACCAGATGTTCCTTATGTGAACCACTTGTGATAATGGAGTCCATTTCCACAGGCGGTTCCTTATGTTAACCGCATGTGGAAACGAAGCATTCTATATGTGGTTTCTTATGTGAATCACCTGTGATAATGTAGCTATTTACACAGTCAGGCCACAACCGCACGGGGCCTCAACCTACTACTCAAGCGGTTTGTCATATGAATCACATGTAGAAATGAACAGTAGGTGTCTCAAAAAATAGCTTTTGTGGTAGTGACATCGGCAAGTTGAATGTTGTCGCTGATGCACTGAGTCGAAAGGCTCGATGCAATTGTCTCTCGCTCTAGCCTAAAGTTACCATGCTTTGTGATGATTTTCGAAGGCTCGGATTCAAGATGGTTTCGGAGGGATTTCTTGCAAATTCTGGAGATCAAATCAGAGAAGCTCAAAAGGATGACATGGGCATGGCCCGAATTCGAGACAAAAGGAAGGAAGGCAAAGCTACCTATTTCTCTAAAGATGATCAGGGTGTCTTGTGGATCGGGAAGAGACTAGTGGTCCCTAAGGGTCCGGAGCTGAGAAATAGGATTCTAGATGAAGCTCATGATTCATTGTTATCCATTCACTCAGGGAGTACCAAGATGTACCGAAACCTTATGTCTATATTTTGGTGGACCTGCATGATGTGAGAAATCGCTCGTTATGTCATGGAGTGTGATGGTTGTTCGATAGTAATGGCCGAACACCTCAAGCCGACTGTTATGCTCTAGCTCTTACCTATTCCCTCTTGGAAATGGGAGGATATATGTATGGATTTCATTACCGGATTACCTAACACCTCTCAAGGGTATGACTCTATTTGGGTCATTGTGGACCAACTCACAAAGTCAGTGCACTTCCTCCTTGTGAAGACTCGATACAGTGTCAAGGACTATGCGGAGCTATACCTCACTCGAATTGTTTGGCTTCATGGAATTCTAAAGAAAATCATCTCCAATCGAGGCACTCAGTTCACCTCTCATTTCTGGAAGAGCCTTAATGAAGCCAAGAAAACCGAGCTTTTTCATAGCACCGCTTATCATCCCCAAACCGATGGTCAAACTGAGAGGGTAAATCAAATTCTAAAAGACATGTTGCAAGCTTGTGCTCTCACATATGGGAAGAAATGGGAGATTTACTTACCATTTGCTGAGTTGTCCTACAACAACAACTATAAATCGAGTATTGAAATATTGCCATTCGAAGCTCTCTATGGCCGAAGATGTCGAACGCCGTCGAATTGGTCCGAGTTCGGCGAAAGAGCTTTTCTCAACCCAGATTCAGTCAAAGAGGCAGAAGAGCATATGCTGACTGTTCGCTAGTGTCTCCTCATGGCTCAATCTTATCAGAAGAGTTATGCGGATCGCCGCCGAAGAGAATTCATGTTCTCCATTGGAGATTTTGTATATCTCAAGGTGTCTCCTCTCAAGGGGATTCGATTCTTTCAAGTCAGAGGGAGGTTTTCTCCTCGCTATGTAGGGCCTTTCCAAATTGTTGCTCAGTGAGAAGTGGCTTATCAGCTGGAGCTACCTCCATCCCTCTCCGCTATGCACAACGTCTTCCATATCTCAAAAGTGAGAAAATACCTTCGAGTCCCAACTGAAGTCATTGAAGTTGCAAATCAGGATTTGTAGCTGGATCTCTCTTATTACAAGTGACCCATAAGGATTTCGGATGAAGCCGAGCGCAAGTCTTGACGCCACTCCATCAAGTTCATCAAAGTGCAACGGAGTAATCACTCTGGAGATGAAGCGACGTGGGAACGTGAAGATTGACTCTGTGCTTCTCCAATCTGTGAGTGTTACCTTAGTGCTATCTCTCACAGCGTGGTATTTTGATGTTGTCTGCATCATTTCTTTACCGCTCAATTCATGAAGTTCCTAGAGTCACCGTACTCTCCCCTAAGCTCACCCGAATCTCAGCACGAGATTCTTTTAAGAGGGGGAGATTTGTCACATCCCCAAAACCATAATCATGTATCTAAGCATAATCATGTAGCATTAGCATCATGTTTAGTTTTGAGCAATTTTATTTTTGGAGCACTAGAGCACATTGGTTTGTGTAATAAAAAGATAG
Organism: Phragmites australis; assembly: GCF_958298935.1. Lineage (NCBI taxonomy): Eukaryota > Viridiplantae > Streptophyta > Magnoliopsida > Poales > Poaceae > Phragmites > Phragmites australis. The sequence goes on along the minus strand of NC_084923.1, from coordinate 31,519,382 downwards.
AAAGAAAATGGGAGTGAAAGAATAAAATTTGCAGTTGAAATATCTTGTTTCTCTGACGCATGGGACCCACTAAAGGTGGCCAACCACCCTCTCTCCCTCTCCCTTAGCTGCAGCCCCACCCCCTCACTCCTCTCCCATGCTCTGTCCCTCTCCAATCGAGCAGCCAAGCAACTGCTCCCCCTCCCCCTTAAGCTCTCTCTCATTCTCCCTCGGATTCCTCCTTCAAGAAGCAAAATCGAGGTACGTGTGTGGTACCCTCGCAATCCCTAGCTTCTAGGCTTCCCATCCATCCGAGTATTTTGCACATACCCGAAGGATTCGAGTTGTTCTTGACCTCTTTTGGTGTTCTTGATGCTTGGAGCTAAAAGTGGGATTTGGATGAGTTTGAGCTAGGAAATCGTGTTACATTGTTGGTGGATGAAGTCTAGAACCCATGTGTTAGTGAAAACCCTTCACTCCTTAGATTGGTGAGGTGCATAAATCAAATCCGCCAAAGTGTCCCCACGAAGAACTCTCTCTGCAACAACCTGGAGGTTCCAGGTGTAACTCGGAAGTTCTGGGTAGCATTGGGAAAACCCCGTTGAATTGTACTCGGAAATCATGCGGGTTTAGTGTGTAAATTGAGTCTAAAACCCTTGGCCTTGTGCATATACATGTTTATGTAGGATAAATTTGACATGCAAGGTGAATCGGCAAAGAAGTCAACGAGAACGTGTTTTCTTCCAGAACTTGGAAGTTTCAGGTGATCCTAGTCCCGAGAACCCCCACCAGAAAGTTCCTGGTATAGCCTGGAAGTTCCAGGTGATTTGAATTAACTCTAACTAAGCACCCTTGCTCGGAGCCTCACCTAGAGTATCCAACCTAACCCGGAAGTTCCGGATTGATCCAATTTATGATTAGCCGAGCACCACCATTCGGAAGCAAACCCAGATATTCCAGCCTGACCCAGAGGTTCCAACCTCAACCCAGAACCTCCAAGTCAATAATAAAGTGGCAACCCGAGGACCCCCACTCGGAGGTTAACCTGGATGTTCCAAGTTCTACCCAGAACTTCCGGATTCTGTCAGAGTTTCTGAACTTGTTAGATTGTAGACTTCATTAATCTTTCACATGTCTTGTACTTTTAACTTGTTGTTATGCATCTTGTGGCATACATCTTTGAGATTCTTTCATGCTCATCATTGCATGTGTTCTCCTTTAGAGAACGAAGAACTGGACTGTGACACGGGCGTGACCGTGGGCGATCCAGAATTCTATGAGTGCTGGCGCCGGAGTAGCAAGGCAAGCATCTAAGCATACTCTACCTACAATTTGAGGATCATGTGGTGTCTAAGTGATAAATTATGCCATATGTAAGTTGTGCATATTAGCGAGTCGGTGTAGGGAAATGGTGGGTAGCTCTTTTGGTGATGCATTTGCTCCTACCTTGGTTATTTGATGTTTCCTATCCTTGTAACTTGGGCTCAACGGTGTGGCCGTCTAACTTAAAAGTTAAACGAGATGCTTAGCAGGGCATTAGGTCATCGGTAGAAGTCGAGTGGTGGAATGTTCCATCATTTGTGAGCTATAGGTTTAATTATTGTTCACAATTATAATAACAATGATGGGTTGATGAGTGGTGAGAATGAGGCGAGATGTAGGAGGTGCTAGGGGTAGGTTGGGAGAGGAACCCAAATGCCATAGACCGCTTTGCATCGGTTAAGTACCGTCTGTCGGTACCGTTGGCTTTAGCACTTTTCGTACTAACCATAAGTTGATCTAATGGTAAGATAAGATGATTATTATACACCATGCTAACACTTGTCATGCGTCCCTATGAGGCATAAGAGAAAAAGGATAGGAGAATTAAGGTGGCGAGGAGCCAAAAGTTGATACTTCTGGGTATGAGAATGGTTGACACGAGAACCTCCTTGTGTGGGCCTGTGTGGTCGCGAAAGCCGATTGGTTCTCAAGTCATTTGGGTGAAGATGTACCCCTTGCAGGGTGTAAAATCAATTCAAATTTCTACGCTCTCAGTCATGAACATGCTTCTGTCCATCCGCATCGGTCGTAGAGTCAAGAATGTAGGATGATATGGTCTGGTATGTTGGGATGTAGTTGAGATGGTTCTATTCTCAGGTATAGTTATGATGGTTTTAGTTACATATATGTTTATGTCGCTGATTATAGGATAGAATGGTATAGGTGGTCATGTGTAGATGCTTACACATTTATGTCAAAAATTGCTTTCGCATGTGAATCTACTTAACCTTGTGGCCGTTCCTTGCTAATCATATAGATGCATAATCCTTAAAATCGGGTTATTTATATGTACCTATTATAGATTAAGTCTTGCGAGTACCTTTGTACTCATGCTGCTCTTTCAGGTTCTGCAAGCAAGGAGGAGCTAGTGTTTGGCTACTTCACTCCTGCCGATGTAGGTGGCGGGCATGAGTAGTGCAAACTACTCGAGTGGTGAGTTTTTGGGTGGTGCCTCTGGGCAATGGCTCCACCCACCTTTTGTTGTCAACAGATTTTGTTTTCCGCTGCGTAGTGTCTTATAAATGTTTATGGCAATGTAACTACTTAATGACATGTAATATATTTTAATTACTCACACTTTATTAAGCTTTGTTGTGATGACCTATGTTGGGAAGGCGTGTGTTCCGATCTTAGGCACAAAACACATACCGAGACTACTGGAATAGTATTTTGGTTAATCATTACAGTCGTGATTATGGAAATGGTCAACTTAATGATTAATTAGAATATTATTTGGACGGTTCCTCACAGCGTAGTACCAGAGCAAGGTTTAATGGAGTAGCCTAAAATTCTTAGGATGTGGGTTAATAAAATGTGTCAACATCACTAAAGCAACCCACTAAAGTTTATCTTTAGATCCTAAGTGTTTGCTGTACTTTATTCCTCGCTGTGTCTTAGATTTTGTCGTACATCTTTTTCTTGATAACTTGTTAAGATCTTGATCCCTAACTTGTCTCCTTCTTAATGGGTTAAGGATAGCCGCTTTGGGAAAATGGTGCTAAGTTGGTGAAGATGAGAGAAGTGTGATAGGGCGTAGTTTCCTTTTCTCGAACGTATGGACGATTAAGTTAACTATACTATGCCCATAAGTGTAATGTATTGTTTTGTATGCTGCACCTATATTGTTTGTTTCTGTATTATGTTATTCCTTATTATGATGTCTTTACAAATTATGTTGCATTGATGCAATCGACGAAAAAGGTAAGAAGGTAAGGAACACATCCCAATGACGATAAATATCAGGGGATCAACCAGTGTGAGGTACGGGCCTGATGTGTCCCGTACGACGATCGTATGGGAAGTGAATACGTTAGCAATAATGTATGAACACCCACCATACGATGGTAGTTATGGTCGTTTACCCATGTTGTAATTACATGGGTCTCTTGTAAGGCAACGTGACGTGAAGTGAATATGTTGGCAATGATGTATGAGATGTCACTTGTGCGGCGAGTTGCACAAGCACCATTGGTGCAGACGCATTTTTATTTCTTCTTGTGCAAATGGTGATGATGGGTGGGTCGATATAAGCATGCCTATGATGATTGTGACCCTGGTGCTTGTTGGGGAGAGATGCACTCAAGAAAGAAACGTGTAGATAGGGATCGAGCATATTTTTCATTTCCTATCTCTCATTTGGTACACATTTACATATCATGGGTTTTTGTCACACCCGATTTTAAGGACAAAACCAAGTGCAGCTTATATGTGCCCACAAAGTTTAACACATATAAGGATGTCATAGGTGAGTAACAAAAGCAATACTTGAACTTACAACCGTTTACTTCTTACAAAAAGACTTCACCTAAATGTCACACCGGGTTTAAACGGCCAAAACCAGATGCGGCTTATGTGTGTACAGGATGTCCAACACACATAAGGGCGTCACTGGTGAAGTAACAAAAGCAATATTTTTATAGAATAAACGTTAAATTATTACAACAATTGACATATATTGTCTTCTATGATATCTGCAGCGGAACAGAAGCATTGATGTCCAACAATACCGCAAGCAACTAACCGGGAGACACGCGCCTATAACGTTACAACCTCATATTGATAGTCTTCAACAACTTCACTCACTTAGCAGCAGCACACATGTCGCATGGTATAGGGAAAATAGCAAGTATGAGCACATGACGCGCTTAGCAAGTGTGGGAAAGATAATGATATGCAGGCTTATGCCAAGAATAGGTTAACACATGGTATATTTTGCGTAAATATGAGTAATGAAAACATATTTAGACTTAAAAAAGCATTAAACAATTATTAAGTGAATGTAACCCATACAGTGCAACACCTAGCATACAAGACTCCCCACCTTGCATACCATAACCGTCTACTACTCCCTGTACTATAACCAAAATCACAACCATCTAGTACTCCCTGTAACAGAACCATAACCACAACTAAACCCATAACCACAACCCACAAATCATGTGAGGATCCAAGTCTCTCATAACCGTGAGCACGGTTGTTATAACAGTATTACACTCTGCAGAGGTTGTCCAGCTTTCCCCACGAGTCAGTGAATTCCATGTTGCCGTGTTTGCAAGACACTTAACACACGCTAGTGGTGTGCCGCCAGGAGATCACTACGAAGCATTTTCCATTCATTAGGTCCTGGTACTCCAACGAATACCAGCCAGGTGTCTAACCAATATGCTAAGCCTTACCCATATCAGCCTCGTGGTTGGTACGGTAATTCTTGGGTTGTTGCTCCACGAACCGGTCCTTATATGTGATACTTGGGCAATGACTCTCCAACTATCCAACAGGGAAAATAACCAACAAAACCTAACACCTCTGCTCGGAACGTATCCACAAGCCCACCACAAGAACCAACATCCCCTAACACATTCTTTGCCCAAGTCCTAGGTTTTCATGTTACTAAAACAAGTTCATCATCACCATTGCGTATATCCACTAACATGTATATGACACTTCCCAACATTCTGACAGCATGGCTAAGCAACTCTACCCACAAGACACCTAACCATAACCCACTTAGGCTTCAAGGGATGATAAGGGAAAATCTTGGGAAAACTCTAACATAGGTGACTACCCATCACATTAACAGATATTGCATGTAATTTTATAAAATAAAACATTTAAAACATACATTTAAGATGATCAAGGACACTTACCTTTTACCCAATGTTGCTCAGTGTTGTCGAAATCTTGGTCTTGAAGTTCCTCGATCTGCTCTGGAACGTTATTGACTAATCGCGAGAACTACCGACAAACAACACAAAGGAAAACACTAAGAACAACATACCAAAAATCATCAAAGCACTTTAAAAATACTAGGGTTGGATAGGGATGATTTTAAAAATATTTAGACGCAAGAATCGCCTAAATTAGAGTTAAGATGAAAAGAGAACAACTTTTGGGAGATGGATTAGACTGAAAAGGAAATGCTGATTTACTGGAACTATCTTTCTATGGGAAAGGTTTATTGCACAATCACTGTGTCAGGCTTGAAAACATTATTGCGCAAGATTCAAGAAGTGTAGGGCAGACCAGACTTTGGTGACTAGGCTAAGGAGAATGATGTGGCGCTGACTTGGCATGCTATGCAGGTACCATCTTGGATTAAAGAAGGAATACGCTGAGATCTAGTATCTACCACCTATGATGGATCAAAAAGGCTGAAGGTTGCGCTTCTAGATTAAGAATACTACTGGTGACTCTATGTAACGGTGGTGGTTCGGGTTTCATCGAAGACAACGATCGGGCACGTGGCCACATACATCGATGTTGAGCTTCAGTGGTGTTTCAGTGAAATGAGGGAAGCATAGCATAGAACGCGGAAAGACTAACTCAGTGGTATGGTTGGTTTTGGAAGGGGTCATCCGAGGTAGCGGCAAAACTGCAGCTAGGTTTGGTGGTGACAGCAAACAGATGCAGGAATGAAGACGCTCGCGTTCCAGGAGATTGGCTATGAAATTTGATAAACCGTTTGAACAGAGATGTTCATATATCCCGGGGACACAGTGCTAAAGCATACTTTTGGGTAGATCATCCACTGAGAGGAAGAACAATCAACGAAGATGAGACGGGTGATGATTGCGATGTGCTGTGGTTGGCAATGGAATCCTGGTCGTGTCACTGCACAAACGGGGATGGGCTCCTAGGGTCACATAGAAGACTCGATGGGACACACCATGGAATGCGAATGCAAATCTGGTGTGCGTGCAGAACGCGTTCAGAAACCGGACAGCGGGTATGTCAACCTTGATTACGGTGGTTTGGCTACTCTACTGGCCGACCTAGTTGGTGAGGGAATGGGGTACATGCACCAGTGAAAGGGCTTGGTGATTTTGACCTCTGGTCGGTCGGAAACATCGATGCCAATCGGCAACAATGCAGCTGTCCACGATGGCGACAACCGTGGCGGTGTAGATCGGACTTTGGCCAGGGCTGGGACTTGGCTAGGGACTTAGTATGACGCTAAAACAGTAGTAAGGGAGGAAAAGAAGGGGTCCTCACCTTGCTTTGATGTTCGAGGAAGGAGGATTCGCGGAGAAGACAACAAGGTAGTGCATCACGGGCGGCGGCGAACGGCGACGCACAGATAAGGCAGTAGCGACTTCTAGGGTTTGATGGCATGGAATAGGGATAGGAGAGGGCGTGCAACTCATATTTATAGGGCCAGGGGCGGCTGGTTGAGCTGGAGTCCAAGCCGAACATGAATCGGATTCGAGTTCGAGTCGGTTACGGTTTCCTTTTTCACAACTCTCTATTCCAAGGATGATATCTCCATCGTCTGGACTCCAAATTGGATGTTTCTTGACTCTAAATTGTATTGAAAAGATCTACAACTTTGATAGTCATTCGAACTTCTGAAAACGCCATCTTGATTTCCACAAATGCACCACAAGTTAAACTATTTGAACTCAGACTTCTGCGCAGCACTGATTTCGGGGGCCATAACTCTTAGCTCAGTTATCCAAAATGGCACTTCCATAGGTTCAAATCAAATCTCTCAATGAGACCTAGAACTTTGGTATTGTCAAGATTTACATTTGAGGCCGTTTGAACTCCGAAACTTCATGAGAAGATGAGGCTGTCTAGGACTCCGCGAAAATTTACAGATTTTGTGTATCCTTTGTTGGGCCATGTAGAAGACTTTTCTAAGGGTTTGGACTTGAGCAAGATTGAGCCCAAAGATACTTTAGGTATATCTAGGGTTTAGAAAAGAAACTTTTGCAGAGAAATTTGAATAGGATTTGAATTTGAATTGAGTTTGGAGTGAATTTAAGAGGAACGAATAATGAGGTTGAACAAAAAAATAGGAGTATATAAGGAATTTGAATTTGGATTTGGGTATAATTTTGAGAAAGAGGAGAGATTGGCTTTAAACAAGGATTTGGATAAGATTTGAATTGACCTGGAGAAGGATCAGATATGATCAAGAATTAAATAGATGATGAATTCAAGGGTTTTGAATTCCAACCATTAAAATACTTAACTTATTCACTACTGAGTTTTGTAAAAACCTTTTCAAAAATCTTTTTCACTCAAAACAAACAAAGAGAAACAAAAGGAAAAAGAACTCTAATGCATTTACCTGGCTCCTAATAAAACTCAGCATGCAATGCACACAAAATAATAACCTATATTGATTGATTGATTAAGAAAATAGGTTTTAAACCTATTCTACTAGTGAAGCTATTAAATAATCTTGGAAAATTTTAAAAAGTTAAGAAATCTGAAAATCAAGGTGTTACACTAAACAACTTTAATAACTAAACGACAGCATCTAATTGACAGCAACAGGACAAAAGCATCGGTGACCAAGCACTCCATAGGCATTGACCGAAAGACACGCTCCTAGAACATCAGGTCGTCGTCTTGCTAATCTTCAAAATCTTCTACTGAGCAGCATATGTATTGTGGGAGATAGCAAGGGTGAACATATGGAGTACTCAGCAAGTGTGGAAAAATAATGATATGTAGGCTTACAACAAGAATAGGCTAACACATGGTATATTTGTGTAAATGTGAGTAAAGAAAAGATATTTGAACTCAAAAGCATTAAGCAATTATTAAGTGAATGTAACCCATACAGTTCAACACCTAGCATACAAGACTCCCGACCTTGCATATCATAACTGTCTAGTACTCCCTGTACTATATCCAAAACCACAACCATCTAGTACTCCATGTACCAAAACCATAACCACAATCTATAACCACAATCCATAATCATGTGAGGATCCAAGTCTCTCATGACCGCGAGCATGGTTGTTATAACGGTTTTTACACTCTGCAGAGGTTGTCCAGCTTTCCCCACAAGTCAGTGAATTCCATGTTGCCGTGTTTGCAGTGTGTCACCAAGAAATCACTAAATGACATTTTTCACTAATCAGAGACTAATCTAGTATGCATCTACCCACTAGGTTTCATCGCTAGGGTTTACGTGAGTCCAACTCCTACCTAGAAGCGCTCTTTTGTGCTGACACAACACACACTGGATAGACTCTAACTAGTGTATCATGCCTTACCTATATCAGTCTCGTGGTTGGCATGTTACTTCTTGGGTTGTTGCTCCACGGACTAGTCCTTACTTAGGTTACTTGAGAAAACAGTAAACCAACATCATAACCATGACAACCATCAAAATCACTTTGCTCAAGGCCTAAGGTTTCATGTTGCTAGACTATTAACAAATTAACCACTATTGTTGCATATGTTTATTAGTCAAGATTATAACACTTCTCAGTATCCCAAAAGTATGGCTAAGTAATTTACCCACCAAAAATACCTAACCATAAACCATCTAGGTTCCAAGGGATGATAAGGGAACATATAGAGAAAAACCCTAACACAGGTGACTACTCATCATATTGATAGACACTGCATGCAATTTTGTTAAACAAAATAGTTTAACTCATAGGTTCAAGATGATCAAAGACACTTGCCTTTTCCTTGCTGCTGCTCAGTGCACTCTTGCTCCTGGTCTTGACGTTCCTCAATTTGATCTGGGGCGTTGTTGACTAATCGCATAATTACCGGCAAAGCACACAAACAAAATACACTAAGAACAGAGCACAAAATAAAAGAACATAAAGAAGCCACCATAGCCGGGACAAAGTGTGATTGAATTGGAGAAGTCCTAGGAAATTTGTTCTCATCGGATGGTCCAATAAAGAAGGTGTTGCACTCACCGGAGCATTTTTGACAAAGCGGACATAAAGCTGAAGAACTCACCGGATGGTCGGGTGATTATCAAGTGTGCTCACTGGAGCAATTCTTCCAGAGATAGGTGTTGTGCTGAAGAATAGGGAACAATTGACTGGATAGTCCAGTGCTTGATTTGTGCCCACCAGAGGAAGTGCACCGGAGTATTTTCCAGGGCAGAGGAGAAGATGAAGATCTAACTGGATAGTCCAGTGTTTGGAATGTTCACATCGGATTGTAGCACCAAAGCATTTCTTGCAAAGGCGACGGCAAGTGTTGAAGAATGAAGAACAACCCACCGGAAGGTTCGGTGCTCTCAAGATCATCTCACCGGAGCTTTATTTCCAAACAGGGTTGAAGTGGTGCGGTCTAGCTCAAGAGAACTCACCAGATAGTCCGGTGATAGAATTCAAGTTACACAGGAGTATCCGGTATTCAGGATGGTTTTGAGTAGGATCCAATGGCTAGTTTCTGATGGTTTACACACCGGATTGTCCGGTGATTGTACTACTGTTATCACCAGACTATCCAGTGTTAACAGTTTCTGTGAGCTGTTTTGTTAACAGCTAGTTTGAGTCTTTGAGGCTATAAATACCCATCCACTCTGTCATTTGAAGGGTGGCTGTCCAGAGAAACCCATATACACTTGAGAAGACACAGGATAAAAATTCTTTGTGTCGAGTTTGCTTTCTCTATAGTCTTTACGCTTCCGCATTTATGTTCTTGCAATCTACCTTTGTGCGTTTACTTTCATAGAGTAGTTTGCTAAGATTGGCTATAGGTTGCAAAAATTTTGAGCGGAGAAATTGAGATAGATTTATCCGAGTCAAGTGCTCAGTAAGATCACCGCCTATGAGATGACCATGAACATAGGGGTAGAAGCTTCTTCCTCATCCGACACTAAGAACCTTACTCTTACAAGCAAAAAAGCTCAATGTCAACACTTGAAGGCAAGGATGAGGATACAAGGGCAAGAGTCTAGCTCAAGCGAAGATGATGGTGATCAAATGAAGAGAGCAATGAAGAGGATGATCGAAACACATCAAATGATGAAGAAATTGATCCCAAGATCGCCAAGCTCTTCTCAAAATTAGAGAAGAATGTGAAGAGGATCAATGCCATGATTGATTATCTAATCTCTATTGAAGACTTGGTCAATACAATTGATCATATCAAGAAGGATAAGAAGACCAAGAACAAGAGGGAGATAAAGGGAAGAGCCAAAGCATTTGCAAGTGTAGGAAGATGGGTAAGCGACGATAAAGAGTCAAGCTCATGTGATGAAAGCCTCACCATCCTCCCCTCAAAGAAAAGCTCTTCCTCAAGGGTATCATCACAGAAGTCATCTCGCTAGCCATCTCACAAGTGCCTTATTGTCAAAGGTATGGATAGTGATGTAAGTAATGATGAATTCGATGAGAATTCCCCCTCTCAAGAAAAAATCCTTCATTTAATCAATGAGCAACAAAATGCCCTTAGAAAACAATATAAAGAAATTAAAAAAATTCAATGCTATCAATGACATTCATGCTACATTTGTTTCTAATTTTGAACAATTATTAAGCAAATTCAATTTGCTAAACAAGGAGCATGAAGAGCTTAAGGAAAAATTTGAGTGCATTGAATTTCAATCTAAAGCCCCTTTGGAGCAATCTACCTTTCTCTTTAATTTTAAATCTAAGGTAGATATTTCCACTTCTTGTGATGATTTGATTGATTTATCGAGCTCACCCCTTTGCAATGAGATATGCATTTAGAATATTATTGTAGAACCATCTAACAATCTCATTGCACAAGAGAATGATGAGCTTAAGTAAGAAGTGGAGAAGCTCAAAAAAGACTTGACAAGATTAAAGGAAAATAATGTGTCCAACCTCCTCAAGATACCCGTGCTACCATAGTGAAGAAGCATGCGGAGGGGTCAACCGTGACATGCTTCAAATGTCATCAAGAAGGACACAAGTCTTTCCAATACAAGCAAGTTAAGAAGTAGACCAAGGAGAAGAACAAGATGATGAACCTCTCAAACAAGACCTCCAACCTCTACACTAAGTTGAACTACAAGAACATGACCAAGAGCAACCACTACAAACTCAAGAAGAAGGAAAATGGCAAGGTGGTTGCACATATGGTTGGGAGAAAGGACCGGCGGTGGAACCAACCTATTTAGGTGCCCAAAGAAGTCATCACCAATATTGAAGGGGGCTCAATCAGTTTGGGTTCCAAAGAAGACTTGAAGTCCACAAGTCGGCTCAGTAATTTAGAGATTTGGCTCACAAGATGAAGTGAAGGTTTAAGCAAAGAAGCTAAGTATATAAGATTGAGTGCATTAATGAAGATCATGATCCTCATATACCCAAATCCCTATCCATAGGTGAAAGGTATTAAATGTTAAATCCTCTAAATTGATGAATTCACTTGCCTAGTTTAGAATTGCATATGCTTATTTCTATTTATTATAATGCTTAGTGTAGGTTTTTCATATGGTAGGTTGTTTGTGTTTCTCTCTCTCTTATGAGCAACCTACATGGTTTATTAGTTATAGGTTTCTTACGTGACACTAGTTTTTCAATTGGTATCCTTTAGGTGCCATGAATCAATCTATAGGATAAATTCCCCTTTGTTATCGATAACAAGTGCATATCTCTTATAAGTATTCAACACTTGTATACACACATTAAGGGGGAGTATATCCTATGGGTTATGATTTTGAGACTAACATATTTTTCAAGTGATATCTTTTATAGTCTCATGAAGCAATCTACAAGTCCCCGGAGGTATGCAATGCTTACAAGCTTCAATTGGTATTATTTTCAAAACTTTTGTTCATTTAAACAACCTCCATGCATAATATGGCATAAACTTCCTATATTGACATATTGTTTAGTTGTGCATATGTTTCTTTCCCATCATATGTATGCACACATATAAAGGGAGTTTAGACTATATTATGTGAGTTTCATGAATTGTGATCCATGTGCTTTCATCTCTATTGGTACCATGTTCTTGATTTGAAACCCATCAAGTGGTATTCTTATAGTTGGTATCATTTTATTGGACAATAGTTTATGAAGCTCTCTCACATGTGTTTTAATGCTCTTTCTCGAGTTCAACATGTGTTTGTAGCCCTTTTTGAGATTATTGGCAAAGGGGGAGAATTTTGATGACCAAATTAAGAGGCATGCCTAGTGGAGAACAAGTAACAAAACAAGATACCAAGTTTGACAAAGAGAGACTCATTTACATTTGGTATCAAGATCATGCAATAGAGAAGCTCTTGCATGGATCGATCAAGAGAGATAATGGCAAAGGAGAAAGGGGCAGCCACAACAAAAGGGGATTAAGTGGTAAGAATATACATCCAAACAATTTGGTAAGGCTTTGTGCTCTTTACAATTGATGTCATTTATTATTTACCACTTGCTTTGTTTATGTTGTCATCAATCACCAAAAATGGTGAGATTGTAGCAAGAATGGCCCTATTATGCCATGATCGTGATTTTGGTGATTAACAACAATATAGTCAATGTGACTAACATGTTTGTCAAGTAGGTTCTTTAGTAGGTCTCATAGATGCAATACATAAAGAAGCTATAGTAACCGGGATAAAGTTTGGTTGAATTGTAGAAGTCTCAAGAGATTTATTCTCACCGGATGGTTCGGTGAAGAGGGTGTTACACTCACCGGAGCATTTCTAACAAAGGAGGAGAGAAGGCTAAATACCTTACCGGAAGGTCCGGTGATTAGAAAGTGTTCTCACCGGAGCAATTCTTCCAGAGAAGGGTGTTTGGTGCTTCGTTTGTGCACACCGGAGGAAGTGCACCAGAGTATTTTCCAGCGCAGAGGAGAAGATGAAGATCTGAGCGGATAGTCCATGGCTTGGAATGTTCACATCGGATTGTAGCACCAGAGCATTTCTTGTAGAGGCGACTGTAAGTGTTGAAGAATGAAGAACAACCCACCAGAAGGTCCGGTGCTTTGAAGTTCATCTCACCAGACCTTTACTTCCAAAGAGGGTTGAAGTGGTGCGGTCTGGCTAAGACAACTCACCGGATAGTCTGGTGATGGAATTCAAGTTTCATTAGAATATCCGGTGTTCATGATGATTTTGAGTGGAATCCAATGACTAGTTTTTGATGGTGTACACATCGGATTGTTCAGTGATTGTACTACTGTTGTCACTGGACTATCCGGTGTTAACAGTTTCTTTGAGCCATTGGGTTAATGGCTAGTTTGAGGGTTTAAGGCTATAAATACTCATCCACTCTGTCATTTGAAGGGTGGCTGTCCAGAGAAACCCATATACACTTGAGAAGACATCCAAACCACCAAAGTGCTTAAAGTGATCATCCAAGGCGATTAGAGGGTGCTTAGTACTTATAGGCCTAGTGAGTTGTAGCTAGGTGTTGCAACTTAAAGAAGGGATCGAGGAGTGATCCTAGCTTATACCAAGTGGTACGTCGGCACCTTGGAGTCTTGGTGATTCGCCGGTAACTTGAGTCTAAGTTGCTCAAGCTTGTTAATCCTCCGACTTGGTGTGGAGCGGTGGCAAGACGCTTGTATAGGGATGCGGAGACCCTTACCTTGGTGGCTCAAGCTCCGAAGTGATCACGACTGCAAGCAACCGGAATAGAGGCTAGTGGTGAGGCCTTGCCTTGATGGCTTAGCGGCTCATCCTGCTTGAGGCCTTGCCTTGCTGGCTTGGTGGCTCAAGAGCCGTTAGCGCATGCCAACTGAGAGAATATCCTTGGTGGAGCTCCAATGTGGACTACGAGTGGCATTCATGCCATCGATACCATAGGATAAAAATCTCTTATCCCGAGTTTGCTTTCTCTACCGTCTTTGCACTTTCGCATTTACATTTTTACAATCTATCTTTATGCATTTACTTTCCTATAGTATTTTCCTAGGATTGGATATAATTTGCAAACTTTTTGAGCGGTAGAATAGAGATACTAGATAAATTTAGATTACATTTAGATAGAAATTAAAATAGATTTATCTTGTAAAGTTTTTGAAACTATTAGTTTCTAAGTATTCTAATTCACTCGTCTCTTATGACGTCACCGATCCTCACATCCGGACAACCAAAAAACATTGAGAGCGTAGAATAGGCTTTTTTTTATAAAAAAAATGTTATCAAAGGCAGATCCGTGAGCGTATAAATTTTATCGATACTTTGTACAAATTGTGATACAGACAGCACAGAAAATGTATGAGAAGGTTCGCAGAAATTGCTCCACAACTCAAATGGACCGCCAAGTGACCCAGATGTACGATGTTATTATGAAAATTTCAACAGTTAGTATTTTTAATGGAACTGTTTACTTTAAAAATGTTCCTTCAGGTGTATCGATCCTTTGTGTTGAAATAGTATCCCATTGTGCATGGACATACAAAATCAATCACAACTTCAAATTTGAAAAGTAGCTATACCAATGTTCATGGACATGCAACAAATCAATCACAACTGACTCGGTCATGGAGAAAGTTCTACAGATAAATACTAATATGTGGTGTACATTTTGTTCCGTATACGGACTGGACGGACTAATTTGTTTGACTTCTTTTCTTTCACTAGGTCATACCAGCAGGAACTCTTCTGAGTTCTGAGACATAACATTGAATTATTTTCACGATGTCATTTTCTTGTTAATATTTGGGTAGGTCAGGAGTCATCGTTTTGGTTGTTTCTGTTGTCCCTTGTATGTTACATTTCTCCGCCTATTAACAATCTTTTGACAGATTATTTGTCAACTCAGGAACAGGCCACGTTTTGAACAAGCTCGACATCTAATAGTATACCTGTGTACAAAGAAAAATTGCTCATCTAGATAAGAGAGAAAAGCCGTTAAGCCTTAGAAAGTTCTGATATTCCGGAAGCAAAGGTCACATTATCCACTGCAGTTGTACCTGGTTTAGTTGCATCTGCAGGACTCATGTGCTCATTAACAGATATAAAGATTGTCGACACTCTTTTTTTGTATTACTTGCTTTCAAGGTACATACTGTGATTAAAAAAGAAAGTTAAATTAGGACCATGATCTCAACACAGGTCAACCTAAAACTCTCTCTCTCTCTCCCTCCCTCCGCGCGCGTGTTTGTTCAGAAATAGTATGATGTTTAGAAATTCCAGAAATGATAAGATTCTTGGGAGACAAGCGATCCGATAGGTAATTTTGACCATTAACTTCCAAAGTGTATCAATTTTAGGCAATACAGCACGGCAGCACGTATGCAAACACGCAGGCTTGTATCCAAAAGTCCACAGCAGCGGCAGATCGTATCTCGCACGCGGGCTTGTTGAACCATGGAGTTAGCGTGTATGAAGCGTCGAATCAGTAACGCGTCTTGAAAGCGATGGATGCTCCAAATGGGCCACGCGCCCACGCGCGAGCTGACAAAAATTTTCAAGTCCTGATTCAGTTCCGATCCCTCACTCAGTCCAACCATGCATGGTCGAAGAGACGGCCACGTCGCCTCAAACTGCCGTCACCGGATGCGCAGCGCTCGACTTCCACGTTCCGATTTAAGGATTAGTGGCGAGTCAAGATTGACGGTGTGTGATAAATGGAAATCAAGGAAAATTGAACGATGGCAGCATGTAGTTAGCAAGGCTGCCAAGGCAAATAAGTTTTAATCAGAGTTCTTTCAAGAAGCAAGAAGTTCCGAAGCTGCGACGACGCCGTAAAGTCGGTAAAAAACCAGTACACGCGATACACAAGCTAGGTAGGTTGGTTATAAAAGGCACCTAAAGGGGTGACACGAGCAGCTGCGAAGCAAACAGCCACGCACTGCACATTACAGGCACAGCTGCTTATAAAAGGACAGCGTGAGGTGGTGAGCCTTTCCGCCGTAGAAAGGTGGTTATATAGCTGCATGGCACGCCACTTCACGGAGGAAGATGCTGTTGGGAAGATAATGGCGCATGCCAGTAGAGGGGGTAGCTTGGAGATCGTCCCTCACAGCGGCGACCTGGAGCTGGAGCTGCAGCCGATTGACGTGCTGCGGCAGGACTCGCTCTACCGCGACGCCACGAGGCCAGCTCACGGCAGCCACCATGGACAGGTATACATAGATGGGCTGGCTAGATCTTCTCGATTTTTTGTGTTCATGAACATTGTAGATGAGCATGCTACGCTATTCACTTACATATGCGTCTTTCTCGACCTTACAATCGGTTCATTCATGTGTACTGTCTACAGGAGAGCTGGGTCCGGACGATGAGGCTGGCGTTCCAGTGCGTGGGGATCCTGTACGCTGACCTCGGCACGTCGCCACTGTACGTGTACTCCAATACCTTCAAGAAAGGCGTCGGCCAGCCCGACGACGTCCTCGGCGTCCTCTCCATCATCATCTACAGCTTCGTGCTCTTCACCATGATCAAGATTGTTTTCATCGCCCTCTACGCCAACGACGAGGGTGACGGTGCGTGCGCCGTGGTCACGGCCGGCCTTTCAGGCTCAAGTTTCACTCATTTTGATCTAGTCGTCAAGCATTAGATGGCATATCGCCATCGAGGTCAAGCTGAACGGAAAAACCTTACATATGTAGAGACTGATGAGATATTGACATGGAGCTGCTGTTTCGTTTTTTGTCAGGTGGGACGTTTGCTCTCTACTCGTTGATCTCGCGGTACGCAAAGGTGTGCCTGATCCCGAACCAACAGGCCGAAGATGAGCTCGTGTCACGGCACAAACATCACACAAAGCCGTCGGCGACACTTAGGAGAGCTCAGTGGATGAAGAACCTGCTGGAGACGAGCAAGGCAGCAAAGATTTCGCTATTCTTGCTCACCATCCTTGCGACAGCGCTGGCCATCAGCGACTGCATGCTAACCCCTCCAATATCTGGTACTGTAAATAGATGTATTTGTGTACATGATAGATGCTTACGAAAACAATTGTTCGCCGCATTTGTATGACCTGACATGACTTTGCATGTTTAAATTGCTCAGTACTGGCGGCGGTCAACGGCCTGAAATTGAGAGCCCCTCATCTGACAACAGGTAGCTAGAGTAATAGAAAGACACATAGTAGAATACATATTTTGCTTGTTTAGTCGAGTGATCTTATTTAACTAATCTTGGATATACCATTGGAATTCAGGAAATATAACGTGTCCTTAGATGCTGCAAATAGTCACCTCTCTATATATGCATATATGTACTTGTGGCACCAATTTCAGTGCCTACTTTTCTCCTGAGGAAATCTCGCAGACAGTGCACCCCAAACTAGTTAACTGCAAAAGTTGACTGTGATTGAATCGGTCAATCAAACTACTCCAATACATGTTCCAGATTTTCTTTTTTACAAAAAATCTTATGCATACAGAAAAGGACATGCATTGCCCAGCATCTAGAGTTTACTTCTGATGCGTTTAGTTCTGAACAGATGAAATGGTATGGATCACCGTGGCGATTCTAGTGGTGCTCTTTGCGATCCAACGCTTTGGGACAGACAAAATTGGTTACACATTTGCACCGGTGGTTGCTGTGTGGCTGCTCCTCATCGCAGGTATTGGTATCTACAACACGGTCAAGTACGATATTGGCACCTTGAAGGCTTTCAACCCGAAATATATCATTGACTATTTCCGAAGGAACAAAAAGAAAGGATGGGTCTCACTGGGTGAAATTCTCCTTTGCTTCACAGGTAGGCCTACGTTATCTGGCAAATACTAATGTAGTACATTTTTTTACCACATTTACATTTTGTTAATTGTGCGAACATGCAAAAGCTTCGCTAGCCATTTTACTAAGCAGAGAAAGATTCAAACGACCAGAAGACAAAGCTGCATAAGTTTAATTAATAGCACAGGGAAAAAACACTGAAGAACTGTGGTAGCAAACAATGAGACGTACGACAAGAGGATTTGGCTCCACACAACGGTGCATGTTGTTGAACACGAACACTATTTTTTTCTTCGGATTTTTACACTAAATTAGCACAGAATCAAAGCCTCGTTGTAGTTTCTTTCGTACCTTTTTCTGCACACAAATCCAGCAGTGTCCGACACTGAAGTGGCATCAGCATAAACTGTTTGTGATAGCTAAATTTTAAACAAGAATGGCCTGTCCACAATGCAATTAACAAGTACATCATCGTCAGTTTCTTCCTCTTTCTCTCACATGACACTAGTTCCCTTCCTGAAGATTACCAGCTGTCCAACCCCATCTTTAACTGAAACTGGAAAACAAATCAAACTGTCACAATATTATGTGGAAAAGAGCAAGTTATTGTTAAAAACTTAATGTTTGCATATCTTAACATTTGACAGGCACAGAAGCTCTTTTTGCTGATCTGGGATACTTCAGCATCAGATCGATCCAGGTACAGGATTATTTTTATATTTTCTATAACTAAAGAAACATTTTCCAATTCTTCTGATTTCAAACAGAAAAATATACGTTATGTGTGGATTTGCCTATTAAATTCTTTTCATCGACTTTGACGGGGTAGCTAGGTCTGAGGGAAAGGGAAAGAAATATGATCTAGCTAGTGACTATGCATGCAGTGTGCTACAATTTAACATCATTATGCTTTTAATACCTTCTCCTGATTATGAGTATGGATAACTAGTTAGAACTAATAAAGTTTAACTGTTTTCATTATTTAAATAAGTATAGTACAAAACATCATTATCGTAGAAATAAGAAACTTAAATTCTCTTTTGTCTTTCAGCTGAGCTTCACCTTTGGCTTATTACCTTCGGTGTTGCTCACCTACATTGGGCAAGCAGCATACCTGAGGGAACACATGAACATGGATATATCTAACGCTTTCTTCAATTCGATTCCAAGTATGTAACCATAAAAAGGTATCCAGCTATTATTTTCTTAGTTTTTCATTGCAAATCTAAGTGGATATTCTCTTGTATGTAGGCTCTTTGTTTTGGCCAACTTTCGTCCTCGCTCTCATTACATCAGTCATCGGAAGCCAAGCTATGATCTCGTGTGCCTTTGCAACGATGTCACATTTACAAGCACTTAACTGTTTCCCGAAAGTTAAGCTACTACATACATCAAGGCGTTATTCAGGGCAGTTGTATTCCCCTGAAGTGAACATCTTCCTTTGCATATCTGCTTGTGTAGTCACTCTAAGCTTCAGGACAACTGGTTTCATTGCCAAAGCACATGGTAAGAAATCTAAAAATCGGTTCATAATGATTTTTGACTGCTTCATTTTATATTCTCACACCAACAAATATATGTTTATCAGCAACAAATATAGACACCAACTTACAGACGATGCTTACTATGTTTCTATTATGAATCTGTCCGAGCAGAAATTTGTGTGGTCCTTGTGATGGTCATCACAACTCTCTTGATGACAATAGTGATGCTCCTCGTATGGAAAGTAAGCATTTGGTGGATAGCTGTCTTCTTCATTGTCTTCATGTCAACGGAGTCTATCTACACATCTGCAGTTCTATATAAGTTCACCCATGGACCCTACGTTCCATTGGCCATGTCAGCGGTTCTAATGGTGATTATGATTGTGTGGCACTATGTCCATGTCAAACGGTACAAGTATGAGCTTGAGCATAGTGTGACACGTGATGAGGTGAAAGATCTCCTTGAGCATCGGGACCTAAAGAGGGTTCCAGGATTAGGGCTCTTCTACACCGAGTTGGTGCAAGGCATACCGCCCATATTCCCTCATCTCATTGAGAAGATCCCTACCATTCCCTCAGTGATTGTCTTCATCACAGTGAAGCATTTGCCAATCCCCCATGTTGATGTCTCGGAGCGCTTCCTCTTCCGACAATTGGAGCCCAAAGAGTTCATGGTGTTCCGTTGTGTGGCGCGGTATGGGTACCGTGACACGCTCGAGATGGCCAACGATTTCGTCAGTATCTTAGTTGAGTATCTTCAATACTATGTCCGGGACATCAACCTCTACGGAGTAGGTGAGCCATTGAAGATTATCTACCATAGCGCTCGCATTGACAGCTTTTCTTGGGAGAAGCCCTCAGGACATGCCATCTATGCTGAGGAAATGCTTACACCAGTCCAATCCTTCTCGGAGCTCACAATGCATCCAGTTAATATGAGCAGTAGTAGATTGGCACAATTCCAGGTGACAGATTCTTATTACATGAATGGTTTTGTTAGTTCAGAAAGTTTCTTATTATCGATTATATGTTCTCATATGAGGGTTTGCTAATCATATACCTTATTCATAACAGACAGGGAAAATGAACCTAGAAGAGATGTTGAAGATTGAGGAAGATCAAAAAATCATCCAACGCGAGGTGGACAATGGTGTTATTTATATAGTTGGGGAGAGTGAAGTGGTAGCCAAGACTCATTCAAACCTGTTAAAGAAGATTATTGTGAACTACATCTACAGCTTCCTAAGGAAAAACTCAAGGAATGGAGAGAAGATGTTATCCATTCCACGGGGCCAACTACTCAAGGTTGGAATTACATATGAGATCTAGATCTCATGGAGTATAAATATTTGACAGAAACAATTTCTTCACAATTCATGCATGTTATGTGATGATATATATATTTCAATGGGCCTACATCAATGGTGTGATGATATGCGCCAACTAATAAACCCTAGTCGACATATATGTGTTTGGCTAATGTTTAAGGGTACAACAACTAAGCAACAAATATATGGTTCACCCTTTATTTACAGAAATTAACCAGCAAATATGTGTATATATTGGGTGCGCAGCTAGTAATCTCTGTTTTATTTCAATAGTAGTTTGGATGAAAAATAGGGGATAGTAGATTAATCAAATCAACAGTATGCAGACAGGCCTCCAGAACTCTATCATGCACAATCCCTTGTACCCTAATTGGTTCAGTAAGAAATTGCACTCTAGATGAATTCCCATCATAGCAATCCTGGATACAGAAAATACCGTCTGCACACATGGGCAGGTGCGAACGCGGTGGATTGGAACTACGTCGATAAAAAAAGATATGCGTCCTTTTGCTTTACAATTGTTGTTATAGACCTTAACCAACGGGCCAAAGCTAATTAGTTAACGTGGGAGCAGGCACAAAGGCAATATAAACACCAACTTTTCTTTTCAAGAATATTACGGTAGGCGCGGAGGCGACCTGAACTTCTCATTAAGGTGTGCCAAATCCATGGATTGCATCAAAACTTGCAAGAACAACGCAACACAAACAACTCGAGCACAAAGCACACAACAGAGCAGGAGACACATGGCGGGGGGGGGGGGGGGGAGTGGCGGGGACAACTCCCATACAGATCAAAAGCCAAGGCCAAGACTTGCACACGAGCCGAAGAACATTCCGCCCATCGTCAATGGGGCGCCACCACCGAGCAACATACTTGCTAGTTTAACTGGATCCTTTACGATTCCACATCTCCCCTCATAGCTGCTGGTGACTTCTATGCACCCAAATTGTAAAAATGCAAGTGCATGATGTCAGTTGTAGCTTTTCTCTTAGATTATTACAAGGTTCAATCGAATCCACAAAGACTAGCAAATGAACATCCCTAGACAGTTCTAATGCATCCAATCAAGACATTCTAAGCATGGAATATTGCATATAAGTAAAGGTAAGCATGGTATGGATGATAAAGATAAACAATAATACAAGCATCCAAGGGTTATAACCAAATAGCATCTAGTTGTAGTTCTAGCCACAAAGTGATGTTATATCTACAATCATGTCTAAGCTTCTTAAAACCGCTTCCCTTTGTCTGCCTACCCTGCTACATGCCTTCCCATTGGCTTAAACCCCTACCACAGGTTTTAACATCTACTACTCGGCTTTGGATTATAACAATAGGCCTAGCTACCACAGCTAATCTCATTATACCTTAAGTATAATAGGTGATGGGAGTGTTGCCAATCTTCTGAAAGGTAATATGATAAGTTAATTTAGTGGAGTTTTGACGTTAATGATCCAAAGGCAACAGATCAGGAACCCTCGTAACAATTACACCACTACACCATATTTTCATGAACCATATCAAAACACAGTTGACCTCACCAAGAAGGTTTTTCCTGCAAGCAAAACAAGAATATAAGAAAGAACACGATAGATACAATCTCAATATTGCTAATTACCAAGGAGTAACTTGAAGTTGGGGTTCCACAAATCGATATACAATGAAACTGTCTAAAACGGAATAACCTAAGTAAAATCCGAGCCTAAACTATGACAACTACTATATATATATAGGGGGATATGAGGAGATCAACCTAGGGTTGTACAGCTGTGGTGGGAGGTATACACAACTTGGACTCCAACCCTGACATGCTTACAAGACCCACAACAATGAAGCAGCACTTTATTTCATCAACTCTGATTAATCTAGAATGAATATAAGGGTGAGACCAGATCTATTGAAAATGTCTTGTCATAAGCTTTCCAGCAAGTCCAAGAACACCTCAATTAGACTCCGTATGTGAAAAATATGTCCATTTATTTGACGTGCTATCCTCAGACTCCAAACTGAATTTGGAGTCTAACTAGAGGTCTACTTTGAGTCCGAGTAGATTTGACCTTCGAGAGATGATGTCCAAGTGAGCTTGTGATGTCTCTCCCATATTCCTAAGAAACAAAATATGATAAGAATTTAGTAGCAACCCATCCAAGAAAGCATGAACAGCGAGGAACTAGTTTACCTTATGGTTTAATTGTTTCGCACATGCTCTTGTTA
This sequence comes from Phragmites australis, assembly GCF_958298935.1. Taxonomy (NCBI): domain Eukaryota; kingdom Viridiplantae; phylum Streptophyta; class Magnoliopsida; order Poales; family Poaceae; genus Phragmites; species Phragmites australis. Next base: position 31,496,514 of record NC_084923.1, on the reverse strand, counting down.
TTGGTCCTTGCATATTTTGAGGAGTAGTTGTTGAACGTATCCGAAGGAGTGATATCCTCATCATCCTCCCCTCTTGGATTAGATTCATCCTAGACTCAAGCTCATCTTGTTCTCCCAAGGATGGCTTAAAATCTAAATGTTAAGCTTGGGACTAGCCCCAAAATCTGCAAGTATGTCCAATTTGTATGCATTGTCATTTATTTTCTCAATTATCTTACACGGACTATTAGCTCTAGGCATCAACTTTGATTTTCTTAATTCTAGAAACATATCATTTCTCAAATGCAATCAAACTAAATCACCGGTTCAAATTTTATTTTCTTTCTACATTTACTTCCAGCAATCCTATACTTCTAAGTCATACGCTCTATTATTCTCTTTAGTTGTTTCATGCAACTTAAGAATAAAGTTAGCATGCTTCTTATCATCCAAATTAAGTTTTTCAGAGGTGGGCAAAAGTAGTAAATCAATAGGAGGACAGGGATGAAAATCATACACTACCTGCTGTAACAAAATTCAATATAAGGTAAACACTCTTTTCACATCTTTAAATTCTTCTTTAAAGTAGCCTGTAACATAGTGGATAGTGTGAAGTTAACGATCTCTGTTTGTCTATCAGTTTAGGGATAACATATAGTAGAAAACAATAGTTTTGTCCCCAAGTTGTTCTAAAGTGATCTCCAAAAGTAGCTCAAAAAATTTCATCACGATCTGAGACAATTGTATTAGGCACTCCATGTAGGCGAACGATGTCCTTGAAAAACAAATCAGTTATGTTTGTAGTGTCATCGCTCTTGTGGCAAGGTATAAAATGTGCCATTTTAGAAAATCGATCCACAACTACAAATATGCTATCCCTCCCCCTCTTTGTCCTAGACAACCTAAAACAAAATCCATAAAAATATTCTCCCAAGGTACACTAGGAACATGAAGAGGCATGTAAATACCATGTGGATTTAAGCGGGACTTAGCTTTATTGCAAGTAATGCAGCGTGACACGTAGCGTTCGATGTCGCGTCTCATCTTTGGCCAAAAGAAGTCCAGCGCATATTCAGCCTTCTTTGCTCCAAAATATGCCATCAAACCTCTTCTATGCGCTTACTGCAACAACAAAAGACGAATAGATCTAGCTGGAATGCATAGCTTGTTAGCATGATAGAGCAAACCATCGTTCAACACATATTTATTTCATGTTTTCTCTTCTTCACAATGTTCAAGCACTTATTTAAAGTCTAAGTTAGTAGCATATAAGTATTTAATAGTCTCTAAACTAAAAATATTATGATCAAGTTGAGATAACATGGTATAACGTCTAGAAATCTCATTAGCAATCACATTGTCCCTATCTTTCTTATGTTTTATGGCATATGGAAATGACTCAATAAATTCCACCCATTTAGCATGTCATTTATTCAGTTTAGCTGGACTTCTAATATGTTTTAATGATGCATGATCAGAATGTATAACAAATCCTTTGAGCCATAGATAATGTTGTCAAGTTTCAAGCACACGAACTAAAGCATACAATTTTTTATCATATGTAGAATAATTTAGACTTGACCCACTTAATTTCTCACTGAAATAAGCAACTGGTTTTGTCAAATATCTAACTATTGGGTATATTCACATAAAGAGTACATCATATACAGACAGGGTATATACAACACATATTCGGTTGCTCCAGATATCATGGAACCAAATTAGCGGTACCTAATACACCCAGAATCAAGGAAGTACATACAGAGAAGGTTTAGATTGGTTACCCAAATCGATACGACCTGTATTCAAAATAGATCTATCTACTTGGACATCAAAGAAGACAACTCCCTATCGACTACGGCTGGATATGAGTCGGTACCTCACCCCTATATAAGGCGGAAAGGCTGGGGAGGAGAACAACAAACAAGGAACAATGAGCAGCTCGAAAGACAACAACGGAGGAGTTACTCGACAACTTTAGCCCTAGGATAGATTAGATCCAATCAACTCCTTGTAGTAGTATTAGCCACCTTGCTTTTACTCGAGATCATCAATACAAGGCAGCAACACCCCCACATAACGTAGGGTATTACTCCAATCGGAGGCCTGAACCTGTATACATCGTTCTGTCTCGCTTCGTGATTAATTCCTACCCTCGAAGGTACCTAGTCAATTTACGAACATATTGTCGGGAACTAATCTTCGACAGTTGGTGTGCCAGGTAGGGGCCTTCTTCTATTTCGAAGGATTAATCATGTCTCAGACTCTTGCGTCAAATTTTGCAACACCGGCTTCTACGACTGCTTTGAGTCAAAGGCAGACGTCTTTGAGTCCACTTCTGTCGACTCAAAATCATCTTTGGAACTATGGTTTTCTCTTGGGACAATCAAGATGGATAGATCCACACCGGTACCCTCGTTGGATGCGTACCGCGAGGTGGGACATCTCTAGTGGGATCCCACGGAGCCTAATGTTCTCCACAGCATGGACACTGACAGTGACGAGGGTGGCGATGGTGACTCTAACGCTAGCCAGAGCAGCCAAACAAACCGATTCATGTTTATGGCTAGAGGCGACGACCCCCCATCGGCTGAGCCAATGGCAGTAGATCCAAACACCGTGGTCGATAACAACGCAGAAATCCTTGGAGATCCAGTGACAACAGTCGATGCCGACGGTATTGGTGCTGAGTTACCACTCGAAACATCCCCATCTAGAGCCGTATGTGCACCTGACACGGCCCTCCACTGGCGGACCATGGGAAGGCAGATGCCTCCTGGCCTCTCTCGACGACATCCAGTGGGTGTACCAACACCCGCGACAGCCCACTGCTTAAGGGACAAGCTACCTCGAACAGTCATTATGAGGCTTCATCGGCTCGACCGTAACCGAGCCTCGGTAGTGACATATTCAGTACTCCGGATGCTAACATGCAAGGAGCTCATCTGATTCTCAGATCCCTTATAGAATTAGATCCGGCAAATCCACTGACTCCCATGGTCAATCAAGTCAAGATCCTCCTCGATGCGGCTCAGAATCAAGTCGCTCGAGCAAACAATCCCCGCAACTCCAGGCCCCCTAGTCGAAACTATCCTGGCTCGAGGAGCCATGGGCGAGAAAGCTCTCAAGTAGGGGAATCCCAGATGAGAAGTTCAGGTGGTCGAGCCCAAAAATGATACTGTGGGCCAAACTGTAGCTGCCTTGTCCATAGGCGTGGGCATCAGGAAGATCTGAGGAATCGTGTCCCTCACAACAGGTGTGATCTAGGTATGATGATCGAAAACCGCTGTTAGTACTCTATGAAGATGAGATGGTCAATATGATTCCCCCGCTCGAAGAGACAGGCATGGTAGTCCTCCACCACCTCCTCCTAAAGAGTTTGACAGGGGCTGCGAGGCTTTCATACGCGAACACTGGTTGATTCGGTGGCCCAAGAATTTCAAAGCAGGCCCGATCCAGAAATACGACGGGATGATCAATCCCAACCAGTGGTTGTAGATATACACCACCGTAATTTGAGCAGCTGGCGGTGACAATTGAGTAATGGCCAATTACCTGTTAACCACCCTTGATGGACCCAGAAGGTCCTGGATGCTAAATTTGCTGCCCAACTCAATTCGTTCGTGGGCAGAACTCAAGGCTCAATTCATAGCCAACTTTCAAGGAACATTCGAACACCCGGGAACAAAGAACGACCTCCACCAGCTGCACTATGGCGACAACGAATATCTTTGAAATTTCATCCGTAGGTTCAGCGACAAACATAACACGATATTGGACATCTCAGATGAATGGTAATTATCGCCTTCAAACGAGGTGTTCAGGACATGGACTTGCGTGGAAATATCGCTACTCAGAAGATGCACACGGTCAAAGAGCTTTTCGAGTTGGCCTACAAGTGCACAAAATGAGCAAAAGCATAGATACGTGCTAAAAACAACCAATCTAGCAAGGACAAACCCAAGTCCTCAAAGAACAGAGAAAAGAAGAACAAACCCGGTGACAAGTGCAAGGGTCCCGATACGACTATAGCCGTGGTCGATAAGAGCAAATTGCACAACACTGGGAACAATAAAGGCCTCATTCGAGGTGGTGGAAAGCGGTGCCCCATCCATCGGAGCAACCAGCATGTCTTTGATGAGTGCTGTGTGTTCATGAAGAAATTTGATGAGAAAATCAAGGCAAATGCTGAGCATGGTAGTAAGCGAGTTAAGCCTAATGTTGAGGGTGACGAGCCACAGTTCCACGAGGCTGACCACAGCTTGGCGCACATCTTCAAAGGATCCACTACGTATGAGTCCAAGAGATAGTACATGGCGGTCGAGCGAGAAGTTAACCTAGCCCTAACTGGGCCCACTTGGTATCTCAAGTGGTCAGAACAGCCGATCACCTTTGATCAAACTGATCATCCGGCCGTGGTACCACATCCTGGTCGATACCCAGTCATAGTTCAGCCGACCATACACAACATCAAGGTTTCGAGAACTCTGGTCGATGGAGGTAGTTCACTCAACCTCATTTTCTCCAAAACCTTCGATAAGATGGGAATCCAGAGGTTAGAGCTTAAGACTAAAGTCATGACTTTCCATGGCAACTCTCAACTCATCAACCATGCCTCTTGGCCAGATCGAGCTGCCAGTCACGTTTGGCACGCCCAACAACTTTCGCACAAGAAAGCTAACCTTTGATGTCGCGGGCTTCGAGCGGTGTACAATGTGATCTTAGGCCGCCCAATGCTGAGCAAGTTTATGGCAGTAGTTCACTATGCCTACCAAGTGCCTAAGATCCCGGGTCCTAATGTGGCTATTACAGTTAAAGGAGATCAGTCTGCAGTGGTCAGATGTGACAAGCAAAGCCTGGATATAGTCGAACACTTCAGTCGAGTGGAAATCGCTCCTAAGGACACAAATTCTAAGCATCGAAGGCAGCAAGGTATTGTTGAAGACAAAGACTCCATGCTCGTTATTCTTGTTGGTGCTATCAAATCTGACGACGCCAGAGGTAAGGCCCACGATGGCGTCAGGAACAAAAAGACTGATGGTTACATGAAGGTAGTGCCCCTCGACCTGTCTGAACCATCCAAGATGGTTAAGGTTGGGGACAACCTCGACCCCAAATAGGAAGTCAAGCTCATTACCTTCCTCCAGGAAAATCAGGATATGTTCGCATGGCAACCGTTCAATATGCCTGATGTCCCTAGGGAGGTGATCGAGCATATGCTGGCTGCTAAATCTGATGCCAAACCTGTGGTCCAAAAGTAGCGAAGATTTTTAGAGGACAGGAAGCATGCCATCTAGGAGGAGGTCGATAAGCTCCTAAAGGCGGGCTTCATTCGAGAAGTATGTCATCCTACGTGGCTCGTGAATCCTGTCCTCGTCAAGAAGGCCATTGGCAGATGGAGAATGTGCGTCGACTTCACCGACCTCAACAAGGCTTGCCCCAAGGATCCCTTTCCTCTCCTACGCATTGACCAGATCGTCGACTCTACGGTAGGCTATGAGTTGTTATGTTTTCTAGATGACTATTCAGGTTATCACCAAATTAGCATGTGATTACAGGATGAGGAGAAAACTGCTTTTACTACTCCTTTCGGTGTATTTTATTATGTAAAGATGCCTTTCGGTTTAAAAATGCTGGTGCTACATATCAAAGGTGTATTCAAAACTGTCTACAACCCCAAATCAGGCGCAATGTAGAAGCGTACGTCGATGCATTGGTTGACGATCTCAAAGAAATGTTCAAAATCCTTAGGAAGTATCGCATAATGCTAAACCCCAAAAAGTGCATGTTTGGCATGCCGTTCGGCAAGCTTCTTGGCTTCCTGGTGTCGAGTCGAGGTATTGAGGCCAACCCACGCAAAATTGAGGCTCTCGACCAGATGCGGTTACCTCGAACACTAAAAGAGGTCTAGAAATTGACAGGTTATATTGTTGCTCTTAGTCGATTCATCTTCAAGATGGGTGAGTGAGGGATGCCTTTCTTCAAGCTGTTGAAGAAACAAGATCAGTTCGAGTGGATGGAAGAAGCGGAGCGTGGCTTCCAGGACTTGAAAAGGTACTTATCGTCTCCATTAATCCTTACACCACCTAACAAAAAGGATGAGCTATTTTTGTATATTGCAGCTACCCCACAAGTTGTAAGCACTGTACTGGTGGTCGAACGGGAATGTCCCGAGTGAAAGGCCAAGGTCTAGAAACCTGTTTACTATGTGAGCAATGTTCTACATGATGCTAAGCTAGGGTACCTGCAAGTACAGAAGCTGATATATGCAGTCTTGATGTCTTCTTAGAAATTACGGCACTACTTTCAAGCGCACATGATCACCATCATGACGACGTACCCGCTGAAGGATGTAATACACAATTGGGAAGCTACTTGATGAATCGCGCAATGGGCGGTACAATTATATGAGTTTGATGTAAGCTACCACGCATGAGTGTGAAATCTGGGTTGTTAGCGGACTTCATCGCAGAATGGACAAGTGCTGAAGAAGCAAGGCCACGAAGATTATTGGATGCTCTTCTTTGATGGATTGTTCACGCTCCAGGGTACAAGGGTTAGCAATATACTCAAATCTCCAATGGGCGATGAACTCAGGTACCTTATTCAATTAGATTTTAAAGCCTCTAACAATGTTGTAGAATATGAAGGACTAGTAAACGGGCTCCTTATAGCTATGTCGCTTGGAATTAAACGACTTCTTGCGAAAAGGGGACTCACAGCTAGTTGTGAACCAAGTTCAAAAGGAGTAACAATGCTCAGACGACAACATGGCAGCTTATTTACTCGAGGTACGAAAGCTTGAGCAAAAGTTCGAAGTGCTAGAAGTGACGCACATCAGAAGGAGTGATAACTTTAGTGTGAATGAACTTGCTAGACTCGCTTCTTCTCGAGCACCTATACTCGTAGGAGTCTTCATTGAGAAATTCCTTAAACCATCTGTCCCGACAGTTTAGCGAACAGATGCTACCCATCCTGACCAGCAGTCTAGCTAGGTCAGCGAGGTAGAACCCGCATACATGGTTGCTGCACTACTCGAATGCGACCCGACTTGCATGACTACGTACCAACCCTACCTCAACTGTCGAGACATCCCTGATGATGATGCGTCTACAGAGAATATTGCTCGTAAATCCAAGCTCTATATTTTGGTAAACAGCAAGCTCTACCGAAAGGGGGGTAACGAAATCTTGATGAAGTGCATCACTTAGGCAGAGGGCAGTAAAATACTGCTCGATATCTATGGAGGCATGTGTGGTAATTGTTGGAGCAAGAGGTTGTCTTGCCCTAGCAAGTACGGCGAGAGTTTCTTCTAAGGAGGAGACTCAAGCTTGGAGACGAAGTTTGAGAGGAAGGAACACCACGAATATATTGATGATAGAAAAATATATCACTCTGGAAGGAGTACCACAACGTTCGCTGTGATGCATTTATATTTTTACTGTTTTGTGTTCCCTCTTTTTGCATAGAGGACTATGGCCTCCTATTTATAGGGCCATGCATCGCTCGGCGTACAAGTTATCATAATGTACAAATATCCGTGACCCGGCCAAATTACTGAGCCTTATCCTAGATAACTACCTTCTATCCAGTCGAAAGATAAATATTCACCATGGTAATTACCGTGGTGCATGCTCCTGAAGGGGGGTGGGCCGGTTGTCAACTGCGGCCCGGCGCCACACTGTCAGGGGCGCCAGGGCAGGTACCATCATGTCAGGGTGTCAGAGCAGCGTCCACTAGCCTAGGCATTTAATGCTGGTCACCTCCTCGCAGGCAAAGTATGACCGGTTCTTCCCTTGTGGTAGATCTTTCCTAAGGCTTGATGACTCACCCAGTAACCTTCGAGAAGCCAGCCTGGGTAGCAGTAGGTCATGGCCTTGGAGACTCGGCCTTTGGGAGGTTGAGCTCTAAAAGGTCGGTGCTTTAGATGGGGGAGGCTTCGGGAGGCCAAGGCCTTGAAGACCGAGCCTTCGGGAGGCTAAGCTCCGGGAGGCCGGGGCTTCGAAAGGCGAAGGCTTTGAGAGGCTGCGCCTTTGGGACGCTGAGCTGATTAAGCCAAGGGGGCGTTGACGGTCCTTGATAACAACCTCGAATAGTAGCCCCATGCGAGGGCGGCCAGTGGAGCGCTTGGGCTCACGGTTCCTTCGGAGTAGGGCTCTCAACGGTCCCTAGCTTGTGGTTGATGGCTCGTGGTTCAAGAATCACTTGGCTTGTCTGGGACGGTTTGACCCGAGTGATAGAACAGCATGTTGGATGACGTTGGTGATAGGGGGTATTGAATGCGCCCTGGGGAGAGGTGTAGTCCTGCCCTATCAGGCGGGGCGTGGGACGCGTGTCGTATTGTCGTTGGGGGGGAAAGGGAATCGGTTTTGCTCCCCATGATTTTGGCCTGGCAGGCGAAAGGACGGCGCATGCGCCTGCCACTTAGAGGTGGCAAGTTGCTCCCTATTTGTAGTAGGTGGGGGATTTGCCCAGAGCAACCCTTTTGCCAACTCCTCGTTCTCATCTGCCTTTGTCTTTGATGCCTTTTGCTTTATGCGAGTTTTCCTTTGATCCCTACTCTTCTCTCCCATAATCTAGCGCCTTTCGCCATCCTCTTGCGGTTCCGATGGCGGACTTGAGTACCCCGAGTGAAGCCAAAACTTAGGCGGTGGGGGAGATGATCGGAGTGGCAGCAGCGGGGGACCCTCAGGTGGCACCAGCTTTCCCACTGCTGATAGGGCCGCCGCCAGGAGTGGAGCTCTAGCGTGCCAGCAAAAGCCACTCCCGACAAACCATTGTGCTGGGAGCGTCTATCATTGGTGACGAGGTGCTCGACCAGATGGTTAGGGAGGGGAAGATTCCCTCCTGAGCTGTTGCTCGGCCTTCACTGGGCGAGGAGGTCCCGAAGCCCCTGACCCACGAGGTCATGGTGTTTGAAGTCTTCTTCGAGGCGGGCCTGGGTTTCCCTCAGTGCCGCTGCTTGAAGAGGTGCTCCGCCACTTCTACGTGGAGCTTCCACAGCTCCACGCCAACGCCATTGCCCGTGTGGCTACCTTTGAGTGGGCCATGCGGGCAGAGGGGTGCGAAGGGAGGGCGGATTTCTTCGTGGCCCTCCACTTCGCCAGCTGCCAGTCGAAGTTGATCAAGGTCGAGGGGACGAAGAGGCCCCTTAGTTTCGGGAGCATCAATTTCCAGATATGGCTGCAGTATCGCGATGCCTTCCCGGTGAAGGCCATTAACGGCCGGTGGTATACTGACTAGTTGCAGCGGCAGTTTTGTTGGTAATATGCCCTAGAGGCGATCGAGTTTGCGGATTGGATCTGCTAATGGGCTTTAATGTTGATTAAAGGACCATTAGGGTTTAGAGTCATAATGGGCTTTAATGTTGATTAAAGGCCCATTAGCGTGCTCTATATAAGAATAGGCAGGGGCCAAGGCGCATGGTGTTCTTCAGAAACCCTAGCCGCCTCCTATTCCCGAACTCCTTTCGAAACCCTAGCCGGGCGCGCGGTGCTAGCACACCGGCGCACGGCGATTCCATCCTTGTACGTGTGGATACCGTGGAGGCGCTGCTACTATTGCGGTGCTGATCTGCCCGGGAGTACTCGGGACGTACCCGCGAGTACTCGAAAGGTGCTCGGGACGTGCTCGGGACGAGGTTGACGATCGACTACTTGACGCGCACGACGTTGGATTGGTCTGCTCCAACTCTTCTTCCGCTGCACTGCTCGTCAAGTGGTAACGATTCATGATCCCCTACTCGCATGGTTTCCTGGTTGAATGCGGTAGAGAAAATTTATTTTGTGCTAGCGTAGCCTACCCGCCACCCTTCAGTGGTATCAGAGCCATCCTGCGTAGTTTTCGATCTGGATCAGTCACATATAGAAGATATGTGATAGAAATAGATTAGATCTATTGTTTTTGATCAGTTCATATGATGGATTGATCAATGCACGGTTGGTTAGGTGAATTAGAGATCGGATGAGATGCCAGTCGATGAAACCACATAGCCAAAAAGATTAGCTCGATCTCCCACCTGTTTTTGCGTGCGACTTGCCCCTACCGGCTGGAATCACCATCGGGGCTAACTGCATGCATCGCGACATGGTCGGGAGAACAGCAGATCGAGGTCGTGTGTGCTGTCATCGTTTCTGGAAAAACCTCACGCGATGATCAATGGGATTGATCTAATGGAAATTGAGGCATTATGAATGACTCGGAATTGGCTCGATACTCGGGACCGCCGTTGCGTACACGCATAGATTGTTGTAATAACATGATCCCATCACGACATTAGAATTCGATTCTACGCTTAACTCGTTTTTGCAGAGAATGTTGTGACTGGTATGGCCTTGTGATATGTGATGCATGTGTGTAATTTTTCATGGCCTGCGTGTCATGGTTAATTGCAGCCCAAGGCTGTCATGTTATTGTATAACGGCCTGCGTGTCGACTTGTGATGCTTCTTCTCATGTAATTTATCTAGTGCTATTAGGTGTAATAGACTAGAACAAGATCATGGAGATTTGAAGCATGATGACCCGGAGGACAGGAACCGTGGCGATGAAGATCACCATGTGAAGGGGCCATACTATGTCACAGTTAATATGATTGCCTGTGATGTTTTTATGTTCCTGTCATACTATTCTTTCATGTTTTATATGTGGTGGATATGATTTTCATGATAGAGTAGTTTCCCTCAGAAAAATCAAGAGTAATTGATGCCCTTCCAATAGCTGCACCTACAAAGGTTTTGATCATTGTGTGGTAGGTCTGCCAAAGCAGGGTGCCATCATTTATCTTAACCAGTTAGAGTGGATGTCGGACATCCACACGCATAGTATTGGTTTACTTGATAAAGCTATCAAAACGGTTTTGGGCTTTGGGGCATGATGTTGGGCGCCGGGGCATTCGATGCCACCCAGCAAACAAGAGTCACATAGGGATGTGATTAGCAAGGCGTTGCTTACCTATGTCACTAAGTTTCTAGCAGTGATGCCAAAGCTCACTAGAACTTAGTTGAATATGGATCTTGATCCTCTATATGTTGTTAGAGGGAAAACACATATAGTGGAGTATCTTTTGTTAAATTGTTTAATAGAAGATTCACATAGGCATAGTGCTGAACCTGCATTTTCTGTTGTAGATCATGGCACCGGCCGCTAGTAACACTTCCAGTTTTAATTTGCGATCGATTCTTGAAAAAGAGAAGCTTTCTGGAACAAACTTTATTGATTGGTATAGAAATCTGAGAATTGTTCTCAAACAAGAGAAAAAGGAATATGTTCTAGAGGTCCCCTATCCTGATGAACCAGCTGATAATGCTCCTGCCGCGGATCGGAGGGCTTATGAGAAGCACACCAACGATTCACTGGATGTTAGCTGCCTCATGCTTGCCTGTATGTCCTCTGAGCTTCAGAAGCAATATGAGAACAGGGATGCCCATGATATGATTGTGGGACTCCGAGGCATGTTTGAGAACCAAGCTCGGGCCGAGAGGTACAACACCTCAAAGTCCTTGTTTGCGTGCAGGTTAACAGAAGGCAGTCCAGTCAGTCCTCATGTGATCAAAATGATTGGTTACATTGAAAGCCTGGAAAAACTTGGTTTTCCCCTTAGCCCTGAGTTGGCTACGGATGTAATTCTCCAGTCGCTCCCTGCGAGCTTCGAGCCGTTCATTTTGAACTTTCATATGAACAGCATGGAGAAAAGCATGGCTGAATTGCATGGGATGCTAAAAACTGCTGAGGAAAGCATTAAGAAGAGCTCTAGTCATGTGATGATGGTTCAAAAGGATAGCAAGAAGAGAAAGCGCAAGGACAAGGCTAAAACTTCGGATGAGATCTCGAGTTCTAAGCCTAAACCTGTTGGAAAGTCCAAGGCTGGCCCTGCCGCTTCTGACACTTGCCACCACTGCCATAAGACTGGTCATTGGCGGAGGAACTGCAAATTGTACTTGGAAGAACTCAAAAAGAAGAAGGGAAGTAAGACTTCATCTTCAGGTATAAATGTTATTGAAATTAATCTTGCTACTCGTCCTGATGATTCATGGGTATTTGATACCGGATCAATGATTCATACTTGCAAATCGTTGCAGGGACTGAAAAGGACTAGGAAGTGTGCAAGAGGCGAACTGGATGCTCGCGTCGGCAATGGTGCAAAAGTTGCTGCGTTGGCCGTTGGCGTTTACTCCTTATCGCTACCCTCAGGATTAGTTTTGGAATTAAATAATTGTTATTATATTCCTGCCTTGGGCAAAAACATTATCTCTTCTTCATGTTTGGAAGAAGACGGTTATGAATTCATAATAAAGAACAAGTGTTGTTCGATATTTTTGAATGGTATGCTCTATGGTAATTGTCCATTAGTAAATGGATTATATATATTGGATCTTGAGGATATAACTATCTATAACATTGATACAAAGAAGCCTCGGCTTAATGATTTGAATCCCACTTTTGTTTGGCATTGTCGATTAGGTCATATAAATGAGAAGCGTATGCAGAAGCTCCATAAAGATGGTCTTCTACATTCATTTGATTTCGAATCATTTGATACATGCGAGTCTTGTTTACTTGGCAAGATGACTAAGACGCCTTTCACTGGTCGAAGTGAGAGGACAAATGAATTATTGGCCCTAGTACATACAGATGTATGTGGACCGATGAGTTCTACAGCTAGAGGTGGTTTTCAGTATTTCATTACTTTCACCGATGACTTTAGTAGATATGGTTACATCTACCTAATGAGGCACAAGTCTGAATCCTTTGAAAAGTTCAAGGAGTTCCAGAATGAAGTACAAAATCATATAGGCAAGACAATTAAATTTCTGCGATCAGATCGTGGAGGTGAATATTTGAGCCATGAATTTGGTGATCATCTAAGGCAATGTGGAATCGTTCCACAATTGACTCCACCGGGCACGCCACAATGGAATGGGGTGTCCGAGCGGAGGAACCGAACTTTGTTAGACATGGTCCGGTCGATGATGAGCCAATCTGATCTTCCATTGTCCTTCTGGGGATACGCTCTAGAAACTGCTGCTTTCACGTTAAACAGGGTTCCATCTAAGGCTGTAGAGAGGACACCATATGAGATATGGACCGGGAAGCGTCCCGGATTGTCTTTCCTTAAGATATGGGGTTGTGAGGCTTATGTAAAACGTTTGTCGTCTGATAAGCTCACTCCCAAATCTGATAAATGCTTCTTTGTGGGGTATCCTAGGGAAACCAAAGGATATTATTTCTATAACCGGGAAGAAGGCAAAGTGTTTGTCGCCCGGAATGGTGTCTTTCTTGAGAAAGAGTTTCTCGCGAAGAGAGTTAGTGGGAGCACGGTGCAACTCGAAGAAATCCGGGAACCACTTGAAAGTGTTTCAGCTCCTATTGAACCACAACTCGGTATGCAAGATGTTGCAGAACCTGTTGTCGAGACACCAGCCCCACGTCGGTCGGAAAGGTTCAGTCGTGCACCCGAGCGGTTTATGTTCCTAACCACGGGGCAGCGCGACATATTATTGTTGGACAATGATGAACCTAAGACTTACTCGGAAGCAGTGGTGGGACCAGACTCCGAAAAATGGCTTGGAGCCATGAGATCCGAGTTAGAATCCATGAGAGAAAACCAAGTTTGGAACTTGGTCGATCCACCTGATGGTGTGAAAACTATCGAGTGTAAATGGGTTTTTAAGAAAAAGATAGACGTTGATGGAAATGTTCACATCTATAAGGCACGATTGGTGGCGAAAGGTTTCAGGCAAATTCAAGGTGTTGATTATGATGAAACGTTTTCGCCCGTCGCAATGCTAAAGTCTATTCGGATTCTCCTAGCAATTGCTGCATATTTCGACTATGAGATATGGCAAATGGATGTCAAAACGGCTTTCCTTAATGGAAACCTAAGTGAGGATGTGTACATGACACAGCCTGAAGGTTTTGTCAATCCGAAAAATGCTGGGAAGATTTGCAAGCTGCAAAAGTCCATCTATGGACTAAAGCAAGCTTCTCGGAGTTGGAATCTTCGTTTTGATGAAGTGATCAAAGGGTTTGGTTTCATCAAGAATGAAGAAGAGCCTTGTGTTTACAAAAGGACTAGTGGGAGCGCACTTGTGTTTCTGGTCTTATATGTGGATGACATATTATTGATCGGAAATAATATTCCAATGCTCGATGCTGTCAAATCTTCATTGCAAAAGAGTTTTTCAATGAAAGATTTAGGAGAGGCAGCATACATATTGGGCATAAAGATCTATAGAGATAGGTCGAAAAGACTAATCGGATTAAACCAGAGCACGTACATTGACAAGGTATTGAATCGGTTCAATATGCAAGATTCCAAGAAAGGTTTCTTGCCAATGTCACATGGCATCACTCTCAGCAAGAATCAATGTCCTAAAACATCTGATGAGCTCGAGAGGATGAGTGCGATCCCGTATGCTTCTGCTATCGGGTCCATCATGTATGCTATGTTTTGTACACGCCCAGATGTCTCCTATGCTCTAAGTGTTACGAGCAGATATCAATCGAACCCAGGTGAATGTCACTGGGCTATAGTAAAGAGTATCCTCAAGTACATGAGAAGAACTAAGGATATGTTCCTAGTCTATGGAGGTGAGGAGGAGCTCGTTGTAAATGGTTACACCGATGCTAGCTTCCAAACCGACAAGGATGACTCGAGATCGCAGTCTGGTTTTGTGTTCTGCCTCAATGGAGGTGCGGTGAGTTGGAAGAGTTCCAAGCAAGAAACGGTTGCTGATTCCACAACGGAGGCCGAGTATATCGCAGCTTCGGAAGCTGCAAAAGAGGCTGTTTGGATCAGAAAATTTGTTTCTGAGTTGGGTGTGGTCCCTAGTGCGTCCAGTCCAATGGACCTCTATTGTGACAATAGTGGTGCCATTGCACAAGCCAAGGAGCCTAGGTCGCACCAGAAGTCCAAGCACATACTTCGGCGCTATCACCTCATTCGAGAGATTATTGATAGAGGTGATGTAAAGATATGCAAGGTGCACACGGATTCGAATATTGCTGATCCGTTGACGAAGCCTCTCCCACAGCCCAAGCATGAGGCACACTTGAGCTCTATGGGTATTAGATACTTGCGGGATAGACTCTAGTGCATGTGAGAGAATGTGTTCTGTCTATGCTAATGTACTTTTGTATAATTGTTATCTGGTTCCATGAATAATTATCATTTACATTGATCAGCAAGTATGTGACTTGTTTGTGAAACTCTTTGTTTTTATGATGTTATTCTAAATAGTCCCTAATCTCATATCATTGTGTGGGACAATAATGATTTATAGATTAGCACATTTGACTGAATGATGATCATGTTTCACGGATCATAGATATGGAGATATCAAATCAGTAATGTGGACACATGTTAGAGAACATGATGTTGGATAGACCCACCCTGAGATACTGCTGGGATTGTTATTTTTAATGTGCCATCAGTTGTTATCTCAAATGATGTACCTACAGAATCCTTTGACCTGAGATCATCATTGATTCCAGAATGTGTAGTAACACACTTAGGGGCTTCCAAACGCTATTCCGTAACTGGGTAGTTATAAAGGTTGCTTTCGGGTATGTTATGAAACATGTCGTGGGATGTGAGTGATCAAGATGGAATTTACCCCTCCTAAATAACGGGAGAGATATCTCTGGGCCCCTCGAGGTAGTTGGATTGGAAAGTGCATGGCCATGCCAATGTGATTAAAGAGTTAATCATGGTGAATCCACTACTTGATCGAGTGAATGGTCGAGCTATCACAAGGGTGGCACGAATCTCGCCTTGAGCTTGACTGGTATCGTGTGGTAAAGGGATTGGTGCATGAGTATATCAAGGTTCAGCCGATATGATCTTTGTGTGCATTCGGGAGTCAATATGTCCTGCTAGGTACCGCTATTGACTTGCAATTCGGAAAAGGGTTTCCGGATAGCGGCCGTTTACACATGAACCTAACGGGTCACACACTTAAGGGGATGGAATATAAAACTTGTGCTGACTCTAGTGCAAGTGGGAGATTGTTGGTAATATGCCCTAGAGGCGATCGAGTTTGCGGATTGGATCTGCTAATGGGCTTTAATGTTGATTAAAGGACCATTAGGGTTTAGAGTCATAATGGGCTTTAATGTTGATTAAAGGCCCATTAGCGTGCTCTATATAAGAATAGGCAGGGGCCAAGGCGCATGGTGTTCTTCAGAAACCCTAGCCGCCTCCTATTCCCGAACTCCTTTCGAAACCCTAGCCGGGCGCGCGGTGCTAGCACACCGGCGCACGGCGATTCCATCCTTGTACGTGTGGATACCGTGGAGGCGCTGCTACTATTGCGGTGCTGATCTGCCCGGGAGTACTCGGGACGTACCCGCGAGTACTCGGAAGGTGCTCGGGACGTGCTCGGGACGAGGTTGACGATCGACTACTTGACGCGCACGACGTTGGATTGGTCTGCTCCAACTCTTCTTCCGCTGCACTGCTCGTCAAGTGGTAACGATTCATGATCCCCTACTCGCATGGTTTCCTGGTTGAATGCGGTAGAGAAAATTTATTTTGTGCTAGCGTAGCCTACCCGCCACCCTTCAAGTTTTACTACAGCGTCGGCCCTGCATCGCCCCTTCGCTCCAAGAACTAGGATATCGTGTATGTTTTGGAGCCAGAGACGGGGATTACGGACGACCAGTTTGCCTCACGGCTAGCCCTTCTCCGGAAAGTGGCTGAGAAGATGAGCATGCCTGACCTCGTGGAGGAGTTCACCATGTTGCGTGTCCAGCCCCTTCAAATGGGGTAGAACTGCATTTTGGAGCAAGGTGCGGAAGAGTGGCCGAAAGTGTGTTCCGGTCCGCCCATCAGTGCTGGTGAGTTCCCTTTGTAGTTGGATTCTCGATCTGCCGATGTGAGTCGTCTTTTTTTCTTTCAGAGAGCTACCTCTCACTGTAGTGCATGACAGAGATCGCAGAGATGATCCTGGGTCCCTTACTCTCGCGGAGTGGAAGCGGCGGGTGGACCTGGCATAGAGTTGGGAGCGGTACAATTGTGTTTGCTTTTACCTTGGCATGGGGGCTCGGGCTTGGCGGGATCCTCCATTGCCTAGGGCTGCTGGAAAACGAGTGCGTGCAGCCCCCCCCCATTCATGCGAGGATGCTCCAGGCCCGGTGGCCTTCAGCATTCGGAGGCTCGCATACTGGTTCGACGGCCGAGTTGTCAGAGGTGCCCCTAGTTCACAAGAAGCGCCTGAGGCGGGTTGGGAGCGTGTGCGATCAATCTAGAGGTGAGGGCCAGGGTGGCGGCGATGACCGTGGGAAGGACCAGGCCTCCCCGGATATTGCGGGTCATAGCCAGAGCCAACGGAGAGGCGTGGCCTCCATGGACTTCGAATTCAGTCTTGTTGACTCGGATGCTGAGGATGCTACAGGTCCTACTATAAGAGGTTCGGGGGAACCAGGTGTGATTTACTTCGTTAGTCATATCCTTTTGGTTGTGCGCTGGGATCTTAATTTGTGTTTCTTTTTAGTAGGGAACTTCGAGGTGGATGCGTCCTTGACCCCACCCCTCGAGGCCCCGGAGGCCTAGCGCAGATCGGGGACTCCTCCAGACGGGTCTCCGAGGGCCGTCTTGGGAGACATGGCTTTTTTCCTGCGGGGCCCTAAGTCAGTTGGTGGCCCACCCGCGGTGGCTGGTGTCCGAGGCACCGTGCCCTCCACCGAGAGTCCCTTCGGAGCGGTTGAGGGGGGCCCTGGCCTCGGGATCCTGACCTTGGATGACATTGTGCTGCGCTCGAAGGCATCAAGGGCTTTCACCGCAGCCTTCTCTCTACTCCAGAGTGGAGAGGTCGAGCGATTGTTGGCCCAGCATCCCCTGGAGGAGCTGGAGGCACGGTTGGCGGCGGCGGCCCTTCAGGTCGGTAGTATTAGTTATGATCATCGGGTCCGGTGTTGGGTCCTGAGTAGCTCATCTTGTCTTTTTCGATCTTTTGTGGTGCCTTGTAGCAAGTAATTTTGATGAGGGCGTTGTGGGGTGGCGGACGCCAGGATTTGGAAGAGGCTTGAAAACAGGCAGATTCTGCGGAGGGCTGTCTTCATGAAGAGATGGTATTTCGTGAGCATGTGGAGGCAAAGGAGGTTGCCGATGCGGCCAACGCAGCCCGCGTGTCCGCCGAGAGTAACGTTGACACCCTTCGGGCAGTGGTGGTAAATATGCGGCGAGAGCTAAAGGAGGTTCAGGCATTGGAGGGGGCACTGCGTTTGGAGTGCCAGTAGTTAACAACGCTAGTTTCGGAGGTGGCCCGGATTACCTCTGATGCCTTGAGCGGCCTAGGGGCTCGGTGTCCGCCACTGCCCTTCGACTTGGAGGCGTCAGTCAAGCCGCTCTTCTGGCTTCGATCCGCCGTGAAGGTTATGGTTAGGGCCGCAAAGGTCTATGCGTGGTCCAGCGCTCGTGTGGCTACTGTGCTTCAGCTGACCCTACTGCACCAGGCAGGGGTTGGTCCCTTCGAAGCACTAGAGCAGCAGGTGCCGGACTCTGTGGTCGAGGCCTTCCAGCCAGAGACACCTCCGGTGGAGATTTGCACAGCCTTGGAGAGCTTCCATCGCGGTATATGGGTGAAGCATGGCCAGAGCATGACGTTGCGCTTCATGGCCGGTCAGGGGACTCCGGGTGCCTCGGCGGGCCTTCACTCAAGTTCTTCATTGGGATGTCCGGTGCTTCACCTGGAGTCTATGGGCGCTTCATGGCCCTTTGGGGGCACTTTGTCTGGCGTTGTTGCCCTGCCAGAGCCAAGCGTAGATGCCCTGGAGGTGTAGCTCTACCGCAGCTGTCTTTGTTTTCTTTTCTTTCTGAGGAGGGGGGTTGAGTTCTAGTATGTTGACCGTCTCCTTCTGCTTTATGTATATAATGTTTCCTTTATTTGATGGGAACCGTGCCTGTCTTCCTATGTTGTTTCTGGAATGTTTATGCCTTTGAGTTTTAATTGGAGTCTGCTCTGCGTGTATAGGTATGGTGGCTCGAGGCTAGAGGAGGCCTCATCCATACCTTGGATAGTGCCTCTAGGTGGGATCGAGTGCGTCTGGTGCGTCGAGGGCTACTCTGTTCGTTCCTCGACTCCGATGGGCGTGTTGACCCGCAGGTGGCCACCGACATTTTGGTTAAGCTCGAGCCGGAGGATCCCCTGGTGTCCGTTCTGGATGTATGTTTTACCGCAAGAGATGACTGGTGTGCGGCCTGAACGGCCTGGGAGGTTGCCAACTCACACTTCTTACAACGCTTCATCTTTCCCCGGGGTTCTGATGGAAGGGTGCCTTGGAAATCCTCGAGTCTATCTTGGGTGAGCTGAAGGTGGAGGAGGCACAGGGCACGGAGGCCTCACCGGCGGGGCAGGAGGAGGAAGAGCTGGACTTCTCGACCTTCGACTCGTATCCCTTCCCGACGGATCCTTCGTATTCCTGGGGCTGAGTCTCTATTTCGGGCAGTAGCCCTTCTTGTGGAGGGGGCTCGCGTTGGCCTCCCGTGCGCAGTTGTCGTGGACGACTCTCCAAGTCCTATGGTGTGTCTGGGAGGTGTGGCGGTCGGGTACCCTCGTTTTCCCATAGTGGTACAGGGAGCGTAGTAGGCTATCCAGTTTGCTGGGCATAGATTTGACGTATAGCAGTTAACTGTATAAAAAGACCTTTTGTATGTCATGTGTGTAAAACTTACATTGTGTTAGCCTGTTGTTTTTGTTTCTTTTCCTCTCACTTTTTTATGATTGATCATGCCGATGTTTCGCCTGTGCCCCTTGTCCAAGCCCCTTTCACATCCTGTGGTTGCTCTGCGGCCACGGGGTGCGAGACTTCGAGGGGCATCGGAAGGGTCGGGTGATAGACTTTCAGTTTTGGGGTTTTTATCCCTTCACAATGTTTTGGGTGGCCTGGCCTTAGAAATGACAGGGGTGTTATGCGTGTCTGGTATGAAGGCACTACCTTCAAGATGCCGGAGTGGTCTTTGCCTATCTGCCATTTTAGGTTTGCTAGGCCCAAATGTGATAGACGGAATGCCTGTCCAGCACGGAGACTTTTGTCTTCAAGATGCTGGAGCGGTCTTTGCCTATCTGCCATGTAGGTTAGCTAGACCTTAAAGATGGCGGAAGGAATGCTTGTCCAGCACGGAGGCTTATGCGTTCAAGATGCTGGAGCGGTCTTTGCCTATCCGCTACAAGTAGTGCCGGAGCTTACGCGAGGCCATCAGCAGGGCGTAGGCTATTTTTTTGAGCTCAGTGTAGCGTGCCTTGGCCCTGGTTACGGCCTTCGAGATGTAGTACATAGCCCTTTGAGTGGGGCAACCGTTACTTCTTTCCTCTCGTACCAGGGCGGCGCTGATGGCGGATGCGGAGATCGATAGGTACAGAAGTAGTCCTTTGCCGGGGAGGGGCATCTCTAGTGTTTCGAGGTGGGAAAGGTGTGCCTTTAGGGCCTTCAATGCTGCCTGGCAGTCCGGTTTCCAGCTAAATGGCTCGGAGCCCCTCAGCATTTTAAAGAAAGGGAGGTTGTACTCAGCGGATTTTGCGAGGAAGCGACTGAGGGACACGAGGCAGCCGGCCAGGCGTTGTACTTCTTTCGGATTGGCGGTAGGTGACATTTTTGTGATAGCATGAATCTTGCCCAGGTTGGCCTTGATGCCTCTTTGGGAGGCAAGATATCCTAGCATTTTCCACTTCTAGCGCCAAATACACATTTTTCTTGGTTCAGCCGTACGACAGTGGCTTAGAGGCTATTGAATGTTTCCTGTAGGTTGGCAACATGGGTGGCTTCTAGTTGCCTTTTTACCATGATATCGCCTACGTAGGCCTCGACGTTGCGACCCAACTGCTGTTGCAGCACCTTGTGTACTAGGCGGGAGAAGGTGGCCCCGACGTTTCGAAGACCGAAGGGCATCTGGACGTAGCAGTATACTCTGAAGGGGGTAATGAAGCTGGTCTTGTTCTCATCCTCTGTTGCCATCCACACCTGGTGGTACCCGGAATAGGCGTCAAGGAAGATTAGCTTTTCGCAGCTGGCTGTGGAATCCATCAGTTGGTCGATGTGGAGGAGATGGTATGGATCCTGGGGGAATTCTTTGCTTAATGACATGAAATCGATGCACATACGCCATTTTCCGCTATGTTTCTTGACCATGACGGTGTTGGAGAGCCAATCGGAGTGGATGACCTCTCGGATAACATTGGCTTTCATCAGCTTTTGGACTTCTTCTTTTGTGGCTTAAGCCCGCTCCTGAGAGAGTTTGCGAAGCCCCTAGCATACGGGTCGTGCCTTCGAGTTGACCTGGAGCGAGTGCTAGATGATGCTGCGGTCGACTCCTGGGAGGTCCTGCGGGGACCATGCGAAGATGTCGAGGTTACTCCGTAAGACGGCCAAAAGTTAGGCTTCTTGCCCGGAGGTGAGGTCCTCCCCTATTCGGAAGGTCCGGTCGGGCTGGTCTTGGTGTATGGGGACCAGCTTTATGTCCCCTTCTGGTTGTGGCCTCGGAGGTCAGCGGTGCTCGAGGTGTGCTAACGGAGAATCTTTCGAGTCCTCCTGTATCATAGTGTGGATATGGTGACTGGGGAGCAGAGGAGGGTGTCCGTATTCCATGCGTCTAGCCAGGTCTTGGTCACCGTGGACGGTTATTAGCCCCTGGGGTCTAGGTATTTTCAGGCAGAGGTAATTGTGATGGGGTACAACATCCAATCTGTTCAGGGTGCCCCATCCTAGGATGGCATTGTAAGCATACGGTACGTCTACGACGTCAAAGGTGATAACCTCAGATCATGATGCGGAGCCCTCGCCGAAGATGATTGGGAGTACTATCTGTCCTAGGGAATTGAGGAGGGCCCCATTGAGTCCCTGGAGGGGTCTGCTGCTCGGTGAGAGCTGGCTTCATGGGATTCGGAGCTGATCAAAGGCCTCGACTTTGGTGATATTGGCTGAGATGACCAGGGCATCGGAGTGGGGAAATTTTACCCCTTCGGAGTCATCGAGGGTGAATGTTACGGGGGTGTCGGCCCAGTCGGAGGCCTGTCGATGGATGCTAGTCACTCCGATGTGGTGTACCCCGCGTGTGTAGTCTCGCCGCAGTTGTTCCAAAGTGCCACCTGAGCTCCCTTCGCTGGTAATGGCGAGGACGATCTGTTTGCCCCATGCTCCTTTGTCACTATACCGTTCTAAGGATGACTGGGGTGGTGAAGGTAGGGCTAGCTGCGGAGGATTTTGTAGGGCCAGGTGGTCCACCCGTCGGTTGGCTGATGGCCTGCGATCTTCAAACTGCCCCTTGGGGGCCCCATCGTTGGAGGCGAAGGCCGCCTGCCTCCCGAGGTACTCGTCTCGGAAGGTGGTGAGGGTTCGACAGTTATCGGTATTATGCCCTCGTCCTGCACCGTGTAGAGTTGATGAGGACATCACTCACTCGGATACATACAATGATCCTCCATTGAACTTTCAAGGTCCAATCACAAGAGCTCGCGCACGACAATTAAATTTAGAGGTGAGCTCGTTCCTAAGCAACTCTTTATATAATTTTGAGAATAGATTACTACCTAATGATTATGTGTTGTTTAGGAATCATGGAGAGGACAAGGAAACACATAGAGGAAGGCTTGGAGGCGTGGAGGAGCAGCTAGGACGTCCAACAACAGCAGGAGGTCCAGTCCAACTCGAGTCCGAATCAGCCTCGGCCTCCAGGACCAGCGAGCAATAAAACGGACGCCCAGGACGCATCCGGACTTCGTTTTTGACGATTCACATATGGTTGGAAAGATAATTTCATAAGGAAACCAATGGCGTTGGTTTGAGGTCCAAATTCCTTCTGAGTCAACGGGAAACGTCGAAACAAGTCAGTGTCCAGAATCTGTCCCGGTGCTGCGTCACCGTTTTTGGTCCGTTGGGCCATGTATCGTGTTGGAGTCCATTAGGGACGCGTCTAGGGGTCCTTGGCCGACCCTAATCCTTTATATACAGTAGCCGCCGCCCTAATTAGGGTTGGGTTTTGCTTAGATTATTCTGTCAAGAACAGTTTCGCCGTTTCGTCGGTTTGTGAGACCCCAACTCGTGAGATTAATCATTCATCTGCAATTTGGTTGCATTCTTCCTTGTTCTTGCTTGTGTTCTTCGATTCGCAGGCAAGGATTTTAGCCTTCTTGGCGAGGTCAACCGTGCAACGCCGGTTGATAACCAGAGGAGACGTGGTGCTGCGATTGCGGGGTTTCGGATCGTGTTGTTCGGAAGCCGGATCGACTTGTGTCTCGTTTCCACCAAATCGAGAGTTACCAGAACCTTTCGGAAGATCGGGAACCCTTGTTCATATTAAGTGGTATTCAGAGCTTCAGGTATACCGTCAGGTTCATATCTACCCTTAGTTTCGAGTGTTTTCGCCTTCGTTCCATAGTCCACTGCCATATCGTTTTTTTTTCCTGTCCTACAACCCTTCCGCGCCTTTAGCTTTTGCATATTTCAGTTTCAGAGT
This sequence comes from Phragmites australis, assembly GCF_958298935.1. Taxonomy (NCBI): domain Eukaryota; kingdom Viridiplantae; phylum Streptophyta; class Magnoliopsida; order Poales; family Poaceae; genus Phragmites; species Phragmites australis. Next base: position 31,473,084 of record NC_084923.1, on the reverse strand, counting down.
TCGTCGTGTTGAGTTTGTGTCCTGGTCAAGGTCTTGTTGCTGGTTAGGTCGTGTTAGAGTCCAGTTCGTGTGTTTTCCCCCACCGTTTCCATCAAACCCTAGCCTCCGTCGCATATTTTCCCCACTTTCTTCCCGTTTTGTCCTCTAATTCGGAGTCGTTTCTCAAATCGGGCATAACTTTCGCATACGAACTCCGTTTTCAGAAAAGTCATAGAGTTTTTCGCATCGAAACAGCGTTTCGGATCCGTTCGTCCCCCGCTTCGCCGGGTTCGGCGAAATCAGAATTCCCAAATTCGCCTCCGAAGTTTGAGTTTTCAATTTCCAAATATTTTTCTCATTTTACGGCTGAACTTCAGAAAATTCTACAGGCCACGTCTTTCACTTGTTTAAGCTCAAATTTTCTGTGGTTCCCTCTTGTGTGCTCCTAAGTGAAAAAAAAATATCAAAAAAATAAGAAGAAAAAGTCGAATTTTCCCAAAAAAACAACGACAGCCCAAAAAAATAGAAAAAAGAGAGGGGCAAAAGAGGAACAATATCTAGAGGAGCACATAGAGAAGGGCAAAGTGAGCTGTGTTAGCGTGTGCTGTTTAGTTCTTTGTTTCTGTTGCTCTTGCTATCCATCATACTTGTTTCTCCACCTTGTTTAACACACATACTTGGTACTTGCAACACTTTAGGCCAGCAACGAGAACAAGTACTTGGGACTATAATTCAGCATTACTATCTGTTTCTGATTTGTGTTCCACATATACATATTTGTTCTCTTTGTGAGCCTTCCAAGCCCCACAGATTCTTCTGGACAGCACTGGTTTGCATCCCTGCAATCGCTCGCACGCCTTCCAGGTATCCTTTGCTTTGCTGGTAAGAACCCTGGTAAGAGCTTGGTAAGGTGTCTACCTTTGCTGATCTTGATTGAGAGGCACCACTCCACCTTTGTAGTACGATTATTAGGGATAACCTTCACTGTTTGTTGTTGTGTTTGTTTCCACAATGTCAGTTGAAGGAGATAAAACGCCAAAGGACTTCAAGGAGTGTGTCAGCCAAGAGCAGCTACAAGCTGTTGTAGACAATGCTCAGAAGGAGATGAGGGAGACAGTCATCAAGGCTGTCACTGAAGCGATAATTGAGATGAAACTCGCAAACGCGGTTGAGCGGGTGGACAAACGGTTATCCGAGCTCACCGACAGGGTAAATGCTTTGGAAAACCGTCCTGTGCACAACGAAGATGTGAATGGAAGCAACACCGGTGATGAGTTGTATGATGACGATGTTAATGTTGATCCAGCGGCGACATTGCAAAACAGATTACGGCGTCGTCTTCGCACTAACACCACAGGTATGGGTGGCGTTCCACATCACCACCACCATCGAGGTATGTATAATCGAGCTCCTGAAGATCCTTATGCTAAGGTTAAATTTACTATACCTTCTTTTTCGGGACATTATGATGCTGAGGGATATCTTGATTGGGAGATGACAGTAGAGCAAAAATTTAGTGCCCATCAAGTACCTGAACAACATAGAGTTAGACAAGCCACTAGTGAGTTGAAAGATTTTGCTATTATTTGGTGGACTGGTTTAGCTGCAGATGGTGCCACACCTCGTACATGGGAAGAGCTTAAGGTTGCTATGCGTGATAGATTTGTTCCCCCATCTTATCATAGAGACTTGCGTAAGAAATTGATGCGCTTAGAACAGGGAGATAAATCTGTGCAGGATTATTATGGTGAGCTTCAAAAGGGCTTGATGCGTTGTGGCATAGTAGAGGGAAACGAAGATTCTATTTGTCGATTTTATTCGGGTTTGAGACGTGAAATCCAGGATATTATTGATTATAAAGAATTTAACAATGTCAACCAGTTGTTTCAGTTTGCTATGCTTGCAGAGAAGGAGTTGCAGGGGCGTGAGCAGCAGGGCAAGTACAAGGCCAGCACCACATACACGCCGCGCACAGGACCATCCTTTGGGCTGTCCAAACCATCCACTTACAGGGCTCCCTCACCAGCGAGCAAGCAACAAGCAGCTACGGCACCAAATCCTGTCACTACACGACCTTCGGGCTCAGGTAAAAATTCTGTTTTGCAGGGACCTTCCAAGAGTGCTTCCTCTGTTGCATCAACGGGACGCACCTCTGGCATTCAATGTCGTCGCTGCCATGGATTCGGTCATGTGCAGAAGGATTGCCCAAGTCAGCGGGCATACATTGCAACTGAAGATGGGTACATCAGCGCCTCTGACATTGAAGAAGAAGAAGAACCAGTTGTTGAGGAGAGCAACGAAATCTTGGGCAGTGATGACACAGCGACCTATAGGAGCATCATTGTGCAGCGGGCGCTCAGCACAAAGGTACAACAACCAGAGAAGCTGCAACGCCATAACTTGTTCCAGATTTTCTTCGTCATCCAAAATCGGCGAGCACGTGTCATCATCGATGGAGGTAGTTGTAATAATTTGGTGAGTTCAGATTTGGTCAAGAAGCTTGGCTTGACCACACTCCAACACCCCCATCCATATAATCTTCAGTGGTTTAATGATGCTGGAAAAGCTAAGGTAACACAAACTTGCAGAGTTTCTTTTTCCATTGGTTCCTATGCTGATTATGTTGACTGTGATGTGGTACCTATGGAAGCTTGCTCACTTTTATTGGGTCGACCTTGGGAATTTGATAATGATGCTATACACCATGGTAGAAGTAATACATATACTTTTATGCATAAAGGAAAGAAAATTACTTTGGTTCCTATGACCCCTGCTGAAATTGTACAAGCTGATAAAGAACGAGCTGCTAATTTGTGTGATACTAAATCTGAAAATCAGCAAGTTGCTAATTCTCTTTACCCACCTAAAAAGGATAAGTCTACACCTAGTTCTAAGGTAGAGGGCATAAAATTGAAGGGTGGTGTTATGCTTGCACTAAAAAGTGACCTTGCTGAAATTTCTAATAATGATATTTGCTACACCTTGGTTTGCAAACGAGTTTTGTATTCGCTTGATGATGTTATTAGTTCGATACCTCCTGCTGCCACTAACCTTTTGCAGGAGTATGAGGATGTTTTTCCAGCTGAGATACCCCCGGGACTGCCACCTATGAGAGGGATAGAGCATCAAATCGATTTGATCCCGGGAGCAACATTGCCAAATCGTGCTGCGTATCGAACCAATCCCGAGGAGACTAAGGAAATTCAGCAGCAAGTCCAAGAGCTTTTGGACCGCGGGTATGTACGTGAGAGCCTTAGTCCTTGTGCTGTTCCTGTGATTTTGGTTCCTAAGAAAGATGGTACTTGGCGTATGTGTGTTGACTGTAGAGCCATCAATAACATTACTATTCGATATCGCCATCCTATTCCTAGACTTGATGATATGCTTGATGAGTTGTGTGGCTCTGTAATTTTTACAAAGATCGACTTGCGTAGTGGTTACCACCAAATTAGAATGAAACTTGGAGATGAATGGAAAACAGCTTTCAAAACTAAATTCGGATTATATGAGTGGTTAGTAATGCCTTTTGGTTTAACTAATGCACCTAGCACTTTCATGCGTTTGATGAATGAGGTTTTAAGAGCTTTTATTGGACGATTTGTGGTGGTTTACTTTGATGATATATTGATTTATAGCAAGTCTTTGGATGAACATATGGATCACTTACGTGCTGTTTTTAATGCTTTACGTGATGCACGTTTATTTGGTAACCTTGAGAAGTGCATCTTTTGCACGGATCGAGTCTCTTTTCTTGGCTATGTTATTACTCCACAGGGAATTGAGGTGGATGAGATGAAAATTGAAGCCATAAAGAGTTGGCCGGTGCCCCAAAACATCAAACAGGTGAGAAGTTTTCTTGGACTTGCAGGTTTTTATCGTCGTTTCGTGAAGGATTTCAGCGCCATTGCTGCCCCCTTACACGAGTTGACAAAGAAAGGTGTGGTGTTCCATTGGGGTAAGGCACAAGAGGAGTCCTTTGACACTTTGAAGGACAAGCTTACGCACGCGCCATTGCTGCAACTTCCAAATTTTGGTAAGACCTTTGAGCTAGAATGTGATGCTAGTGGAGTTGGCATTGGAGGTGTTTTGATGCAAGAAGGTAAGCCCGTTGCATACTTTAGCGAAAAATTGCATGGCCCTGTTCTTAATTACTCTACGTATGATAAGGAATTGTATGCACTTGTACGTTCTTTAGAGACGTGGCGTCATTATTTGTGGCCTAAAGAATTTGTTATACATTCAGATCATGAATCGCTTAAGTATCTTCGTTCTCAAAATAATCTGAATCGTAGACATGCTAAGTGGGTTGAATTTATTGAATCTTTTCCTTATGTTATCAAACACAAGAAAGGGAAGGATAATATAATTGCTGATGCTTTGTCTAGACGATATGCTTTGTTGTCCCAACTTGATTATAGAATTTTTGGACTTGACTCAATAAAAGAACAATATGTGCTTGATCCTGATTTTAAAGATGTATTGCTGAACTGTAAAGAGGGACGTACATGGAACAAGTTTGTGATCAATGATGGATTTGTGTTTAGAGCTAACCGTCTATGCATTCCAGTTGGTTCCGTTCGTCTTTTGTTGTTGCAGGAAGCACATGGAGGAGGATTGATGGGACATTTTGGTGCTAAGAAGACAGAGGATATGTTGGCCACACATTTCTTTTGGCCAAAGATGAGGAGAGATGTTGAGCGGTTCGTGGCACGCTGTACCACATGTCAAAAGGCTAAGTCTCGCTTGAATCCACATGGTTTGTATATGCCTCTTCCTGTTCCTTCTATTCCTTGGGCAGATATTTCGATGGACTTTGTTTTGGGATTGCCTAGGACTAAGAGGGGGAGGGATAGCATTTTTGTTGTTGTGGATCGTTTTTCTAAGATGGCACATTTTATACCTTGTCATAAAAGTGATGATGCCGTTTATATTGCTGACCTCTTTTTCAAAGAGATTGTTCGCTTGCATGGTATGCCTTCTACTATTGTTTCAGATCGCGACGCTAAATTTTTGAGTCACTTTTGGCGCACTCTATGGAATAAGTTGGGTACAAAACTATTGTTTTCTACTACTTGCCACCCACAAACTGATGGCCAAACGGAGGTAGTGAACCGCACTTTGGGTACCATGTTGAGAGCTATTTTGAAGAAAAATTTGAAGATGTGGGAAGAATGTTTGCCCCACGTGGAGTTTGCTTATAATCGGGCAACACATTCTACCACCAAGGTAAGTCCTTTTCAGGTAGTGTATGGTTTTACCCCTCGCGCTCCTATTGATCTTTTGCCTTTACCTACCACTGAAAGAACACATAGTGATGCTAGTGCACGTGCTGATTTTATTCGTAAGTTGCATGAAACAACTAAAATAAATATCGAAAAGATGAATGAAAAGTATAGAATTGCTGGTAGTGAAGGTAGGAAAGAAGTCAAACTTGAACCGGGTGATTTAGTGTGGTTACATTTAAGAAAAGATAGGTTTCCAGAGCTGCGTAAGTCTAAATTAATGCCAAGAGCTGCTGGTCCTTATAAGATAATTGAGAAAATAAATGATAATGCATATAAACTTGAGTTGCCACCCGAGTTCGGGGTTAGTCCTTCTTTTAACATTGCAGATTTGAAACCTTACTTGGGAGCCGATGATGAGCTTGAGTCGAGGACGACTCCAATTCAAGAGGGGGAGGATGATGAGGACATCACTCACTCGGATACATATAATGATCCTCCATTGAACTTTCAAGGTCCAATCACAAGAGCTCGCGCACGACAATTAAATTTAGAGGTGAGCTCGTTCCTAAGCAACTCTTTATATAATTTTGAGAATAGATTACTACCTAATGATTATGTGTTGTTTAGGAATCATGGAGAGGACAAGGAAACACATAGAGGAAGGCTTGGAGGCGTGGAGGAGCAGCTAGGACGTCCAACAACAGCAGGAGGTCCAGTCCAACTCGAGTCCGAATCAGCCTCGGCCTCCAGGACCAGCGAGCAATAAAACGGACGCCCATGACGCATCCGGACTTCGTTTTCGACGATTCACATATGGTTGGAAAGATAATTTCATAAGGAAACCAATGGCGTTGGTTTGAGGTCCAAATTCCTTCTGAGTCAACAGGAAACGTCGAAACAAGTCAGCGTCCAGAATCTGTCCCGGTGCTGCGACACCGTTTTTGGTCCGTTGGGCCATGTATCGTGTTGGAGTCCATTAGGGACGCGTCTAGGGGTCCTTGGCCAACCCTAATCCTTTATATACAGTAGCCGCCGCCCTAATTAGGGTTGGGTTTTGCTTAGATTATTCTGTCAAGAACAGTTTCGCCGTTTCGTCGGTTTGTGAGACCCCAACTCGTGAGATTAATCATTCATCTGCAATTTGGTTGCATTCTTCCTTGTTCTTGCTTGTGTTCTTCGATTCGCAGGCAAGGATTTTAGCCTTCTTGGCGAGGTCAACCGTGCAACGCCGGTTGATAACCAGAGGAGACGTGGTGCTGCGATTGCGGGGTTTCGGATCGTGTTGTTCGGAAGCCGGATCGACTTGTGTCTCGTTTCCACCAAATCGAGAGTTACCAGAACCTTTCGGAAGATCGGGAACCCTTGTTCATATTAAGAGTGCACTAGGACTCTTCCTCGGAACACTGGTTTGGGGTGTGGCTTCGCTCCGGGAGTCCTCCGGAGTGTCCTCGGTTGTGTCCTCTAGGGTGCCCACGATTTTGCTTGGGCTGTTATTGCTGACGTTTCGGTGTCCTCGGCCGCGTCCCCTGGGGTGGCCTTGGTTTGGAGTCCCTACTTCCCATGCCCCTTTGGGAGCTGACGGTAAGGGCCTCCTCGAAGCTCCTTTTTGTCGAGCGAGCAGGGACATGTGACGATCCAGCCTGCGAGTGTAGTCTCTCGGAATTCGCATGGGAAGCTTCGCCAGCTTGTGAGCACCTCAGGCAGAGTTTTCCTCCTCTACCCGCACTTATTCCTCAAACTTGCTCATGACGATTTCTACCGTGCGTATTGGGCACTGGTTTAGTCGATCATACAGGGGGCCTTCGGCCAGGCCCGGGGTTGCGGTATCGATGACCGAAGAGTCCGATATGCCCCTAATCTAGGCTTTGGTCTGGGAGAACCTTCAAAAGTAGTCATGGAGGGTTTCATCTGCCCCCTGCCTGATAGTGAACAGGCTGCCGGAGGTTACTGGTTCAATGAAGGTGCCTTGGATGTTGCTGTGGAAGAGGTCTTGGAGTTGGGACCAGGTGTGAATGGTGTCAGGGTCCAGCGGCCAAAACCATCGTATGGCCACCCCTTCTAGGGCGAGAGGGAAGCATTTAGCCATGGTGTCCGGTCCGCCCCCACTGGCCTCTATGGCTAGGGTGTAGGATCAAGCGAAGTAGTCGGGGTCTGAATCGCCTTTAAATTTGGGCAACTTTGGGGTCCGAAAATCCTATGGGAAGGGCGTGGCCTGCAGGTCAGCCCCGCAGGGGAGAGTGATGGTCCTGTAGGGGGTCCTCACGATGATGGCCCCAGGGCTCCAGGGATCGAACGGGTCGTGTCCTTGCATTGAGGGGCTCACCTATTCGTGGAGCTTGGGACGAAAACACGCCGGCCGTCTCGGGAGCGGCGGCTAATGTGTGGGTAGCTTCCTGCTCGACCCATAGGGCCATCTGTAGCTCCTCCATCTTCGCCAGGAGTGCCGCCAAGCGTGATTGTCGCTCGGGTGGAGCGGTGTTTCTGGCGGCACCGCCGGTTGCATTCCCTAGGGGCGCAGCGGGAGCCTCGCCTTGCTGCTGCTGGGTTTCCAGGGTAGAGAACCCTTCGGTGTCACCCGCAACTATAGTAATGGCTGGGTCGGTGGTGGCCGCAATGTTCCCATTCCCCTCAGCTGGGAGGCCATTGTCGGTGCTGGCGGCGTATAGCCGGCTGGATTGCCGCGAAGGCGTGACTGGGGGGTCAGCTGCGGCCGATGCGGCCTTTGTGATCTTTTTCTTGGGTGGCATCCTACCTCTCTTAGCACTTCTGTGTTCGAGTCCCCACGGACAGCGCGCCATTAGAGCAAGAGTTCGTCTTGCTCTAGCAAGTACGGTGAGAGTTTCTTTTAAGGAGGAGAATCAAGCTTGGAGAAGAAGTTTGAGAAGAAGGAACACCATGAATATATTGATGATAGAAAAATATATCACTCTGGAAGGAGTACCACAACGTTCGCTGTGATGCATCTCTATTTTTCCTGTTCTGTGTTCCCCCTTTCTACCAGAGGACTATGGCCTCCTATTTATAGGGCCATGTGTAACTTAGCGTACAAGTTATCATAATGTACAAATATCTGGGATCCGTCTAAATTACTGAGCCTTATCCCGGATAACTACCTTCTATCCTGTCAGGAGATAAATATCCACTATGGTAATTATAGTGGTGCATGTCCCTAAAGGGGGCCGGGCCGGTTGCCAACTGCGGCCCAGCGCCACACTATCAGGGGTGCCAGGGCAGGTACCATCATGCCGGGGTGTCAGAGCGGCGTCCACTAATAGGAGTTTAATGCCGGTCACCTCCTCACAGGCAAAGTACGATCGGTTCTTCCCTTTTGGCAGATCTTTCCTAGGCCTGATGACTCACCCGGTAACCTCCGAGAAGCCAGCATGGGCAACGGGAGGCTGAGGCCTCGGAGACTTAGCCTTCGGGAGGTTGAGCTCCAGAAGGCCGGGGTTGTGGAAGGGGGAGGCTTTGGGAGGCTGAGGCCTTGAAGACCAAGCCTTCAGGAGGCTGAGCTCCGGGAGGCCAGGGCTTCAGATGAAGGAGCCTTTAAGAGGCCGCGACTTTGGGAGGCTGAGCCGATTAAGCTAAGGGGCCGTTGGGGATCCTTGATAACAACCCCCAATAGTAATCATGTGTCTTCTCGCACGTTGGTCGGAAAGCTTTTCCGCTAGGGATTCTATTGGCTGACTACCCTCTAGGATGCTTTTGAGCTGGTCAAAAATTGCGAGAGCTACCAACTTTTCGGAAGGCAGACCACTCGATCATCCCAAGCTCTGCAAAAAATTCCTCTTTTTTGGTCTTTCTCCGTCTGGGGCTTGGATATCCTGTGACCATTCCCAAGGGCCCAAGGCAGCTACAAGTTCCTATTTGTGGCTATCGACACGTTCACCAAGTGGATAGAGGCTGAACCAGTAGGAAAGGTAACCGCAGAAGCGGCCAAGAAGTTTATGAGGAGCATAATTACTCGATTCACCATTCTACTTCAGATAATTATGGATAACAGTAGCCAGTTCAGAAGTGGGACCTTTATTGTGTAATGTGAAGAATTTAGTATCAAAACTCGTTTTGCCTTAGTAGCTCACTCCCAGAGTAACAGCCAAGTTGAATGTGCTAATGGAATAGTCTTACAGGGCATCAAAACTCGGGTCTTTGATAGGCTAAAAGCCTACTCGAATCGCTGGGTAAAAGAACTTCCCTTAGTACTATGGATCGTTCGTACTTCGACTAATAGAGCCACTGGTGAAACTCCATTCTTCTTGGTTTATGGAGCGGAAGCGATGTTCCCGACTGAGTTGTAGTTTGAATCACCTCGAGTGGAAAGTTACTCCGAAGAAGGGTAGGAGCAACTACGAGCGGATGACATAAATTTACTGGAGGAGTACCGAGATCGAGTATCTATTCGAGCAGCTAAGTATCAGCTGGCATTGCGTAGATATCAAAGCCAGAGAATTCAATCCAGAGAATTCGCTGCTGGGGACCTTATCCTACAAAAGGTGCAAAAATAGGCCCGACGCCACATGCTATCACCTAAGTGGGAAGGACCTTACATAGTAGTTGAAGTCACTTGACCTGTGTCAGTACGGCTATCTACTCCGAACGGCGAGATACTCAAGCACTCGTGGAACATTGACCAACTCTGAAAGTTTTATTCATAGAAAAGGTAGGTTACAGGTAAGTCGATTACATTGAATTCAGTTAGCTACTTGATTACATAATGTTTCCCTTTTCCTCCAATCCGTGTGGCTAGTGCAAAATTAGCAGAAAGGATCCGTCTAGCTCTCGTAAATAGTAAAGATCCACCACTTCGGAAAGTTTGGAAGCATATGGACCCTCATTTGTCCTTGAACGAGTCGAGGAAACTTTTATACTCCTCCCTTGGGCAGCATCTGATCAACCCAGGAATTGGCTACCGTTGAACATAAGGGCCAGGAAAAGTGGCTGAGGCAAAGGCCCTGCTGGAGCTGCTGACCGGCGCTGGTGATGCTGAGTGGTCTTCTTCCTGGCACGAAGGCGATCTGGCAGTTGTCAACGAAGAAGGTAACCGTGCCTCCTTCACTGGTGAAGACTCAGGGGCTCCATTGTTGAAGACCTAAATGGCGACTTGGTTGATGATCCGGTCAAGACCACCACCATCGTCATTCCTCTCTGGTGCAGAGCGCTGCACTGAAGCATAGGTCTTGATGTAACGGTAAATGCACTGAGTGAAGGGACGGCGATGATCTACTATGGATGCTTCTTCCCTCTCCTTTTGAGGCCTGCTACTCAAGTCCTCGTCATCGGAGGACGTGATGATAATGACCTCAGGAAGTACCATGGGAAGAGGCCTAGGGGAGAGAACTTCTTGTATTGGCTCAAGAGGCAAAGATGGAGTGGTGTCCATGGCTTCAAGCTCTAGAGTCTTAGGAGTTAACAGGCAATGGAAATAAAGGACATGATGGACAAACGGCTTCGAGTCCTCTCTATTTATAACGGGGGAAATGGGTTGTACTGTGTAAACGTATCTGTCAAGATCCAAAATGATGGTGTCGCCTCGGGCGCGTAGCACGTTTGGTGAAAATCATTATGGCATTATGGCTTCTCTCGTCTCTGCAAAGAGGGATGGGTGGCCATTATGATGTGTCAGATCAATACTACAGTGAAAACAAGTACAAATAGGAGTGGGATCTTTAAATGCCCACGTGACCGATGGTTCAAGTTCACACGATAATCGTACTGTAGTCAAAACCATAACTCTTGGGGGATTGCATTCTTGAGTATTCAGTCAAGAACGAGCCTTACTCTTCGGCCAACTCCGTTGTCAAGTACATGGTCGAGAGTGAACCTTACTCTTCGACCAACTCAATCATCGAGCACATGGTTGAGAATGAGATTCAGTTGAGTACAAAGTTGAGAGCTATAACACTGCTCTCTGGTCTCTGGTATAGGTATGTCCATTTCTACTCTTTGATCGAGTAATTTCTTCCTCGACCATAGAGTCGTGGGCTACATAATAATACCATATTTCTTTTATACGGTTTTGCAAAATTTTATCTAGCTCTGCGTTGATCACGATAAATAGAACCAACGGAGGCATGTGTTGGGTCGATGACAAATAACTATACCTCAGGAGGCATAACGGCACAGAGATTGTTAGACATCTCACACCTAATGACCAAAAGGGTTCTGAAGTCCTAGTCTACCTTGCGTGTGCTCTATATCGAGTTCATGTTTGTATGCTGATCGAATGCGCAAATTGATAAAAGTTCGCAAAAAATTCAATATGCTTTTTCTTCTTTTAGCTCTGCATTAGTCTTTTCCTCACTTTTACAGTCCTCTTGGGTACTTGAGGGACGCACATCTAATGCCTTATTTAGTTAAGATTTCAGCTGTTGACAGATGCATAATCGTATGGTCATGAGAACGATAACTACATACCAGTTATTGCATCTACTTATGCTAATCTTATTTCATCGACAAGGAAATAGATGACAAAAGAATAATAGATTGGCAAAATGTAGCCTTGTTGCGTGCATTCTCAGATCATAAAATATGTCTTACAAGTCCCAATACAGAATGGACCATCAGTCCGAGGGACTCCCCTCACTATCGCCACTAGGCAAACTGAGCCTCAATGACTCAAAAAAGCTAGAACTACTGACTGGACGCCTTCTACAAGCTTTGCGGCCTCCTCTCTAGTGCAATTAAACCCGACTGTCACCAATGAGGTATCAAGCGCGGGGTTATAGCTCTTGAGAAAACTTAATGTGGCAGCGCTTGCAGAGGCTGCTTGGGACATGAGGTCGAGGGTCTACTCCTTCAGCTCTTGAAGAGCTAGAACAACAGCATCCCTCTGAGCGATGGTAGCATCTCTTTCAGACATCATCACCTTCTTTTTAGCTTGAGCGGTGTTCATTTGATTCCTGAGTCTCTCCCGAAACTTGACCTCATCGTCAACCTTCTTCATTGCATCAATAAGAAGCTTTTCCTTGTTGTTACAAGAGGACTCAAGGCCTGAAAAAGATAAACCAAATAGTAATTCTTTGTTAGTCACCGAATAATCGAATCACGCACTTGTGAGAATAGACTTACGTTCAATTTTCTCCCTCTTGGCTTTGAGTTTCTTGTTGTGGTTGGCCTCGACAGTAGCTACCTGAGCGCTTGTAACCTGGAGAAGAGTTTTTATCACTGCCCATGGATCATCAGTCGGGATTGATATTGAAGTTTCACTTCCTCTGAGCTGCGGGTCTTCTTTGGGCCACTCGAGGCAGGATCTTTAATTGGAGCCGAGGACGAGTCAACCAAGGAAGTTAGCCCCAGATGGCTGGTTGAGACGTTGGCAACCTTGGTTTGCGCCTTAGTCGATAGCTACAATCAAAAGAATAAGACAAGAGGAAACGAATGGGCTGCCAATCCACCAGTCGAGATCAGAATCTAGGAAAAACCTCATTGAAATCGAAAAGTGTGAAATGATGCTTGACTTTTGCCCTTTTGTGGTCACCTTCTTTGTTCTTGGTCTGGCAGGCAGACCCGGTGGAGGAGTTACACATGGACCAGGAAAAATCAAGGCATCAGTAGCCTGCAAAGAGCCAGATAATAAGAACGCATCATTGAGTGAAAGTATGACCAATTAAAGAGCGATAATTCGACTGAAATTACCTCTCTAGTCGAGTCATCAGGCATGTCAGTCCCTTGAGTTGGCGATTGCGAGGACGCACCAGGTGTCCCATAAAAAAGAGCCACCCATGCAACTCGTCATTAGTATAACGACCGAAAGAAAATCGATAACTCAAGAAGAGTTACCTTTTCGCCAGGGTCATCAAGAGCGGCGGTTGCTCGAGGAGGCAATTGGGATGGTACGCTCGTTGTTCCCTAACAAAAGGCCACTCATCCAAACCCAATGCATCCAGGTATCTACTTGACAATTTGAAAGGAAATAAGAAGATAATAAAAATTTCAAAGCATACCCGAGGGCTCCTTCACTTGCGCTTGAGAGGGCTTGGATCCAGCAACAGATGAGAAGATGGGGACGATCGAAGCGACCCCTTGGCCTCCTCATTAGTCGATGCTTTCCCCTTGTCGATGGCATCAGTGGAAGTAGTGCCATCGAGATCAAAGACCTCGCTCGAAAGGATATGTTCTTGATGGAAAACTGAAGCTTGCAGTCACACAGACAAGTCAGAACAAATAGACCATAACAGGTCTTATTGTTCCATTAAGAATCCTTACGTCTAGTCGAGGATTCGCTAAGGAGTAAGGTGCAATTCAACACTTTGGTGCACCGGAATAAAAAAGATTATTCAGTCGGGCGGTGATGTCCTTGGCAGACAGGGCTAAAAAAGAAAAGAAAGGTTTACTCGACGAAGCTCGAAGATCATAGCCAAACCAAAAGTGCAAAGTTCTAACTAAGCCTTACATCCGGCTGCATCCCTGGAAGCATCCTCATCCCCACTCTACTCCCAAGTCAGGCATGATCACGCCTTCAAGGGACTCAATATCTTACTAATAAAGTCTCTGGCCATATGCCACCCAGTAAGGCCAAATTGCCTCACATGCGAATCTTGTTGGTGAAGTAGGTCATGTGGCTGGACTCTCGATGCTCCTGCATCCAAGAAAGATTTTGGATGGGAAAAAGACCTCTATACAGTAAAGGAAAACCGATCAGGTCAGGATTGGAGACATAAAACCAAAGTTTTTTCCAATCCTTTGACCAAGAGGAAGTTAGGGGAACCAAGATATAGGAGTTTCTCATCCCACTCCTCAACTGGAGACCACATCCCCCAACACATTTATTTTTGGTAATCCTTTTAAATTTATAAAAATACTGAAATAGATTCAAATTTGGCTCGATGCTAAGGATAGCCTCACAAAGATGAACAAAAACACTCAACATGGTGACCGAATTGGGTTTAGGTGGTGGAATTTAATATGAACAAGGGTTCCCGATCTTCCGAAAGGTTCTGGTAACTCTCGATTTGGTGGAAACGAGACACAAGTCGATCCGGCTTCCGAACAACACGATCCGAAACCCCGCAATCGTAGCACCACGTCTCCTCTGGTTATCAACCGGCGTTGCACGGTTGACCTCGCCAAGAAGGCTAAAATCCTTGCCTGCGAATCGAAGAACACAAGCAAGAACAAGGAAGAATGCAACCAAATTGCAGATGAATGATTAATCTCACGAGTTGGGGTCTCACAAACCGACGAAACGGCGAAACTGTTCTTGACAGAATAATCTAAGCAAAACTCAACAATAATTAGGGTGGCGGCTACTGTATATAAAGGATTAGGGTCGGCCAAGGACCCCTAGACGCGTCCCTAATGGACTCCAACACGATACATGGCCCAACGGACCAAAAACGGTGACGCAGCACCGGGACAGATTCTGGATGCTGACTTGTTTCGACGTTTCCCGTTGACTCAGAAGGAATTTGGACCTCAAATCAACGCCATTGGTTTCCTTATGAAATTATCTTTCCAACCATATGTGAATCGTCGAAAACGGAGTCCGGATGCGTCCTGGGCGTCCGTTTTATTGCTCGCTGGTCCTGGAGGCCGAGGCTGATTCGGACTCGAGTTGGACTGGACCTCCTACTGTTGTTGGACGTCCTAGCTGCTCCTCCACGCCTCCAAGCCTTCCTCTATGTGTCTCCTTGTCCTCTCCATGATTCTTAACAAACACATAATCATTAGGTAGTAATCTATTCTCAAAATTATATAAAGAGTTGCTTAGGAACGAGCTCACCTTTAAATTTAATTGTCGTGCGCGAGCTCTTGTGATTGGACCTTGAAAGTTCAATGGAGGATCATTGTATGTATCCGAGGGAGTGATGTCCTCATCATCCTCCCCCTCTTGAATTGGAGTCGTCCTCGACTCAAGCTCATCATCGGCTCCCAAGTAAGGTTTCAAATCTGCAATGTTAAAAGAAGGACTAACCCCGAACTCGGGTGGCAACTTAAGTTTATATGCATTATCATTTATTTTCTCAATTATCTTATAAGGACCAGTAGCTCTTGGCATTAATTTAGACTTACGCAGCTCTGGAAACCTATCTTTTCTTAAATGTAACCACACTATATCACCCGGTTCAAGTTTGACTTCTTTCCTACCTTCACTACCAGCAATTCTATACTTTTCATTCATCTTTTCGATATTTATTTTAGTTGTTTCATGCAACTTACGAATAAAATCAGCACGTGCACTAGCATCACTATGTGTTCTTTCAGTGGTAGGTAAAGGCAAAAGATCAATAGGAGCGCGAGGGGTAAAACCATACACTACCTGAAAAGGACTTACCTTGGTGGTAGAATGTGTTGCCCGATTATAAGCAAACTCCACGTGGGGCAAACATTCTTCCCACATCTTCAAATTTTTCTTCAAAATAGCTCTCAACATGGTACCCAAAGTGCGGTTCACTACCTCCGTTTGGCCATCAGTTTGTGGGTGGCAAGTAGTAGAAAACAATAGTTTTGTACCCAACTTATTCCATAGAGTGCGCCAAAAGTGACTCAAAAATTTAGCGTCGCGATCTGAAACAATAGTAGAAGGCATACCATGCAAGCGAACAATCTCTTTGAAAAAGAGGTCAGCAATATAAACGGCATCATCACTTTTATGACAAGGTATAAAATGTGCCATCTTAGAAAAATGATCCACAACAACAAAAATGCTATCCCTCCCCCTCTTAGTCCTAGGCAATCCCAAAACAAAGTCCATCGAAATATCTGCCCAAGGAATAGAAGGAACAGGAAGAGGCATATACAAACCATGTGGATTCAAGCGAGACTTAGCCTTTTGACATGTGGTACAGCGTGCCACGAACCGCTCAACATCTCTCCTCATCTTTGGCCAAAAGAAATGTGTGGCCAACATATCCTCCGTCTTCTTAGCACCAAAATGTCCCATCAGTCCTCCTCCATGTGCTTCTTGCAACAACAAAAGACGAACGGAACCAACTGGAATGCAAAGACGGTTAGCTCTAAACACAAATCCATCATTGATCACAAACTTGTTCCATGTACGTCCCTCTTTACAGTTCAGCAATACATCTTTAAAATCAGGATCAAGCACATATTGTTCTTTTATTGAGTCAAGTCCAAAAATTCTATAATCAAGTTGGGACAACAAAGCATATCGTCTAGACAAAGCATCAGTAATTATATTATCCTTCCCTTTCTTGTGTTTGATAACATAAGGAAAAGATTCAATAAATTCAACCCACTTAGCATGTCTACGATTCAGATTATTTTGAGAACGAAGATACTTAAGCGATTCATGATCTGAATGTATAACAAATTCTTTAGGCCACAAATAATGACGCCACGTCTCTAAAGAACATACAAGTGCATACAATTCCTTATCATACGTAGAGTAATTAAGAACAGGGCCATGCAATTTTTCGCTAAAGTATGCAACGGGCTTACCTTCTTGCATCAAAACACCTCCAATGCCAACTCCACTAGCATCACATTCTAGCTCAAAGGTCTTACCAAAATTTGGAAGTTGCAGCAATGGCGCGTGCGTAAGCTTGTCCTTCAAAGTGTCAAAGGACTCCTCTTGTGCCTTACCCCAATGGAACACCACACCTTTCTTTGTCAACTCGTGTAAGGGGGCAGCAATGGCGTTGAAATCCTTCACGAAACGATGATAAAAACCTGCAAGTCCAAGAAAACTTCTCACCTGTTTGATGTTTTGGGGCACCGGCCAACTCTTTATGGCTTCAATTTTCATCTCATCCACCTCAATTCCCTGTGGAGTAATAACATAGCCAAGAAAAGAGACTCGATCCGTGCAAAAGATGCACTTCTCAAGGTTACCAAATAAACGTGCATCACGTAAAGCATTAAAAACAGCACGTAAGTGATCCATATGTTCATCCAAAGACTTGCTATAAATCAATATGTCATCAAAGTAAACCACCACAAATCGTCCAATAAAAGCTCTTAAAACCTCATTCATCAAACGCATGAAAGTGCTAGGTGCATTAGTTAAACCAAAAGGCATTACTAACCACTCATATAATCCGAATTTAGTTTTGAAAGCTGTTTTCCATTCATCTCCAAGTTTCATTCTAATTTGGTGGTAACCACTACGCAAGTCGATCTTTGTAAAAATTACAGAGCCACACAACTCATCAAGCATATCATCAAGTCTAGGAATAGGATGGCGATATCAAATAGTAATGTTATTGATGGCTCTACAATCAACACACATACGCCAAGTACCATCTTTCTTAGGAACCAAAATCACAGGAACAGCACAAGGACTAAGGCTCTCACGTACATACCCGCGGTCCAAAAGCTCTTGGACTTGCTGCTGAATTTCCTTAGTCTCCTCGGGATTGGTTCGATACGCAGCACGATTTGGCAATGTTGCTCCCGGGATCAAATCGATTTGATGCTCTATCCCTCTCATAGGTGGCAGTCCCGGGGGTATCTCAGCTGGGAAAACATCCTCATACTCCTGCAAAAGGTTAGTGGCAGCAGGAGGTATCGAACTAATAACATCATCAAGCGAATACAAAACTCGTTTGCAAACCAAGGTGTAGCAAATATCATTATTAGAAATTTCAGCAAGGTCACTTTTTAGTGCAAGCATAACACCACCCTTCAATTTTATGCCCTCTACCTTAGAACTAGGTGTAGACTTATCCTTTTTAGGTGGGTAAAGAGAATTAGCAACTTGCTGATTTTCAGATTTAGTATCACGCAAATTAGCAGCTCGTTCTTTATCAGCTTGTACAATTTCAGCAGGGGTCATAGGAACCAAAGTAATTTTCTTTCCTTTATGCATAAAAGTATATGTATTACTTCTACCATGGTGTATAGCATCATTATCAAATTCCCAAGGTCGACCCAATAAAAGTGAGCAAGCTTCCATAGGTACCACATCACAGTCAACATAATCAGCATAGGAACCAATGGAAAAAGAAACTCTGCAAGTTTGTGTTACCTTAGCTTTTCCAGCATCATTAAACCACTGAAGATTATATGGATGGGGGTGTTGGCGTGTGGTCAAGCCAAGCTTCTTGACCAAATCTGAACTCACAAAATTATTACAACTACCTCCATCGATGATGACACGTGCTCGCCGATTTTGGATGACGAAGAAAATCTGGAACAAGTTATGGCATTGCAGCTTCTCTGGTTGTTGTACCTTTGTGCTGAGCGCCCGCTGCACAATGATGCTCCTATAGGTCGCTGTGTCATCACTGCCCAAGATTTCGTTGCTCTCCTCAACAACTGGTTCTTCTTCTTCTTCAATGTCAGAGGCGCTGATGTACCCATCTTCCGTTGCAATGTATTCCCGCTGACTTGGGCAATCCTTCTGCACATGACCGAATCCATGGCAGCGACGGCATTGAATGCCAGAGGTGCGTCCCGTTGATGCAACAGAGGAAGCACTCTTGGAAGGTCCCTGCAAAACAGAATTTTTACCTGAGCCCGAAGGTCGTGTAGTGACAGGATTTGGTGCCGTAGCTGCTTGTTGCTTGCTCGCTGGTGAGGGAGCCCTGTAAGTGGATGGTTTGGACAGCCCAAATGATGGTCCTGTGCGCGGCGTGTATGTGGTGCTGGCCTTGTACTTGCCCTGCTGCTCACGCCCCTGCAACTCCTTCTCTGCAAGCATAGCAAACTGAAACAACTGGTTGACATTGTTAAATTCTTTATAATCAATAATATCCTGGATTTCACGTCTCAAACCCGAATAAAGTCGACAAATAGAATCTTCGTTTCCCTCTACTATGCCACAACGCATCAAGCCCTTTTGAAGCTCACCATAATAATCCTGCACAGATTTATCTCCCTGTTCTAAGCGCATCAATTTCTTACGCAAGTCTCTATGATAAGATGGGGGAACAAATCTATCACGCATAGCAACCTTAAGCTCTTCCCATGTACGAGGTGTGGCACCATCTGCAGCTAAACCAGTCCACCAAATAATAGCAAAATCTTTAAACTCACTAGTGGCTTGTCTAACTCTATGTTGTTCAGGTACTTGATGGGCACTAAATTTTTGCTCTACTGTCATCTCCCAATCAAGATATCCCTCAGCATCATAATGTCCCGAAAAAGAAGGTATAGTAAATTTAACCTTAGCATAAGGATCTTCAGGAGCTCGATTATACATACCTCGATGGTGGTGGTGATGTGGAACGCCACCCATACCTGTGGTGTTAGTGCGAAGACGACGCCGTAATCTGTTTTGCAATGTCGCCGCTGGATCAACATTAACATTGTCATCATACAACTCATCACCGGTGTTGCTTCCATTCACATCTTCGTTGTGCACAGGACGGTTTTCCAAAGCATTTACCCTGTCGGTGAGCTCGGATAACCGTTTGTCCACCAGCTCAACCGCGTTTGCGAGTTTCATCTCAATTATCGCTTCAGTTACAGCCTTGATGACTGTCTCCCTCATCTCCTTCTGAGCATTGTCTACAACAGCTTGTAGCTGCTCTTGGCTGACACACTCCTTGAAATCCTTTGGCGTTTTATCTCCTTCAACTGACATTGTGGAAACAAACACAACAACAAACAGTGAAGGTTATCCCTAATAATCGTACTACAAAGGTGGAGTGGTGCCTCTCAATCAAGATCAGCAAAGGTAGACACCTTACCAAGCTCTTACCAGGGTTCTTACCAGCAAAGCAAAGGATACCTGGAAGGCGTGCGAGCGATTGCAGGGATGCAAACCAATGCTGTTCAGAAGAATCTGTGGGGCTTGGAAGGCACACAAAGAGAACAAATATGTATATGTGGAACACAAATCAGAAACAGATAGTAATGCTGAATTATAGTCCCAAGTACTTGTTCTCGTTGCTGGCCTAAAGTGTTGCAAGTACCAAGTATGTGTGTTAAACAAGGTGGAGAAACAAGTATGATGGATAGCAAGAGCAACAGAAACAAAGAACTAAACAGCACACGCTAACACAGCTCACTTTGCCCTTCTATATGTGCTCCTCTAGATATTGTTCCTCTTTTGCCCCTCTCTTTTTTTCTATTTTTTTGGGCTGTCGTTGTTTTTTTGGGAAAATTCGACTTTTTCTTTTTATTTTTTTGATATTTTTTTTTCACTTAGGAGCACACAAGAGGGAACCACAGAAAATTTGAGCTTAAACAAGTGAAAAACGTGACCTGTAGAATTTTCTGAAGTTCAGCCGTAAAATGAGAAAAATATTTGGAAATTGAAAACTCAAACTTCGGAGGCGAATTTGGGAATTCTGATTTCGCCGAACCCGGCAAAGTGGGGGACGAACGGATCCGAAACGCTGTTTCGATGCGAAAAACTCTATGACTTTTCTGAAAACGGAGTTCGTATGCGAAAGTTATGCCCGATTTGAGAAACGACTCCGAATTAGAGGACAAAACGGGAAGAAAGTGGGGAAAATATGCGACGGAGGCTAGGGTTTGATGGAAACGGTGGGGGAAAACACACGAACTGGACTCTAACACGACCTAACCAGCAACAAGACCTTGACCAGGACACAAACTCAACACGACGAACTCTGAAACTAAAATATGCAAAAGCTAAAGGCGCGGAAGGGTTGTAGGACAGGAAAAAAAAAACGATATGGCAGTGGACTATGGAACGAAGGCGAAAACACTCGAAACTAAGGGTAGATATGAACCTGACGGTATACCTGAAGCTCTGAATACCACTTAATATGAACAAGGGTTCCCGATCTTCCGAAAGGTTCTGGTAACTCTCGATTTGGTGGAAACGAGACACAAGTCGATCCGGCTTCCGAACAACACGATCCGAAACCCCGCAATCGCAGCACCACGTCTCCTCTGGTTATCAACCGGCGTTGCACGGTTGACCTCGCCAAGAAGGCTAAAATCCTTGCCTGCGAATCGAAGAACACAAGCAAGAACAAGGAAGAATGCAACCAAATTGCAGATGAATGATTAATCTCACGAGTTGGGGTCTCACAAACCGACGAAACGGCGAAACTGTTCTTGACAGAATAATGTAAGCAAAACCCAACCCTAATTAGGGCGGCAGCTACTGTATATAAAGGATTAGGGTCGGCCAAGGACCCCTAGACGCGTCCCTAATGGACTCCAACACGATACATGGCCCAACGGACCAAAAACGGTGACGCAGCACCGGGACAGATTCTGGACGCTGACTTGTTTCGACGTTTCCTATTGACTCAGAAGGAATTTGGACCTCAAACCAACGCCATTGGTTTCCTTATGAAATTATCTTTCCAACCATATGTGAATCGTCGAAAACGGAGTCCGGATGCGTCCTGGTCGTCCGTTTTATTGCTCACTGGTCCTGGAGGCCGAGGCTGATTCGGACTCGAGTTGGACTGGACCTCCTGCTGTTGTTGGACGTCCTAGCTGCTCCTCCACGCCTCCAAGCCTTCCTCTATGTGTCTCCTTGTCCTCTCCATGATTCCTAACCAACACATAATCATTAGGTAGTAATCTATTCTCAAAATTATATAAAGAGTTGCTTAGGAACGAGCTCACCTCTAAATTTAATTGTCGTGCGCGAGCTCTTGTGATTGGACCTTGAAAGTTCAATGGAGGATCATTGTATGTATCCGAGGGAGTGATGTCGTCATCAGAATTCAATCTGGTGTCGATCGAGCACATTGAGAAGGAACTTGGAAGGAGGGATGTTAAAACCACAATGGAAGAAAGACTCAAAAACTTTGAACTTGTGCTCCATCTTGCAGGAAGAGAATCTCTCACCTGATATCGTCCTCCATTCAACAAGGCTACACGGCGGCACCACTCCTTCTGCTTCAAGTACCACCAGCTGAGTTTCTTGCATAACTGAGGGCGTCCAGACCTCAATCATGAACCTCGCCTCATCATACTGGTCGAGCGAGGCACCGGCGACTGCTGCGTTCGATTTCTTCTCCGGTGAGGAGGAAGTCAGAATCATCGAGGAAGAGTTAGGATCCATGGATCTAAACTTCTTTCTGGCGGTGGTGCGTGCTGAGGTAGAGGAAGCTGAGAGGATTGTACAGGAAGATGGGTGGCAATGACTAGGAATGACCGCTACAAATCCTGGTATTACGGGTAAATAACCAAAAATTTACCACCCTTTCAACCACTCCCGCCTTTACAACGCCTCGACTAATGCAAAAAAGGAATGATGATGATGTGCGAATCTCTGCATACCCTTCTGCCCGCATTAAATGCGTTTATACCCGCCATTTCAAAATTTGAAAGGTTTTTTAATTCTACTCAAAGTCAGGTATCGATCTGTTGAGTTCTTTAAATCTTTTTTTGCAAGTCTCGAGTGCGGTTAGCCACAGGGTGCTCGACCCAACTGAGTTTCCACTTGATACTCGAGGAAGGATCTGTCCACACTCAATTCTTTCGACTATGAGCCTGATCCACTTTACTCGACCAAGCTTAAACTTGGCAATACTCGAGTGGGTGCTTATGGGATCCTCTCCTCCGGAGTAGAGTTAGGGGCTACTGTCGAATATCTAGCTCTATGGGGTATACGCGCATAAGGAGTACATCATATACAGACAGGGTATATACGATGCTTATTCGGCAGCTCTAGATATCATAGAACTGAATCAGCAGTACCTGATACACCCGGGATCAAGGAAGTACATATCGAGAAGGTTTAGATAGGTTACCCAAACTGATACGACCTGTATTCAAAACAGATCTATCTACTTGGATGTTAAGGAAGACAACTCCCTATCAACTACGGCTAGATAGGAGTCGGTACCTCACCCCTATATAGGGTGGAAAGGCTGTGAGGGAGAATAACGAACAAGGAACAATGAGCTACTCGATGACTTTAGCCCTAGGATCGATTAGATCCAATCAACTTCTTGTAATAGTCTTAGCCACCTTGCTTCTACTCAAGATCATCAATACAAGGCAGCAACACCCCCATAGGACGTTGGGTATTACTCCAATCAAAGGCCCGAACCTATATATTGTTCTGTTCTGCTTCGTGATTAATCCCTACCCTCGAAGGTATCCGGTCAATTTACAGATATATTGTCGGGAACTAATATTCGATAGGTTTACCTTCTTTAATTAGCCACTACTACAAAACCAGGCTTATATGTCGGCCCATCACTACTGGTTCCTAATGGGCTGGCAATGATGTGGCATCACTGCTGGTTCGTAAGCCGTAAGGGAAAAATCAGCCATCCTAGCTTATGATCCGGCAGTGATAAGGGTCATCACTGCTGGTCGATGGATTGAGTCGGCAGTGATGCCCTGCTTCCTCATCACTGCCGGCTTAATCCGCCAACTGGCAGTGATAGCATAACATCACTGTCGACTGGTTAAATGAGCCAGCAGCGATGCCCTCCTTCCCCACCTTCTCTAAGCTTGAGCTAACAAACAGTTCGATCAGAACTTTCTCTCCACCTCACAAACTCTCACAAGGCAGCACCCATTTTATTCCTTCTCCCCCTTTGATTCCCCCACCACTTAAGCTCATTTTTGGTGAAGAAGAAGGTCTAGATGAGCTCTCTCTAGCTATCGAAACAAAATCCCTTCTTTCCTCTCCATTTGCTCATTTACATTTTCCATTTTTTGGGCAAGTGAACCCTGGACTTTTTCAAACAGCAAGCAAGCTTCTGTGAGCCTCTTGAGCTCAAGTAAGTTGAAATCCCCAAGTTAAATCCTATATTTAGCATTTTAACTCAAAATGTTACGTTAAAAAATAAATTTGATATTATCCCTTATTTTGATTTTTAATGAATTAGAAAATTTCACCATGATATTTAGGTATGTAGCAAGATCCAATTGTATTTTTGATATTTTATTTAATTAGCAAGCTCCAATATAGAAACTTTATGTCTGAGCATATTTATTTTTCATGTTTCCTTAATGAGTCATAGATAAGGGGTTGAATAATAAAGAAAATTTCTAAGGATAGCGCCAACAAGTACTCATGAGAAGCGGACGCGAAAGCATGCATAAAGCGGCTCCTCCAACCTGGGCCAATTACCAGAAGGAAATGACGAGGTAATTTATTTGTTGGTGATTGCAAAATCTTTCAAAGGTTATGAATTTGGATTTACAATAATGATATAATTGCAGATGGACAGAAGATGGATGTATGATGCGAGCCGTGTGAGCGCAGAGTACAAGAATAGCGTGGATTGTTTCCTGGTACAAGCTGCGACGCACAAGTCAAATACATAGTCTCAGTACATGTGCTATCCATGCACCGATTGCGAGAACCAGAAGCAACCACCCAGCAGATATATTCTCACTTGATGCCAAAGGGCTTTATGCTTGGCTATACTCGTTGGACTGAGCATGGTGAAGCTAAGATCGTACAGGAAGGGCAATACATTGGTAGAGAAGATGAAGACTTATGCACCGATATGCCGGTTGGCGAATACATTGATATGCCGCGTGCCAAAGATACGTTGGTCGATGATGATCTAGAGGAGATGTTGGCCAACGCTAACACCAATGCCGGTGATCTAGAGTAGATGTTGCGCAATGGGGAGGGAAAATTCACCAATGAAAGAGAGTTTCAAAAGTTCTAGCGTATGGTAGAGGACTCCAAAACACTGTTGTTCCCGGGTTGTGTACCATGCTTTCACTGCTACAATTGAAGGTAAGCAACAGGAGGTCTGATACAAGCTTCACAGAGTTGTTACTGTTCTTGCGGAAATTGCTTCAAAAGGCAAATGTGCTGCCAGAAAACACATAACAGGCCAAGCAGGTTGTGTGCCCATTGGGGTTTGAAGTGCAGAAAATACATGTATGTCCAAACGATTGCATGTTGTATCGCAGAGAGACTGCAGACTTGGAAGCGTGTCTCATTTGTGGTGCATCACTGTACAAGTATGGCCATGATGATACCGATGGTGAAGGAAAAAATTAAATGCCACCTGTCAAGGTGATGTGGTATTTTCCTATAGTCCCCCGTTTGGAGCATTTAGTCGTGAACAAAAGGCATGCCAAACTGTTGCAGTGGCATGCTGAGGAGCACAAAGATGATAGAATGGTGAGACACCCTGCTGATTCTACGCAGTGGAGAAACATCGATAGGAAATACAAGTTGCCGTTTGCCAAAGATCTGAGAAATATAAGATTTGGGTTGAGGACGGATGAGATGAATCCATTCAGCAACATGAGCAGTAGTCATACATTTGGCCTATGACTCTATGTATCTACAATCTTCCTCCTTGGTTGTGTATGAAGTGTAAGTACATTATGATGCCGGTGCTGATACCCAGGGCCGAGGCAACCTAGCAATGATATTGATGTCTACCTGAAACCATGAATTGAAGATGTTATAATATTGTGGAATGATGGTGTGCAGATATGGGATGCATACAAATGAGAGAACTTCACCCTATGCATGATGCTGTGAGTAACAATCCAAGATTGGCCAGCCCTTGGCAACCTATCGGGCTAGATTGTCAAGGGCTATTGTACATGCGTGCATTGTTTGGCTAAAATAGAGAGCTTGTGGCTGAAGAATACCTAAAAAATGGTGTTCCTGGGTCATTGTAAATTTCTTCATAAGAATCACCCGTACTGCAGCAACAAGAAAGCTTTTGATGGGAAAGTTGAGACTCGATCACCTCCTAAGCATTGCACTGGGAGACAGGTATATGAGATGGTAAAGGGACTTTGGGTTATCCTTGGAAAGGGATGCAGGAGTATAGTGGTTTTGAAATCTAATCTTAGAGCTCCTATGTTCAAAAAGAAATCTATTTTTTATGACTTAGCTTATTCGCTGGATTTGGTGGTTCGACACGCAATCGATGTCATGAGCATTGAGAAGAACGTGTGTGATAGCTTGATTGGTACCTTACCAGACATACTTGGCAAAACAAAAGATACACCCTAAGCACGGAAGGATATGAAATGTTTAAAACTCAGATAAGATCTACATCCCAGAGATATGGAAGGAGGCAACAAATATATTGGTCCTATTAGCTACAGTTTGAGCAAGGGGAAGAAAATTGCAATGTGCAAGTGCTTGCATGGAATCAAAGTTCTATCCGGTTACTTTGCCAACATAAAGAGACTAGTAAATATGAAAGATTTAAAATTAATTGGCATAAAGTCTCATGATTGCTATGTGATGATGGCACAAATGTTCCAATTGCAGTTAGAGGTATTCTGCCACCGAAAGTCTAGAACCCAATCATAAAGCTATGTTCGTTCTTCAAAGCGATATTACAGAAGGCCATTGATCCAGCCAAGCTAGATAAGCTATAGGAAGATGTGGTCGAGACTCTATCCCAGCTTGAGGCGTTGTTCCCTCCATCATTTTTTGATATTATGGTGCACCTCATTGTTCACATTGTGAAAGAGATACGGATTCTTGGCCCTGTGTTTCTACATCAGATATACCCTTTCGATAGGTTCATGGGAGTTCTAAAGAAATATGTTTGTAACCAAAATCAGCCGGAAGGCTACATGGCCGAGGGCTGGGGAAATGAGGAGCTCATTGACTTCTGTGTTGACTACATGAATCTCAAATCGATTGGTGTGCCTATATCTCGCCATGAGGGGAGGCTATAGGAGAAATGGACAATAGGTGAAAACTCAATCCGCACTAACGACCCCGTTTCATTCATGTAAGCATATTTTGCAGTTCTGCAACAATCAATTGTAGTGGACCCATATGTCAAAGAACACCAGAAGATGCTACGCACTAGAAACCCAAGAAAGTCCGATGTTTGGATCGCGTGAGAGCACCGAGATCATTTTGGTGCCTGATTACATAGACATGTGATGTATAAGTAGGTAGAGTGTGCTTAGTTGACTGTGTTAGCTCATGGACCATCAACTACAATCCTCACATTCGAAGTATATGACATAAATGGCTATACATTTTATACGAGAGCTCAGGATAATAAGAGCACCAACCAAAATAGCGGTGACCGTATAAATGCCTACGACTGCAATGGAAATAGGGAGACCTACTATAGATTCATAGAGGAGATCTAGGAGCTCGACTATAAAGTGTTAAATGTTCCTCTTTTCTGTGCCAATAGTTCAGACTCCCAGGGGCTGTGAAGATCAACAAGTACGGTATGACTACAATGGACCAAAAACTTATTGGATATAGAGAAGAATCATTCGTACTTGTGAATGATGTTATGCAAGTCTTCTATGTAAAGGACTCGGATCCGACTAACAAGGAGAAGCGTCACGTGGTTCTTTAAGGAAAAAGAAGGATTGTCGGAGTGGAGAATATTGTTGACGAGGAAGACTACAATCAATTCGATGTGCTACCTCCTTTCGGAGAGGACGTCGACCTATGTCCCATGGAAGAAACCGACGAACCTCCCTATGTACACCGTGATCATAATGAAGGGTGAATCGTTAAGACAAAGTAGCTAAATTGTATTAATTACTACATATGAATTTGTTTTAGATGCAATTATACCTCACTTTTGTTATGAAAGCTTCAATTTGTATTTTATGGTGGAAGATGTCTTTATTATTGAGCATATTAATTTTTGATTTTTAATAATGAATTAACAATAGCACAAGCTAGCACTATTGCTATATATTACTATTTTTATTTTTAATGAATTACCTATAGTTATGAGCATATTTATTTTCAATTTTTAATGATTTAAAATATTTATCGATGAAATTAAGATATATAGGAAGCTCCAATTATATTTTTTAATTAATTAGCAAGCCACAATATAGAAACTTAGGAATTAGAAAATTGAACTAGGAAATTTAGGTATATACAAAACTTAATTTTGGTATATAATAAGTTCAAATTTAAATAAATATGTATTAGGATTTTAGGTAAACAGAATGTTAACAAATATAGATAGTACAAACTCAATCAAAATCACTTGAGTAGTGCAGTAGTTTGTTTGGTCTTACTTAGTGCAGGTTGTGGGTTCGAGTGTCTTTGTGCACGCGTGAAGCTAAAACAATTATTTTCACCCTACGACACCAGCAGTGAAAGGGGTTTCACTGTCGGTGGATATATTGGGCTGGCAGTGAAACTACTTTTACTACCGATGAACTTATTAGGCCGACAGTTAAAGTAGTTTCACGGCCGGTAGTCCTCTTGAGCCAACAGTAAAGGTACCATTTCACTAATTACCAAGCCCCAATTTAGAAATTTAGGTATGAACATATTTATTTTAATTTTTTTATTGAATTAGAAAATTGAACCAGGAAATTTAGGTATATACAAAACTTAATTTTGGTATATAGAAAGTTCAAATTTAAATAAATATGTATTAGAATTTTAGATCAATAGAATGTTAATAATATAGATAGTACATACTCAATCAACATCACTTGAGTAGTGCAGCGATTTGTTTGGACTTATTTGGTGCAGGTCGTGGGTTCAAGTCTCTGCGTGAGTGTGAAGCTAAAATAAATTTTTTTGCACCCCATGGCACTAGCAGTAAAAGGGGTTTCACTACCGGTGGACATATAGGGCCAGCAGCGAAAGTAGTTTCACTGCCGGTAGTCCTCTTGAGCCGGCAGTGAAGGTACCATTTCACTCTTGGTGATCATATTGCACCGGTAGTGAAAGTCCTCCCTATAAAATGGCTCAACGCCTTGCGCCCTTTGACACTTAGAAATCTTTTTCCCCTTCCCTGTGCCATCCACCGAAACGCCTCCCGACACTAAGGAGCCCACGCCACCGGAGGACCATGAGCTCACACCGACGAGCCCGTGCCCACTGTCCCTATCCTCCTTGACACCGTCATCCTCCTCCCTGGCACCGTCACCGTCCTCCTCCCCGATGCCACTCTGCCGCCCAAACCCTTGCTGTCTTGTAGGTACCGGCTGTTTTGAACCTTATACTGACCTTCTTACCTCACATCCCTGTCTCCTAGCTATTGTAATGGAGGCAAGTGGCATATAATCCTTAGTTGAATTTCAGGCATTAATTTTTTTATCAATTCTTTAAAAAAGATTGTATTTGTGTTATGTAGTAGTAGTACTGAGTGTGTATTTTTTTGGCTGGCCTTGTTATCAAGGTCAAATTGGTGCTTGTTTTGGAATTGTACAATTGTAGTGGGGTAAATATAGGTGCATAGTTCACTGATGTTGAGCTTGTGAAGGTGTTCTTCTCGTTACATAACTGTTCACCATCTTACAATCTTTTGAATATGGGAAGGATGTTGCGGCAAAGGGCTACAGGTGTTTTCTAGAGTTGGCCAAGGGGTAAGTAAGAAACTAGTTGAATAAAAGATCGTCTCACTGAATAGATATGATGATTATATCTCGCATAGTCATGTAGGGATCTCATTGCCAATAATCTCTAGAAAAGTAGCGGATGACACTAGATAGGTAATTGAACTTGAGGTTGTTCCTTTACTGCAGTGGGAGATGTGAATGAAGTTGCAAAGTTTAATTTGATGGTCTGTATAACATGTAAAAATCATGATCCTTTTAGTGAAAGGTAGATGAAGTAATGAGTGATAGAAGTAGCAAATATTGTCTTATAATTAGCATGTCCTTTGGCATTAGTGTGAACTCTGTTTCAAAATATAAACACAATAATCTGCAAAATTTTGTGATGGTAAAGAAAGCAAAACTGGAAAAGTTGTATGCTTATATGACAAGCTATGTGTATCAAGATAAATTTACGTGTTGATGAATCATTAATGGTGCTAGACAGATCTTAGATGTATCTAATGATAGTTTTCATTAATGCTTAATAACTTGATAATAATATAATTAGAATTCTAATCGCCCAAGATGCACAAAATAATTTGTAGCAAGTATGATCCAGCATAGTGATAAAGTCAGGCTCATCAATTAGGAGTTTGTATTCCTGTTCGTTTAGCATGTTAAACACCTGTAAATATTCTTGTCACAACGGTTACTTTGTAATAGCACTTTGATGCCAATTCAAGCTGAGAACATTGGGCCATGTATAAGGGTGATTATGATCCTACTGCTGGAGCCTATTCTATAGATTTTTGTTACCTTCTGTTGTTCGTTGTTAGATGTGAAAATGATGAAAGAAGAAAATTACCTCCATAATCTGATGCAAATGCTGCTAGGCTCCCAAATTTTACATTAATATTGAGTTGGTATACACCGTTTTTAGGAAAAATGCTCTCTACAGAGAAGTAAACATTTCTTTTGAAATACAATAAAATAGTGGCATTGATGATATGGCTTGAGGCCATATTTCTTTATTACTTCTAGGACTTCAGTACTAATTACCTGTTCGGAGAGGAAGGGCGTCCAGCTCATTTTGAGAGAAGCTCCTCTCTGAACTAATAGGAATAGCACATAAATACTGACTTGAGTAGAATGCTTTCTCTCTGATAGGTAATCAGTAGTTCAGTCCTATAAGACCATTTGCTAGAGCCACTGTGCCTAATAGTTTTTTTTTTCAAAAATATGCTTTGGTGTTAGTGTGGTTTGCACCATTTTTACATATTCTCTGAAATTTAGGACTGCTATGACATGGTATGTTGTTCATCGTGATCGGTAAAGTGCAGTGTTCTCCAGTTGGGAGGAATGCCACGCACAATTTAATGGATTCAAAAAAGCATGCTACAAAGAATACAAGTCCAAACATGAAGTTTTTGCGGCATACAATAGTCAAGTTATCCAAGCCAAGCTAAAATTGGCTAACTTCAAAAATAAAAAGTGTGATTTCACGTGTAAAGATGTCATAATCTTAGTTTTGGTTGTAATCATCATTATTTTGCTATGTAAGATGATGTGACTTGTAAGATCAATGTGTCAATTATCAATACCTTTATACCTATTTTGCTATGTAAGATGTGACTTTCTTGTTATATGTATTTGTAACGTACTCATTTACAATATTATATGTGTATGCATTCTATCTATTGACTACTTCATGGTTATCTCATTCTTTTGACAACCAACCTCCCTCCCTCGTTAGCTTTATCTCTATCTCCCTCCTTCCCCTACTCTTTATATATAGAATACTTAACCACTCGTTGTCATCGTATGCAAAACTCCTAGGAAGGGATGGCATCACCAACCGTCGATCCAGCCCAGGTACTAGAAGGAGATGTAGTGCCACCATCAAACATTAAATAAGGTAGCCTGAGCCACTACCTCAACCTAGACCAAGCATACGCCCGTGGAGGCGATGAGGTAATTCATAAGTAGATGAACACATCTGTTCTACATATTATCGTATAGATTCCCAATAGTTTTTTCACTTATGCTTGATGCTCCGGAGGGTCACAACAATGAGCGATCCAAGGAGCGACATCATGTCCGAGGTACCTTGAAGATGCCTACAGGATCATTTGTGATCACGGAGGTCTCACCAAGAGAGGAGCCAACTGCACTGAGAAAGTTATGGGGCCATACAAGTCAGTCTGTGGTTTTGCTGTTAAGGATCACGTGCCCGTTAGCTACAGGGTGTTCTGGCGAATGAGGTGATCTGCACATGGTTCCTGATTAGATCAAGAATGACATCTTGTGGCTCAAGATATTAGAGAAGTTTGACTTCCCTAAAGAGACATATATGGAAGTAGTTATGTGTAAGACACTAATGATCATGGGCCTTTCATTTAAGAACTGAAAGGGGACACTAAACAGAACATATGTGCAAAAAGGTACAACACCAGATTTCCACAAATGGCCGCAACTGGAAGATCATTGGTAAGCCTTTGTGGAGTACAAGTTGTCAGAATAAGCACAGAGGTTGAGTGAGGTTAACAAAGCAAACTCGAAGAAGAACCTGTACCCCCACAAAATTTCCAATCATGGGTACATGAGGAAAGAAAGGCAATGGCAACAACAGCTAGATGAACTATGAGAGTGGTGTCACGCTTGAGATGGAGGGCTGGAACGAACGATTGACACACTTCCTTCTTGGGAGGGTTTCTTCTTACTCGTCTGATGGAAGCTTATCCTTTATGACCTCTAAAGACTTGGACGTGACGCAAGATCTTGCAAAAAAGCTTGTGGAAGCCCACGAGCAATCTGCACAAGGCTCTTTCAAGCTAGATAGGGATAGGAAAGAGCTCACCTTGGCCCTAGGAAACAAGGAGCACGGTGGTCATACATGAGGAGTTGGGATGATGGGCTGGAAATATGGATTCCCAGGTGATGTCAATAGTTACAATAGTCGAAAGAGATCCCAAGTAGAGCGAGATACAGAACAAGTTAGGATGATGGAAATGTTTGAACAAGCGCTAAAAAAGGAGAGGGAACATATACAAGAAAAAATAGCATAAGCAGTATGATAAGCCCTTATGCGTGAATGGGGTGCCATTGTGAGCGAGCAGGAATGGCCGGTAGCGTCTCCTAATGTTGCGCGCTCCAGCCTCTGTGGTCGTCAGAGTAGTTGTGTGTCCACGGGGTTTTTGTGAGCTGAATCCATCACTTATGCTGTGGACCTCATCACAGCACGAACACCATGTGAACTACACATTGGTGCTAGGAACATTACCCATGGCTCCCATGAATATTTGCACGGACGTCCGATACCGGAGGGCTACGCTGTGATCGAAGTAGACGAGGTAGTTGACCATTACCACCATCTTGAGGTGGACTACCCCACAGAGGAGGGGTGAACACTATAGGAGAGAACGAGCACACATTCATCACGTGGGAGAAGGTCTACATAGTGTTTCCACTAGGGACAACTCCCGAGAATCTCTACTCTCCACTACACCTTGGGCCGCCATCGTCTTGAAGATATCCCTCTCCTCAGCCATCTCCCAAAAGAAGTCCACCTCGTCAGCCATCGCCTCGAAGAAGTCTATTGCTCAAGAAGCCAGCACCATTAAAAAGCCAGCCATCAGCTCGGAAAACAAGATCAGGTTCTGCAACATCCGAGCAAACAACATCATCTAAGAAGTCAGTGGAATCTAAGAAGTTGGTGGAACGCAAGGATATCTATTCACTCAGTACTGAGGAAACCAAAAATATTATGGACACCAATGTCATGTCTCATTTCCATCCTCCACCATGTCAACTGAAGCCTGTTGTGACTGAAGATGCCTTGAAAGTTTTCATGAAAGTGGCCAAACCTAAATAGATGGGGGCCGGCTTCAAGTAAGCCACTGACTGACTATGAAAGAATTAGTAAGAAGCAGGTCAAGAGCAAACTAGGTGCAATAATTAAGGATGCTTCAAGCAATGCGAACTTCCTGGCTGATTCAAGAATAACAGTAGAGGAACTAGCACGCCTACTGTGGGAGTGGATATATCAAAGTTGAATGTTACATGGCCATTTGAGTTGAGAAAACCTTTGGCCCAGATATAGAAAGAAACCTTACAACTCAAATGCGCCGATTACATCAGTGGTACTTGGAGCAGTCTAGACAGGGTTTTCAGGCGTTCCCTGTAAGATACATGGATGAATATTTCCTCAACAGGGATGGCTTCTTCTAGTTAGATTTCTTGCACTTGTATGAACTGAACAAGGAAGATGCCTTCGATGTGGCTATAGTCAGAGTGTGAACTCTGTAAGTGACTTATGCATATAATTCACATTATATGATCTTGTACCTTGAAATTGTATAGCTAACTTCTCTCTTTCGTAAAATAGAGATCCAAACATACAAACAAGACTTAGATAAGAAATTAGGATTCATCGATCCTGGGCTTGTGAATAAAAAATATGTAACAAAGAATCCAGACTTCACCGAGGACTACTTATTGAAGTGTCTACTTCACCACCAATACAAGAAATTCATAATCTTACTCTACAACTGTGAGTACGTGTTTGCATGCCAGGGTGTCCTCATTTTATGAGCAACTCGATTCTAGTACTAATTTACTATGGTGACATATTCTGCAGTTTTCACTGGATCCTCTTTGTCATCCACCTAGACTTGAGCAAGATCATTGTCTTGACCTCACAAAAGAGAGATAAGATGACTTACCGACACCTAATCAACATGCTAAATAGGTTAACTTGATCATTTAATCTTCTCAACGATTGCATCTAAGTTTAATTGGTATTCATATTCACGTACAGGGTGTACACAAGATACCGCAAAAAGAGTGTTATCCACTTTCCATTTAGGAAGCAGTATGATGTAAAAAACTGACTTTTCGGTACACAATCCATATTCATGTCTTGCATTTCCTACTGAATAAAAAGGTTCAATTCTTTCTACTAACGAATCCTTTCCTCTTGAAGTGTTTGAGGCAGCCACCCGACAACAATCTCTATGCATTTTATATTCTTACTTTCATGCACGCATTCAGCCTGGACAAAGATGCTGTTGGGTTCAATGATCTTGATGTATGAAATAACATATCAATGCCTTCTTTTCAATTTCTACACATGTTCAAGGACTAATTATTTTGATTCTTCAAATGCAGTGCTCCAAACTATGCACAAGTGTGTTACAACCTGAAGAAATACATGCCCTTCAAGAACAGATGGTCGGGTTCTTCTTGGAACAAGTTATCAACCCGAATGACAAGTTTCATGAACTGATCATGCCGTCCACGTGTGAGAGACCTTCATATGACATTGTACCTTCTAGTAGAGAGTATGCGACAAGGAGGAAGGCTACCAAGGAGCTTGACAACATATTATATTTCACCAATTGACACAATATTAATGAATGACATTAATTTCTATTTATTAATGAATGATATGAATTACTATGTATGATGCGAAGTTGGTATCGTCGGACGACTCTTTCAACATAATGGCCTTCCAATGATGATGTGAAGTAGGAGCAAGAAGCAGCGTCCCATAAGCGTGCCAAGGAGTAGGAGGATGAGAGGCTGGCCCGCCAGCTGTGCACTACGGAGGAGCAAGAAACAGTGTCCCATAAGCTTGCCTAGGAGGAGGAGGACGAGAGGGTGGCTCGTTAGTGTGCTACGGAGGAGGCCGAAGGCTCATACCATGGAGGAGTTCAGGCGTCAGACTTCGATGTCTTTGACATGTTGATGAGCCTGGAGCATAGGTGACACTACAGTCGATCATGCATGGTTGTGTCCTTCGCTCCACCACCATTGGTCTGCTGGCATCCCCAGACGTACACACGCCATCTGTTGTCAATGTGGAGATGCGGTCCTCATCGCGGGAGAGGTAGAGGGATACTAGACTGGCTCAACTGACTTTTCAGGGGGTGACCTGTGAGAACTATTATGTATATATGTGTGTTTGTCGATACCTGACTTGTAATATGTGTTCATTACTATGTATTAATGAAGGTGCTTTTATTATCGATTTACAGTAAATATATGTATCATTTTATGCATGTATTGAGAGAGAGACGGAGAGATCAAGGAGAGAGAGGGAGTATAAAGAGGACAGAGAGAGGGAGGACTGAGGAGGGAGGAGAGGGAAAACAGTGCTGGCTGAAACCTTCAGCTGGCAGTGATTCAGCTTCAGTTGGTAGTGATGCCTTGGATATCACTGCTAGCCAAATCCGTCAGTCGATAGTGATAACTCCCTTCACTGCCAGTCAACTGAGCCAGTAGAGATAGTCCTCGACTATCATTGCTCGTTGCCCAATGTCGGCTTCAAAATTGGCATTGAAGGGGGTTTTGGAGCTGGCAGTGAAGGGGTTTCTATAGTAGTGAGCACACCTCCAATTCTAATCCTACTAGCATCACATTCTAGGTCAAAAGTCTTACCGAAATCCGGAAGTTGGAGTAATAGAGCATAGGTGAGCTTCTCTTTTAACAACTTGAATGGTTTTTCTTGTGTAGTTTCCCATTTGAAAACTACACCTTTCTCCGTCAACCTGTTCAATGGGGGTAGCAATGGTGCTGAAATCTGCACAAAATGCCGATAGAACTCCGCAAAACCATAAAAACTTCTCACCTATGTGATAGTCTCAGGGGTTGGCCAGCTCTTTATGGCTTCCATTTTTGTTTCATACACCTTTATTCATTGTGGAATAACAACACATCCAAGAAAAGAGACTTGATCTGTGCAAAAGGTGCACTTTTTGAGGTTACCGAACAATTGTGCATCTCTCAAAGTTTTAAAAATACCACGTAGATGATGAAAGTGTAGTTCATATGATTTGTTGTAAATCAAAAATATTATCAAAATAAACCACCATAAATATTCCAATGAAAGCGCGTAAAACTTCATTCATCAATCGCATTAAAGTACTCGATGCATTAGTAAACCCAAAAGGTATTACTAATCACTCATACAAGCCAAACTTAGTTTTAAATATAGTTTTTTCATTCATCTCCAAGTTTCATTCTAATCTGGTGGTATCCACTTCGCAAGTCAATTTTAGTGAAAATTATAGAACCAATCAACTCATCAAACATGCCATTTAGCCTAGGGATAGGATGATGATATCTTATGGTAATATCATTGATGGCTCTACAATCAACACACATATGCCAAATACCAACTTTCTTAGGACCCAAAAGAATGAGAACATCACAAGGACTAAGGATTTCTTGTACGTACCCGCAGTCCAAAAGGTCTTAGATTTGTCACTAAATTTCCTTAGTCTCCTTTGAGTTGGTCCTCTATGTAGCTCGGTTTGGAAAAGTCGCTCCTAGAATCAAATCAATTTGATACTCGTTCCCTCGAATAGGTGGCAATCCTAGGGGTATCTCAGCTGGAAATACATCCATATACTCCTACAAAAGGTTAGTAACAGTAGGAAGCAAAGAGCTAGATATATCCTCAATTGAAACTGAAGTATCTTTGCACATCAAAGCATTGCATGGCAACTCATTATAATAAATTTCAGCATGGCAAGTATAACACACCCTTTCAATTTAATTCCATCAAACATAGTTGTCATTGCTTTCTCCTTTTTGGGTGAGAAAACATGTTTTGCTACTTGTTGATTTTCAGATTCATGCGCACATTTTTTTCTCTCATTTTCAGCTATCTCTTTTTCACATTTTACAATTACAACAGGGGTTAAAGGTATAAAAGTTATTTTCTTCCCTTTATTCATGAGGGTGTACTTATTACTTCTACTATGATGTGTTGCATCAGTATCAAACTCCCATGGTTGTCGTAACAAAAGTGAACATGCTTGCATGGACACTACATTGAAATCAGCAGAATCATGGTATGAACCTCTGGAAAAATGCACTCTAGCTATCTGCATTACCTTCACCTTGCCATTGTTGTTGAACCACTAAATATGGTATGGATGAGGATGTATTTTTTTCAGCAAGTTAAGCTTCTTGATCAAATTTGAACTCAACAAGTTGTTGTAGCTCCCTCCATCAATAGTAACACGGACATGTCAATTTTTGACTTTGAGGAACATCTGAAATAAATTGTAGCATTGTAACTTTTCCGCTTGCTCCATTTGAGTGCTTAGCACTCATGGCACAATGAGAGTCCTATAGTTCTCAGTGGCAGCGGTATCTAACACCTCCTTGTTGTCGCTATCTGTCTCATGTTCGTTCTCATCACTTGCATGGTTAGCTGCAAGAGTATATTCATCCTCAATATCATTAGCACTTACATAACCACAATCTTCTATTGTGATGTACGCTAGCTGACTTGAGCAATCCTTCATGACGTGGCCCATTCCCTTGTAATGCCGGTATATAATCCCTGTTGTACAGCCCGTAGAAGCAACCGAAGAAGTGCTCCTAGCTGGAGTTTACACACTAGTAGATTTGCTTACCTCAAGTGTATGTGATGGTGTCGAAGGTGCTACTGAACGTGCCCTACTCGAGAAGGGAGCATAAGACCATGTAGTAGAGGATGGGGCTATTTTGACTCGTCCTTGAGTTGATATTGGTGTAGTCATGCTTCCAAAATTATTCCTTATCCTCTATTTTCATCCCTGCAATTTTTTTCTGCCAAACATGCAAGTTGGAACAATCTAGGAACACTATCATATTATTTGTAATAAACTATATCCTGAATTTCATGTCTTAACCTTACATAAAAGTGTGCCATTGTGGCCTTTTTGCCCTCAATAATATCACAACGCAGCATACTAATTTGTAGCTCAGGATAATATTCTTCTACAGATCAATTGTCTTGGTTTAAGTGTTGCAATTTCTTACGTAAATCACATTTAAAAGAGGGTGGCACAAATCCATTGCACATAGGAACCATTAAAGCATCACATTTAGTAGGAACTAACCCATCATTGCGTACCCTATTCCACCGGATGATGACATAATCTTTAAATTCACTAGTGGCTTGTCTAACTCTATGCATTTTAGGAACTAAGTGAGCATTAAATTTATGTTTTACCGTCATCTCCTAACCTAAATACATTTCAGCATCATAAACACCCGGAAAATATGGTATGGTAAACTTAACTTTAGCAAATAGATCATCATTAATACATGCATTATGTTGCTGAAAGTTATTACCTCTCATACCTTGACGGTTGAAGTTCAATCGACTCTGATGTCATGCATCAAAGGCATCATGGTTGTGCATCTCATTATCACCGACATCCTCATGTTCATGAGTTGCATCATGAGGATCTACACGCCCATTGTTCGGTGGCTGATTGACCAACCTATCAAATATGCATTAAGCAATGCAATACTATTGTTGAGTCATTGCAATGTAGTATTTGTTTCTACAAGTTTCTTATTGTGGGGAACCATCCAAATAATATTCTAAGTAATAATTAAGTCAATCATTTATCTAATCACGACTGCAATAATTAATCAGAATATCATCTTGGTAGTCCCGATATGTGTTTTGTGTCCAATATCAGAACACACGCCTTTTCGACATAGGTCATCACAACAAAGCTTAAGAAAGAGCGAGTAATTAACATATATTACGTGTCATTAAGTCATTACATTGCCATAAACATTTACAAGACACTACGAAGTGGAAAACAAAATCTATTGACAGCACAAGGTGGGTGGAGCCATTGCCTTGAGACACCATGCCAAAAACTCACCACTCGAGTAGTTTGCACTACTCATACCCGCCACCTATATCGGCAGGTATGAAGTAGCCAAACACTATCTCCTCATCGCTTGCAGAACCTAAAAGAGCAACATGAGTATGAAGGTACTTGCAAGACTTAATCCATAATGGGTACATATAAATAACCCGACTCCAACAATTATGTATTTGGATGATTAGCAAAGAACAGCCACAAGGTTAAGTAGATTCACATGTGAAAGCACTTTTTGACATAAATGTGTAAGCATCTACACATGACCACCTGTACCATTCTATCCTGTAATCAGTGAAATAAACATGTATGTAACTGGAACTATCATAAATAAGTCTGAGAATAGAAGCATCTCAACTACATCCCAACATACCATACCATATCATATCATATCATCCCATATTCATGACTCTACGACTGATGCAGATGGATAGAAGCATGCTCATGATCGAGAGTGTGACAATTTGAATTCTTTTTACACCTTGCAGGGGGTACATCTTTACCCATATGAATCAAGGACCATTTGGCTTGCGTGACCACACAGGCCCACATAAGGGGGTACTTGTGTCAACCTTTCTCATAACCAGAACTACCTACTTGCACATGCCCCTATAGCACCGGGATTATCGCGAACGTGTTCCAGACACCTCTAGCTCTCCGCCACATTGCTTATCCTATTATTTTTCTCTTATGCGTCATAGGGATGCACGACAAGTGTTAGCATGACATATGATAATCGGCTTATCTTACCATTAGATCAACATGTGGTTAGTATGGAAAGTCCTAAAGCCAACGGCACCGATGTATGGTACTTAACCGATGCAAGCAGTCTATGGCATTCCGGTTCCTCTCCCAACCTACCCCTAACACCGCACATCTCACCTCGTTCTCACCACTCATCAAACCATCATTGTTATTATTATTGTGAACGGTCATTAATTTATAGCTCACGAACGATGGGACATTCCACCACTCAACTTCTACTGATGACCAAATGCACTGCTAAGCATCTCATTTAACTTTTAAGTTAGACAGCCACCTCATTGGGCCCAGGTTACAAGGATAGAAAACATCAAATAACCATGGTAAGAGCAAATGCATCAACATAGGAGCTACCAACCATTTCCTGACACTGACTCGCTAACATGAACAACATACCTATGGCATAAGTTATCACTTAGACACCACATGATCCAAAATAGTAGGTAGAATATGCTTAGATGCTTGCCTTGCTACTCCGACGCCTACCTAATGCTACCTACGCAGCACTCACAGAACTCCGGACCGCCCTCGGTCATACCCGTGTCACACTCTGGTTCTTCATTCTCTAAAGAAGAACACATGCAATGATGAGAATGAAAGTAATACAAGGAAATTTGCTACATGAAGCATAACAATGGAGGATGCAACATAACAACAAGCTAAAAGTACACGACATGCGAAAGAACACAACTTTTGAGCTTCTGAGAGAACTCATAAGTTTCGGGTTGAACTCGGAACTTCTGGGTTAACCTTCGAGTAGGGGTCCTCGGGTTGCCACTTTTTGATTGACTCGGAGGTTCTGGGTTGAGGTTGGAAGCTCCAAGTTAGGCCAGAATATTCGGGTTGCTTCCAAATGGGGGTGCTTGGTTAATCCTAAATCGGATCAAGCCGAAACTTCCGAGCTATACCTGGAACATCCGGTTTGGGTCGGATGTTTTGGGTGAGGCTCCGAGCGAGGGTGCTCGGCTAATTTTAACTTGAGATAACCCGAAACTTCTGGGCTAAGTCTGAAACCGCTGGGTTTTGGCAGACTCAAGTTCGCGATGATTTTCCTCGGCCGATTTGACTTGCATGTCAAATTTGTCCTACATAAACATCTATATGCACTAGGCCAAGGGTTCTAGACTCAATTTACACACTAAACCCACACGATTTCTGTGTAAAATTCAACTGGGATTTCCCAGCGCTACTTGTAACTTCCGGGTTGCACCCGCAATCTCCGGTTGTAGAGAGAGTTCTTTGCAGGGAAACTTTGGCTGATTTGATTTGTGCACCTCACCAATCTAAGGAGTGAAGGGTTTGCACTAACACATGGGTTCTAGACTTCATCCATCAACAAAGTAACATGATTTCCTAACTCAAACTCATCCAAATCCTGTAATTAGCTCCAAACATCAAGAACACCAAAAGAGGTCAAGAACGGCTCGAATCTTTTGGGTATACGCAAAATACTTGGATGGACAGGAAGCTTAGAAGATAAGGAATGTGTGGGTACCGCATACATACCTCAATTTTGCTTCTTGGAGGAGGAATCTGAGGAAGAAAGCGAGAGAGCTTGAGAGAGAGGAGGGGGGCACAGCAGGATGGCTGCACGGGTGGGAGAGGGAGAGAGCGTGGGAGTGAGGGAGAGTGAGTGGGGGATGCTGTCCATTAAAGAGATGGAGTGGTTGGCCACTCATGTGGGCCCCATTTGCTAGAGAAACAAGCATGTTTCAACTGCAAAAACATGTCATTCTCTTCGAATTTCATTCTCTCTGTATTACCCATACCGAGTGCTCTAGTGCTCCAAAAATAAAATTACTCAAAATTAAACATGATGCTGATGGTGCTCAAATACATGATTATGGGTTTTGGGACGTGACACTTATCAATGTCATGATTAATACCATCGTGGTGCTCATCCAACACCATTGTGAGTTCTTCCCACAAAACACACTCTTGCGCATCCGATGCTTCACCTGCCATAGTTAGTAGCAAATAGGAGACAACAAAATTTATTATCCCTATCAACTACTAGGTGGTGGAGGTGGAATCACACACTCTCAAACGTCTTACCATGCTCTTGTAAGTGTTCTTACCAATCATAATAGGTGGCACAACTGGTGCCTGGTTTGTAATATCTTATTGGATGCGAGTGAGGTGGCTGCAAAGAGAAAACTGTTCTGATCAAGAGAAGGTGGAGCTTGGACAAGCAATATTTAGTAGCAAGGAATAGCAATAGTGAAATTAGATTAGAAAAGCTGAATAGAATTTCATAGTACTCGTCACAGTTGCTGGCCCAAACACGTCCCAAAAATAGCTCAATCAAGCCAAAAAATAGGATAGATATAAGCACAAAGGAACAATATTCGCAAAGCAAACTAAATTCTCCTTTTTCTTCCTTTTTTTTCTAAATTATTTTCTTCTTCTTTTTTGGCACTCTTGGCTTCTTACTTTCTTTTCTCTTTTTTCTCTTCTTTTGGCACTTTTTGCTTCTTGCTTTCATTTTTTTTTTTGCGAATGTGACACAAACTCAAAACTCTTCCACTACCTTTTCTAGGTCCAAGGACGTTATTGGGTCACAAACTTTTTCCAGAGAGTAGGGGTATAATGGTATAACTTTCTGTAAACTTTGGCTTGCCCTGTTTTGGCTATAGAATTGCTACTCGGACTTTGTGTGGCAAGGCATGATATGATGGGTGTGTGAGGGTGTCTGAGATCAACTAGATACAGAAAAACTCCAACTAGGTTGTGGGGGCAAAACCGTGTAGGTGGATGAATTCGACTAGGTGGTCGAACCTGAGTAGGTGGTTGAATCTAACTAGGTGGTCGAACCCAAGTAGGTGGTCGAATCCGACTTGGTTGTCGAACCCGACTAGATGGTCAAATCCAACTAGATGGTCAAACATGAGTAGGTAGTCGAATCCAAGTAGATGGTCGAATCCGAGTAGGTGGTGGAAGTGGCTGGTGACACAATCTCAGCTATCGTAGACAAAACCCTAATTACAATGGATGCAATAAAGAGCAAGCTGAGATACACAATGACTAGATCGGCAAAGACTCAATGCTAGAAACTAGAACACGATGACTAGACCAGCAACAAAGACACCGGAGATGGAGTCGAACTCAACAACGCTAAAATTGAATACAAAATTGTGAGAAGGCTCAAAGTGATTTGGTCAGTGGAAGAACTAAGATCTAAATCTTTTTGTGGGACTAGAGTTAATGGAACACGACCGAACAAAAGGGTAAAAAACAAGATTACCAAATGGGCAACCAAAGCTTTGATACCACATGATGGGAGTGTCGCTTGATCATCCAAAAAGTAATATGGTCAGTCAATTTGGTGGATTTTTGATGCTGACGATCCAAAAGCTTCGACTAGAATAGATCAAGAACCCTCCCAACCACTACACCACTACTCCATGGTTATCAATCATGCCAAAATGTAGTTGACCGCACCAAGAAGGTTTTTTCCACCAAACAAATTGAGAACACAAGCAAGAACACAGTATACGGCAAACTAAATATTGCTAATTACCATGAAGAACTCGAAGTTGGGGTTCTACAAATCGATATATAGTGAAACTATCTAAAATAGAAATATAGGCAAAACCGGAGACTAAACTATGACGGCTACTATATATATATAGGGGGACACAAGGAGATCGATCTAAGGTTGTG
The DNA here is from genome assembly GCF_958298935.1 of Phragmites australis. Classification (NCBI taxonomy): domain Eukaryota; kingdom Viridiplantae; phylum Streptophyta; class Magnoliopsida; order Poales; family Poaceae; genus Phragmites; species Phragmites australis. The sequence goes on along the minus strand of NC_084923.1, from coordinate 31,429,718 downwards.
CGGCAATTATGAGAGGCGTACACAACCTAGCCTCTGACCCTGACACACTTACAAGACCCGACAAGTCCGAAAATAGTGATACGTCACCTTATTTCATCAACTCTTGTAACACCCTAAATTTCAATTTTTGCAATGGTTTAAAATTTTGCTAGAATTTTAAATAGGAGTTGCAATTTTGTTCAGTAGAAGAAATTAATTTCTAAATTTAATTTTACCATAGGTTATATATAGATTTGATGCATTCATGTTGTCGTAGTTGCAATAGGTATTTTATGCGTGGAAAAAGTTTGCAAAAGTTCGCTAGAAGTTGCTCGTTTAAAACATCTTTTGAAAATTAGCTCAAATTCATAAAAGAAAAAGGATTTCAAAATTAATAAATCCTCTCGAGCCCAATGCTTGTTCCCTGGCCCATTTCCTCCCCCTCTCTCCTTTCCCCAGTGGGCCGCCCCCTTTCCCCGTGCTGGGCCACACCCGAGCCGTCCTGCCTCGCCCCAAGCCATCCCCTTTCCCACCCTCTCTCGCTACCAGGTGGGCCTGGCTGGAGCCGAGCCGAGCCGAGTTGCCGACTGCCCGAGCTAGCTGCCCTTCTCCTTCCTCCCGCTCAGGGATGCCACCCCCAATTTCCTCCACCGCTGGTTCAAATCCCGCCTCCTTGATGCGTTTCACTCCAATTAAGGTCCATAGCTATAATTTCCGCCCCTCAATCACTCGAACCTGACTGTTTCCACTTCGTTTAATCCTCCCAAATGCTGAAACCGATGCATTTAAGGAAATCAAGGCTGCTAGCCAATCTCCTCAAATTCGTCCTATTCTCTCCCTGTCTCGAGTATTTAAGCCACTCATTGTCTCCATGGCGATGTTCCTCACCCATTCCACTCGTTCCCCTTAGTTTTCCCACTAGGATTCATCCCCAGCATCGGTTTCTTCTTCATCATCAGTAAGAGCTCCGTCGTCGCACCATTTCTCCATGTCCGAGCCACCATTGACATCGGCTCTTTCCCATTTGGTGTCACAGGGCTGTAGGAAGCATGTCTCATCACTTCTCGGCTTCTCCCTATCGCTTGAACACCGTCCACCCGAGCTCAAGCACTGCCGACCGCCCCTCTCCATTGCCGGCCGCCCTTGGTCCTTCTCTGTCAGCGTGAAGCCTCGGTAAAGATTCCCCACAAGCTCCTCGTCCTTTTGCGCTTTGTTCCGTCGAGGTTCCAGTCACCCCGTAGCCGTTGGCCGTGTTTGTGCCGCCCGGCTGAGCTCCTTTGATCCCCGACTGCCCGATCAAGATCTGATGGCCACCATCGCATACCCCTTCATTTATGATTTTGGTCCACTATGGACTAGTGGATCGGCCCTATGGCCATGGTCCACAGGTCCATGGGCATTTTTCATAGGTTTTCCAATTCAAAAATAATTTGGTATTTGATTTATGACATCATAAATAGAATTTTTAGTATAAAATCAATTTTATTTATACTCGAAAATCAAGCAAAATTTGCAAATTATCCCCCCAAAATTCAAAAGCTTATAACTGTTTGCTCGTAGCTCTGATTTGGGCAATTTTCAGGCCTAAATCCTCATAGCGTCATGTAGAATATTTTTATAGGGTTTTACCTAGTTTTAGTACTGTTTGGTATACTATTCTTAGTAGTTTCTATTGTGTGCTTTCTCCAGTTTGTCGATTAGGAGGTGAGCAGTTCAGGAATCTTCAAGTCAAGCTTTCAAGGACTTTGAGCAACCCTCCACTGAAGGCAAGTATTGATGAGGACATCACTCTTTCGGATACACACACACCGAGTATTCCTACAACAATAGGTCCATTGACATGAGCTCGTGCACGTCAACTAAATCATGAGGTGAGCTCGTTCCTTAGTGTTCCTTTATAATTTGATGAGGATGGGATGCTACTAAATAATCGTGATGTATTGCTACTTAGGAACACGGGAGAAGAACAGCATGGGCGCCCAAGCCAAGGTGGAGGCCCAATCCAGTTCGAGTCCGTTTCGGAGTCCAGGACCAGTCCGCACTAAAATCATCGCCCAGGACGCATACGGACTCCGTTTTTGACGTTCTACACATGGTTGGAAAGCTAAGGAGATAAGCTTTCCAACGGTATTGGTCCCATGTCCAAATTATTTCTGAGTCAATGGAAATCGTCGAAACAAGTGGACGTCCAGAATCTGTCAGGGTGCTGCGCCACCATCTTTTGGGCCGTTGGGTTTGTAACGTGTTGGAGTCCATTAGTGACGCGTCCAGGGGTCCTTGGCCGACCCTAGTCTTTTATATACAGTAGCCGTCGTCCTAATTAGGGTTGGGTTTTGCTTAGATATTGATCTACACACGAATTGTGAGATTTTCGCTCTTGTTCCGGACCGACTAGGCCGCCGCAAGTGTTTGTGGAACCCCAACTTCGAGTGCTTGAATTCTATTCGCAATATTTCAGATTGCGTCTTCTACATTCTTGCTTGTGTTCTCGGTACGCTTGCAGGGATTAAGCCTTCTTGGCGAGGTCAACCGCGCGACACGGTTGATAACCATCGGAGCTGTGGTGTAGTGGTTGCAAAGGAGACGATCTGTTCGGGTCGAAGCCTTTGGATCATCAACGTCGAGTTCTCCACCCACCGACTTATCGCTACCTATCGGAAGATCAGGCCAACATTACCCATCAACTGGTATCAGATTTTCAGGTTGCCCGTTAGGTAATTTCGTTTTTCCCTTTAGATTAGTCTGTTTTTCATTACCTAGAGTCCAGAAAAAGCCAAAAATATTCCGTCAATTTCCGCTGCCCTATAACCCTTTGTGCCTTTGCAACTTTTGTTTTCAGTTGCGCGTTGTTGAGTTTGTGTCCGTGGTCGAGTCTTGTTGCTGGTTTTAGAGTCGTGTTCTTGGTTTTTAGTCAACGCTTCGTGCTGTTTTGATCACGCCGCTATCCCATCGCCACCATCCCCACCAACAAGTCGAGCCACCACATTACTCGATTTGCCACCGCGAGCCGCCTTGTGTTATTTTCCGCCACGCCAACCCTAGATAGGTCGCAAGCCGCTTTGCATCAATTGCCCTGCCACCGCTGCCATCCTTGTTCATCTCGCGATCCTATTCTTGCAATACCTTAAAGAGGTCAATTTCTGCAAGAGTTGCTTGAAAAAAAAAACCCTAACTCGACAGGGGTTTAGTAAAACAGCCATAACTTTCTCATACGGACTCGGAATCAGGCAATTTTTTTTTTCACGGACATCTACAGAAAAAGTTACATCTGTTGCTCCCCAGCTATGCTGGGTTCCGCCAAAATTTTTTTCTCAAATTCGGCTTGGAAGATTGAGTATTCGAGCCGCGAAGTTTCTGCACGCTTTTCAGAGAACGTGCTTGATTTTCTATAGGCCACATTTTTCATCCGTTTGAGTTGAAAATTTCTGTGGTTGTTGCTTGTGTGCTCCTAGTTCAGAAAAAAATATCAGAAAAATACGAAAAAAAAAATCGTGATTTCTACTAGTGCTAAAAGACAAAAAAGAGGAGCACATAGAGAACATCCAGATCATTGTGCTATTTGCTGTGTCTTTCTCTGATCATCCTTTTTAGCTTTGTTTCAGCTGTTGTGTTAGGACTAGGGACACGTGATAGACCAGCAACTGTGATTCATACTTTGGACACTTATTTAGCTTTGCTCATCTGATTACAGTTATTGCTAATCCTTGCTACCATATTGTGCCTTCCAAGCTCCACCTCCTTTGATCCGAATAGGTTCACTCTTGCAATCATCCCACGCTTCCACGGTTGTTCCTCCTTGCTGCGTTGGTAAGAACATTTGTAAGAGCGTGGTAAGACGCTTGAGTGTGTGTGATTCCACCTTCCACAACCTAGTAGTTGATAGGGATAATATTTGTTGTCCTTTGTTTTCTACTAACCATGTCAGGTGATGGCTCTCCGTCGGATTTTAAGGATTGTGTGTCCAAGGAAGAACTCAACAAAGTCTTACAGGATCATACTAGGCTATTGACAGATATTAGAACAAGCATTGCTAACCTCGTCACGCGAGTCAACGACCTTGAGTTGCGACAGCCACCACAGGATGATGACCATTCACATGATGATGATGATGATGATACTAATAATGGTGACCAAGAAGATGGTGAGGTTTTTGTTGGGCAAGATGCGCGTGCTGAGCAATGTCCTCATGCTGAACAATTACATCGTGGCCAACAACAACGTCGTCAAGGTAATGGAGGTAATAATGTTAATCGCAACGGTCGCGATGATCCTTATTCTAAGATTAAGTTTTCAATGCCTCCTTTTGATGGTGCATATGATGCTGATGCTTATTTGAATTGGGAAATGACGGTTGATCAAAAGTATAGTTCTCATATGGTTCCTGAAATGCATAGAGTTAGACTAGCCACTTGTGAGTTCACGAATTATGCTATTATTTGGTGGAATGGTCTAGTTTCTAGTGGCTTAGAACCTGAATCATGGCCTAGACTAAAGCGTGCCATGCGCAATAGATTTATTCCTCCTGATTATACACGTGAATTGAAAAAGAAATTACAGCGCTTAAATCAAGGTTCTAAATCTGTGCATGATTACTATCAAGAGCTTCAAATTGCTATGCTTCGTTGTAGTATACAAGAGGATGATGAGGATACCATTATTCGTTTTTACTCCAGGTTGAGACGTGAAATTCAGGACCTTGTTGATTATAAAGATTACAATACTACCAATAGGTTGTTCCATTTTGCTATCTTGGCAGAAAAAGAACTGCAGGGTCGACAACAGGTGCAGAAATTGCGGAACAATTTTGGGAGTACATCTACTTCACGAGTACCACCGGGACAAGCAACAACATTCCCTTCTACATCTACACGATCTGCTGCCCCCTCCTCCAACACTCGGGCGCGTTCAGCAGGAGCACCACAACCATCACGTGAGGTGAGTAAATCTACTGTTTCACAGGATCCAATGCCACGCTCTTCTTCAGGTGCAGCTACCACGGGTCGTACAACGGGCATTGTGTGCCGTCGCTGCCAAGGTATTGGCCACATCATGAAGGATTGCCCAAGCCAGCGAGCATACTCCGCAACAGCAGATGGTGGATATGTTAGTCATAGTGATGTCGAGGAAGAATATGCATTTGAAGCTAATCTTGCAGCCGATCATGACATGGATAGTGAGGGAGAGGAGATTAGTGGTACCACTGCCACGGAGAGTTATGCAGCACGCACCTTCATTGTGAAGCGAGTTTTGAGTTCTCAAATGGGGCAAGCGGAGCAGCTACAACGCTATAATCTATTCCAGACATTCCTCATTGTCAAAGATGCACGTGTTCGTACCATAATTGATGGCGGGAGTTGCAACAACCTCTTGAGCTCCGATCTTGTGAAGAATCTTTACTTGCCAACACGTGCACATCCTCATCCATACTACATTCAGTGGTTCAATAACAGCGGTAAGGTTAAGGTAACACAATCTGCGAGAGTACATTTTTCTATTGGTTCCTACCATGACTATGCTGATTTTGATGTAGTGCCTATGCAAGCATGTTCACTTTTGTTAGGCTGTCCTTGGGAATTTTATACCGATGCTACACACCATGGTAGAAGTAATAAATACTCTCTCATGCACAAGGGAAAGAAAATCTCTTTGCTTCCTTTGACACCTGCTGAAATTGTGCAATGTGATAAAGCTTTAGCTGAAAAAGAAAAGAAAGAACGTGTTCTGGAATCTGAAAATCAGCAAGTAGCTCAATCTATTTTTCCACCTAAGAAAGAGAAGAACACACCTAGGTCCGAAGGCATTAAGTTAAAGGGTGGTGTTATGCTTGCTACTAAATCTGACCTTGCTGAAATTCAAGATAATGATACTTTGTGCTATGCTTTGGTCTGCAAAGAGGTTTTATTTTCAATTGATGATATACCTAGCTCTTTGCCTGCTGCTGTACTAACCTTTTGCAGGAGTATAAGGATGTCTTTCCAGCTGAGATACTCCCAGGGCTGCCACCATTGAGAGGGATAGAGCACCAAATAGATTTGATCCCGGGAGCGACTTTGCCATACCGCGCTGCATATAGGACCAATCCGGAGGAGACTAAGTAAATTCAGTGACAAGTCCAAGACCTTTTGGACCGTGGGTACGTACGAGAGAGCCTTAGTCCTTGTGCTGTTCCTGTTCTTTTGGTTCCTAACAAAGATGGTACATGGCGCATGTGTGTTGATTGTAGAGCCATTAATAATATCACAATAAGGTATCGTCACCCTATTCCTAGGCTAGACGACATGCTTGATGAGTTGAGTGGTTCTATTATTTTCACGAAGATTGACTTGCGTAGTGGTTATCACCAAATAAGAATGAAATTGGGAGATGAATGGAAAACTGCTTTCAAAACTAAGTTCGGTCTATATGAGTGGTTAGTGATGCCTTTTGGTTTAACTAATGCACCTAGCACTTTCATGAGATTGATGAATGAAGTTTTACGTGCTTTCATAGGAAGATTTGTGGTTGTGTACTTTGATGATATTTTGATCTATAGCAAGTCACATGAAGAACACATTGATCATCTACGTGCTGTTTTTACTACTTTGAGAGAGGCACGTTTGTTTGCTAATCGTGACAAGTGCACCTTTTGCACGAATAGAGTTGCTTTTCTTGGCTATGTTGTTACTCCATAGGGAATTGAAGTGGATGAAGCTAAAATTGAAGCCATCAAGAGCTGGCCGACCCCTGTGACTATCACACAGGTGAGAAGCTTTCATGGCCTTGCAGGGTTCTATCGGCATTTTGTGAGAGATTTCAGCACCATTGCTGCCCCACTCAGTGAGTTGACAAAGAAGGGCGTTCCATTCCAATGGGAGCCAACACAAGAACAAGCTTTTAATACGCTGAAAGATAAGCTTACGCATGCACCTCTACTCCAACTTCCGGACTTTGGTAAGACTTTTGAGTTAGAATGTGATGCTAGCGGCATTGGAATTGGAGGAGTGCTACTACAAGGAGGTAAACCCGTTGCTTATTTTAGTGAGAAATTGAATGGGCCATCTCTTAATTATTCGACTTATGATAAGGAGTTGTATGCTTTAGTGCGAGTTTTAGAAACATGGCAACATTATCTTTGGCCCAAGGAGTTTATTATTCATTCTGATCATGAAGCTTTGAAACATATTAAAAGCCAAGGAAAACTAAACAAACATCATGCTAAATGGGTTGAATTTATAGAGTCATTTCCTTATATCATTAAACACAAGAAAGGTAACGACAATGTCATTGCAGATGCGTTATCTAGACGTTATACCATGTTGTCCCAACTCGATCATAAGATTTTTGATTTAGAAACAATTAAAGGATTATATGCTACTAATTTGGACTTTAAAGATGCTTTTGAACATTGTAACGAAGGAAGAACTTGGAATAAATATGTGCTGAATGATGGATTGCTATACCGTGCTAACAGGCTATGCATCCCAGCTAGCTCTATTCGCCTATTGTTCTTGCAGGAAGCGCATGGAGGTGGTTTGATGGGACATTTTGAAGTGAAGAATACTGAGGATTTATTGGCTGCTCACTTCTTTTGGCCTAAGATGAGGCGCGACGTCGAGCGCTACGTGGCATGCTGCACTACTTGCAATAAAGCTAAGTCTCGCTTGAACCCACATGGACTTTATATGCCTCTTCCTGTTCCTAGTGTGCCTTGGGAGGATATTTCTATGGATTTTGTTTTAGGATTGCCTAGGACCAAGATGGGGAGGGATAGTATATTTGTCGTTGTGGATTGTTTTTCAAAAATGGCACATTTTATACCTTGTCACAAGAGCGATGATGCTACAAACATAGCTGATTTGTTTTTCAGGGAAATCATTCGCTTGCATGAAGTGCCTAACACCATTGTTTCGGATCGTGATGCAAAATTTTTGAGCCACTTTTGGAGGACACTTTAGAATAAACTTGGGACAAAGCTGCTGTTTTCGACGACATGTCACCCTCAAACCGACGGACAAACGGAGGTTGTGAACCGCACATTATCCACCATGTTGCGGGCTGTTTTGAAGAAAAATTTGAGGATGTGGGAAGAGTGTCTACCCCATATTGAGTTCGCTTACAACAGATCAGTTCACTCCACCACCAAGGTAAGTCCGTTTCAGGTAGTGTATGGTTTTAACCCCCGTGCCCCTATTGATTTACTTCCTTTACCAACATCCGAGAAATTGAATTTTGATGCTAAGACACGTGCTGATTTCATTCTGAAAATGCATGAGTTGACTAAGGAAAATATTGAAAAGATGAATGAGAAGTATAGAACTTATGGTAGCCAAGGTTGGAAACATATTACTTTTGAAATTGGTGATCTTGTGTGGTTACATTTGCGCAAAGATAGGTTTCCTGATTTGAGAAAGTCTAAATTGCTGCCTCGAGCTGATGGTCCTTTTGAAATTGTGGAAAAGATCAATGATAATGCATATAAGCTTGAGTTGCCTGCAGATTATGGGGTTAGTCCCACATTTAACATTTAAGATTTAAAGCCTTACTTGGAAGAAGAAGATGACATTGCGTCGAGGATGACTCCAATTCAAGAGGGGGAGGATGATGAGGACATCACTCTTTCGAATACACACACACCGAGTATTCCTCCAACAATAGGTCCATTGACACGAGCTCGTGCACGTCAACTAAATCATGAGGTGAGCTCGTTCCTTAGTGTTCCTTTATATTTTGATGAGGATGGAATGCTACTGAATAATTGTGATGTATTGTTACTTAGGAACATGGCTGAAGAACAGCAAGGGCGCCCAAGCCAAGGTGGAGGTCCAATCAAGTTCGAGTCTGTTTCGGAGTCCAGGACCAGTCTGTACTAAAATCGTCTCCCAGGACGCATACGGACTCCGTTTTTGACGTTCTACACATAGTTGGAAAGCTAAGGAGATAAGCTTTCTAACGGGACTGGTCCCATGTCCAAATTCTTTCTGAGTCAACAGGAATCGTCAAAACAAGTAGATGTCCAGAATCTGTCAGGGTGCTGCGCCACCATCTTTTGGGCCGTTGGGCCGTGTAACGTGTTGGAGTCCATTAGGGACGCGTCTAGGGGTCTTTGGCCGACTCTAGTCTTTTATATACAGTAGCCACCGCCCTAATTAGGGTTGGGTTTTGCTTAGATATTGATCTACACACAGATTGTGAGATTTTCGCTCTTGTTCCGGACCGACTAGGCCGCCGCAAGTGTTTGTGGAACCCCAACTTCGAGTGCTTGAATTCTATTCACAATATTTTAGATTGCATCTTCTACATTCTTTCTTGTGTTCTCGGTACGCTTGCAGGGATTGAGCCTTCTTGGCGAGGTCAACCGCGCGACACGGTTGATAACCAACGTAGTTGTGGTATAGTGATTGCAAGGGAGACGATCTGTTCGGGTCAAAGCCTTTGGATCAACAACATTGAGTTCTCCACCCACCGACTTATCGCTACCTATCGGAAGATCAGGCCAACATTACTCATCATGCTTGCTCCATTTGAGAACTCAAAACTCGCTTCACAATGAAGGTGCGTACTGCATAACTCTCCGTGGCAGCGGTACCACTAATCTCCTCCCCCTCACTATCCATGTCATGATCGGCTGCAAGATTAGCTTCAAATGCATAATCTTCCTCGACATCACTATGACTAACATATCCACCATCTGCTGTTGCGGAGTATGCTCACTGGCTTGGACAATCCTTCATGATGTGGCCAATACCTTGGTAGCGACGGCACACAATACCCGTTGTACGACCCGTGGTAGCTGCACTTGAGGAAGAGCTTGGCATTGGATCCAGCGAAACAGTAGATTTGCTCACCTCACGTGATGGTGGTGGTGCTCTTGCTGAACACGCCCGAGTGTTGGAGGAGGGGGCAGCAGATCTTGTAGATGTAGAAGGGAATGTTGTTGCTTGTCCCGGTGGTACTCGTGAAGTAGATGTACTCCCAAAATTGTTCCTCAATTTCTGCACCTGTTGTCGACCCTGCAGTTCTTTTTCTGCCAAGATAGCAAAATGGAACAACCTATTGGTAGTATTGTAATCTTTATAATCAACAAGGTCCTGAATTTCACGTCTCAACTCGGAGTAAAAATGAATCATGGTATCCTCATCATCCTCTTGTATATTACAATGAAGCATAACAATTTGAAGCTCTTGATAGTAATCATGCACAAATTTAGAACCTTGATTTAAGCGTTGTAATTTCTTTTTCAATTCACGTGTATAATCAGGAGGAATAAATCTATTATGCATGGCACGCTTTAGTCTAGTCCATGATTCAAGTTCTAAGCCACTAGAAACTAAACCATTCCACCAAATAATAGCATAATTCGTGAACTTACAAGTGGCTAGTCTAACTCTATGCATTTCAGGAACCATATGAAAACTATACTTTTGATCAACAGTCATTTCCCAATCCAAATAAGCATCAGCATCATATGCACCATCAAAAGGAGGTATTGAAAACTTAATCTTAGAGTAAGGATCATCGCGACCATTGCGATTAACATTATTACCTCCGTTACCTTGACGACGTTGTTGTTGTTCACGACGTAATTGTTCAGCACGACGACGTTGCTCAGCACGCGCATCTTGCCCAACAAAAACCTCACCCTCTTCTTGGTCACCATCTCCGTCACCATTATTATTATCATCATGTGAATGTTCATCATCCTGTTGTGGCTGTCGCAACTCAAGGTCGTTCACTCGCGTGACAAGGTTAGCAATGCTTGTTCTAATATCTTTCAATAGTCTAGTATGATCCTGCAAGGCTTTGTTGAGTTCTTCCTTGGACACACAATCCTTAAAATCCGACGGAGAGCCATCACCTGACATGGTTAGTAGAAAACAAAGGACAACACAATATTATCCCTATCAACTACTAGGTGGTGGAAGGTGGAATCACACACACTCAAGCGTCTTACCACGCTCTTACAAATGTTCTTACCAACGCAGCAAGGAGGAACAACCGGTGACAAGTCTTGAAACCGTGTGAAGCGTGAGATGATTGCAAGAGTGAACCTGTTTGGATCAAAGGAGGTGGAGTTTGGAAGGCATAATATGGTAGCAAGGATTAGCAATAACAGGATGATCAGATAAAGCACAAGATGGAAAGACACAGCAAACATCACAATTATCTAGGTGTTCTCTATGTGCTCCTCTTTTTTGTCTTTTAGCACTAGTAGAAATCACGAATTTTTTTTTGTATTTTTCTGATATTTTTTCTGAACTAGGAGCACACAAGAAACAACCACATAAATTTTTAGCTCAAACGGATGCAAGATGTGGCCTATAGAAAATCAAGCACATTCTCTGAAAAGCATGCGAAAACTAAAAAAAATTTGCCTGATTCCGAGTCCGTATGAGAAAGTTATGACCGTTTTACTGAACCCCTATCGAGTTAGGGTTTTTTTTAAAGCACCTCTTGCAGAAACTGTTCTCGTTAAGGTATGGCAAGCAATAGGATCGCGAGAGGAACAAGGAGGGCAGCAGTGGCAGGGCAATTGATACAAGGCGGCTTGCGACCTATCTAGGGTTGGCGTGGCGGAAAGTAACACAAGGCGGCTCACAGTGGCAAATTGAGTAATGTGGTAGCTCGACTTGTTGGTGGGGATGGTGGCGATGGGATAGCGGCATGATCAAAACAGCACGGAGCGTTGACTAAAGACCAAGAACACGACTCTAAACCAGCAACAAGACTCGACCACGAACACAAACTCAACAACGCGCAACTGAAAACAAAAATTGTAAAGGCACAAAGGGTTCTAGGGCAGCGGAAATTGACGGAATTTTTTTTGGCTTTTTCTGGACTCTAGGTAATGAAAAACAGACTAATCTAAAGGGGAAAACGAAATTACCTAACGGGCAACCTAAAAATCTGATACCAGATGATGGGATTGTTGGCCTAATCTTCCGATAGGTAGCGATAAGTCGGTAGGTGGAGAACTCGACGTTGATGATCCAAAGGCTTCAACCCGAACAGATCGTCTCCCTTGCAATCACTACACCACAGCTCTGTTGGTTATCAACCGTGTCGCGCGGTTGACCTTGCCAAGAAGGCTCAATCCCTGCAAGCGTACCGACAACACAAGAAAGAACGTAGAAGATGCAATCTGAAATATTACGAATAGAATTCAAGCACTCGAAGTTGGGGTTCCACAAACACTTGCGGCGGCCTAGTCGGTCCGGAACAAGAGCGAAAATCTCATAATCTGTGTGTAGATCAATATCTAAGCAAAACCCAACCCTAATTGGGGTGGCGACTATTGTATATAAGAGACTAGGGTCGGCCAAGGACCCCTGGACGCGTCATTAATGGACTCCAACACGTTACACGGCCCAACAGGCCAAAAGATGGTGGCGCAGCACCCTGACAGATTCTGTATGTTCACTTGTTTCGATGATTCCTATTGACTCAGAAAGAATTTGGACATGGGACCAGTCCTGTTGGAAAGCTTATCTCCTTAGCTTTCCAACCATATGTAGAACGTCAAAAACGGAGTCCGTATGCGTCCTGGGCGATGATTTTAGTGCAGTCTGGTCCTGGACTCCGAAAGAGACTCGAACTTGATTGGACCTCCACCTTGGCTTGGGCGTCATTGCTGGTCTTCTCCCGTGTTCCTAAGTAACAATACATCACTATTATTCAGTAGCATCCCATCCTTTTCAAAATATAAAGGAACACTAAGAAACGAGCTCACCTCATGATTTACTTGACGTGCACGAGCTCGTGTCAATGGACCTATTGTTGGTGTGTGTGTATCCGAAAGAGTGATGTCCTCATCAGAAGCCCCGCTGGCACTGAGGATCTTTAGTTCTGCTGTGTTTTTTTTAGACCCTCGAGTCATTTTGTATTAACTTTATTATGTTATTGTAATAATGGCACTGTGATGATACACTGATGATGTAAACGCATGTATGAAACTTGATGCTGGCATACATGTGTTGTGTCTAGTTTGGTTCCTTTCAAACAGGGTGTTACAACTCTGATTACTCTATAAGGAATATAAGGGTGAGACTAGATCCATTGGAAAGGTTTTGTCATAAGCTTCCGGCAAGTCCAAGAACGCCTCAACTAGACTTCGTATATGAAAGTGATGCCCGTTTTATTGATGTGGTGTCCTAAGACTCTAAGCTGATTTTGGAGTCCGACTAGGGCTTGACTTTGAGTCTGAGTAGACATGGCCTTCGAGAGATGACGTCTAAGTGAACTTGTGATGTCTCTCCCATATTCCTAAGCAACAAAACATCACAAGAATTTAGTAGCAACCCATCTAAGAAATCATGAATAATGAGGAACGAGTTCACCTGGTGGTTTAATTGTCGCGCATGTGCTCTTGTTATTGGTCCTTGTATATCTTGAGGAGTAGTGTTGCAAGTATCCGAAGGAGTGATGTCCTCTTCAATAGGGTTCCGCATGCAAGACACAGTCACCATGATTAAGTCAAATAGTTGTATCATCTAGTCCTGGTGCTAGATGAAGGTTTAAGCATAACGAAAGTAAGTGGCGGCGAGATGAAGGTTTAACCATTTCATCACTAATGGTATATCTTGTGGCGATATAAAATTTTGTCACTAATAAACTACATAACAGTGAGAAAAAATTATTTAGTCACAATTAACCTGATAAACGGTGGCAAAACAATGTGCTTCCACTACATTTTGTCAATAATTATATATCCAGTGGCATTTTAAAATTTTGTCACTAATAAACTACATAATAGTGAGAATTTTTTTTGTTGTCACAAGTAACCTGGTAAATAATGCAAAACAATATTTTTCCACTACATTTCATCACTAATGGTATATCCTGTGGCGATGTAAAATTGTATCACTAATAAACTTCACAATAGTGAGAAAATAACTATTTAGTCACAATTAACTTGGTAAATTGTGGCAAAACAATATTTTGCCACTACATTTCGTCACTAATGGTATATCATGTGGCCATATCAAAGTTCGTCACTAGTAAACTATTTAATAGCGACAAAAACTAGTTTAGTCACAATTAATTTGAGAATTAGTGACATGACAAAATTTTGACACAAGCGGGTCTAAGTAAGACTTGCATATGTAATATAGCTACACACAAATAGAATTTATGAAAAAATGTATGTGCGTATTAAGGGTAACAAACAGTTTTTGTTGAAACCCATCTGTATAAAGTGTCACAGATGGATTGTTTTGATAAATATCTATGTGACCCTTCCACCCTCATAAACCATTTTGCTTCCTAGCTGCCTACATGATATGGAATACATCACACTTTATGGTAGACATAGAACATCACATGAATATACATATCACAAACAAGAACATCATAGGCATATACATAAGAACATCACATAAATATATAACACATAAGAACACAGATATATAACACATATGAACACATTGTTCTATATACACCATCTCCAAAGCACACATTGTTTAGAACATAAACCTAGCTATACACGATCCCTAATTGTATCTCATGTGGTCTTCCAGAAGGATGAGATGATTGACATCATTGACGCCATCTTCCAGAAGGATGGGATGAATGATATCATTGACGATGTTGTCTTACAGAAAGATGAGATGATTGACATCATCTCAGCCACTTGCATTTCACCACAATATCAACCGAAGCATTATCTTAAATCATTATCTTGTTGTCATCTGGACCAGGCTCCATCATGACTAACTTAGTAATGTGCCAGAATAAAACTGCGTTGTTGCCAAATTGCTAGCCCTTGTTAAGTAAGAGATGATGGTCCAAACCAGTCTTGCAGTGTGTCCATTGTGATGAACAATAATAGAAAATTTTCTATTTGGAATAATGGACAATAAAATATGATTCACAACAAAAACTGGGTACATGGTGGTGCCCTTCACAATAATGAAGAATACATATTCCACGCGATCATAATCGCCGCCAAGCATCCGGACCGTGGAAGCAGCCATAGAAACAACTGCATCCTCCTAGTGCTTGATAGCTGTGAACAAAGAGATCTAGGACACACAAACACCATATTACCCTCAATACATAGATCAAAGCAAACCCTAATAAAACCATGATTCAAACCCTACTCACCTCAATGCAAGGAAGGAGGTTTGGTGCTGAGATCTCAAACCTCCATCGTGGAAACAGGCCCTAAAAAACCTTTGCGGAAGGGTCTTGAATGGCAATGAGGAAAGCGAGAGGGAGATGAACTTCTTGTCACTTCAGTGAGGGAGACAAGTGGTTTGTGTTTATGGGGGTAGTGGGAAGCCGAAGAGCGAGGGGTCAAACTTAAAATAGTACCTAGGTCTTTAACTATCGATGGTTTTTTAGAAAATCCATCTTATCTATCATACAGACACAGATAGATCTTACAAGAAACCATTTATGACAATGTCACAGATGGGTTTTTCTAAATTCTATCTGTGTTTGTATGATAGAAACAGAGGGATTTGTACAAACCGTTTGTGAGTTTTGGTACACTTAGATGGTATTCATGTTATAGACACATATATCTTAGCAACCATCTATAGGTATTTTGTCAATAATAGGTCCTAAGAAACCATTTGTGATAGTCGAGGGAACCTAGGGGGTATCCTACTTTGACTTCTCTAGATGTATCCTACTCAGATCTTTAGACTCCCCTATATACAGGAATCCTTCTCGAATAGAGGATAGCTTTTGTATCCAGGATGATTATCTTCCAAGTATATCATCTCCATACCTTACTCTATGGTGCTACATACAGCCCTGTATCGAGTAAGATACAGACCATCCTCATATCTTTTTCTAGATATATGAAATTTATGGAATATATAATATTAATTATATATCCTCAACATCGTCGGACCATGCAGAAGTGGAGAACCTCCCCACAACCAATTGTGACACTTTCACTACATAGTTTCGGACATCCATAGATCTTCTATCGCTCATGCCATCCTCTGGTAGGGTCTACACTCCACCCAACCAACGAAAGAGCAGCATAAAGGCACACCCACCATGGGCGCACACCGGCCTCACACACCAAGTATCAGAGCACCTAATGTGCCCACCATGATGGGTTCACATGCATCCAGCTAGAGCAACACAACAATAGCAGACAGAGCAGCCAAGTCTAGATGACATATTATTGAATAATATTCCAATTCTTGACGCTGTCAAATCTTCGTTGTGAAAGAGTTTCTCAATGAAAGATCTAGGAGAAGCAATGTACATATTGGGCATAAAGATCTATAGAGAGATTGAAGAGACTAATTGGATTAAGCCAAGCTACATACATTTGATAAGGTATTAAAAATGTTCAATATGCATGATTCCAAGAAAAGTTTCTTGTCAATATCACATGGCATTAGTCATATCAAGAGTCAGTGTCCCATGACACTTGATGAGCAAGACAAGATGGTGCGATCCCATATGCCTCCGTTGTTGGATCCATCATGTATGCCATGCTTTGTACACGCTCGAATATCTCATGCTCTAAGTATTATGAGCAATTATCAATCTAACCCAGGTGAAGTTCATTTGGTAGGAATTAAGAATATTCTCAAGAACTTGAGAAGGATTAAGGATATGTTCTTGGTATATGGACGTGAGGAGGAGCTTATTGTAAGTGGTTACACTGATGCTATCTTCCAAACTGACAAGGATGATTCTAGATTGCAATCTAGTTTTGTGATTGCCTCAACAAAGGATCAATAAGTTGAAAGAGTTCCAAGTAAGAAACAGTTGTTGATTCCACGACAGAGGCCAAGTACATCGTAGCTTCCAAAGCTGCAAAGGAGGTTGTTTGGATCAAAAAATTTGTTTCTAAGTTGGGTGTGGTCTCTAATGCATCTAGTCCAATGGATCTCTATTATGATAATAGTGGAGCTATTGCACAATCTAAGGAGCCTAGGTCGCACCAGAAGTCCAAGCATATACTACCATGCTATCACCTCATTTGAGAGATTATAGATAGATGTGATGTAAAGATATACAAGGTGCACACTGATTTGAATATTGCTGATCCGTTGATGAAGCCACTCCAGTGGCCCAAGCACGAAGTGCACATAAGAGCTATGGGTATTAGATACTTGCACGATTGACTCTAATTCAAGTGGGAAATTGTTGGTGATATGCCCTAGAGGCAATTGTAGAGATGATTGTACCATGTCCATGTTTATGTACATTTGAATAATGTGTTATTCAGTTCATTAGATAATTATAATTTCCATTTGATTAGCAAGTATGCGACTTTATTTGTGAAGCTCTTTATTTTATTGTGATGTTATTCTAAATGATCTCTAGTCTTATATCATTATGAGGAACAATAATTATTCATAGACTAGAACATGCATTGATGGATGATCATGTTTCACATATCATAGATATAGAGATATCAAATCAATAATGTGGACACATGTTAGAGAACACGGGGCACTAAGAAACCATGTATAAACAATAAAGTCCACGATATCAGAGAACACAACAGAGACAGCATGAGGGACACACCACTCCATAGGCAACTAGGGTGCGAACGCGACCGAGCCTACTCGTCTGCCTCACCATCTGCCTCGGTGAACTCTGGATTATCCTCTGAAAGCACAAGGGTGAGAACATAAGTACTTAGCAAGGCTCAACCCTACGGTAGGGGTATAGATACATGCATATGGATAGACAAGGAATAAGCTTGTAAGGTTATCTTTGCGGAAAAACTAATTTTACTCATGCAAGGTTCATTTTTCATAAGGAATTTTTTTTTATGAAAACATTATATCAACATCATTATATGAAGGGGGTTTTGGCCATGATGGAAAGTCACCGGGGCCCAAATTTTATTGTTGCAGGACAACCCATCCATGGCAACCCACAACACACGGCCGGACCTAACTTTCCAAAAACAGGCACACCTTGCCCACTCACACACCAAGGAAACGCACACATCCCATGCTAGTTGTTGTGACCGAACAATAGCTTGTCCATGACCACCGACACAGCTATTCGAATAGTTTAACATCTGTAGAGTTGTACACTTTACCCACAAGCTGAGGTTGGCAACATACCGCCATCATGGAAGTGTGACTCAACAAAGCCATTACCCACCACAACATCATCTCACTAGCCGCCTACACGAGCTAACTAGGGGTTCATGACCTTAAACTAGGCTTTCAACCGGGTAACCAAGCCTACACTGCCTGTACCTGCTCCATGGCCTCCCATTGCACACCCGCCTCCAGACGACAGTAGACTAGCTGGTGAGGTTTAGGCTAAGCTCTGCCCATATAGGGTCGAGTAGTTGTACTGTAGAGACTAGGTAGTATGTTGCATCAACTCGGTCTTGAAGTGAGCCATGGCAAACATCTCCACACGGAGCCTGCCACACAAGCAGCACTTCAACTCCCAAGGTGTTCCTAACGGAATCCTGATTTACCCCAGCTCTAACTCGATCTCCATTGTTATCATCATCCAACAAGGTCTTTCCCATCCCACAACTCACACACACCAAGCACCAAGGCTTACACATTTTGAAAATCTAAACATGATTAAGTATGAAATACCAGTAAAGATTATCATCCTAAGCATACTTGTAGCAAGGTAATCGTCTAAGCATAAGTAAAGTAGGCAAGATGAAAGTCCTAGGTTTGCCAAGGGGGTATACAAGTTGATCACAGAAAGGTTGGCTAATCTACATTAGGTCATATCTAGATCAACAGTTTAAAATATGCCAACACGTAATATTTCATGCATTTAATCAGCGGAAAATAGCTGCTACGGGTTGTGGTGATAAGACTTAGTTTAGTATGATCAAAGGGAAATAGATTGAGACTTGCCTTCACTGAAGTACTCAAGAGGGTCCTACTCGAACTCCTGCGTTTCTGGCTCCTCCTCCACATCCACGACGAACTATCCAGTTTCTAAATTTGGCACACAACAAAGCAAACACACAATTAAATTCAAATAATAAATAAATAAATTTTAAATAAATAATAAACTGGTATGAAAAGATAGGTTTCGAATTTAGATGAATAACGATGGAAGAATCATTGACATCGGAGTTGAAACGTAGAAAGTATGGGCTTTGGAAGTTTGTCGGCAAATTAAATGGAGAAAACAAAAAGGGGATAATATTCTCAGAATATTCTCTAGAAAATGCAATTTTCAAGAAAATGAGAAATGACACTGTGTATATGGGCTCGGCTCCGTGTGGGCTTTGACTGATTTTGAGCCAGGGCGGCCCATTCCCTGCCCGAGGGCCTATAACGGCGGGTGGCAATGGCATTAGTGACCTGGCCCACATGTCAGGTTTGCTCACAAAGAGGAGATGACGGTGATGATTCGGGCTGATAGTGCAAGGTGGCGGGGTCACCGAGGTGACGTGGGACAACGGCACCGAGGGTATCCGCAATGGGGTCTCACCAGAATGCTCCCCATCGGTGGCTTTCGGTGATAGTTTGCGTCGAGGATTGGCTCTCGGGGATCCTTACGACATAGCGAAGGTGATGACAAGACACGTCATCGACGGCGATGGTTGGAGTAGCGCCAATTGCACATCAGAGTTGGTGGCAAAGATGGTTGACACGTGGATCGCACGGGAAGGCGATTTGGCTCGGGGTTTTGGGTTTTGGTAGCATGTATGCGGTGTGGGGAATCCTTCTGTGTGTTTGGTTTGGCTAGCAGAGCACCAACGGTGGCCAGCGATTGTGGAGGTGCTCCAGCAGCCATGGCGACTTGGTGCTGGCTTGGGAGTAGGGTGGGGGTGTGGGACAGAGGGGCCGGGGACGTCGAGTGAGGCTCCGCGAAGCATGCCGTGAGGTCAATTTGATTGATGGAGGCTCTGGTTAGCAGATCGATGGTGAGCTCAAACGGTGGTGGAAGTGAGGTGGGAGAGAGAGGATTTGAGGTAGAGGAGCACCTTTAGCTCCGATGGGCTATGATGGAACATAGCGGAGCTCGGGCACGGGCTTTTATAGGAGGAGGAGGGCAAACATCACTGGTGTAAAGATGGGGCGGCGAGGATGGCGTGGCTCAGGTGGTGTGAATGTGAGCTACCAGCGTTAATGGACACAGTGGCTTCGTACATGCGCATGCATGTACCATGGGAGTTGGAGAGGGAGAGACAGAGAGAGGGTGACACGGTGGTGACTGGAGGTGACCGGCAATCGGCCTTACCCCGCGTGATCATTGCCGATGTAGCATTCAGCGACTAGCACAGAGGGGAGGGTTAGAGGAAGCATGGCGGTGAGGGCACACGTGTCGCGGTCGGAGAGTGGAGTTATGCGGTGGTGGTTGGCGGTAGGTGGCGTGGTCCAGCGTGCGTGCTCGGGTGTGAGCACAAGGAAGGAGAAGGAGCGATTGGGCCAAGCTGGTGGACGGTGAGGGAGGGAAGGAGGGAGAGGAAACGGGGAGGGAGAGTGGCCCAGAGAGGGGGAGAGGATTGGACAAGAGGGAGAAAAGGGAAGGTGATCCGGACGGAAAAGAAAAGAAAAAGAAAAGGAAGGGGATTGAGCCCAAGGAGATAAGGAAGAGGTTTGACATTTGGAAATGCATTTGAGATAGTTTTGAATTAAATTTTGAAAATATTTTGAAATTTAGGTTTTAGCTAAAAACTAAGATGTTACAAACCTACCCCACTTAGAAAGAATCTTGCCCTCGAGATTCAGGAACCTCCTCGAACAATAAGGGAAACTCTTTTCTCAAGGCATCTTCTTGTTCCCATGTAACTTCCGCTTCAGTATGCCTGCTCCACTGCACACGGTACAGGTGAACTGTTCAACCTCTGGTTTGACAGTAGACGACATCCAAAATCTTAACTAGAACTTCTCGATACCAAAGATCATCCTGCAGGTCCAGGGCTTTCATGGAAACATGCATTTGTGATGGAACTTCTAACACTCTCAAGCACTTCTTTAGCTGGGAGACATGTAAAACATTGTGGACATCTACTAGCTCTTGTGGTAACTATATCCTGTAGGCTACTGCACCAACTTTTCCCAAAACCTCATAAGGTCCAATATATTGGGAGCCAACTTCCCGCGGACTCTGGACCTCCTATGCTCTGTATCGGTGAAACCTTAAGATACACATACTCTCTCTATGTTTGAAGTCTAGATCTCTTCTTCTTTTGTCTGCGTAGCTTTTCTAATGGGATTGAGCTGCCTTTAACTTCTGTCTTATTTTTGCAACACGACCTTCTTCTTCTTTGATGAGGGCAGGTCCAAGCAAGGTACATTCTCCAATTTTGACTACATTAAAGGTGTTTTGTCCTTTCTACCATAAAGAGCTTCAAAAGGAGACATCTGCAGGCTGGATTGATACCTGTTGTTGTATGAGAATTCTGCGTAGGCTAGGCTTGCCTCCCAATTGTTTCCATAGGTTAGGGCACAAGCTCTCAACATGTCTTCTAACTCTTTCAGTTTGGCCATCTATTTGAGGATGATAAGAAGTGCTAAAGTCTAGCTTAGTTCCCAATGTTTTATGCATACTCTTCCAAAACCTCAAGGTAAACTGGGTACCTCTGTCATAGACGATTCTACTGGGGACTCCATGTAGCCTCACTATATTGCTGATGTACAGCTGAGCTAACTTATCTCCACTATAATTGGTTCTTCCTGGTATGAAGTGAGCCACCTTGGTGAGGCGATCTACTATTACCCATACTGAGTTATTTCCCTTCTTTGTCTTTGGGAACTTGACTACAAAGTCCATGCCTACTTCATCCCATTCCCACACAGGGATAGGTAAGGGTTAAAGTAAATCGACAGGTTTCTGGTGCTCTGCCTTAACTCTCTAGCAGGTTTCGCACTGGGCAAAAAACTTGGTTATGTCTGCCTTCATTCCATTCCACCAGTACTTCCTTTTTAGGTCCATGTACATCTTTTTGGCACCTGGGTGGATAGAATATGCTAAGTTATGAGCTTCATCAAATATTACTTCTCGGAAATTCCATTCTTGGGGAACACAAAGCCTATCTTTATGCCATAAGACCCCTTTTTCATCCACTCTGATGTTCGGGGCCTTGTATTCACCGGTGTGCTTACAGATCCTCGTCAACTATTGATCCTTGTGGTGGGCTTGTCGACTTGCTCATCTAAAGTTGGTTGTACACTTAAGTTATGAAGTTAAGCTTGAGGTACTATCTGTAGGTTTAGCCTTTGCATCTCTGACTATAGTGGGGCACTCTGGGCCTCTAAGTGATGGTAGTAAGCTTTTCAGCTTAAGGCATCTGCCACAACATTTGCTTTGCCTTGATGGTAAAGGATTTCCAAGTCATAATCCTTAATCAACTCCAAACATCTTCTTTGCCTTAAGTTCAAGTTTGGTTGGGTGAAGATGTACTTCAGACTCTTATGGTTGGTATAGATTTCACACTTGTTTCCAACTAGTTAGCGTCTCCAAATTTTGAGGGCATGCACAACTTGAGCTACCTCCAAGTCCTGGATCGGGTAGTTCTGCTTATGGGACTTGAGCTGCCATAAGGAATATGCTACTACCCTACCATCTTGTATTAAAACACCACCAAGGCCTCGTCTTGATGCATCACAGTAAACCATGAAGTCCTGGTGGATGTTAGGGAAGATAGGTACTAGGGCAATTGTCAACTTTTCTTTTAACCCTTGGAAACTCTTCTCACATGACGTTGTCCATTCAAACTTCTTTTCTTTCTTTAGCACCTCAGTCATCAGTCTTGCTATCTTGGAGAACCTTTCAATGAACCGGCGGTAATAACCCACCAATCCAAGATAGCTTTTGATCTCGGACACATTGGTTGGCTGCGGCCAGTTGGCGACTGTTTCTACTTTCTCAGGATCCATTGCAACTCCTTTTGATGTTAGGATATGACCAAGGAATGCAACTTTTTCAAGCCAAAACTCACATTTACTGAACTTTGTATACAACTTCTGATCTTTGATCTTTTCCAGCACTACTCTTAGATGTCATTCATCTATTGGGCACTTTTAGAATAGATCAATATGTCGTCAATGAAGACTATGACAAATTGATCTAATTCTTCCATGAACACCTTATTCGTGAGGTTTATGAAGTATGCTAGTGCATTGGTTAAACTGAAGGACATCAATGTCAACTCATACTGTCCACATCTGGTCACAAAAAGCTATTTGTGGGACATCTTCTGCTCTTATCCTCAACTTATGGTAACCTAATCTTAGGTCGATCTTGGAGAAAAACTTGGCTCCTTTCAACTGATCGAAGAGGTCATCAACCCTTGGCAAAGGATACTTGTTCTTGATGGTAACCTCCTTCAGAGATATATAATACACGCACATTCTTAGGCATTCATCTTTCTTCTTGACAAAAAGAACTGGTGATCCCCAGGGTGATAAACTAGGTTTGATGTATCCCTTCTGCTAATGTTTCGTCAACTGTTCCTTTAGCTCGGCTAGCTCTCCGGCTGCCATACGATAGGGTCTCTTAGCTATGGGGGTTGTCCAGGAATGAGTTCAATGATAAACTCGATATCCCGGTCTGGCGGCATACTAGGTAGCTCATCCGAAAAAACATCCGGGTATTCCTTAACTACAGGTACCTCCTCAAGGGCCTTAGCCTAGAAGTTGTACACTATGGGGGATGGCTTACACCTAAGTGTATGATAAGTTACTTGTGTCCCTTCATGGTTGGTCAGGGTCACTGTCCTAGCTGCACAGGCTATGGTGCCATTATGCTGAGTTAACCAGTCCATTCCAAGGATTACATCTATCCCCTTGGACTTAAGCATCACTAGGTCCACTAGGAATACTACCCCAGGTAGAGTGATCTTTATTCGAGAGCATCCTAGCTGACACTTAATGTCTGCTCTGGGCGATCTAGTTACTAGGGGGTTTTTAAGCAATATTGTAGGTATATCATGCTTTTTCATAAAACTTGATGATATTAACGAGTGCGATGCTCCATAATCAAACAGTATTGTTGCAAGAAATGATTCAACTAAAAACTCACCAAGCACAACTTCTGGTGCATCCTGGGCTACATGCGCGTAGATGTGGTTGATGCGCACTCTTTTGAAGGATTGTTGTGACCTTGCTGGCTGGTTGGGAGCATGAGAGGCTCCACGGTTGGCTCCAGACATTGCAGGTCAGGGTCCTTTCACAGCGTTGTACTGAAGGGATGCTACCTGATTAGCTTTGCGGGGTTAGTTGGTGATAAATGTCCAGTGTCACCACAGTTGAAGCATGCTTTGCCGGTGTTGATCACTTGACTATCACTATTCTGCTGAGTTTTGATGTTGCTCTGGATGCGGTAGGAAGGGTTGGGCTAGTGTGAAGAAGAGGCAGGAGTCCTGTACTGCATATTGGTCTGAGCCTTCTGCTCAAGGTAAGCAGGACTCTTGAACCTCTAGAACCTATCCTGTTGCTGAGCCATGTGAGTTGTAAACTTGCACTTCTTATCCTTGTGCAATTCTGTTTTGGCTTTTTCCAGAAGAATGGTTATTTTCATCAGAGTGTTGAAGTCTGGATAGATATGA
This sequence comes from Phragmites australis, assembly GCF_958298935.1. Taxonomy (NCBI): domain Eukaryota; kingdom Viridiplantae; phylum Streptophyta; class Magnoliopsida; order Poales; family Poaceae; genus Phragmites; species Phragmites australis. Next base: position 31,405,291 of record NC_084923.1, on the reverse strand, counting down.
GGAGTCAGTTGTGCCTTCAAATTGCTTTCTAGCCCTTTCTTCAACCTATTTTGCTTCGTCTTGTTGATGGAGACTTCTTCTGGTGCGTGACAGAACAGCTTGACAAACTTGCAAATGTACTAATTCACACTCATGTTGCCTTGCTTTAGCCTTCTGAACTCATTTGCCTTAAGCTCCATAGTTCCTTTTGTAACATGATACTGGCGGAACCCCTCGACAAACTCCTCCCAGGTGATAGCTACGGCATTATCTATGGCTTCATGGTAGTTCTCCCACCATGCCAAGGATGTACCAGAGAGCTGATGGGATGCTAGGAGAAATCTGTCACTTCCAACACAGTTGATAGCATCTAGCTTCTTCTGTATGTTTCTTAACCAGTTATCTGCATCCATAGGATTATCTATCCTGCAAAGGTGGGTGGTTTGATTCGGATGAACTCAGTCGTCTTATTGGGAAGTGCTTGCGCTTGGTGTCGGGGTTGCTGGATTCCTTGAGCTAGAGTTTCTAACAGACGGGTCTGTTAAGCCATAACTGCCACCAAGTCATTGATAGGAGGATATGGCAGTCCTTGACCATTCTCACTTCCTCCATGGTTTTCTACTTTGCTTTCACCATGATTCTCCTCTTCTGCTCTGTGGTTCTCATGACGCTGTTGGATCCTAGCAGACTTCTTAGGTGCCATCTTCTGAGAGGTAAGGAGGGAAGCATAAGTTAAGAACAGATACTAAGGTTGTTTTGTTTTAAAACTCTTTTTAAAGAAGGATCATAAGGCTTCAAGCCTTGCTAGCACACAAGAGAAAACACACTCAATGTCAAGCAAGCATACATCAAGCTCGATTACTAAGGGAGGGAAAGGTTACAACACTAGCAGAAACTACACGGACTACTCCATGATACATATGAAGGTGATATACCCTAGAGGCAATCATAGAGATGATTGTATCATACGTCTATATTCATGTACTTCTGAATAATGTGTTATTCCAAGAATGACTATCGTTTACTTTGATTGGCAAGTATGTGACTTGTTCATGAAACTCTTTGTTTATATCATAATGCTATTCGTAGTTGATCCCTAGTCGCATATAATTGTGATGATACATAACACCAGCATATGTATTGATTGATGATCATGTTTCATGGATCATAGATATAGAGATACTAGATTAAAAATGTGGACATTTATATTGAAGAACATAATATTGGATAGACCCACCTTGAGGTACTGCTGGGATTGTTATTATGATGTGCCCTCAATTGTTATCTCAAATGGTGTACCTGTAGGATCCTTAGACCTGAGATCATTATTGATTTCTAGAATGTGTAGTGAAATACTTTGGGGTTGCCAAACGCTATTCCCTAACTGGGTAGTCATAAAGGTTATTTTCGAGTTTGTCATGAAACATGTCGTGGGGTGTGAGCGATCAAGATGGAATTTGCTCTTCCTTGGTAACATGAGAGATATCTCTGGGCCCCTCGAGGTAGTTGGATTGAGAAAGTACATGGCTATGCTAATATGATTAAACAGTTAATCATGATGAATCTACTACTTGATCGAGTGAATGGTTGAGCTACCACAAGGGTGGCATGTATCTCGCCTTGAGCTTGACTAGTATCGTGAGGTGAAGGGATCGGTGCATGTGTATATCAAGGTTCAGTCAATATGATCTTTTTTGTATACATGGGAGTCGACATGTCCTGCTAGGGACCGCTATTGATTTCGGTTTGGAAAGGGTTTTCGAGCTGTAGCCGTTTATACATGAACCTAACGGGTCACACACTTAATGGGTTGGAACAAAACATGCGAATTGGATTCGTATATGGGTTTGATTGGATTTTGATCCGTTAGGTGTTAGAGTCTTAAAGGGCTTCCAACGTAGGAGCCAATTAGTGAGCTCTATATAAGGAGAGGCGTGGGTGGGGCCTGGAGATGTTGAGCCACTCAAAAACCCTAGCCGTAACTTTCCACACGATCTCCCAAAACCTAGCCACGCGTGAGGTGCTAGCACATCGGTGCTTGGTGTTTTCGCCCAGGTATGTGTGGATACCATAGAGGCACTACTACTATTGTGGTGCGAATCTTCTCGACGAGTTGATCACCATGTGTTCAGGACTGGTCACTGGCCGTGACGCACTGGTCGACAGACCTGCTCGTCTGGTCACAGAGCACAATGCGACCGCTCGGATCTGGTCGAATAGCACGACACGACCACCCAAAATTGTTCGAGGCTGCGATAGTCCTGATCAGGAGCTGGTCGAGGAGCACGACCACCTACTCGGAGTTGGTCGAGCATGACCACCTGCGCGGGGTTAGTCATGGATCTGATCGAGAAGCTGTTCAAGGAGTTTGACATGCACGATGTTGGATTGGCCTACTCCACCTCTTCTTCTGCTGCACTACGCGTTGAGCGGTAACTATCTATGATCTCCTACTAGCATGGTTTTCTGGGTGATTGCAGTAGAATTTTTTATTTTAGGCTAGCGTAGACTATCTGTACCCCAACAACATAGGGGGTGTACATAAGCGTGACTTAAACTGAGATCGGACCATGATGCTTCATTCCCTTTCTTTCGGAACTCTAGGCTGCTGCGGGGTTGGAGCGGTCTTTACTCTTCTTGGGGAGAGGGTCTTCTGGCAAGGTGAGGGGAGGAAGTTACTCCTCATCTTCTTCTCGTTGGAGGATTTCTGAGTTAGAGGGAGAGCTTCTTCTTCTACTTTTGTGGCTTCATGAGGTGAGGGAGGTAGTGGTGCAGGAACATCCTTCGAGAACTTCCTCTTGAGACTTCCCATTGAGAAGATATGAATTCCTTCAAGCACTAGGTGCCCTTCCAAGCCAGGGAGATAGAGAGCCCTTTTGTCTGTGCGTTTGGTGAGATAGGCCTCACTGATTAGCCTGTTGTGGCAATCCTCTATCATTTTCACTGCTTCTTCAGCTGCTACAATGCAGTTCTCGACTTCTGCAGTTTGGGCCTTGGCTTATGCGTGTTGAACACGTAGGGACCTCCCATGCATTTCTACTTCTTTAGCTCGGTGGATGCATTTCCTTATCTCTGCTGCCTGTTGATAATATAGTTCATTCTGGGCCATTCACGCAACCCCTGGCCTTCCAAAGCCTTCATCGTTGCCATCCAAGTAGGGCGATTCTTCTCCACTAGGGGAAAGAACCTTAGGGATGTGCAACCAATGGGCTTCTGTACATCTGGCAGAGGTGATGCAGGCCCTTGCAGATGACAGCTTGATAAGTGTTTGCGAACCTAAATCCTATGGTGGACACACACCGTTGCTTGCTTTCACAACGCTCGGTGCCATACTCTTCATACTCTCTGCCGACATACTCTGGGTGCTCCATGATTCCTAGCCTAGTCATGGCAGCATACAACACCTTTGGGAAACCAGGAGCATCCAAGCAGTACTCAGTTACCCAACCTTGATCTTCCATCTGCAGAGAGGAGGACATTGCTTGTCAAAAGGGCTTTTCATTGGAAGGGCAAGGAGCAAGAAGCTTTTGTAACATAGTTTTTAAAAATTATCATGTCCAGGTTTATGGTCTCGTCCTACAGTCAAGTATGACTCTGATACCACCTGAAGCGCCCCGGGTTATCCCCGATGCTTAAAAACCATTATTATACTAGTCCCTAGATCAGTCGCTGGTAAAATAAAAGTCTTAAATAAATGTTATCACAATCATACAACATGAGAGGTGGTGAATAAACTCCACCAGCATAATAAAACATAGAGCACTAAGCAACAGTGCATATACAATAAAGTCCATGACATCAAAGTACACAATAGAGATGGCATGAGGGATAGGCCACTCCACAAGCAACTCGGGTGCGGACGTGATCAAGCCTACTCATCTGCCTCACCGTCTGCTTCGGTGAAGTACGGATCGTTCTCTGAAAGAACAAGCAAGGGTGAGACAAAGAGTACTTAGCAAGCCTCAACCTTTGCCCTATGGCAGAGGTACGAATACATTCATATGGATAGACAAGGAATAAGCCGTAAGGTATCTTTGCAAAAAAGCTAATTTTACTCATGCAAGGTTCATTTTTCATAAGGCAATTTTTTTATGAAAACAATATATCAACATCATTATATGAAGGGGTTTTTCAGCCGTGATGGAAAGTTACCAGGGCCCAAAATTTAATATTGCCGGGCACTCCTTCTATGGCAACCCACGGCACGGTCAAACCTAACTTTCCAAAAACGGGCACACCTAGCCCACTCACACACCAAGGAAACACACACATCCCATGCTAGTTGCTATGATCGAATCATAGCTCGTCGTTGACCGTGGACATGGCTATTCTAATAGTTTAACCTCTGCAGAGTGATACACTTTACCAACAAGCTGAGTTTGACAACATACCACAATCGTGGCAGTGCAACTCAACAAAGCCATTACCCACCACTTCATCATCTCACTAGCCACCTACAGGAGCTAACCAGGGGTTCATGACCTTAAACTAGGCCTCCAACTGTGTCACCCAGCCTGCACCTGCTTCATGGCCTCCCATTTTACACCTATCTCCAGACGACAGTAGTCTAGCTTGCAGGGTTTAGACTAAGCCCTGCCCATATAGGGTCGAGTGGCTGTACTGTAAAAACTAGGTAGGATGTCACATCAACTTGATCCTTAAGCGAGCCAAGGCAAACATCTCCACATGGAGCCTGCCACACAGGTAGCACTCCTCATGAAGACTGCCACACAGGTAGCACTTCAACTCCCAAGGCGGTCCCAACGGAATCCTGATTTGCCCTAGCTCTAACACGATCTTGGTTGTTATCATTATCTGACAAGATCTTTCCCGTCCCACCACTCACACACACCAAGCACCAAGTTTTACACACTTTGAAAAGCTAAACATGAGTATGAAATACCAATAAAGATTATCATCTGAAGCATACTAGTTGCAAGGTAATTGTCTAAGCATAAGTAAAGTAGCCAAGACGAAAGTCCTAGGTTTGCCAAGAGGGTATACAAGTTGATCACAGAAAGGCTAGCTAATCCACATTAGGTCATATCTAGATCAACAGTTTAAAATGTGCCAACACGTAATACTTCATGCATTTAATCGATGAAAAACGGCTGCTAAGGGTTGTGGGGATAAAATTAGGTTCAAGATGATCAAAGGGAAATAGATTGAGACCTGCCTTCGTTGAAGTCCTCGAGAGGGTCCTGCTCGAACTCCTACGATCCTGGCTCCTCCGCCTCCTTGACAAACTCTACGATTTCTAAACATGGCACGCAACAAAACAAACATACAATTGAATTCAAATAAAAAATAAATAAATTTTAAATAAATAAGAAACTGGTATGAAAAAATAGATTTTGAATATAGATGAATAACGGTGGAACAATCATTGAAATCAGAGTTGAAACGGAGGAAATATAGGCTTTGGAAGATTGCCGGCAGATTAAATCGAGAAAAGAAAAGGGAAGAATATTCCTGGAATATTCTCTAGAAAATCTGATTTTTGGGGAAAGAAGAAATGGCACTGTGCATATGGGCTCGGATTTCGTGTGGGCTTTGACTAATGGGCCAGATTCTGGGTTGAGGCGGCCCATTCTTGGCCCGAGGGTGGGGATGGCGTCAGCGGCTGGGCCTGCGTGTTCGGTTTGCACAGAGAGAGGAGATAGAGACAGTGACTCGGGCTAACGGTGCGACACAGCGGGATCACCAAGGTTATCGGGGATGGTGGCACTGAGGGTATCCGCGGTGGGGTCTCGCAGGAAAGCTCACCGACGATGGCTTTTGTTATTAGTTTGATGAGGATTGGCTCTCGAGGATCCTCACGACACGACGAAGGTGATGACACGACACATCATCGACGATGATGGCCGGAGTAGTGCCTATTTCATGATGGAGTTGGCGGCGATGGTGGTTGACATAGGAATGGCATTGGAACGTGATTTGGCTTGGGTTTTTGGGTTTTGGGAGCACGTATGCAATGTGGGGAATCCTTCTGTGTGTTTGGTTTGGCAACCGGAGCACCAACGATGGCTGGCGATGATGGAGGTGTTCCAGCGGCCACGATGGCTTGGTGCTAGCTCAGGAGAGGGGCGGAGGTGCGGGACAGAGGGGATAGGGTGGTTGAGTGGGGCTCCGTGAAGCTCACCGTGAGGTGAATTTGACCGGTGGTGGCTCTAGTTAGTGGATCAGCGGCGAGCTCAGACGATGGAGAAACTGTGGTAGGGAGAGAGGATTTTAGGGAGAGGAGCACCTTCAGCTCCGATGGGTTACGGTGGAACATGGCAGAGCTCGGGCGCGAGCTTTAGTAGGAGAAGGATTGGCTGAGGGCCCAATCTTCTAAAGGTAATATGATAAGTCGATTGATGGAGTTTCGATGTTGATGATCCAAAGGCTCTGACCAGGACAGATCGAGAACCCTCGCAACCACTACATCATTACTCTGTGGTTATCAATCATGCCAAGGTGCAGTTGACCTCACCAAGAATGCTTTTCCTGCAAGCGAATTGAGAACACAAGCATGAACAGGTAGATGCAATCTGAATATTGCTAATTACCAATGAAGCACTCGAGTTAGGATTCCACAAACTGATAAACGGGGAAACTGTCTGTCACGGCCCAGAGTTTCTAAACACATAATTAAGTGCTAATGAGCATCATTAGCATCATTTGTTTTCGTTTTGAGCCATATAGACTTGCAGTGTGGATGAAACCGAATTTAGTTGAACTGGGTTTAACTGATGCGTTGTGAAGCATCTCCTAAAACTTCTATGGAACCTAGGGCTGGTGATAATTTTAGAAATTAGTAGATGCCAAGAGAAGAATATAAATGAATTTTCCCAAATTTTTGGGAAATATTTAGAAGGCATAAAAATTATCACAAGTTGGAAAGGATAGCATCTTTGAGAAATTTTTATTCACAATTGGCTCAAGCATTCTGGGTTAAACAAGTTCAAATGGGTTCTTTGTGAATTTTAGTTTCAAACAAAATTCGTTTTACCAATTTTGGACTTTGGGAAGGCGTTCAAATGGATGGCTAAAGTGGTGGAGATATTTTGCCTGGCAGTTACTGTTCATGCGGGACCCACTCGTCATCCTCCCTCCTCACTCAGCCGCGCTGCTTCCAGAGGGCGGCGCCGGCTTTGTTGACTTCCACGGCCGGCAAACCCAGCATGCCGTCGAGTCACCGGCCGAGCCTTCGAGTGGAAGCGTCGTTGGCCTTAACCCCCCCCCCCTGGACGCTCTCTCGTGGTGCCTCTCCTCTCTCTCCCTCGCTTGCTCTCCCTGTCGCCCAGCACACCACAGAGCAGAGCAGCGTTGCGCCGCACCGCCGGCCAAATCCGACGCGCCACCGGCAAGCTCCCTCGAGCTCGAGCCGCGAGAAGCGCTAAGGAGGATCGTCGAAGCCTCTCCATCTAATTCCCACGCGAATCCCCTCCCCTCTCGGTCGGATTTGGCGAGCTCATGCCGTCTTCCTCGACGCCGGTGGCCTCCTTCCGCACCTCACCGTCGAGCTACCTCGTTGCTGCTTCTTCGGCCCATTGAAGCGCTCGGTGAGCTTTCCGTTCCCCTTTTGAGTCTTGTGCGCGCGCTGGATTCCATTTAGCCCGTCGCCGGCGCGCCTTCCGCCGTGCAGCCGTGCGCCGCTGCCTATGGCGCACGCCGTCGGCCGAGCCACCGCCAAGCTCCTTAGCATTGGGCCGCACCATTTGGTCCACGCGCTCGCATAGAATGTGTAGGTGTGCTCGGCCGAGCGTATTGCACCGCCGTCTAGCCGCCGGTGGTCTAAACCGTGCTGCCACCGTGCTAGTTTTGCCCCTCGCCGCCGATCGCCATGCTTCGGCCATCGCCGGCATCGATGTGTGCCCCCGCCGTAACCACGTGCTCGTGCAAGTGCTGTTGCCACCCTCGGCCGGGACATTCAGGCCGCCGTTCGCCGCCGGCGACGTCGCCCGAGCCGCCGGAGCGCTGTGTACTGGGCACGGGTCGATTTTGACTCGGGTCAAAATACGCCGGCCCCACTGTCAGTCACAGTGGCTGGCCGAACCCGAGTGGAAAAAGGTTTAGGATATTTAAGTATTCGGAAAAATCGGAAAATGCGAAATTGGGTATTTGTTGAACTAATAAATCGGCTGAAACATTGTAAAATGCATAAGAAATGGAATATGGCTCCAAAAATTGTAAAGCAAATTTTGTTAACTTTATATGCTCATGCTCTACATGTTAAAATTGTTAGTGACCATGAAATATGTGCTGGAATTTCCTTAGTTAGTGTAATGTGCTTAAAGCCTCATTAATTCATAACTAAATATTAGTAACTCCAAAATTGATGAAATCAATTCTATAAATCTTGTTGGTTTATTCCCTGTTTAATAAAAATATGTACCTTCATTTTTAGCACAGTTAGCATTCTAGATTGATTTAAGCCTTAGTTATGCTTTAATTAATCTGAGGATAATTGAATGGTTAACCCTAATCTCAATTAGGAAATCGTTAGTGCGTTAAACTCGTACCACGGCACTTTACACTGTTGTCACAGACTATGAAACGTCATTCTTTGCATAAAATTCATTGCATTGCATGCGTTATTCTTTCAGGGAACTTCGACCCGGCGAGCGAGGCGAACGAGTCTGTCCCCGGAGGCTCCCGCAGTGGTGATCGTGACTCGGGTAGCTGTGAGCAGCAGCTAGGGCAGCAAGGCAAGCATCTATCATATTGCACCGTGTCTACTTGAAAATCTAATATGTTATCTACGCTTATGTATACATTGCATGTGTCGGGTTCCGAGTTGGGTAGAACCTATGCCTATGCATTCTTCCATTTCGGTCACGTGTCATGTGTTATTCCATTGGAGCCTAGTGGTGTCGTCGCGGTCTAATTTTAGTTCGCTATGCTTAGTGGTACTTAGGCTTTCCGGTAGAAGTCGACGATGGCGTCCACCGTTGTCGCGAGACTAGGGCTTTTTACCTGTTCACATTTGTGGTTATGTTGATGATGTGTCGGTTGTTGAGTGGTGAGTTGAGACGAGGTGTGGGCGGTGTTAGGGGTGTCATCTGCTCACGAGGAGTCCTCAGGCAGTTCGGGAAGGGAACCCGGACACCGTAGACCGCTTGCACCGGTTAAGCACCGATCGTCGGTGTAGTCGGCTTTAGCACTTACCTTACTCACCACATGCTGATATAATGGTAGGCGAGCCGATTACCTTCGCAGACGTGGTCATGTGGGCCTCGTCATAGACGGTGTGAGTCCGGTTTGAGTCCGGGCTTTTAGCGGTATTAGTTTGCTCGGGGAGTAGTTCTAATACCGCCGCGTCGAGCTATGGTTGATCCACATGGTTGGGCCTGGTTGGGAAAGGTTGTCACGGGTACCCCCTTGTGTGCATCTTAGAGGGTGGCACAAGCCGTATGGTCCCTGTGTCGTGTGGGTCCAGGAGTATCCCCCTGCAGGGTGTATAATCAGTTCGAACTGCCGCGCTCTCGGTCATGAGCATCGCTATCGCTTATCTCCACCGAGCGACCATGTTTTGGTCGTAGAGTTTCGATGTGGGTTGTGGCATGGTTGGTTTGGGTGGTTTGGTCGGTATGTGGTCGGTGGTTTGGTGGTAATGGTTTAGTTTTATACACTTGTTGTTTATATATCTGTTCTGATCAGTTGGTTGGCAGGGTTTGAGTGGGTGGTTGGTTAAGTCAGTTGCTTACACCTAGAGTCTAGGTTGCTTACCGCTTAATGAACTTAAACGTGTCTTAATCCTTGCTACAGCTTTAAATGCATGATCCTTGGAGTCGAGAATATATATACTCATACTGTGTAAGACTTGCTAGTACCTTCGTACTAAGGGGTGCTGCCCTTAAGTTGTTTTCAGGTTCTCAGGTTGGCGAGGAAGAGGCTGTGTTCGGCTACTTTGTGCCTGCCGATCAGGGTGGCGGGCAGGAGTAGCACCTTCTACTCCGAACTCCGGCGCTTTTGGTATGGAGCCTAAGGGCATACGGCTCCATACTCTTTTATTGTATAGGTTTTTCTTCCGCTGCATAGTTGTTGTTGTTCCTCTTTTGTTGTAAATTGTGGAACCAGTTGCATGTTTAATAATTGTGATCCAGTTTAATTATTTGCTCTCTATTAAACTGTGTTGCGATATTTGAGTTGGAAGGCATGTGTTCCGATCCTGAGCACAAAACACGTGCCGGGACTACCGGAATGGTATTCTGGTTAATCGTCGAGGTTGTGATTATGAATAATGATCCTCCTGATGATTAATTAGAATACTATTTGGACGGTTCCTCACACTGTCTAAAATAGAATAATCTAAGCTAAACCCGAGCCTAAACTACGATGACTATTGTGTATCTATAGGGGGGATGTGAGGAGGTCAACTTAGGGTTGTGTAGCCGTGGAAAGAGGCGTACACAACCTGGACTCCGACCCCGACACGATTACAAGACCCAACTAGGTCCAAAATGGTGGTACAACACCTTATTTATTTGACTCTGACTAAACTATAAGGAATATTTGGCCGAGCTCATATCCATTGGAAAGGGCTCGCTGTAAACTTTCTAGAATGTCCAATATTGCCTAAAGTGAACTTCGTACTTGCCCATATTACTGACGTGCTATCTTGTGACTCGACCACGACCACAATCATGACTTCAACCAAGACCACGACTAGAGCTCAGCTTTGCGTCCGAGTAGACTTGGCCTTCGAGGGGTGACATCCGAGTATGTTTGTGGTGCTTCTCCCATGTTCCTAAGCAATAAAATATCACAAAAATTTAGTAGTAATCCATCCAAGGAAGTATGAGCAATGAGAAACGAGTTCACCTGGTGGTCTAATTATCATGCACGTGCTCTTGTAATTAGACCTTGTATGATTTGAGGATTATTGGCGGTATTGATCGTATCCAAAGCAGCCATGGGCTCATCATCCTCCCCCTCTTGAGTTGGAGTCGTCCTCAACTCAAGCTCTTCTTCTTCTCCCAAGTAGGGCTTCAAATCTGAAATCTTAAATGTGGGACTAACCCAAAAATCTACAAGTAGGTCCAATTTGTATGCATTGTCATTGATTTTCTCAATTATCTTAAATGGTCCATCAGCTCTATACTTCAACTTTGACTTTCTTAGTTCTGGAAACCTATCCTTCCTCTAATGCAACCAAACTAAATCACTCAGTTCAAATTTTACTTCCTTCCTACCTTTATTTCCAACAATCCTACACTTTTTAGTCATGCTCTCTATATTCTTTTTAGTAGTTTCATGCAACTTAAGAATAAATTTAGCACATTTTTTGGCATCTAAATTAAGTTTTTCAAAAGTTGGCAAAGGTAGTAAATCAATTGGAGCACGAGGATTAAATCCATATACTACCTGAAACGGACTTACCTTGGTGGTGGAGTGTACCGACCTGTTGTAAGCAAATTCAATATGTGGTAAACACTCTTCCCACATCCTCAAATTCTTCTCTAGAACTGCCCGTAACATGGTCGATAATGTGCGGTTGACGACCTCTATTTGACCATCAGTTTGGTGATGACATATAGTAAAAAACAACAACTTCGTTCCCAATTTATTTCAAAGTGATCTCCAAAAGTGACTCAAAAACTTTATGTCATGATCCGAGACAATAGTATTAGGCACTCTATGTAATTGAATGATTTCCTTGAAAAATAGATCAGCTATGTTTGTAGCATCATCGCTCTTATAGCAAGGTATAAAATGTGCCATTTTATAAAAATGATCCACAATTACGAATATGCTATCCCTCCCCTTCTTTGTCCTATGCAATCCTAAAACAAAATCCATAGAAATATGTTTCAGCGATTCATGATCAGAATATATGACAAATTTTTTGGTCCATAGATAATGTTGCCAAGTTTCAAGCACATAAAATAAAACATACAATTCTTTATCATAAGTGGAATAATTCAAACTTGGCCCACTTAATTTCTCGCTAAAATAAGTAGCATGTTTACCTTCTTGAATTAGCACACCTACAATTCCAATCCCACTAGCATCACATTCTAGTTCAAATGTCTTCCTAAAATCAGGGAGATGGAGCAATGGATCATGTGTAACACCCGGTTTTAAAAGAACAAAACTAGGCACAACACATGTATGCTAGGATCAAGTTTCATACATGTGCTTACTTCATTATTGTATCATCACAGTGCCAAGATTACAATGATAAATAACTATTACAAAAGGACCCGATGGTCTAGAAGAAAAACACGGCGAAACCAAAAAGAGGTCTTCAGCGCCAGCAGGGCCTCCAACTTCCACATGCGTCGACTGGGGCTACAACAGCCTAGAAAAGTAGCTCTGGGTCGAAGTCATCCTTGTCGAAGGTAGCAGCTTCATTGTGGGCTTCTAACAGCGGTAGAATGCAAGGGAGGGGACAACAAATGTGAGTACAAAGTGTACTCCGCAAGTGGAGGGAAACATGATATGGGGTTTAAGTCAAGGAAAGGTTTAGACACAGGTTAACTGCACTAAGCAACCTGAACCTATGAGAAAAGGATTGACTCATCGGATTTCATCCGACTACCAAAACTCACTAGGTAATTCCATTACCCGGCTACCCAACCAACCAGACCAAACCCTGATTCCAACTAATCCTGAAGAAGTCCAAGTTCGCTCTTGATCGTGAGCACGGCTAATTAATCAGTTTATACTCCGCAAAGTTTGCACAGCTTTCCCCACAAGTCGTGATTCCCGTGCTGCTTCACACTTCCAGGGTGTGGAGTCGATGTTTCACTAGAAGGCTTTTACAAAGCTCCCACTAACCTGCAAGCACCCACAGAGGTTTCACCGCTAACAGAAGATTTTCCATGGCTGCAGAGGCCCCCTCTTGTGCCACATAACCGTCCAAAGGTACCCACAGAACCAGAGGGGTGGCTAAGTAATTGGCCAGGCCGTACCCATTTAGGCCTTGTGGTTGTGCAAATCTAACTTGGTTACATGTTCAAGAACCGATCCTTAGGACCCCACACAGGAACAACCACAACCAACTGTGTACTAGTGGCACACGTGCATTCCCGCACCATCCTCGACAACCATTCTGTTGGGATCCCTATACCATGTTAATACAAAATTACCCTTTCTAGATTCTTTTTCCATAATTCATTAGTCAAGATTAATATTTTTCCCAACCATGACTGCACTAGCATACACTACCCATTTTATCTCATGGCTAAACAATGGCAACAAGGAATATTCAATCAAAACTAATAAACCCTAACAGGGGATTTCATATTTAGACAAGCATGCGTGTTGAAGATAAAAACTACACCTGCAAATCCTAAAATAGGGACAAAATTCTCAAGAACACTTGCTTTCGACGGGGTGCTGCTCAAAATCCTCGAACACTTGGTCTTGGAGGTTGCCAAACTGCTCAGCTCCTAATCCACAAACCAGAAAAAGCACACACAAATTAAAACCTAAGAACAGTACACAAAACAGTACTAAATCTAGATAAAAACTGTATAAAAAGATTCTACATGCCGCTACGAACATCTGGACGTGAAAATCAACTAAATTGGAGCTACGAGCAAAAAATATTGAGCTTTTGAAGTTATAGGGGCTATTCTGTAAATTTTACTTGAATTTCAGAGAAATATCGAATTGTTTTTATACTGAAAAAGTGGATTTATGATGTCATAAAACAAAACTGGATTTATTTTCCAAAAGAGAAATGCATGGATATTGTCCACGGGGTCATGGACAATGTGGCCCAAAGGGCCGGTCCATGTCCACAGTGGACCGGATTCAAAGGGGTATGAGATCTTGGCCGCCGGATTGAGAGCCAACGGCCGGGCTTTAAAAGGGGTTTTGGCCGGCGGCACAATAGAGGACGACGGTAGCGGCCGATGGTGGCGGGGCGCTGGAGATGCGCCGGAACGCGCATCCAGCCACATATCGAGTCGGGGATAGGTGCAAAACCAAGAGGGGTTCACACGGAACGTTTACCATGGCTCGACGGCGGCAAAGGGAGACCCGAGGGTGGCCGGCAATGAAGAGGAAGACCAGCGGCACTTGGAGCACGGTGCGGAGGCAGACGGGGATGGGAAAGGCTCCAAACAGCGTCGGGGTGTGTCGCACGGGGACCTGCGACACCAGAAGAGTGAAAAACAAGATCAAAAGGGGTTCGGCAAGGCTGAATTTGGGGCAGCAGCGAGCATCTCACTGGTGACAATGACGGAGACGGCGGCAAGCTCGAAATCATGTGCAAACAAAGGGGAAAAAGAGTGTTTCGGGTGGGGAACAGTTCAAGGAAGGCGATGAAGGGCTTAAATAGCCGACAGAGGAAGAGGGACGGCCAGATTTTGGAGAAATGACTGGTGGCCCCAATTGCCATAATAGATTTGGTTTTCAACAGATTAGCGAGCAATCAAAGGGGAAAATGGGCGGAAATGGGGAGAGGAAGGGAGAGGATCGCGGCCATGCACATTAATTGGAGAGATACGGACTGAGGCAGCAGGATTTGATGTGGGCTCGCGAATTTGGGGGTGATTCAGTTTCGATTGAAGGAGGAAGATGGCGAGCCAGTCGGCGGGCGGCTCGGGGCTAGGCCTGTGCACAGAGGGAGACAGGGAGCAGCTCGGGTGGGGAGCCGGCTCGGCTAGCGGCCCACACGACATTAGGAGGGACGGGAAGGGGCCGGCACGGCGGATTGGGCCGACACGGGGAAGGTAGGCCGGCGGCCCATTTGGGAGAGGAAAGAAGGGAGGGCGCGAGGGAAGAGTGGGCTGGAAGAAAGGATTCGGCCAGAAGCTATTTTCAAATTTAGAATTCCTTTTCTTTTTTAGATTTTGAACCATTTTTCAAAAAGGGTTTAAACGAGTGACTTCTAGCGAAATTTCACAAACTTTTTCCACGCATAAAAACCTTATTGCATCTACAACGGCACGAATGCAACAAACATAGAACCTAGGCCAATTAAAATTTAGAAATTAATTTCCCCTATTGAACAAAATTGCAATCACCTATTTAAGTTCTAGCAAAATTTTAAATTATTGCAAAAATTGAAATTTAGGGTGTTACATAAATACCCCCCTTAGGCTGAATCTCGCCCTCGAGATTCTAAAAGATCGAAGAAGAGATGGGGAACTCGGTCTTCTGATCATCTTCTCTTTCCCAGGCTGCTTCTTCTTCTGAGTGATGCTTCCACTGCACCTTGCACATTCTGACTTGCCTGTTTCTGGTTACCCGTTCTAACATATCAAGAATCTTGATCGGATACTTAGAATATGAGAGATCCTCTCGCACATCCAGTTCTTCTACTGGCAACTGTTCTTCAGGAACTCTTAAGCATTTCTTTAATTGTGAGACATGGAACATAGTGTGTACTCCCGAATGTTGAGGTGGTAACTCAAGCTGGTAAGCTACTTCTCCTCCCCTTTCCAATATCTTGTACGGACCAATAAACTGAGGTGAAAGCTTGCCTTTAACCTTGAATCTGCGTAGACATCTAATCGGTGATACTTTAAGATACATGAAATCTCGTACTTCAAAAGTCAATTCCCGGCGTTGATGATCTGCATAACTCTTCTACTTGATTGTGCTATTTTCATATTATCTCTAGTCTCTTGCACTTGTCTTTCTACTTCTCTCAGAACTTCTGGACCGAAAACTTGGCTTTCTCCGGTCTAATTCCAGAACAATGGGGTTCTACACTTCCTTCCATATAAAGCTTCAAATGGAGACATCTTTAGACTAGCCTGGTAATTGTTGTTGTATGAGAATTCCGCATACGGCAGATTCTTGTCCCAACTGTTGCCATTCTTCAATGCACACGCTCTCAATATGTCTTCAAGAATTTGATTTGCCCTTTCTGTCTTCCCGTCAGTCTGCGGGTGATATGCTGAGCTGAAATTTAACCTTGTATCCATTGATTCATGTAAGTGTTTCCAGAACCTTGAAGTAAACTAGCTGCCACGATCGGATACAGTTATCTTGGGTACTCCATGCAGACACACAATTCTGGATATATACAACTCAGCTAGTTTCGTACCTCGATAGGATTCTTTAACTGGAATGAAGTGAGCTACTTTTGTCAGACGGTCAACAACGACCCATATAGAATCATACCCTGACTGGGTTCAAGATAGACCCACTATGAAATCCATGCTGATTTCTTCCCACTTCCATTCAGGTATTTTCAATGGCTGTAACAGTCTTGCTGGTCTTTGATGCTCAGCTTTGACTCACTGACAGATATCACACAAAGCCATGCATTCTGCTACTGCACGTTTCATTCTGTACCACCAATATTGATCTTTAAGATCTTGATACATCTTGGTACTCCCTGGGTGAATGGAATGTGATGAATCATGAGCTTCCTTTAAAATTGTATCCCCAATTGCTTTTACATCTGAAACACATATCCTGTGCTTGTACCATACTGTACCTTGCTCATCTTCAGTGAAATCTAGGGCTTTCCAACTTTGATTAGCTGCTTAATTTCCAAAATCTATTCATCCTCAAGCTGACCCTTCCTTATATCTTGTTCAAGTGTCGAGTCTATTTCCATTGCAACTATCTCAGTGTTACACACTAGACTTAGATTTAATTTCTCGAACTCCTTGCATAGCTCGGGACTCGTCTCTTGAAGAGTTATAGCATTGATCTGAGATTTTCTGCTCAGGGCATCAGCCACTACTTTTGCTTTTCCTGGGTGATAGTTGATTCCCAGATTGTAATCTTTGATGAGCTCTAACTATCTGCGTTGTCTAAGGTTTAGATCTGGTTGAGTGAAGATATACTTCAAGCTCTTATGATCTGAATAGATCTCACATCTCTAACAAATCAGATACTGCCTCCAAATTTTTAGTGCATGGATCACTGCGGCTAACTCCAAGTCATGTGTTGGATAATTCTCTTCATACTTCCTTAACTACCGAGATGCATATGCTATGACATGACCTTCTTGCATGAGCACGCATCCCAAACCTTCTCAGGACGCATCGCAATGCACCAAAAATGGCTTCTGAGTATCTGGCATGATCAAGACTGGTGCTGAGGTCAACCTTTTTTACAATTCATTGAAACTGGCTTCTCAAGCAGCTGTCCACTTAAACGCTGCTACTTTTTCTAGCAGTTCTGTCATTGGCTTCGCTATCTTGGAGAAACCTTCTATAAATTGACGATAGTATCCTGCTAGACCCAGAAAATTGCGGATCTTGGACACATTCTACAATGGCTTCCAGTTTAGAACATCTCTTACCTTGGACGGGTCTACAGACACACCTCCTGCTGATATGATGTGACTAAGGAAGGGAACTTCCTTTAGCCAAAACTCACACTTTCTCAATTTAGCGTACAACTTGGTTTTTTCTGAGCTTCTGCAATACCATCCTTAGGTGTTCCTCGTGCTCTTCCTCATTCTTGGAGTAAACCAGAACATCGTCAATAAATACCACAACAAACTTGTCCAAATACTCCATGAAGACCTGGTTCATCAGATACATGAAGTAGGCTAGAGCATTGGTCAACCCGAAAGATATTATTCTGTACTCGTACAGAACATAACGAGTAACAAACGCCGTCTTTGGAATATCTGAGGCATTAATCTTTAGTTGATGATACCCAAACCAAAGATTGATCTTGGAGAACACACATTCTCCTTTCAACTGATCAAACAAATTTTAATGCGGGGTAGAGGGTAGTTGTTCTTGATAGTTACTTCATTCAAGGCTCTATAATCTATACACATCCTTTGTGCACCATCCTTCTTCGGGATGAAGATAATTGGGGCTCCCCAGAGCAAAGAACTGGGGTGGATAAACCCTTTGCCTAGTAGCTTTTGGATCTGTTCCTTGAGCTTAGCCAACTGATTGGCATCCATTCTATATGTTCTCTTATATATAGGAGTCATTCCAGGTACTAATTCAATGATGAATTCATTTTCACGATCAGGTGGCATACCTGGCAAATCCTCCAGGAGGATGTCAGGAAACTCACTGACCACTCTGCTATCTTCCATTGCATTGGCTTTGTTGAGACTGGCATTGATAGCTGACTCTGTCGTGGCTTAAAACTCCACCTTGGTACCATCTGTATGTGTCAACTACACTGTCTTTGTAGCACATCCGATGACTCCATTATACTTGGTCAACCAGTCCATTCCTCGAATGATATCAATACCCTTGGACTCCAGAATGATGAGGTTGGCAAGAAAGTCTACCCCCCCTTATGCATATACTTTATTTAGGGCATACATGACTCGATTCCATTTCTCCTCCAAGAGAACTTACTAGCACTCAATTTTTCATTAATGCTCTTGGCAATTTATATGTATTGCCATGATATGAATGAATGCGTAGCACCGGAATCAAACAATACTGTAGCAGGATGAGAGTTAGCAGAAAACATACATAGAACCACGTCAGGAGGCATCCTGGGCTTCCTCCACTGCAACATGGTTGACTCAACCATGCATCGCGTTCTGGTGAGGCTGCTGCTGACTGTTGTTGTCCTGGGCCTGGGCCTAGCCTTGCTGCTTCTTAGGACACTTGTTGGCAAGATGCCTGAAGTTGCCACAACTGAAGCACGGACCAATGTTGCTTGACCCTTGGCCTATGCGGTTCTGCTACTGAGGCTGGTTGTGGTTGGGTCGCTGCTGCTGCTGGAAGTTGGGACGAGACTGCTACTATGCTGGCTGCACTGGCGGCTTGTATGACCCTACAACCTGATTTTGCAGCTTCTGCTGCGACCTCTGTTGCTGATTCTGCTGCTGGCCCTGTCCTCCAGAGCAGAACATAGGACCAGTGGCAGGAGGGTTGAAGCGGGGACAGGTGTTACCGCCAGAAGACTTTCCATGCAGATGGCGCTTGCGCACTTCTCCCAAATTCTGGCACTTCTTCTCCATTATGAAGGCTCTGTCCACCAGCTTCTGGAAGCTAGGGTAATCATTGGCTGAGAGGGCATACTGTAAATTAGCGTTGAGACCCTCAAGAAAGCAATCCTGCTTCTTCTCATCCGTGTCAACATCATTGGGGGTGTAGTGAGACAGCTCAGTAAATTTGGTGAGGTATTCCCGAACTACCATGGGTCCTTGCCTCAGACTAAGGAACTCCATCCTCTTAAGCTTTACTTCACCATTGGGGACATGGTGCGCAGGGAAGTTATCCTAGAACTCTGCCCAAGCGATTTCCTGGGGATTCCCATGAGCGGCGGTGTAAGCTGTCCATCACTGTTGAGCTAGTCCAATTAGTTGATGGGATGCGAAGAGAACTTTCTCCCTTCCATTACACCGAGCTATTTGTAGCTTGCTTTCAATTTCCATCAACCAGTCATCTGCTTCCATGGGCTCCACTGCCTGAGAGAAAGTAGGTGGCTAGGTGCTCAAGAAAGCTCTGAGCCTGGACTGTGGTTGCTGCGACGGTGCTTGTTGAGCTTGGGGTTGCTGGTTGATGGCCTGAACCAAGCCTTGAAGAAGAGTCATCACTTGACTAGCGTCCATGAGGGGTGGTGGGGGAGGAAGGTCATGTTGGTTGGCAGCATTGTTGTTGGTGTTGTCATTGTTGTTATTGTTGACGTTGTTGTTGGTGTTGTCATTGATGTTGCTGTTGCACCTGGTGTTCACCATCTATTGTCGCCAAGGTATGGGAAGAATAAGGGAAAAGCAGGGCGGAAAAACAAGACAAGAACAGAAAAGAATAGATAGGAATAGAAGGAAACAGATAGAAAGGACTCCCAACTATTATTATATCAATAACTGATAAAATGCAGAGAGGAAACCCCCACATCACACCAACACTCAATCAAAGGTCCAACTCATAACATGGCTCAAACTACAGACTCAAGCACAAGCACACACAAGGACAGACGACACAAGACAACTCAGACAGAAGGGACTAAACGACTTATTAAGCTAGGGACATCCTCCTTGCTCGACTCTACTCCTGGCCTGCTGTGCTCGAAGGGCCTCCAACATCTGCCTGACGAAGCCTCTTACGTAGAGGGGAACGGGGCAGTGCAGGCGTGGGTGCTGGTGCCGCGGGAACCTCATCAGGGTGCTGGTCAGGGTCTTGCAGCATCATCTCCAGCTCATAGATCATCTGCTCATGCTCGGTGTGGCACTGGTGTAGATCCTCCAACTTGTTGAGTGCTCCGTCCAACTCAGTGTAGAGGGCGGCGGTGAGGCGGACCTGCTCCCTCAGATCGAGATCTACTCCGTTGCCCACGAACGCGAAGGTGACCTCCAGGCTACCTAACGGGTGCTACGGGAACTTGTCGAACTGGGTGTGGCTGAGGTCCTATCTATTCTCCCGACAGAGAACAGCCAGAGCCTAGTGAGCAGCGTCCTCGATCCCTGCCTCGAACGTAGCTCTGAGGACGGTGGCGGTGTAGACTCGGCGAAGACTATCGTCAGAGGGCTTCTCGAACATGGTCACCTCCACTAACCAGGAGTAACCACATCCTCCAAGAGGAACCCTGACGCCTCTAAAGAGGGAAGCGTCGGGGTACCCAGCTAGCTGTCTGTCGGAGTAGAACTCAGCTGGGCGTTGGTGCCTCTAGACTGCACCAGTAGGAACCCACACGTCTAGAACCAGCACGCGCTTGTGCGGAGTGATCTTCGTGTGGGCCATCTAAAATTTTGAAAAAGACAGAAATTAGTAACCATTTTATAAAGAGCAATAGACAAAGAAAGGAAAAACTGGGAGAAAACAATTTTACAAATGTAGTTTATACAAACATAAGTCCTTAGCATGTCCGATCTATCTATGCTGCGCCCTACGGTCAACACGGCTCTGATACCACTTCTGTAACACCTAGTTTTAATAGAACAAAACTGGGCACAATACATGTATGCTAGGATCAAGTTTCATACATGTGCTTACTTCATTAGTGTATCATCACAGTGCTAAGATTACAATGATAAATAACTATTACAAAAGGACCCGAGGGTCTAGAAGAAAAACACAGCGGAACCAAAAAGTGGTCTTCAGCGCCAGTGGGGCCTCCATCATACACAGGTGTCGAACGAGGGCACAACAGCCTAGAAAAGCAGCTCCAAGTCGAAGTCATCCTCATCGAAGGTAGCAGCTTCATTGCCAGCTTTTGTACAACAGTACAATGCAAGGGAGGGGACAACAAGTGTGAGTACAAAGATGTACTCGTTAAGTAGAGGGAAACATTATATGGGGTTTAAGTCAAGGAAAGGTTTAGATACAGGTTAACAGTACTAAGCAACCTGAACCTATGATTCCAACAACAGGCATCCTATTTACTAAGTGAAGACAACTATGACAAAAGGATTGACTCATCGGATTTCATCCGACTACCAAGACTCACCAGGTAATTCCATTACCCGGCTACCCAACCAACCAGACCAAACCCTTATTCCAACTAATCCTGAAGAAGTCCAAGTTTGCTCTTGACCGTGAGCACGGCTGGTTAATCAGTTTTATACTCTACAAAGTTTGCACAGCTTTCCCCACAACTCGTGATTCATGTGTTGCTTTGCACTTTAGGGTTTGGAGTCGGGGTTTCACTACAAGGCCGTTACAAAGCTCCCACTAACCTGCAGGCACCCACTGAGGTTTCATCGCTAACAGACGATTCCATGGCAGCAGAGGCCCCCTCTTCTGCCACATAACCGTCCAACGGTGCCCATAGAACCAAAGGGGTGGCTAATTAATTAGTCAGGCCGTTCCAATTTGGGCCTCGTGGTTGTGCGAATCTAACTTGGTTACATGTTCAAGAACTAGTCCTTAGGACCCCACACAGGAACAACCACAACCAACTATGCACTACTAACACACGTGCATTCCCACACCAACCTCGTCAACCATTCTGTTTGGATCCCTATACCATGTTGCTACAAAATTACCCTTTCCTGATTCTTGTTCCATAATTCATTAGGAGGGCAGCGGCGGTCGACGGCGGTGGGGTGCCGAAGCTCACCGGAGATAGGTGCAAAATGAAGAGGGGCTCACAGGGAACTTTTACCATGGCTAGACGGCGGCGGAGGGAGACCCGAGGGCGGCCAGCGATGAAGAGGAAGACCAACGGCGCTTGGAGCGCGGTGCGGAGGCCGACGTCGATGGGAAAGGCTCCAAACATCATCGGGGTGCATCACACGGGGACCCGTAACACCGAAATATGCTGAATTTGGGGTGGCAGCAAGCTTCTCACTGGTGACAATGGTGGAGACAACGGCGAGCTCAAAATCGTGCCCGAACATAGGGGAAAAAGAGTGTTTCGGGTGGGGAACGGTTCAAGGAAGGCAATGTAGGGCTTAAATAGCCGAGGGAGGAAGAGGGATGGTCGGATTTGGGAGAAATGGTCGGCGGCCCCAATTGCCTTTATAGCTTTGGTTTTCAACGGATTAGCTAGCAATCAAAGGGGAAAACGGGCGGAAATGGGGAGAGGAAGGGAGAGGATCTCGGCCATGCACATTAATTGGAGAGATACGGATCGGGGCGGCGGGATTTGAAGCGGGTGCGTGAATTTGGGATTCGGTTTCAGCTAAAGGAGGAAGAAGGTGAGCTGGTCGGTGGGCGGCTTAGGGCTGGGCCCGCGCACAGAGGGAGGCAGGAAGCGGCTCGGGCGGGGAGTCGGCTCGGCTGGCAGCCCACACGTCATCGAGAGGGACGGGAAGGGGCCGGCTCGGTGGATTAGGCCGGTGCGGGGAAAGGTAGGCCGGTGGACCGTTTGGGAGGGGAAAGAAGGGAGGGGGAGAGGGAAGAGTGGGCTAGAAGAAAGGATTCGGCCCGAAGCTATTTTCAACTTTAGAATTCCTTTTCTTTTTTAGATTTTGTACCATTTTTCAAAAAGGGTTTAAACGAGCGACTTCTAGGGAAATTTTGCAAACTTTTTCCACGCATAAAAACCTTATTGCATCTACAACGACATGAATGCAACAAACATATAACCTAGGCCAATTTAAATTTAGAAATTAATTTCCCCTATTGAACAAAATTACAACCACCTATTTAAGTTCTAGCAAAATTTTAAATTATTGCAATTGAAATTTAGGGTGTTACAACATGGGTGAGATTCTCTTTCAACAACTTGAATGCTTTTTCTTGTGCAGGTCCCCATTTGAAAATTACTTCTTTCTTTGTCAACTCGTTTAATGGGGTAGCAATGGTGCTGAAATCTGGTACAAATCGTTGATAGAAACCCGCAATAACATGAAAGCTTCTTACTTGTGTAACAGTCTCAGGAGTTAGCCAGGTCTTTATGGCTTCGATTTTGTTTCATCCACCTTTAGTCCCTGTGGAGTAACAACATAGTCAAGAAAAGAAACTCGATCCGTGCAAAATGTGCACTTTTCAAGGTTACCAAACACATGTGCATCTCTCAAACCATTAAAAACTATACGTAAGTGATCAAAGTATTGTTCATATGACTTGTTGTAAATTGAAATATCATCAAAGTAAACCACCACAAATCTCCCAATGAAAGCACGTAAAACTTCATTCATGAATCGCATGAAAGTACTTGATGCATTAGTTAACCCAAAAGGCATTACTAACCACTCATACAAACCAAACTTAGTTTTAAATGCAGTCTTCCATTCATCTCCAAGTTTCATTATAATCTGGTGGTATCCACTTCGCAAGTCAATTTTAGTGAAAATTATAGAACCCCTCAACTCATCAAGCGTAACATCTAACCTAGGGATAGGGTGATGATATCTTATAGTAATATTATTGATGGCTCTACAATCAACACACATACGCCAACTACCGTCTTTCTTATGAACTAAAAGAACATGAACAGCACAAATACTAAGGCTTTCTCGTATGTACTCGCGATCCAATAGATCTTGGACTTGTTGCTGAATTTCCTTAGTCTCTTCCAGGTTGGTCCTATATGCAGCACGGTTTGGCAAAGTTGCTCCCAGAATCAAATCAATTTGATGCTCAATCCCTCGAATAGGTGGTAATCCCGACGGTACCTCTGCTGGAAATAGATCCACAAACTCCTACAAAAGGTTAGCAACAGCAAGTGGCAAAGAGCTAGATATATTCTCGAGTGAAACTAAACCTCTTTGCATATTAAAGCATAGCATGCCAGCTCATTAGCATAAATTTTAACAAGGTCAGGTTTAGTAGCAAGCATAACAACCCTTTTCAGTCTAATTCCATCGGACTTAGAAGTTGTTGTTGCTTTCTCCTTTTTGGGTGGATAAACGTTTTCCGCTACTTGCTGATTTTCATATTCATTTTCAAACTATTTTCTCTTATTTTTAGCTATCTCTTGTTCACATTTCACAATTTCAGCAGGGGTGAAAGGTAGAAAAGTTATTTTCTTTCCTTTATGCAAAAGGGTGTACTTATTACTTCTACCATGATGTGTTGCATTAGTATCAAACTCCCATGGTCGTCCTAACAAAAGAGAGCATGCTTGCATGGGAACTACATTGAAATCAGCACAATCATGGTACGAACCAATAGAAAAATGCAAAATTGCTATTTGCATTACCTTCACCTTACCACTGTTGTTGAACCACTGAATATGATATGGGTGAGAATGGTTTCTTGTCGGCAAGGCAAGCTTCTTGATCCTATCTGAACTTACCAAGTTGTTGCAGCTTCCTCCATCAATAATGACTTGAACACGATAATACTTGACTATGAGGAACATCTGAAACAAATCGTGGCATTGTAGCTGTTTCTCTTGCTCCATTTGAGTGCTTAACACTTGCTGCCCAATGAGGGTCCAATAATCCTCTGTGGCAATGGCATCGAACACTTCCTAATGGTTGATATCCATCTCACGTCCATCCTCATCACCTACATGGTTAGTTGCAAGAGCATATTCATCCTCAACATCACTAGTGCTTACATATCCACCGTCTTCTGTTACAATGTACGCTCACTGACTTGGACAATCCTTCATGACGTGGCCTATTCCCTTGCATCGATGGCATACAATCCTAAACGATCGGCCAGTAGAAGCAACCGAAGAAGAGCTCTTGGCTGGACCTTGCACACTTACGGATTTGCTTACCTCGGGAGCGTGTGACGGTGTTGAAGGTACTGCTGAACGCACCCTACTCGAGAAGGGGGCAGCAGACCATATAGCCGAATGTGGGCTATTTTGACTTGTTCCAGTGTTGATTTTGAAGTAGTCGTGCTTCCAAAATTGCTCCTTGGCCTCTGTTGTCATCCTTGCAATTCTTTTTTTGCTAGACATGCAAGTTCGAACAATATAGGAACACTATTGTATTCTTTGTAATTAACTAGGTCCTAAATTTCACGCCTTAACCCTCCATAAAAGCGTGCCATTGCAGCCTCTTCATCCTCAATAATATCACAACACAACATACTAATTTGTAGCTCCTGATAATATTTTTCTACAGATTTATCACCTTGGTTTAAGCGCTGCAATTTCTTATGCAAATCACATCTAAAAGAGGGTGGAACAAATTTGTTACGCATTAGCAACCTTTAAACATTTTATGTGGTAGGCGCTAATCCATCGATGCATACTCTATTCCACAAGATAATTTTAAATTCCTTAAATTCACTAGTGGCTTGCCTAACTCTATGCACTTCAGGAACTAAATGAGCATTAAACTTCTATTCAATTGTCATCTCCCAATCTAAATATTTTTCAGTATCATAAGCACCCGTAAAAGATGGTATGGTAAACTTAACCTTAGCAAATGGATCGTCATTAACACGTAGGTTAGGTTGCTGAAAATTATTACATCTCATACCATGACAATTGAAGTTTAATCAGTCCCGTTCTCATGCATCAAAGGTGTCTTGTTCTTGCCTCAAAATTTTATCATCTACGATGGACTCCTCTTGCTCATGGGCTGCGCCATGAGGATTCCCATGCCCATGGTTTGGTGGTTGATTAACCACTTGATCAAAGCGTGTAATGTAATGTTTATCTCTGCAAGCTTCTTATCAATGTCGTCATTGATAGCTTGTTAATGATCATTCAACACCATTGTGAGTTCTTCCCTTGAAACACACTCCTGTGCATCCGATGCTTCTCCTGCCATGGTTAGTTTAAGATAGAAAACAATGAAAGATAAATTATCCCGATCGACTACTAAATGGTGGAGGTGGAGTCACACACTCTCAAGCGTCTTACCACGCTCTTGCATGTGTTCTTACCAATCATCGCAGTTGGCACAACCGGTGGCTGGTTCGTGATACCTTATCAGGTGCGAGTGAGGTAAATGCAAGGGGAGGTTTGGATAGGCAATATTTAGTAGCAAGAAATAGCAATAATTGAAATCAGATTAGCAAAGCTAAATAAAAGTCTACAATACTCATCACAGTTGCTGGCCCGAATACGTTCCTAGAGCTAGCTCAAGGAAGCCGAAAACTATATCAGACACAAGCATAATGGAATAAAATTCGCAATGCAAACTGATTTCTTTTTTTTTTTAATTTTCTATGTCTTTTCTCTTTTTTGCACTCTTTGCATCTTGCTTACTTTTCTTTTCTCTTTTTTTTTCACTATTTGCTTCTTGCTTGCTTTTTTTTGCGAATGTGACCAAAACCAAAACTCTTCTACTACCTTTTCTAAAACTAGTGAAGTACGTGGGTCACAAATTTTTTTTGGATAGAAGGGGTATAAAGGTAATAAAAAGATACTGTGAGGAACCGTCCAAATAGTATTCTAATTAATCATCAGGAGGATCATTATTCATAATCACAACCTCGACGATTAACCAGAATACCATTCCGGTAGTCCCGGCACGTGTTTTGTGCCCAGGATCGGAACACATGCCTTCCAACTCAAATATCACAACACATTTTAATAGAGAGCAAGTAATTAAACTGGATCACAATTATTAAACATGCAACTGCTTCCACAATTTACAACAAAAGAGGAACAACAACAACTATGCAGCGGAAGAAAAACCTATACAACAAAAGAGTATGGAGCCGTATGCCCTTAGGCTCCATACCAAAAGCGCCGGAGTTCGGAGTAGAAGGTGCTACTCCTGCCCGCCACCCTGATCGGCAGGCACAAAGTAGCCGAACACTGCCTCTTCCCCGCCAACCTATGAACCTGAAACTTAAGGGCAGTACCCTTAGTACGAAGGTACTAGCAAGTCTTACACAGTATGAGTATATATATTCTCGACTCCAAGGATCATGCATTTAAAGCTGTAGCAAGGATTAAGACATGTTTAAGTTCATTAAGCGGTAAGCAACCGAGACTCTAGGTGTAAGCAACTGACTTAACCAACCACCAACTCAAACCCTGCCAACCAACTAATCAGAACAGATATATAAACAACAAGTGTATAAGAGTAAACCATTACCACCAAACCACGTAAACCAACCGTGCCACAACCCACATCGAAACTCTACGACCAAAACATGGTCGCTCGGTGGAGATAAGCGATAGCAATGCTCATGACTGAGAGCGCGGCAGATGGAACTGATTATACACCCCGCAGGGGGATACTCCTGGACCCACACGACACAGGGACCATACGGCTTGTGCCACCCTCTAAGATGCACACAAGGGGGTACCCGTGACAACCTTTCCCAACCAGGCCCAACCATGTGGATCAACGATAGCTCGACGCGGCGGTATTAGAACTACTCCCCGAGCAAACGAATACCGCTAAAAGCCCGGACTCAAACCGGACACACACCGTCTAGGACGAGGCCCACATGACCACGTCTGCGAAGGTAATCAGCTCGCCTACCATTATATCAGCATGTGGTGAGTAAGGTAAGTGCTAAAGTCGACTACACCGACGGTCGGTGCTTAACCGGTGCAAGCGGTCTACGGTGTCCGGGTTCCCTCCCCGAACTGCCTGAGGACTCCTCATGAGCAGATGACACCCCTAACACCGCCCACACCTCGTCTCAACTCACCACTCACCAAACCGACTCATCATCAACACAACCACAAATGTGAATAAGTAATAAGCCCTAGGCTCGCGACAACGGTGGACGCCGTCATCGACTTCTACCGGAAAGCCTAAGTACCACTAAGCATAGCGAACTATAATTAGACCTCGACGACACCACTAGGCTCCTAGGAATAACACATGACACGTGACCGAAATGGGATAATGCATCGGCATAGGTTCTACCCAACTCGGTACCCGACACATGCAATGTATACATAAGCGTAGATAACATATTAGATTTTGAATTGACACGGTGCAATATGATAGATGCTTGCCTTGCTGCCCTAACTGCTGCCCGACACTACCCGAGTCACGATCACCACTGCGGGAACCTCCGGGGACAGCCTCGTTCGCCTCGTTCGCCGGGTCGAAGTTCCCTAAAAGAATAACGCGTGCAATGTAATGAATATGAATGTTATGAAATGAAGGATGCTCCATAGAATGCGATAACAGTGCAAATCGTCAGGGCACAAGTTCTAAAGCATCAAAGATTTTTCTTAAATGGGATTACTGTTAAACGTTTGAACACTTCTGGGATTAATTAAGCTTAACCCTATATAGAATTGTAACAACATCTAACATGTGGGTGATTATTTTTTTTGCTGAACAGGGGGTTTTAAAACAAGAATAACAAAATTGGATTCATCAATTTTGGAAATACCAAACTTTAACTATGAATTATCAAAGCCTAGACATATTTCATTAATTCAATAATTCACAACACACATTTCACAGCCACTGGTATTTTTACTGGATAGATCATGTCATAACAAAACCAACAAAATTGGTTTCATGAATTTTGGAGCTCTACATAATTTCCTATGCATTTTTCAAGATTTCAGCCGATTTATCAACTCAACAGATATTCATTTCGCAATTTCTGATTTCCTCTAATATTAAAATGGGCCCATGCCTTTTTCCACCGGCGCCCAACTAGCCACAGGCATAGATAGTGGGGCCGGGCCCATTTTGACTGGGGTCAAAATTGAACCCCGCCTAGCACACAGCGCAGCGCGGCCAGCCGGTGGCTCGGGTTGTGCCCACCGGCGGCGAGCGGCGCAGTCCAAGCGGCCGGGAGGGGCAGCTGCGGCTCCAGCATGCGTGCGTGGACCCAGCTGAGTCATACGTGGTCGCCGGCGATGGCTAGAGAATGGCGGCGTCAGACGGCGGAAACTACACGGCGGCGGCACGGTTTTGACGCGCCGACGGCGAACGGCGACGCAACAGACTCGGATGAGGGAAGCTATAGCTTTTACGAGGATGCGCAGACCCAACGGCGTGGCCGAACACTAAGGAGCTCGGCGGTGGCTCGGCCGACGGCGTGCGCCGTAGGCGGCGGCGCACGGCGGAAGGCGCACCGGCGATGGGCTAAGCCCCAACGGACACGCGCACGGCGGAAGGCGCGCCGGCGATGCTTACAGTGAGTTCAGTCACCGGGGAAAGGCAGCGGTTCACCGGTTCAACGGAGAAGGGTGGAGATGGCTACCGCCATTGGGGAAGAAGACGCAGCCGGCTCAACCCGTGCGGAAAACGGCCGGGGGAGGAGGGGAAATGACGGAGGAGCTTGGGGCGCTCCTCCCTGCGGCTCCACTGGGCTCGGGCTCGACGAAAACCATCGGCGGCGCGGTGATTCTTGCCGGCGGCTGGTGCTGTGCAGCTTGCTCTGCTCGTGTGCCTCCCGCGTGAGAGAGCGAGCAAAGGGAGAGAAAGGGAGAGAGCCAGGCGAGAGGGTAGGGGGGGAAGGATAAGGTGCCTGGGCTGAGATCTTTTGGCCGGCAATTGTGGCTTGGCCACCGAAGTCAAGGATAGCTGCCGCCACTTGCTTGCTGAGAGAGCGGGAGAAGGGGGAGCAGAGAGCTATGTGTGCGAAGGGGTTGATGGGTGGGGCCGTGAACAGTGCCGGCAATGCAAATATCCCACTCCACAGACCTTAACCAAATGGAAGCCTTCCCATTGCCCAAAATTGGTAAAACAAATTTTGCTTGAAACTAAAATTCATAAGGAACCCATTTGAACTTGTTTGACCCAGAATGCTTGAGCCAATTTTGAATAAAAATTGTTCAAAGATGCTATCTTTTCCAACTTGTGATAATTTTTATGCCTTCTAAATATTTCCCAAAAATTTGGGAAAATTCATTTATATTCTTCTCCTGGCATATACTAATTTCTAAAATTATCACCAGCCCTATGTTCCATAGAAGTTTTGGGAGATGCTTTACAACGCATCAGTTAAACCTAGTTTAACCAAATTCGGTTTAATCCACATTGCATGTCTATACTGCTCAAAACAAAAACAAATGATGCTAATGATGCTCATTAGCGCTTAATTACGTGTTTAGAATCTCTGGGCCGTGACAAACCTCCCCGCCCCTAAAAAGAATCTCGTCTCGAGATTCGGTACGAGCCGGAGAGGGGACAATGAGTACGCTGTGATGACTTAGCAAGCTCTGAGCCGACATCATGACGCAAGAGATGGAATCCAACGTAGATTTTTATTCAATCATAGAGATGAACACATACCTGCGAGAGATTCCAAATACGCTATATTACATTGGTATTACAAATTCTCAAAGAACTCAGGATACTCGGAACGAAGCTGATCTTCCCGCTCCCAAGTCGTTTCGGACTCGGAGTGGTTACTCCACTGAATCTTCAAGAATTTGATTGAACTCCGCCGTGTCTTGCGCTCGGCTTCATCCAAGACTCGCATCAGCTTCTCACAATATGTCAAGTCCAGTTGCAATTCTTCGGGCGCAACATCAACGACATCGGTCGGGACTCGGAGACACTTCTTGAGTTGTGAGACATGAAACACATTATGTACCGTGGAGAGGGACGGCGGCAACTCCAATTGATATGCAACCTCTCCACGCTGAGCTAGAATCTGAAATGGTCCAACATACCGAGGCGCCAGCTTGCCTCGGACTTGGAATCGACGAACGCCTTTGAGAGGCGAGACCTTCAGGTACACGTGATCCCCCACCTCAAATGTGAGCTCTCGGCGACGTCGATCTGCATAGCTCTTCTGCCTCGACTGGGCCGTGAGAATACTCTTGCGGATATTCTGGACATGACCTTCTGCCTCCTTGACCAAATCCGGACCCAGAAAAGCCCGCTCACCGGATTCGGACCAATTCAGCGGCGTACGACACCTTCGACCATAAAGGTCCTCGAATGGCGCCATCTCAATACTAGCCTGGAAACTGTTGTTATACGAAAATTTCGCGAACGGCAGGCATATGTCCCACTTCTTCCCATAAGTGAGCACACAAGCACGGAGCATATCTTCCAGAATCTGATTTACCCTCTCCGTCTGACCATCCGTCTGCGGGTGATACGCCGTGCCGTGGAACAACTCGGTCTCCATAGCCTCCTGGAAATTTCTCCAGAAATGAGAAGTAAACTGTGTACCCCAATCAGAAACAATCTTCTTCAGCACTCCATGGAGACAAATAATTCTAGTGAGGTACAACTCCGCATACTGCTTAGCAGAATAAGTGGTCCTAACAGGAAGGAAATGCGTGGACTTTGTCAACCGGTCCACGATGACCCAAATAGAGTCATACCCACTCGAAGTCTTCGGTAAGCCGGTAATGAAATCCATCCCAACTTCTTCCCACTTCCAAGATGGAATGGGCAAAGGCTGGAGTGTGCCGGCAGGCTTGATGTGTTCAGCCTTCACCCTTCGGCAGACGTCGCACTTAGACACATACCTAGCAATCTCCCGCTTCATGCGAGTCCACCAGAAACGGGGTTTCAAATCCTGATACATCTTCGTACTGCTCGGGTGAATGGACAGCAATGAATCCTGAGCCTCATCAAGGATCTTCTTCCTCAGCGCCTCGACCCTTGGAACTACTAGACGGTTCCCAAACCAGAGAATGCCCTGATCATCCTCAGTAAAGCACATGGCCTGCCCGATCTTCCTCTTCTCTCAGATTTGGGTCATACCCTTATCACCCCCCTGTGCAGCCTTAATCTCATCAATGAGAGTGGACTTGATTTCGAGATTTGCAATAAAACCATCCGGCACCATATCAAGCCCAAGACGCCGGAAATCATCACACAACGTGGAACCCATCGGCGAGGCTGTAAGACAGTAACAATGAGCCTTTCGACTCAAAGCATCGGCGACCACATTCGCCTTGCCAGGATGGTAGTGAACCTCCAGCTCGTAGTCTTTGATCGACTCAAGCCATCTGCGCTGCCTCATGTTCAAATCCGCCTGCGTGAAGATGTACTTTAGGCTCTTGTGATCCGTGTAGACACGGCACAAGTTGCCCATCAAGTAGTGGGGCCACATCTTCAGAGCGTGCACGACAGCTGCAAGTTCAAGATCATGTGTCGGATAGTTCTCCTCGTGACGCTTCAACTGACGGGATAAATACGCAATGACTCGGCCCTCCTGCATCAAAACACAGCCGAGACCGATACCGGACGCGTCACAAAACACATCAAACCCTCGGGTCACATCAGGCTGAGCAAGCACTGGAGTGGTCATGAGCAGCTTCTTCAAAGTCTGGAATGCGGACTCACATGCATCTGACCACTCGAACACGCTGCCCTGCTTCAACAACTCTGTCTTGGTTTTGCAACCTTGGAGAAGTTCTCGATGAATTGGCGGTAATAGCCCGCAAGTCCGAGAAAACTCCGGATCTCACTGACATTCTGGGGCTGAACCCAGTCGAGAACATCCTGCACCTTGCTCGGATCCACTGCTACCCCGTTCTCTGATAGAACATGTCCCAGAAAGGCCACCTCCTTGAGCCAGAACTCACACTTGCTGAACTTAGCGTACAGCTGATGCTCACGGAGTCTACCAAGAATAATACGGAGGTGCTCCATATGCTCTCCCTCCGACTTGGAGTATATAAGGATGTCGTCAATGAAGACCACGACAAACCGGTCCAACTCCTCCATGAATACCGAGTTCATCAAATACATAAAGAAAGCCGGTGCATTCGTCAACCCAAAAGACATGACGGTGAACTCATATAAGCCATAGTGAGTCGAGAACCCCGTCTTTGGAATATCCTCCGGTTGAACCTTGATCTGATGATAGCCCAGTCTCAAGTCTATCTTTGAGAAGACTCGGGCTCCAGTCAACTGATCAAACAAGATGTCAATTCTAGGAAGTACATTCTTCACTGTGACTGCATTCAACGGACGGTAATCAACACACATCCGGAGAGTGTCATCCTTTTTCTTCACAAACAGAGCCGAGCACCCCCAAGGCGAGGAACTCAGACGAATGAAACCCTTCGCCAACAGCTCTTGAATCTGCTTCTTCAGCTCAACTAGCTCAACTGGCGACATCTTGTACATCTTCTTCGAAATCAGGGCCGCACCGGGCACGAGATCAATAGAAAACTCCACTGCCCTGCCAGGCGGCATTCCAGTTAACTCATCTGGAAAGACATCCGGAAATTCCCACACCACAGGAATGGTCTTCATAACCCTGGTGGGGACAGCCTTTATGGCGAACAAGCAGGATTTGACACCCTCTAGCTTCAACTGGACTCGAGTACCTGATAGACCATCGAGAGTGACGGTTCGCTGAGCATAGTCCAGCACAGCCTTGTTCTTGGAGAGCCAATTCATTCCCAGAATAACATCAATTCCCTTCGAGTTCATCACTAACAGATTGACAAAGAAGGGCACTTCGTTGAAAACTACCGCTGCTTTGTTCACACACTGGTTGATTAGGACTTTGGCCCCCGGGGTGTCTATAAGATACGGCATGTGGGTAGCACTGACTCTCAACCCATTTTTCCAAACATAATCCAAAGATATAAAGGAGTGAGAGGCCCTTGAATCAAACAGAACCACTGCAAAAAAGATGTCAGAGTTGAAACTCATATCCAACGTACCCATCAGGACGGTGTCACCCTCCTGAACCTCGTCGGCGGTAGTATGGCGAGCTCGACCACGCTTGGGAACATGAGTCGCCTGCGAAGACTGCGGTGCTGACTGAGCCGGCGGTGGTCGCGGGGCACTCACCGCGGCTCCCGGCCTCGGATACGGGCACTCCCTCGAGAAATGGCCAACGCGGCCGCAGTTGAAGCACGGACCGCCTGAGCCACCGGTCACGCTCCCTTGGGAGCTGACTGGTCGTGCAGCCTGCCCCTGTGGAGCGGACAACGCTGGACGTGGTACAAACCACATCGGTTGTGGGTAGCCAGCCGACGGCACCTGAGACTGTGGAGGCTGACTCTCAATGCGGGCGTGCTGCGAGCTCCCGCCCACGGAAGACGAGGAACCCCTCTTCCGCCTCTTCTCCTCTTGGTGGCTCTTATACTTGAGCTCCACCGTGATCGACGTGGTCACCAACTCGTTGAAGTCGGCGAACTTATGCGCAGACAACCGGTCCTGCATCTTCGAGTTCAGGCCATTCACGAAGCGGTGCTGCTTGCGCGCATCCGTGCTGACCTCCTCGGTAGCGTATTGTGCAAGGTGGTTGAACACCTGCACGTACTGCATCACCGCCCAACCTCCTTGCTTGAGGTCCTCAAACTCCCGCCTCTTAGCCTCCACGAGGCCACTCGGTATGTGAAACGAGCGGAAGGCCTCATGAAACTCCGCCCATGACACGCGGTGATCGGCGGGGTGCATGGCCAAAAAGCCGGACCACCACGCACCCGCCAGGCCCTGAAGCTGATGGGCGGCGAAGAGCGCCTTCTCGTGATCCTCACAGCGAAGAAGGGCGAGCTTCTGCTCGATTGTCCGGAGCCAGTGATCAGCATCCAGAGGATCCTCAGCTCACGAGAAGACCGGCGGCTGAGTCCGCAAAAAGTTTGAGAAGTCATCTCGGCGCACGGCCCCACCTCCTCCATGAGGAGCTGCGTTGCGCACGAGAGCCTCCAGGAGAGCTTGGTTCATCTGGAGGAGAGCATGATTCGCTTGGCGGTTCTGCTCGATTTGCATGAGCACATCCGCCATGGTTGGCGGTGGAGGAGGGTTGTTCTGACTGGAACCCTCCGGAACCTCCCCACCACGCCGAGTGACAACCATTCTGAAATGTAAAACAAAAGGGGGAAACGTCAAATTCCGACTTAGCACAATGCACTCGCCGGATATACTGTTAGAATCCCGTAATACATGAACAAGTATGAATGCATGCATGAATGCCATGGAATGATGCATGCTCGAACCTAGCTACCGCTTCTTTCTCAAAATAAGAACCGCACCTGCAAGCATCAAAATCACAGGCAGTATATAACATCCAGAACGTACCCTTCGTGCTAGAAAGGGTAAGAGCGCGAACGGCCCTTGTACCACATGCCGTACAAGCGACAATCCATACGTCGACAACGACGTATTCACTTCCCGTAGACCCTACGGGACATCTCGTGTAATCGCCACATGAGTAGACGACCATGTCTCCCATCGCATGGTGGATGTTCATACGCTATCGCTAGCATATTCACTTCCCGTACGGATCGCCGTACGGGACAAGCTGGGCCCCTGCCTCGCATCCGGCTGAGCCCTCGATGATTAACCGCCACCGAGCGTCGCACCTTACCTTCCGATGATGCAATGCTCAACATGAATCAATGCAGGGTCGAAAGCGAAACAATGTGGTATAAGACATATAAACACCACTCATAATACGCATTTTAACTTAGGGGCATAAACGATAGCAATTTAATACAAATTAAACATGAAGAGGCGTAAACATAAATTGTGGGTTGTTTAGGTGGAGTTGTCGACTTACTAAACAACGCACTAACTATATTTAGGCTACTAAATTAAACCAAGCTCTGATACCAAGCTGTGAGGAACCGTCCAAATAGCATTTTAATTAATCATCAGGAGGATCATTATTCATAATCACAACCTCGACGATTAACCAGAATATCATTTCGGTAGTCCCGGCACGTGTTTTGTGCCCAGGATTGGAACACATGCCTTCCAACTCAAATATCACAATACAGTTTAAGAGAGAGCAAGTAATTAAGCTGTATTACAATACTTAAACATGCAACTGCTTCCACAATTTACAACAAAAGAGGAACAACAACAACTACGCAGCGGAAGATAAACCTATACAACAAAAGAGTATGGAGCCGTATGCCCTTAGGCTCCATACCAAAAGCGCCGGAGTTCGGAGTAGAAGGTGCTACTCCTGCCCGCCACCCTAATCGGCAGGCACAAAGTAGCCGAACACTGCCTCTTCCTCGCCAACCTGTGAACCTGAAACTTAAGGGCAGTACCCTTAGTACGAAGGTACTAGCAAATCTTACACAATATGAGTATATATATTCTCGACTCCAAGGATCATGCATTTAAAGCTGTAGCAAGGATTAAGACATGTTTAAGTTCATTAAGTGGTAAGCAACCGAGACTCTAGGTGTAAGCAACTGACTTAACCAACCACCAACTCAAACCCTGCCAACCAACTGATCAGAACAGATATATAAACAACAAGTGTATAAGAGTAAACCATTACCACCAAACCACCTAAACCAACTGTGCCACAACCCACATCGAAACTCTACAACCAAAATATGGTCGCTCGGTGGAGATAAGCGATAGCAATGCTCATGACCGAGAGCGCGACAGTTCGAATTGATTGTACACCCTGCAGGGGGATACTCCTGGACCCACACGACACAGGGACCATACGGCTTGTGCCACCCGCTAAGATGCACACAAGGGGGTACCCGTGACAACCTTTCCCAACCAGGCCCAACCATGTGGATCAACCATAGCTCGACGCGGCGGTATTAGAACTACTCCAAGAGCAAACGAATACCGCTAAAAGTCCGAACTCAAATCGGACTCACACCGTCTATGACGAGGCCCACATGACCACGTCTACGAAGGTAATCACCTCGCCTACCATTATATCAGCATGTGGTGAGTAAGGTAAGTGCTAAAGCCGACTACACCGACGGTCGGTGCTTAACCGGTGCAAGCGGTCTACGGTGTCCGGGTTCCCTCCCCGAACTGCCTGAGGACTCCTCGTGAGCAGATGACACCCCTAACACCGCCCACATCTCATCTCAACTCACCAGTCACCAAACCGACTCATCATCAACACAACCACAAATGTGAACAGGTAATAAGCCCTAGGCTCGCGACAACGGTGGACGCCGTCGTTGACTTCTACCGGAAAGCCTAAGTACCACTAAGCATAGCGAACTATAATTAGACCTCGACGACACCACTAGGCTCCTAGGAATAACACATGACACGTGACCGAAATGGGATAATGCATCGGCATAGGTTCTACCCAACTCGGTACCCGACACATGCAATGTATACATAAGCGTAGATAACATATTAGATTTTGAATTGACACGGTGCAATATGATAGATGCTTGCCTTGCTGCCCTGACTGCTGCCCGACACTACCCGAGTCACGATCACCACTGCGGGAACCTCCGGGGACAGCCTCGTTCGCCTCGTTCGCCGGGTCGAAGTTCCCTAAAAGAATAACGCGTGCAATGTAATGAATATGAATGTTATGAAATGAAGGATGCTCCATAGAATGCGATAACAGTGCAAATCGTCAGGACACGAGTTCTAAAGCATCGAAGATTTTTCTTAAATGGGATTACTGTTAAACATTTGAACACTTCTGGGATTAATTAAGCTTAACCCAATATAGAATTGTAACAACATCTAACATGTGGGTGATTATTTTCTTTGCTGAACAGGGGGTATTAAAACAAGAATAACAAAATTGGATTCACCAATTTTGGAAATACCAAACTTTAACTATGAATTATCAAAGCCTAGTTATATTTCATTAATTCAATAATTCATAGCACACATTTCACGGACACTGGTATTTTTAGTGGATAGATCATGTCATAACAAAACCAACAAAATTGGTTTCATGAATTTTGGAGCTCTACATAATTTCCTATGCATTTTTCAAGATTTCAGCCGATTTATCAACTCAACAGATATTCATTTCGCAATTTCTGATTTCCTCTAATATTAAAATGGGCCCACGCCTTTTTCTACCGGCGCCCAACTAGCCACAGGCACAGACAGTGGGGCCGGGCCCATTTTGACTAGGGTCAAAATTGAACCCCACCCAGCACACAGCGCAACGCGGCCAGCCGGTGGCTCGGGTTGTGCCCGCCGGCGGCGAGCGGCGCAGTCCAGGCAGCCGGGAAGGGTAGCTGCGGCTCCAGCATGTGCGCGTGAACCTAGCTGAGGCATACGTGGTCGCCGGCGATGGCTGGAGAATGGCCAGCGGCGGCGGACGGCGGAAACTACACTGCGGCGGCACCGTTTTGACGCGCCGACGGTGAACGGCGACCCAACAGTCTCGGACGAGGGCAGCTATAGCTTTTACGAGGACTTGCAGACCCAATGGCGTGGCCGAACACTGAGGAGCTCGACGGTGGCTCAGCCGACGGTGTGCGCCATAGGCGGCGGTGCACGGCTGCATGGCGGAAGGCGCGCCGGCGACGGGCTAAGCCCCAACGGACACGCGCACTAGACTCAGTGGGGGACGGTGATGCTTATGGTGAGTTCGGTCACCGGGGAAAGGCAGCGGTTCACCAGTTCAACGGAGAAGGGTGGAGACGGCTGCCGCCGTTGGGGAAGAAGATGCGGCCGGCTCAACCCGTGCGGAAAACAGCTAGGGGAGGAGGGGAAACGGCGGAGGAGCTTGGGGCGCTCCTCCCTGCGGCTCCACTGGGCTCGGGCTGGACGGAAACCGTCAGCGGCGCGGTGATTCTTGCCGGCGGCTGGTGCTGTGCAGCATGCTCTGCTCGTGTGCCTCCCGCGTGAGAGAGCGAGCAGAGGGACAGAAAGCGAGAGAACCAGGCGAGAGGGCAGGGGGGGTGGAAAGGATAAGGCGCCTGGGCTGAGATCTTTTTGCCGGCAATTGTGGCTTGGCCACCGAAGTCAAGGATAGCTGCCACCACTTGCTTGCTGAGAGAGCGGGAGAAGGGGGAGCAGAGAGCTGTGTGTGCGAAGGGGATGACGGGTGGGGCCGTGAACAGTGCCGGCAATGCAAATATCCCACTCCACAGACCTTAACCAAATGGAAGCCTTCCCATTGCCCAAAATTGGTAAAACAAATTTTGTTTGAAACTAAAATTCATAAGGAACCCATTTGAACTTGTTTGACCCAGAATGCTTGAGCCAATTTTGAATAAAAATTGTTCAAATATGCTATCTTTTCCAACTTGTGATAATTTTTATGCCTTCTAAATATTTCCCAAATTTTTTGGAAAATTCATTTATATTCTTCTCCTGGCATCTACTAATTTCTAAAATTGTCACCAGCCCTATGTTCCATAGAAGTTTTGGGAGATGCTTTACAACGCATCAGTTAAACCTGGTTTAACCAAATTCGGTTTAATCCACATTGCATGTCTATACTGCTCAAAACAAAAAACTAATGATGCTAATGATGCTCATTAGCGCTTAATTATGTGTTTAGAAACTCTGGGTCGTGACAGATACTCTCTCTCTCTCTCTGAACTTTGGCTACCTCTGTTTCGGCTATCGAGTGATACTCGAACTTTGTCGGACAATACTCGATATTATGAGTACGTAGGATGTCCGAGAGTAGCCAAAAATAGATAGACTCTAACTAGGTTGTGGAGGTGAAACTGAGTGGATAGTTGGATCCAACTAGGTGGTTGAACCCGAAAGGGTGGTCGAATCCAACAAGGTGGTCAAATCCAAGGAGATGGTCAAAAAATGACTTGTGATCGAACTCGAGTAGATGGCTGAAACGACTAGTGATTGAACCTGAGTAGATGGTCAAAACAACTAGTGGTCGAACCCGAGTAGATGGTCGACTTGACTAGTGATCGAGCTCGACTATATGGTTGAAGTGACTAATGGTCGAACCCGAGTAGATGGTTGACTCGACTAGAGACACAATCTCGGCTATTGCAGACATGAGCAGGCCGAGATACACGACCACTAAACAGAAAACTCGACACTAGAAACTAGATCACGATGACTTGACCAGCAACAAAGACACCGACGATGGACTGAAACTCAACAATGCGAATATTGAAAACAAAATTGCGAAGGCTCAGAGTGGTTTGGACTGCGCAAAAACTAAGATCTAATTATTTTGTGTGTCAATTTTCTGTACTCTAGGTAATGAAAAATGATGAAACAAAAGGGGATAACTGATATTACCTACCAGGCAACCGAGGCTCTGATACCACTTGATGTGCGTGATGCACGTTTGTCCAATTTTTTGAAGGTAATATGATAAGTCAAATAGTGGAGTTTCGATATTGATGATCAAAAGGCTCTGACCAAGACACATTGAGAACCCTCCCAACCACTACACCACTACTCTATGGTTATCAACCACGCCAAGACGCGGTTGACCTCGCTAAGAAGGCTTTTCCTGCAAGCAAATCTAGAACACAAGTAAGAACAGGTAGATGCAATCTGAATATGCTAATTACCAATGAAGAACTTGAGTGGGGTTTCAACGAACCGATAAACGATGCAACTGTTTAAAATAGAATAATCTAAGCTAAACCTAAGCCTAAACTACGACAACTATTGTATATATATGGGGGACATGAGGAGGTCGATATAGGGTTGTGTAGCTATGAAAAGAGGCATACACAACCCGGACTCCAACTCCGACACGATTATAAGACCCAACTAGGTCTAAGACGGTGGCGCAACATCTTATTTATTTGACTCTGACTAAACTATAAGGAATATTTGGTTGAGCTAATATCCATTGAAAATAGCCCATCATAAGCTTTCCAGAATGTCCAAGATTGCCTAAAATGGACTTCGTATTTGCCCATATTACTGACGTGCTGTCCTGCGACTCGACCACGACCACAACCACGATTTCAACCACGACCACGACTAGAGCTCAGCCTTGAGTCCGGGTATACTTGGTCTTCTAGGGTGACATCCGAGTAAGGTTGTGGTGCTTCTCTCACATTCCTAAGCAATAAAACATCAGAATTTAGTAGTAATCCATCCAAGGAAACATGAACAGCGAGAAATAAGTTCACCTGGGTGTCCAATTTTCATGCACGCGCTCTTGTAATTGGACCTTGTATGATTTAGGATTATTAGCGGTGTTGATCGTATCCGAAGGAGCCATTGACTCATCAAAGGGGGAGAGGACCGAGCCGGAGGGGAGAAAAGGGAGGGTGGGCCAGATAGAAAAGAAAAGAAAAAGAAAAGGAAGGTGGGCTAGGCTGAGGGAAGAAGGGGATTGAGCCCAAGGAGATAAGGAAGAGGTTTGACATTTGGAAATTCATTTGAGATAGTTTTGAATTAAATTTTGAAAAGATTTTGAAATTTAGGTTTTGGCTAAAAACTAGATTGTTACACATTGGATACACACACCCATGTGGTAGCCATGTCACCATGCTGACTGGGTTAAAAATGAAAGGGTATGAGTGATCTAATCTCAACCATGCTGACTCGCGCTCGGCTCCGGCGAAACAGAGGATGGCGACAACCTTCCCGCGGTGGTGCACGGCAAGAACCTCACCAGTGAGGTATTTCTGAGATCCAAACACTCAGGTGAGTGGCGGAAAAGCATCAAGGCGATATAGTGAACTCACCTAGGGTACACGTAGGCGTCGACAATGCTCCAGTGAGGTAGGCAATGGCGATGAGTGACTAAAGCTCTCGAAGCTCATCGGAGATGGGCTCTGGGTGGTGATTTTTCTTCGGCTCAAAGGGCAAAAGCTGTGGGATGCTCTAAGGAGGGTCTAGGAGTCTCTATTTATAGCCGAGTAGCTCTACTATCTCCAATTCGACTCAGATTTGAATGAGGTAGCGGCAGCGGGTCAATTCTTGATTTCGGCAATTCAAATGGGATTGGACTGTTATCTTGGGTAAAATCTCACATATACTCTCTGGATTATTCCTCCTTTTGCTTCTTAGCTTATCTCCAGCTCAATCTCTCGAATTTGGTTGAGATATCGTGCAGTCTACGGTTGAGCTCATGTGTTAATCTCGGGTTAGGCTAGGACTTTGGCAAATCTAGCGCAAGCTTGAGCTTCTAGAGGTTGCGGCGAATCCGTTTTGGTGGTTGGGCGCACTTCTTCGACTCGGAGTCGATGGTGTCCACGTGTGCAATGATCCGCTCAGACGCTACCGTGCTGAGATAGAGAAGATAGAAGGCAGACTAACATCTTGGTTCGGCTGGCTAGAGAGAGGAGAGGGAGGGACTAAGCGGGCTGGACTGGCCGAGCAGCCTAGGTATTAGAGAGGGAGAGAGATATGGGCCAGCTGTTTTAGAGGTTTTGGCCCAAGATATCTTTTCTATTTCTTATCCCTTTTCTAATTCTTTTTCTATTCCTCTTGTATATACTCATGTGTATATATAGTATATACATACTATACATATCTTTATATTAGTTCACATAATCAACCAATCAACCAAACAATTAAACAAATAATCAACCGATATATATATATATATATATATATACATATATAGATATAGATATTCCTTGAAGAAAATAGCCCTTAATGTATATATCTATATATATATATTTCTACACATATAACACACATACTCACATATATGTGTATATGCATACATGCACACATATACACTTACAGTTTTATTTAGTTTTTGCCAAACTCTTTCATTTTCTATGAAAAAGTTTTTTATTTTCTTGGTTTTGGGAATTTGGGTTGTTACAAAACATACCACCCTTAAGTGAATCTCCTCCCCATGATTCAAGCTGATCTCCAAACAGGTGAGGAAACTCCGCCTTTAGCTCTTCTTCTTGCTCCTAGGCTGCTTCTTCTTCGGTATGGTGACTCCACTGTACTTTACACATACGTATGACCTTTCTCCGAGTTACTTGCTCTGCCGTTTCCAAAATTGGGTACTCCGAATACATCAAATCCTCTTCCGGTTCCACTTATTCCAAGGGTAATTGTTCCTTCGGTACTCTTAAGAACTTCTTCAGCTGTGACATATGAAACACATTGCGCACGTCTTCCAGCTTGGGCAATAATTCCAACTGGTAGGCCACTCCTCCATGTCTAGCACTCACATTAAACGGTCCAATGTAGCTAGATGACAACTTGCCTCTAATCTTAAAATGACAAAGTCCACTAAGAGGCGAGACCTTGACATACACATAATGTTCGATCTCAAAGGTTAACTCTCGGCGACGGTTGTCTACATAACTCTTCTATCTGGATTGGACTGTCTTTAAGTTTTATTGTATTGTCCAAACTTGTTCTTCTACTTCCTTAAGTATCTTAGTTCAAACATTTGAACTTCTCTAGTCTCACTCCAATGTAGAGGCGTTCTACACTTTCTTCCATATAATGCCTCAAATAGGTCCATCTGTAAACTAGACTGGTAATTGTTATTATATGAAAACTATGCATACATTAAATTCTTGTCCCAACTGTTGTGATTTTGAAGGGCATATGCTCGCAGCATATCTTCGAGTATCTGGTTTATTGTTTTCGTATGTCCATCTGTTTGTGGGTGATATGCTGAGCTAAAGTTCAACTTTGTGTCCAGCGATTCATGAAGTTGCTGCCAGAATCTTGAGGTAAATTGGATCCCTCGATCCGCCACTATTCTCTTTGGAACTTCATGTAGGCACACAATCCTTGACATATATAACCCTGCTAACTTATCTCCTATGTAGTTGTTTTAATCGGGATGAAGAGGTACCTTAGTGAGGTGATCTACAATGACACATATTGAATCATAGCTTGAGTGGGTATGAGGTAATCCGACTATAAAATCCATCCCAATTTCTTCCCACTTCCATTCCAATATCTTCAGGAGCTGTAGCAATCCTCCTAGTTTCTGATGTTCTGCTTTCACACGCTGACATACGTCACACACGGCCACATATTCTGCTATTTCTCACTTCATATCAGGACACCAATAATGATTCTTTAGATCTTGGCACATCTTGGTACTGCTTGGGTGAATAGAGTATGCTGACTCATGGACTTCTCTTAAGATTATCTCCATAAGCTCTTTTTGGTCTAGTACACAGATGCGCTTACCAAACCATACTATGCATT
This sequence comes from Phragmites australis, assembly GCF_958298935.1. Taxonomy (NCBI): domain Eukaryota; kingdom Viridiplantae; phylum Streptophyta; class Magnoliopsida; order Poales; family Poaceae; genus Phragmites; species Phragmites australis. The sequence goes on along the minus strand of NC_084923.1, from coordinate 31,361,487 downwards.
TCTCATCCTCCGAGAACTTTGGGGCTTTTCCTACTTTAATATTCTCTTTGATCTCTTTAATACTTTCATCTTTTGCTTGCCCTTTTCGGATGTCCTCATCCAAAATAGGTTCCACTTACATGGTTACTACCTCCAAGTTTGCAAACAAAACCTAGGTTAAGGCACCAAAATTCTTCACATAGAATTGGTTGAGCTTCTTGCCACATAGCTATGGTGCTATATACCTTCCGACTTAACGCGTCTGCAACCACGGTTGCCTTTCCCGAGTGGTAATGGATTCCCCCATCATAATCCTTGATCAGTTCTAGTGATCTTCGTTGCCTCAAGTTGAGATCTATTTGTGTGAATATATACTTCAAGCTCTTATGATCTGTATATATTTCACATCTTTTCCCGAGAAGATAATATCTCCATATTTTTAAAGCATGTACCACTGCTGCTAATTCCAGGTCATGAGCCAAAGAATTCTTCTCGTGGGTCCTTAACTATCTCGAATCGTATGCTACCACTTGTCCTTCTTGCATCAAAAGACATCCAATACCTTGTTAGGATGTGTGGCTATATATGTTAAAGTTCTTCTGGATATCCAGCAACACTAGCACGAGTGATGTGGTCAACTTTTTCTTAAGCTCGTTGAAACTTGCTTCACAAGTGGTTGTCCATTCGTACCTCTTTTCCTTCTTACAATAACTCCATGAGTGGCTTAGCTATCTTCAAGAATCAAACTATAAAACGATAGTAATAGCCTGCTAGGCCAAGGAAACTTCTTACTTCTATAACGCTGGTAGGTGATTTCTAATTCAGCACATCTTTCACTTTACTAGAGTCCGTTGCAACTCCTCCAGCCGATAGAATATGTCTAAGGAATGGCACCTCTATTAACCAAAACTCACACTTGCTGAACTTGGCATACAACTGATGTTCTCTTAGCTTCCCAAAGTTTTTTCTTAGGTGACCCTCATGTTCTTCTTTACTCTTAGAGTAAACCAATATATCATCGATAAACACTACCACAAACTTTATTCATGAGGTACATGAAGTAAGCTAGGGTGTTGGTCAAATCGAAGGACAAAACTGTAAACTCATATGGTCCATATCAGGTGATGAAGGTTGTCATAGGTATATCCAACTTTCAAATCTTTAGCTGATGGTAACCTGACCTTAAGTCTATCTTCGAAAACACTTGAGCTCTAGTAAGTTGGTCGAACAAATCTTCGATCCTAGGCAAGGGGTACTTATTCTTTATTGTGACATTATTAAGTGCTCGGTAGTCTATGCACATCCTTTGGCTTCCATCGTTCTTTTGTACGAAGAGCACAGGTGCTCCCCACTGCGAGAACTAGGGTAGACATAACCCTTCTCTAGCAGCTCTTGAATCTACTTCTTTAATTAGGTTAGGTCATTAGCGGGCATCCTATAGGGCCTCTTAGCTATAGGCGCAGTTCTAGGCACAAGATCAATAACGAACTCAATGTCTTGGTCTGATGTCATACCTGACAATTCATCTGGGAACATGTCTGGGAATTCACAGACTATCCGAATTTGGTCCACTATCGATCCTTCTGAGTTGTTCAACTTGCATTCTTCTACTGACGGTGTGTCGGCCACAAACACTATCTTGACTCCTTTTCCATTTTCCAAGGTGATTGGCCTTCTAGCACACTCTAGCACTCCTTTCAACTTTGCTAGCCAATGCATTCCAAGGATCACATCAATCCCACCTGATTCTAGGATGATGAGGTTGGCTGGGAACTCTACCCCCCTTAATTTAAGGTTTAATTTAGGGCAGAGGAGACTGACTCTCATTTCTCCGCCAGGTGAGCTAATTAGCATCTTATGTCATTGGCAAACAATAATTTGCCACATACTTGGATGTAATCAATGAACATGAGGATCCAGAATCTAACAGAACAGATGCAGGAGCTGAGTTGACAAAGAACATACCAAGTATGACATCGGGTGCGTCCTAAGCTTCTTCTACGGAGACGTGGTTCATGCGTCCCTTGATGTGGTTCTGTTTGGCTTTGTTGTGTGGTGCAAGTGTTTGATACTAATTATGATTTTGAACTAGAGCAGGTATCTTCACTGGCATGTTCAAGTTGAACAGGACTAGCTTCTGATTCAGCCTCTTCTTAGGACACTGATTGGCAAAGTGTCCAATCTCTTGACAGTTGAAGTATGGGTGTCTAGCTATAGCCTATGGGTTAGGGTTTTTAGTTGGGGCTGGTGTGTTGTAGTAAGTGTTGGAGTGGGATTGCTGATACGCAGGGCGAGATGTTGGTGCCTGAGGTCTAAATTGAGTGGATGACTACTGTTGTTGTCTCTAGTGTGTCATGGTGCGTGGGTGAAAGTTTTTTCCTGAGTGTTGTCCTTGTGAGGCCATCCTTCTTTTATGATCTTCACCAAGCATACGAGGTTTGTCTTCTATAGGATCGAATATGTGCAAAATAATCAGAGGGGGGGGGTTGAATTATCAAAAACCAAATTCAAAGATTAACTCACCCAAATCAAAATTCGATTTAAACTCGGTATTCCACTCGAAATAGAATGTACATGCTCTAATAAAAATGATGTACAGAAAGATCTGCTGGTCGGATTGCTCCCAAATTTGGTGAGAAGAAACTAGATTCAAATACGAAACTAACTCAACAATTATTGAGTAAATCTGATATGTGGACCAAAAGTTATTCCTAATTGAAGCAGACTGTGTCAATCAATATCGAGTAGATCATAACTTAGTCGAGTTGACAAAAAGCTACTCTAGAACAAACCAAATCCACTCGAAATTTCCTCAAATCAAACACTGGATATTCTAGCAAGGTTTTGGATGGGTTAACTAAGATGAAACTTCATAGACACTTGAAATTAACTGAAAACAAAACCAAACATGCAAAATATAGAACATCGAGAAAATTCCGAATCAGCAACTCACCAACATATGAAACTTTATTTTCATTGCATATATGAGTTTTCAAGATGCCTTTCCAAAGCATCCAATAAGGATTTCCACAAAATCTGACAACAACTCTCTTTCTCGAGTTTCTCTATCTCTCTGCTGCATTGTGCTGCCCTCTTCTGTGCTCGGTTGTATTCTACCCAATACAACATACCTCTCTATTTATAGGGTAGCCACACGCACAAACATGATCGAATCAAACTACAACTCCCTGTCGTATTCAATCTAGTCTCTATGCTCCTCTAATCACAAGAGGACAAACAACTTCCACTAATTAAGCTATTTAGCCAACAACTCTTACATAATCATACATGCATATCTCCCATGCATATATGTAACCAACTCAACATCCGTCTCCAACACTAACTCTTGTCACAAGTCCAGCCACCACACGACTCCCTCGTGCCTGCTCCGACTTGAACATGAATTAGACTTCACATCCTCTCACAATCAGATCGCCTCCTACATCCATCGCGAAGCCTTGTCTCCATTTGCATTGATTTCTCAGCTCGAACACCCCGCATGACATCCTCGATCACCACAACCTCAGTTCCTCCTGAACCTAGTCACCGAACCTCAGTTCCTCCCTAAACTTAGTTCGTTGATCTATCATTGACCACGTTCACCTTCGAGCAACACCTGCACATGAATTAAACAACAATCGAGTACGAGCACAAGTCTTTCCCAACTTGACTCAAGATCAGTTCACGCAACACACGCAAACTCCAAGTAAAACCAACACGCTAACATAAGCATACCCAACTAATGATAATGCATCAAACCGACTATGCTATCCAAGCATATCTTAGCAACTCGTGAACATCAACCAAATGTCATTATGCTAAATCACTTTGCTCTATCAATGTCATCAATCAAACCAATTTTTCATCACATGATCTCACATCTTCCAATATAGTGCCTTGTTCACCAAGTGCTGAAAGTCTGGGAGGTCATGGGTGATTAACTAAGCTTGCATTCCATAAACCAACCCATCCAAGAAATGCTCCTATTTCTTTTCATCAGTGTCAACATCCTCTAGTGCATACCTTGAAAGTTGGGTAAACTTATTGACATACTCATTCACTGACATATTCTCTTGCTTTAGGTTATAGAACTGTAACACCATAATTTTCAAATTTGCAAGTTTCTAAAATTGGCTATATTTTAATTTGAGTTTGAATTAAATAGCATAGTTTCACAAATCTAATTTATAAAATTAAATTCCAAATGAACATAGGCTATATTTGATTTATAGGCATTCATGCTGAGTATAGGCTTGTAGGATTTTATTTGGAGTTTATTTGGCTTTGTTGAGTTCATTTTGCTTTGAATTCAAATTATAAATGAATTTAGAAAAGGAAATGAAATAGAAAAAGAATAAAACTCTTCCTGGGCCATCCCCTCTCCTTTCGGCCCTACCCACGTTGGCCCGTTTCCCTCTCTTTCTCTTCTCTCCATGCCAAGGTTTCAGCCATAGCCCACGAGCAGCCCGAGCTAGCGCACGCATAGTTGCCCGTCGCCTCCCTCTCCAAAACACGCCCGCGCCCAACCCACCCTCACCTAAGCCACTGACATGTGGGTCCCACTACTCCAGAGCCTCTCCCCATCGTCTGAGACCACCGGAAGGACCGAATGCCTTCACTGAAGCTCATGTTACCCTCACCGTCGCAGTTTGATCACCGAAGCACTGCTATTGACAAAGATCTGAGCCGCTTTGCCGCCTCTCCCATCGCCGACCACCTTCTTGTGCCTCATCATGCTCGGTAAGTATCCAGATCGATTCATCGTTAGCTTATGGTCATGCACCACTGCTCATCGTCACCGCCGGCAAGCTGAGCGATGTTCTAGCGACCATCCGGCGAGTGCGCCGTCGTGATCCCCTCGGTGCCGACGTGTCTCACCTCCCCGGTCAGTCGATCCCTCCCAAGTCGTCTGATCTAATGCAGATCACATAGATTAGATCTCAACTTACCCCATTTGTTGGCCAATCAGAGCATACCACGTGTTGCCTCTTTAACCCAGTCAGCAGGCCAGCCTAGTCAGCCGCCACGCCAGTGCCACCTCACCTGTTTTGCCGACATGTTAACCCAGTCATGCCCAATCAGCGCTTGCGCATTAAAAGATGGTTTTTCAGTATAAAAATAATTCCAAAATAATTATGTAAATTGGTAATTTTGCAAATAAACCCCTAAACTTACCTATTTTAATCTAAAGGGCCCTGTCTTTTTGCAATTTAGTCCCTAAACTTTCCTATAATTACAAATAGGTCACTCTATTTTTACAAAAAGGTCCCTAAACTTTCTATTTATTTTAAATTAAGTTCTTTTCTTTTTCAGATTAAACCCTAAACTTGTTTTTAGCGTAACTTTGTCATCCTAGCTCCGTTTTAAGCGATTATTGCGTCATTGGATTCATTTTTGAAAGATTTATATTTTTAGATCAGTTTTATCTTGTTGTTCTTATGTTTTGTGTATTGTTCTTAGTATGTTTGTTTGTGTACTTTACCGATAATCATTTGATTAAACAACAACTCCCCACATCAGTTTGAGGAACGTCAAGACCAAGAGTAGAGTACACTGAGCAGCAGCAAAGAGAAGGCAAGTGTCCTCGATCATCTTGTACCTATATTTTAAATGTTCTATTTTACAAAATTGCATGCAATGTCTATCAACTTGATGAGTAGTCACCTATGTTCGGGTTTACCTAGTTCTTCCTTTACATTTCTTGAAGCCTAAGTGTTAGTTAATATGAGTGGTAGAATTGCTTAGCCATCCTTTTGAGATGTTGGGAAGTATGCATGTTTAGTGAAAATATGCAATGGTGATGATGAACTTGTTTTAGTAACATTGAACCCTAGGACTCGGGCAACGAGTTGGTTTGATAATGGCGGTTCATGTGGTGGGCTTATGGATATATTCCAAGAAAAGATGTTAGGTTTTGTTGGTTATTTCCCTGTTGGATAGTCTTTGCCCAATCGTCACATATAAGGACTGGTTTGTTGGGTGACAACCCAAGAAATACCATTAAAACATGAGACCGATATGGGTAAGACTTAGCATATCAATTAGACACCTAGCTGGAATTCGTTGGAGTACCAGGACCTAATTGATGGACCATGCTTTCTAGTGATCTCCTAGCGACACACCACTGCTGTTTGTTAAGTGTTTGTGCAATATAGATATCACGACTCGTGGCTAAAAGTTGGACAACCTCTGCAAAGTGTAAAACTATTATAACAACCATGCCCATGGTTATGGGAGACTTGGATCCTCACATGATTAGTTGGTCATGGTAATGGTTTGGCTATGGGTTGATGATACGGGTGATGGTTGGATGGTTATGGTTTGTAAGGTGGTTAGCCTTGGGTAATGTCTAGTTGTTGGGTTATATTCACTTAACAACGGCTTAATGCTTTTAAATTACATTACCGTTTTCTTTACTCGTATTTACACAAATATACCACGTGTTAACTTATTCTTGTTGTAAGCCTATATATCATTATCTTTCCCACACTTGTTGAGTACTCCATGTGATCACCCTTGCTATCTCCAACAATACATATATTGCTTAGTAGAAGACTTTCAAGACAACGACCTGGTGTACTAGGAGCGTGCCTTTCGGTCAATGCCTGTGGAGTTGCTAGGTCGCCAATGCTTCTGTTCCCTACTGTCATTTAGTTGTCGTTGTTTAGCTAATATGTTGTTTAGGTGAAGTCTTTAATGTAAGTGTTAAACGGTTGTATGTTAAAAGTATTGCTTTTGTTACTTCACATGTGATGTACTTATGTGTGTTGAACTTCTTGGTATACATAAGTTGCATTTGATATTATCCATTAAACCGGGTGTGACAGAGGTGGTATCAGAGCCATACTGATTGTAGGACTGCAAGCCTAGTCAGAATGGTCATTCTAAGGTTTTCGCTAGTTCGTCTAAACCCATACGAGTTTTTCCTTAGTCCTCATACTTGTCTCTTGCTATCTCTAAGGTTAGTTCTTATATCCTATCTTCTCCTTTATAGATGGTTCACCAGCTGCTCACCACTCGCAAGTCAACTGAAGCACATCCAACCATTCTTCAACATGTTCCAACTGAAGAGGAGTTTAATGATCCCACTTTCCGCAACATGGATCCTATTCCTGACATCTACGAGACTGACGTTCGTCACACTGGACACCTTCCTCACCTGCTGTTGAGAATACTTTTTGGACTTGGACATATGCAGAGCCGATCTACAGGGGAATTAAGAAAGAATACTCTAGATATGTGGAATGAAAGGTAGAAGTCACCATCTACGACTATGAGCGAAGCGAAGATGAAGGAATGGATGTTCGTTGAGTTGTGGGCATTCACTTAGCAATGACCCCAAGAGCAACTTTCACTATCGGTGTTTGAGATGTAGCATGCCAAGCCATATCCCGTGTTTGAGACCAATACAATAGCAAGATGGTCGTCTCTCCTTATGCATATTGTCCCCGAAGAACTCGTGGGAGTGATGAACCGTTCGTGAAACACCCTTTTGGGGAAAGCCCCAAGTTATGTGAACAAGTTGCGCTCACTATGGTCTTGGAATATGAGCTGGACGACACCCTATGGGAGTTGGGAGATGTTGGTCAATTCCTCTCCTTTATCACTTCACTTCTCGAGGATAAGCATGATGCCAACCAAGGATAACCTGTAGAAGGTGCAGAAGAAGCCATGTCTATCCACTCACACCCGCGCAAGAGGATCTACCTTAATGCCCCCACCATAGAAGAAGAAGGATCGGCCGATTCTTCCCCCTTAGGATCCCGCACTAGAGTGGAGTCCCAGCAGTAGAGTCTTTAGTACATCATCTTAGTTTCGCTAGAGTCGAGCATCTATGTAATTGTTAAGTATAATAATGATAGTGTGAGAATTGTTATGGTGCTAAGTGTGTGATTTGGATCTTTTGTTTGCATGTCGGTGTGTGTTGTGGAATGCTTTGGCACCTTATCCACAGTCACATCTTTATGATCTATAATATAATATAGTTAAGTATCCTTAGTTAAATCATTTTCCAATCTTGCTTATCTACTTCTATCCCTCTTTCCAACCCTAATTAGATGGTTAACACAAGAAGGAGCACCAATACCAACAAGGTGAACAACAACAACCAGAATCCATCCCCCCTACTCCTCCAATGACCTTGGAACAACAAATGGCTATGCAAACTCAGATCTTACAAGCTTTAGCTTAAACTATGGTGCAGATGCAGCAATAGCAACCAAGTCATGTTCCTCAACCCCATCAAACATCAAGACTTAGAGAATTCAAGAGAACTCATCCCCCAGTCTTCAGTCATGCAGTGGAGCCTATGGATGCAGATGATTGGCTGAAAGATATAGAAAGGAACCTACAAGTTGCATAGTGCAACGAAAGAGAGATGGTACTCCATGCTTCGCACCAACTCGTTGGTCATGGGGAGCTATTGTGCTATTGTGCTGCACATGACAACCCAGCAGCTATCACGTGGACAGAGTTCAAATCTAGTTTCCGCACTCATCATGTGTCATTAAGAGATGTTCGTCTGAAGAAGAAGGAATTCATGGGCTTGAAGCAAGGACCAATGACTGTAAGGGATATGTGAACAAGTTTACCTAGTTGTCTAGGTACACTCCAAATGAATTGGATACATATGAGAAGAAGCAAGAATGCTTTTTGGAAGGTCTGAATGATGCTATTGAATATGCCTTACTTCCTCTAGAGTTCCCTAATTTCCAAGCAATGGTGAACAAAGCTTTAGTGATTTAACACAAGCATCATCAACTAGATGAGAAGAAGAGGAAGATGTCTTTCCAAGGACAAGGAAGCAACACACGTCCCTGTGTGGCAACTCAAACTCCCCCGCAAGGTCCAATGTTCCATACCAATAATCAGTACATGCCTCAGTCTTAAGCCCCTGTTCAACACTCCAACTATCAGACACCTCATTCAACTCCACCATCTACTCAAGTCAAGAACAACCTCGCTACTCCTGTGTTAGGAAAATGATGTTTTCACTATGGAGAGCTAGGACACTATGTGAATCGGTGCCCTAAGAAGAACCTAGATCAGTCCAACACCAACACCCCGAAGTCCACTTAGTTTCAATCCTAGGAGCGTAATGGAAATCAGACCCCTGTTCAGAAGAACCGTGGACAACATAATTTTGTTCAAGGGAAGGTCAATCATGTCACCGCAAAAGAAGCTCAAGATATTCAAGATGTAGTGTACAGTATGTTCCTTGTCAACTATCAGCCTGCATCAGTTTTGTTTGATTCCGGAGCTTCACATTCTTTCATAACTACCTAGTATGTTGCCAAGCATGGTTTAACTATGGTTATGATGAAACAACCTATGCTTATTAGCTCTCCTGGAGGAGAATTGAAAGCATAATATATGTGTCATAGGATGAAATTTAAAATAAAGGGGGTAGACTTTTCAGTAAATCTTATAGTCATGGAATCTAAGGGCATAGATGTTATCCTCGGATTGGATTGGTTATCCAAATTTGATGGAGTAATTGAGTGTGACAGAAGAGCGGTCCACCTATCTAGAGGAGATGGAACCAAAGTTGAGTTCGTAGCTACTACCCCAGCAGCAGAGGATTGTTCTCTCGATTTACTTGAAGAAAACCCCATTGATCAGATCAGAGTGGTTCGTGAATTTCTTGATGTTTCCCCGATGAATTGCCAGGTATGCTACCGAATCGAGATATTGAGTTTGTCATTGAATTTATACCCGATACGGCCCCTATAGCTAAAAGGCCATATATAATGTATGTTAATGACCTTGCTGAGTTAAGCAAATCCAAGAACAGTTAGGTAAAGGTTTTATTAGACCAAGTGTGTCACCTTGGGGAGCCCCAATTCTTTTCGTGGATAATAAGGATGATACTCAAAGAAAGTGTGTAGATTACAAAGCGCTCAATGATGTGACCATTAACAACAAGTACTCGTTACCCCGAATTGAGAATTTGTTTGATTAGGTGAGGGAAGCTCAAGTGTTCTCTAAGATTAATCTAAGGTCTGGATATTATCAGTTGAAGATTCGATCAGCAGATGTACCCAAGATTGCCTTCAATACTAATGTGGAATATATGAGTATACTGTTATATCTTTTGGAATGACCAATGCCCCAGCCTATTTCATGAATCTCATGAATAAGGTATTTATGGATTATCTAGAAAAGTTTGTAGTGGTATTCATTGATGATATTCTATTTTTCTCTAGAAGTGAAGAAGAACACGAAGAACATTTGATAATTGTGCTACACACACTCAGAGAGCATCAGCTATATGCCAAGCTTTGCAAGTGTGATTTTTTGTTAGATCAAGTCGCTTTTCTCAGCCATATCATAACCACTAGAGGTGTAGCAGTAGATCCAAGCAAAGTGAAGGATGTGTTGAATTGGTTACCACCTACCAATGTGTCAGAGATCTGAAGTTTCCTCGGTTTAGCAGGATATTATCACCGCTTCATAGAAGGATTCTCTAAGATAGCTCAAAAACTTACCTCTTTGCTATAGAAAAATGTGGTTTTTAAGTGGAGCCCAGCTTGTCAAGCGAATGTGGAAGAATTAAAGAGGAGATTGACTACAGTCCCAGTGCTAGTTCTACAACCCATCAGTAAGAACTTTGATATCTATTGTGATGCTTCGTGACAAAGACTTGTCAAGTCATAGCTTATGTCTAAAGGAGTTAAGGAAGCATGAGGATCATTACCCTACGCATGGCCTGGAATTAGCAGCAGTGGTTCATGCACTGAAAATTTGGAGACACTATCTCATTGGAAAACAGTGTGAGATATACACGGATCACAAGAGTTTGAAATATATATTCACCCAACCATATTTAAACCTTCTTCAACGCTGATGGCTAGAGTTAATCAAGGACTATGATGTCGGAATCCATTATCACCCAGGAAAGGCTAATGTGGTAGCCGATGCTTTGAGTCAAAAGAGTTATTGTAACTTGATGATGGCTCAAGATAGTCAACCCGAATTTTGGAAAGAGTTTGAGAAGCTTATCCTTGGTTTTGTGGCAGATGTAGAAGCTAGTACCATGGAAATTGAGTGCACATTAGAGCAAGATATTCATAACGATCTGCTTGAAGATGAAAAGCTCAAGGAAATAAGGCAGCTTATTAAGGATGATAAACCACCAGGCTTTACAGAAGATAGTCAAGGTATTGTGTAGTTTAGAAACAGAATATGTGTGCTCAATCAGAAGACCATTAAAGAGTTAATTTTAAGGGAAGCTCATGATTCAGCATATTCCATTCACCCCAGAAGCACGAAGATGTATCAAGATCTCAAGGATCGTTATGTGTGATACGGAATGAAAAGAGATACTGCAGAATACATCGCCCTGTGTAATACTTGCCAGAAGGTCAAAGCAGAACATCAGAGACCAGTAGGATTGCTACAACCCTTGAAGATACCTGAGTGGAAATGGGAGGAAATCGGTATGGATTTGATTGTAGGATTACCCTGTACACAAGGAGGATGTGATTCTGTTGGAGCAAGAGTTCATCTTGCCCCAGCAAGTACCGTGATAGTTTCTTCTAAGGAGGAGACTCAAGCTTGGAGATGAAGTTTAAGAGGAAGGAACACCATGACCATATTGATGGTAGAGAAAACGGATGGATCTGGGAGGAGTATCACAGCGTGACTTGGTGTGTTTTCACCTCTGTCTTTCTTCTGTCTAGCTCGTGTCCTTCGCCCAGATGACCATGGCCCCCTATTTATAGGGTCGTGCATAGCTTGGCAGACAAGTTATCATAATGTACAAATATCTGGGACCCGACCGAATTACTGTGCATTATCCCGGATAACTACTTTCTACCCTATTTGGGAGACAAATATCTACCGTAGTAACTACCGTGGTGCCTGCCCCCTGAAGTCGGTGAGCCAGTCGCCAATTGCGGCCCAACACCACGCTGTTAGGGGCGTCAGGATAGCCTCCATTACGTCGGAGTGTCAAAGCGGCATCCGTCAGCCTAGGCTTTTAATGCCGGTCACTTCCTTGTAGGCAAAACACGACCGATACTCCCCTTCCAGCAAATCTTTCCTAAGGCCTGCTGACTCACCTTGTAGCCTTCGGGACGGCGGCCCGTGCAGCCTAAGGTGGCCTCGGGAGGCATGGCTCCGGAGGTGAAGGCTTCAAGAAGCAGGACTCCAGAAGGCCGGGGCTTCAGGAGGCAGAGGCTTCGGGAGACCTTGGTCTTGGGGGGCGGGGGGCTAGGCTTCGGGAGGCCAGGTTTTGGGAGGCGGAGCCTTCGGGAGGCCGAGCCGGCAAAGCCAAGGGAAGGCTTCACAGGTACGAAGAGGCATCCCGAAAGGACCTGATGACTTTGGTGGTCGAGCCTTTAGCTAAGGGTCCAGAGATCAAGGCTCTGGAGGGACCTGGATAGTAATTTTCAACCATTATCCTCAGGTTAGTTTATTTTCCCCAGTAGTACCCCCTCATTCTCGATCCCCGTTGTTTTGGAGGGGGGAGAGGATGCAGAGGAAAACCAACCCCAGCCTGGTATAGTATCAAGGATGCCCGATGGCAATTCCCTGACCATAAGAAGTTTTTTCTTTGGGAACCGTGGGCATCAATGGCGAGGCCCAAGGCTGATGGCATAGTGGTGGTGGCGATATGCCCTAGGGCTTGTTGGAGCTGGCATGCGCGGTGTCGGGACCCCGGGCCAGAGGGGTGTCGATGGATGTAGTGTACTCCGAGGTCTGTGCTGAGACCGATACAGGTTATCCGGATTCCTTCGGTATGGTTTTTCCTGCCTTTTGAGTTTGCCAGAGTAGAGGTTACGTGTAGGATTGGAGGATCCTACGCATTTGCCTCGCAGGATGAGACGTACCACTGTCGTGTTCTAACTAGGCAATGCGGGGGCTCATTTAGGGTCTTGTGCCCACACCCCTGTCACGCGTCGAAAGGAGTTTGGGTTATTAATGTGATGGACGTCCGTGCAAGAAAATGAGGCATTCGTCATGGAACGCCGCCATGTGCGTCTCTTTGGAACCCTCTTTCTCCTGAGGGGCCCAAGGAGGACGCTCGGTGGATAGACTTTTCGAAGATGTTGGCTCGCTCGGGGTATCCCAGGTGTGGTCGAAGGGGATACTTGGGGACCAAGCCCAGGTGGGAACACTCTTGGGTTGGACCACCCAGAACCATTGGAAGGCGGCCTGCTTGGCTGTGGCTTTAGCCGCATCCTCTCCTGAGGCGGTGAGGTCTTCGTCATGTAGAGGCTGGAAGGCCTCTGCTCTGTCTGGAGTTCCTGTACCGACCTAGGGTCCTGGGTTGGCCAAGGTCAGAGGAACACCATCCCACATGGCAGCGGGGCTGAAGCATGCATGCGGTGTGTACCATATGGTTGCATGCTTGCAATGGTGGGTATGGTGGTTTTGGCTAGCCCTTTGGTGGTTTTCCTGGTGGATTCCTACCTCTCTTAGCACTTCTGTAATCAAATCCCCATGGACGGCGCACTGTTCGAGCAAGAGTTCATCTTACCCCAGCAAGTACGGTGAGATTTTCTTCTAAGGAGGAGACTCAAGCTTGGAGATGAAGTTTAAGAGGAGGGAACACCACGACTGTATTGATGGTAGAGAAAATGGGTCGATCTGGGAGGAGTGTCACAGCGTAACTTGGTGTGTTTTCACCTCTATCTTTTTGCTATCTAGATTGTGTCCTTTGCCCAGATCATCATGGCCCCTATTTATAGGGCCATGCGTAGCTTGGCATACAAGTTATCATAATGTACAAGTATCTGGGACCTGACTGGATTACTGGTCCTTATCCCGGATAACTACTTTCTTCCCTATCTAGAAGACAGATATCTACCGGAGTAACTACCGTGGTGCCTGCCCCTGAAGACGGCGAGCTGGTCACCAATTGCGGCCCAGCGCTGCACTGTCAGGGGCGTCAGGATAGCCTCCATTACGGCGGAGTGTCAGAGCAGCGTCCATCAGCCTAGGCTTTTAATACCGGTCACTTCCTTACAGGCAAAGCATGACCGGTGCTCCCCTTCTGATAGAGCTTTCCTAAGGCCTGCTGACTCACCTTGTAGCCTTCAGGACGGTGGCCCGAGCAGCCCGAGGCGGGGGCCTCAGGAGGCATGGCTCTTGGAGGTGAAGGCTTCGGGAAGCAGGACTCTAGAAGGCCAGGGCTTTAGGAGGTCGAGGCTTCGAGAGACCTCGGTCTCGGGGGGGGGGGCTTCGGGAGGCTGGGTTTCGGGAGGCCGAGCTGGCTAAGCCAAGGGAAGGCTTCGCAGGTATGAAGAGGCACTTCGGAGGGACTTGATTAGTGGACATGTGCAGTGATGATGGTGAACTTGATATAGTAACTGCGAAAGAATGGTAGGATGGTAATGGTAAGTGTATTCAATGGTAAATGCAGTGGGCTTGTGGATACGTTCCAAGTAGGTAGGTTCTCTTGGTTAGGTTGGTTGTGACATCTATTTTCCCTCCCCCTTGCTCTACGATGGTTATCTCCCTGTTGAGTAGTCTTTGCCCAAGTGTGATATGTAAGGACCGGCTCGTGGAGCGACAACCTAAGAAATATTGTACCAAACACGAGACCGATATGGGTAAGGTTTAGTACCAGGACCTAATTGATGGACAATGCTTCATAGTGATTCTTCTGGTGGCACACCACTAGCGTGTGTTAAGTGCCTTGCAAACACGGCAACATGGATATCACGACTTGTGGCAAAAAGTTGGATAACCTCTACAGAGTGTAAAACTTTTATAACAGTTGTGCCCGCGGTTATGGCAGACTTGGATCCTCACATGATTAAATGGGTTTGGTTTGGTCATGGTTATGGTTATTGTGATGGATATGGTTTGCAAGATGGTTAGTTTTGCGTGAAGTCTAATGGTTGGATTAATTGGGATACATTCACTTAATAATTATTCAATGCTTTTAAAGTTCAATTGTTTTCTTTACTCATATTTACGCAAATATACCTTGTGTTAGCCTATCCTAGATTTAAGTCTACATATCATTATTCTCCAGTACACTTGTTGAGCGCGTCATGTGCTCACACTTGCTATTTTTCCTATGCCATGCGACATGTGTGGTGCTGCTCAGTGAGTGAAGATGTTGAAGACTATCAAGATGAGGTTGAGACATTCTAGGCACGTGTCTCTCGGTCGGTTGCCTGCGGTGTTGTTGGGCACTAGTGCTTCTGTTTCGCTACAGATATCTTCATAAAAGACAATATATGTCAATTGCTGCAAGAGTTAATGCTTATTTAATAAAAGTATTGTTTTTGTTACTTCTCCTATGACGTCCTTATGTGTGTTGAACATCCTGGACACACATAAGCCGTATCTAGTTTTGTCTGTTAAAACCAGAAGGACCACCTGCCTTCGCTGAAGCTCGTATTGCCATCATCGTCGCCGTTTGACCACCAGAGCACTGCCGTCAACAAAGATCCGAGCTACTCCGACACCTCTCCCATCACCAAGCACCTTCCTGTGCCTCATTGTGCTCGGTAAGCATCCAGATCAATTCACCGTTAGCTTCTGGTCGTGTACCGTCGCTTGTCATTGCCGCCGACAAGCCAAAGCAATGTGCCAGCGAACATCCAGAGAGTTCACCACCACGATCCCCTCGGCACCAACGTGCCTCGCCTCCCCAATCGGTCAATCCCTCCCAAGTCGTCAGATCTATAGCTGACCGCATAGATTAGATCTAAACTTACCCCTTCGCCGGCCAATCATAGCGTGTCGCATGTCGCCTCTTTAACCCAGTCAGCATGCCAGCCCAGTCAGCCGCCACGCCAACAATGCCACCTCGCCTGTGTTTGCCGACGTGTCAGCCCAGTCATGCCCATTCAATGCCTATGCATAAAAAGATGATTTTTCAGTATAAAAATAATACCAAAATAATTCTATTAATTGGTAATTTTGCAATGAACCCCTAAACTTTCCTATTTTCATATAAAAGCCCCTATCTTTTTACACTTTAGTCACTTATCTTTTCTATATTACAAATAGGCCCCTCTGTTTTTACAAAAAGGTCCCTAACTTTCTATTTATTTCAAATTAAGTTCTTTTCTTTTTCAGATTAAACCCTAAACTTGTTTTTAGAGTAACTTTGTCGTCCTAGCTCTATTTTAAGCAATTCTTGCACTATTGGATTCATGTTTCAAAGCTCTATATTTTTAGATAGGTTTTTTCTTGTTGTTCTTCTATTTTCTATACTGTTCTTAGTATTTTTTTTTGTGTGCTTTGCTGATAATCAAGCGATTAGACAGCAACGCCCCAGATCAGTTTGAGGAATATCGAGACCAAGAACTAGAGTACACTGAGCAGTAGCATGGAGAAGGTAAGTGTCCTTGATCATCTTGTACCTATGTTTTAAATATTTTGTTTTACAAAATTACATGCAATGTCTATCAACTTGATGAGTTGTCACCTATGTTAGAGTTTACCTAGTTTTTCCTTTACATTCCTTGAAGCCTAAGTGGTAGTTGATATGAGTCTCTTGGGTAGAATTGCTTAGCCATGCTTTTGGGATGTTGGAAAGTGTCATATACATGTTTAGTGGACATCTGCAATGGTCATGATGAACTTTTTTTAGTTACATGGAACCCTAGGACTTGGGCAATGAGTTGGTTTGATAATGGTGGTGCATATGGTGGGCTTGTGGATATGTTCCAAGAAAATGTGTTAGGTTTTGTTGGTTGGTTATTTCCCTATTGAATAGTCTTTGCCCAAGTGTCACATATAAGGACCGGTTCGTGGAGAGACAACCTAAGAAATACCGTTCAAACATGAGGCCGATATGGGTAAGGATTAGCATATCAATTAGACGCCTGGTAGCCATTCGTTGGAGTACCAGGACCTAATTGATGGACCATGTTTTATTGTTATCTCCTGCCAACACACCACTAGTGTGTGTTAAGTATTTGCACAACACGGCAACATAGATATCATAACTCATGGCTAAAAGTTGGACAACCTCTGCAGAGTGTAAAACTATTATAACAGCCATATCTATGGTTATGAGAGACTTAGATCCTCACATGATTAGTTGGTCATGGTAATGGTTTGGCTATAGGTTGATGATACAGGTGATGGTTGGATGGTTATGGTTTGTAAGGTGGTTAGTCTTGGGTAATGTCTAGTTGTTGGGTTGTTGGGTTATATTCACTTAACAACTACTTAATGCTTTTGAATTATATTACCGTTTTCTTTACTCGCATTTACGCAAATATACCATATGTTGGCCTATTCTTGTTGTAAGACTATTGTCGGTGTATCAGGAACCGGGGGTCCCCAAATCCCGAGGCCAGGCCAGCAATCCGCCACATGGCGCCATCCTGCGGAATCTCCCCCTCAAGGTGAAAAAGATCAGGTCCTGGGAGAGGGCGCTCGGGGCCACAGTCGGTGGTCCCCGAGTACCCCAGTTCCCCGATGATCCACGAAGTCTAAGTGCCGGGAAGAAAGTGCTCGGGAAGGTGTGCGGTGACCCCCGAGCACCCGAGTCCCCCAACGGTCATGAAAGCTAAGTACCGGGAGAAACGTGCTTGGGGCCGCGAGCGGTGGCCCCCTGGGCACCCAAGTATCCCGAGGACCCACTGAAGGAAGTTCCGGGAGAGAGTGCTCGAGGCTGCGTGCAGCAGCCCCCTAGCACTCGGTTCCCTGAGGAGCCGTACAAGTGTGCCCGGGAGAGAGTGCTCGGGAAGGTGGACAGTACCCCCGAGCACTCGGTTCCCCGAGGACAAGGAAGGGCATTCTCGGGAGAGAGAGCTCGGGGAGGTGTATAGTGACCCCCGAGCACTCGGTTCCCCGACAACCCAGAGAGCCCCCTGACAGTGGCCCCTGAGGGGCCCACCGATAAGGTGTCAGCTAGTCAAAGGCCCAAGGCCGCATTTAAAGAGCGTGCATGGCCTGTCACCTCCAACTGCTCCTGTCGCGCTCGGTGTCAGTTCTTGCCACGTTCTGGCAGGAGGGTGTGGGGTCATTGAATGCACGGGTTCCATCCCGTGCCATCCGGCCCATCTCGGGATAACGTCATAAGGACCGAGGCGTTCCGTCTGCCGCGCTGCTGTGGCAGGGGAACAAGACAGGGCGGGCACGCCGGGCCGCTCTGCGGCTGCCCGGTGGGCCCTCTCCACGGCGCCCGTTGCCAGTGCATTTATGGTGACGGACGACCGGGCGTGGGAAGCATTTTCCACCCCCGGTCAATTCGCCCAGAGGAAATGATGGCCCCCCTCCCGTTCGGGGCACGCTGCTGCCGACGGGTATTTAAGGCAGCCGTCGTCACAGAAGAGAGGGTGGGTAGAGAAAAAAGACAAGCTTCGGAAGAGGGAAACAATTGCTCATAAACAGAGAAGAGAAGATCACAGGCCGAAGAACAAAGAGCCCCAGGCTCTAAGATAGATAAACATTTTTGTAACCAGCAACATCCTTGATGGACTTTCTCAAGGCATTTATAGTATCCATACAGGAGTAGGGTGTTACGCCCCTGTGCGGCCCGAACCTGTCTAAACACCCGCGCATTTACTCCTTTCCGCATTAGATCGTTCCACCCCACCGGCCATCGCATTCATACCCATTTATTTCTCTGGCGAACATATTCAAGATCACCCCCCCCCCGCTAAATCTCTAAAAAGGGGTCCCCCAGGATCCCTGCGACAAGAGTTCACCCTCCGACAATTGGCACGCCAGGTAGGGGGGAAGCATCCCTGAATTTGCTTGCCTGTTTCCTTCTGCAGAGAAAATGGCCGATGGTCATCGCCTCCAGCGTTCTGGCTCCAGCTCCAGCGGGGAAATGCAGCCCCTCGCACCGGAGCGCCGCCCCCATGGCCACTTCCAGAACCCAGGTCCTCCGCTTACACCTCAATGAGTGGAGGGGCATCGAAGACACGCGCGTCACTCTCGAGCGCCAGCGGGAGACCCGGCAGGAGGCTGAAGCTGAGGACCAGGCTTCCTCCTTGCCGGCCCATGTTCACCGGGGCTCCCCGGCTCGCCGGCGTTCACCGCCCAAGGGTGCTGCCCGCGTCGCAAGGTACGGCACTGGGTGTTGTGCCTTCGCCAGTGAGCTCCGCCGGGTCAAATGGCCCACCAAGTTCCGCCCTGAGCTGCCAGAGAAGTACGACGGGTCCATCGACCCTGTCGAGTTCCTCCAGATATACACCACCGCTGTCCAGGCGGATGGTGGCAGCGAAAAGGTGATGGCTAATTACTTTCATGTTGCATTGAGGGGCTCTGCCCGCTCTTGGCTTATGAACTTACACCCAGGATCTATCAGCTCCTGGGATGATCTTTGCCACTAGTTCGTGGCTAATTTTCAGGGTACATTCACGCGCCCCGGCCTGGAGTGCGAGCTCCATGCCGTCAAGCAACAGGAGGGGGAGACGCTGCGACGCTTTATTCAGCGCTTCAGCCAGGTCTGCAACACCCTCCCACAGATAACCCCCCACGCTGTCATTGTCGCTTTCCGGTAGGGCGTCCGCGACGAGTAGATGCTCGAGAAGCTAGGCACGCACGAGGTTGAGACCACCGCGGAACTTTTCGCGCTGGCTGACAAGTGCGCTAAGGCGGCGGAAGCTCGGGCTTGGCACGTTTCGCGCCCTGAGCACCCCGCCGCCGATCAACCATGTCCTTCCCGCTCCGACAGGCGGAAAAAAAATAGAGAAGGAGGTGCGAGGCTGTCCCCGTCGAGCCAGCCCAGGGCCCCGCCCATGGGCCAGCCCAGGAACCCGACCACCAGCAAGCACGCCGGGCGGCCACCGACAGACGGCCTGCGCCCGCGAGAGCCCCGGCCCAAGCCCCTCCTAGGGCTCCGGCTCCCGCCAGGGCTCCCGCTCCGGCAAGGGCCCCCGCTCCAGTGGGGCCCGAGCCGGGGAAGTGGTGTCTGATCCACCAGACCAGATGGCATGATCTCACAGAGTGCCACACGGTCAAGGCCCTCGTCGAGCAGCGCCAAAGGGACCGTGACGAGCTCCGTGGGGGTGGCGACGATGAAGCCCTCCTCCCGCCGCAGTGGCAAAACCATGCGGCGTGAGGTGCGCTCGGCGACCCCGAGTGAAGAGGCCGTAAGGCCTGTAAAGTGGTCAGACGCACCGATCACGTTCAGCTTGGCCAACCACCCCGCCAGTACTGCAGGCGTGGGGCGACTACCCCTGGGAGTGTCCCCCACCATCCGCAACGTGAAGGTCAGCAGGGTGCTGATCGATGGGGGTGCAGGCCTTAACCTCCTCTCCAAGGAGGCTTTCAAGAAGCTGTAGGTGCCCTCCAGGCGCCTAAAGCCGTCGCTCCCGTTTTACGGGGTGATGCCCGGGCACTCCCTGCCCCTCGGGCAGGTCGAGTTGCCCGTGACATTCCGGAGCCGGGACAACTTCTGGACGGAGAACGTCATCTTTGACGTCGTGGAGCTCCCCCTCCCCTACAACGCCATCCTCGGGCGCCCGGCACTCGCTCGGTTCATGGTGGTTATGCACTACGCGTACCTCACGGTCAAGATGCCGGGCCCAGCGGGCCCCATCTCCGTGTCCGCCGAGACCAGCAGCGCCGTCTCCTGCGCCGAACAGTTATACTTGGCCTTGGTCTCAGCCCGAGCCGAGGTCGAAGGTCGTCCAGGGGGCCCGGGACCCTCTACATCCAAACCTCGACTCACTGCCGATGCCTCCGTTCCTACGAAGTAGGTGGTGGTGGGCGAAGGCGCCTCCCAGGTCATCCGAATCGGCGGTGACTTGGGCGGCAAATAGGAAAGCGTGCTCATCGCCTTCCTCCGGGCTAACATCGACTTGTTTGCTTGGCAGCCGTCCGATATGCCCGGGATCCCTAGGGAGGTGATCGAGCACCACCTGGCTGTGCGCCCGGACGCACGCCCGGTGAAGCAGAAGGTCCGGCGGCAGGCGCCCGAGCGCCAGGAGTTCATCCGGGAGCAAGTCAGCAAGCTCCTTGATGCTGGATTTATCCGAGAGGTCCTCCACCCCGAGTGGCTAGCAAACCCAGTTATCGTCCCGAAGGCCGACGGCAAGCTCCGCATGTGCGTGGACTACACCGATCTAAACAAGGCTTGCCCCAAAGATCTTTTTCCTTTGCCCCGCATAGATCAAATTGTAGACGTGACAGCGGGATGTGATCTTTTGTGTTTTTTATATGCAAACTCTGGTTATCACCAGATTCGCTTGGCCATAGAGGATGAAGAAAAAACTGCTTTTACCACTCCGGTGGGTACTTATTGCTATGTGTCGATGCCTTTTGGTTTACGCAACATTGGGTCTTCTTTCCAGCGCGCTATCTGCATCACCATTGATTCGAAGGTTGGCCGCAACGTTGAGGCCTACATCGACGATCTCGTGGTCAAATCCCGAGACCGCGCCACCCTGCTCGAAGATCTTGCCGAGACTTTCAATAGTCTCCGGACGACCCGCTTCAAGCTCAACCCCGAGAAGTGCGTCTTTGGGGTACCTGCGGGCAAGCTCCTCGGTTTCTTGGTTTCCAGCCGAGGGATCGAGGCCAATCTAGAGAAGATCCGGGCCATCGAGCAGATGCGACCCCCGGCTCGACTCAAGGAGGTTCAGCGTCTCACCGGCTGCATGGCGGCCCTCGGGCGCTTCATCTCCAAACTTGGGGAGCGAGGACTCCCCCTCTTCAAGCTTCTGAAGAAGACCGGTCATTTCGATTGGACGCCGGAGGCCGAGTAGGCCTTCCGCGATCTGAAGAAGTATCTCACCTCCCCACCCGTGCTGGTGGCCCCGTCCGAAGGTGAGCCACTACTGCTCCATGTGTCGACCACTCCTCAGGTCGTGAGCATGGTGCTGGTGGTGGAGCGCGATGAGTGCACGGGGTCAGGTGCTGGGTCCCAGCTCCCGACCGCCCCCGAGCACTCCCCCATCCTCGCGGCTCCCCCTGAGCAGGGGGTCGAGCCCGAGCACTCGGCTCCCCCCAAGCAGGAGGTCGAGCCCGAGCACTTGGCTCCCCCCGAGCAGGGGGTCGAGCCCGAGCACTTGGCTCCTCCCGACCAAGGAGTAGAGCCCGAGCACCCGGTCAGCCCCGACCACGTCGCCGAGCCCGGGGGCTGTAGCAGGCCCTCGGGTGAAGCCGCAATCCAGGCCCGCCAGGTACAGTGACCGGTGTACTTCATCAGTGAAGTCCTCCGGGAGGCCAAGACAAGGTACCCCCAGGCTTAGAAGCTGCTCTACGCCGTGCTCATCGCTTCCCGGAAGCTGCGCCACTACTTCCAGGCGCACAAGGTCTCGGTGGTTACCACGTACCCACTAGGGCCCATCCTCCGGAACCGATAAGGCACCAGGCATGTAGTCAAGTGGGCGGTGAAACTGGCGGAGTTCGACCTGCACTTTGTCAGCCGCCAGGCGATCAAAAGCCAGGCGCTCTCTGACTTCGTGGCAGAGTGGACGCCCGTCCCTGAGGTCGTCCAAGAAGAAATCTTCACATATCCCGGGCACGATGCGCCCGGGTTCTGGATTATGCATTTCGACGGTTCCCTCATGTTGAAAGGCACGGGGGCCAGAATGGTTCTCACCTCCCCAACGGGTGAAGAACTCTGGTACATCGTGCAGCTGCAGTTCCGCGCATCCAACAACATAGCGGAATATGAGGGCCTCATCGCCGGCCTCCGAGCCGCGGTGGGCCTCGGGATCCGTTGCCTCCTGGTCAAAGGAGACTCCCAGCTGGTGGTCAACCAGGTATCGAAAGAGTACCAGTGCACGGATCCTCAAATGGCGGCGTATGTGGCGGTAGTCAGCAAGCTGGAGAAGCGCTTCGACAGCCTGGAGCTGCGGTACATCCCTCGCCACGACAACGCTCTGGCCGATGACCTCTCCCGCCTGGCCTCCTCTCGTGCGCGTGTCCCTACCGGAGTCTTTGAAGAAAGACTCACAAGGCCTCTTGTCCTGCCTGCCGAACCGGACGAAGGGGAAACCTCGAGCTCAATTCAGGGGACCCCGGCGGCGCCCTAAGTGGGAAGCCCCGATAGGGTGCCACCGTCCAGCGAGTGCGCTGCGCTTGCTGATTGTTCTCAAGATGCCTCGTGGATGGACGAGATCCGAGGTTACTTGAAGGAAAAGTTCCTCCCCGGGGATGAGGCTTCTGTCGAAAGAGTTGCTCGGCGGTCCAAACGCTATGCCATAGTAGATGGGGATCTCTACCGGTGTAGCGCAGGTGGCATCCTCCTGAAATGCATCACCCGGGCAGAAGGCGGTGAGCTTCTCGCTGAGGTCCACGAGGGCGAGTACGGTGGCCATGCATCGTTCCGCACGTTGGTCGGGAAGCCTTCCGGGAAGGTTTCTACTGGCCTACAGCCCTCCAGGATGCTTCCGAGCTGGTCCGGCGCTGCAGGGCATGCCAGTTCCACGCAAAGTAGATTCACCAGCCAGCTCAGGCTCTTCAAAATATCCCCCTGTCATGGCCTTTCGCGGTCTGGGGGCTGGACATTCTGGGTCCATTCCCCCGAGCAATCGGGGGCTATGAGTACCTCTACGTCGCCATCGACAAATTCACCAAGTGGCCGGAGGCGGTTCCAGTCGTCAAGGTGACCAAGAACACGGCGCTCCAGTTTATCCGCGGTATCACAAGTCACTTTGGTGTCCCAAACCGGATCATCACTGACAATGGCACTCAGTTCACAAGTGCCCTGTTCGGGGACTACTGCGAAGACCTCGGCATCAAGCTCTGCTTCGCCTCTGTCGCTCATCCTCGGAGCAATGGGCAGGTCGAGCGCGCCAATGTGGAGATACTGAAGGGGCTCAAAACCCGGATCTACAACGTGCTCACAAAGCACGGGAAAGGGTGGATCGACGAGCTGCCTGCCGTGCTATGGGCCAACCGGACCACGCCAAGTCGGCTACCGGGGAGACTCCTTTCTTCCTTGTGTATGGCGCTGAGGCGGTCCTCCCCTCTGAGCTCACTCTAGACTCCCCTCGGGTGCATGCCTACTCTGAAGGCGAACAGGAGCAGCAAAGGCGCGACGATGTCGACTATTTGGAAGAGCGTCGGCAGTGTGCCGCCATCCGGGCAGCCCGCTACCAGCAAAGCTTGCGGCGCTACCATCAGCGTCACGTCTGGGCCCGGTCTCTCGAGGTGGGGGATCTACTTCTCTGACGCATCCAATCACGCGAAGGAAGGAATAAACTGTCCCCTATGTGGGAAGGCCCCTTTACCGTGATCAGTGTCCCTCGAGAAGGCTCCTTCCGGTTGGCTGCAGAAGATGGGCAACTGCTCCCCAACCCATGGAACATCGAGCACCTGCACAAGTTCTTCCGGTAGATGGCCATGTTTGCAGGCTCAGGTCAACCAGGCCGGGGGATTCCCCCCGCCCAAGTTGATCGGGGGATACCACTAGCTGGGTAAGTCACCCAACCTTGTAAAAAAAATTGTCAATACAATATGTATGTCAATGTGCAATCCTTATGTCAAATTTCATTTTTCTGGATTCCATATGTTTAATCTGTCTGGTGAGATGCTCGATTGTTGTCACGGCCCAGAGTTTCTAAAACATGTAGTTAAGTGCTAATGGGTGTCATTAGCATCATTTGTTTGGTTTTGAGCAATTTTAGGCATTTCAATTTTCAATTAAACAAATTGTAAAAATCAATATTAGTTGATGCGTTGTCAAGCAACTCACCATATTGCTATACAACATAGGGCTGGAAATAATTTTAGAAATTAATAGATGTCAGGAGGAGAATATAAATGAATTTTCCCAAATTTTTGGGAATTGTTTTAAAGGCATAAAAATCAAAACAAGTTAGAAAAGCTTGCCTCTTTAGAGAATTTTCATTTGAATTTGGTGCAAGCTTTTTGGGTCAAACAAGGTAAAATGGATTGTTCATGATTTATAGAAGCCAACAAAATTTGTTCCACAATTTTTAGACCACAGTAAGACCTCCACCTTGATAACCAAAGTAGTGAAGATATTTTTTTTGCCTGGCGGTCACTGTTCGTCGGCCCCACCTGTCATCCCCTTCGATCAGACAGCCTCTGCTCCCCCATCTCCCGCTCTCACAGAGCAAGGCGGTGCCGCAATCCTTGACTTCGGTGGCCATCTCCACGTTGCCGGCCAAAAGATCGGCCCAGGCCTTATCTCCTCCTTCGCCTCTGCTATATATCTCTCTCTCCCTCGCTTGCTCTTCCTGTCGCCCAGTGCACCACAGCGCCGAGCTGCATTGCGCCGCGCCGCTGGCCAAGTCCAACGCGCCACCGGCAAGCTCCCTCGAGCCCGAGCCCAGTGGAGCCGCAGGGAAGAGCGCCCCGAGCTCCTCCGCCGTTTCCCCTCCTTCCCCGGCCGTTTCCCGCAAGGATTGGAGCCATCCACGCCTTCTTCCCCAACGGCGGCAGCCGAACTCCGCCGCCCTTTGTCGAACCGCCCTGCTGCACGGTGAGTTTCCCTGTGTTCCTGTACACCTTATGCGCGCGCTGTTTTCCTCCCGTCCCGTCACCGGCGCGTGTGTCCGCGATGACCGAGCCGCCGCCGCCTCCCCGCGCGTGCCGCCAGCCGTGCCGTCGTCGAGCTCGTCGGCTGGCAAACGCGCCGTTAGGTCCACGTGCTTGCGTAGATCACGTAGGGTGCTCGATTAGGATTATTGCACCGCCGTTTGCTGACGGCGAGGCAAAGCCGTGCCGCCGCCGTGAAGTCCCGCTGTTCGCCGCCGCTCGCCGTGCTCCGGCCGTCGCCGGCGTTGACGTGTGCCCCCACCGTGACCGCGTGCTCGCGCTAGTGTTGTTTTCTCCCTCGGCCGAGCCGTGCAGGCTGCCGCTCGCCGCCGGCAGCCACCGCAAGGGCCACCGGCCGTCCTCCAGTTGCGCGCGCGTAGCTGCCATGGCCGATTTTGACTTCGGTCAAGGGAGCCGGCCCCACCGGTCAGTAACTGGGGCTGGAACGGTGCCGGTAGAAAAAGGTGTGGGCTCATTTGAATATTAGAGAAAATCGGAAATTGCGAAATGAATATCTGTTGAGTTGATAAATCGGCTGAAAACTTGAAAAATGCATAGGAAATTTTGTGGAGCTCCAAAATTCATGAAACCAATTTTGTTGGTTTTGTTGTAACATAATATATCCATTAAAAATACCAGTGGCCATGAAATGTGTGCTGTGAATTATTGAGTTAATGAAATATATCTAGGCTTTGATAATTCATAGTTAAAGTTTGGTATTTCCAAAATTGATGAATCTAATTTTGTTGGCCTTGTATTATCATACTCTGCACATGAAAAATACTAGGTGTGGTGAAATGTATAATTACATTTGTTCAATTAATGAAATGTGTTTAATCTTCAATAATTCTTAAACAATTTTTGAGAAGTCCAAAATTGGTAAATCCAATTTTGTCAATCTTGTTAAATTATGCCATGTTCTTTAAAAGTGCTAGGGTTTATGAAATGCTTACTGAGGATTAATGAGTTGTCAAAATGGTTTTAATTTTTAAGCCTTTTCATATTTGGTTGGTCCATAAATCGAGTTGTGTAAATCCTATTAGTGGGTTCCCTATTCACTTAGAAGAGTTACCCTCGTGTTAAGTGTAGTTAGTTTTCTTTTAGACTTAAGCTTAGAGTTTAGCTTAATCCATCTAGGAAGTTGTTAAATGCTAAACAGTAGTTCAGATAAGGAAATCCTTAAGGCTTTTAACTCATGGCATAAGTGCATTGCATCTCCACTGTTGTCTTACAGTGAAGCATCTTTCATTACATGTCATTCATATTCATTACATTGCATGCGTGTTTCTTTTAGGGAACTTCGACCCGGCGAACGAGGCGAACGAGGCTGTCCCCGGAGGTTCCCGCAGTGGTGATTGTGACTCGGGTAGCTGTGAGCAGCAGCTAGGGCAGCAAGGCAAGCATCTATCATATTGCACCGTATCTACTTGAAAATCTAATATGTTATCTACGCTTATGTATACATTGCATGTGTCGGGTACCGAGTTGGGTAGAACCTATGCCGATGCATTATCCCATTTCGGTCACGTTTCATGTGTTGTTCCTAGGAGCCTAGTGGTGTCATCGAGGTCTAATGATAGTTCGCTATGCTTAGTGGAACTTAGGCTTTCCGGTAGAAGTCGACAACGGCGTCCACCGTTGTCGCGAGCCTAGGGCTTATTACTTGTTCACACTTGTGGTTGTGTTAAGGATGAGTCGGTTTGGTGAGTGGTGAGTTGAGACGAGGTGCGGGCGGTGTTAGGGGTGTCATCTGCTCACGAGGAGTCCTCAGGCAGTTCGGGGAGGGGACCCGGACACCGTAGACCGCTTGTACCGGTTAAGCACCGATCGTCGGTGTAGTCGGCTTTAGCACTTACCTTACTCACCACATGCTGATATAATGGTAGGCGAGCCGATTACCTTCGCAGACGTGGTCATGTGGGCCTCGTCATAGACGGTGTGAGTCCGGTTTGAGTCCGGGCTTTTAGCGGTATTAGTTTGCTCGGGGAGTAATTCTAATACCGCCGTGCCGAGCTATGGTTGATCCACATGGTTGGGCCTGGTTGGGAAAGGTTGTCACGGGTACCCCCTTGTGTGCATCTTAGCGGGTGGCACAAGCCGTATGGTCCCTGTGTCATGTGGGTCCAGGAGTATCCCCTTGCAGGGTGTATAATCAGTTCGAACTGCCGCACTCTCGGTCATGAGCATCGCTATCGCTTATCTCCACCGAGCAACCATGTTTTGGTCGTAGAGTTCCGATGTGGGTTGTGGCATGGTTGGTTTGGGGTGGTATGTTCGGTATGTGGTCGGTGGTTTGGTGGTAATGGTTTACTTTATTACATTTGTTGTCTATATATCTGTTCTGATCAGTTGGTTGGCAGGGTTTGAGTGGGTGGTCGGTTAAGTCAGTTGCTTACACCTAGAGTCTAGGTTGCTTACCGCTTAATGAACTTAAACATGTCTTAATCCTTGCTACAGCTTTAAATGCATGATCCTTGGAGTTGAGAATATATATACTCATACTGTGTAAGACTTGCTAGTACCTTCGTACTAAGGGGTGCTGCCCTTAAGTTGTTTTCAGGCTCTCAGGTTGGCGAGGAAGAGGCTGTGTTCGGCTACTTTGTGCCTGCCGATCAGGGTGGCGGGCAGGAGTAGCACCTTCTACTCCGAACTCCGGCGCTTTTGGTATGGAGCCTAAGGGCATACGGCTCCATACTCTTTTGTTGTATAGGTTTATCTTCCGCTGCGTAGTTGTTGTTGTTCCTCTTTTGTTGTAAATTGTGGAAGCAGTTGCATGTTTAATAATTGTAATCCAGTTTAATTATTTGCTCTCTATTAAACTGTGTTGTGATATTTGAGTTGGAAGGCATGTGGTCCGATCCTGGGCACAAAACACGTGCCGGGACTACCGGAATGATATTCTGGTTAATCGTCGAGGTTGTGATCATGAATAATGATCCTCCTGATGATTAGTTAGAATACTGTTTGGACGGTTCCTCACAATTGTGCAAGAGAAATTCGCTTTCTCTTTTTCCCCGTTGATAAAAGAATCCCGATCGGTATGCGTGCGGGCAGTTGCCGCTGACTTACGTCTGTTGTGGTAGGCTGTGGTGTTTGGTGTCGTGACAGTCTCCCGGGCACTACCGAGCCCCTGGGGTTCTCGGGTAATCCTATCGCTCGAGCCGCTCGAGTAGTCCGGAGCCTAGGCCCCAGAGGCGAGCTGTCGGTGCTCGGTCTGGTCTGTCACATCTGGGCGCCACCGAATCATAGGACCTCTGGGTTATGCCTCTGCCTGCTCTTGTCCGCCGATCTGGGCATTCAAGAGGTCTCGGGTCGAAAATGAGAGCAATCCATAATAAGTACCGCACTAACAGAGCGCACCAAGAAAAGAATTTCTTTATTTTTCTCAAGTCACAGATTGACAATCAAAAGCAAAAGTAGCTCAACCGCGAGGGCCTCGGTGCCTAGGTCGCTGCTCGGCCATAAAGGTCCTCGGGTGGTCCTACTGCTCAGGCATGAGTGGTCGGGATCACCTGATCTGGGCCCCCTTGCGCCCCACAATGCTCGGGCGCCCTAGCCGTGGGAACCAAGCTTCCCGAGCATCCCGAGCTCGGAGCGCATTCCCCTCCTAGATCGGTTGGCCGAAAAGCTGACAGCTGTCCGGTGAGTGGTTAAATTCATACGAATTTACATTCAGTAATATGTTGTTCCCGAGTCGTCCTCGGGGGCCCTCGTACTCTAATCTGTTCGGCGAGATGGTCTCCTCGCGCATAAAACCCTGCCACGTGTCCACTTTTTCCTAGAACGATAGAACGAATAGTAGGAAGGTGTACCGTACGTACAACAATGTCTGACCAAAGTCTTTCATGGTGGTCGTGGTGTTCGGTCCGCTTAAAAGGCCCCGGGCACTACCGCGCCTCTGGGGTTCTCGGGTTTTCTCACGGCTCGAGCTGCTCGAGCGGTCGGGAGCCTAGACCCTGGGGGCGGGCTATCGGTGCTCGGTCTGGTCCATCATAGCCTGGGCACCACCAAACCGTGGGGACTCTTGGTCGCATTCCCGCCCGTACGTGTCTCCAGCCTACTTGTTTGAGTGGTCGCAGAGTGGGAAAGTGTTCACTGGTCATGGCGTGCTCCATGCTGGATCGATCTATCTCCCGAGCAAGGAAGTTCGTGCCGTTGTCTTTTGACTTAGCTGTTGCGGACTCGCGAGGGCTCGGGGGCTGAACGCGCCGAAGGCCTCACCGCTCGGGCGATGAGTGGTCGGGGCGATTTCGTTCTCGGGGAAGGAAAGGTCGGGCTCGGTCCGACTGAGAACTCCTCGGGGCATCAAGTGAAAACAGCAGAAACTTCATCAAGCACTCAGAAGAATACTGGAGTTGCGACCCCAAAGAAAGGCTTCCATTATATTCAAAAAAAAGGACAGCTATTCTGAGGGATCACTCCCATATTTACATCAAGACAAAGAAAAAGAAAAACTACAAAAGCCTACTCTAAGTCGGAGCCCTCGCCGCTCCTCCCCGGGTCTGGAGTCAGCGACGCCTCTCGCGCAAAGCAGGCCGCCACCTCGGCGGCGGCGCCCCGAACCGCCTCCCGGGCGGCCTCCTCCTCGGCTTCGACCACCCCTTCCCGAGTTGGTTCCAGTGGGAAGTTCGGGTCCCGGCTTCGATAGCAGGCCAGGACATGTTCGGCCACTGCATGGGCCAAGCCACGCCCTTCCCGGGTGGCAAGCTCCTGGACGGCCTGGGGTAGCGTCTCAAGGCGCTGGCTGAACCTCTGAAAGCCAAGGGCAACCTGGCCAAGGCCCGTCCCGTTCGCCTCCACGTGGACTCGCCCGAGCCCAGCCACCCTCATGGACCTCTGCGTCTGCCGGAGGATGTCTTCCATCATCCGCTTCATGCTGGCCTGTTCAGTCTTGGCGGCCTCGAGCTCCTCCGTCGCGCTCTGCAGCCGCTCCTCGAGGCCCTATCCCCCGGCCGCGCCGGACGCCTGGGCTTCAGCCTGCTTCACCCGCTCCGCAAGGGCGGAGAGGGCCTGCTCGCGGGTGGTCAGCTCGGACTCCCACTTGGCGGCCCACTCCTTCCGAGCGGCCGAGGCCAGCACCGCCTCAGCAGCCTCCATCTCCTGGAGGATCAGCAGTTCCTCCCGGGCTTCCAGGTCCGCCATCGTGATGCTGACGTCGGTCTCCCTGATCACGATGTCCTCCTCCCAGTGTTGGAGTTCGGTGCGGACCTGGTCAGCCTCGCCTTTCAGGCGGGCCAATACAGCCTGGGAGGCTTTCGCCATCCTCTCGCGGGCCAGGACCGCCTCTTCTCGCGCCTGCGCCTGCCTCTCCCTGGCGAGTGCCTCGGCAGCCTGTTGCTGTGACACCTCAGCCAGGTGGGCGACTTCTTCCAGTTCCCGTGCGGCCTCCGTGCGGGTGCCCTCTAGGGCCTTCCGCTCCTCCTCCAGAACGCGCCACTCGCCCTCGTTGGCGACGCGCGCCGTGGCGACGCGGACCTCAAAAAGGCGCCAGCCCGCGACAAGCTGCTCCCTCTCCACAGCAAGGGCGGCGCGGTTCACCTCAAGCTGCGTCATCTCCCCCGCCACGGCCGCCTCCGGCCACCCGATCACCTCCCGGGCGCTTCCCAGCATGACTGGGAGGGGATCGACGGGCTGGCTGGGCGACAGCTGAGTGCTGGGTCCCCTGCAAGCCTCCTCCGAGGGGCTCGGGTCCCCGAAAATTGCCATGCAGGCACCGCCCATGACGAGGTCGACCGCCCCACACTCGACGCGCTCGGGGCGGACTCAGCCGGCGCCGGCTGCTCGGGCACGGCCGCTGCCACCCGCTCAGGGCTGGGTGGCGCCTGTGTTTCCATCTCGGCCGGCGCGCTCGGCTCGGGGGCTGGAGCTGGCCTCGGTGCCTCCGGCCGTCCTTGGTCTCCGGCGGTGCCCGCCAGCGGCCTGCAGAAGAAAAATGAAGGTTAGTCTCCAAAGCCGCTCTGGGCGAGGTATGCTCACGAAGAAAGGGGGGAAAACTTACACAAACTTGGGTCCTCAGTATTGCCATCTCGATGCCAGGATCCTGTACCTCGAGCCTGATGGCGTGGGCCCGAAGTCCTCCCTCCTCCTCTTCTGCGGGGGGGCTCTGCGGGGCCGCCGTGCGGTCTCTGGGCTCCAGACTAGGCCCAAGCAGATCAAAGTCTGGTTCCAGAACCGCAGATGCCGCCCCCGCCGACGGCCCCACGCTGGACGACTGACCGCCCCGGCCTCCCTCCTCGCCAGGCAACGGCGACGGCGGGGACACCGGCGCAGGAACGAAAGTCTGGGGCGCTTCCCTCTGTCCCCCGACGCTATCGCCGCCTCGCTGTCGGTGGCACCTCCTTCTCCGGCCTAGCAGCTGCTGCCCGCAGCAGCCCCATCGCTGGCCTGCGGCTCACCGCCTGCGGCGCCCGGGCCACCGTTCTGCGCCAGATCGCTTACGGCCTCCTCGTTGGCCGCCTCGTCCACCTCGGGGATCTGGATGGTCCCGGGGTTTCGGCGCCCTGGCCTGTCGACCAGCCCCTGGGCGTCGAACTCCGGCAGCTTCGCCTGCAGTGCCACCCGATCAGGATCAGCGCAGAGCGCTAGCTCCTTCCACGGGAGCTCCGCCCGACTCAGGTCGTCCACCCCGATCACCACCCGGAGCAGGCCCCTCAACGCCGGCCTGCCCAGGTCCCACTCCTCGCCGATCTTAGTCCGGGTGATGTCCTGGGGGCCGGTGTAAAACCAGCAGGGCCGGGCTCGTTCCCGCAGGGGCGCCAGGCGGCGGCGCAGGTAGTTCGCCACCACCATCACCGAAGTAAGCCCGATCTGGCACAGAAAGTCGATGCGCTCCAGGACTGGCGCCATCCGCACATCCACCTGCGGCGGCACCTCCCAGGTCACCTTCTGGGGTTCCGCTGCCATCTCAGGCAGAGTCAGACGGTCGTGGGGGCTGACATCAACGTAGAACTAGTCGCGCTGCCAGTCCTCCCACTTGCTCCGCAGCACCTGGGGAATGTATTGCTCCCCCAGGCCGTCCCGCAGCCGAAAGTTGCAGCAGCCGGCGACGTCCGTGGTGGAGAGGTCCCTCTTCTTCCCGGCTGACCACAGCACGAAGAAGTGCCGGAAGAGCGTCACCGACGGCGGCACCCCCATGAACATCTCGCAGAGGTGGGCGAAGACCACCAGGATGACGACGGAGTTGGGGCTGAGATGCACCAACTGGATCCCGAACGTTTCCAGGACCTGGAGAAAGAATGCTAAGAATGGCGGCACCAGCCCGACCGCCACGAAGGAAGTAAAAAGAACGATGCACCCCGACCGGTTCGCCACCAGCGGGAAGCTCGCCGGCGCCACCACCGAGGCCCCCCGCTGGCCCTCAGGAACCATCAGCTTCCGAACCCTATCTGCCACCTCCTCGTTCACCAGCCGGGAGTCCGACAGTATGCTATCGGGTGCCTGGTCACGGCGGCTACCTCCTGCTCTCGACATCTCATCAGGGTGGGGGATGATCTGGACGGTGGGAGAAGAAGAGTACTCTGATTGCCTAAGGAAAGTCTAGGGCTCAGGAGCGCAAGGAAGGCAAGAGCTCGATCGCAAGATGACGTTAAGAGGGGGGCAGCCCGCTCCCCTCCTTCTTTTATACCCCAGGGAAATTCAAACGTCACCTATCACGGCGCGTTCGGCGGCACGGTTTCCTTGGCCAGCGCAACCGCCAGACGAATCTCCCTCGGGCCGTGCGGTGTCAGCAGTTGCCAGGCGTATTTTCCTCGATTTGCGCGGTTGCCACGCATACCGCCTGCCTCGTTATCACGCGCCGCCCGACCCATTGTCACACGCCTCGGGAGTCGGTTGAACGCGCGTCCGTTCGGCTCCCCGTTGGGCCGTGCCAAAGGCCCAGACCAGAAGGACCACCGTCTAAAGGCTCACCACATGGCGTCAGTACCGCTTCGGCCTCGTTGACGACGAAGGGCCCATCCGCAGTCTCTGGGCCATTGCCTGCCAATCGGCCCGGGGGCTGCTGTCGGTGTATTAGGAACCGGGGGTCCCCGAATCCCGAGGCCAGACTAGCAATCCGCCACATGGCGCCATCCTGTGGAATCTCCCCCGCAAGGTGAAAAAGATCAAGTCCTGGAAGAGGGCGCTCGAGGCCACAGTCGGTGGTCCCCGAGTACCCCAGTTCCCCAATGATCCACGAAGTCTAAGTGCTGGGAAGAAAGTGCTCGGGAAGGTGTGCGGTGACCCCCGAGCACCCGAGTCCCCCGACGGTCAAGAAAGCTAAGTACCGGGAGAAACATGCCTGGGGCCGCGAGCGGTGGCCCCCTGAGCACCCAAGTATCCCGAGGACCCACTAAAGGAAGTTCCGGGAGAGAGTGCTCGGGGCTGCGTGCAGCAGCCCCCTAGCACTCGGTTCCCCGAGGAGCCGTACAAGTGTGCCCGGGAGAGAGTGCTCGGGGAGGTGGACAGTACCCCCGAGCACTCGGTTCCCCGAGGACAAGGAAGGGAATTCTCGGGAGAGAGTGCTCGGGGAGGTGTACAGTGACCCCCGAGCACTCGGTTCCCCGACGACCTAGAGAGCCCCCTGACGGTGGCCCCTGAGGGGCCCACCGATGAGGTGTCAGCCAGTCAAAGGCACAAGGCCGCATTTAAAGAGCGCGCGTGGCTTGTCACCTCTAACTGCTCCCGTCGCGCTCGGTGTCAGTTCCTGCCACGTTCTGGTAGGAGGGCGTGGGGTCATTGAATGCACGGGTTCCATCCCGTGCCATCCGGCCCGTCTCGGGATAACATCGTAAGGGCCGAGATGTTCCGTCTGCCGCGCTGTTGTGGTAGGGGAACAAGACAGGGCGGGCACGCCGGGCCGCTCTGCGGCTGCCGGGTGGGCCCTCTCCACGACGCCTGTTGCCAGTGCATTTATGGTGATGGACGACCGGGCGTGGGACGCATTTTCCACCCTTGGTCACTTCGCCCAGAGGAAATGATGACGCCCTTTCCATTTATGGTGTCTCAGAACTCGTGCCCCCCCTCCCGTTCGGGGCACGCTGCTGCCGGCGGGTATTTAAGGCAGCCGGCGGCACAGAAGAAAGGGTGGGTAGAGAAAAAAGACAAGCTTCGGAAGAGGGAAACAATTGCTCATAAACAGAGAAGAGAAGATCACAGGCCGAAGAACAAAGAGCCCCAGGAAGAGAAGATCACAGGCCGAAGAACAAAGAGCCCCAGGCTCTAAGATAGATAAACATTCTTGTAACCAGCAACATCCTTGAGGGACTTTCTCAGGGCATTTATAGTATGCATACAGGAGTAGGGTGTTACGCCCCCGTGCGGCCCGAACCTGTCTAAACACCCGCGCATTTACTCCTTTCCGCATTAGATCGTTCCACCCCACCGGCCATCGCATTCATACCCATTTATTTCTTCGGCGAACATATTCAGGATCATCCTCCCGGCCGAATATCTAAAAAGGGGTCCCCCAGGATCCCTGCGACAGGAGTTCACCCTCCGACAACTATGTATCATTATCTTTCCCACACTTGCTGAGTACTTCATCTGCACACCCTTGCTATCTACCACAATTCATATGTTGCTTAGTAGAAGACTTTGAAGTCTTTCAAGACGATGACTTGGTGTACTAGGAGTGTGCCTTCCAGTCGGTGCCTATGGAGTTGCTAGGTCAACAATGCTTTTGTTCCGCTGCCATTGTTTAGTTGCTATCATTTAGCTAACAGGTTGTTTAGGTGAAGTCTTTAATGTAAGAGTTAAATGGATGTAAGTTAAAGTATCACTTTTGTTACTTCTCCTGTGATGTCCTTATGTTTGTGGAACTTCCTGGGCACACTAAGCCGCACTTGGTTTTGTCCATTAAAACCGGGTGTGACAGGAACTCCTTTCTTCATCATAGCGATAGCACTTGCTGGCATATGATGGTGGTAAAAGCTTCCTCGAACTCCGTCCAAGTGACTGACTCATGGTCCTCATTAGTGTTGCAGAATGCATCCCACCAGTCGACGGTAGGACTCTAAGTTGATGTGTAGCATACAGAACTTTCTCACGATCATTGCATTGGTCGATCAATAGTTTCTTCTCAATTGTAGACAATCATCCACACGAGTGGCTTGGTGGTGTGGGAGAACGTAGGTGGCTTGGTTCTCATAAAGTCCCCCGACTTGCACTGGTTGTGGTGGTGGGGCGGTGGTGGTGGTTGAGTCTGAGTAGCCTGTTGCATGCAAGTCATTGCCTAGGCCATCTCTTACAAGATCTGAGTCTACATAGCCATAAGTTGTTCCATGGTCATCGATGGTGGTGGTGGAGGTGGGGTTACCACAGTTGTCACTACTTTCAAGGTTGCTCCTGGTCTTGACCATCTGGTAGAGTAGGGTGCAGATAAGAGGAAAGCACAAGATCCTAAGAGGATATCTATGTTGAAGAGACTAATTTTACTTAAAAGAAACTCTTATTATATTTATTACTCACTAACATCAAACCCAACTTCTAAGATGTGGATATAGATAGGGTGCCTAAGGACGATCTTGCAACTAACATATGACACTCACAAGCAACAAGATCCATGAAAACCATCAACTCCATAATGACCTAAGCGACACTATTGATCGATCTCTATTATCCTAACAGGGGTTTCCCTATTTGGTACACACGGCGGGGTGGCAGGTTCTCCATCCAAGACACTGTATGGATATTCTAATCTTGAGCTTGAGAGAGGTTCAGAGCGAGCTCTCTTGCTTAGGGGCGAAACTGGTGTAGAAGTAACTTCATGTAGGCAATGTTGGAGTATCATGTTTTCTTCTTCAACTTCTTCCAAGCAATGGCGAACTGCCTCAGTTCTTGCATGGTGCTCTCATAGAGTCGATCCATGTCAATGGTGAGTTGAACTTAGTTTTGGAGAATGGTATTCTCTTCATTGCAGTAGCATCAAAATCCAGTATTCGAGCTGGCATCACTGTGAATGGGGACATAGCAGTACAATGAATCCTTGGTTGTTGCTCCAAAGTCCAGGCACACGCGATAGATGGCTTGGCATGCAGCATCTCGTATGCCTTCATCGAAGCTGAACCTCTTTGTCTTCGTAGTGTAGGTGCATGCAACTCTGAATTCTCCCTTATGTGCATTGCGTCCATAGACGAAGATGGTGACAGACCATTCCGTGACGTTGGCTTGCCTTATTCCTTCATTCATCAGTTAATTTTGGTGTTCCATGTCGGTAAGTAAGGCCCATAGCATCCTTGGAATGGCAAACTTTGTTACGATTCGACTCCATCTGTAGGTTTGAGCATGATAAATAACATACCACCTCAAGATTCTAACCATCTTGACTTAACCAACTTTCCAACACCTCAACCAAGGTTCTAACCACCAAGGTTGATCACACCTCAATCATTGTTCCCACCACTACGATTGACAACACCTCAACTATGATTCCCACCAACATAGTTGACCAAACTAATCAAACCAGCAAGTTCTAATCATGGTAGGTTTTCTATGCCACTCTTAACAGTGAGCACGGCTGATTAACCAGTTTTACACTCTATAGAAGTGTACCCACAAGACGTTTCTTCCCATTTGCTGAGCATCCGTTAGCCGACGAAAAACTCTTACACATTTCTGAGGTGTGTGCTAGGAATTCACTGCAAAGCCTTTACAATGCCCCTCTCAGCACATGCACACCTGCTAAGGTTTCACCGCCGCCAGAATACACTTCAACAACAGAAGCCACCTCTTGCGCCTCATAGTTCCAAGGAAATCTCATCCATTTCTCGTTTATCTGCCTGGTTTACACTAAGCTAAGAGTAAAGAAAATTATTTGGCTAGGCCCTTCCCATACCATGTTTTTGGTTGCACTATAAATACAGAAAGGTGACCCCATGAACAAGTCCTTAGATTTGAGTAAGACTACCACATTCACTTCCATACATCCTGTACTGGTCTTCTCATACCACATGCTCAAATCCCTGTGCCATGTTGCTACAAAACTTATTTCATCATATTTTATCATTGTTGCATAGGACTATTATCATATTCGTGGAGCAATTATTATTGTCACCATCCCAAAGTAAGGCTAAGCATCATCTACCCTTCTATAACCCAAACCATAACTATGGAGGCAAGGATGATAAGGGAAAACTAGGGTAAAACCCAACTCATGGATTTCCCAACAATTTATTATCATTCATGTTTGTAAAAAAAAGCATTTAGAAAACTAGGATAAATATATTCAAGAACACAACTTGCCTTCACTAAACTTAGTTGGGTCTTCAAAGTCTTGATCCTGTAGTTTTTCTAACTCCTTTGTAACATTGGCATCTACTCACAACAAAAGCAAAAAGGCAACACATTAACACAAGATCCAAAAAGAACCAAATAACACTCAACAAACATCATCACACATAAGATTACGCTTTTCCAAACAATCCGGTGAAAGAATGGGTCAAAGCAGAGCTACAGTTAACAAGTTATGATTTTCTAAAGATTAAAACAGAGCTAAAAAGATTATTACAGATGAAATTATATTGCTAGGAATTTTCTAGAATTTTTTTCCAAAGTCATTCATGATTTTCTAAGATTTCTAGGATTTTTCTGGATTTTTCTTGAATTTATTTGAATTATAAAACTAATAAATAGAAATAAATAAACCTATAAACATTATTAAATTATTAAAAATTAAATCCTAATTATTATTATTATTAGAATTATTGTTATACTAGAAATCTATTTTTTACGTAATATATAATCATTATGACATCAGCATAGCAATTAAAACAAATAAAAGAAAAAAAAGGCTGACTGGTCATACTGACTCATCACCTAACGTTGACATGGCATGACACATCGGATACATGCGCCCACCTGGCTACCACGTCACCATGCTAACTGGTTTAAAAACGAAGGGATACGGGTGATCTAGTCTCAACTGTTCATCTTGATCGGATGGTTCACATGCACTCGTGCTCGACACTGGTGAAACAGAGGGCCGTGATGACCTTCCTGCAGCGGCGCAAGGCCGAAATCTCACCGGAGAGGCATTCCCAAGATCCAAACACTCCAGTGAGCGGCAAAAAGCATTAGGGCGACACGGCGTACTCACCTAGGGCACACATCGGCGTCAGCGATGCTCCAGTGAGATTGGCGACGACAATGGGCGGTAAAGTTCTTGAAGCTCATCAAAGATGGGTTCTGGATGGCGATTTTGCTTCGGCTTGATGGGCAAAAGCTACGGGATGCTCTGAAGAGGGTCTAGGGGGGTCTCTATTTATAGCTGGGTGGCTCTGCTATCTCTAATTCGACTCGGATCTGAATGAGGTGGCGGTGGCAGATCAAATCATGATTCTAATGATTCAAATGGGGTTGGACTCCTATTACTTGGGCAAAAGCTCGTGTATACTCTTTGGATTCTTCCTCCTTTTGCTTCTTAGCTTATCTCCAGCTCAATCTCTCGAATTTGGTTGGGATACCATGCGGCTAGCGGTTGAGCTCACATGTTCATCTTAGGTTTGGCTCAGACTTTGGCAATCCAGCCTGAGCTTGAGCTCCTAGAAGTTGCAGCTTATCTCTTTTGGCAGTTGGGCACACTTCTTCGACTCAGAGTCGATAAGATCCACGTGTGTGGCGACCAGCTCTACTACTGCTGAGCTGAGATAGAGAAGAGAGAGCTATGTAAAATTTTTGACGTCCGATAAACTCACTCACAAATCAGATAAATGTTTTTTTTAGGGTATCCTAAGGAAACTAAAGAATGTTTCTTCTATAACTAGGAAGAAAGCAAAGTGTTTGTTTTTCAGAATGGTGTTTTTTAGGAAAAAAAAGAGTTCCTCTCAAGGAAAGTTATTAGAAGCCCGGTGCAACTCGAAGAAATTTGGGAACCATTGGAATGTGTTTTAGCTCCTATTGAACCTCAACAAGATGTGTAAAATATTGTAGAGCATGTTGTCAAGGCACCAGCCTCACGACATTTAGAAAATAGCTCATCACACACCTAAGAGGTTCATGTTCCTAACCACGAAGCAGCATGACATGTTATTGTTGGACAACGATGAGCTCAAGACTTACACAGAAGCAATGGTGGGGCTAGACTCTGAGAGATGGCTTGAAGCCATGAGATCTGAAATAGAATCATAGCCGCTACTCGATAAAATAATTGCAATTCCGGTAGTCCCCATACGTGCTCAAATAGCCCAAGATCACAACACATATCTTTCCAAGCATTTCATGTCAAGACATAATAAAGTGTAAGTATTTAGATTAAGTTACATGTCTATGAATTAAGTGCCACAATCTGAAATTAAAAGGTTGAGAGCTAAATTAACAAGTTAAAGCTTTCAATAGATATAAATCTTGCAAGATGATTATATTACAAGCTAAGTTCTTCATCTAACAACTAAACTTCTATGTGCAACAGAAATATAGCCAAAATATCGAACGATGGTGGAATCATTTTCCCTAGGCACCACCGGGGTTAATTAAAGTAGAACGACACAACTCTTGCCCATCACCGGCATCAGCGGGGACAAAATAGCTGTACATAAGCTCATCCTCACCTGCAAAAGCTCAAACATAGCACCGTAAGTACAAAGGTACTCGCAAGACTTACACAATATGATATATATATTCCCAACTCAAAGGATGATGCATTTGGATGATTTAGCAACGAATAGGCCACAAGGTTAAATTGATTTAACGAAATGCGATTTAATTAACAAGTAAGATAAACATGTAGCATTGATCAACAATATACAATCTCCAAAAGACCACAAGCACATGAACATAGATAACATATAAATATGACCTTCTCAACATAAGACATAAATGAACCATCTCATAACATCCCAAATATATCCACACCACCAAACTGAATGAAAAACTGTCACGTCCCAAATTCTTAATCACGCAATTAAGCATAATCATGCTTTTAAGCATTATGTTTAAATTTGTGTAATTATAATTCAGATTACTAATGCAATTCGTTTGAGATCATTTGGATGAGAGAAAGAAATTCGGGAGAGAAAAGAATTAAATTCGTAGTTAAAATAGACCTCTTTCTCTCTAACATGTGGGACCCACCCGGCCCCACCATCCCTCCCTCCACTTGGGCAGCAGCCCCACCTGCTCCCTCACTCCCACTCACGTGCCTCTCTCCTCTCCCAACCAGCCAAAGCAAGGGAGCAAGAGCTCACTCTCCCTCTTACTCCCTCTCTCCTTTCTCCCTCAAATCCGCGCTCTAGGAGCCGAATCAAGGTATGCATGTGGTACCATTGTGATCACAAGCTCACAAGCATTCCATTCCTCCAATTTGTTTGCTCATTCCCGAAGGATTTGAGCCGGATTTGGTGTCTTTTGGTGTTAGGGTTGAAATGTGAAGAACACCAGATTTCTTCGTCTCCTGAGCTTTTCCCTCCGTTTCCTCCTTCAATCGACGGTCCACAACCTTGGTAAAGGACTTTGGGTGAGTCCCCTAAACTCCCATTGCAAGAATCCACCTTTTGGATGGTTGGATTTCGAATTTTGAGCTACGGGTTTGAAGTTCATGAGTTCTTGATGAATTAGAAGCAATAGCCGAGTTTTGGTCGATTTCGACATATGCATGTTGTCCAATGCGGTAGAGGATGTCAATGTGATGCTCTAGGTCCAAGTCCCCACTCCAAATGCCGCCGGAATCGTCGCCGGTGAGCTCCCAAAGTGCCTCCAGCGACCCCAGCAGTCTGACCGCCACCCCAAGGTCGGTCAGACCGCCAGAGGCCAAAACTCTCTGTACTGGGCCAGTCTGACCGCGTTTCCGGTGGTCTAACCATGAGTCTTGGCGGTCTGACCGCCAGTGACCCTCGGTCTGACCGCTGTACACCTAGACAGCACAGTTACTGCTTGCTGAAATTTGTAAAATTCATAATAAATTCTCTGTAGCTCCAAAAATTATGAAACAAATTTTGTTTGTTTCATAATAACCTACTCTACCTACTAAAAATATCTCCAGCCATGAAATAATGAATTAAATATCTGAGATTAATTAATTAGGTTAAAGCTTCATTAATTCACCGTTAATTCATCATAAGTCCAAAATTGATGAATCCAATTTTGCTTTTCTTATGACTTTTTCTATCTAAGAAAAATGTTTTCATCTATTATATGCATATTGTGGCATATATTTGCACTTCATTCATACTCATTGCATTGCACGCGTTATTCTCTTTAGAGATCGCCGAACCAACAATCCCGGTGAGCGAGGTCGATCCCGAGACGCCGCACCTTTGTGAACCAGTGCATCAAGTCAAGCAACTAACATATTTCACCCATGTCAAATTTGGAAGTCTCAATTGATGAATATGCTTATGTATGTATGCATGTGTCGGGTACCCTTGGGTAGAACCTATACCGATTGCATCTTTCTACCTTGGTCAATTGTTTAAGTGATTTCCTTGTAGCCTAGAGATAGTGTTACATCTAGGTACGAGTACGATATACATGCTTAGCAATGCTTAGGTCTTTCGGTAGAAGTCGAACGACGG
Source organism: Phragmites australis (assembly GCF_958298935.1). Classification (NCBI taxonomy): domain Eukaryota; kingdom Viridiplantae; phylum Streptophyta; class Magnoliopsida; order Poales; family Poaceae; genus Phragmites; species Phragmites australis. Next base: position 31,319,638 of record NC_084923.1, on the reverse strand, counting down.
TGTTTTTTGTTGTTCGCGAGTATAGGGATTACTATTGATTACAAATACATGCTGATGGCGAGTTGGTTGGTGAGTGGTGAGCATGAGACGAGATGTGGGCGGTGTTAGGGGTGTCGTCTTCCTCGGTGGAAAGTCCAGGGGGCAGGCCGGGAGAGGAAACCCGAGCACCATAGACCGCTTGCATCGTTTAAGGCTGTCCGTCGGTACCGTTGACTTTAGCACTTACTTTACTCACCACATGCTGATGTAATGGTAAGGCGAGCCGAATACCTTCGCAGCTGTGGCTTTGTGGGTGTGAACATCGACGGTGTGAGCGGGCGGGCTTGTAAGCGGTACTAGTTTGCTCCAGGAGTAGTTCTAGTATTGCCGCGCCGAGCGATGCATGCCCCACACGGTTGGGGCTGGTTGGGAAAGGTTGTCACTGGTACCCCCATGTGTGCACTTTAGGGGGTGGCACAAGCCGTATGGTCCTCATGTCGTGTGGGTCCAGGAGTACCCCCCTGCAGGGTGTATAAACAGTTCGAACTGCCGCGCTCTCGGTCATGAGCATGCTATTGTTTCATCTGTATCGGTCGTAGAGGTTAGTTGTGGATTTGTGGTTCGGGTTTGTGGTGGTGGTATGGACATGGTGGTTATGTGGGGGTGGTCAGAGTTGGTACTTGTTATACTTTTGATACACATGTTGATTACAATTACTTATGTTCAATTGGTGATATAGGGTACTTTCATATATGTTGGTCAAGTTAGTTGCACACACATATGTCTAGGTTGCTTACCGCTTAAATTCACTTAACCGCATGTTTAATCCTTGCTACAAGCTAATACATGATCCTTGGAGTCGAGCTATGTATATATGCTCTATATTGTGTAAGACTTGCGAGTACCTTCGTACTCAGGGTGCTGCCCTTAAGTTGATGCAGGTTCACAGGTTGGCGAGGAAGAGGCGGTGTTTGGCTACTTTGTGCCTACCGATCAGGGTGGCGGGCAGGAGTAGCACATTCTACTCCGAACTCGGTATTCTTGGTATGGAGCCTAAGGGCATGTGGCTCCATATCCTTTTGTTGTATAGTTTATTTTCTTCCGCTGCGTAGATCTTTTGTTGGTTAGGAGTTGAGGGGTTTTGTCTCCTCCTAGCTCGCTTTTGTTGTAAAACTGTTGAAATCAGTTGCATGCTTAACTTTTGTAATATAAATGTTTATTACTTGCTCTTTATTAAGCTATGTTGTGATGTACATGTTGGAAGGCATGTGTTCCGATCCTTGGACACAAAACACGTGCCGGGACTGCCGGAGCAGTATTTTGATTAATTGTCGAGGTTGTGGTTATGTTAATGATCCGCCTAATGATTAGTTCGAATACTGTTTGGATGGGTCCTCACAAAAACTATAACTAATGCGGATAGATATTAAGCATACTCATGACAGAGAGCACAGCTATTTGAATAGTTCTTACGCCCTGCAGGGGAGTACATCTTTACCAACACAGCACAAGTTCATCCTCTCAAACTTTGTAACAACCTTTCTCCCACCTATTCCAGCAAGGGCAGCCCATCCCCATGATGCAGTGTATCTAGCCCATTAGGGCACACACTAGGTCCCTCACCACTTTATCTCATTCCACACACACAACTATTTTTCTCGCATGCACCGTAACAGCCAAAATTCTTTAACCCAAGAAAATAAAAGCTTTTACAAAAGAAAAATAAAAGGTTTTGCAAAAACTAAAATAACCCTATGTGTATACATGTGCCTGTCGGTATATATACATACATGTGAGTATATGTGTTATATGTATAAACATATATATATATATATATATTGAGGGATATTTTTCCTATAACAGAATATATATATATATATATATATGTGTGTGTGTGTGTGTGTGTGTGTGTGTGTGTGTGTGTGTGTGTGTGTGTGTGTGTGTGTGTGTGTGTGTTTGATTGATTGTTTGATTGATTATGTGGGCTAATATAGATATATAGGTAGAGTATATGATGTACAAGTATATGTACATATATATACTAGTGTATATAAGAGAATAGAAAATAAATAGAAATACAAAAGGAATTGGAAAATAGAAAAGGTGTTTGGCCATTTTCCCCCAATCAAACCCGGCCGGCCCATATCCCCTCCTCTCCCCCTTATCCTCTCCATATGGGTCGCTTAGTCCGCTGGCCCATCTACACTCCTCTCTTCCTCTCTCTGATCAACTGGGCTCGTGCGCTAGTCTTTCCTCCCTCGCTCGCTTCTCTAGCCTAGAAACAAGAGCATTGGCTGCTGCACGCATGGAGAACACTGAGTCCAAGCCGAAGACCACACCTCAACTTCCAAAACGGATTCCCCGTGGTCTCTAGAAGCTCAAGCCTGCGCTTGATTCACCAGAGCCCGAACCAAACATGAGAAGACCTCTCGAGCAAGTACGTTGGCTACATGGGAAGGAAGTCAAATTCGTGCGTTTTGGAAAGTAATTCACCAAGATATAGAAAGGGATAGATTCCAGGAGATGTACACGAGCTTTTTCCCAAGAGATAGGAACCCAAGCTCGTTTGAATTATTGGATTGGAGTTTGGATCGCCGCTGCCTCCCAACTCGAGTCCAACTTGATTACAAGTCTTTCTTGCCTCTCGTGTATATATAGTGAGCCCTAGAGCACCTTGAGAGCATAGCTAATCTTTAGCCCAAGCAATAGAAGCTCGAGTGTGCCCAAAATCATATCCCCGACGAGCTCCGAGCATCTTAGCCACCATCGCTCGTCACCAGCCTTATTGGAGCTTCGTCGACATCAACACGTGCCCTAGGTAAGTTCACTTTACCTCCCTGATGCTTTTGCACCACTAATCAGAGTCTTCGGACTGTGTGAACCCAACTCCGGTGAGGTTCTAGTCGTGCGGCGCCATGGAGAAGTTGATGCTGCCTTCTATCGTGCCAGAGGCAAGCATGATCGCGTGTGGACTGTCCGATCTATGATGAATAGCCAAGATTAAATTGTCTCGTACCCCTTCGTCCATAGACAATCAACACTTCATAATCCCAATCAACAGTCCACATAGACTGCCACAAGGTCGTTTTTGCTTAGGTGTCACATCACCTCGGATGAGTAAGCTTACGTGGCTAGCCTAATTAGCAGCCTGGTCAGCAGCTCAGTCACCCACCACCATGTCGGCCACATCAATGCCACCTTAACCGAGTAGTTCGACGTGTCGGCCACATCATCACCCAGTCAACATTTAATAATCTTTTTAATTCATTAATTTTTTGCTGACGCCATATATGATATATATTGCATAATTAATGAATTTATAGTATAAAAATAATTTTGAAATATAAGGAAAATAATTTTAATAATGTTTTATAAGTTTTTTATTCTATTTTATATAGTTTCAAAATTCAAATAAATGCTAAAAAAATTCAAAAAAATCCCAAAAAATCATAGATGTCTTATAAAAATTCTACAAAATTCCTAGGCACATAATTTCATCTGTAGATAATCCTTTTAATTCTATTTTAATCTTTCGGAAGACATAACTTGTTAACCATAGCATAGTTTTGACCTGTCGTTTCGCTGGATCGCTCAGGAAAGTATGATTTAGTGTGTGATGATGTTTGTTGTGTGATATTTGATTTTTTGGATCTTGTGTTTATATGTTGCCTTTTCGCGTATGTTTGCGTGCACCCTCAAGTTGATGATGCCCAAACCGCCCTGGTTTTTTGGTCGATGAGCCTTATCCCAAGTCACAAGACAGTCGCCTTTTTGTTCACATCTCCACCATGCCACAAAACATGCTTGCGATATTTATCAAGTTGATTAATTATCCCGGTTGGCAATTTTAGAGCACACATCACTACTACAAAGGAAGCTATCACTACCGGCTTGAATCGGCAGTGCAAACCCAACTATCATTACCGGTTCTAGCTTTGAACTGGCAGTTATAACCTAACTATCACTGCCAGTTCATATCTTGAACTAGCAGTGGTAATCTATCCATATGTGCAAAAATAATGTACCTGGAACTCTTCAGCATGGGGATATCAAGTTGAGACATAGACCTCATTGCGAAATGTTTGTGGTAGAGTATTGTATATCTAAATGAATGGTGAAATGTTCCTGATATAGTACTTTAAATCTAAATTTGCGGTAGAAACTCAATCAATATTAGGATCAATGTGCCCTATGTGCAAGGTTGGCAACAGGCTCAAGAGATGGGGTGATGACTTGGGCGAAGGGAAGACAGGGCGGCGCTACTGTGTCAACCACGGCCACGAGGTCAATGATGGCTTGAGAGATCAGGAGATGGGGAAGATGGCTTTGAAGGGTAGAGATGGTAGAAGTGGCGATGGTAACCATCGCACCACTTTGACCATCACTATCCATCGAAGTGAGAAGGGGAGTGAAGTGAGATGGGGAACAAAGTGAGGGAGATGGGCTCGGAATTTATAGAAAGATTATTATTGTTAGTTTGTATTGGCTCAAATATTGATTTATTGGTGAGCTTATAAACCAGCAGTGATAACTCCTATCACTATCGGTTTTTATTCCAAACTAGCAGTGATACTTCATTGCCAGTTCATAACTAGAACTGGCAGTGATAGTGGCTATTACTATCGGTTATTAATGTCTCATGATTAGATCTAACGGTTTAGCTTATGAACTGACAATAATATATTATCACTATTGGTTATTTCTGAACTACCAGTGAAAAAGGGACAAAGATAGTCCTTTCTGTAGTAGTGTATATAATATATGGGTAAAGCCGAGAAAATTGAGTTTACAAGGGTGAGCCTCCCTGCGTACGTGAGTAAGAGAGAGATTCCTGCCATCCTTCTCTATAGTCGGTTCATGAGGGCCATGTATGTACTCAATGATCCGGGGCTTTGTAGTACCAAGGGGAAGGCCAAGTTATCTGAACGGCATCGAAGGAACTTTACATCCCAGAGTATTTTCCAAGTGAGTAGCCTTTTCATCCGAAATGTTAATGGGAACCAAGAAAATTTTGTTATATCTTCAGCCCGATGGAATCAGCGAAGGTTCGTAACAGCCCTTTTCAACAGAACAATTGGTGGGCCTCCGCCGGCATAATAGCAAGGTATCATCCCTATAATGCACAATAGGAAAATCACCGTTGACTTCATGACCAAGAGGGTGAGAGATCAAATTTCTGTGTGCCGCATCATTGATAACCGATTGCAGCATGTCATCTGCCACGACAAATAGAAGGGGAGAGAGGGTATCTCCTTGCCGGACTCCACGCTTACAGTAAAAGTTTTGTCCGGAACCTCATTAAGGAGCACTGAGGAAGAGTGCTCTAACAAAGAATTTGAGAGGTCCACGAAATCCATTTGGTGTTGAAACATGTCAAAAATCACTTGGTAATTTTGTTAAAGACCTTTTCAAAATCCAATTTCAGCACTACTATTTCTCTTCTAGAAACATGACAAGTATGGAGAAATTGTAAGGCCCAAGCAATACAATCATGAATCGTGTGCCCTTTGATAAAAGCATATTTAGTTTTGTTATTTAGAGCGCAACCTAGTTTCTTGAATAACTCCTACGGAAGGCTAGGAATAGATATAACACAATTGCTTTCAAGTTTAAATTTTATCAAGACAGTTTGCATCTAAATTTATTGGGTGATCATTTTTTTAAAAAAAATATTTACACTACTACAAAAATATTTTTCAGACACCCAGATTGCCTTTCCACATACGACTCAAGTGACAAACCGTCTGAGCAGTTGACCGGGCCCCATGCGGTTTCGAACCGCCTGTAAAAACAAATTTTCACAGGCCCCGCTTATGATAGTAGCCTGTGGTAATGATATAATTTCTAGATGTGATTCACATAAGAAACCTTATTTGAACTGCCATTGATAATGGATGCCAACTTATTAAAAAAAAATATAACTTTTTCATACGAAGTCAGATGAGAACAAACTTTATATGAAAATTGTAGCCCTCGATAAGATCTACAGCTTTGTAGTTGAAAACTTTTTCATTTTCAGTCATTTAGATACCAAAATAATCATTTGAGATTTTAGACAAAAGAGATCAAAAGGATTGCATATGCTATTAGTACCATTAGTACTTCTGTAGTGGGATGATAAGTACGTATCGTGCAAGTGAAGAGGTCCCGAGTTCAAGTGCCACGAACCGCACACGCGCATATTTCACGTGAAAAATTGCGTGACTTATAACTTGCGATGGCACGGCGCGGTGGTGCCTAGTCATGCAAAAAAATAAATTAATTTTTTTGACAAAAAACATTGATTCGGGGACCGACTACCAGAGGCGATCCACTTAAGGATCCTCATGTGAAAATGGGAACTACCACATGCGGGTTTCTTAAATGAACTCCCTCTAGTAATTAGTTTTCATATGCGGTTTTTTTCACCTGTGAAAATCGTCTATTTTCATAGGTCTTCGACCAGAAGCGAGTAGCTAAACACCTCTGTAAATAAGTTACCATCCACCTGTAAAAACTATTTTAGTAATGTTACTTATAAATTGCCTCCATTGTTTCCTAAGGTACTATTGGTTCTATAAAAAATCTGATTTCTGCAAGCTGGAATCCTGCAAAATGCTCGCTTCGCTCGTAGGAAGGCTTATTGCCGGACATGCTAGAGATGCAACGTACACAGTAGTGTAGTCGCATGGCTTGATACAAAGCAAGATAGGATTTTGATCAGAGTTGCATTTCATGAGTGATGCATCTAAGAAAAAAGAGGAATTGGGAGGGAGAGACGCCCCTCGACGTGTTGTTAAGAAGTAAGGATTGAAACCCGAATGAGCTAGCACACGGCCACTGGACTCTAGGACTGTCCGGCATGTAATGATTAATGAATAGGAAGAAAATGTTAACGACGCTAGCAAAACAATCATTAATGTACCTTATTTATTTCAACAATTAATTTTAATGGATATGAGTGTAAAATCTATTAACGTTACCAAAGCAAGCATATATCTGAACGCAGATACAGATTTTCTTTAATCCCTCAAACTAGCTGAAATAAATTCGGCCTAGCTAATTGGCAACAGATCACAATATCTACAATAAAAATGCTTAATTCCCCTCAAAACACCAAATTGGCAAATATATTGATTTCGGGCAGCTATATATTATTGGAGTGTATAACAAGCCATGCATGTAAAATTAACAGGTTTATATATGATATACTTAGTAACCTTGCATATGCAATGCACGTGTTTGATTAGGTGCGGTGATATATATGGTAATTAGAAGCGTTTATTGATGTCGTTAATTGCTAGAGGGCGGCAAGACATGAATCGATATGAGTTTTTATATGTATATGATTGGATGGATATATGATTGACATATGTACACTAACTTGGGTGGATGTAGAAAAGAAATCAAGTGATGCTTTTCATCTTATTAGCATAGATTCGTGCTAGCTGTTTATTGGGTAAGTGACACTTACTACATGTGCACCATGGAAAAATAGGAACCTATAAAGAATAACACGTCCATTGTGTCATGGTATGTGTTGGGTATCATAGTGCTCATCAAGTGCGTCGTGTCCATTGCTCGTTGGGGGAGATATGGTGCACTTGATGAGCACCCGACACGAGGCACTGATACCAAGAACAATAAGAACTCTTTTTCTAAATTTTACTGAACTAATGTACCAACAAAAATAATTGTGTTCTCTGTAAACTATCAATCAACCCTGTTACCGTATGGGAAACAGTAACATGCATAAACTTATTTAGGCTTGGAAAAAATTCAGTAGCCAGCCCTATATGCGTGTCTCTCTGGAAGGTATCAATATAGGCAGCAAGTAAGTCCAAGATTGTTTGAGCAGGACTTCTCTGAAAAACCAGCAAGCAAAACAATCCTATCCCACGGCCAATAAAAAGCACTCACACGGCAGCACGAGTGCAAACCAATATATATTGGTGAGATCAAATATATACTACCTTAGAAGGGGTTATTATAGACGAATTTTGAATTTTTTTATAAACACTTATAGGTTCTGTCTCTGCAAAAATATCTGTGATATCGATCTTTTTACATACGGTTTCAGAACCATATGCAATATACTTACACACAGATGAAGTATGTAGATATTTGTCTATGCGTAATAAGAATCACATACGGCATCTGTTTAAATGCATATGTGAGTATTAAGAGTCACAGACGGGTTTTTAAAACCCGTCACAAGTACTAAGAGTCATAGACGGTGTTTATTTAAATTTGTCTGTAACTACTAAGAGTTACAGACGAGTTTTAAAAACCCGTCTGTGTTAATTGTCACTGACAAATTTTTATAAAAAATCGTATGACTCCCTTCCCTCTAGAAGCAAATTTGCTTGCTGGCTGCGCAGCTAGGAAGCTAATTTGCTTATAAGGGGAAAGGATCACACAAATACATACTTTATAATTCACAAATTAAACATATTATCATATTGTTCACAATATTGATCACACATTGTTCAAAGAACTAAACATAGGCATTTACATATCGAAAAGGTTAAGAAGATCATATATTGTTCAGAACACATAAACCAAGCTAGCTATATATCATTATTAGTCGATCGATGTTTTATTTTGAAAGGATGAAATAATTGACATCATGGCGACGCCATCTTCTAAAAAGATGAAAAGTGATCGACAAACTTGGGTCGATTGACGGCATCTGTCAAAAAGGTGAGATGATAGACATCATATCATCCTCCTACGTTTTAGCACAATGTCAATCCCAGAATCATCTTCAATTAGTATCTCACAGTCATTCAGATCTGGCTACACCTTGATGATCTCAAGCATTAGCTAGAACCAGACTGCATTGCTGTCAAACTGCTTGCCATGGTTCAACAAGAAATGGGTACTCAAGCATGTCTTACAGTTAAAGAAAATGTCTCCATTCTCACGAACAGCAATAGAGAAATTTCCATCCAGTATAACTGAATGAAGAACGCAGTTGATCGAGTACAGAGGGTCGACGGAAGGGGCCTTCACAGCAGTGAAGAAGACAAACTCTATTGGGCTGATGTCGACCCAAGCATCTGTACCATCAAAGCAGCCATAGGGATAACCCCATCCTACCACCTACTGATTGTCGTGAATTGTGTCATTGCAGATCTATAACGAAAACAAGGTTGTGCCATCAGTTGCACAGATTGAAGCAATGAAAACCTCGATGTAGTGAAAGAAATCACATGATACTCACCTCAGTACAGTGAAAGAGATTCGGCCCCAGGCGAGATCTAGCTTCTCCAACGCGAATGACAAGTGAGGATATAGAACACTACTCACTTCTCAATGTGGTGGAATACTTGGATATGCCGAGTGAGTAAGAAGAGCACTCCTTGTCACTTTATATTGAGGAGAGACAGAGGTGTGTGTGAAGCCAAAAGAACCTTAGGAGACGAACGGTTTGTGTGTGTTGGAAACTAAAAGAACAAGAGGAGATAGATGGTCAAATTTGAAGACGTTCGCAGGTCTTCAAATACATACATTTGTTTACAACATCCGTCTATGTTTACTGACTAGACACAGATATATCTTACAAGAAATAGCTATGACAATATCATAGATGGATTTTTCTAAAAATCGTTTATGTCTGTATAATAGAAATAGACGGAGTTATAAAAACCGTCTGTGATTTCATTCTCCTAGATGTGGCTTATTATAGACACTCTGTCTTAGCAACCGTCTAAGGATATTTAGTCTATGACAGCTTTTAAAAAACTGTCTGTGAAATATCGTTTACTTTCGTTATTTCTATGGTACTGATAGAAGCACGATGGTACCAGCACTTGTGCAAACTAAATAGAGGATCATTCACGCAATCACAGCAATACAATAGAAAGAACTCCGGCTTATAAGAAATCCAGTAGTAGATGCAAACCGAATAAAGCTCTCCAACCCTTGACTCTTAGGAGCACTATCCAGAGAGAAGAATTCGGCAGAACTCGAAGACACGCCCAGGTCAAGCAACCTGATCACGTTATCCTTCACAAACCAACAAGGACCAGCAGAATAATTCACCACACGGTAGATGAGGAGGGGGATCGCCCTTCCCTGGTGTTTCTGTCCACAGCAGCAAACACACAACCAAAAACTCATCTCTCCTTCATGGGGTAGCGCCCCAGGCATATAAGACTCGTAGGACTCTCCTACTCGGACTCCAACTAGACACCGCGACTCAGACTCGACTCATAATAGAAGCACGTATGCTCCTTTACGTGATAGACTCGGGCAAACCAAACCTAGACCGAGCACAACTCAAAATACGAACTGACCAACTAAGAAATAAAATAATCCAGTAAGAATACATCTGAATAAAAAAATATGGCTGGACTGAAGACATTAGTACTAATAACTATGGCAGATTCGTTGACTTGAACACCCTGAAATAAACTTTAGTAGCTCGTCGACTTCTTGATATCCACACTACTGCAGAAATCCTCTTTACTGTCGGCTTTAAAACCATCTTTATTGATGGTTTTAGAACCGGCAGTAAGCAACGACTGGCAATGAAGGGCCTTATTATTGCCGGCTGAAGGATTCAGCCGGTAGTGTTTTACTTCTCCTCCCTCCCCTTCTCCCTCTCTCTGTCCTCTCTATACTCCCTCTCACTCCTCGATCTCCCTATCTCTCTCTCAATACATGCATACAATGATACATATATTTAATATAAATCAATAATAAATGCACCTCATTAATACATAGTAATGAACACATATTTCAAGTCATAGGCATCGACAAACACACATATGTACATAATAGTTCTCACAGGTCATCCCCTGAAAAGTCGGTCGAGTTCAGCCAGTCCAGTATCCCTCTACTTGTACCTCTACTTCCTCTCCCGCGATAAGGACCGCATCTCCGCACTATCAACTGTTGGTGTGTGTACATCCGGGGACTCAGGGGGGGGGGGGGGGCAGATGATGGTGGAGCATTGGACACGGGCACGCCTGATCTACCGTAGCGTCGCCTAAGCTCTAGGCTCACCTGCGTGTCAAAGACATCGAAGTCTAACACCTAAACGCCTCTATGGTTTGAGCCTTCGGCCTCTTCCGCAGCATACTGACGGGCCACCCTCTCGTCCTCCTCCTACTTAGCACACTTATGGGACGCAGCTTCTTGCTCCTCTGCAGCGCATAGCTGACGGGCTAGCCTCTCATCCTCGTCCTAGACAAGCTTCCTGGCCGCTACTTCTTGCTCCTCCTTCACATCATCGTTGGAAGGCCATCTCGTCAATACCAACTTCACACCATACATAGTAATTCATATCATTCATTACTAAATAGTAATTAATGACACACATTAATATCGTGTCATTTGGTGAAATATAATACGTTGTCAAGCCCCTTGGTAGCCTTACTCCGTGTCGCATACTCTCTACTAGAAGGAATGGTGTCATCTGAAGATCTGTGACACGTGGACGGCACGATCGGTTCATGAAACTCGCTATTTGGGTTGATAATATGTTCTAAGAAGAACCCGGCAATCTGTTCTTGAAGGGCATATATTTCTGCAGGTTGTAACGTATTTGTGCGTAGTTTCGAGCGCTGCGTTTGAAGAATCGAAAGAATTAGTCCTTGAACACATATAGAAATTGAAAAGAAGGTATCGATATGTTATTAATTTCATACCTCAAGATCATTGAACCTAACAGCGTCTCCATTCGGGCTGAATGGGTGTGTGTTAGTAACAACATAAAACGCACAGAGATTGTTGCTGGCTGGCTACCTCATACACTTCAAAAGGGAAGGATTCGTCAGTGGAATGAATTGTATCTTTTTATTCGGTAGGAAATGCAAGACATGAATATTTCCTGCATACCAAAAAGTCAGTTTTTACATCATATTGCTTCCTGAATGGAAAGTAGATGATACTCTTTTTCTGTATCTTGTGTACGCCCTGTACGTGAATATGAATATCAATTAAACTTAGATGCAATCGTTGAGAAGATTAAATGATCGAGTTAACCTGTTTAGCATGTCGATGAGGTGTTGGCAAGTCATCTGATCACTCTTTTGTGAATCCAAGACAATGATCTTGCTCAAGTCTGGGTGGATGACAAGGAGGATCCAATGAAAACTGTAGAATATGTCACCATAGCAAATTAGTACTAGAATCGAGTTGCCCATAAAATGAGTACACCCTGGCACGCAAACACGTACTCATAATTGTTGGGTAAGAGTATGAATTTCTTGTATTGGTGATGAAGCAGACACTTCAATAACTAGTCCTCGGTGAAGTCCAGACTCTCGCTTATAAGTTTCTGGTTCCCAAGCTCAGGATCGATGAATCCTACTTTCTTATGTAAGTCTTGTCCGCATGCTTGGATCTCCATTCTACGAAAGAGAGAAGTTAGCTATGCAATTTCAAGGTACAAGATCATATAACGTGAATTATATGCATAAGTCACTTACAGAGTTAACACTCTGACTATAGCCACATCGAGGGCATCTGCCTTATACAATTCATACAAGTCCTTGAAATACACCCAGAAGGAGCCATTCCCTTTGAGGAAATAATCATCTATATACCTTACGGGGAATGCCTGAAAACCCTGTCTGGAATGCTCCAAGTACCATTGATGTAATCGGCGCATTTGAGTTGTAAGGTTTCTTTCTATATCTGGTTTGACCAAAGGTTTGGTTAACTCAAACAGCCATGTAACATCCATCTTTTGGATATCCGCTCCCACAGTAAGCCATGCTAGTTCCTCTACTGTTATTCTTGATTCAGCTAGCAAGTCTGCAATGCTCGGAGCATCCTTAATGATTGGGCCTGACTTGCTCTTGGCCTGCTTTATACTGATGCGTCCATAGTCAGTCGACGGCTTTCTTGAAGCCACCCCCGTCTGTTTAACTTTGGCCATTTTTGTGAAAAATTTCACGATATCTTTAGGCATAACAGGCTTCGGTGGAGGTGGTGGAGGATGGAAATGAGACATGACACTGGCATCCACAATCTTTTTGGTTTCCTCAGCAGTGAGTGAATAGACATCTTTGGGTTCCACCAACTTCTTAGATGCCATCGACTTTTTAGATGATGTCATCTGCTTGGATGCTGCAGAACCTGATTGTGTTTTTCGAGCTGATGGCTGGTTTCTTGATGGTGCTGGCTTCTTGAGCGGTGGACTTCTTTGAGACGATGGCTGAGGAGGTGGAATTCTTCTAGGAGATGGGTGAGGAGAGGGAGATCTAAGAGGCGATGATGGCCCGAGGTGTACTGGAGAGTAGAGGTTCTCAGGAGCTGTCCCTGGTGGAAACACTATGTAGTCCTTCTCCCACACGATGAATGCGTGCTTGTTCTCTCCTATAGTGTTCGCCCCCTCCTCTACGGGGTAGTCCACCTCAACATGGTGGTACTGGTCAACTACCTCGGCTACTTCAACGACAGCGTAGCCTTCCGGTATCGGACATCCGTGCAATTGTTCATGGGAGCCACGGGGATAAGCCACACTGGAAGCCACCTTGATGGTAATGCTCCTAGCACCAATGTGTAGTTCACACGGTGTCCGTGCTGTGATGAGGTCCACAGGATAAGTGATGAATTTAGCTTCCGAAACTCCCATAGACGCACAGCTACTCCAATGACCACCAAGGCTGGAATGTGCACCATCAGGAGATGCTTTCCGCCGTTCATGTTCGCTCACAATGGCACCCCATTGACGCATGAGGGCCTGGGACACTGCTTGTGCTACTTTTTCTTCTGTATGTTCCCTCTCCTTTTTTAGCGCTTGTTCAAGAATTTCCATCATCCTAGCTTGTTCTGCAGCTCATTCTGCATCTCGCGCTGCTTGGGATCTCTTTCGACTCTTGTAACTATTGATATCGCCTGGGAATCTAAATTTCCAACCCATCACCCCAACGCCTCGTGTGTGACCACCGTGCTCCTTGTTTCCCAGGGCCAAGGTGAGCGTGTCCCTATCCCTGTCTGGTTGAAAGAGCCTTGTGAAGTCTGCTCGTGGGCTTCCGCAAGCTGTTTTGCAAGATCTTGCGTCGCTTCTAGGTCTTTGGAGGTCGTAAAGGATAAGCTTCCATTAGACAAGTAAGAAGCACCCCTCCCAAGAAGGAAGTGTGTCGATCATTCGCTCTAGCCCTCCGTCTCAAGCATGACACCTCTCTCTCGCACTTCATCTAGCTATTGTTACCACTGCCTTTCTTTCCTCGCGTACCCATGACTGCTGACTCTGTGGGGATACAGGTTCTTCTTCAAGTTTGCTTTGTTCACCTCACTCAACCTCTATGCTTCTTCCAACAACTTGTACTCCGCAAAGGCTTGCCAATGATCTTCCATTGCGGCCATTTGTGGAAATTTGGCATTGTACCTTTCTGCACATACGTTCTGTTTAGTGTCCCCTTCCAATTCTTAAATGAAAGGCCCATAATCATTAGCATCTTACGCTTAACTACTTCCATATCTGTCTCTTCAGGGAAATCAAACTTCTCTAATATCTTGGGCCACAAGATGTCGTTCTTGATTGAATCAGGAAGCACGTGCGGATCACCTTGTTTACCAGTCCACAATCTGTAGCTGATGGGCACATGATCCTTAACAGCAATCCCACAAACTGACTTGTATGGCCACAGAACTCTCTCTGGTACAGTTGGCTCCCATGCTGGTGAGACCTTCATCATCACAAATCGTCCCGTAGGCATCTTCGAGGGACCTCGGACACAGTGCCGATCCTAGGATTGCTCATTATCGTGACCCTCCGAAGCATCAAGCATCCGCACATAAGCGAAAAAACTATTGGGAACCTATACGATAATATGTACAACAGATGCATTCATCTACTTATGAATTACCTCATCGCCTCCACATGCGTCTGTTTGGTCCAGGTTGAGGTAGTGGCTCGGGCTACCTTCTTCAATATTTGACAGTGGCACTACATCTCCTTCTAACACCTGGCCTGGATTGGCGGTTGGTGATGCCATCACTTCCTGGGAGTTTTGCATACGATGACGATGAGCGGTTGAGTATTCTACATATAAAGAGCAGAGGAAGGAGGAAGATAGAGATAAAGCCGACGAGGGAGGGAGGGAGGTTGTCAAAAAAGTGAGATAACCTTGAAGGAATCGATAGATTATGACCACATTTAACAAAAAAAAAGTCACATCTTACAAAGCAAAATAGGCATAAAGGTACTAACAGTTGACACATTGATCTTACAAGTCACATCATCTTACATAGCAAAATAATGATGATTACAACCAGAACTAGGATTATGACATCTTTACATGTGAAATCACATTTCTTATTTTCAAAGTTAGCCAATTTTAGCTCAGCTTGGATGACTTGACTGTTGTATGCCGCAACAGTTTCATGTTTGGACTTGTATCCTTTGTAACATGCTCCTTTGAATCCATTAACTTGTGCATGGTATTCCTCCCAACTGGAGAACACTCCACTTTGCCGACCACGGTGAATAACATACCATGTCATAGCAGTCCTAAATTTTAGAGAATATGCGAAAATGATATACTACAAACCACACTAACACCAAAAAATTTTACTACGAAGAAAATATAGTGTTCAAGTTACATTACATCACAGTGGCTCTGACAAATGACCTTATTAGGACTTCAATACTGATTACCTGTCAAAGAGAAAGCATTCTTCTAAAGTCAGCATTTATGTGCCAGTCCTTCTAGTTCAGAGAGCAGCTTATCCTAAGACGAGCTGGACGCCCTATCTGAGATTGACCTCAAGAGTTTTCTTTTAGGTTGGGCTAAAAGAAAACTCTAGAGGTCAACCTCAGATAGGACGTCCAGCTCATCTTGAGAGAAGATGCTCTCTGAACTAGTAGGACTGGCACATAAATGCTGACTTGAGAAGAATGCTTCCTCTCTAAACAGGCCATGTTGAAGCATCCTCAAGCCATATCATCATCTCCACTATATATATTTTCCTATCACCATGCCACCCTCTATACTTCTTCTATTTTTTCTACATGCATGACTCCAGCCTTGTGCAATGCGTACATGAGTAGTATGCAATGATTAGCAATGTGATAATAGCATGCATCAAGCAAACATCAGTCACAATTAAATACATGTGCTATGAAAATAATCACAATGGATGAAAATAAACTTCATCAGTGAAGAACAAACTACATCAAGCAAACTGCCTGCTATTTTTTGAAATGCGAGCACAACATACATGCCCAGATGACCTATCACAGCCAAGGTTGGCAAGCAATCAACACTGTGAAAAGGGACCTGATCTGATACCAATTCGGTCTGTTAACAATGAAACTATGATACATTATCATCTAGTTCTACTTCATTAATCACAATAGTGTTTCAGCACAGCTCATAGTTCACCAAATACCAAGCTCTACCAATGCGAGCACAACATACATGCCCAAATGACCTTGCTATATACAACCAAGGTTGGCAAGCAATCAACACTGTGAAAAGGGACCTGATCTGTTACCAACTCGGTCTGTTAACAATGCAACTATGATACATTATCATCTAGTTCTACTTTATTAATCACAATGGTGTTTTAGCACAACTCATAGTTCACCCAATACCAAGGAGGGTGGGGGATTTAGCTTTGCTCTATCAGTTGGTGAGGCGGGCAGCCACGGACGACGGTGGCACGAGCGGGATGGTAGTGTAGGGGATAGAGACGGCAGTGTAGGGGACGAGGGCTCGGGGGACGATGGCGTAGGGGACGGAGATGGCAGCCTCAGCTCCGGGACAGGGATGACGAGGCTCTAGGGGCGGGGACGGTGGGGCTTTGGGGACGGCAAAGTCGGGGAGGATGCAGCGGGGACGACGGTGTCTGGGAGGATGTGGCGGGGATGACAGTGTCGGGGAGGAGCCAACGGTATCGAGGAGGCGGTGGTGTTGCGGAGGGCACAGGCAGGGCTCAATTTTTCTAAGTATCAGAGGGCGGGCGTGGAGCAATATAATATAGGGGAGGGCTTTATTGCCGGCTCAATTCGAGCACCGGTAGTGAAAGGGTACTTTCACTACCGGCTCAATATAACAACTGGCAGTGAGAGGGTACCTTCACTGCTGGCTCAATATGATGACCGGCAGTCAAACGGTACTTTCACTGCTGGCCCAATAACTTCACTGGCAGTGAAAGTTGTTTCACTGCCAGCCTAATATGTCCACCGGCAGTGAAACCCCTTTCCCTGCTGGTAGCTTGGGGTGCAAAAAAAGTTTCAAAGTTTCGCGCGCGTGCGAAGAGACTCAAACCCACGACCTGCATAAGTAAGACCGAATAAACCGCTACACTACTCAAGTGATTTTGATTTAATTTGTAATATATATACTTATTAACATTCTGTTGACCTAAAATCCTAATAAATATTTATTTAAATTTGAACTTGCTATATACTAAAATTATGTTTTGTATATACCTAAATTTCCTGGTTCAATTTTCTAATACAATAAATAAATAAAATAAATATGTTCATAACTATAGGTAATTCAATATAAATTGAGAATAAATATGCTCATAACTATAGGTAATTTATTAAAACTTGAAAATAAATATGCTCATAACTATAGGTAATTCATTAAAAATAAAAAATAGTAATACATAGCAATAGTGCTAGCTTGTACTATTTCTAATTCATTATTAAAAATTAAAAATCAATATGCTCAATAATAAAGACATCTTCCATCATAAACTAGAAACTGAACGTTCCATAACAAAAGTGAGGTATATTAATTGCATCTAAAATAAATTCATACATAGTAATTAATACAATTTAGCTACTTTGTCTTAACGATTCGCCCTTCATTATGATCACGACGTACATAGGGAGGTTCGTCAGTGTCTTCCATGGGACCTAAGTCGACGTCCTCTCCGAAAGGAGGTAGCGTGTCGAATTGTTTGTAGTCTTCCTCGTCAACAACATTCTCCACTCCGATAATACTTCTTTTTCCTTGAAGAACCACGTGGCACTTCTTCTTGTTAGTGGGGTCTGGGTCCTTTATATAGAAGACTTGCATAACATCGTTGGCAAGTACGAATGATTCTTCTTTGTATCCAACGAGTTTTTGGTCCACTGTAGTCATACCGTACTTGTCAATCTTCACACCCCTGGGAATCTGATCCATTGGCACCAGAAAAGAGGAACCTTTAACACTCCATAGTTGAGCTCCCAGATCTCCTCAACTCCTCTATGAATCCGTAGTAAGTCTCCCTATTTTCATTACAGTCGTAGGCATCTATACGGACACCGCTATTTTTCTTGGCACTCTTATTATCCTGGGCTCATGTATAAAATGTATAGCCATTTATGTCATATCCTTGGAATGTGAGGATTGTAGTTGACGGTCCGTGAGGCAACACAGTCAACTGAGCACACTCTATCTACTTATACATCACATGTCTACGTATCCAGGTGCCAAAATGATCTCGGTGCTCTCGCGCAATCCAAACATCGGACTCCCCTGGGTTTATGGTGCGTAGCATCTCTGGTGTTCTTTGACATATGGGCCCACTACAACTGATTGTTGCAGAACTACGAAATGTGTTTGCGTGAATGAAACAAGGTCGTTAGTGCAGAATGAGTTTGCACCTATCGTCCCTTTCCCTGGTAGCCTCCCCTCATGGCGAGATACAAGCACACCAATCGATTTGAGATTCATGTAGTCGACGCAGAAATCAATGACCTCCTCGGTTCCCCAGCCCTTGGCTATGCAGCCTTCCAGCCGATTTCAGTTATAAACATATTTCTTCAAAACTCCTATGAACCTCTTGAAAGGGTACATCTGATGCAGAAACACGGGGCCAAGAATCCGTATCTCTTTCACAATGTGAACAATGAGATGCACCATGATATAAAAATACGATGGAGGGAAAAATGGCTCAAGCTGGGATAAAGTCTCGACCATGTCTTCCTGCAGCTTATCTAGCTTGGTTGGATCGATGGTCTTCTGTGATATCGTGTTGAAGAACGAACAAAGCTTTATGATTGGGTTTCAGACCTTAGATGGTAGAATACCACTAATTGCAATTGGAATCATTTGTGTCATCATCACATGACAATCATTAGACTTAATGCCAGTTAATTTAAAATCTTTCATGTTTACTAGTCTCTTTATGTTGGCAAAGTAATCTGATGGAACTTTGATTCCATGCAAGCACTTACATATTGCAATTTTCTCCGCCTTGCTCATACTGTAGCTAGCGGGACCAAGATATTTCTGGCCTTCTTCCATATCTTTGGGATGTAGATCCTATCTGAGTTTCAAATATTTTAGGTCCTTCCGTGCTTGGAGAGTATCATTTGTTTTGCCAGGTATGTCTAATTAACGTACCAATCAAGCTATTACACACATTCTTCTCAATGTGCATGACATCGATTGCATGTCAAACCACCAAATCCAGCCAATAAGCTAAGTCATAAAAAATAGATTTCTTTTCGAACATAGGAGCTCTAAGATTAGATTTCAGAATCGGTGTACTCCCGCATCCCTTTCCAAGGATAACCCTAAGTGCCTTTACCATGTCATATACATGTGTCCCATTGCGATGCTTAGGGGGTGATCGAGTCTCAACTTTCCCATCAAAAACTTTCCTGTTGCTGAGGTACGGGTGATTCTTGCGAAGAAATTTACGATGATCGAGGTATACAATTTTTTGGCTATTCTTCAGCCACAAGCTCTCTGTTTCATCCAAACAATGCACGTATGCACAGTAGCCTTTGACAGTTTGGCCCGATAGGTTGCCAAGGGCAGACCAATCCTAGATTATTACGAATAGCATTGCACGTAGGGTGAAGTTCTCTCATTTGTATGCATCCCATACTTGCACACCATCGTTCCACAGTATTACAAGATCTTTCATTAATGGTTTTAGGTATACATCAATATCGTTGCCAGGTTGCCTCGGCCCTGGTATCAGCACCGGCATCGTAATGTACTTTCGCTTCATACACAACCAAGGAGGAAGGTTGTAGATACATAGAGTCACAAGCCAAGTGCTATGACTACTGCTCATGTTGAGGAATGGATTCATCCCATCCGTACTCAACCCAAATCTTATATTCCTTACATCTTCTGCAAAGGGCTCCTTGTATTTCCTATCGATGTTTCTCCACTACATGGAATCAGCAGGGTGTCTTAGAATTCCATCATCCTTGCGCTCCTCGGTGTGCCACCGCAACAGTTCGGCATGCCTTTTATTCACGAATAAATGCTCCAACGGGGGACTATAGGAAAATACCGCATCACCTTGATGGGAGGCCTTTTATTCTTTCCTTCACCATCGATATCACCACGGTCACGCTTCGACCGTGATACACCACAGACGAGACACGCTTCCAAGTTTACATGCTCTCTGCGATACAACATGCAATCATTTGAATATGTATGTATTTTTCTGCACTTCCAACCCTAATGGGCACACAACCTGCTTGACCTGTTACGTGTTTTCTGGCAGCACACTTCGAACCCCAATGGGCACACATCCATCTTCTGTCCATCTACAATTATATCATTATTGCAAATTCAAATTCATAACATCTAGAAAATTTTGCGATCACTAATAAATAAATTACCTCATCATCTCCTATCGGAAATTGGTCCGGGTTGGAGGAGCCGCCTTTTGTATGCTTTCACGTACGCTTCCGATGAGTATTTATTGGTGTCATCCCTAAAAATTTTCTTTATTATTAAACCCTTTTGTAGAACTAATTAAGTAAAAATAAAAAATGCTCATACATAATGTTTATATATTGGAGCTTGCTAATTAAATAAAATATAAAACATATAATTGGACCTTTCTACATACCTAAATATCATGGAGAAGTTTTCATATAGGAGCATGCTAATTAATTAAAATATAAAAACATAATTGGAGCTTGCAACATACCTAAATATCATGGCTAATTTTTCTAATTCATTATAAATCAAAAATAAATATGCTCATACCTAAAGTTTCTATATAGGAGCTTGCTAAATTAATTAAAAAATAAATATGCTCAAACCTATAGCTAATGTAAATCAATAATAAAGAAACTTTCCATCATAAGCTACTAATTAAAGCTTCCGTATAATAAATGAGATATAATTGCATCTACATTGTCTTAAAACATCATGGCCATAGGTGCATCTCTATTTTTTAAAAATCTAGAGCAATTTAGCAAATAAAATTCAACTAGAAATGGATTGGAGATGAAGTTATATACCTTGGAACACCTAGGGCATGAGGATTCATCAAAATTTTGAAGCCACTAAGAACTTGGTGACCAAAAATGGCCGCCACCGAGCAAACAGAGCTCCTCTCTGTTGTGTGCTTGGGCTTGGGGAAGGAGAATGTGACTTTTATATAGTTACGACATCACTGTCGGCTCATATAACAAGCTGGCAGTGATGCCCTGCTATCATTGCCGGTCAGTGGATTAAACTGGCAGTGAAGATGGAGCAGGGCATCACTATCGGCTCAAGCCAACAGCCGACAATGATGCCTTTATCACCGCTGGTTCGTAAGTCACGATGACTGTATTTTTCTCGTATAGCTTATGAACCGGCAGTGATTCCCCATCACTGTCAGCCCATTAGGAACCGGCAGTGTTGGATCGGTATATATAGGGGTTTATATAGTAGTGCCACCAGCATAGAGCAGTAGAGCCGTTAAACACATATTTCTGTGGCTTTTTCTTCTCTTCTTTCCGCAAATTAACACCAATGAATATTTTCATGTGCTAAGGACGAGTAGCAAGATTGTTCTCTCCCTCCTTGTATTGCTCTCAAAACTAGGGAATTAACCAAAATGAATATTTGAATACTTCAGAGCATCACCGGTGGAACTAAATGAAGACTTGATGGTCACATCATCCTCTCTCCCCTGAAACAAATCTATCCTCGGCTTTGAGTTAATGTCAAGCACTTTCTTATTCTTTGTAGCAGGAAAGACCTCCACATTGATGGAAGTTTTAGGTGTTGGTTTGAACACATGTTGCACCCTTGTGGACAAAAGAATAAGTATTGGAATGTCCCTCATGAGTAGCATTAAGATCATACTACCACGATCTTCCCAACAATAAGTGACAAGCTAGCATGCATAGGCAGCACATCACAGTCCACCTTATCATAATAATCACCAATAGACAATTAAACTCTCACATTGTGAGTAATTTTTGGTGTACCACTTTGGTTCATCCATTGCATATAACATGGTGTAGGTAGCCTCCGCGTAATGCACACACCAAATCTGAATTAATAACATCGGTAAAGCTTCCACCATTAATAATTAATTTGTGGTCTTGTACATTGCACTTTGATTGGAACACATTATAGCATTGTCTCATTGCCTCAACAAGTGCGCCATCATGCTGAATTGCACAGGCTAACAAAGATAAAAACCATCTTAAGTGCATCATTGGCATTATTATCATTATCTGTTGCATATAAATTATGGTAGTTATCAGAAGTATAATCATCATAAATAGACCCTTCCTCAGATTCTTCAGAAAGACTATAAAAACATAGCCTTCTTTCATCATAAAATGCCCTCTTCCCCCATAAGTATAACACAACTTTTCGGAATGAGAAGAAGATACAGCAGAAGAGTCAACTTTGGATTGCGCTTTACTCACTGAACCAGGGATAGATTTAGACACCTCTTTTGATGGAGTGCACAATTTGAAGGAAACCAACTTCGTAGCAGCACCCCTATCATCATCTCGCTGAGAAGAACGAGAACAACCAGCAACACGACAAGCCTTTAGTTGTTGTTCCACCCTTTGAACGACGTGCACCAAAATTTGCATTTAATAATGCGCAGTTTCAACACGTTCCTACACATCCCAATTCATACCAAATAAACCGAGACATAGTGGCATTCTCATTCTCTTGCACACCTATAAGGATCATCAAAAGTTCTATCTCCTTGTAATAAGCATTCACACTAAGATCACCTTGCTCAAGTTGCTGCAAACAAGTGTACAAGGTTGTAGTAAAATGTTAAGGCACAAAGTGATGATGCATAATATCATTCATATAGTTCCAAGTGTGTGGATGACCTGTAGCACGCCACAAAGAATTCCACCAAGTCAAAGCATTCCCAGTGAACTCAATAGATACGACACATACCTTTTTCTCCTTAGAATAATCATGGCATATTGCAATGATGCAATGACTCATTTGTTGTGTTGAGGTCAAGGTTTAATTTACCGATGGTAACCGGTCGAAATTCACGGTTACCGAGCTTACCGCTCCGGTTCGGTTTCAGAAACCGAACGGTAACCGAATTTGAATTCAAAAAATTCGAAAAAATTAAAAATTAAAAAATATTAAAAAAACATCCTAAAAAAACTATAGACAATTCTAAGACCTTCTGTGAAAAAAAAATTCAAAAATAATATCGCTTGCATCATATTCTATAGGGAGAAAGTTTGAAAAAAAATGAAAAAAATTGAAACGTGCGGCTCAGTTATTAACTCATGTTAAGGAAAAGCTTAACATGCAAACACATATTTTTCTTGTGTAGAACGTATCTTAAGAGGATCTTTAAAATTGATTTCACTTCATTTAGAGTTTTATTAATTTCTCCATGAGTTTTACAAAGTTCACAAGCACAAAGTGAATATGTTAAGAAACAGCACTGTAATTAACTTTTTCATATCTATCATTATTTTTCTTACATAAAGCATGGTATAAATAAACTAATAAAGTGATTTCACTAATTTTGGAGGTGTGATGGGTCAGTTATGAATTAATCTAGTAGCAACACATTTATGAGTTCATGTATTTTTAAAAGACATAGGATCATGAGTTCATGAGTTCATGTATTTTTAGAAGACATAGGATCATGTAATAAGACTAACAAAATTAGTTTCATTATTTTTAGATTAGCAAAGAGTAAACTATGCATTTAACTTGATTTAACAAATATATTTTCTCACAGAAAATTTTCAACCTTTTTATGAGTATAAATACTTTTATTACGTAGATCATGTTACAAGCAAACCAATAAAATTTATTTCACTTGATTTGAAGCTCAGATAAATTAGTTATTAACCAATAAAATTTGTTTCACTTGATTTGAAGCTCAGATAAATTAGTTATTTATTTTTCAAGGTTAAGCCATTTTTTGGTTTTTTTTTAACTTCACTGAAAATCGTGAAAAACGAGCGGTTATTGATATTGGGAAAAATCCGAGAAAAACCACTCGATAACTAAAAAAATGGCTCGGTAACCGGTCCGATTCGACCGGTTACCGAACGGAGAATTAGAAGAACAATCTTTGGTGTCATATCGTTACGAGTTTTCATATGTTTGTATTTTCAAGGGAATTGTTTGACTTCAAAAAATAATTATTTCCCTTCAGGTATATCCTAGGTGACGTAATACTTAAAATTTTACAAGTATGTACAGCATTGTTCATTGACTTGCAACAAATTCAAACACAACATAGGCAGCCATGGAGAAAATTTATAACTAAATACTAACACTAACACAGAAATTATCATCATTGCCGGATCAAAAACTGCATTACTATTGGTTTTTCAATCGGTAGTTATAGAATCGATAGTGATAGTACATATTATTGTCAATTCATGTAACGAACCGATAGTGATACAAACTATCATTGTCGGTTCTTGAGCTTATTCTGCCAATTTATATACTTATCACTGTCGGTTACAGCTACGAACCGATAGCGATACACAATATAGCACAAAAAAATAAAATTTAAATAGACACGTAATAATTTAACCAAAATTTATATTACTAATCTCCAAAATTAGAGCTTTATATCACACTAATCTATAATTAACTCACTAAATCTATTATTGTTCACCTAAAACAAAAGATATACCATGAAACCTCATCCTCGTCATTGCCATCGTCACCATCATTATCCTCATCCTCACCGTCTTCACCATTGTTGGTGGCCTCCTCCTCCTCCTCCTCCTCATCTGAGCTCGACCGGGCCTCTTTGCCTTTGGTTCGTCAAGGAAAAAGTCCCACACGGCGTGGTCCTCGGAGGGGGACCCCGCCAAATTGCCAGAGTACGAGGTCTCCGCCTTGTCGTCAGAAGATGGCGCGGGTGTGGGTGGCGTGGCTGGAGAAGGTGGTGGCGGTGGAGTGGCCAGAGTGAGAGAATCATCGCACCGAAGCTGCGGCGGTGGTGGTGGAGGGGAGAGGGTGAGAGGAAGAGAGAGCGAGTGAGTGAGAGCTATAGAGTGTGATTTTAGAGGCGCTCAGGATAAGCCGAGCAGACGGGAGCATGAATTCCTTTGGGTTTTTAGGATATCACTACCGGTTTGTAAATACAACCGACAATGATAGCCATTATCACTACCAGTAATTAAAGATATATCTTTTGATGAACTAATATTACTAACGGTTATAGAGAAGAGCTAACAATGAGAATTGAATGTCACTTCCGGTTTGTAGTACCAACCTGCCGGTTCTTGATACGAACTGACAATGATAATTGCTATCGGTTCTTACTGGTTTGGTTTTTTATTTGCATCTTGAGCTTACGAACCGGTAATGATATATTATCAATGCCGGTTATTACTGAACCAATAGTGAAAGAGGGGTAGAGATGACTCTTTTTATAACAGTGTAATATGATGATGTGTGTATTTTGTTCCTAGTAACAAGTAGATCGACATAGACTTTTACTTGACTTCTTTCATTGTGCTAGGTTGTCCCTGCACAAAGAACTCTTCTGAGTTCTGACTCATCACTTAGGTGCTGGTTTGCTTTTTGTCGTTGAATTGTTTGCTTTTTCTTCCTTGATGTGTTTGATTTTCCCCCTCATTTTTTCGTCCTATTTGTCACTTAAAGAACAGGAGCCACGTTCTGAAAAAGCCCAACATCTAATAGTATTACCTGCTCATCTAGATAAGACAGAAAAGCTGTTACGTCATCGAAAGTTCTGATATCCGAGAACAAAGAGTCACAAGTCTGCAGCAGGCTTGTGGTGTCTGACTGATAAAGATTGTCTGCACCTTTTTTTGTTATTTACACTTGTAAATGACATTTTATTTCCCCACACAAAAACGACACTTTTAATTCAAGGTCCATGCTGTGATAAAAACAATCTTTAGCAACATATATAATTTATCTCTTTCTCTCTTATTAGGGGGCCGACCTTCTCAACCTAGAATCTAGATATACCATGAAACCTGATGAAGTAGATGAACAATACGTTGCCTGTGCAACACGTCTTTTACCTCGAATTCGTAGAACCACATGCTATAATGGACAAATCCATTTGACCATCCAGGAGTGAATTAATTGCTCCTTCAACTCTCAGCGGGACAACAAGAACAATTGACAGTATGTTCCAATTCTCTATCTAGTTTTTGGTTTGCAAGAGGCTAAACCCTAGATGAGAACAAGAGCAATTGCTATGAGTTGTTCTATAGAATAAATATGGTATAGCCTGAAAGGTTGTGTACATGAGTTTATATAGCCCCTAGGATAGTTAGGACCTACTTGAACTCGAATACGAAACAAAACAGAAAATCTAAGTTACAACCGATTTATTGTTGTGATAATTGTGACCAGCTCACAACGAATCTGACAAGGGAGCCAGATCCATTGGAAAGGTTATAAAATGATTAAGCTTTCCAACATGTTCTTATTGAGCCCAAACCGTCTCTATATGAGGGACCTATGCTAGTATTGTGCGTCGCTCAAGAAAGCTTAGGCTGTTTCCATCCAAATATGCATAACTCCTCATAAAATGATCCAAATCATGCATTGTTTGACTTGTTGGATACTGTATTGTTTACGAATATGTATCCTTTGTGTGTTGGAATCTTCTGTGTTGAAGCAAAATTCATGTAGAACTTGAAGGATAGAATTGCACCCATTATTCTGCTTGTGTGCTCTACCACCCTCACCTCACGCTGGGTCAAAAACATATATTTGCACATCCAAGCTTCTTTGCTTTCAAATCTGAGCATAATAGAAAAACAAATATTAGCCTTCCTCCTATTCTTATCAAGATAGTACCTTAAAGTACATAGGAAAAGAGTCACCTTATTCTAAAGTTTCCATGCACAAGCTCGTGTCATTAGTTCTTTATATGTATTGAAGATGCTTTCAACTTTTTCTGTGAGTTCATGTTGTTCAAATGTACTTGTAACATTCTTAATAATTGGCAGAACATCTAGCGTATGATTATTAGGTGATCCGCTTCCTCTCTACACTACTACAGAAACCCTTATATATGCTACCTCATCACTGCTAGTTCCTTATGAGCCGACAGTGATAGAGTATCATTGCTAGTTCGTATCAAGAACTGACATTAAAAGTCCATTCGAAAAGAATCGGTAGTGATACTTAACTATCACTACCGGTTCTAGCCACGAACAGGCAATAATACAATCACTTTCGGTCCTTCTTATGAACTTGCAGTAAAACTTAACTATCACTGCCAATTCTAGCCACGAACGGGTATTGATAATTTATCAAGTATTACTGCCAGTGATAATAGATGATAACTTATCTTAAAAAATTCATAATTTTTTCATACAAAGTCGGATGAGGACAAACTTTATATGAAAATTATAACTCTTGACGAGATCAACAACTTTGTAGTTGAAAACTTTTTAATTTAAGATCATTTAAATGCACAAATAAATATAACAACACTTCTTGTAATTCTGTTGTAACTGTTTGCTCCTCATTTCCTTGACTGGATGGCCTGCTTTCTTCATTAGCTCCAGTTGAAGGGTTTTCTCAGCTCCCTTCATTATCTCCCATAGAAGAAATGTTTCCTTGAGGTGCTCCTATTTGTTGTTGTAAAAAAAATACTCCACTCTACTATATAGTATTGCCGTCAGTATATCTGAAAACAAAAGAAAGTAGCTTTAAGGCATCTTACAAGAATAAAATTTCAAATCATTCCATACATGGGATTGCAAAAGTTAAACACAAAAATCATTCTATTAACTATTTAACATATTTACAATTGATGATAGTTTTATTTCTTGGTGTTGTGCTACTGGAAATATTTGAATCACTAAAAGTTATTATACTTTTTCATACAAAGTCGGATGGGGACAAACTTTATATTAAAATTATAGCTCTTGACGAGATCTATAACTTTGTAGTTAAAAACTTTTTAATTTGACGTCACTTAAATGCCCAAATAATTATTGTTGGGGGTTGTTATCAAGGACCTTCGACGATCCCTTGGTTTAATCAGCTCAGCCTCCCAAAGGCGCGGCCTCTCAAAGCCTCCGCCTTTCGAAGCCCCGGCCTCCTAGAGCTCAGCCTCCTGAAGGCTTGGTCTTCGGGGCCTTGGCCTCTCGATGCCCAGGCCGACTTCCCAGAGGTTACTGGGTGAGTCATTAGGTCTAAAGAAAGATCTGCCACAAGGGAAGAACCGATCGTACTTTACCTGCGAGGAGGTGATTGGCATTAAATGCCTAGGCTAGTGGATACCGCTCTGACACCCCGGCAAGATGGTACCTGCCCTGACGCCCCTGACAGTGCAGCGCCGGGCCACAGTTGACAACCAGCCCGCCCCCCTTTAGGGGCAGGCACCACGGTAATTACCATGGTGGATATTTATCTCCCCGATAGGACAGAAAGTAGTTATCCGGGATAAGCCCCAGTAATTTGGTCAGATCTCGGATGTTTGTACACTATGATAACTTGTACGCCAAGCTAGGCATGGACCTATAAATAGGAGGCCATGGTCCTCTGGGCGACAGACATAGAACACGCATCCCAACGAACGCTGTGATACTCCTCCCAGAGTGATATATTTTCCTATTATCAATATATTCGTGGTGTTCCTTCTTCCTCTGAAACTTCATCTTCAAGCTTGAGTCTCCTCCTTAGAAGAAACTCTCACCGTACTTGCTGGGGCAAGACAAACTCTTGCTCCAACAGCGCACCGTCCGTGGGGACTCGAACACAGAAGTGCTAAGAGAGGTAGGATGCCACCTAAGAAAAAGATCACCAAGGCTGTATCGGCAGTGGCCGATCCCCCAGTCACGCTTCGCGGCAGTCCAGCCAGCTATGCGTGACCGGCACCGACAACGGCCACCTAGCCGGGGGGAACGGGAACCTTACGGCCACAATCGACCCAGCCATAACTACAGCTACGGGTGACACCGAAGGGTTCTCTACCCCGGAAACCCAGCAGCAGCAGCAAGGCAAGGCCCCTGCTGCGCCCCTAGTGGCTGCGGCTGGCACTGCCGCCAGAAACACTGCTCCGCCTCAGCGGCAATCACGCTTGGTGGCACAACTAACGCAGATGGAGGAGCTACGGATGGCCCTACGGGTCGAGCAGGAAGCTGCCCACACCTTCGTCGTCGCTCCCAGGACGATCGGCGCATTTTCGACCCAAGCTCCACGAACAGGTGAGCCCCTCAGCGCAAGGACACGACCCGTTCGGTCCCCGGAGCCCTGCGGCTGGCGTCGTGAGGACCCCTTGCAGGACCACGACTCTCCCCTGTGGGCCGACCTGCAGGCCATGCCCTTCCCAGAGGGTTTCAAACCACAAATTTGCCCAAGTTTAAAGGCGATTTAGACCCCGACGAGTTCGCCCGATCCTACGCCCTAGCCATAGAGGCCAGCGGGGGCGGACTGGCCACTATGGCTAAATGCTTCCCCCTCGCCCTAGAAGGGGTGGCCATACGCTGGTTCTAGGCGCTGGACCTCGGCACCATTCACACCTGGTCCTAACTCCGAGACCTCTTCTGCAGCAACTTCTAAGGCACCTTCATCGAACCAATAACCTCCGACAGCCTGTTCACTATCAGGCAGGGGCCAGACAAAACCCTCCGGGACTACTTTTGAAGGTTCTCCCAGACCAAAGCCTAGTTTAGGAGCATATTGGGCTCTTCGGTCATCGATGCCGCAACCCAGGGGCTGGCCGAAGGCCCCTTGTATGATCGACTAAATTGGCACCCAATACGCACAGTAGAAGTCCTCATGAGCAAGTTTGAGGAATATGCGCAGGCAGAGGAGGAAAAACTCCGCCGGAGGTGCTCACAAGCTAGCAAGGCTTCCCGTGCTAATTCTGAAAGACCACACTTGCAGGCCGGGTCGTCACACACCCCTGCTCCCTCGACAAAAACGAGCTTCGAGGAGGCCCTTACTGCCGGGTCCCAAAGGGGGTGGCAACGACAACGCCGAAATGTCAACAATATCAGCCCAAGCCACAAGGCTCCGAACCAAGGCCACCCCAGGGGACATGGCCGAGGACGCTCCGGAGGCCTCCCGGAGTGAAGCACTGTGAGGAACCGTCCAAATAGTATTCTAATTAATCATCAGGAGGATCATTATTCATAATCACAACCTCGACGATTAACCAGAATACCATTCCGGTAGTCCCGGCACGTGTTTTGTGCCCAGGATCGGAACACATGCCTTCCAACTCAAATATCACAACACAGTTTAATAGAGAGCAAATAATTAAACTGGATTACCATTATTAAACATGCAACTGCTTCCACAATTTACAACAAAAGAGGAACAACAACAACTATGCAGCGGAAGAAAAACCTATACAACAAAAGAGTATGGAGCCGTATGCCCTTAGGCTCCATACCAAAAGCGCCGGAGTTCGGAGTAGAAGGTGCTACTCCTGCCCGCCACCCTGATCAGCAGGCACAAAGTAGCCGAACACCGCCTCTTCCTCGCCAACCTGCGGACCTGAAAACAACTTAAGGGTAGCACCCCTTAGTACGAAGGTACTAGCAAGACTTACACAGTATGAGTATATATATTCTCGACTCCAAGGATCATGCATTTAAAGCTGTAGCAAGGATTAAGACATGTTTAAGTTCATTAAGCGGTAAGCAACCTAGACTCTAAGTGCAAGCAACTGACTTAACCAACCACCGACTCAAACCCTGCCAACCAACTGATCAGAACAGATATATGAACAACAAGTGTATAAAAGCAAACCCTTCCCACCAAACCACCAACCACATACCGACCAAACCACCCCAAACCAACCATGCCACAACCCACATCGAAACTCTACGACCAAAACATGGTCGCTCGGTGGAGATAAGCGATAGCGATGCTCATGACCGAGAGCGTGGCAGTTCGAACTGATTATACACCCTGCAGGGGATACTCCTGGACCCACACGACACAGGGACCATACGGATTGTGCCACCCGCTAAGATGCGCACAAGGGGGTACCCGTGACAACCTTTCCCAACCAGGCCCAACCATGTGGATCAACCATAGCTCGGCACGGCGGTATTAGAACTACTCCCCGAGCAAACTAATACCGCTAAAAGCCCGGACTCAAACCGGACTCACACCGTCTATGACGAGGCCCACATGACCACGTCTGCGAAGGTAATCGGCTCGCCTACCATTATATCAGCATGTGGTGAGTAAGGTATGTGCTAAAGCCGACTACACCGACGATCGGTGCTTAACCGGTGCAAGCGGTCTACGGTGTCCGGGTTCCCTCCCCGAACTGCCTGAGGACTCCTCGTGAGCAGATGACACCCCTAACACCGCCCACACCTCGTCTCAACTCACCATTCACCAAACCGACTCATCATCAACACAACCACAAATGTGAACAGGTAATAAGTCCTAGGCTCGCGACAACGGTGGACGCCGTCGTCGACTTCTACCGGAAAGCCTAAGTACCACTAAGCATAGCAAACTAAAATTAGACCGCGACGACACCACTAGGCTCCTAGGAACAACACATGACACGTGACTGAAATGGGATAATGCATCGGCATAGGTTCTACCCAACTCGGTACCCGACACATGCAATGTATACATAAGTGTAGATAACATATTAAATTTTCAAGTAGACACGGTGCAATATGAACGATGCTTGCCTTGCTGCCCTGGATCAGAAAGGTGGGACGCCTCACGATCGCCCACGGCCTCCGGGATCGACGGATCGGCGTTCACTACAGAAAGCAACGCGTGCAATGTAATGAGCATGTATGAAATGCGACCATGTAAGAAAAATATGCTCCACAATACATGACAACATTATTCCAAGATCGTACTGTCCAAACCAGAATTTTCCAAGTGGTCCCAAAAAGTTTGGAGTCCCTACGAATTAACTACGAATTTTACAAGCTATCAGCTATCAGGAAAGCCTGATAAACCGTGCTCGGGGTGCACGGGATGAACAGTACTCGCGGGGTGCCCGGGATAAACAGCACCGGGGTGCTCGGGTGAACAGTACCGGGGGGTGAACAGTACCCGGGGTCCTCGGGATCGACCGTGCCCGGGTGCTCGGGTGAACAGTATTCCGGGTGCTCGGTGAACAGTACCAGGGTGCTCGGATGAACAGTACTCGGCGCTAAAGTAAAATCAGCCTCGCGCAGCTCCAGAACAGCAGCCATTATGAAGGGAAAAACTGGGCTAAACTAACCTGAGAGTCTCTCTAAATCAAAAGTAAAAATGCCTAGAAGGGTGTACAGGGTCTAGACTTTGCTCAACCGCCTAGCAACATGATTCCTAACTCAAATCCACATAAATCCTAATTTGTTCCCAGACTGCAGAACTTTAAGAACTTTGCAACCCTAGTTCCAGATTCAAGATCTATCCAACCAAAAATGAGCATACTTGCCATGGGAGCCTAGCAGACTCACCCAAGGTCCTTTGCTGAGGTTGGTGACCGCCAGTTGAAGGAGGAAACGACGGAAAATGGCTTGGAGAAGAGAGGAAAAACTGCTGCTTCCTTGCTTCTCCCAAAGAACACCAAACAAGTTCAGAACCAGCTCGAATTCTTTCGGGGAAACTGAAAATGAATTGGATGGATGAGTAGTCCTTGAGCTGGTGGTCACGTGAGTACCACATACGTACCTTGATCTTGCTCCCAGAGGTAGGGATCCAAAAGGGGAAAAAGGGAGCCTAAGAGAGAGAGTGAGAGACAGCCAACTCCAACTTGCTTCCTCAAAAAGCCTTATCTGGTGGAGTGGGTGAGTAGTACGTATGGGCAAGCTTTTTAGGGGGAGAGAGAGTGTTGTTGCCCACCTATAGAGAGATATTTTCCACCCAAGTGGGCCCCATTTACCTAGAGGAAAGTCCAGACTTGCTTCTAGCTCTTTTATTTCTCTTAGTTTTTCCTTCTCCCACCTCATTGATTCAAAGTGAGGTGCTCCAGTGACCCAAACTGGAACATGAAGCTGAAATTGCATGTTTTTAGGATTAAAACACACAATTACGGATTTTAGGACGTGACAAGCACGGCCCAAACAAGCGTTTCAAAGAAGAGTCCTGGTGCACTCTACATAGCGCAAGACAAGGGCATAATATAATTGCCAAACCCTCTCCACCTTCCGAGAGGAGTACCTCGGGAGGCAGGCGGCTTTCGCCTCCAACGGTGGGGCCCCCAAGGGGCAGTCCGAAGATCGCAGGCCATCGGCCAACTGACGGGTCGACCACCTGGTCCTACAGAATCCTCCGCAGCTGGCCCTACCTTCACCCCCCCAGTCATCCCTAGAATGGTACAGTGACAAAGGAGCACAGGGCAAACACATCGTCCTCGCCATTACCGGCAGAGGGAGCTACAGTGCCACTTCGAAACAATAGCGGCGAGACTACACCCGCGGGGTACACCACACTGGAGCAACTAGCATCCATTGATAGGCCCCCGGCTGGGCCGACGCCTCTGTAACATTCACCATCGACAACTCCATAGGGGTAAAATTTCCCCACTCCGATGCCCTGGTCATCTCAGCCAATATTGCAGAAGTTGAGGTCCGAAGAATACTGGTCGATGGAGGCAACTCGGCGGACCTAATTCATGCATGCCTTCGACTAGCTCCGAATTCCGTGAAGCCGGCTCTCACCGAGCAGCAGACCCCTACAAAGATTCAATGGGCCCCCCTCAACGCCCTAGGACAGATAGAACTCCCAGTCATCTTTGGCGAGGGCTCTGAATCACGGTCCGAGGTTATCACCTTCGACGTCGTGGACGAACCGTACGCCTACAACGCCATCCTGGGACAGGGGACGCTGAACAGATTCGGAGTTGTACCCCATCACAATTACCTCTGCCTGAAAATAGCTAGACCCAGGGGCTAATAACCATCCACGCCGACCAAGACCTGGCTAGACGCATCGAGGATGGGCACCCTGCTCCACTCCCTAGTCGCCATATCCACACTATGACACAGGAGGACTCGAAAGATCCTTCGTCAACGGACGCCAGGCTCCGAGGCCACAGTTAGAAGGGGACATAAAGTTGGTCCCCATACACCAAGACCAACCCAACCGGACCTTCCGAATAGGGGAGGACCTCACCTCCGGGTAAGAAGCCCAACTTCTGGCTGTCTTACGGAGTAACCTCGACATCTTCGCATGGTCCCCGCAGGACCTCCCAGGAGTCGACCATAGCATCATCGAGCACTCGCTCCAGGTCGACCCGAAGGCAAGGCCTGTACGCCAGGGGCTTCGCAAGCTCTCTCTGGAGCGGGCAGAAGCTGCAAAAGAAGAAGTCCAAAAGCTGCTAAAAGCCGATGTTTATCCGAGAGGTCATCCACTCCGATTGGCTCTCCAACACCATACTAGTCAAGAAACATAGCAGAAAATGGCGTATGTGCATCGATTTCATGTCATTAAACAAAGTATGCCACCAGGATCCGTACCCTCTCCCCCGCATCGACCAGCTGGTGGATTCCACAGCCAGCTGCGAAATGCTAAGCTTCCTCGATGCCTAGTTCGGATACCTATAGGTGTGGATGGCAACAAAGGATTAGAACAAGACCAGCTTCATTATCCCCTTCGGAGTATACTGATACGTCCGGATGCCCTTTGGTCTTCGAAACGCCAGGGCCACCTTACACAAGGTGCTGCAATAGCAGTTGAACCACAACATCGAGGCCTATGTAGACGATATTGTGGTGAAAAAATAACTAGAAGTCACCCACGTTGCCGACCTACAAGAAACATTCAATAGCCTCTGACCCACTGGCGTACGGCTGAACCCAGAAAAATGCGTATTTGGCGCTAGAGGTGGAAAAATGCTAGGATATCTGGTCTCCTGAAGAGGCATCGAGGCCAACCCTGGCAAGATTCGTGCTATCACAGAAATGTCGCCTCCCACCAATCCTAAAGAAGTACAACACCTAGCCAGCCGCCTCGCGGCCCTCACATGCTTCCTTGCAAAATCCGCTGAGCACAACCTCCTTTTCTTTAAAACACTAAGGGGCTCCGAGCCATTTAGCTGGACACCGGACTACCAGGTAGCATTCGAGGCCCTAAAGGCACACCTTTCCCACCTCAAAACACTCGCGATGCCCCTCCCCGGTGAAGGACTACTGATGTACCTATCTGTCTCCGCATCGGTCATCAGCACCGCCCTGGTATGAGAGGAAAAAAGTAACTGTCGCCCCACTCAAAGGGTTGTATACTACGTCTCGGAGGCCATAGCTAGGGCCAAGACACACTACACTGAGCTCGAAAAAATAGCCTATGCCCTACTGATGGCCTCGCGCAAGCTCCGGCACTACTTCCTTGCCTACGACATCACTGTCCCAACTTCGTATCCGCTTGGTGACAGGTTTCGCAACCGGAAGGTGATGGGACGCATTGGCAAGTGGGCGGTAGAGTTATCCCCATTCGTGATAAGGTTTGTAGCCCGCACCATCGTAAACTCCCAAATCTTGGCATACTTCATCGCTGAATGGACCCCGGCACCCACCGAACCCACCACTACACCCACCCAAGACATCTGGACCATCTACACTGACAGAGCATACTGCTCCACGGGCGCTAAAGCTAGCGCGGTCCTCATCTCCCCCACAGGCCAGCAGGTTCAGTACGCTGCTCGCATAGGTCTCAAGACGACCAACAACATAACCGAATACGAGGTCATCCTCTTAGGCCTTCGAAAGACCCGGGCCTGAGGAGTAGCCAGACTCATCATCCAAACCGACTCTCAAATCATCGCCGGTCACGTCAACAAGGACTTCCAAGTCCGGCATCCAGACATGATAACATACCTCGAGGCCATTTGCAAGGGCGAGGGACACTTCTGCAGCATATCAATACGAAGCATACCGCGGGTGGACAACAATCAGGCACAAGCCTTAGAAAGGCTGCAGCCACGGGTAAAGACCCACTAATAGGCACCTTCCTCAAGACCCTGCACCAGCCGACCGCTAGAGCTCTTGACGAGACAACCGTCGCCATACTCCCCATCCAAAATGCGGACTGGAGGGCCCCCTCCTATCCTTCGTAAGAGGAACAGCAGAACCGAACGACCCAATTGCACTACGCCGCATCCAGCATCGTGCCAGGGGCTACCATCTCATAAATGACGCCTTTACAATACAGGTGTCTGCGCTCCCCTCCTTCCATGCATTACTAAACAAGAAGGAGACAACCTCCTCAGGGAAATACACAAAGGCCTTTGCGGCAATCATCTGGCGCCTCGTGCTCTAGCCAGTAAGGCGCTTCACCAGGGGCTCCATTGGCCTACGATCATGTCTGATGTAGAAGAACTCGTCCGCACCTACCAAGGATGCCAATGGATGGGATGTCAAAGCCACCGACCACCAACTCCTTTGCAACCAATCGCCCCTGTCTGGCCCCTGGCTCGTTGGGGTATGGACCTCATCAGTCCATTTCCCTGCGCCAAAGGAAACCTCCAGTACGTAGTGGCAGCATTGGAATATTTCTCCAAATGGGTCGAGGCC
The DNA here is from genome assembly GCF_958298935.1 of Phragmites australis. Taxonomy (NCBI): domain Eukaryota; kingdom Viridiplantae; phylum Streptophyta; class Magnoliopsida; order Poales; family Poaceae; genus Phragmites; species Phragmites australis. Next base: position 31,283,067 of record NC_084923.1, on the reverse strand, counting down.
GAACCCCTCACTACAATCACATAAAAAAATATCCAGAAATTCTTCTGGAAAAAACATAATCTGCCACTTCGGCATCCAGCGACAGCTCACGGTGGACAACGGCACACAATTCGACTCCGAGCCTTTCAGACAGTTCAACGACGACCTCGGCATTGAATTATGCTTCGCAGCAATTCAACACCCTCAGTCCAATGGAGCCGTCGAACGGGTCAACGGCAACATCCTCTATGGCCTAAATCGCCGTCTCGTCGGCTTAGCTCAAGGCCTATGGGTCGACAAACTACCCAAGGTTTTATGGTCCCTCCGCACCACTATCACACGGACCACCAGGTTCACACCCTTCCACCTCCTATACAGAGACAAAGCCATGACCCCCACTGAGGTCAAGGCCTGCTCACTCAGGGTACAACTTTCGTAAACTGACGGAGAAAGGGAGCTCTCCCTTGATCTTACCGAAGGCACGTGGCTCCACGCCATTCAGAACCCAGATCACTACATTAAGAAAACTAAGGCCTGGTACGATCCAAGGGTTGCGCCACGAAACTTCAAACCCGGTGAACTAGTGCTTCAATGCACCTTAGCTCCAGGAAAGCTACGCAACAAATGGGAAGGCTCATACCTGGTCCTCAAGTCTAAAAGACCCGGCTCCTACCAACTAGCCAATACAGAGGGGACCCCCCTCGAACACAGTTGGAACATGGAAACACTCTGCAAGTACTATGTATAGAGAACCCCAGGCTCAGTACTCTCCAAAGATACCGAAAAAACCCAACATCTTGAAGGCATAAGCCTCCATGCTGGACAGGAATTCCGTCCACCATCTTTAAGGTCTCGCCAACCTACGTGGTAGATAGACAAAGACTGCTCCATCATCTTGAAGGCATATGCCTCTGTGCTAGATAGGCATTCTGTCCGCCATCTTTAAGGTCTCGCTAACCTACGTGGCGGATAGGCAAAGACCACTCTAGCATCTTGAAGGCATAAGTCTCTGTGATGGACAGGAATTCCGTCAGCCATCTTTAAGGTCTAGCTAACCTACGTGGTGGATAGGCAAAGACCGCTCCAGCATCTTGAAGACAAAAATCTCCGTGTTGGACAGACATTCCGTTCATCATCATTTGGGCCTATCAAACCTAAAATGGCGGATAGGCAAAGATCGCTCCGGCATCTTGAATGTAGTTGTTGGAGCAAGAGTTCGTCTTGCCCCAGTAAGTACGGCAAGAGTTTCTTCTAAGGAGGAGACTCAAGCATGGATATAAAGTTTGAGAGGAAGGAACACCATTAATATATTGATGATAGAAAAATGTATCACTCTGGGAGGAGTATCACAGCGTTCGCTGTGATATGTGTTCTGTGTCTGTCCCCTGCCCAGAGGACCATGGCCTCCTATTTATAGGACCATGCGTAGCTTGGCGTACAAGTTATCATAATGTATAAATATCCGGCATCCATCCAAATTACTGATCCTTATCCCGGATAACTATCTTCTATCCTGTCGGGAGATAAATATCCACCGTGGTAATTATCATGGTGCCTGCCCCATAAAGGGGGTGAGCGGGTCGCCAATTGCGGCCCGGCGCCGCACTGTTAGGGGTGTCAAGATAGCCCTCATCATGCCGAGGTGTCAGAGTGGCGTCTATTCAGCCTAGGCTTTTAGTGTCGGTCACTTCCTTGCAAGCAAAGCACAATCGGCGCTCCCCTCTCGGCAGATCTTCCTAGGGCCTGCTGATTCACCCTACTGCCTTCGAGAAGGCGGCCTGATCATCCTGAGGAGGGGGCCTCGGGAGGCATAGAACAGGGAGGTGAAGGCTTTGGGAAGCAGGACCCCGAAGGGCCGGGGCTTCAGGAGGCCGAAACTTTGGAGGACTGAGGTTTCGGGAAACCGTGTTTTGGAAGTGTTCGAAAGGTTGAACCGGTGGTGCCAAGGGAGGGCTTCGTATGTGCGAAGGAGTACCATGAAAGGATCTGATGATATCAGAGATAGAGCTTTTACCAAAGGGTTCGGTGATCAAGGCTCAGGAGGGACCTGGATGGCGATCTTCGACCGTTATCCTCAGGCTGGTTTATTTTCCCCCCAACAGTAGTGCCTTCATATCGGACAGGCATAACACCCCCCCCCCCTCGGTCATTTCTAAGGCCAGGCCGGCCTAAACATGGCAAAGGGATAAAAACCCCAACACCGCACGACTGAAAGTCCATTACCTGACCCTTTCATTGCCCCTCGAAGTCTCGTATCCCATGGCTGTAGAGGCGAAGGGGCTGGGACAAGGGGCACAGGCACAAGATGCGAAGGGGCTGGGACAAGGGGCACAGGCGAAATGTTGCCGCGATCAATCATAAAAAAGGGAGAGGAAAAGAAACAAAAACAACAAGCTAACACAATGAAACTTTTACACACATGACATATAAAAAGTCTTTTTATACAGTTAACCGCTCTACATCGAATCTATGCCCAGCAAACTGGCTAGCCTACAATGCCCCCTGTACCACTATGGGAAGATGAGGGTGCCCGACCACCATTCCTCCCGAACACACCGCGGGACCTGGAGAGTCGTCCACGACAACTGCGCACGGGAGGTCGACACGAGCCGCCTCCGCAAGAAGGGTTGCTACCCAAAACAGAGACTCAGCCCCGGGAAGACGAAGGATCCAAAGGGAAGGGATACGAGTCGAAGGCAAAGAAGTCCATCTCTTCCTCCTCCTACCCCGCTGGCGAGGCCTCCGTGGCCCGTGCCTCCTCCACCTTCACCTCACCCAAGATAGACTCGAGGATTTCCGAGGGCACCCTTCCATCAGAACCCCGAGGAAAAATGAAGCGTCGTAAGAAGCGTGAGCTGGCAACTTCCTGGGCCGTTCAGGCCGCACACCAGCCATCTCTTATGATAAAACATACATCCGGAATAGACACCGGGGATCCTCTGGCTCGACCTTAAACAAAATGTCGGTGGCCACCTACGGGTCAACACGCCCCTCAGAATCGTGGGGCATAATGACATGACTCCGCTGACGAACGAACGGAGTAGCACCTGACACACCAGACGCACTTGATCCCTCCCAGAGGCACTATCCAAGGTACGGACGAGGCCTCCTCCGGCCTCGGGCCGCCATACCTATACACGTAGAGCAGATTCTGGTTAAAACTCAAAGGCAAAAACATTCCAAAAACAACACAAGTAAAACATAGGAAGACAAGCGCGATTTCCATCAAATAAAGGAAAGATTATATACATGAAGCAAAAGGAGGCGGTCAACATACTAGAACTCGACCCCCCTCTCCGGGAAAGAAAAGTAAACAAAGACAGCCGCAGTAGATCTACACCTCCAGGGCATCCAAGCTTGGCTGCGATAGGGCAACAACGCCAGACAAAGCTCCCCCAGAGGGCCGCGAAGCGCCTGTAGACTCCAGGTGAAGCACTGAACCCCCCAATGAAAAACTCAGGCGAAGGCCCCCCAAGGCACCCAGAGGCCTTTGACTGGCCATGAAGTGCAATGTCACGCTCCAGCCATACTTTGCCCATACACCATGATGGAAGCTCACCAAGGTTGTGCAAATCTCCACCGAAGGTGCCTCTAACTGGAAGGCCTCAACCATGGAATCCGGCACCTGCTGCTCCAATGCTTCAAAGGGATAAACCCCCTCCTGGTGCAGCAGGGTCAGCTAAAGTGCAGCGGCCACATGAGCGCAGGACCTCGCATAGACCTCCGCAGCCTAATCATAACCTTCGTGGTGGACCGAAGCCAAAAGAGCGGCATGACCGACGCCTCCAAGTCAGAGGGCAGTGGCGAACACCGAGCCCCTAGGCCACTCAAGGCATGAGAGGTAATCCGGGCCACCTCCGATGCTAGCACAGTTAACTGCTGGCACTCCGAACGCAGTGCCCCCTCCGATGCCCGAACCTCCTCTAGCTCTTGCCGCATATTTACCACCACCGCCCGAAGGGTGTCAATGTTACTCTTGGCGGACACGCGGGCTACGTTGGCCGCATCGGCAACCTCCTTCGTCTCCCAGAGGTCTTCGGTAGCCTTCCGCGCCTCAGCCTCCGCACGCTCACGAAGCACCATCTCATGAAGACGACCCTCCGCGGACTCCACCCGTTTTCGGGCCTCTTCCAAAGCTTGGCGTCCGCCACCTCCCAGTGCCCTCGTCAAAATTACTTGCTACAAGGCACCACAAAAGATGGAAAAAAGACAAGATGAGCTACTCAGGACCCAACACCGGACCCGGTAATCATAACTAATACTACTGACCTAAAGGGCCACAGCTGCCAGCCGCACCTCCAGCTCCTCCAGAGGACGCTGGGCCAACGATCGCTCGACCTCTCCACTCCGGAGTAGAGAGGAGGCCGCAGCAAAGGCCCTTAACGCCTCCGGGCGCAGCACAAAGTCGTCCAAGGTTAGGACCCCAAGACCAGGGCCCCGCTCAACCTCTCCGAAGGGATTCTCACGGAGGGCACGGTGCCTCGGGCACCAGCCACTGCGGGTGGGCCACCAGCTGACTCAGGGCCCCACCGGAACAAAGCCACACCCCCCAAGAAGACCCTCGGAGACCCCTTCGGAGGAGTCCCCGATCTCCGCTGGGCCTCCAGGGCCTCGAGGGGTGGAGTCAAGGATGTATCCACCTTGAAGGTCGCTACAAAAAAGAAACAAAAATTAAGATCTCAATGCACGACCAAAAAAAGGATATGACTAACGAAGCAAACCACACCTAGTTCCCCCAAACCTCTTACAGGAGGACCCGTAGCATCCTCAGCATCTGAGTCAACAATACCGAAATCAAAGTCCACAGAGGCCATGTCTCTTCGTTGGCTCTGGCCATTACCTGCAATATCTGGGGAGGTCCGGTCCTTCCCCCAGTCATCGCCGCCACCTTGGCCCTCGCTTCCGGACTGATCACTCACGCTCCCGGCGCAGTGGTTTGCCGGTAGTGGCTTTTGCTGGCACACCGGAGCTCCACTCCTGGCGACGGCCCCATCAGCAGCATGAAAGCCGGTGCCACCTGAGGGTCTCCCGCCGCGCCCACTCCGACCATCTCCCCCGCTGCCAGAGTTTCTGCTTCACTCGGGGTACTCAAGTCAGTCATATGAACCACAAGAGGATGGCGAAAGGCGCTGGATTATGAGAGAGAGGAGTAGGGATCAAAGGACAACTTGCACAAAGCAAAAGGCACCGAAGACAAAGGCAGATGAGAATGAGGAGTCGGCGAAAGGGTTGCTATGGGCAAATCCCCCTCCTACTACAAATAGGGAGCAACTTGCCCCCTCCAGGCAGCGGGCGCATGCGCCGTCCTTTCGCTTGCTAGGCCAAAATCATGGGGGAGCAAAACTGACTCCCTTGGCCCCCAACGACAAGACGACACGCGTCCCACGCCCCACTTGACAGGGCAGGACTACACTTCTCCCCAGGGCGTATTCAATGCCCCTTGTCGCCAACATCATCCAACATGCCATTCCGTCACCCGAGTCAAACCGTCCCGAACAAGCCAAGCAATTCTCGAACCACGAGCCATTAACCACAAGCCAGGGACCCCGAGAGCCCTACTCCAAAGGAACTGCAAGCCGACCGCTCTGCTAGCCACCCTCGCGAGGGGCTACTGTTGGGGGTCATTATCAAGGACCCTGACGACCCCTTGGCTTAATCAGCTCAGCCTCCCAAAGGCATGGTCTTTCAAAGCCTCCACCTTCCGAAGCCCCGACCTCCTAGAGCTCAGCCTCCCGAAGGCTCGGTCTTCGGGGCCTCGACCTCCCGCTACCTGGGCCGGCTTCCCGGAGGTTACTGGGTGAGTCATCAGGCCTCGAGAAAAATCTACCAAAAGGGAAGAACCGGCTATTTTTTGCCTGCGAGTAGGTGACCGGCATTAAATGCCTAGGCTTTTGGACGCCGCTCTAATACCTTGGCATGATGGTACTTGCCCTGACACCCCTAATAGTGCAGCGTCGGGCCGCAGTTGGCAACCAGCCCGCTCCCCTTCAGGGCGGGTACTACGGTAATTACCACGGTGGATATTTATCTACCCGATAGGATAGAAGATAGTTATCCAGGATAAGGCCGAGTAATTTGGTCAGATCCTGGATATTTGTACACTGATAACTTGTACGCCAAGCTATGCATGACCCTATAAATAGGAGGCTATGGTCCTCTGGGCGACAGACACAGAACATGCATCGCAGCGAACGGTGTGATACTCCTCCCGAAGTGATACATTTTCTTATCATCAATATATTCGTTATGTTCCTTCCTCTCAAACTTCGTCTCCAAGCTTAAGTCTCCTTCTTAGAAGAAACTCTTGCCTTACTTGCTGGGGTAAGACGAACTCTTGCTCCAACAATTATAACAAAATTTTATGAAACAAAGACCAAAAGAAAAGCATATCATATTATCATCACTAGTACCTTTGTGGTGGGATGGTAAAGACGGATCGCTCGAGCTAAGAGGTCCCAGGTTTGAGTGCCATGAATTGCACGTGCACGTATTTTGCGTGAAAAATCACATGACTTGTGACTAGCAATGGCGCGGTCGCAGTCTAATCACACTCAGCTTAGTGAATAGTGATGGTTGTCTATAAAGATAAGAACTAGTACACACCCGTCATTTGACAAAGTCCAAGATCATAGCATATACTGTTTACAACATAATTTCATCACAAGATATAATGCGAAGACTTTAACTTATACTAGATACATTGTTCACGATTACAGTTTCTACTTACTATCAGAGTTTTCATACGCAGTGGAAAGATAATAATAAAACAAAAATGCTAGTGGCGCCATTGCCCATAAGGCACCAATGAGATTAGCTCAGACATTCCTCCTCTACTCCTGCGCATCACTAGCATCGGTAGGATAAAAATATCTGTACACAAGTTCGATGTTACCTGCATCAACTTAAGGGCAACATCCTGAATATGGAGGTACGCGCAAAACTTACACAATATGGGTATATACTATCCCGACTCCAAGGATAATGCATTTAGTTGAATTGCAAGGAATAGCCACAAAGTTAAGTCGATTCAGCGAAAAGCATTTTAACCAATATAATGACATGAACAAGCATTGATCATCAATGATCATAATCTCCAGAAAATATAAACTTACTCAACTCCATTAAGCATCAGCAGATACTTCTCCTGAAATCCCACATACTTTCCATTATCCCCACTGAACATAACTCTATGATTGATGTCCAATGGACATTAAGCGTTCTTATTATTGAGAACACAACAATTCGAATTGAGCCTACACCTTGTAGGGGAGTATTTTTTTTTACCCACATGACATGAGATCATTTGACTTGTACAACTAGTCTTGTTGCACAAGGGGTACCCGTGACAACCTTTCCCAAATAAATCTCAACCGTTTGGAGCATACGTCTCTCGGTGCGGACATCTACAAGCCCACTAGCTCATAACACCGTAGATGTTCAGGTCAAAGGATTACAGCAACATAAGGTATGCGGCTCATCTTTACCATATTCAGATGTGGTTAGTGCAGAAAAGTGCTTAAACCAATTACACCAATGATCAGTGCTTAATTGATACAAGCGGTCTATGGCAACCAAATCTTCTCTCCCAAACTGCCCCTAAAACCACCCATGTCTCGTCTCAATTTTACCAACTCATAAGCGATCCATGGCACCCGAGTCTCCTCTCCCGAACTGCCCCTAATATCGCCCACATCTTGTCTCAATCTCACCAACAACTCATCATCACTACTTTTCGTTCTTTGAATAGTAATTGAAAATCATGTAACTCGCGGACGATGGTGACATCCCTTGCTCGAATTCTACCGAGGACCTTTCCAAATGCTAAGCAATTACCGCATCACTTCTAAATTAGACCATAATACATTTATACCCAGACTACAAGGATCAGAATTAACAACTTTATCAAGGTAGGTACTATGCAACAAATATGATCTACCCATATTTTCCGACATCGACTAGCTAAAACATGTGTCTAGGACTTATAATAATATCTAGCACTTGTACCATCAATTCACCAAAATATAAAAAAGATATCATATATGCATTCCTAGTGCTTCCTCCACTTCTCTTACGAACTCCTCTGGTTCATTCTCGGGTTCAAACACGTGACTCATCGAAGCGTTGTTTTTTAAATGAAGGAACAATACATCGCAATAAATATGGATGAAATGCATTGAAATATGCTCTAAAATTCATGACAAACAGTGGAGACGTTATGTCTTGAGTCTATAGCATTGATGAGTTCTTAAATTGAATTATTGTTAATTGTTTAGCATTTTTCAAGATTAATTAAGCTTAAGCCCAAGCTTTACCCTAATCAGAAATTTAGTTAAATACAAGTCCGGTCCATATTTTTACTATCAATATATTTGTTGTGTTCATTCCTTTTGAACTTTGTCTCCAAGCTTGAGTCTCCTCCTTATAAGAAACTATCGCCATACTTGCTGGGGCAAGACGATCTCTTACTCCAACAAGATGTATTACTCGATTGAAGTTGCTCCTTCCCAAGCCTTGGATGATCAGGTTCCTTGCCTTGCTGTTCGCCTCGACATGAGACATGTTCTGTACTGTCACTTCATTATTCTTAAGGACCACATATGGCTTGTAGACCTTTTCCCAAATTGTAAATCCCTATGCTTGAATGTAGGCCTCTATCTTTGCCTTCATGAACTAAAAATTAACTCCATCAAAAACACAAGATTTTGTGGAATACCTATCTGAAGGCATGTTTCTAATTATCGATTAAGATCTATTAGAAAGGATTAAGGCTCTGATACCAATTGTAGAATGGAATATGTACAAAATACCCAATCAGAGGGGGTGAATGATTGTAGAAACCAAATTCAAAGATTAACACACCCAAATTAAAACTCGATTTAAACTCGATATTCCACTCGAAACATATTGCACAAGATCTAGTAAAAACAATGTCGAGAAAGATCTGCCGGTCGGATTACTCGCAATTTTGGTCAACAGAAAACCCAATAAGAATCGAGTAAATCGAATATGTTGATCAAAATTTATTCCTAGTCGAATCTGACTGTATCAACCAGAATCGACTAGATCAAAACATAGTTGAGTTAACAAAAAGTTACTCGAGATCAAACCAAATCCACTTGAAAGTTTCTTAAACAAACATTAGATATTCTAGCAAGGTTTTGGATGGATTAAACCAACATGAAATTAATTGAAAACTAAAACTGAGCATGCAGAATCAAACAACATTCAAGTACGAGCACGTTCGCCTTCGAGCAACACCTGCACATGAATCAAACAACAATCAAGTACGTGCACAAGTCCTTCTTGATTTGACTCAAGATTAGTTCACGCAGCACCACGTAAACTCCAAGCAAAACCAACACGCTAACATAAGCATACCCAACTAATGATAGCGCATCAAACCAACTATACTATCAAAGCATATCTTAGCAACTTATGAACATCAACTAAATATCATTATTCTAAATCTCTTTACTCTGCCAATTTCATCAATCAAACCAATTTTTCATCACATGATCTCACATATACCTTTGATAAATATACATAATTCATGAGATATATAATATATATTAATTATATGTTCCACTCGATAATTAAAGGAGCTTATAGAACCAAGAGAAAGAAATATAACAAAGCTACCCCTATGGTTAGTTTGATAATGTATATGTGAGAGAGAATGTAGTAAATGAGTGCAAAGAAGGTAAAACCTGTCACTGGCAAACCAAAAAAAGAGTAAAATATATTTAAAGTTGGATAAAGGGAGGGAGTTGAAAGAAAGAATTATTTATATCTCAAAAGAAGACTAAGAAAACCATATGCCTCGAAAAAAAGAAAGGAAGTAAGTTTATATAACACCAATGTGTACCCAAGTTACCATTAAGTATTATGTATTTTGTAGGCGGCTTCCAACACTACGTGAAAAATAGATAAAGGATGCACTACATAAGTGACGGGTTGTCAAGATCCGTCACTTAAAAACCTTTCGTCATGGTATGTAGCTTTGGGTTGGGATCTGATCATGACCCATCACTTATGATAGGTCATCAGTGACAGGACATAAAGTTCCTCGTCACTAATGACCAACTCATCATTAACTGGTCGTCTTAGACCAGTCATAAATAACGGGTCATGTTACGACCCATCACTTACGACTTATCATCGGTTACGGGCCTCACGGGCCAATCATAAGTGACTTATCATCAGTTGTCATCCCTTACAACAAACTTGAGTAGAAATATATAATAGTTTCTATTCTAGTGCTGCTGATGTGAGAAAAAATAAGAAAAAAATAAAAAATATTTGAATCTTTAGGTATGATCTTTTCTTGAAATGATCATACATGAATATGTCTATATGGATGTAAAAAATATTTTTTGATTTCACTGTATTGTATAGAAGAATGGAAAAATATTTATTTTACATGAATAATAAGTTTATATGTAAATTTGGCAAAACTATTATTAGTGACATGTCAAGATTACGACCCATCACTAATGACCTTCAGCAATGAAAGTTAAAAGAATAAAATATCCAGCTTCCTTCGGAATACACGCGAGGGTGAGATGGTAAAGGGCTACACGTGCACAGAGAGGCAGCGGTTTCGATGCCCATGGAACACTGACTATAAAAACAATATGAAAAATAGCAAGTGACCTGTATAATCTTTTTTTCCGTAGTGCAAATTTAGTTTCCAATTGGTCCATAAACAACCTTGGACTAGCCGGCCCATATTTAGCGATTTTAAGATCTAGGAGGTGCTCCCATAAGCTTCTCTTTTTGCGAGGACCCCCATATGCTATAACTTTGCTAATTGCACACATTATAACTAGAAGCTAAATTTTCCTTCTAGATGTTCAACTTTCTCTACAAGTACGTCACTATTTTGCATTTCCAACTGAACGAAAAAGCATATATTAAGCACTTCTAAACCTGATGTGTACAGGTGTGAATATTCAGTGGACTTGACCGGTTTACTCAGTCGACATCATCTTTCAATGGACTGATTGTGCACTGTTCTCTCGCTTTTGACCATATGGTTTTGAAAATTAAGCCTGCACAACAACGGTAGATTTGTCTGCTCTAGGCTGCATACTTGTCCATGCCTCCATTAACGAACTAGGTGACGTATCAAATTGCAACCTCTCGAAGATGAGACATGTATACTAACTACTAGTAAGACAGGACTCGAGCACAACAAAAAATTTACTGAGCAAATAGAAGCTGTCAACATTTCTTCAACGGATCGAAATTTCACCTACTCACTACTTTTCGGTTGAAATGAGAAACTACTGGAATAAAATATCCATACATAAATATAAGAGGAAGTAAGAACTGCCGTGAAATAGGACGACCACGAAACATTAACTACCAGATCAACTCCCGTATGGTTTGTACTACCTAAAACTTTGGTAGGTGACGTCCCATAAGTGGAATGATCGAATAATTTAGAGAGGTATTTGAAACAATAATTACGTTCATTAGAATGGACGTGGCTAACGCACGTGCATGCGTTAGTTGATCCGTCCGCACACCCTTAATTAGAAAATTTTCTAATTCGTTAGTTTCCTAATCAAGCAAACTAATCCAGATTGCTTTTCCCCACACGTGGACAGTAGTGCATCACACATATGAACATGATATGATCACAAATTCTTAGAAAATGTTAGTTTTCACAGCACATAAATTTGGGCACATGTTCAGAAGGCTGCTTAAATATTTTAACCATATATCTAATTCACATACCTAAAATCTGTTGCACATATCACTATCATTTGAACTACATGCGAAAGCAGATGCACAGATCACATAGAGTTCGTACTACAAAAGGTAAACATAAACAGACAGGATCAGAAAAGATCACATCCATATCACTGAAAATCTGCACAGCTTGCTTGATCGCAAATAAGTAGATTCTTCTTCTCTTACAAAATGCATATACAACAAGCATTACAGTAACTATTTGAGTACGTGCTTCGCAAACAGAGAAAAAAGAAGGGTGTATGAGTAATTAACTTTGCAATCTATCTATTTATTTACTTTCTACTACACATTTGGCATAAATGTTTATTAGTTCAAAAAATATGCTTCTTTGAACCACTTAAGTAGTCTAACAGTGAATACAAGTAGCAGTAGTACATTTTACTTCCTCTAGGGCATATACTAGGCAATAGAAATTTTGCTTCATGTTCATTGTATATATACTTATGTAACTCATTAAAATGCTTGCACGCCGAATTAAATAAAATTAAAATTCAACAACAGTAAAACTGAGAGATTGTAACTTGTACCTATTCTATTTTAACCTTCAGCTTCCAATTTTCTTTGAATAAAAACTGCATGATGATTATGAAAGAATTGCTTCCAGATTTCATAGAACTTCCTTTCATATTATTAGAAAAAAGCACCCTGAACATTGTGATCGTAACTACTTTTACTAGCTTCATCCCTATTGCTCACCAAAAAAAAAGAATATAGCAGCTACCAATCACCTGGCCTACGTTTTGGATAACAAACATGCACAAATGAGTGATCAGAAGTAGAAGAAAAAGGTGCTCTATCTCCATTGCATCTCTACTGCATATGCACAAATGCACGAGGCATGCACAGATTTTCTTAGATAGTTAGATGGGTTAGTGATGCTATATTTTGAGTAACATGTATTATGGAAGAAAATTAGCTAATAGGTTCTGGTTTATGTTGAAAATTTCTATGAAAGATTTCGTTAGTTCTAAAACGATCAATATGGCTGCATATGGGATACTCAAATGAACAATCAAACAACAAAGGAGGATAAAACCCTAGCAAGTACTAATTTACTGATCATAAGATACATATGGGACAGTAGTTGTTTATTTACACTCTGTTATACATATTAGCTAGGTTTTACGTCTTGTTTATGAATTTTTTTCTTCTTAAAATAGTTAAGCAGCTTGATTGAATAACTAGATTTGCCTCAAAACGAGTACACAAATGACTTGAACACTAGAATTACCTTTTTATTGGTTGTTCCTTACATGAAACACTAGCATGGTCTTAAAAAAAGGAAATACGCATACATCATTTTGGATATTTGTAGCATATCATTTTATAGAAAATGCATAGTATGTAAGTATATGAATGTTGTACATGTGTCATTTTAGCTCCACTCTGGATTTCACATAAACATAGGATTCACAAAAACATGATAGTTTAGATTTGCCTACATAGTACCATAAAATTTCCAATGCAGTAAAATCATATCAGTACCCATGTGGTTTTAGCTGTTCATTATCACGAGTGTAAATATGAATCACACATTGCACAAAAACCGTTCATCACCATGGAAAAAGGAGCAGTTTATGGTTCAATTAACACGCTATTGACGTCCATCTACAACTGAAACAAAAAGAACTAAACCATAACTACGAAACCTATATGAAAAATCACTATTTCACATCATTTGTTAAAAAGACGCTATGATAATAGAAGAATTCGCCAAAAGGTGTAAAAAAAATCATAGTGAATCTAAAGGCAAATTAGGTCAATGTGAAAAGCAATTGCTTTTATGCACTCACTACATTGCAAAACCACTTAAATACATTATACTTCATCAGTTGCTTCTGCTGCCAAGGTGCAATTACAATACCAAGCAAAAACAATATGATAAACACTGCTTACTTGAACACCTTCTCCACAAACCACAAATCATAAACCGAATCACGTGAATCCATCAAAAATTGCTTCAAAGAAGGGCTCTACTCTGAACCATCCCAAGATCAAAACTTGCACCAGAGTTGACAACTTAAGAGAACCATGAGAACCAGCAACATGTACTTTATGATCACCTGGGGTTCTATTTTGATGGCATACATGACATTAATCCATTTGAAATGGAGGTTCCAAACACCTAAGATGAAAACTTGGGCAAGTATAAAGACTTCACAGAGCACAAAAGTACCAAATAACATGAGCCAAAAATAAAAATAAAAAACAAGGCATGAATCAATCGATTTAGAGCACAGTTAAATGAATGCACTACTATGTGTTTTATCAGATAAGAGGATAAGTGGCAAAAGCAGCTAAGTAAACAAATCAATCGCGGCATGAACCTGTTTGGCGACCAGCATAAGTAGCTAAGATCAGTAGGAGGATAAGTGGCAAAATAATAAAAGCATAAGCAGTAGCTCTGTATTTCATACAAACCCTATGAGCAGCAACAGTGGAGGCGGTATTGAAGTAACCAGACTGAGTAACTATAGCTCATTTACCTATCCAATCAGGCAAATTTGCAAAGGAAACATCATGTAAAGAAAGATCTTACTTATGAAATCAGCGAAGAGGTTAATTTAACTCAGCCTAACTAAATCTAATAGAACCCCGGAGAAATTTGAAAATGAAAAGGAAAAAAATAAGAGACATGGGAAGGATTTCCATTTAGGATAGCCAATCCTTGGATCCCTATTTCATTTCAGTACTGTACCATCTGCCCACAAATGAGAGAGAGACAGAGAGAGAGAGAGAGAGAGAGAGAGAGAGAGAGAGAGAGAGATGCGATGTACCAGGTTGGGTTCGAGGCAGGCACAGCCTAGCAGGAGCGACGGCTGACGAATCAGCAATAGGATGAAGCACGCTGTCGCGGCGATAGCCACACACCAGCAAGCTGCGGTCGCGTTTCAGACACAGCGGGCCCTAGGCTGCATGCGCACCGGCCAGGGTGGCTCCTCGGCGTTCCCACCTTCAGATCCAGCACCACACCACCCAAAGTGAGCTCCTCCCATCTCAAATTGAGTCCCAAGCAGCCATCCCACTCGAAATTGTCCGCCATGGTGGAGGCCACGAGTGGCAGATCTGGCTCCATGTCCTCAAGCTCGAGGCAGTCCCAGGAGATGGAGGTGATCTTTGTAGTCACCCGCATCCTCGGTGAACCCGAGGTGCTCGATCATGGGCATGAAGAGGGATATCTGTTAGACTACTATATTTAGCAGGTTTCCTCCCTTGCTTAGCGTACGCGTTTAGTGCATGCCGTGCATGCCGCGTCCCTCTATCAGCGACCTCCTTCCTATTCTGTGGATAGTTGTTTCCATAAGTCCGCAAGATATGGAATAGAGGTAGCTGTATATATGTACGTTTGATCTCTGATTATTTATGAATACAAGTTCTTTCGTCTATCATGGTATCAAGGAGGTTCGATCCTACCCTCCGCTTCCGCTTCCTCTAAACACCCATGGCCGACGACGCCGCGCGCCTCACGCTAGAGCGCCGTGTCGCCGCGTTCACTCCGGAGGATCGTCAAGAGGCAGCTCGCCAAGAGGCTGCGCGCCTGGAGGCCGCGCGTCTCGAGGCCGAGCGCCAAGAGGCCGAGCGCCTGGAGGCCGAACGCCGCGACGCCGATGCCCACGCCCTGGTGCTCGCCGGCGAGGTAGCAGCAGCCACTGCCGCTCTCCATGCCCAGGCAGCGGCCATCCTCAACATCAAGTCCCTCGTGCCGGTCATCCTCGACCTCACCTCGCCCCACTTCAACCGGTGGCGTGGCCTCTTCCTCAACACGCTCGAGCGCTACGCACTCGCGGACCACGTTCTCTCCAATGATGATCGCTCCGACGACGTCACTTGGAAGCGCATGGACCGCGTCGTCCTCTCGTGGCTCTACGGGACGATCACCGCCGAGCTTCTCGAGGTGGTGATGAACCGTGAGGAAGGGCCGCCAACGGCTCGCATCGTCTGGTTGGGACTGGAGCAGCAATTCATCGACAACAAGGAGACTCGTGCGCTCCTCCTCGACGCCGAGTTTCGCACCTTCGTCCAGGGCGATCTCTCCATCGACGACTACTGCCATCAACTCAAGGCGATGGCCGACCAGCTTGCCGATCTTGGCGAGCCCGTTCGGGACCGCACACTCGTCCTCAACGTCCTTCGCGGCCTCAACGACCGCTTCGCTCATTTGGCGGCCTTGATCCAGTGCCAACGGCCGTTACCGATGTTCATCGAGGTGCGCTCTGACCTCCGCCTCGCCGAGATCACCATGAAGGCCAAGCAAGGGTCTCCGGCGCAGGCCCTAGCAGCCTCCACTCCTCGTGCCCCACCTCCGACATTCTACAACCCCGTCGCCGGCAGCAACTTCGGCAAGAAGCCAACACGTCGCGGTGGTGGCAGCGGCAAGAAGTCTGGTGCTGCTGGCGCTGGTCCAGCCTTCCCAGGCGCTCCGTGGGCTACCCAGGCGCAGTGGCCCACTCCGCCTCCACCTGGCTGGCAGCCCGCCTACGACACCTTTCAGGCCTACTAGGCCGGCCCACCAGGCACCCCGCCGCGCGCACCGGGCCAGCCGCCTCAGGCCTTCTACGCGGGCCAGCCTCCCCTGCCGCCTGGGCCTCCTCGGCTCGCCCCACTGCCTGGGACACCGCCTCCATTGGCTCCCTTGCCAGGGCCGTTGCATCACCAGTTGCCCGCACCAGGCTTTGCTGGCCCATCCGCGCCCCCTGGCTGGATCAGCCACCCACCCAGCTTTGCGTGGGATCCGAACGCCCTGGCGTCATCCTTCAACACGATGACACTTTAGCCACCACCGTCGACTGAATGGTATATTGATACTGGTGCTGAGACTCACATGACATCAAACTCCAGTAACCTTTGTGTTTCTCAACCTCCTTCATTTTCCACACCATCCAATATCATTGTCGGTGATGGCTCCCTCCTACCCGTCACTAGCACCGGCTCCGTTAATTTTCCTACTGCTCAGGGCTTCCTTCGTTTAAATCATGTTTTAGTTTCTCCCCAATTAATTAAAAATCTCATTTCCGTTCATCAGTTCACCATTGAAAATAATTGCTCTGTTGAATTTGACCCATACGGTTTCTCTGTGAAGGACCTCACAACTCGGAGCGTGATCGCCAGGTGCAATAGTTCTGGGCCACTCTACCCGCTCTTGTCATCGGTGTTTCGGCCCCTCGCCCTCACAGCCGGCCCTAGCTCCACCCTTTGGCATCGGCATCTTGGTCATCTTGGCTCCGATGCCCTCTCCCGTTTAGTGTCATCTTCTGCCATTTCATATAATAAAGCTGAGTCCGAACATTTGTGTCATGCTTGTCAGTTGGGTCACCACGTGCGTCTCCCTTTTTATACCTCTAGTTCGCGAGCCGCTCATAATTTTGATTTAATACATTGTGACCTTTGGACTTCTCCCGTGGTTAGCATCTCTGGTTACAAATATTATTTAGTCATTCTTGATGATTGCTCGCACTATCTTTGGACTTTTCCTTTACGCCTCAAGTCTGACACATTCACCACTCTCACTCATTTTTTTGCTTATGTTTCCACTCAGTTCGGCGTCTCCATTAAGAATGTTCAGTGCGACAATGGCCGTGAGTTTGATAACTCCAGCGCCCGCACGTTCTTTCTCGCCCGGGGTGCCACCCTCCGTATGTCTTGCCCATACACTTCGCCCCAAAATGGTAGAGCCGAGCGCATTATTCGCACCACCAATAATATTATTCGCTCTCTCCTTTTTCAGGCCAGCATGCCAGCCTCTTATTGGGTTGAGGCACTTCACACAACCACTTATCTCCTCAACCGCCACCCCACCAAGACCCTCTCCCTTACCACCCCTTTTGCCGCACTCCATGGAACCCAGCCATCTTATACCCACCTTCACGTCTTTGGGTGCCTCTGTTACCCAAACCTCTCTGCGACTGCTGATCATAAGTTGGCTCCCCGCTCCACCGCCTGCGTTTTTCTTGGGTATCCCTCTGATCACAAGGGGTACCGCTGTCTTAATCTCTCCACCAATAGAATCATCATCTCACGCCATGTGACTTTTGATGAAACCTCTTTTCCCTTCTCCGAGGTCTCATCCCCGCCTTCATCCGACTTTGACTTTTTATCGGAGTTTGATGTTGCACCTGTTATCCCTATTGGCTTGTCTCGTGTTTCAGGTACCCATGCGGCTCCGGATGCTGCACCTCGTCCCTCGCACGACCCACACAACACCGCTGCCCCTGCTGGCGTTCTGCCCCAGGTTGCTGCCAGCGGTGTCGACGGGTTGCTGCAGCGCGACGCAGCGTCCCCTGGGTGCGGCGTGTCCTCCAGCACAGCCACAGCGGCCCCTGTGGCCCCCCACGCGCCTGGGCCTGGTGCGTCCAGCGAGGCCCGTGTGCCTCCGCCTCAGCCTGGTGCGGCCTGCGCGGCGCACGCGTCTCAACCTGGTGCGGCCAGCGCGACTGTGCCTGATGCGGTCCGAACGTCCTCCACTGCCGACGCCCATCAACGTCCGCCTCCACCAAATGCTGTGCTTATCCCACCAGTGGAAAACGAGCATAGTATGATGACGCGAGGGAAGCACGGCTTTCGACAACCGAAGACTCCTTTCGATCTTCATGCTGCCACCTTGTCTCCGGTGCCAAGTTCGTATCGCAGTGCATTGGCAGATCCGAACTGGAGAGAGGCAATGACCAAGGAGTACTCAGCGTTGATCGCCAATAATACGTGGGAGTTGGTTCCTCATCCCTCTGGCGCTAACATTGTGACCGGCAAGTGGGTTTATCGTCATAAGCATCGTGCCGACGGTTCCCTTGAGCGATACAAGGCTCGTTGGGTTCTTCGAGGTTTCACTCAACGTCCTGGAGTTGATTTTGATGAGACCTTCAGTCCAGTGGTCAAGCCTGCTACCATTCGTACAGTGCTCACCGTTGCTCTCTCTCTCATGATTGTCCTGTTCATCAGCTTGATGTCAAGAATGCTTTCTTACACGGCACCCTCGACGAGACGATTTATTGTGTGCAGCCTGCTGATTTTGTTGACAGCTCTCGCCCGGATTTTGTTTGTCGTCTGAACAAGTCTCTCTATGGCCTGAAGCAAGCTCCCCGTGCCTGGTACAGTCGCTTTGCCACCCACATTCTCTCTTTGGGTTTTGTGAGTGCCAAGACCGACACATCATTATTTATCTATCAACACAGCGGTGATACAGTCTACTTGCTTCTCTATGTTGATGATATTATTTTGACGGCCTCCTCAGCGCCTCTTCTCCGCCAGGTTATTGCAGCACTCCAGCAGGAATTCTCTATGAAGGATCTTGGTCCTCTGCACTATTTCCTGGGCCTTACAGTCACTCGTCAGGATGGTGGTTTCTTTCTTTCACAGCGTCAGTACATCCTGGAGATTCTTGAGCGTGCAGGCATGCGCCACTGCAAGCCGTGTTCCACACCAGTTGATACATCAGCAAAGGTCTCTGGCACGGAGGGGTCCCCAGTTGCTAATCCAACTCACTATCGGGGTCTGGCTGGTGCATTACAATACCTCACCTTCACTCGCCCAGACATTTCTTATGCTGTCCAGCAGGTCTGCCTTCATATGCATGATCCACGAGAGCCGCACTACGCTTTGATTAAGCGCATTCTCCGTTATCTGCATGGGACATTGGATCACGGTTTACAACTTCGGCGCACCACTACATCGACTCTAGTTGCTTATTCTGATGCGGATTGGGCCGGTTGTCCTGACACTTGCCGCTCGACCTCTGGGTACGCGGTCTTTCTTGGTGATAGCCTTGTCTCTTGGTCGTCGAAGCGGCAACCTACTGTTTCTCGTTCTAGTGCTGAGGCAGAGTACCGTGCAGTTGCCAATGCTGTTGCTGAAATGACTTGGCTCCGTCAGCTACTTCATGAGTTGCATACTCCTCTTCAGCGTGCGACAATCGTTTATTGTGATAATATCAGTGCAGTGTATCTCTCGATGAACCCGGTGCAACATCAGCGCACCAAACACATCGAGATTGATCTTCACTTTGTCCGTGAGCAGGTTGCCACTGGCGCTGTTCGAGTGATGCATGTTCCTACGACCTCACAGTATGCGGACATCTTCACCAAGGGTCTACCATCTTCGGTCTTCATCGAGTTCCGATCCAGTCTGAACGTTCTTCCTTGTGGCTAGCTACGCTCAGACTGCGGGGGGGTGTTAGACTACTATATTTAGCAAGTTTCCTTCCTTGCTTAGCGTACGCGTTTAGTGCATGCCGTGCATGCCGCGTCCCTCTATCAGCGACCTCCTTCCTATTCTGTGGATAGTTGTTTCCATAAGTCCACAGGATACGGAATAGAGGTAGCTGTATATATGTACGTTTGATCTCTGATTATTTATGAATACAAGTTCTTTCGTCTATCAATATCCATAGAGCGGAATAGGCTGCGGACACGGTCAACTGCAGCGGCCAACACTGAAGCCGAAGTGAAGGAGGCCGAGGGAGCCAAGTGGGCGAGCTGGGGATCCGGTGAGCCGCCAATCCGGTCGAAACCCTAATCTCCTCTCCTCTCTCCCGTCTTCTCGCGTGCGGGGAGGGATGGGGTAACTCAAGTGGGAGTAGCGGGTAATTACTCTCTTGTCTTCTCACGTGCAAGGAGGGGCGGGGTAACTCAATGGGAGTAGCGGGTAACTAAATTATGGATTCAGTTCGTAGGAGCCTGCTCGGGCCGCTGGAAATAGCGTGCGGGCCGGAGTGACAGCGCCTGCACAATCGAAAAGAAGTCTTTACCCATTAGAAAAGCTTCAAATTCTGACCCGAGTTGGCAACTTATGCAATATGGAGATTGTTCACTCCTTGTCCGAGTATGAAACCGACGACTAGAAGAAGCAAAGCGACAAACGATTTGGTAATCTTACTCGTCACGATCAACTGATGTAACTGCCGACGTGAACTGGGTAGGTCTCAACTAAGTTTTACGTTTCCGGCGACTTTGTTTGCGCGCACGCTGACAAGCGATTTTTAAAGCGCCTACTGCGACAGTACATCTTTGGACTGCCACATGAACTGAACTACACGAGCGATGAGGGCATCTATACTAAAAACGAACTAACGATGATGTATTCTGTGGCGAATGAAAAGGTTTAGCTCCAACGATTTGTCAAAGATGCACCAATTGCAAGCACGTGGAGCGGCAACGAAACCGCGCACCGCCGTTGCTGTATCTCTTGAGGAGATTATAAAAGGGAGCTGAGGCTCTCATGAGCTCGTCAAGAGCACACAAGCATAGGAAGTGCAACTATACTAGCTAATAGCCTTGCGTAGAAGCTCCTGTTCTTGCTCGTTGCTTAGCAGAGATCTAACAGGTATGGCTCAAGCAGTAGATGACAGAGGAAGCAGGGAAGAGATCGTCGTCATCGACCTAGAGAGCGAGATCGACGTGCCGGTGATGCAGCGGCAGGACTCGCTGTACGTGGACGCCACTAGAGCTGCCGTCGCCAATCACCACGGACAGGTTCATTACACTTTCTTTTCTTTTCTTTTTTTTTTTGAGCGGGAGAAACAGCAGGGTAGGGTCCTACTGTCGCATTTTATTAATAAAACAAAAGCCCCAAGGCAAGACAATAGGAAAAAAAGAACCAAAACAAGAAAGAGGGGCCAAAGCTCGGGGAGAGGAGATTATACAAAAGAGTTACACCACGAAGATGAAGAAAGGCTAAGGGAAGGAGACATTATGTTTAAATGAAGGAGAACATTATTTACAAAGCAACTTTTGCAAGCACTAAAAGAGATGGCTGCAATCTGAAGATTTCATTACACTTTGTTGATAGTATATCATGATGTTAATACACACGCCAAGTCACGTACTGAACTAGTGTGCATGACACCCGTTGATTGCGATTCAGGACAGCTGGGCGAAGACGCTGCGGCTCGCGTTCCAGTGCGTCGGGATCCTGTACGGCGACATTGGGACTTAGCCGCTGTTCGTGTACTCGAGCACGTTCAGTGACGGTGTCGGCCACCCGGACGACCTGCTCGGGGCGCTCACTAATGACCTTCAGCAACAAAGATTAAAAAGATAAAATATTTAATTTTATTCGGAATGCACGCGAGGATGAAGTGGTAAGGAGCTATACGCGCATAGAGAGGTAGCGGTTTTGATTCCCATGGAACACTGACTATAAAAATAATGTGAAAAATAGCAAGTGACCTATAGCGAGTAGTGATGGCTCCTGCGTTGGGAAGGCTCGTGTGAAAAAAATTGACCTTTTTTATCTGAAAAATGTGAAAAAGTTCATCAGTTATGAGTGACGGGTCAATATTATGACCCATCACTTATGACATGATGTCATAAGTAATGGGTTGACCCGTCACTGATGACCTCATCGGTAACGTGTCGGAACCAAGGTTAAGGTTACCGACCGGAACTCGGTAACCGAGCTCCGGCGATAACCAAAAATTCGCGATAACCGTAGTTATCGGTCAAAAATTCAAAAAATTCTGAGAAAATTCATTTGGAAAATTTTGAAATTTGGGAAAAAAAATTTAGATTTTAACCGTTCGGTAACCAGTCGGTTTGGACCGATTACCGAACGGTTTTTGTGATTTATCGAGCGATTTTCTCAATTTTTCCGTATTA
Organism: Phragmites australis; assembly: GCF_958298935.1. Lineage (NCBI taxonomy): Eukaryota > Viridiplantae > Streptophyta > Magnoliopsida > Poales > Poaceae > Phragmites > Phragmites australis. Next base: position 31,260,742 of record NC_084923.1, on the reverse strand, counting down.
TCGGTAACCGCTCGGTTTTCTCGGTAATCGCTCGGTTTTCTCGATTTATCGAGCGGTTTTCTCGATTTTCAGTGAAGTTCAACAAAAAATATAAAAATTATCTCAATCTTGTAAAATCAATAACTAATTCATCTGAGCTTCAAATCAAGTGAAACAAATTTTGTTGGTTTCCTTGTAACATGATCTACATGATAAAAGTATTTATACTCATAAAAAAGTTCAAAATTTTCTGTGAGAAAATGTATTTTTAAACCAAGTTAAATGCATAGTTTACTGTTTGCTAATCCAAAAATCGTGAAACTAATTTTGTTAGTCTTCTTAAATGATCCTATATCTTTTAAAAATACATTAACTCATGAATTAGTTATTGTAACATGCATGATTGTGTAAATGTGTTGCGACTAGATTAATTCATAACTGATCCATCACACCTCAAATATTAGTGAAACCACTTTCATTAGCTTATTTATACTATCATTTATGTAGGAAAAATAATAGTAGACATGAAAAAGTTAATTATAGTATTGTTTCTTCACATATTCACTTTATGCTTGTGAACTTTGTAAAAATCATAGAGAAATTAATAAAACTCTAAATAAAGTGAAATCAATTTTTAAGATTCTCTTAAAATACGTTTTAAAAAAAAATATGTGTTTGCATGTTAAACTTTTCCTTAACATAAGTTAATAACTGAGCCACACGTTTCAATTTTTTTTATTTTTTCAAACTTCCTACCTATAGAATATGATGCAAACGACATTATTTTTGAAACTTTTTTCACAGAAGGTCTTAGAATTGTGTCTAGTTTTTTTAAGATTTTCTTGAATTTATTTATTTATTTATTTTCGAATTTTTTAAATTCAAATTCGGTTACCGCTCGGTTTCTGAAACCGGACAGGATCGAGAAGGTCGGTTATCGCGGTTTTTGAGCGGTTACTGTTGGTTTTTTAACCGTGGTCAGAATCTATCACCAATAATTAGTCATTAGTGACGCATTCGGATAACGGTACGAGACCCGTCACCTCTAATGATTATCACATCACATCTATGATTTTTTTTCCGTAGTGCAAATTTAGTTTCCAATTGGTCCATAAACAGCCTTGGACTAGCCGGCCCATATTTAGCGATTTTAAGATCTAGGGAGGTGCTCCCATAAGCTTCTCTTTTTGCGAGGACCCCCATATGCTATAACTTTGCTAATTGCACACACATTATAACTAGAAGCTAAATGTTCCTTTTAGATGTTCAACTATCTCTTCAAGTACGTCACTATTTTGCATTTCCAACTGAACGAAAAAGCATATATTAAGCACTTCTAAACCTGATGTGTACAGGTGTGAATATTCAGTGGACTTGACCGGTTTACTCAGTCGACATCATCTTTCAATGGACTGATTGTGCACTGTTCTCTCGCTTTTGACCATATGGCTTTGAAAATTAAGCCTGCACAACAACGGTAGATTTGTCTGCCCTAGGCTGCATACTTGTCCATGCCTCCATTAACGAACTAGGTGACGTATCAAATTGCAACCTCTCGAAGATGAGACATGTATACTAACTACTAGTAAGACAGGACTCGAACACAACAAAAAATTTACTGAGCAAATAGAAGCTGTCAACATTTCTTCAACGGATCGAAATTTCACCTACTCACTACTTTTCGGTTGAAATGAGAAACTACTGGAATAAAATATCCATACATAAATATAAGAGGAAGTAAGAACTGCCGTGAAATAGGACGACCACGAAACATTAACTACCAGATCAACTCCCGTATGGTTTGTACTACCTAAAACTTTGGTAGGTGACGTCCCATAAGTGGAATGATCGAATAATTTAGAGAGGTATTTGAAACAATAATTACGTTCATTAGAATGGACGTGGCTAACGCACGGAATTGTGTCTAGTTTTTTTACGATTTTCTTGAATTTATTTATTTATTTATTTATTTTCGAATTTTTTAAATTCAAATTCGGTTACCGCTCGGTTTCTGAAACCGGACCGGACCGAGAAGGTCGGTTATCACGGTTTTTGAGCGGTTACTGTTGGTTTTTTAACCGTAGTCGGAACCTATTACCAATAATTAGTCATTAGTGACGCATTCGGATAACGGTACGAGACCCGTCACCTCTAATGATTATCACATCACATCTATGATTTTTTTTCCGTAGTGCAAATTTAGTTTCCAATTGGTCCATAAACAGCCTTCGACTAGCCGGCCCATATTTAGCGATTTTAAGATCTAGGGAGGTGCTCCCATAAGCTTCTCTTTTTGCGAGGACCCCCATATGCTATAACTTTGCTAATTGCACACACATTATAACTAGAAGCTAAATTTTCCTTCTAGATGTTCAACTTTCTCTACAAGTACGTCACTATTTTGCATTTCCAACTGAACGAAAAAGCATATATTAAGCACTTCTAAACCTGATGTGTACAGGTGTGAATATTCAGTGGACTTGACCGGTTTACTCAGTCGACATCATCTTTCAATGGACTGATTGTGCACTGTTCTCTCGCTTTTGACCATATGGTTTTGAAAATTAAGCCTGCACAACAACGGTAGATTTGTCTGCTCTAGGCTGCATACTTGTCCATGCCTCCATTAACGAACTAGGTGACGTATCAAATTGCAACCTCTCGAAGATGAGACATGTATACTAACTACTAGTAAGACAGGACTCGAGCACAACAAAAAATTTACTGAGCAAATAGAAGCTGTCAACATTTCTTCAACGGATCGAAATTTCACCTACTCACTACTTTTCGGTTGAAATGAGAAACTACTGGAATAAAATATCCATACATAAATATAAGAGGAAGTAAGAACTGCCGTGAAATAGGACGACCACGAAACATTAACTACCAGATCAACTCCCGTATGGTTTGTACTACCTAAAACTTTGGTAGGTGACGTCCCATAAGTGGAATGATCGAATAATTTAGAGAGGTATTTGAAACAATAATTACGTTCATTAGAATGGACGTGGCTAACGCACGTGCATGCGTTAGTTGATCCGTCCGCACACCCTTAATTAGAAAATTTTCTAATTCGTTAGTTTCCTAATCAAGCAAACTAATCCAGATTGCTTTTCCCCACACGTGGACAGTAGTGCATCACACATATGAACATGATATGATCACAAATTCTTAGAAAATGTTAGTTTTCACAGCACATAAATTTGGGCACATGTTCAGAAGGCTGCTTAAATATTTTAACCATATATCTAATTCACATACCTAAAATCTGTTGCACATATCACTATCATTTGAACTACATGCGAAAGCAGATGCACAGATCACATAGAGTTCGTACTACAAAAGGTAAACATAAACAGACAGGATCAGAAAAGATCACATCCATATCACTGAAAATCTGCACAGCTTGCTTGATCGCAAATAAGTAGATTCTTCTTCTCTTACAAAATGCATATACAACAAGCATTACAGTAACCATTTGAGTACGTGCTTCGCAAACAGAGAAAAAAGAAGGGTGTATGAGCAATTAACTTTGCAATCTATCTATTTATTTACTTTCTACTACACATTTGGCAGAAATGTTTATTAGTTCAAAAAATATGCTTCTTTGAACCACTTAAGTAGTCTAACAGTGAATACAAGTAGCAGTAGTACATTTTACTTCCTCTAGGGCATATACTAGGCAATAGAAATTTTGCTTCATGTTCATTGTATATATACTTATGTAACTCATTAAAATGCTTGCACGCCGAATTAAATAAAATTAAAATTCAACAACAGTAAAACTGAGAGATTGTAACTTGTACCTATTCTATTTTAACCTTCAGCTTCCAATTTTCTTTGAATAAAAACTGCATGATGATTATGAAAGAATTGCTTCCAGATTTCATAGAACTTCCTTTCATATTATTAGAAAAAAGCACCCTGAACATTGTGATCGTAACTACTTTTACTAGCTTCATCCCTATTGCTCACAAAAAAAAAAGAATATAGCAGCTACCAATCACCTGGCCTACGTTTTGGATAACAAACATGCACAAATGAGTGATCAGAAGTAGAAGAAAAAGGTGCTCTATCTCCATTGCATCTCTACTGTATATGCACAAATGCACGAGGCATGCACAGATTTTCTTAGATAGTTAGATGGGTTAGTGATGCTATATTTTGAGTAACATGTATTATGGAAGAAAATTAGCTAATAGGTTCTGGTTTATGTTGAAAATTTCTATGAAAGATTTCGTTAGTTCTAAAACGATCAATATGGCGGCATATGGGATACTCAAATGAACAACAAACAACAAAGGAGGATAAAACCCTAGCAAGTACTAATTTACTGATCATAAGATATATATGGGACAGTAGTTGTTTATTTACACTCTGTTATACATATTAGCTAGGTTTTACGTCTTGTTTATGAATTTTTTTCTTCTTAAAATAGTTAAGCAGCTTGATTGAATAACTAGATTTGCCTCAAAACGAGTACACAAATGACTTGAACACTAGAATTACCTTTTTATTGGTTGTTCCTTACATGAAACACTAGCATGGTCTAAAAAAAGGAAATACGCATACATCATTTTGGATATTTGTAGCATATCATTTTATAGAAATGCATAGTATGTAAGTATATGAATGTTGTACATATGTCATTTTAGCTTCACTCTGGATTTCACATAAACATAGGATTCACAAAACCATGATAGTTTAGATTTGCCTACATAGTACCATAAAATTTCCAATGCAGTAAAATCATATCAGTACCCATGTGGTTTTAGCTGTTCATTATCACGAGTGTAAATATGAATCACACATTGCACAAAAACCGTTCATCACCATGGAAAAAGGAGCAGTTTATGGTTCAATTAACACGCTATTGACGTCCATCTACAACTGAAACAAAAATAACTAAACCATAACTAAGAAACCTATATGAAAAATCACTATTGCGCGTCATTTGTTAAAAAGATGTTATGACAATAGGAGAATTCGCCAAAAGGTGTAAAAAAATCATAGTGAATCTAAAGGCAAATTAGGTCAATGTGAAAAGCAATTGCTTTTATGCACTCACTACATTGCAAAACCACTTAAATACATTATACTTCATCAGTTGCTTCTGCTGCCAAGGTGCAATTACAATACCAAGCAAAAACAATATGATAAACACTGCTTACTTGAACACCTTCTCCACAAACCACAAATCATAAACCGAATCACGTGAATCCATCAAAAATTGCTTCAAAGAAGGGCTCTACTCTGAACCATCCCAAGATCAAAACTTGCACCAGAGTTGACAACTTAAGAGAACCATGAGAACCAGCAACATGTACTTTATGATCACCTGGGGTTCTATTTTGATGGCATACATGACATTAATCCATTTGAAATGGAGGTTCCAAACACCTAAGATGAAAACTTGGGCAAGTATAAAGACTTCACAGAGCACAAAAGTACCAAATAACATGAGCCAAAAATAAAAATAAAAAACAAGGCATGAATCAATCGATTTAAAGCACAGTTAAATGAATGCACTACTATGTGTTTTATCAGATAAGAGGATAAGTGGCAAAAGCAGCTAAGTAAACAAATCAATCGCGGCATGAACCTGTTTGGCGACCAGCATAAGTAGCTAAGATCAGTAGGAGGATAAGTGGCAAAATAATAAAAGCATAAGCAGTAGCTCTGTATTTCATACAAACCCTATGAGCAGCAACAGTGGAGGCGGTATTGAAGTAACCAGACTGAGTAACTATAGCTCATTTACCTATCCAATCAGGCAAATTTGCAAAGGAAACATCATGTAAAGAAAGATCTTACTTATGAAATCAGCGAAGAGGTTAATTTAACTCAGCCTAACTAAATCTAATAGAACCCTGGAGAAATTTGAAAATGAAAAGGAAAAAAATAAGAGACATGGGAAGGATTTCCATTTAGGATAGCCAATCCTTGGATCCCTATTTCATTTCAGTACTGTACCATCTGCCCACAAATGAGAGAGAGAGAGAGAGAGAGAGAGAGAGAGAGAGAGAGATGCGATGTACCAGGTTGGGTTCGAGGCAGGCACAGCCTAGCGGGCGCGACGGCTAACGAATCGGCAATAGGATGAAGCACGCTGTCGCGGCGATAGCCACACGCCAACAAGCTGCGGTCGCGTTTCAGACACAGCGGGCCCTAGGCTGCATGTGCACCAGCCAGGGTGGCTCCTCGGCCTTCCCACCTTCAGATCCAGCACCACACCACCCAAAGTGAGCTCCTCCCGTCTCGAATTGAGTCCCAAGCAGCCATCCCACTCAAAATTGTCCGCCATGGTGGAGGCCACGAGTGGCAGATCTGGCTCCACGTCCTCAAGCTCGAGGGAGTCCCAGGAGATGGAGGTGATCTTCGTCGTCACCCGCATCCTCGGTGAACCCGAGGTGCTCGATCATGGGAATGAAGAGGGATATCCATAGAGCGGAATAGGCTGCGGACACGATCAACTGCAGTGGCCAACACTGAAGCCGAAGTGAAGGAGGCCGAGGGAGCCAGGTGGGCGAGCTAGGGATCCGGTGAGCCGCCAATCCGGTCGAAACCCTAATCTCCTCTCCTCTCTCCCATCTTCTCGCGTGCGGGGAGGGATGGGGTAACTCAAGTGGGAGTAGCGGGTAATTACTCTCCTGTCTTCTCGCGTGCGAGGAGGGACGGGGTAACTCAATGGGAGTAGTGGGTAACTAAATTATGGATTCAGTTCGTAGGAGCCTGCTCGGGCCGCTGGAAGCAGCGTGCGGGCCGGAGTGACAGCGCCTGCACAACCGAAAAGAAGTCTTTACCCATTAGAAAAGCTTCAAATTCTGACTCGAGTTGGCAACTTATGCAATATGGAGATTGTTTTGTAACACCCTACTTTACAACTAAGCATAACCATTTGAAAATAGGAAATTTTGGCAGCATTTCCTCTATAAGGGCGGTATAACTAATCACAAAAAAGATCACAGGCAGACAATATATGATATAACTAACATATATATAGCGTCTTACCACAATATATACAAAACAAACGACAGACCACCAAAAACACAACTTCTAAACACCGGTTGAGTTATCGACATCGTGATGAGGTAGTGCGTGCAACTACCAAGATCCATCCTCAAAATGCACGTCAACATTTTAAACATACCTGTAAAAGATTTAACAGAGGGTGAGATGAGCTCAGTAAGTAACAGCTATGAATATAAACACATCTCACTCAGTTCAAAAGTATTAGGGAATAAAACATTCTTCTCACAACATAAAAAAACACATGGTTTTAACGAGAATATCTTTTCAGAAGTATTTGTCGAGAAAGTAACGACAGACTCCAACCCGGTCTTCCCCAAAAAATGGCATTTAACTCCAAAAATTCTGGATTCTTCATATATCATTAAAAAAATATATGAATGCTATGATGCAACTCCATTTGAGAGCTGGACGATGCCAACTTCTCATGCAACTCCATGTACCGGTATGAATCACGCACGATGGTAGTGATCGACCTTTATCACCATATGAAGTGCATAAATGCATATGTATGCATGTGAATTGACGTCAATTCTTAATTTCCTTTTGAATGACTCGTGATAAAAAAAAACACCAAACTGGTTCATGATGACAATGGTACCATCCATATCAATAAGAAAAGCATGGATTTAAATAATCAAATGCAACATCATCCATGATTTGAATGAATTAGAAAAAAATACCATATACTTCAATTTTATTTGCAAAAGAAGTAAGACATGAATATAAATATAGCACTGAATCACACCCCCACGTTACTTGCCTTTTACCAAAAATGACGAAGAAATTCGATTAAGAACGTCTGGAAGTGGTACCACCTGTACAGGTATATTATTAACACTAAAACACATTTAAAACACATAAAATATGAAGCGTCAACCCTACGTCTGAAAATGTCGCATATACGCCTATATTTCGGAAAACCGAACAGAAAACTGTATCACATGAAATGATACACTATTTCCAATTCAGAGTCGAATCAAAGTTTGCACTAATGAGACTTTGTTACGTTGAAGGAAATGAATATTTCGACTCAGATGTCGTATCTTCGAATCAATAACGATTATCGAAACGAATCAGACTATTGATCACATGAAATGATACGACAGGAATTGATTCATTTGATTTAATCCAACCACAAACGTCTAGGAATTACCGAGGAATCACCTTCGAAGGATTGACGACGAATCCGACAAAATTACGAAATTTTCAACTTTTCCCTTTTTCTTCTTTTTTTTTCTTCCCCTTTTTTTTCCTTTTCTCTTTTTCTTTTTCTTCTCTTTTCTTTTCTCCTTTTCTTTTCTCTTTCCTGGCTTCTTCTTCCTGGCTCTTCTTCGGCCGTCTCTTTCCTTTCTCGGTTAGGACACAGAGAGGGAGAGAGAAACCACGGCGGCGGTGCAGACGCCACGACGGCGGTGGCTCGGCTCGTCGGCGGTGGCCCGGCGCACGCAGCAGCGCAGCGGCGCACGGCGGCGAGTGGCAACGGCGCACAGGCGGTGGTGACGGCGGGCCGGCAGCGGAGGCGTGGCACAGAGACGGCAGGGAGATGGTTCGACCGACGACGGCGGCCGGCGACACGCTGCAGCGGCGCGACACGAAGGCAGCGGGGGGGGGGGGGAACTCGGCGCGCGACAGAGAGAGAGAGAGAAAGAAAACGCGGGCGCACGCGAGAAGAGTCTGGATGGATCGAGTTGAGGGCCGATCCATCTGGTACTTATCTTTTTTTTAAACAACGAACGGTCTAAGTTTATTGGACTTGCTACGGGTCACAAAGTGCTCGGAACGGACATATGAATAGCAAAATGGGTTCGTCTCGACGAGATGAACGTAACCACGGTCTCCGATCGTCCATACGAGAACGGATCAAAAAGTCAAATTCTGGTCAAAACTCTCTTTTTTTTCCTCTCTCAAAAAATCCGGTATTACATGTTCACTCCTTGTCCGAGTATGAAACCGACGACTAGAAGAAGCAAAGCGACAAACGATTTGGTAATCTTACTCGTCACGATCAACTGATGTAACTGCCGACGCGAACTGGGTAGGTCTCAACTAAGTTTTACGTTTCCGGCGACTTTGCTGGCGCGCACGCTGACAAGCGATTTTTAAAGCGCCTACTGCGACAGTACATCTTTGGACTGCCACATGAACTGAACTACACGAGCGATTAGGGCATCTATACTAAAAACGAATAACGATGATGTATTCTGTGGCGAATGAAAAGGTTTAGCTCCAACGATTTGTCAAAGATGCACCAATTGCAAGCACGTGGAGCGGCAACGAAACCGCGCACCGCCGTTGCTGCATCTCTTGAGGAGATTATAAAAGGGAGCTGAGGCTCTCATGAGCTCGTCAAGAGCACACAAGCATAGGAAGTGCAACTATACTAGCTAATAGCCTTGCGTAGAAGCTCCTGTTCTTGCTCGTTGCTTAGCAGAGATCTAACAGGTATGGCTCAAGCAGTAGATGATAGAGGAAGCAGGGAAGAGATCGTCGTCATCGACCTAGAGAGCGAGATCGACGTGCCGGTGATGCAGCGGCAGGACTCGCTGTACGTGGACGCCACTAGAGCTGCCGTCGCCAATCACCACGGACAGGTTCATTACACTTTCTTTTCTTCTTTTTTTGAGCGGGAGAAACAGCAGGGTAGGGTCCTACTGTCGCATTTTATTAATAAAACAAAAGCCCCAAGGCAAGACAATAGGAAAAAAAGAACCAAAACAAGAAAGAGGGGCCAAAGCTCGGGGAGAGGAGATTATACAAGAGAGTTACACCACGAAGATGAAGAAAGGCTAAGGGAAGGAGACATTATGTTTAAATGAAGGAGAACATTATTTACAAAGCAACTTTTGCAAGCACTAAAAGAGATGGCTGCAATCTGAAGATTTCATTACACTTTGTTGATAGTATATCATAATGTTAATACACACGCCAAGTCACGTACTGAACTAGTGCGCATGACACCCGTTGATTGCGATTCAGGACAGCTGGGCGAAGACGCTGCGGCTCGCGTTCCAGTGCGTCGGGATCCTGTACGGCGACATTGGGACTTCGCCGCTGTTCGTGTACTCGAGCACGTTCAGGGACGGCGTCGGCCACCCGGACGACCTGCTCGGGGCGCTCTCCCTCATCATCTACAGCTTCGTGCTCTTCAGCGTCATTAAGTACGTCTACATCGCCCTCCGCGCCAACGACGACGGTGATGGTGAGCAACTTGCTTCCCTAGAAATCTCGAATGCTAGCATGCGGTTAATTAAAACCGTATTAATTTTAGTCACACAGTATTTTTTTTGGAAATGTAGTTTAGATATACCAACATGATAGGAGTAATGATTTCATAAAAAGTACATTCACATAATAATTCATTTTTCTAACATTTTCTAAGTAAACCATCATAATATTTATTGTCGTAAGTACATCATAAGCGGCGAAATTCTTGAAAAAAAAAACTACCTGTCGCAGTAGGACGGTCCAATGTTGAGACTAGCCAGATATGCACTGGACCATATTATGTGTCCAGTCACGTCAAAGATACTACGTTTTAACTGAGATGCGTGCTGATATTTGAGAAGATTGTTTGGACTTCTTCAACCGACTTATGAGGCTGTGAGCTGCCCCATGTAACTTTTCAGCTTTTTTCCTTCCATGTGACCCTGCCACAGCCAAGATCTCAGCTGTAAGATGTGACTGTAAAAAGGCGATAAGATCCGTCGGTAGAGGGCCGATATTTTATCATCTAAAAGTAAATTAAGAAAAGCAAAGCATAACCCCGTAATCCTTTTCAGGAGGAACTTTCGCACTCTACACCCTGATTTCGCGGCACGCAAAGGTCAGCCTGATCCCAAATGAGCAGGCTGAAGACGAGCTTGTCTCCAAGTACAACCGCGGTAAGCCACCGGCGACGTTGAGGAGAGCACAGTGGATGAAGGAGCTTCTCGAGACGAACAAGACTGTAAAGATTTCGCTCTTTCTTCTCACCATGCTCGCCACTGCCATGGTGATCAGCGACGCTGTATTAACTCCTGCAATTTCAGGTAAAACCTTGAAGAAAGTCTTGTCTTTTATCTAAAACTGAAAGCGAACATTCATTGCAATTTACACAATTTTAATTAACGTGTTTTTCTCCTTTTTGTTTTTCTGAAATTGTTTCAGTTCTCTCAGCTGTTGGCGGGCTAAAAGAAAAGGCACCTTTTCTGACAACAGGTACGAGGAAAAGAACACAAAAGGCAGTCTAGATTCACTTTAATAAATGACAAAAGATTGTTGAAGTAACTACGGACTTAAAATTATCACAGCATCAGAAAGTAGCAACTGCGTTCCTATACACACTTCTACTTTTTATGATTTTGATTTCTCCAACAACTCATGATCATGATCACACTACTGCAAAAAGATGATAACTGCTGTTTACTCAGTACTGAAAGTGAATAGCTATCACTACCGGTTTTAGAACCGGCAGTGATAGCCTGATAGGTGTTCTGTGAGCCAAAAGAATAGATCGAGTCGGCTCGGATCCTGCACCCGTCGTCGCTCCCATCGGGCATCGCTCCCGCCGCCACCGAGCTCCTGCACAACAATATAGCGCGGTGGCTTGAAGGCCGCCGCTACAGCACATGCCCGGCCGCCACCGGCACTGTTGATCCCGCCACCGTAATGGATCCCGCACCCGCCACCTGTGCTGGAGGTGAGCAACACCGACTACGACTCCTGCTCTAGCTCCAGCCCCCTCGCCACCTTCAACACCAGCGGCAATGTCATCCCGCTCCCCGCCGCCAGTGTCACCCGCTACTTCATTTGCGGTGTGCCTGCCGATAGCGTAGCCGGGCGCAAGGGCCCCCGCGGCCAACGGCCAGGCGGTGCCTCCGACGAGCTCGATGGTTGGAGAAAAGAGGGAGTTGAGTCATACTGAGATGAGGTAGAAGAGCTCGGCGGCCGGAGAGAAGAAATCAGTGGCCGACGCTGGATCTATCGGGTGGGTGGTAGGAGAGATGGGGGAGGGATTGTGAGCACGCACGTGAAGCTATGGAAGTCATACTGAGCGTGTGAGAATAAGGATCAAGCCGAGCAGAAGGACATGAGAGGTGCAAGTCAAAACGCTATTCGAGCTAGACTTCAATGCTGGTTTGTATTAAAAACTGACACTGATACTATCAGTATCGGTTTTTGTTACAAACCGGCACTAATAGTCCGTATCAGTGTCGGTTCTTAGCAGTTTTACCATAGTTCGAGCGTAGGAGGGTAAGAATCGGCGGTGATATATTTTCACTATCGACTTTTGCATAACCGATAATGATGAGACGCTACTTATAGCTAGTTCTGTAATAGTGTCAACTAAAGACTCGGAGACTGCCATTATTAGCAATTAATAGTCCAGCCAACGTATGTGGCTGTAGCGCCAGTACCACATATTTTTCTTGATCTTGTTTGAAAAAAAAAATGAGTCAATTTTAAACACAAATTTATTGGCAGATTGAATATATCCCGAACAAATTTTCCACATTGATTTTGATATCTGCCGACCGCGAAAGAGTGGAAGACTTGGAGTGAACGGTCGCAGTTAGCATTTAGTATGTGGTCCAGGCGTCCAGCTAGCCTAAGAAGTTTGTATGTGGTTGTGGCGCCAGCAGCATCCATTTTCTCGAGACCATGTTCCCTGTACTGTATGTTCTTGCCGTCATCTAATCCAATGAAATGCACAAGATTAATTGGCTGTTTGAACTGCACACAAACAACTTCTTATCGGTATGAATGTACACACCACAGTAACATCTGTACACGCAACGGACTCTGACACCACTTCTTGTATATTTGAAAAAGATAGGTCACTAAGGATTACTTTCATATATGTCCTCCAAACATTTTGATTGGGTGTTTGGAACGACAATGAACAGGCTAGGCAACTTTTCTGATCTTGTCGCTTTCAGAAGACTTGTGGACCTCTATTAGCCCAGTGGTTGAAGTTTGCCATGTACTAGAAATCCTGACTAACGAACTTGCTTCGAAGAAAAGTTGAGATTGTTGATTTCAAAGTAGATACGAATAAACGTGCATGATAACCACTTATGACACTTTCCACAGATGAGATTGTCTGGATCACCGTAGTCATTTTGGTGGTGTTGTTTGCGATCCAGAGGTTTGGGACCAACAAAGTTGGATACTTGTTCGCGCCGATCATCCTCCTGTGGCTCCTCCTCATCGGGGGTGTTGGGGTCTACAACCTGATAAAGTACGATACCGGTGTCCTGAGGGCATTCAACCTGAAATACATCATTGACTACTTCCGAAGGAACAAGAAGAAAGGATGGGTCTCCCTTGGTGGCATACTCCTTTGCTTCACAGGTAGGACTCCATCGTTTGTCAAGAAGTACTGTACTATACAAGAATAGTGGCATATTGCTCGAGAGTCGATAGTCTGCACAGCACGATATACACTGTATACTGAGAAAATATTGTGCACATCTTGCAGGCACAGAAGCCCTTTTTGCTGATCTAGGATACTTCAGCATAAGATCAATTCAGGTACGTAAATGCTTTGACATGTGGTAAACTAAAGAGTGAAAAAGCATATCTAAGAAGCATAGAAGTCGGAACAAATATCATAAACTATCAGGCTAACATTTTCTTTCTTCTGCTTCAGCTAAGCTTTGGCTTTGGTTTAGTCCCGTCAGTGCTACTCGCTTACATTGGGCAAGCAGCGTACCTGAGAGTACACCCAGATCATGTAGCTAACACTTTCTACAGATCAACTCCAAGTACGTACGAAATGCACACGATGTCTCCCTGATACATAAATATACATCTGAATTCTTGGTCAGAAGTTAATTTAAATCCACTTGGATGCAATTTCAGACTCGCTGTTCTGGCCAACATTCATCCTCGCAATAGCGGCATCGATCATTGGAAGCCAAGCCATGATATCCTGTGCCTTCGCAACCATTTCTCATTCACAAACTCTCGGTTGCTTTCCAAGAGTTAAGATACTGCACACCTCAAGGCAATACTCAGGCCAATTATACATCCCGGAAGTAAACTACTTGCTCTGCTTGGGGGCTTGCCTTGTCACAGTCGGCTTCAAGACAACCGTAATCATTGGGGAAGCTCATGGTAAGATCCTAGGACTGTCTTGAATCTAGTTGCATTTTTTGTTTCACTTGATCTGCCCAAATATGTCCATCTGCACATCTAAAGAAATGTGACTATGTCTCTACCTTTCTTCCATGTAGGGATATGTGTCGTTCTTGTGATGATAATCACAACAATCTTGTTGACAATAGTGATGCTCCTAGTATGGAAGACCAGTATCTGGTTCATTGCTGTGTTCTTCATCGTTTTCATGTCATCGGAATCAATCTACCTATCTGCTATCCTATATCGGTTTGCACATGGGGCATATGTGCCGGTGGCAATGTCAGCAGTCCTAATGGTGGTGATGGTCGTCTGGCATTATGTGCATGTGAAGAAGTACAACTTTGAGCTCGAGCACTCTATGCCCCGTGACAAAGTGAAAGAACTCCTAGGGCGTCGTGACATACAGAGAATCCCTGGGGTAGGCCTCTTCTACACTGAGCTTGTTCAAGGCATACCACCGGTGTTCCCTCACCTCATCGAGAAAATCCCTTCCATCCATTCGGTGCTAATTTTTGTCTCAATCAAGCACTTGCCAGTTCCGTCCGTCGACATGTCGGAGCGCTTTCTCTTCAGACAGGTTGACAGAGAGGAGTATAAGGTGTTCCAATGTGTGGCGCGATATGGGTACCGAGACCCGTTCGAGGAAGCCAAAGATTTTGTTGATGCGCTTGTAGAGCGTCTCCAGTACTACATCCGAGATGTCAACCTCTATAGTCTGGGTTGCGAGACAATGATGATAAAGTCGTCCAGCTACCGTAGTTCTTGCGCTGACAGCTTTGGCAGCCATGAGAAACCCTCGGTAAGGGCAGTCTATGCTGAAGAGATGCTCACACCAGCCGAGTCTTTCTCAGAGCACACAAGGCAAGCTAGTGGCAAGAGCAAGCTTTTTACGCAATTTCAGGTGACTAATTTCTTGCACCATTCTTATCTAAACATAAAGATACCTACGTTCTGTAATGAGTTTATTTAGTTTATCTGTATCCATTTAGATTTTTGGTCGAATGGTGGCACTAATGCTCGTTTAATTTTGTTTCAGGGAGAGAAGATGAACATAGTAGAAATGATGAAGATTCAGCAAGAGCAACAGGTTATCCTTGGAGAGGTGAACAAAGGTGTGGTGTACATATTTGGAGAGAGTGAGGTGGTGGCAAGACCTCACTCCTCCCTCCTCAAGAAGATTGTCGTCAACTACATCTACTCTTTTCTTAGAAAGAACTTCAGAAATGGTGAGAAGATGCTGTCGATTCCCCGTAGCCAGATCCTAAAGGTTGGAATCTCTTATGAAATCTAGGCATCTGAAAGAAGAGCTGGACATCTGATCGCTGATATAATTGTACATAATTTTGATACCAGAAATCCTTTGTATCTATTTTTTCAATAACAATGGAAGCTTTATTAACTTTTTTAGTATACTTTCGGTCTCTGCGTAATTAAGATACACACAGCTAAAAATAAAATAAAATAAGGAAAAAAAAAGACCAAACATACGAAACTAAAAGATGGAACACTACAAAGCGGGTCTAAAAGGTTTAAACAGTTATACGTAGTCAGACAGCCACCCAAACTAGGTAAAGAGTTCTCTGACCACTCACTTCAAGTGCGCACACGTTATAGCCACCGAAAGCCGTCACTCCTGATGCTGCAAATAGACCAAGTATGGAGCTAGTGTGTACAAGAAAAGATAACATACAAAGGAGAGGAACACAATTTTTGGTGAAATACAATGTCATTTCTGCATAGCCATATAAACCAACAAAAGTCGGCAACAACCGCCATTATATCGGCTTTTCATTGTTTACTTAGACCACGAAGCCAAATACCAAACATATTACTTGTACTATGTGGTGGGTAAATATTGGAAGCCAATTGGATTTGAATCATGCTTATGAGCAAAACGGCAGTAAAAAAAGATATGTTTGATCGTCTCCTTCGGATGACAAAAACAACATTTTTTCTACCTTGCCAATATATTTTTGAAAGGTTATGTTTAGTTAGGAGAACTCCTTTGTTTAGATACCAAAGAAAGAGTTTAATTTTTAAGAAGACTTTCAATTTCCAAAGCTATTTGTATCTATTTATTTATTTCGTGAAAACTGATGTGCTTGATTCAGTCTAGCGATCAATGGACAGTATAGGCACCAATTGATGCAATACTTTGCAAGTTTGAATTAGTGCCTTCTTTTATTCGGGTAAGTATTGTAGTTTGCAGAATCATGGATGTTGATCAAGAAGGGGAGTTGTGACATGTGAGCCTATTTTTCTCACCAAAGGATTCAAAAATCGTTACTAACAAGCTAGATGCCTAGATCAACTAGGACAAAATGGAGCGAAACAATAGTACTAACAGACCTTAGGACATACCGTACAAGGATGAGGGACCATCCTAAAAAAACCTGGCAGAACACAATGAGACCTTAGAAGTAGAGATCACAAGCATCACTAATTAATTAATCAGACAAAAACTCTCCTTAAACCATGAAATCTCTCACAAGTACATCTCTACCCTATACCGAAACAAGATCAACCATCAGCTTAACTCTTGTAATAAGCTGAAGCACAAAGACCTCTTCTCACTAAATCCCCAGAAGAAATCACCTGTGGTGTGGACTGTAGTCAAATGCCATAATCTCTCATCTTATCATATCCCAAATAGATCTTGTTGACACTTTTTTAGAACAGGTGGATACAGGACCAGTGGTGCAGGGTTTAGGGAAATGACACCACGACACACACCGAAAGCAGTTCCTTTGAACATGTTACGTCGTCATTGACACGCGGGGCTCACTGAGAATTAGCCTATATGTCAGTAGGTACTCTTTTCGTTTTTCAATACTTGTCATTTTTGACAACTTTGTTTGTTTTCAAATACTTATCACTTCACGTTTTTTAAGATGTGGTTTTCAATTTTATCCTTATAAAATCGTATCTCTGACCACCCATTTACAGTAGATTCTAGAATATTTGGGTTAGTTTCTAAGAATATTTTTTTTATTTTTCATTTAAAATTGATACTACCTTAATATATGTGTTTGATCAAAAATAACAAGTATTAAAAAATGGAAGAAGTGCGTGAGGAAACTTCATTGACAGAGCATCAATGGAGCCATGCCACATCAGGATATTCAAACCGTCGCTCAATGCTTACTACATGTCTCCTCCTATATCGAGTAAGGAGACTATAAATAAACAAACTTAGAATTATACTAGGATAAAAAATGGGAACAGTTTAAAGTTCTGCTCTAATATTCCAAGGTCATATTCAACATCGAAAAAATTAAGATTAGGACTACTTAGGATTTGAATGTAGAGCAAATATACAAAAGTTGAAAGTAGGATTAGGAGGATCAAATAACAATAAAATGAATTAAAATATCTAGAAAACAAATTTAGCGTAAATAACTAACTTTTATGGCATTACAACACTTTGTGTGAAATCCAAATGGAGAAACTCCCATACTTTCAAAGAAAAAGCGCTCACGTGGATGGAGAACTATTCTAATGATTCCGATTTTGTTATAGACATATATATTCTAGAAAAATTTAAAAGAAGACTATGTGTAGTGTGGCTCTAGCAGTTGATTTCTACACAAACATAAATTTATATTAAAGTTATCAGGATTAAAAAATCCAAAAAATGTGATACATTGTTCTAACAAAATACTTTAAAACGAATATAAACTTTTAGTGTAAAATATTATAAAAATATTTCAGAAAAAGGAGTCAATATCAATGCGTGCATGTATAAAGATATGTACTTACATTAACAAGGAAGACTATAGAACTTGAGAGGAAGTCTGATATGACTTAAAAATCAATTAAAAAAATGCTGACTCCCTTCCAAGTTTAATTGTTTCACGAGAGAAACGAGCCATCGACAGCATTTCGATTAAGATACTATATATCACCAGCATGCCAATATAGTCACAGTATACAAAGTAATGAGACAAAATGTAAAGGAAAATATTGATCTTTATTCATTCATTTGAATTCATAATGTACAAGTTTTCCAATTACAACACGTATGTGGCATACGCACACATATGACACACGCATCTAACATGGCGATCATGTCTTCTGGTTCCCAAGGCTTCGCAAAGCGCTCTGGTTAATTACGTCTATCTTCACATACTACCTCCGATTAAGTTGTACCTATGATGGTCGCTTCACAGATAGTCTCCTGAACCCTATATAGCTGTAACGCGAGACAAAAGATAGCAAATATAATAAAAGGGGTTAGAGTAGAAAAGCTGGTCTCAGTGTTAACATCATCAACCAGATCCCAAGGCAATAGGCATCCTGAAGCTTCATCGGTCTAGTCGACCTCAGCATATATGTGTGCAGTCGCTCACCATCAATGGCGGCCTTAGGCGACAGAATGAAAGGAGGGAGAGAGAATCTAAGCGCATGGCAGTTCGCACAGCTACAACCTAAAGGGAGCCTGGTGAACTGCACAACGTCACTAGACTCCTATCTTCGACCTCCTGACCTCAGCCCACACATCACAGATCAAGGCAACAAAGGCAACTCCCACATCCCTCTCGGCCTCATTCTATCATTGGCCAATTCCCAAGGCAACAGGCAGCACAAATCCGTAATCAACCCTTTAAGAGGAGATTGATATCACATACTCTCTCTGGTTGCAAATATAGGTCGTTTTAGCCTCCTCAACTATTCTCTAAATATAAGTCATTCTCGAACTTCTATACATTTTTTTCTCTTTTATTCCCGTCTTGCCCTTGTTTAATAAATGCTACCACTCTCACAAATGAATGAGTTATCTTTTTCAATACAGAATAAATAAAAGGTAACAAGATCATTTGATCTACTTTCTTAATCCTCGTGCACAAGTCTAAAACAACCTAAATTTGCAATCGGAGGGAGTATTCATCATCACAGGCAACAAGATTACAAGGCCTCATATATTCATCTCAGGGAAAGGCAACAAAGAGGGTCAACATCACAGCCCTTAACCACCAGGCAATTGCCAACAGCCAGGAGCAGCAGCCTCATCCTCGTACTGCCAGCAGCGGCTACCAGGACAGAGCTAATAAGAGGCGGAGAGTAATAGGACACCCGGCCGGCAACAAGTGAACAAGAACAGAGCTCCAAGGGCCGGCAACAGAGCGTCAGGAACATCCCTCAGACAGCCAGCAGCAGGTATACAGGCAACCAGACGGGAAGGATTAAGCAAGCATTATTCAACATTATCAGGCATTGCCAACAACAGAAGGCAGGCCTGAACCCAAAGCACAGCCGCAACAGCGCCATCTGACAACAACCCAACCCTTACCAGGTTGACCAACTGATGAGAATACAGAATAGGCAACAAATCACCCCTCAGGCCGCTGAGCGACCACCAACTGATAGGCAACATAACCAACCGGCTGATCAACATAAGTTCGCCCACGGCACACATGCACGCAACTCTGGCAGCACGCACGCACATATCAACCCCGATCTCACACACGCAGGCGATGAGACTGCAGACGGACAGAAGTACACACGGTGATGATATGCCAAACACGACATCATCCCACAGCAACATACGCCAAACGCACGGCGGCGAGATCAACCAGTTTAGCAACGCACACGCGCGCCGGAGAAGAGCACGGCCAACATAAGCCAAACACACACACATGCACGGCACCAGAGAGCACACACGCACCGGAACACGGGCCTGTCTCCACGGCGGCGGGGACACACGCCGGAGCAAGGACAAACTTCCACGGCGGTGGGAACACATGCATGCCGGAGCACCACAGCAATTCAACGGCAGCGGGGGACATTCGAGCGCCGGAGCACACATACATACTTCAACAGCGGCGAACGGACCAGCTCAGAGAGCAGCGAGGCAAGAAGGACACACGCGACTGGGTACAGATAAGCAGCGCCGCCACGCCGGCGACACAGCGACCACCCGACACCAACGCGCCGAATTAGACTCAAACGCACTCGGCGGAAACCAAACCAGGCACGGCAACACCACGGCCGGGAATACATCACAAAAGCTCGACGCCGGCACGGCAGCTTAAAGCCAAACACCCACGGCGGAGTCAAACCGATATCAGCGCGTGCGCACGGTAATGGGGGCACGCACGGCCGGAGACAAAACAATCTCGATGTGCTCGCGCGGCACGGCGGCACGCACGGCCGGAGACAAAAACGATCTCGACGCGCTCGCGCGGCACGGAGGCACGCACGGCCAGAGATAACTAAAACAAAACTCGGCGGCGAAAGTCACCGGCGCACAGACACCCTTCAACGGTGGCCGGAGCACACACCAACGGCCATAGGACGCAAACCAGTCGGAGCTACCTCAACGGCCATGGCAACGAAGCCGGCCGGAGCTAAACTCACCGGGCGTAAGAGAACCAAAGAGAGACCGGGAGAACGAAATAGCAAATCCGATTCAATACTCACCTTCGCGGGCGGAGAAGCCGGCAAGACCTACGGGCATCGGCATCGGCATCATCACCGGCGAAATGGGCGGACGGCGACGACGAGGCGGCGGCGGCACACCGATGGCGGAGAACACGAGCGTAGGGCTTCGGCCGAAGAGGAAATAGACCGATCCCCCAGCTGGCTGGCCTCCTCGGGTTTATATAGGCCGCGGTGGCGGTGGCGGTGGCAGCGGCGGATAGGGCTCGTCGAGATAGAATCGAATCCCCCCAAATCCACGAAATCCAGCCGAAGCTCCAACAAATCGGAGTCGGGGATAACTCAATATAGAATAGATAGAGATAGAGCAGGAGGAGAGAGCAGCGCTGGCGCCTGGTCCACAGGGCAGAGGGGGGCGCAAAGAGGAGGCGGCTCGGCGCTGGTCTCTGGCGGCTGGAGCACGGGGGAGAGGAGAGAGGTATGGGCCGGCACGGGAGAAGGGGAGGGGGAAAAAGGAAGGAGAGGGTGGAGGTGGCCCGGCCTGGGCCGCTGTGACCCAGAGAAGATAAAGAGGGAGGCTCGCCTGCTATCTGGGCCAGAAGAGATGTGTGGGCCGAGGGAGGGTCTGCTCGGCTGACAGAGAGGAGGGAAGAGAGAGTCCAAGCTAGGCCTGTTCGGCCGACGGACAGCACAGGCCCAGGTGACCTTTCTCTCTTTATTCTCTTATTATTTTTTATTTGTTTGTTTATTTAATGCAAATTTTAAACAAATTACGGTGTAGAAATTTACGATCATCTATTATATTATTTAAGAAAACTACAGTGTAGAAGTTTACGATCACCTATTACAATTGTACATAACTGAAGTCAAATAACTGATATAAGTATTGATTTTTTTTAATCTAAAAGATGATTAGATGGTTTTAAAATATGTAAAGGAGAAAAATAAATGGTATAATATTCATGAGCAAAAATAATAGCCCAACTAATCTCTCATTCTAAACCTACACTATTTGATGCATTTAACAAATTCTCGTACAACTTCAAGCATATTGTCTTTATATTTATTCGCATTGTATTTTAGTAGATCAACCAAGAACTACTGTCTTATTTCGTACCATCTTATAAGTGCATTATATATCATTTTAATTGTCAAAAAAATTGCATAATCAGATGACCAATTGCTTAATATAAACCATAATTCTATTGAGAACACTTACAGTGCAAATCGATAGTTGTAGTTGTTAACCGTTCCACACATGTATGAAGTTAATAAACCAAAAAAACCCAACATGAACCTGCAGAAGAACAAATTGTTATATCTACGTGGATAATCTAATAGATTGAACCGATGTTCTAAGAAATTTACTAATCTTTTGTTTTTAAAACACAAATTGGTACTATACGATGCCAATCACATATAACGTCAATCTATAGGGGATTTACTACTTCGAGAGTTAGATTCAGTTTATTGAAAATTTTAAGAGTTTTCATCATATAGTGCACTATGGATTCATTTTCTTTAAACCAATCTGGTATAGGCAGTGAGTCCAATACCGATACACTTCTAACCGTCATGTCGAATGCAAATAGCATGAAATGCCCGAAGGAACATATCGACAATAAAATCTGGAAAACAACAGTCGCTAGTGTTAGAGAAAACTAAACCACGGTACAAATGAACAATGAAACAAAACATGCCAACTTACACAACTTGCATTGTGAAATGTGATACTCATCTCAGACCACATATCAAACATTTTTTGCAAACATCAAGCTTCCTTCTACGAGATATCTTTCATCCGAAGTCACACACCAACTGTGATAATAAAAGTGCTCGTAAGATTATGTACAAACAGAGTGATTGCATGAATATATTATATCGTACCTAAAAATAAAGGTCCATGTAGTGATATTGGATGTCCCTTAATAGGTTGAGATCATCTCATGTGTACATCTGCATGCTCATATTGAAGGCCACGGGCTTTTGCACATCCAGTGTTTCCTAGACTTTTTTTATGCTTAAGCTAATCGGGTGAGGCTTAGAGCTCCAAATCCATTCTTACGTATAAAATAATGTATTACATTAAGTGCAACAATAAATAAGAATAATCTATATAAACAATATAAATTATATAGAATTAGATAGACGTAAAGTCTCGGTATGGTCTATAGACATGATAAATTTGCAAAGCTCGTCTACTAATTTAGATGCATTTGTTGGCATGATGGTACTGGGAAAAACACACATGGTCTATCTGGTTTGCTGCATCCGAGCCTACATATACGAGAAACTTGCATCCACTCATGCATTCCTGTACAGAAGTCTGTTTAGTTTCATGCATAGCGAATGCAGTCTGCATGAGTCATCCTGACTATACGATACACCCAAATCGAGCTTCACTTGTATCCTGAGCTCCAATATCAGTAGAACCCACTTGTCAGTCTCAGGTCACAGGGTCGTTGTATCCATTCATATAGGCAACTAAATACCTTCACAGGTTCACTGCATCCACTATTGCATCCACTTACACAGCCAGCCAACCACTGTCCTCAAGAGGGATACGGCTCCCCTAGCCTACTTCCACTCAGCCAGGCTATACGATGCAACCCCTCTTTTGCAACCAAACAGACCCACAGTAATGATTGATTTCAGTTTGATGTGATGACTTTGATAATTTGCCATACTTGGCAGAACTATCTACAATCACAACATGTTTGAAATTTTTTCTTCTCCGCTAAAAAAACACATTGTGAAAAAAACCATATTTATACGACTGGAATGGTACCCTTATAGTTTGCTCTGAACTCTGAGGTACACGGCCTTGGGCAATGAGGAAAGGGAGTATGGTCAACATGAAAGCCTCATAAGTGAAAGTTGCAGATCCAGATAATAAAGTGTCCTTTTCCTTGAACTTCTCGGTCAGGCCCTGCAAAAGTAGTTCAAAGAGATGAACACAGATGTGATAAAAAAATGCATATCTGAGATAAGATACATAAAAGTTTGCTGAGACTGTTTGTGTTTGAGCTTGCGCAGTTGGTGGAGGCATTACCTTAACAGTAAGGCAACACCTGCAGAGGTAAAAAAGAAAACATAGTTAGAATTGTGGTACATGACAAACTGAAAGCAAATAGAACATATTCGGTTTTTATCAGTATTAACCATCACAATAGTCTTGCATCAGCAAACATGGCTGAAACTTAGGAGGCCAGTTGATGAACAAACCAGTTTCTAGTTCGATCTTTCACAAGTCAAGACAAGTTTTTGTTTCAAAATATAGAACAACTTGTTTCACCAATTACGGTCAATGACATAGGCAGATATCAACGAGTTGAATTGTTAAAAAATGAGGACAAGTGCTTCGCCAAATATTGTGTAGAAATTCTAAGAAACTACAGCCATTTGATCTAAATAAGATTCTTAAGGTTGAACACGGTATAATACATGTAAATTCATTGAGGAATAATGAGCCTACTTAAATTGAAGGAAGGTTCTTACTAAATGAAGTTATCATATTCAATCGCTCTGTTCTTGCTCCCATTCTTGTCAAATTTAGATACAAGCAGATCTAGCACGGTTGGAGAAACATAATATCCCAGACTGAGAACTGCTTCCATTAATCAAATTGAAAATTCAGCATTTTGAATGTGGAAAATTACATCACTATCTGAAACAAGGAGCCCATCCATACCATGATCACGTCATACACTAAATAACCATAAATGAACTTAACAGCAGCATGGCCTTCCAATTATATGCATAGTCGCCGAGTGATATCCGTGCTAAAGAAAAAATATATATCAATCAGTGCAGGTTTTGAGAAAAAAGTTGACCATATGCAAGGGAACATAAATAACTACGACTGGATTCATTTCTTCAAATGAAATAAAATACTGAGAATAGCTCTGTGACCAATTTTACAAACTGAAAATCAATGCTGAGAGCAATGCAGATAACTGGAAATTTTCATTGGGGAATAATAACTGCAGTAACAACGATGTCTAGGATTGGATATACACATCGTAGTTCAGAGAAAAAATAACTTACAGAGACTACATATGTAGTGTTTAAATATATGTCAAGACCAAGTTTAGCAATACTACACTTCCTTTCCTCTTCACAATCTTTGTCATGGGCCTCTGCGGCTCTGCTGGCTTGAAATAGATGGTTAACTACAAAATAGCTTCGGTCCAATTGGTTAAAAAAAACATGAGCAAACCGATGCACCTGAAAAGTTCAGGAATGTAAAATTGGTGACCTATTAGTGCAAAATTAGATCAAGAGCACAATGAAAATTTTGAATACACTGAAAGACGTCTTTTTCGGTTGCTTGACTCATTCTCCCTGTCACAATTAAGCAGTAAGGCCAAAATAATTCTTATTGTTAATTCCAAGCTTGTAAATAGTTTTCATAGCGTAACATATCCAAGATTCCTATTTTATAGGAGTGTAAAAGTCTCCAGAGTCCGGACTCCAAGTTCTAAACTATATATATATTCGCCTAACCAGACATTATTCCACTAAATCTTAATCTCTTACTCAATTAATTAACACGGACAAAGGGAATTGAGAAAGAGGGCAATACCTTGCAGGTTCAGGTGCCGGGGCCTTCAGGTCTTCAGGAGAAACGTTGGAACAAAAGAATCAGGCTTCAATTGGGCTTATTGCTTAGTGCCGGCTGCTTCAAAATACTAATCATTAGTGCAAATCAAAATGCTAACCCTTCCAGGTAAAAAACATTTGCGCAAGAAGATACCGAAACTGCCACAATCACTCACTCAGTCACTCAATCCGGGGGAAAGAAGCGAATAAACAGAGTTCCGAGCGCATGCCACCCAACAGACCCGTGCACTCAAACCCAAAAAAAAAAACCCTCCGCATCTCCTACAAGCAAATCACTCGAGAACAGCACACCGGGCTCGTATGAAGTAACGAGGGTAGTTGTCCTCTGATGTTCACATATGGATCCTATTAGGGTTCACATGTCAGCGACAACTGTCTTCTGATGTTCACGTTATAGGAATCGGTTTCAAAAAACGAGAAAGAAATATGAAAATATATGATTGGAGAGAATTTTTGATAGTGGATTGTTTGATCGTGTAAAATATATAATAAAGATTGATTGATTTTATTATAATTTATGTATTTTATAGGAGTATAAATATAGATAAATTTCTATCATTTAAAGTAAAAGTTAGTTCATATATCACTCTCATCTCTCATTCCCCACTGTACCTAATAAAAACCAAAAAACCTAGAAAACCACATTGTCCTCTTTCTCTATTTCCTATTTGAATTCTGCTAATATAGTGCTTCCTTCCCGCCCCTCTCCTCGCTCCCTTTCTCTCAAGTCCCACGGCAATAGGTGGGCCAGCAAGATTGCCACGCTCCCGGTCTCCATGCACCTCTGCTCAGATCCACCCCCAAGCCTTTGCTCCCCGTGCACCACCACCATCGATTGCCCTCGCCGATTCGCCGTCCTCTCGAAGGCTGTTCCCCGTCAAATACCCCTCTGCCTACCACCACTTTGCCACCGCCTCCGCCTTATCCCCCAGCCCGTACCCCCACCCTGCCCCACCTCCATCCCTCCATACCCCATCTGCCGCCTCCACCACTAACGGAGGGTTCCCCAACCCTATTTACCCCTCCCTCCCCGCCGCCGCATGCAACCCTCCACCGATCGCCGCCGTGGAGGCGGGCCGGCCTCGGCCCTATCCTCCCGCCCCGTGTGACGCCCCCGCTCCCGGCCTTGGAAACAATGCGAACAACAATCACCCAAATCGCGGAAACAACGCAAACAACAACCGTCTGTTTAGCAGTTGCAATAGTTATTAGTTATCAGTTATCACACATATAAGATCATTTGTTGCAATGATGTTTGACGCAGATCCACATTGGTTTTTGCATAATTGCTGCCATTTCTCCACCAATTGTATTTCATGGGAAATCATTAACGTAAGTTGCCACCTTTGTTGAGATGAACGATTGTGTACATGATAATGTGGTTCATGGCATTTAGATTAGGTACATAAGAGATGTAGGGTTATTGGAACCCAACAGTAATTTTCCAAAATTGAAGTACATAGGGCCAAATCCAAGCCCAAAACTCCAGCTCAGGCCACATCTTCAGCCCAACCGCTCCCCCCTTCCTTCACCTTTTGGCTATGGTTCCGCCTACACTTGCTGATCAACCGCCGCACAAAGCCAGACCAATGTTAGTCCTGCATTTGCTGAATCTATTAGGGTAATATATGTATGTACCACTGTTGGAGGGAAAATAAATCAGTCTGAAGATAATAGTTGAAAAATTATCATCCAAGTCCCTCCGGAGCCTTGATCTCCGGACCCTCAGTTAAAGGCTCGATCTCCGAAGTCATCAAATCCCTTCACGGTACCCCTTCGCACCTGCGAAGCCTTCCCTTGGCTTAGTCGGCTCGGTCTCCCGAAGCCTCCTAAAAACCCGACCTCCTAAAGTCTCGGTCCCCCAAAGCTTCGGCCTCCTGAAGCTCCAGCTTTCCAGAGTCCTGCTTCCCAAAGCTTTCTCCTCCCGGTTCCATGCCTCCCGAGGCCCCTGCCTCGGGCTGTTCGAGTTGTCTTCCCGAAGGCAGCAAGGTGAGTCAGCAGGCCTTAGAAAAGATCTGCCGGAAGGGGAGCACCGATCGTGCTTTGCCTGCAAGGAAGTAATCGGCATTAAAGGCCTAGGCTAGTGGATACCGCTCTGACACCCCGGTGTGATGGAGGCTATCCTGACACCCCTGATAGTGCGGCACAGGGCCATAATCGGCGACCGGCTCGCTACACTCCAAGGGGCAGGTACCACAATAGTTACCACGGTGGATATTTGTCTCCACCGATCGAGTAGAAAGTAGTTATCTGGGAGAAGGCCTAGTAATACGGTCAGATCCCAGATATTTGTACATTATAATAACTTGTATGCCAAGCTACGTATGACCCTATAAATAGAAGGCCATGGTCCTCTGGGTAGGGGACGGGAAAGACAGGAAAAAAGACACAAAGGTGAAAACACACTAAGTCACTTTGTGGTACTCCTCCTAGAGCGATCCATTTTTTCTACCATCAATACATTCGTGGTGTTCCTTCCTCTTAAACTTTGTCTCCAAGCTTGAGCCTCCTCCTTAGAAGAAACTTTCGCTGTACTTGCTGGGGCAAGATGAACTTTTGCTCCAACAGCGCGTCGTCCGTGGGAACTCGAACACAGAAGTGCTAAGAGAGCTAGGAATCCACCGGGAAATCCACCAAAGGGTTAGCTAAAACCGCCATACCCACCGTTGCAAGCATGCAACCATATGCATGGCTGCCTCAACCATACGCATCGTATGCATGCTCCAGCCCTGCTGCCGTGTGGGACGGCGTTCCTCCGACCTTGGCCAACTCAGATTTCTAGGTCGGTACAGGAACTCCAGACGGCACGGAGGCCTTCCAGCTTCTGCACGACGAAGACCTCACTGCCTCAGGAGAGGACGTGATCGAAGCCACGGCCAAGCAGGCTGCCTTCCAATGGTTCTGGGAGGTCCAACCCAAGAGTGCTCCCACCTGGACTTGGTCTCGAGGTATCCCCTTCGACCACACCTAGGATACCCTAAGCGAGCCAACATCTTCAGAAAATCTGTCCACCTAGCACCCTCCTTGGCCCCCTCAGGCGAGAGAGGGTTCCAAGGAGACGGAGATTCCGGGGTGCGTGGACTCCACCAACGCCTCCAACGCCGACCTCACAACGCCAACCGCGTACAGGGAACCCTAAGCCCACCTCGTCCATGGAGGCATAGCCACAACCACTTGGGCCCCAAAAGCCAGTGCACCGGGCATCCTCGATGGTCTCCCAAAGGGGAAGAAGACCTAGGGGAAACCATAGGCTCCGGGACACACCGCCTTCGGCAGCGACCCCAACGACAACTCCAAGCTCCAATGCGCCAGGAGGCACATGGGTGCATCCTGTACGGACCAGAGTGTGGCCACAACACCAACGACTGCCGCACCCTCATGACCTTCCAAGAGGAATACCTCGGAAGGCAAGTAGAATACTTGGCCATAGAAGGAGCGGGCGAAGGACGACGTAGGGTCCAGAGGCATAGGGCCAACTCCCGGGCAAATCCCTGGCCTCTCAACCTTGCACCATCGCTACCGAACCTACCAACGGTACCACGACTAGCAACGAGAACTGAGTCGTGGACACGCCATCGCCAGGCTTCGGACGGAGTACCTCCGGAGCCGGGCAGTGGCTAAGGGCTGAGGCGGTCGAGGACCGTCTCTCCCAACTAACCTTCGACTACACCTCCAACATGCTATCGCTAGGCTCCGGACAGATTACCTCCAGACCGGGCAACGGCTAAAGGCTGAGGGGGTCAAGCACCGCCTCTCCCAGCCTAGCCATAGGCTTCGGGGCCACCAAACCTCGCAATAGAGGCCATATTCCTACAAAAGTACGCCTGCTATTAGCCACCAAGTAGTTTACCTAGTGATCCGTCTTTCATACGGCCAGGTTAGAGTCTATTGGAGGCCTCCAACCTTACTGCTAGAAGTCTTTTTTAAGAGATAGCCACTAGGTAGAAGCAGTAGAACTTAAGTTACATTCTCATTTAGCATGAATAGTTATATAACCTAGCTATATTCTACGCTACTGCTAGCTTCTTATTGCCAACAATAGACTGCAAAACTTAGCTAGTATAACCATACAAAATCCCTACACTCCCGCAGATGCATCGTGCCTAGGTCGCCTGGTGGGCGGGTCTGCCCAGATTTCCTAAAAGGCATTGTGCGGCCTCGGAAGTGTAGTTGCCACGTATCAAGGGATTTCCTTGATAGACCGTGTTGCGGCGCCACCCGTAGGACATCTTCAGGTGGCATGACAAACCCACGTACCGCGGACATAGCATGCCTAAGTCACTGGAAGGCAAAACTGCCTAGATTTCTTGGAAGGCATTGCGTAGTCTTGGTAGACAGTGAGGCCCACACACCACGGACGCCGCTTATGCCTAGGTCACCTGCAAAGCAGATTATGCCCAGGGTGCCCTGGAAAGCATTTGCATAGCCTCAGGTGTTGAAGCCATGCCTCGAGGGATGTCCTTGGTGGCGGAGTTGCGGTGCTCTGAGGAATGCTATCGCAAGGAATCCTCATTGCACGACATACCTACACACCACAAGCGTAGCATGCCTAGGTCACCTGAAAGGCAAGACTGCCTAGCTTTCTTGGAAGGTATTGTGGAGCCTTGATAGTGTGTAGATGTCGGTTATCAAGGGACTTCCTTGGTAATGTAGTTGCGGCGCCCCCGGGGGATTTCTCCGGAGGCGTGACAAGCCCACGCATCAGTAAGTATTGCTTGCCTAAACCCAAGGTCACCTGAAAAAGTTTCCCAGAGGGTTGGCTTTGCCCTGGTAGGAACTGGAGCCCACACACCATGGGCGTAGCATGCCTAGGTCACCTGGAAGGTAAAACTGCATTGGTTTCCTGGAAGGTATTGTGTAGCCTCGATAGTGTGTGGATGCCGCATATCATGGGACTACCCTGATGTGAGTATGCGGTGCTCTGTGGAATGTTGTCACAAGGAATCCTCTCTGCACGACATGCTTATATACCGCGAGCGCCGCTTGTGCCTAGGTCACCTGCAAGACAGATTATGCCCAGGGTGCCCTGGAAGGCATTGCATAGCTTCGGTCGTATAAATGCCACGCGCCAGGGCACATCCTTGGTGGACAGTGTTGTGGTGCGCCCCGGGTGTTTCCTCAGGAGCACGACAAACCTACACACCGGAGGCATAGCATACCTAGGTCACCTGGAAGGCAAGACTTCTTAGGTTTCCTAGAAGGTATTGCGTAGATCCGATAGTGTGTAGGATCTTCGGCATTAATACATGCCAAGGAGTCTTACAAAAACCTCTGGCAACAACAGAGAGTCTTACAAACCTCTGACAAAAATAGAGAGTCTTACAAAAACCTTCGACAAAAATGAAGAACTTTACAAAACCTCCGACAAAAACGGAGAGTCTTACAAACCTCCGACAAAAACGGAGAGTTTTACAAACCTCTGATAAAAACGGAGAACTTTACAAAACCTCCGAAAAAAAATAGAGAGTCTTACAAAAACCTCCGACAAAAATGCAGAGTCTTACAAACCTCCGGCAAAGACGAAAAATTTTACAAAACCTCCGACAAAAATGGAGAGTTTTACAAAACCTCCAACAAAAATGGAGAGTCTTACAAAAACCTCCAACAAAAACGCAAAGTCTTACAAACGTCTGGCAAAAATAGAGAACTTTACAAAACCTCTGAAAAAATGGAGAGTCTTACAAAACCTCTGACAAAAACGGAGAGTCTTACAAAACCTCTGCACAACGGAGAGCTTCACCAAACCTTTGGTAAAAACGGAGAGCTTCACCAAACCTTTGGTAAAAACGGAGAGCTTTACCAAACCCTTGGTAAAAACAGAGAGCTTTACAAAATCTCCGCACAATGGAGAGCTTTACCAAACCTCCACAAAACAGAGAGCCTCATAAAATCTTTGGCAAAATGGAGAGACTTCCAAAAACCCCCGCGATGGGGATGTTTTTTGAAAACTCTGCCTGGTGAAAAGGTTCTAAAAGGACCTAACGGGAAGAGTACCTCGGCATCTTGAAGGCTAATGCCTCCGTGCCGAATGGATACGAAACCCGCTGGCCTCCAAAGAGCACATCACACATATCAAAGGGGTATAAAAATCCCTCTCTCTATAGGGAAAGATATGACCTGCATGACTAAAAAATGTATGGTAAAAAAATAAAATCATTACCCTACCATCTCCCTTAAAGACACTTTTCATACGTCATTTTATGAGTATTATACTAACATTTAATAAAAGCCCGCGCTTCGTGGCACGTGAATCATAGTGGAATCCTCGACTGCCCATTGCAGAGACCGCAATTCATAGCAGAGGCTAAGGGCCGAGGGGGTCGCGGACCACCTCTCCCACCTAGCCTTCGGCTTCGCTTCTGACGCGCCATCGCCAAGCTCCGGACGGAGTACCTCCGGAGTCGGGTAGCGGCTAAGGGCTGAGGGGGTTGCTCATGATAATTTGTTTTCCGAAGATGGGTGCGACCTTTTTTTTTATGATTCGAAGACCACTTCTCCCGCCTAGCCTTCAACTTCACCTCCGACGCGCCGTCGCCAGGCTCTGGATGGAGTACCTCCAGAGCCGGGCAGCGGCTAAGGGCTGAAGGGGTCGCGGACCACCTCTCCCGCCTAGCCTTCGGCTTCGCCTCCGACGCGCCGTTGCCAAGTTTTGAACGGAGTACCTCCGGAGCTGGGAAGCGGCTAAGGGTTGAGGGGGCCGTGGACCACTTCTCCAGTTTAGCCTTCGGCTTCACCTCCGACGCGCTGTTGCCAGGCTCCAAACGGAGTACCTTTGGAGCTGGGCAGCAGCTAAGGGCTGAGGGTTTCGTGGACCACTTCTCCCGCCTAGCCTTCGGCTTCGCCTCCAACGTGCTATCGCCAGGCTCCGAATGGAGTACCTCCGGAGCCGGGCAGTGGCTAAGGGCCAAGGGGGTCGCGGACCACCTCTCCCGCCTAGCCTTTGGCTTCGCCTCCGACGCGCTGTCGCTAGGCTCCGGACAGAGTACCTCCGAAGCTGAGCAGTAGCTAAGGGCCGAGGGGGGTCGCGGACCACCTCTCCTTCCCAGCCTTCGGTCGTGCCTCTAACATGCCATCGCCAGGCTTCGGACGGAGTACCTCCGGAGCCGGGCAGGGGCTAAGGGCTGAGGGAGGTCACGGACCACCTCTCCTGCCTAGCCTTCGGCCGCGCCTCCAACACATCATTGCCTTCAACCCGGGCAGTCGCTAAGGAACCCAAAGGGTCAAGGACCACCTCCTGAGCTCGTCTCCAAAGGTTCCAGATGGACTTCGCTAAGTCAGAAATCTGGAACAAATTGGGAAGGAGGTCCTACCAGTGCCAGGCCCGAGGAGTACGCAATAACCAGGGACGATGAGGTCGCCACTGCTCCACCTGGTTCTCCTCAGTTACCCTACGTATCTATCACCACCAGATTCCCGAGGCCACCTCTCTCCCAGAAGGAACAAAATCAACAATGATCTATGCAAAGGCTCAGTGCCTCGATCATCAGAAAAACTAGCAATACCCTTCAAAGGGGACGAAGAAGCATGGTTTGGAGGCACGAAGGCACGCGCGCATGCGGTCACCCGTTCGAAAGATCCCCTCGCACTCTAATATGGAAGGAGAAACGACCATTCCCGAAGGTCCATGTTATATTATTAAACAATAAATACATCCAGGGGACATATACTGGAGCAACAATGCAGAAATTGCCACGAAGAAGATAGATCCCTACAGAGCAAACTGGGCGAGAAAGAGTACAAGGTGACTAAGTTCAGCCATGAGCCCACAACAAGGCCATGATCAACCATGACACGTAGATATATCACGACGTCACCAAGTATACCATCCCGGTGACCGCCTTCACCTCCTACGGGTCCTGGTAGGGGCCATGCATGGGACGGCGTATGCACCTCATCTGCGGCCTGCTGCTGCAGAAGTCAATACAGTAGCCACTCCCAAGCTGTCGGAGGACGATGAAGAGTCCAAGGAGGTCACCGGCGGGGCCTTCTCTCTCGCCTTCCCGGCCTCCTCCTTCGCCGCCGGCTCCACAGACGCCTGCTCACTCTTCCCCCGCAGGAGATCCCAGTCGATCTCCTCATCGTCAACAGAGATATCGATGATCTCGACAGGCATGGCCTCCCCAGCCAAAGGTCGGGCCAGAGCGGCAGGCAACCACCTCCCCTGCAGAGATGGAAGCAGCGTAGTCACCGGCGCCTCTGCCGACGACCGAAATGGTCCAGCTCCCGAAGAAGCCGTCGAGATCATCGACATCTCCGAAGATGATAAGGAGGAAGACGATGCCATACTCAAGTCAAGGTTAACTGCTCGCTCGTGGAGCTGTGGAGACCCCAGCCTGGTAGCCCCAGCTTTATACCCGGGCCAAGCAGCCACCGCATCTACATGTCCCCCCATTGAATACTTGGGGGGGCATATCCGGGTTTCCTCCAATACGTGGCAGTGCTCCACGATGAATGCCTCGTTTTCCTGCACGAACGTCCCATCACATTAATAACCCAAACCCCTTTCAGCGCGTGACAGGGGCGTGGGCACAAGACCCTAAATGACCCCCCGCATTGTCCAGTTAGAACATGGCAGTGGCACGTCTTATCCTGCCAAGCAAACGTGTGGGATCCTCCAATACCACACGTAACCTCTACTCTAGCAACCTCAACGGGCAAGAAGAACCATACCGAAGGAAATTGGATAACCTATATCGGTCTCAACACGGACCTCGGAAGTACACCACATCCATCGATGTCCCTCCAACACGGGGTCCCTACGCCGCGCATGATAGCTCCAACAAGCTCCACGGCAGATTTCCACCACCAGTACGCCATCAGCCTTGGGCTCGCCATCGACATCCAAGGTATCTAAAACAAAAAAAACTTCTTAAAGGACAGAGAATTGCCATTAGGCATCCTTGATGCTATACTAGGCTGGGGTTCATTTTTCCTCTGCATCCTCTCCCCCCCTCCGAAACATCGAGGCCCGAGAATGAGGGGATACTGTTGGGGGGAAAATAAACCAGCCTACGGATAATGGTTGAAGATTACTGTCCAGGTCCCTCCAGAGCCTTGATCTCCCTTACCCTCAGTTAAAGGCTCGATCTCCGAAGTCATCAGATCCCTTCACGGTACCCCTTCATACCTGCGAAGCCTTCCCTTGGCTCAGCTGGCTCGGTCTCCGAAAGCCTCCAAAAAACCCGACCTCCCGAAGCCTCGGTCCCCTGAAGCTTCGGCCTCCTGAAGCCTCGGTCCCCCGAAGCTTCGGCCTCCTGAAGCCCCGGCCTTCCGGAGTCTTGCTTCCCAAAGCTTTCACCTCCCAGTTCCATGCCTCCCGAGGCCCCCGCCTCGGGCTGCCTTCCCGAAGGCAGCTGTCACACCCGGTTTTAACGAATAAAACCAGGTACGGCTTATGTGTGCCCAGAAAGTTTAACACATATAAGGACATTATAGGTGAAGTAACAAAAGCAATACTTTAACTTATAAGCGTTCACTTCTTACAATGAAGACTTCATCTAAACATCTTCAAAAAAAACTAAATGACAACATCTAAACGATGGCAGCGGGATGAAAGCATTGACAACCAAGCACTCCACAGGCACCGGCAGGAAGACACGCTCCTAGAACACCAGGTCGTCATCTTGGAAATCTTCAAAGTCTTCCATTGAGCAGCATATGATTTGTAGGAGATAGCAAAGGTGAGTACATAGAGTACTTAGCAACTGTGGGAAAGTAATGGTATGCAGGCTTATATCAAGAATAGGCTAACACAAGGTATATTTGCATAAACGCGAGTAATAAAAAACATATTTGGACTCAAAAGCATTAAACAATTATTACGTGAATGTAACCCATATAGTCCAACACCCATCATACAAGGTTCCCCACCTTGCATACCATATCCGTTTAGTACTCACTGTACTATAACCAACCACAACCTTCTAGTACTCCTTGTACCAGAACCATAACCACAACCAAACCCATAACCACAACCCACTAATCATGTGAGGATTCAAGTCTCTCATATTTGTGAGCACGGCTGTTATAACAGTTTTACACTCTGCAGAGGTTGTCCAGCTTTCCCCACGAGTCAGTGAATTCCATGTTGTCGTGTTGCGCAAACACTTAACACATGCCAGTGGTGTGCCACCAAGAATCACTGCATGACATTTGCCACCAACCAGAGACTAATCCAGTATCTGTCTGCCCACTAGGTTTCACCGCCAGGCTTTACGCAAGCTAAACTCCTACCCAGAAGCCCTCTTTTACGCTGACACAACACACACTGGATAGACTCTAATCAGTATGTCACACATTACCCATATCAGCCTCGTGGTTGGTACGTTACTTCTTGGGTTGTCGCTCTACGAACCCGGTCCTTACTTAGGTTACTTAAGCAAACACTAAACCAACATCATAACCATGACAACCATCAAAACCACTTTGCTCAAGGCCTAAGGTTCCATATTGCTAGACCATTAACACATTAATGATCATGTTGCATATGTTCATTAGTCAAGATTATGACACTTCTCAACATCCCAAAAGCATGGCTAAGCAATCTACCCATAAAAGACATCTAACCATAAACCATCCAGGTTCCAAGGGATGATAAGTAAAAATCTAAGGAACAACCCTAACATAGGTGGCTACCCATCATATTGACAGACACGACATGCAATTTATAAAACAAAACATTTGAAAACATAGGTTTAAGATGATCAAGGACACTTCCCTTCTCTTTGCTGCTACTCAGTGTATTCTTGCTCCTGGTCTTGATGTTCCTCAAATTGATCTGGGGTGTTGTTGACTAATCGCATAATAACCAGAAAACACACAAACAAGATACATTAAGAACAGAGCACAAAATAGAAGAACAACAAGATAAAACCTATCTAGAAAGAAAAATCACTGAAAAACGAATCTATAGGCTCAAGAATCGTTTAAAACGGAGCTACGACGAAAAAGATATGCTAAAAACAAGTTTAGGGTTTATTTTAATTAAGAAAAGGACATAATTGTAATTAATAGAAAGTTTTAGGGACCTTTTTGTAAAAATAGAAGGACCTATACAATTTTTGAAAAGTCGAGGGACCTAAGTGTAAAAAGATAGGGCTCCTTTGCAATTATAGAAAAGATCAGGGGCTAGACTGCAAAGTTACCAATTAAAGGGATTATCTGGAATTAATTTTAGATTGAAAAACCTCTTTTAATATGTGGCTGCTGACTGGCTTGACACATATGCAAAAAGATTGAGGTGGCAGCTGAGGTGGCAAGGTGGCATGGCAAAAGCGGCTGACTGGGTTCAAGCATAAGACACGTGGCGCTGTTCGATTGGGTGCTGAAGTGGTATGGTAAGGTCGTGCAAAACAGATCCAACAACACAGAGAGGATCGGGCTATCGGGGAAAAAGATCACGGTGGTGCCGAGGGGACTGCGGCAGCACACGGCTGGAAAGCTCGCCGGTATCAGTTCCGGCTCGCCAGCGGTGACGACAAGAGGCGTAACAGAACCAGGAGAGCGCGGAGAATTTGTTTTGAAGCTTACCGAGGGCTCAGCTGCACGGGAAGGTGGCCGTCGACGATGGAGGCGGCAGTGCAGCACGAGTTCTCGTCGGCGACAAGCTCCGGTGGTCAATTAGCGACGACGAGGTTGGGGAAAGCTTCTGGGTGGCACGTGGCTTCGAAAGTGGGCTTCGGACAGCGTTGGACGGCTCTGGAGCGGCAAAGCGGCAAGGACAGATGAGTGGCAGCGCTAATGGCAGCTGGGAGCTTGGGTTTCGCGGAGAAGCGATGAAATTCGGCGAGATGGCTTGTGGGAAAAGCTGAGGAGGGTTAGGGCTACTTATATAGGCGGCTCGGGTCTTCTTAGGGGCGGCCGCGTACTCGATTCGGTCTCTAGGGCGGCGGCGCAGCGCGTTCAAGTCGGATTCGACCGAGAGTCCGCGAGGAAGACGATAGGGACGCAGGCCCACATGTCAGTGGCACGCGGCGAAGGTGGCAGAAGCAAAGGCGCGTTCGGCTGGCGGTAGGGCGAGCTGGGCTGAGGTGGTGCAGAGCTGGGCCAGAAGCATGGGCGCAGAACTGGGCCGAGAGAGAAAGAAAAATGGCTGAGCAGGCTGGAAAAAGTATAAACGGGTCGGAGGAAAAATGAAAAAGGCCCAGGATAGATTAATCCTTTTTCCTATTTCCTTTTTCTTTCTAACCTTTTCTAATTCTATTTCTATGCAAAACAACTTCAAACAAAATCCATCAAAAGCCAAATAAAAACCCTACTTACCTAATTCAACATGAATGCGTAATAATCAAATATATCCTATGTCAAATTGTTTATTTTTTTTATTAAAAATAGGTTTTTACCTTTTCAATTGTTTAAATTCAATTTAGACTCTAGCAAATTTTAAGAAATTTCCAAAAGTGGAAAAATTAGGGTGTTACAGCAGCAAGGTGAGTCAGCAGGCTTTAGGAAAGATCTGCCGGAAGAGGAGTACCGGTCGTGCTTTGCCTGCAAGGAAGTGACCGGCACTAAAGGGCTAGGTTAATGGATGCCGCTCTGACACCCCGGCGTGATGAGGGCTATCATGACACCCGTGACAGTGCGGCACCGGGCAGCAATCGGCGACCGACTTGTTGCACTCCAGGGAGGAGGCACCATGATAGTTACCACGGTGTGATCGGTTAGAAAGTAGTTATCCGAGATAAGACCCAGTAATTCGGTCAGATCCCAGATATTTGTACATTATGATAACTTGTACGCCAAGCTATGCACGACCCTATAAATAGGAGGCCATGGTCCTCTAGGCAGGGGACGGAAAAGACAGCAAAAAAAGACACAAATGTGAAAAAACACCAAGTCACGCTGTGGTACTCCTCCCAGAGCGATCCATTTTTTCTACCATCAATACATTCGTGGTGTTCCTTCCTCTTAAACTTCGGATAGCTTGTATCGGCCTTGGCACAGACCTCGAAGTGCACCACCTCCATCGATGCCCCTCTATCTCAGGGTCCCAACACCGCGAATGCCAGCTCCAATAGGCTCTGGAGCATATCGTCACCGCCAGTACACCATCAGCATTGGGCCTCGCCATCGATGCCCATGGTTCCCGACGAAAAAACTTCTTAAGGACAGGGAATGGCCATCGGGCATCCTTGATTCTATACCAGCCTGGAGTTGGTTTTCCTCTACATCCTCTCCCCCCTTCAAAACATCGGGGCCTGAGAATGAGGGGGTACTGTTGAGGCAAAATAAACTAGCCTGAGGATAATGGTTGAAGATTACTATCCAGGTCCCTCCGAAGCCTTGATCTCCGGACCCTCAGCTAAAGGCCTGACCTCTGAAGGCATTGGGCTCCTTCATGCCACCTCTTCGTACCTGCGAAGCCTTCCCATGACTCAGAACCATGCCTGGCCCCTTTGAAGCCTTTGGCCTCCAAACTCTCAGCAGCAGGCCTAACCCTCGGAGGTTGTGGACCCCTTCAGGCCACCCCATCAGCGCCCGGGCAGCTTTCCGAAGCCTAAGATACAGCAAACCTCTGAAGATAAGATCAGGGGGGAAAATGTCTCTCCCTGCCACCGACCCAATGTGAAGTGATGGGCGATCAATGCCGGTGCAAGTGGTACTATCCTGACACCCTAGTGCATTTAAGGCCGCCCTGACACCCCTGACAATACGGCGCCGAGCCGCAATTGGCGACCGGCTCGCCCCCTTCAGGGGGCAGGCACCGTGATAGTTACTACGGTGGATATTTATCTCCCAGGTAGGGTAAAAAGTAGTTATCCGGGATAAGGCCTAGTAATTCGGTCAGATCCCAGATATTTGTACATTGTGATAACTTGTACGCCAAGCTACGCACGGCCCTATAAATAGGGGCCATGGTCACCTGGGCTAGAGGGGGCTAGACGGCAAAAAGACACAGAGGTGAAAAAACACCAAGTTACACTGTGATACTCCCCCCAGATCGATCCATTTTTTCTACCATCAATACATTCGTGGTGTTCCTTCCTATTAAACTTTGTCTCCAAGATTGAGTCTCCTCCTTAGAAGAAACTCTCACCATACTTGCTGGGGCAAGACGAACTCTTGCTCCAACAACCACCATTTTAGTTGTCTTCAATCCCTATATCTACAATGTCTTGAAAGTGTTCTCCCGGCTTACTCGTGGAATATGAAACAAGAGATAACCTAAATATCTCCCAAAGAGTGATAATTTCCAAATCTCAACCTTAATATTAATTTCCAAATCCCTATATCTCCGCAGGTTGTTGTTGCACTATGCTCCATCGTGCTGAGGGCTAACGCACATGTCGAAGATTAGTTCTTGACAATATGTCTGTAAATTAACTGGGCACCTTCAAGTGCAGGGATTAATCACGAGATGAGACAATCGATGTATACAAGTTCAGGCCTTTGATTGGAGTAATACCCTACGTCATGTGGGAGTGTTGCTGCTGTATATTGAAGCTTCCTAATATGTGTTACACATACCCTATCTGTGTGTGATATACTCCTTATGCGCATATACCCTATAGTTAGATATTCGACAGTAGCCCCCTAACACTACTCCAGAGGAGAGGTTAAAATAAGCATCTACTCGAGTACTGCCAAGTTTAAGCTTGGTCGAGTAAAGTAGATAAAACTCATGGTCGAAAGAATTGAGTATGGATGAATCTTTTCTCGAGTATTGAGTGGAAGCTAAGTCGGGTCGAGCGTCCTGTGACTAACCGCACTCGAGACTCAAAGAAAAAAGATTTAAAGAACTCGACTGATCGACACCTGACTCCGAGTAGAGTTAAAAAACCTTTCGAAATTTGAAATGATGGGTATGGGCGCATTTAATGCGGGTAGAAGGGTGTGCAGAGATTCGCACATCGTCATCATTCCTTTTTTCGTGCAGATCGAGGCATTGCAAAGGTGGGAGTGGTTGAAACGGTGGCAACTTTTCTATTTTTTACCCGTATGACCCGGACTTGTGGTGGTCATTCCTCGTTTTTGCCACCAGTCTTCCTACAAAAGCCTTGCAGCTTTCTCCATTCCAACACTCACCATAACTAGAAAGAACTTTAGATCCACGGATCCCAACTCTTCCTTAGAGATCCCGACTTCCTCCTCGCCGGAGAAGTAGTCAGATGCAGCAGCTGCCGGCACCTCGCCTGATCAGTACGAATGAGGCGAGGTTTATGATCAATGCCTGGACACCCTCGACAATGCAAGAATCTCGGCTAGCGGAACTTGAAGCGGAAGGAGTGGTGCCGTCGCGCAGCCTGGTTGAATGGAAGACGGCATCCGATGAGATATTCCCTTCCTGCAAGATCGAGCACAAGTTTGTAGTTTTTGAGTCCTTCTTCCGTTATGGTTTTAACATAGCTCCTTCCAAGTTTCTTCTCAATGTGCTTGATCAGTATCAAATTAAGCTTCACCACTTGAACCCCAACTCCATCACCATCCTTAGTATTTTTGTCCATCTATGTGAGGCTTTCCTTGGCATCGAGCTAAGTTTGAATCTTTTTCAGTACTTATATAAACTGAAAAAGATCACTGAGAATAAATGTGTTGGGGGGGTGTGGTTTCCAATTGAGGAGTGGAATGAAAAACTCCTACATCTTGGTTCCCCTAACCTCTTCTTTCTCGAAAGACTGAAAAAAAAACTTTGGTTTTACGTCTTCAATCCTGACCCGATTGGTTTTCCTTTAGTGTATAGAGGTCTTTTCCCCGTCCAAAATCCTTCTTGACACAAGAGCACCGAGAATCTGACCACACCACCTATTTCGCCAATAGGATTGGCATGCTGAGGCAATTTGGCCTAACCGAGTGGCATGTGGCCAGAGACTTTATTAATACGAGATTAAGTCCCTTGAAGGCGCGAACACGCCTGGCTTGGGAATACAGTGGGGATGAGGATGCTTCCAGGGATGCAGCCGGATGTAAGACTTACTTAGTACTTTTCCCTTTTCATTTTGCTATGAACTTAGAGCTTTGTCGAGTAAACCTTTCTTTTCTTTCTCAGCTCTGCCTGCTCAGGATATCACTGCCTGGTTGAACAAGCTTTTTTCTTCTGGTGCACCAGAATGTGACATTCTGCCTTACTCCTTTGAGAATCCTCGACCAGATGTAAGGATTTTCTTAATGAAAAAATAGGATTGGTTATCATCCATTTGATCTGACTTGTTTGTATGACCGTAGGCTCCAATCATCCACCAAGAACACATCCTTTTGAATGAGGTTTTTGACCTCAACAACACTTCTTCCGCTGATGCTATCGATAAGGGGAAGGGAACAGCCAATGAGGAGGCCGAGGGGTCTCTTCAATAGAAGAGATCGTCCCCGTCTTCTCAACTACTGCCTGATCTGAGCCCTCTCAAGCACAAGCGAATGAGTCCTCGGGTATTAAAATAGAAGTCCTTATTATCTTATTTCCTAAGCGGGTACTTGAATGCATTCGATTGTGATGAGTGGCCTTTTGTTAGGGAACGACGAGCGTATCCACCCAATCGCCTCCTCAAGCAACCGTCACTCTCGATGACCCAGCCGAAAAGGTAACTCTTCTCGAATTATCGATTTTCTTTCAGTCATTCTACTGATGACGAATTTGCACGGTAGCTTTTTAGGGGACGTCTGGCGCATCCTCGTAATCACCAACTCGAGGGATCATCGTGCCTGATGACTCGACTAAAGAAGTAATTTCAGTCGAATTATCACTCTTTAGTTAATCATACTTTAACTTGATAATAAATTCTTATCGTCTCGTTCTTTGCAGGTTACTAATGTCTTGGCTTTACCTGGTCCATGTGTAACTCCTCCACTGGCTCTGCTTGCCAAACCAAGAACGAAGAAGATGACTACAAAAAGGCTAAAGTCAAGCATCATCTCGCACTTTCCAATTTCAAAGAGGTTTGTTTTGGATTTTGATCTCGATTGGTCAACTGGCAGTCTTTTTTTTCTTCCCTTATTCTGTTGATTGCAGACTATCGATCGAGGTGCAAACCCAGGCTACCAGTGCCTCAACCAATCATCCGGGTCTAACTCCTTTGGTTAAAGATCCTGCCTCGAGCACGCCCGGGGAAGACCTGTAGCTCAAGGGAAAAGAAACCTCAATATCTATCCCAACCAATGACCCATGGACAACAATAAAGGTTCTTCTCCAAATCACAGGTGCCCAGGTAGCTGCCATCGAAGCCAAGAGAGAGAAAATTGAACGTAAGTCTATCCCTGATCACATGGGTGTGATTCGATTATTGGGTGACTAACAAAAATTACTTTCCGATTTACTTTTTTCAGGCCTTGAGTCCTCCTGTAACAACATGGAAAAACTTCTTGCTGACGCAATGAAGAAGATTGATGACAATGTCAAGTATCAGGAGAGACTTAGGAACCAAGTGAACACCGCATGAGCCGTAAAGAAAGCCATGGTGACTGAAAGGGATGCTACCATTGCCCAACGAGATGCTGCTGTCCTGGCTCTTCAAGAGCTGAAGGAGCAGACACTCGACTGCATGACCCAATCAACCTCTATGAGTGCCGCTACATTGCTCGGTATCCTTAAGAGTTACAAAATCACGCTTGATATTTCGTTGGTGGCAGTCGGGTTTAATTGTCGAATGCGTCCAGCCGGTGGTTCCAGTCTTTGTCGAGTCTCTGAGGCTTAGTTTGCCTAATGATGAAGGTAAGGCGAGTCCCTCAGATTGATGTTCCATCTAGTTCTGGCACTTGCAAAATACATTTTATGATCTGAGAATGCCCACAACAACGCTACATTTTGTCAGTCTATTATGCTTTTGTCTGCTATTTTCTTATCAATGAAATAGGATTAGCATAAGTAGATGCAATAACTAATAGATGCATGTTGTCATCGTTCTCAAGACCATACGATTATATATCTGTAAACCTGAAATCTTAACTAGATAAGTTATTAGATGCGCGGCCCTCAAGTACTCGAGAAGACCGTAATAGTAAGAAAAAAACTAGTACGGAGCTAGAAAAAGAAAGAGCATATCAAATTTTTTGTGAACTTTTATCAA
The DNA here is from genome assembly GCF_958298935.1 of Phragmites australis. Lineage (NCBI taxonomy): Eukaryota > Viridiplantae > Streptophyta > Magnoliopsida > Poales > Poaceae > Phragmites > Phragmites australis. The sequence continues at coordinate 31,217,612 of NC_084923.1, read as the reverse complement.
CGTGCGCTTCGATCAGCATACAAACATGAACTTCGATAGAGAGAACACGCGAAACAAACTAGGACTTTAGAACCCTTTTGGCCGCTAGGCATGAGATGTCTGACAATCTCTATGCCGTTATGCCTCCTAATGTATAGCTGTCCATCATCGACCCAACACATGCCTCCGTTGTTCCTATTCAATGTAATCGACACAGAGCCATATAAAATTTTGCAAAAAAAACATATAACAAACATATGGTATTACTATGTAGCCCCCAACTCTATGGTCGAGGAAGAAATTACTCGATTGGAGAGTAAAGAAGGACATATCTGTACTATTGATCGGAAAGTAGTTTTATAGCTCAGAACCCTGTACTCGACGGAATCTCTCTCTCGACCATGTGCATGATGAGGCTTGTTCTCGACCATTACTCGATAATGGAGTCGGTCGAAGAGTGAGGCTGAATACTCGAGGATGCAAGCCCCTGAGCGTTATGGTTTTGACTGCAATATGATTATCGAGTGAACTTGAACCAGTGGGCAGGTGGGCATTAAAAGACCCCACTCCCATTTGTACTCGTTTTCACCACAACATTGATATGACGCGTCATAATGGCTGCCCATCCCTATTTGAAGAGACAAGACAAGCCATAACGCCATCATGACTTCCACCAAACGCTCTACGCGCCCGAGGCGACACCATCATTTCGGATCTTGACGGCCACATTTACACAGTACAACCCATTCCCCCGGTATAAATAGTGGGAACTTGAAGTTGTTTATCTGTCATCTCCTTTGTTTCCTTTACCCATTGCCTCCTAGTACTTTTAGAGCTTGAAGCCATGGCCTCCACTCCATCTCTGCCTCTTGAGCCGATCCCAGAAGTCTTTTCCCCTAGGCCTCTCGCCATGATACCTCCTGAGGTCATCATCATCACGTCCTCCGATGACAAAGACTTGAGTAGAAGGCCTCAGAAGGAGAGTGAAGAAACATCCACCGTGGATCACGCGTTCGCCGTTACATCAAGACCTATGCTTCAATGCTGCGCTCTACACTAGAGAGGAATGAGGATGGTGGTGATCTCGACCGGATCATCGACCAAGCTGCCATGGAGGTCTTCGGTGGTGGAGCACCTGAGTCATCGCTAGTGAAGGAGGCACGGTCACCTTCTCTGTCGAAAATTGCCAGATCACCTTCGCGCCAGGCAGAAGACCATTCGGCATCACCGGCGCCGTTCATCAGCTCCAGCAAGACCTTCGCCTTGGCCACTTTTCCTGGCCCGTATGCTGGTCGGCAGTCGATTCCTGGAGTGATCAATTGCCACCCGAGGGAGGAGTATAGAAGGTTCCTCAACTCGTTCAGAGGTGAATGAGAGTCCATACTCTTTAAAACTTTCGGAGGTGGTGGATCTTCACTATTTGCCATAGCTAGGTAGATCCTTTCTGTAATCTACCTTATCAATAAAACTTTTGGAGTTGATCGATGTTCCACGAGTGCTCAAGTATCTCACTGTTCGGAGTAGATAGCCGTACTGATCCAGGTCAGGTGACTTTGACTACTATGTAAAGTCCTTCCCACTTAGGCGATAAGTTGTGGCGCTGTGCCTATTTTTGTACCTTTCGCAGGAGGTCCCCAGCAGCGAGTTACTTGGGCTGAATTCTCTGGCTTTGATATCTACATAATTCCTGTTGATACTTAGCCGCTCGAATAGATGCTTGATTTCGGTACTCCTCAAGTAAATTTATGTCATCCGCTTGTAAGTGCTCCTGCCCTTCTTCTGAGTAACTTTCCACTCGCGGTGATTCGAATTGCAACTCGGTCGGAAGCACCGCTTCCGCTCCATAAACCAAGAAGGAGTTTCACCAGTGACCCTATTAGTCGACGTATGAACAACCCATAGTACTGAGGGAAGCTCTTTTACCCAGCATTTCGAGTAGGCTTTTAGCCTATCGAAGACCCAAGTTTTAATACCCTGCAAGACTATACCATTAGCACACTCAACTTGACCATTACTCCGAGGGTGAGCTATTGAGGTGAAACAAGTCTTGATGCCGAATTCTTCACAAAACACAATAAAGGTTCCGCTTTTGAACTGGCTACCCTTATCCATAATTATCCGACGCGGAATGCTGAATCGAGTAATTATGCTCCTCATGAACTTCTTGACCGCTTCTGCGGTTATTTTTCCTATGGGTTCGGCCTCTATCCACTTGGTGAATGTGTCGATAGCCATGAATAGGAACTTGTAACCACCTTGGGCCTTTGGGAATGATCCCAGGATATCCAAACCTCAGATGGAGAAAGGCCAAGAAAGATGAATTGTTTGTAGAGCTTGGGCTGGTCGAGTGGTCTGCCTTCTAAAAAATTGGCAGCTCTCGCACTTTTTGACCAGCTCGGAAGCATACTGGAGAGTAGTCGGCCAATAGAATCCCTAGTGGAAAATTTTTCCGACCAAGGTGCGAGAAGACGCATGATTACCACACGTGCCTCCATGGATATCGAGCAATATTTTATTGCCCTCTTCCTGAGTGATGCACTTCATCAAGATTCTGTTATTCCCCTTTCGGTAGAGCTTGCCGTTTACCAAAATGTAGAGATTGGATTTACGAGCAATTTTCCCTACAGACGCATCATCGTCACGGATGCCTCGACCCTCGAGATAGGCTTGGTACAAAGTCATCCAAGTCGGGTTGCGTTCGAGTAGTGCAACATCCGTGTCTGTGGGTTTTGCCTCGTTGACCTGGCTAGACTGCTGGTTGGGTTAGGCAACATCCGTTCGCCAAACTGTCAGGACAGATGGTTTAAGGAGTTTCTCAACAAAGACTCCTATGGGTACCGATGCCTGATAAGAAGCGAGTCTAGCAAGTTCGTCCGCACCAGAGTTATCACTCCTTCTGATATGCGTCACTTCTAGCCCTTCGAACTTTTGCTTGAGCTTTCGTACCTCGAGTAAGTAAGCCGTCATGTTGTTGTCCAAGCACTGGTACTCCTTTTGAACTTGGTTTACGACTAGCTGTGAGTACCCTTTCATAAGAAGTTGTTTAATCCAAAGTGGTGTAGCTATGCGGAGCCCGTTTACCAGTCCTTCACATTCTAGATATTATTAGAAGCTTTAAAGTCTAATTAAACAATGTACCTAAGTTCGTCGCCTGTTGAAGATTTGAGTACAATGCCAGCACCCGAGCCCTGAAGCGTGAGCGATACATCAAAGAAGAGCTTCGAGTGATCTTCAACCATGTTTGGCCTTGTTTCTTCAATGCTTTTCCATTCGGCGATGAAATCTGCTAACACTCTGGATTTCATGCTTGTGCGTGGTGTGTAGCTTACGTCGAACTTATTTAGTTCTACTGCGCATTGTGCGATTCGTCCAGTAGCTTCCTGATTGTGTATTATATCCTTCAATGGATATATCGTTATGACGGTGATCTTGTGCACTTGAAAGTAGTGCCGTAATTTGCGGGAAGACATCAATACTTGCGGGTATCGTAGCTTAGCATCGTCTAGAACCTCGCTCATATAATAAACAGGTTTCTGGACCTTGGCCTATTTCTCAGGACATTCCCTTCGTCCGCTAGTACCGTGCTTACAACTTGTGGGGTAGCTGCAATATACAAAAGAGCTCCTCTTTCTCGTTAGGCGGTGTAAGAATTAATGAAGAAGATAAGTACCTTTTTATGTCCTGGGAGGCGCGCTCCGCTTCTTCTATCCACTCGAATTGAAGAAAGGCATTCCTCGCTCGCCCATCCTGGAAATGAATCGACTAAGAGCAGCAATGCAACCTTTCAGTTTCTGAACCTCCTTCAGTGTTTGATGTGACCGGATCTGGCCCAGAGCCTCAATTTTGCGTGGGTTGGCCTCAATGCTGCGACTTGACACCAGGAAATCGAGAAGCTTGCCGGGTTGGCCATCTCGTTCTGTAGATCTACAGTCATAGTGGAAGCGATTATCTTCACGGTGTTCTTCATGGTGGTTTTCGATCATCGTTCGTAGATCATGCCGATTGTGAGGAATACGATTCCTCAGGTCTTCCTGATTTCTGTGTCTATGGATAGGGCAGCTACAGTTTTGCCTATAGTGTCGTGTTCTGGCTTGACCACCTGAGCTTCCCATATGAGATTCCTCTACTCGAGAGCGTTCCCGCCTGTGGCTCCTCGAGCTGGGACCGTACCGACTGGGGGCCTGGAATTGCTGGGATTGTTTGCTTGAGCAACTTGGATCTGGGCTGCATCGAGTAGAATCTTGACTTCATTGACTATAGGAGTTAGTGGATTCGTCGGATCCAACTCTGGAAGAGATCTGAGACTCAGATGAGCTCTTTGTAGGTTAGCGTCCGGAGTACGAATTCATCACTATCGAGGCTCGGTGGCAGTCAAGCCGATGAAGCTCCATGGTGGAGGGAGCTTCTCCCTTGAGCCGTGGGTCGTCACGAGCGGAGGCGCACCCACCGAAAGTCGTCGGGAGAGGCCAGGAGGCATCTGCCCTCCCGTGGTTCGCCGGTGGAGGGTCGTGTCGGGTGCACGTAAGGTTCCAGCTACGGATGTTTCTGTTGGTAACTTAGTGCCGGTACCGTTGGTAGCGACAGCTGTCGCTGGATCTTTAGAAATTTCCACACCGTTGTCGACCACGGCCTTTGGATCCATCGCCATTAGGTCAGCCGATAGGGGGTCGTTGCTTCTAGCCATATACGTTAATTATATCAAAATTCAATGCCTAACACAATTAATAAAAAAGTCATATTTTAAAGTTCTAGAAAAATATTGACTTCCTTCCAAGTAGGATTATATCCATGATGGGGAATCGGCTTCCTTCCAAGTAGGATTATATACATGATGGGGAATCTGCGTGTCATAAAGCGAATACCAGAGGGAATAGAGAGAAATCTCCGTTTGGAGTGTTACGAAGGTCTATCTAATATAGTTCACAAGATTTTGGATTGAAAAAATAAAATAAAAATTACTCTTTCAAGTCCAATTATATGGAGACTTCATCAAAACACAATTATATGAAATGAATTTATATATGAAGATCTAAATGTATATCATAATATGGGAAATTAGAATTTCCAGAAAATCATATAAAGGTGAACTACATTAATAAAATTTATGAAAAATCTGTATTATCATTTATTAGAAAAATATATATCGAGGACGTTTATTGGGTGCGACCAAGTTGTAATGGATTGGAGTAAATGGAATCCTTATATCAAAGGCACTATTAAACTGAATATAGGTGTCTAATGTACGGGTTGACTATAGTAAAAAGTTACTTTAAACTGTTGTAAGTAAATCCTTTTGCATAGGGATTCGCAGAATCTTGCATCTCTCTTTACCGTTGGGGCAAAAAGGGCCCAATCTATCATGATCGGCTCTGTGAGAGTAGTGCAGTATTGGCAGATTGGCAGGTCATGCTGACAGCTCAGGAGTGCAGGGGATCCAATGAATTAGTTCTATTCATACAAAGAAAAACAAGGATTTTTCTATCCTACTGAAGAGACATTAAAGCAAGGCATCTTGCCAGCTACAACTACAACCGATGAAGCAAAGCCAAATTTTCTGCTCCTGCAACCTGTATATATAAGACAAGCCCGCAAGGCACAAACAAGAAGGAAGGGAAGCTCTACCCCGTGTTTGCTTATCCCTGGAGCAAAAGACCAGCCAAGCAAATTATATACTGAAGGAAAAGGTATCTCAAAATTTGCATATGTCCAAATATTGCATTCCTTTGTTCCTTCCTTTTAGTTTCATTAGTTTCTGATCCATTAATAATTGTCTACTGAGAGTTTTTATTTCTGCATTAATAGGAACTGTTCTATCAATATACTGTAGTAGACTAGAGTCTAGACATTGGTATCTAAATTTTGAATTATGTTTGCTTCATGATGATTCGTCGCATATTCTTGCTACGATATGGCAGTTCTTTGCACTCTGTTTGTAAAAATATAATCGGTGTCTGCAATCTGCTTCAAAAACAACACTGCTCTGTTTGCTTTGTTCATTTGCTCCATTAGTTTTGGCACTCCCTCCCATTTGAAAGATGTTCATCTATATTTGCATCTGATCTGCTTTGATGCGGCAAGAATCTTTTTGTTTCAACTGCAGCTCTTCCATGGGTTCCAAGGACGATGCACCAACCTGGGCGGACCAGTGGGGCTCTGGTGACAACGGAAGCCTCAAAAGAGCCGGCGGCAACGGCAGCAGCATCAACGCAAAGGCGGATAAGAAGACGGTCACCGGCAACGTGAAGGCGGCAGCGTCAGAGGGATTCATCAAGGCGAAGGCGGCCGCGCTGGTCGGAGCGCAGAAGGTGAAGTCCGGGACAAGCAGCGGCATCAAGTGGGTCAAGGAGCAATACCAGAAGAGGACCTCCAAGTGAGCTGATAGCCTGATACAATGTCATGTCATGTACTTCTCATTCACGCCGTAGTGAAGTTGATAAGAGCAACATATTATCTCTCGGGTGTGGACTTGTGGTTCATTAGGGTGAGATTTTGATGAACTTCCTTGTTTTTAACGCTAAACTAACGATGAAAATATAAGGTAGGGACTCCTCTGCCTTTTGCTTCAAACAAAAAAAAAGCTCTCAATGAACTCTTTCTGATCTTAACACCACATATGCATGTGGGTTTAGTAAAGATGATTTTGCAAAGCTCCCGCTCTCTCAAAAATAGAGATTGCATTTTTTTTTTTGTTTCTCTGCCCGCTTCCCTTCCTGCTCCCACCATGGCTGCCTGCTGAGTCTATGCACGTTTTGTCTTTCTTTTGTCATTGGATCGATCCAAAACTAAAATATGAACTAAAGATTCACTCCTATTTATTAAGTTAAAAAATATTAACAAAGTAGTGATCAGAACTACCTAATTTATATCTATAGGCGTGCTTAAAGACTGCTCTTCAAGGAGGGGATGGGCTAAAGGTTCAGCAATGTAGTTAACAAACTAATCAGGACCCGATTGAATTGAAGCCTATAGTACGAAGGCCCACTCACGGCGACTCCCGCAGCTACTGCAAAAAGGAATCCTATCATTGTGCCGCTACTTTTACCGATCGGTGCAGCCGGTAAACGGCTCGAGCGGAAGGGGCTTCTACTGCTACAGTTGTGTTACAGTAATGTGGACAGCCAGGGGCGGCAGCAAATTTGTGGATGTCAAGAGGAGGCTGTAACACTGGTTATAAGGTGGTTATAAGGATGAATGTGGACTTAAAAGGAGTAAGAGAGTAATAGAAGTTAGGAAATAAAATATCTGCTGAAGATGAAAAAAATAGAGAATATTATAATAGTATTAAGAGATAGTACAATAATATTATAAAGAATGAATTTTTAGAGTATCTACTGCCTTAATCGGTCCGTCCCTAATTTCCACACAACATAAACATATGGTGACGATGACGTTAGCGAGCAACTAGGGACGAGAGTGCTGAGCTCAGACAACAGAACCTCGCGCCGCACGGGCTGCTCTGGCAAGCAGCCCGTGGCATGGTGGCGCGGCCATCCTACACCACCACTGGGTGTAGAGAGTTCGCATCGTTCATCAAGCATACAAGAAACAAGTATGGCCTAGCGTTTGTCAATCTCAAACTCAATGATCTAGCATTTGTCCTTTCCTCCTTTCGTACAGCCTTAGACACTAATGGAATGTTAGGAAGGGGTCATTGACCAGAAATTTTAACTGAATCCCAAGGATTTGGATCCCAATGCCCCCTTTGTCAAAAGGCCCTTGGTAAGTTTCGATTTCGATTTTTATAGGAACTTGAAAAAGAAGAATTTAGTCAATACAACGTTAGTTCGGGGGTTCGGCAGCAGACGAGTTTTGTCCTATGTAATAAGTGGTGGAACACATCTGATGCAAACAAACAGTGCAAAAAAAGATTGATAGTTGGTGTAAGTGTGACCAGGAAGGCAGGAACATCTAATTTTAGCACTTAGCTGGTAAATTTCACATCATTATCGCATCTGCACTAAAATCTATCTCATGTGTTTCATTTGTTTTTGTTGCTGTGGCCTGTGTAGCATGTTCTAGGAACCAAATTTTCAATGATTGGTTATGTTAAGTATTGCATCATACCATACCTCTATAATTTACATGTTAATTTCTCCCTTGGTTTATAAATTCCTATCACCGCGATTGTTTCTGGCCAAACCAAGATGGCTTCTAATGTCACGAGCACATGCCCAGATACTAGGATTTATAGTTGAGTCAATGCAGCTGAGCAGGATTTGGTTGATTTGATCTGCTGTTAACTGTTAATATGAGTGGAAGAATGGTTTCAGTGCCAACTATCTGTCGCGATTTGTTATTTTGGATAATAACATGTTCAAAATGTAACAAAAATGACATTTAAACATGAATGACGTATTGTCGAGCTCATTAGATATGTTTATATGAAAGCTAGATTGTTTGTATACAAATAAATGTGTAAATATTTGAGTTTTTCAAGTTATTACATTTCCTTGTATTAACATAAGTAGAAATACTGGCTAGATAGCTTATGTAAATACCTGATTCTCACTCCTTTATATATATTCTTCTTTGTATTCGTATAAATATTGATAATGAGTAGGAACCTTAACCACTGTTCTGCAAAAATACATAAGTAGCTATGCTTATTCAAAATACAAATGCATCAGTAATACATGTATTGATTTAAAAATTCACTATATCTTTTCATCCAAAGAAAGATACGATACGACAATTATTCTTGTATATTGGATGTTATTCATTTCTAAAGTACATCACATGTAGTTTAAAGAAACAAACTCAAAGAGCAAATGAGCGGTGTGCCAGTGTAGATAGTGGGTCAGATGAAAGAAATTGCAGATTTGCATTTCCTACAGTCGTCCTTTCAGTGTCTGATAGGTTCACTGGACTGCCACAACATATTTGCCTCAACGTCAACCAATATATGAGATGAGCATAGCAACCTACTGTTCGTTGGAAATATATATAGGAGATGATTAGGACGGTAAACTATTTTTCAAGACTTTATTTTCTGCAGTGTTTACTCTGTAAAACTCTGTTTTGGTTCTAGTATGCCTGTAGTATTTCTATACCAAAAAATTTCTAAGAGCAATCCAAGAGCAGTAATATCATATGTTATAATTTTCACCACTAGCCTGGAGACACAGGATTCATTCTCTTTGTATGATAAATAATTGATATGAAGCAATTGACAGCCTATGTACAATTAAAGAAAGACATACATGTTAACTCATTTTGGTTGAATGCATTGCCCATCAATGTAAACTACACCAATGAATGCAATCTTTGGCCTGTCAAGTTCATCATCAAGGCACCGTTCAATCAGCCGAGGACAACAGTTAGAGATCGACAGTCTCTTCAGCGACGTCGGCAGGCCGTTCGTCGGCAACGCGTCCATGGCCGGACAGTTCTGTACACAGAGCTCTTCCAACCCTGGCAGCGCGCACAAGTTCTCCGGAAGCCCGCACAATTCCCTGCAGTTCGTAATGCTAAGGATCTGCAGCTTCTCAAGCCACGCAAAATAAGATAAATCGGCAAAGAACGTGTCACATCCGTCGATCTCTAATATCTCAAGAGAAGGAAGCTGGTCAAACATGCCCAACCTCAGGAGCATTGTGTTCTCCAGATGAAGGTGGTTCACATTGAACAGGCAGCTCAACCAATCCATAGGCTTGATCCTACTCTCCTGATAGTTGCTTGCATGCGAGCAGCCTGTTATTTTCAGTTTCCACACAGAGAAGAGGAATGGGTGGTCCTCTACCCATGCACCTTGTGCAACAAAGCACTCGTTGATCTCCACCGTTCGCACCGACGTGTGGAACTGGTCGACAAGCATCTTCGGGCAGTCATACAGGGAGATGTCCCTCAGCGCAGTGAGATCCTTAAACCCATCGGGGATATCGCACATGACACTGTCGCAGTTTTTGATCGACAGAAACTCAAGGGACTTCAGGAGGTGCTGCTGCTGAAGCAGACCAGAGTCTAGAGACCTCAATTTGTGGCACTGATGAACTTGCAATGTGGTGAGCCGAGATGTCCACCTGCCTTCTTTCGATGTCGCCTCCAAGGTTTCTTCTGTTGATGGTTTCTTGTCATGAATCCTTGGTAGCGATTCGAGACCAACATTCTCAGTAATCAAGACTGTCAGTGAAAGGGGAAGATCAGGGAAGGTTGTCAGCTTTGGGCAGTTCTTTATCTCGAGCTCACAAAGACATGGAAACGTCATGTTTCTTGATTTTGAGTTGCCTGTTGACCATTCAGTGCAATGCGGCGCGCCTTCGAAGACGAGCCTCTTGAGCTTCAGAAACAAGTCTTGATCTGGTCGTTGGGGAACAGTACTCACCTTGCTGACAGAATGCATATTTCTGATCTCGAGAACCTCAAGGCTGGGCAGAACATGTAGGGGAGGAATGTTCTTCCAGTTCATGCAGTCAGTTAAGTACATCTTTGTCGCATTCGACAGGAAACTCGAGGTCTTCATCAACCATGATGGGGATTTGATGCCTCCGTAGCCCATGATTCTGAGATCCCTTAGGTTGTCATGTGGTTGCAAACATTCAAGTACCTCTTCATCCTTGGAAATCTCTTTGCCATGGCCATTACAGCTACTCCATGATAACTGTAGTGCATTAAGGTGCTGCATTCCCTTCAAGATGCCCTTGCTGACCTCACTAACTTCAACCTGACGGAGATCACCAATGCGAAGTTTGCCTTGGAGTTGCGTTATTCGTCGCAAGGCACCGATGGGCGAGCTACCTCCAACACGGAATGCATGCAGCTCTTGCAAATTTGAGAGACTCTGTATGTCTTGTATGCTTGAAAGAAACGACTCACTTGCGTACAGATGCCTCAGGTGAATCAAACTTGCAATGCCATTGGGAGGATGGAGCAAAGGAGAATTGCGATGGACATCCAGGACTTGGAGGAGGTAAAGCTGGCATAGCGTCCCTGGAAGGTCAGTAACTCTGTTCCTTGACAGATTGAGATATCGGAGATGTCTGAGGAGGCCGATCTCTGCGGGCAAATCTGTTATGTTTATACATGATAGGCCAAGAACTCTCACACTCTTCATCCTGGTGAAAATCTCAGGTAAATCCTCGAGAATTTCATCTGAGTTGCTGAAATCTCCAAAGAAAAGAATTGTCCGAATTCGGTACAGGAAATGATGATCAGGGTTAGGAGAAATCAGCAACGCCAAATCTCTCTTCAGCTTTGACAGGTTACTAGTCCGGATGGTCAGGTGACGAACTTCTTGTGGCACGTCTCTTGAGCTGTCAGTAATCATGAAGAATCGGCTCGTTGCCACCTCACGTGCTAGCTCTTGCATCGAATTGTGCATCACATATCTGTTTTTTCCGATAGGCTGAAAGAAGCATCGTTTAACCAGTTCATCGAAGAACTCACCGCCGACGTCCTCCAGTCTTGCCGCAGCATGATCAGAATATAACAGTCCCTGAGCTATCCACATCTGCACTAATTCTTCCTTTTTAAAGACATAATCACCGGGAAACACTGCACAATATGCGAAGCACTGCTTGAGGCGAGGGTCGAGGTGACGATAGCTCAGCAACAATGCCGGCGAGATCCCACCGACATCTCGGTGCTCCCACAGCTTATCTTCCAGCACGTTTCTCCAGTGGTCTTCATCTTCCTGCCGGAAGTACAGCGCCCGCCCAATTACCCGTGCTGGTAACGGATGGCCAGCCATCTTCTTTGCTAACTCTAATGCAATTTGCTCCATTGGTGACAATTCCTCCTCCTGGACGTCGTCCCAGTCATCCCCCAACAGAGTGCACTCATTTGTTTCCTCTGCACCGCCAAATGCGAAATGCTTGAACATCTTCCAGTAATCATCGAATCCCAAAAGGCCAAGGGTTAATGTCGGCATCGTGCCTATTGCTGTCGCAACAGTTTCAGATTGAGTTGTCACAATGATCAAGCTCCTTCTAGCAGCTGGTTTCAGCACCTCCATTAGATCTCCCCACTGGGTGTCGACGACGTCAGTTACGTCGTCAAGCACAAGCAAGAACCTCTTGCCGGTCAACTCCTTCAGCAGAAGCTCCCCAACATCGTCGATCTCACGATCAAGCCCGGCAACTTCATGGACCATCTGATCCATGATCTGCCTTCTTGGCTGGAGCGTGTCAGAGACGTGCACCCACATCCGCACGGGGAACTCGGCCCGGACGACCTCGTGGTGGAAGATGAACTGCACCAGAGCCGTCTTGCCGACCCCTGCATTGCCGGTGATGGGGAGGACGCCGATGCCAAGGCGGTAGTGTGGGTCGTCGCTGAACCTCATCATCTCCAGCATTTGCTCCACCTCAGCTTCTCTCCCAAAGACGTCGTCAGACGCATACACATCCTGTTCTGCTTCCCCTGCTGCATCCTCTGTTTGCCCCGAAACGATCGTGGCATAGTTCTTCTGTGGCGCGACGTCCTCAGAAATGGACGTGCACCTGTACGCAGCTTGCGCCATGATCTCAAGTGCATCTCGCAATCCGTCCAAGTTAACGCTACCGATCTTCGCTTTTGAGCTTTTCCCATGGGCACTACCAGTGCTAGCAACTGCACTCCTTGGCGGGCTAAAGCAAAGCAGGAACCGGAGCGGGCTGCGCGGCTTCCGGCCCACGGGGGCGGCCGAGCCGCACGCCTCGGCGCCCTTGCCACGCTCGCCGTCTTGTGCCCCGCCGAGGAGCGCGCACTCGATGTCATCGAGGACATCGTCCGCGGCGTAGGCGGCATCGAGGAGGTCCTGAACGGGTCGCGCGCCGACGTCAACAGCGCCCGCGTCGGCGGCGTCGAGCACGCGCCACAGGGACGGTAGGAGGCCCTCGAGGCGGCGCAGGTGGCCCGCGGCAGCCTCGTCGAGCTCGGCCAGCAGCTCGAGTCCCTTGCGGATCAGGCGGGCGAGCACGGCGGCTACGAAGGCCGACGCCGACCATCCGACCGCGGCTGGCATCGCCGTCCCGGCTTGCTGCGGTGGCGCCATTGATGGTCTTGGCGGGAGCGCTTGGGTGTGGATGATCCGTGAGCGAAATGATTTGGTGGAAGAAATGAAAGAAACGCAGCTGTTCTCCAAGAAAAGTAGCCGGTGGCCTGGCCGGACGACGTGCGTGCACGTACGCACGGCGAAAGGGTCGAAGTTGATAGACAAAATCTTCAAGATACAAGTTGGAAGGTGCACATCAACAACGAGAGTTTTTTTTTTTTTTTTTATTAAAAATTTAAATAAATAGATTCCTCGTAGGAGAATTTGTAAAACTACACATCTGCAGCCCTCTGATAGGACGATTAGAGCACCTAATCACCTCCTGAGAGGGCGGCAGGCCTAACCGCCCCCTCAGAGGGCAGGTACGGCGTGCCCGCCCGAGCGGCTCCCTTACCGCCCCCTGAGGGGGCGGGTAGGGGTTCTTACCGTCCTCTCAGGAGGCGGTAAAGGGCCTCCCCACCCGCCGCGCTCCGCTGCCCGCCCACCTAGCCTGTCTTATAAAAAGGGTCAAAAATAGATCAAAATTACATTTTATTTCGAAAAAAGAAAATGTTGAGAAGAGGGAGGAGAAGAGAGAAGAGGAGAGGGGAGGAAGAGAGATCAGCGAAGCCCTGTTGCATTTGAGCCACGGATTTGAAGATTAATTTCGAGTAAGTCTTTTTTTTCTTTTTGTTGTTGTTAATTAGTGCAGTAGTAGTATATGACACAGGTTTTAGACATTTATGACTTAGGGTTTAGAAAATTGTCAAATTTATTTAGAAAATTGTAAGATAGCAGTGCAATGTAAAATATTATTTTTAGTATATTATTTTTACTATATTGGGGTTGTACCTGTGGACGTAGGAGGTAGCAGTATATGATAATTTGCGAACCTAGGATAACATTTAGAAATAATTTTATCCAATAATTAGAAATATAGTTTATTGTCTTAACATTGGTTATGTTTGCGGGTGTTTTCAAGGATGGCAGATAAATTAATTTTTTAGATATATTATGGTGAGGGTGAAATTAGGTACGGTTCTAACGGTGTAGATCTGTCTGGATTTCGTCATGTCATGAAGGGTCTTAGTAAAGCTAATGAAAGGACCATTGTGCGTGTGTGCAAATGGCTCATACGGTTTTTCCAACTGGATCCGCAGCAACATGAGCTGAAGTTGAAAGCTGTCCTCAGCCGTGCTAGTCATGGATACTTTAGTGAGCTTGTTCCCATTGAAAACACATCAACTTGGAGGTAGTATATATATATATGTCGTGAACGTGGCCCGCCACTTATTTTGTTAGCTGAGGTGTACCTGAAAGATCAAACTGAGGTGAACTCTGCGGAAGCAGTAGCAGGACCAAGTGAGGCAGTAAAGATGAATCAGAGGCGGCTAATGTCGGGTCCAGGGAGGAAGTTGGTGATATTTCAGAGCTGTAGCCGATGGGTGTAGCTGATGAAGGGGAGCACATCCTAGCATCATTGAAGATATGAATTTGGAGGATGAAGAGTTGGAGGAAGGCCTTGCCGATGGGGATTCATCTGACGAGGAGGGTAATGCTCCAGTTCCTGCAGAGTGGAGGGATCATGAATTTTCGAAGCTGGTGGTTAGCGAGGCTGACCGGACACCGTGGCAGTACCATGAGAACGAGGTGTCACAGGGAGCTATGTACCCTACAAAAGAGGCAGTTATTGATGCAGTGAAATTCTGGTCGTCGTCTCTTCATAGGCAATTCAAGGTTGTTAAATCCAGTAAAAGGGAGTACGATGTGAAGTGTTTGGTGCCGCAATGTCTTTGGCGGGTGCACGCATTCAGAGGGAAATGGGTAGACTACTGGCAGTGCTTAATAGTTAAGGAACATAATAGTCACATTGAGGAAATAGAGTTCGCCCACCGAAACCTGTCTTCTGCTTTCATTGCAAATGTTATGTACGGAGAGATTGTGGACAACCTAAGGTATGAGCCACGATCAATAATCTCTGCTATTGAGCAAAGGTTCCAGTACACAATAAACTATGCGAAGGAATGGAGGGCGAAATAAAAGGATATTGAGATGAGGTTCGGAACATATGAAGATTCATATCACAATCTACCTCGTCAATTAGCCACAATTTGTGGAAGAAACCCAGGCAACTACTATGATATCAAGCATTACCCCTCTACTGATATGGAGTACAGCGGAAAAAGAGTGTTGCAGCGTGCTTTCTTTGCATTCGCTGCAACTATCAAAGCATTTCGATATTGCCGACTCATCATATGCCTAGATGGAACATTCTTGACTGGGAAGTACAAATGGCAGATACTGTTTGCAATTGGGGTCGACGGTAACAACCAAGTCCTGCCACTAGGGTTTGCTTTCGTGGAGAGTGAGAACGGAGACAACTGGTATTGGTTCCTAGAGCGGGTTAAACATGCAATTGTTCTTGACCGACCAGATGTATGTCTCATTCATGATAGATATGCAGGATTGTTGCAGGCTTTGCTGGATATGCAACATGGTAGCGTTCGATAGGGTGTAGCAGCACAGTGGCCCGACTTCAAAAGCAGGTGGTGCATGCGCCATATGGGTGCGAACTTCTACAAACAGTTTAAAAACAAAGAGTTAATGAAGCTTTTCAAGAAGTTGTGCAGTCAAAACCAGCAATGTAAGTTCAATGCACTATGGGCAAGACTTGATGAACTGACTCTAAAACAAACTGCGAAGGCTGCACCTAACGGTGATGAACTAATAGCTCTCAGACCTACATTTACCGTGATTCAAATACAGGTACACACGAAAAGGCCAGCCAGTTGGCAACCTCTAGGCAGAGCGCTTGGCCCCTTACGTGGCAACATGGGCCAAAGCGCTACAAGATGTCGTGGAGGAAGCTCGTCCCCACACCGAGCGGAACTTCAATGAGTACCTACGTTGGTACGTTCCACGTACACGCACACGTGTCACCTACACCCCAGAGGGTGTCCGGCCCCACATCGCGTCGACAATGGAGGCATACCCGGTGCATTGGGACGAGGACGCCGCATTAGCAGTAAGTTGTTTTTTGAAGTCAGTAGTCCATACTCAATGAACAAAACCGTATACTATAATTATTTACTTCTGTTCGTATCCGCAGGCAGATATCATTTATGATGTACATAGGGATGCAGCTGGTGCCATGGACCGCCTCCGGCAAGGGCAGCACCTAAGTGCGTCGGATGTTGCGAGCTTCATCAAGTGGGTTTTCGATAAGACAGCACGCGCCTTAAAGCTAACCTCCTGCCAATCTACCACAGATGTAGCAGGGGTGCCTCCCAGGTCCAGTGGTGTCCACGCCGAGTCATCTCGGCGGTTAGACATGCACCGTCATTCATCCGTGTCAGCAGCCACACGACCCCTTTTACCACATCATGGAGGCTTGAAGCAACTTGGTACGAATTTTACTTTGAATAATATTGAATAATATCCTTTACTTACTACCGCATTGATTATTTAACTTTCATTAGGTCCACCTACAAAAGTCTCGATGCAGCCTCGTAGATCGAGCTCTGTGCATCCACCCTCAGGTACTAGTGGCACCCTTCATTCTAGTTTTAAATACTTTCAGCAAATTAAGTTAATATTGTGCTCAGGTTACTTCGGTGATGAGGCCAGTCCGTCTTCGGCGGCCCCACGCCCGACCCCACCCGCAACGTTCGAGCCATACTACGGCATGACAGCGTGGCCTTCTTCTGCTTCACCGTCATACGACGCAGGTACAATTATACAATTTTTACTACTACTTCCAATACCACATTGTTCGTATCTAACGTAATTATTTGTTTGTAGGCCCCTCCAGCTAGTACACATGGACGTCAGCGGAGCCTTCACAGTCCTCCTACCCTAGTCAGGAGGATGAGGCTGGCCTGAACGCCGCATACGACCTCGTCTGTGACTTCTTCAGGGGCACACCTGACTACGACGTCCTCCAGCGGTCCCAGGTACCCAGTGCTCCCCTTCGGACACATCCCACGCAGGACGATGCCTTGACACCGGTGCTCCCTACTAGGCCTACCAGACACGTCGGTCCACCCGACCCTCTCACCTACTCCAGGGGTCACGTGAGGGTTAACCAGCAGCATCGGGACCACGATGGGGTGCACGGGCGACGGCAACGAGGGAGGCAGCAGTAAAATTTTACATTTTATGTAACTTAGATATGCATATTCGCTTCGTGATGTACTCCTATGTATTCAGACATGTTTACTTTATATGGTCGACTTAGCATGTTGTAACTGCATTTCGTATGCAGACACATTTAATGAAGAAGTGACCACACTACTGAACTTTAACCATGACTTGACACATGCCTCCTTGCGCAGGCTTTAAACAAGAAGTGACAACACTACCCAACTTTTTCCAAACAATAAATGACAACACGGGTACCAATAAATGTGGAATCTCTGACCATGATCAATGACACAACTTTCCCATTCTTCAAGATAGAATCTAATGCTCCTGCCACCAGCTACGCCCCTGCCCTCACTCCTTTCTTTAAAAGCGAATCCAATGCTCCTGCCTCCCCCAACTATAAATAGCCAAACCTCCTTATGTTGAAGCATCACTCATTTCTCATATCTCTCAAGTGCAATGTCTTCCTTAACTCCATCAAGCCCACCAAAGAAACATTGGGGGACTACCATACCTGAAGGTCTCGAACCACCAATGTGCTTCTGTGGTGACCTTTGTAAGCTCCGCGAGTCGCAAGACATCTAATACACCTATGAGCTGCGTTTCTTCATGTGTGCCAACTACGAGTATGGCAAGCCTCAACATACAACAATTGGTTATCGACCGGTACGATAACAGATATCCGCCTCATCTCTTCCGATTTCGCACCCTCTTTTACTAACCACTCATCTTGTTCCATTTGTTCAGTCCCCTCCGCCGCTCTGTGATTTTATTCAATGGCTCGACAATGAGCAAAATGACGTACAAAAGCAGTGGGTCGATATGAACATGAGGTGAAGAAGGGAAGCGTACGCACGTCGGGAGTACGAGCAACAGCAAGAGGAACTTCGCCTCAAGCGGGAGGAAGTAGAGAGCATAAGGAAGGCGGCGCACGACCATACCGTGGCTCAGGCTCGGGAGGCTGAGAGGGAAAGGAAGCGGGAGAGAGCTCGCCGTACTAAGGCGGCAGGTCCCGATGCCCTCCGAAAGGGAAAGTATCCTAGATGCACTCAGTAGAGAGTATCTAATATAACCCGACATACTTTCCCTCCTTAAGGCATGTTATGATTAGAATCGGCGCACTAATAAGTAAGTTTTAGTGCGAACCGTACATGTCACCTTTGTTGCCTTATCGTGTCGTCGTGGTTACAGTGTATTGTAATATTTTCACCCTATGTTTAATACTATGTTTGTCCTCGTTCGTACCCCATACTCACATAAAATGTGGCGAGTGCTAATTACTGATTTTTTATTCTCCGACTATTACATAACCTACTCCAAATTTAAATTCTTAATTTCCTTAAAACCCTTTTTTTTATTTCTTGATTTACACAAAAATTACATTTTTAGTGGAAAAAAGCCCTAACCGCCCCCTTGCCGCCCTCTGAGGGGGCGGTTAGGCCTGCCGCCCTCTCAAGGAGCGGTTAGGTGCTCTAACCGCCCTCTCAGAGGGCTGCAGCCCCTGAGAAAGCTGCATGCGCTTAGTTTTGCAAATTCTCCTGCAGGAAATATATTTATTTAAATTTTTAATAAAAAAATATAAAAAAAAAATAAAAAAACTCTCAACAACGACACAACTCACAAGAAGTGTTGCCCGTACTGGGGTACGACTCCATCGATGGGCTGGGGCGTTGGGCCTGGGCAGAAAACTTGTAAATGATGATGGTTTCCCGCAACCTTGTTTCGTGCTTGGGACGGTCTAGTAACATCAAATATTGTGCTGGCTGGCCTGTTCGTTCCATTAGAAAAACATCTGTGCTGGTTTGGACCGATTTGAAACCATTGGCATAATTTAGTGTCATATCTGGAATCTCCCTAGGCTAGGATCCATATAAACTAGCTAAGTACGAGTGTTCTTTAGAAGAAGGCTGGTCTGTTGGGCCTCTTGATCCCCATGTACTGTGGACATGCACGTCAGCTTCAAAACTCTTTTCGTTTAATTTTTTTTTTTTTTTTTGTGTGTGTGGCGAGGGTCGCTACATGTCAAAGAATAGAGTTGGCTTAATCAACACATTACCGCTTCATAATCCCACTATTCTATTCATTCCCACCGATCATCTTCCCACAATATGTAGCGGAGGCGCTGCACCGCTGCTACTGTCGTCCACCGCTTCCCCTACACCAATGACCAGACAGTGAGCAGCAGATGGATATGAGTATGATGATCATTGCGGAGGACGAATCCAGCATGAATCCAACAGTATGAATAATGACTGGGAATCCCTAAAACAAGTACAAGTGCAGACACATAAATTTTATGTAAAATCCATCCCTACTCTTTCCTTTGTAGGAAACGCAACGAAATGCAACCGCCCATATGGTCTAGCAACTGAGTTCCGAAGTCAACATTTCGAATTGTAAGCATTTCATCCTATTGGATCGATCTCGGCCTAACCTCAAATATCCTAACCACATGCTGAGTCCTAAGGGACATGAAGGCCTCACCTCGTGTTTGATCGAAAATACAACTAATATTCATTATATAAGAAACCATCAAAGAAGATATCGTATTAGTGACGTATGCTTAAGTACATGTCACTAATGACCTATTAGTGATGACTCCAGTATTTGTTGGAGCAAGAGTTTGTCTTGTCCCAGCAAATACGGTGAAAGTTTCTTCTGAGGAGATTTAAGTTTGGAGACGAAGTTTGAGAGAAAGGAACACCATAAATATGTTGATAATAGAAAAATGTATTACTCTGAGAGGAGTATCACAGCGTTTGTTGTGATGCGTGACCATGGCCTACTATTTATAGGGTCATACGTAGCTTGGCTTAGAAGTTATCATAGTGTACAAATATCCGGGATCTGACCAAATTATTGGGCCTTACCTCGGATAACTACCTTCTATCCTATCGGGGAGATAAATATCCACCGTGATAATTACCGTGGTGCCTGCCCCTGAAGGGGGGTGGGCCGGTTGCCAACTGCGGCCCGGCGCCGCACTGTCAGGGGCGTCAGGGCAGGTACCATCATGCTGGGGTGTCAAAGCGGCGTCCACTAGCCTAGGCATTTAATGCCGGTCACCTCCTCGCAGGCAAAGTATGATCGGTTCTTCCCTTTTGGCAGATCTTTTCTGAGGCTTGATGACTCATCTAGTAACCTCCGAGAAGCCGACCCGGGCAGCGGGAGTACGAGGCCTCGGAGACTCAGCATTCGGGAGGCTAAGCTCCGGAAGGCCGGGGCTTCGGAAGGGGAGGCTTTGGGAGGCCGAGGCCCCAAAGACCGAGCCTCTGGGAGGCTGAGCTCTGGGAGGCCAGGGCTTCAAAAGACGAAAGCTTTGAGAGGCCGAGCCTTTGGGAGGTTGAGCTGATTAAGCCAAGGGGCCATCAGGGGTCCTTTATAACGACCCCCAATAGTAGCCCCTCGCGAGGGCGGCCAGCGGAGCGGTCGGGCCCACGGTTCCTTCGAAGCAGGGCTCCGGGCGGTCCCTGGCTTGTGGTTGATGGCTCGTGGTTCGAGAATCGCTTGGCTTGTCCGGGACGGTTTGACCCAGGTGACAGAACGACATGCTGGATGACGTTGGCGACAGGGGGCATTGAATGCGCCCTGGGGAGAGGTGTAGTCCTGCCCTGTTAGGCAGGGCGTGGAACGCGTGTTGTCTTGTCGTTGGGGGGGGGGGCAAGGGAGTCAGTTTTGCTCCCTTATGGTTTTGGCCTAGTAGGCGAAAGGACGGCGCGTGCGCCCACCGCCTAGAGGGGGCAAGTTGCTCCCTATTTGTAGTAGGAGGGAGATTTACCCAGAGCAACCCTTTCACCGACTCCTCGTTCTCATCTGCCTTTGTCTTCAGCGCCTTTTGCTTTGTGCGAGTTATCCTTTGATCCCTACTCTTCTCTCTCTCGTAATCCAGTGCCTTTCGCCATCCTCTTGCGGTTCATATGGCTGATTTGAGTACCCTGAGTGAAGCCGAAACTCGGGCGGCAGGGGAGATGGTCGGAGTGGCTGCGGCGGGGGACCCTCAGGTAGCACTGGCTTTTCCGCCGCTGATGGGGCTGCCACCAAGAGTGGAGGTTCGGCATGCCATCAAAAGCCACTCCTGGCAAACCATTGCACTGGGAGCGTCTGTCATTGGCGACGAGGAGCTCGACTGGATGGTTAGGGAGGGGAAGATTCCCTCCTGAGCTGTTGCTCAGCCTTTGCTGGGCGAGGAGGTCCTGAAGCCCCTGGCCCATGAGGTCCTGGTGTTTAAAGCCTTCTTTGAGGCGGGCCTGGGTTTTCCCTCGGTGCCGTTGCTTGAAGAGGTGCTCCACCACTTCTACGTGGAGCTTCCGCAGCTCCACGCCAACGCCATTGCCCGCTGGCTACCTTTGAGTGGGCCATACGGGCGGAGTGGTGCGAAGGGAGGGTGGATTTCTTCACGGCCCTCCACTTCGCCAGTTGCCAGGCAAAGTTGATCAAAGTTGAGGGGACGAAGAGGCCCCTTAGTTTCGGGAGTATCAACTTCCAAATACTGCCGCAGTATCGTGATGCCTTCCCGGTGAAGGCCATTAATGGCCGGTGGTATACTGGCTGGTTGCAGCGGTGGTTTTACTACAGCGTCGGCCCTGCATCTCCCATTTGCTCCACGATCTGGAATATCGCGTATGTCCCGAAGCTGGAGACGGGGATTACGGACGACTAGTGCTGCTGTGATCAACAAAGACACAAACATGAACAAACTTAGATAACTCAAACTGATAGTAGCTAAAGGAACTAAATCAGTATCAACATCATACAGAAACAAAATTAACAAGCCTCCTCTGAACAACAGTAGCTCTACACCATAAAGCAAATAACAGGTAGCACTTCGGTACTCCAACTACAGATTTGTATCAGTGAGCATGAACATATTAGATTATATCACCAACACAAAAGTTTAGGGCTACCGAACACAGGCTTAAATGCTATCGTACTTAGATAAAAAGCCCAATCTCAATTCAACTACTCATCACATAGCAATACCCGTAAGCAATTCACGGCATGAAGGCTGATAGACCACAAAAAGCCAACACGGCACGAAGGTCAATGGAACACAACTAGCCACACCTGTCCAACACGGCATGAAGGCTGGTGAACCACAACAAGCCAACACGGCATGAAGGTCGGCGGAACTCACTGGGGAGTAGCACGGTTGCTGGGGAGCACTCGCCGGGAGGAGGGCTGTCGTGGAGGAGGGCCAACAGGGATGAGCACGGTGGCTATCACCGGGCAGGAGGAGGGCCATCGGGGAAGACTCACCGGGGAGGAGAGCTGTCGGGGAGGAGGGTCATTGGGGAGGACTCGCCGGGGAAGAGAGCCGACGGGGAGGAGCACGGTCACTGTCACCGGCCGAAAGGAGCACGAGAGGCAACTAAGGTTTTTTTGGAGAACTTGGTGCGGCGCGGGTTGGACGAAATGGTATATATAGTAGCATTAGTACATACGGTTCTATAGTAAAAGCTGTCTATACTAATATATTAATACAAACGGCTTTTGTATAATATTACAGACGGGTTATAACTTTAACTCGGCTATACTGATATATTAGTACAGACGGTTCTATATTAAAAGCCTTCTGTACATATATTAGTATCTACGACTTTTACTATAGAACCGTCTGTACTATTGATTTTTCATAATCATTAAAACTTGCAAAATTCATAAATAATTCATACATACTCTAAATGTGATGAAATTTTTATGTAAATTTATGATTAAGTCTATACTATCACATGGTGTCAGTATCATTCTTGTTCCTGTAACAAAAAATTTAACTTGAACATTAAACCTAAATAATAAATTGAACTAAAACTAGCAAAATTCATGAATAATTCATATGAACTCCAAATTAATGAGATCAAATTTCTAATTAAATTCATAACTAATTCTTTTTTACATATTACATTGCAATATATAGGTATATAACAATCGAGTAACATCATATAGCTTTAACAACCAGCCCTTCTTGATGATCGATGTGCAAATAGCAAGTGGCCCCAATCGGAAGTTGTTCTTCGTTAAGGGTGATGCCATCTACAAGAGGATACTCATCAAATTGATTATACTCTTCTTTGTGCACGATATTCTCAACTCCAACAATCCTTCTTTTTCCCTGAAGGAGTACGTGAAGCTTTGGATTTATCGGGTCTTGCACAAAAGACCTGGACAACTTGCTTGGCGAGTACAAATGATTCGTCTTTGTATGAGGCATGTTCGAGATCGACAGTAGACATTCTGTACTTATTTACCTTAACACTTGAGAGTGCGCTCCATCAGCACCAAAAGAGGGCAATCTTGAAATGTACATAGTTGAGTTCCCAAATCTCTTCTATGTACCCATAGTACGCAAAGACCCCATATTTGTACTGGAAGACATCTATGCACACACCACTGTTCTATACCGTGCGCTTACTATACCATGCTCTGGTATAAAAGGTGTACCCATTTATGTCGTATGCTTCAAATGTCATGACCGTGTGACTTGGCCATCTTGCCAACCAACTAATATTATCCTCTGTTGAACTATTATAACTGAATTGCGCTGCCAACCAGTTGTTGAAACTGCGGTTGTGCTGTTTTGTGATCCAAGCCTCCGCATGACCTGGATTCTCTCTGTGTAGCACATCCTTATGCATGTCAATATGCGGGGATACTTTAGTTATGTGTTGCAAGACCATGAAATGGGCTTTAGATAACGTGACAAAGTCAGCAATGATTGATTTCCTACCTATGGTCCCCTTCCCATTCAGTCTCCCCTCACGGCGAGACATGGGCACACCAATTGGTTTGAGCTATTCCATGTAATTGATGCATAACTTGACTACCTGTTCTGTTGTGTATCCTTGGACGATGCTACCCTCCAAACGAGATCGATTACGCACATACTTCTTGAGAATTCCAATGTACGTCTCAAATAGGTACATCTAACATAGGAATACTGGGCTACATATCTTTATCTCTCTCATGAGGTGAACGATAACATGTACCATGATATCAAAATGACGGAGGAAAGTACATCTCAAGATGACACAGTGCCTTCACCACATCGGCATGTAAAACATCAAGTACTTTGGGATCGATAACCTTCTGAGAAATAGTGTTGAAGAAGTAACATAGCTTGGTGATTGTGTCTCGGAGATAGGTTGGCTGGATATTTTAGATTGCAATAGGAAGCATCTGTGTCATCAACACATGATAATCATGGGACTTCATGCCAACTAATTTTAAATCTTGCATCGAAACAAGTCTCTAGATGTTGATAGAGAAATCGAACGGAACTTTCACACCATGCAAGCATCGGTATAGTTTGGTTCTCTCAGCCTTTTTCAGATTATAGTAGACAAGAGGAAGCCTCATTCTACCTTTTTCGGAGGGCTCAGATGCCAACTTGGGCCTGATCTTCAAATCAATCAAGTCAAGCCTTGCATTAAGGCTGTCCTTTGTCTTTCCTAGAATATTAAGTAATAGACCAACCAATCTTCCGCACACGTTCATCTCTACATGCATGACGTCAATGTAGTGGCAAACTTCAAGGTGCTTCCAATACGATAGCTCCCACAATATCGGTCTCTTCTTCCACATGCCACTGGTATTATTAGATTTTTTACTCCCCTTTCCAAACACAACATCAAGGTCTTTAACCATATTGTGTACCTCTTGACCACTGTAGTGCCTTGGACATAAATCTCTCTCCCTCATTCTATCAAATTGTTCCTTCATGTTGCGGTACGGGTGATACCTATTAAGGAACCAACCTACGATGGTGCATGAACACCGTTTTACGTGAGTGGAGCAACCACATACTCACGGTACCATCTAAGCAATAAGGGCATGCCGTGTCTACTTGTTTACTATGGCCTAAAAGGTTATGTAGTGCAGGCAAATCATTGATCATGCAGAACAACAAGGCGCATAGCATGAAATTCTCTCTTTTGTATGCATCCCATACTTGCGCCCCTTCGTTCCACAATGATTTTAGATCTTCCACCAGTGGTCCTAGGTATACATCAATATCGTTCCCAAGTTGTTTCGGGCCTTGGATAAGCAGCGACATCATCAAGTACTTCCATTTCATACACAGCCAAGGAGGTAGGTTGTAAATACTGAGAACAACTAACCAAGTGTTGTACCTGCTGCTCATGTTCCTAAAAGGATTCATCCCGTTTGTGCTCAAAGCAAACCTTATATTTCTCGGTTCTGCACCAAAGTCATCGAAGATCGTGTCGATGTTTCTCCACTGAGGTGAATCGGCAGGGTGCCTTAGCTTTCCATCTTGCTTGTGGCCCTCCGAGTGCTAGCACAATAATTTGGCCTCTTTTCGATTCACAAACAAACGCTCAAGACGCAGAATTATAGGCAGATACCACACCACCTTAGCAGGAATTTCTTTCTTCACCTCATCGTCATCTGATTCACTCTTACACATGTATCGAGATGTTTTGCATACTAGACATGAATGTAAGTCTGATATATGTTTACGGTAGAGGATACAGTCTCTCGGACATGCATATATCCTTTCTATATCTATCCTCGACGGACAAAGAACCTGCTTTGCTTCGTATGTGCTTTTGGGCAGCTCGTTTCCATCTGGAAGCATGTCGATAGGAGTTCTAATAGCACCGTGAAACTCTTGTCTGACCAACCATTGCATGCTTTCAATTTAAGCAGTTCAAATATGGATGAAAACTTTGTGTATTCGGTTTGCATCCAGGGAACAACGGCTTCTCTGAGTCCTCGATGAAGCACATGAATTTGTTAAAGTCTCTTTGAGTACTCAATTTCATATATGCATCAAACATCATTTGATCCAACCTATCATCGTCGCCTGCAGCACCACAATCATTATCATTTGCACCAAATTCCTCATCATCTTCTCTTCTTATGTCAATTTCGGGTTCTTCGACGATACCAACGTCTTCATGTAACACATTCTGCTCTTCATCATGTTTGGTCCAACATGTGTAGTCCGGTTTGAAGTCCCTGATAATCAAGTGTGCTTGGATCTGTAGGGTTGTGTTCTGTCTAAGAAAGGATCTTTCATTTATACAATTGCAACAAGGATAATATATAAATTCAACACCCTTCTCCAATCGATCCTCCTCGGCAGCTACCAAAAAGTCTTCACACCATCAAGGTACCCTTGTTTGTACGAGAACCGTACATTCAGCCACAATCCATCTACAATGTACGAAGTAAATTAATGTCAAATCAACCTAATAAAAGAGAGCAACCAAGCTTTTCGTCGAAAAAAATAGAGCTACCATGCATGCATGCATGAATGAACCATACAAATGACAATTAATTTGAAAATGTTTAATGATTACTGTTATATTATATACATGAATATCTAAAAATAAGGGCAAACATTAATTCAAAAATTGTCATTAAATAATTTATACTTATTGATAATTTTATGTTTAAATACTAGAAATCCAAAATTTATCTGCAACACTGGATTAAAGCTAGTCATTTATAGTATCACATAATTAAACCTTCATCTATACTTTGAGCTTTATATATACCTAGAACAACTAATATATTCTAGATCATCAAAAAAATCTAAGTCTAGATGTAGATACATTTGATCTAAGACTAAATTAGAACACAAATCTATATCATCTAATGAATAGAACAAAACTATGTCATTGTGGAAAAAATCTAGATCTAGATCTAGCTAGCTCTCCAAACCAAAATCTAGACCATCTAAACCAAAATAGAACATAATTCTTATGTTGGAGAAAAAGATACCAAATAAATCTTCAAGCTTTCACTAAATTCTAACAATTTTTTGGTCAAAATTACCCTCTCCCTCCAAAAGTTGCACGCAGATGTTTGGCGTCACTGCTCTGCTTCGATCTGGAGGTAGGGGATGATCTACTATTCTAATAGTACAAACAGCTTTATGTTTGGATCCGTCTATAATAATGTGTCCCACCTCACCCCGGACATTTTCTCATATGGCTCGTATTTGGAGCCGTCTGTACTAATTATACAGACGGTTCCTATTTGGAGCCGTCTATGATATCCTTTTTATTACACACGGCTCCAAATACTAGCTATTTGTATTAATATTATAGATGGATCTAATTTGGAGTCATCTGTGATACTGATTTTATTATAGACGGCTCGTAATTAGAGCCATTTGTAATATTAATACAAATGATTCTCAACAGGAACCGTCTGTACTAAAAGTGTCCCACCACTTCTGGATGGGCCTTGTCATTATCACAGATGGTTCTTATTTAGAGCCATTTGTGATAATCTTTGCACAGATGGCTTCACAGAATCGTATGTACATGGGCGTCCCACTAAATCATTTCTATAGTAATGTGGTGGCCAAGCATCCATTGCAAGCTAGTCCAACCCAATCGAGGTCGACAAGGAAGCATGGCCGCGGTGGGCTCTCGTAGAGGGGGTGGCGGTGGGCTCTCGCGGTGGCGCGTGGTGGCGGTGCCGACTGGATCCAGAGACCACAGTCTGGATCCACTCCAGAATAGTGCGGGTTGCGGCACAGTGCGCACCTTCTTCCTCACTCCTGACCTGCCACCCGTCTCTCACCTCTGCTTCAGTCCAGCCTCACCACCCTCTCTCTCGGCTCCTAATTGTGCCCCCTCGGATCTGTGCTTCCTAGGGCCATCCTTCCTACTGCTTCACGTCAGCTTTTAGGCACTTGAGCAGCCATTGGTGCTTGCGGTGGTGGAGGATTGAGAACCTTAGGGTGGGTTTGCAGTGGCTTCCAATTGGGGTTTGCTTGGGCAGTGCGAGATCTAGGCAGCCATTAATGGATTTTTTGTTGTTTGGTCGTGATTTTATAGCCTCCTTCTTCCCTTGCTTTCTTCCCCCACCTTGTTGGTGGTTATGTGCCTAGGATGGTCATTCAGATGAGTGATAACTAGCATAGCTCCACTCACATCAGAGTGTTGTGCAGCAAGAGATGTTAGGGATGGGTTCCAATGATCAAGCAAAGGTGAATCTGACCCCTATTTCTGCTACTTCACCTTCAATGGTTTAACTTTATACACAGATGATCAGTTTTTGATGTGGGAAAACTAGCTACATGCTGCATCCAGATCACCACTTAGGGGCTGCCTTGACCATGCACTTGTTGCTGGCTAGATGTTCTTCCCAAGGAAAGGTTGCAGTGGTGGGGGCTAGGAACCGTAGAGTGGTGTTGTCTGGTGTAGCTCCCGAATTGAGGGTTTGTTCATCTGAGGTGATATGCAAGCTTTTCACTTTTGTAGTGATGGATGGCTGTTTTGGTTGCAATGTTTTGAAAGGTTTATTTTTCCATGGGCTCTACTTGTCCTCTGGCTACTAATGTTGTGTTGAACTTGTCCCAAACAGGTTTGAAGTGCCAATGTGGGGCAAGATTAGCCTTTCTTGAGAG
This sequence comes from Phragmites australis, assembly GCF_958298935.1. Taxonomy (NCBI): domain Eukaryota; kingdom Viridiplantae; phylum Streptophyta; class Magnoliopsida; order Poales; family Poaceae; genus Phragmites; species Phragmites australis. Next base: position 31,189,158 of record NC_084923.1, on the reverse strand, counting down.
CATGCCTTTCACTTTGAGCAATTGAGGCATGTGTTGGGTATCAAATTTGAGCTGGCCCTTTCCTCTCTTGGAGCCTATGCTACCATTCCTTGTTGGTGGTTCTGTACCAGGATGGTCACTCATATGAGTGATAACCAGCGAGCTCCACTTACATTAGGATGAGTAGCTTGTGGTGCTAGAAATGTTAGGGTTGGGTTTATATGATTGAGTAAAGGCGAAGTTGAGCCCTCTTGATGCTATTTCACTTTGGATGGTGCCGTAATGCATATGGTATGTTTCACATTGTTTTTTCTCTCCATTCATCTTTGAAGCCATTGTCAACTTCATATACAGATGATCAATTTTTTATGTGGGAGAATTAGCTACATGTTGCATCTAGATTTCCACCTTAGGGGCTGCCTCAACCACACACTTGCATCTAGCTGAAGGCTCTTCGTAGGCAGAGGCTGTAGACATTAGTGATGTGCATGTAAATATGTATTTTGTGTTACATGGCACTATCTGTCATAATGTATTTTGAGGTTTTTGAACTTAACGTGCATGTAAATATAAACTTACATTTTGGATTTTAACCCGATCTAGATATTTTTATATATTTTTTGCTTTTTAAAGACCCGCCACTAATGTGCAGTAATTAGTGACAAGTTTGGACCTGACCCGTCCCTAATGATATACATTAGTAACGGGTCTGGACTCGACCTGTCACTAATGTGCAGTCATTAGTGACGGGTCTGGTCCAGACCCGTCACTGATGAGTTCACATTAGTGACACGGTAAGAGTGCCGGGTAAAATACCTATCACTAATGTGGATTTCTAAGGTAGTGATTTTTGTTGCTGTCCCGTCTTGCCCTGCATAGTTTAAAAAGGAGGGTCCCCATGAGGCTCAGCTAACGCCACACACAAGAACCTTAATAAAATCATCAGGGCGCAACAGTGAAGCGAAGGCCGCCGCCTCCATCTTCACTGTCAAGACATGTACTTCATAGTGCCAGTGACCTAATTCACCGCACCGACAACCTCATCACCGTCTGCATCAACACGAACGTCTACGCTACGATCTACTTCGAGGCATCCGCTACCCCTAATGGCATCTCCAAGTTCTGGTAAGACAATCGCGTTTCCGTTAATGATATGATGTTTGATCCAAGGGTTAGTTTTAGTTAATTACATGCAATTAGACCTAACATGTCCTTGAGGAAGCAAAATTCCTCTATAAATCTATGATTTATTAATAACATTTTGAAGGTGGGAACGATTAGCCTAGCTAGCTAGAAGCCTATGTTTCACAACCGTTGGCTTGTCGCCTGTACACTGTTCAAACTAATCCATATACCAGTGCATCCACGTGCGGTGGGGCATCAGGCACAGGTTTGTGGCCCGCGTGGTGCAGAGGCACGACAGGAGGGGAAGCGCATGTGTGCATCGCTCTACCAGTGACAACCTACGACGAAAGGCCAGCAGGGGCAGCAGAGTGTGGAGAGTGCACAGTCGCCGAGGGGACAGGGTCATAGGGCCGACGTCGCTGGTGAAACCTGTGGCATTACGCCAAAAGTGGCAGCAGGGCCCACACTGTGGGAGTCTGGGAGATGACGGTGTTACCTGCAAGAAAACGGGTGCCAATGGGAAGGGGCACATAGTCGAACTTTGATAGGAAGTCAAAGTAAGATGAAGGCGGATGAGTGGACAACTAGGCAAACTGGAAGGACGACTCATCAAAAGTGACATGGCAGGAGATGATGATCCTATTAGTGAAGATGATATGCCCCAGAGGCAATCATAAAGATGATTATGTCATATATCTATGTTAATGTACTTTTGAATAATATGTTATTCCAATAATAACTACCATTTATATTGATTGGCAAGTATGTGACTTGTTCATGACTCTCTGTTTATAGCGTGATGTTATTCTTAGTCGATCCCTGATCGCATATCATTGTGATGATACATAAGACCAGCACATGTATTGATTGATGATCATAGGTATAGAGATACCAAGTCAATAATGTGGACATTTATGTTAGAGAACATGATATTTGATAGACCCACCTTGAGATACTGCTAGGATTATTATTTAGATATACCATCATTTGTTATCTCAAATGGTGTACCTGCAGGATCCTTAGACCTGAGGTTGTCATTGATTCCCAGAATGTGTAGTAGCATACTTTGAGGCTGCCAAACACTATTATGTAATTGGGTAGTAATAAGGTAATTTTTGGGCTTGTCATGAAACATGTCATGGGGTGTGAGAGATCAAGCTAGAATTTGCCCCTCCTTGACAATAGGAGAGATATCTCTGGGTCCCTCGAGGTAGTTGGATCGAGAAAGTGCATGGCCATATCAATATGATTAAAGAGTTAGTCATGATGAATCCATTACTTGATTGAGTGAATGGTCGAGCTATCACAAGGGTGGCATGTATCTCGCCTTGAGCTTGACTGGTATCGTGATGCGAAGGGATCGGTACATGTGTATATCAAGGCTCAGCTGATATGATCTTTTGTGTATACTCAGGAGTCAACATGTCCTGCTAGGGACCACTATTAATTTTGGTTTGGAAAGGGTTTCAGAGTCGTAGCCGTTTGTACATGAACCTAACGGGTCACACACTTAATGGGTTGAAACAAACATACAAATGGGATTCGTATATGGGTTTTTGATTGGATTGTGATCCATGAGAAGATAGAGTCCTAAAGGGCTTTCAACGTGGGAGCCCATTGGCGAGCTCTATATAAGGAGAGGTGTGGGTAGGGTGTGAAAAGGTCGAGCCACTCTAAAACCCTAGCCTCAGCCTTCTACACGATCTCCCAAAATAGCCGCGCGTGCGATGCTAGTACATCGACACTCTATGTTTCTACCCAGTACGTGTGGAGACCATAGAGGCACTGCTACTGTTGCGGCACTAATCTTCTCGATGAATTGATCGTGATGTGTTTGGGACTGGTCACCAGCTATGACGAATTGGTCGACGTACCTGCTTGTCTGATCGCGGAGCACAACACGACCATTCGGATCTGATCGGACAGCACAACACGACCATTCAAAACTGGTCGAGAATGCGACAGACCTGATCGGGAGCTGGTCGAGGAACTACGACCACCTGCTCAGAGTTGGTCGGGGAGCGTGACCACCTTCACTGGGCTGGTCACAGATCTGATCGAGAAGCTGATGAGTAATGTTGGCCTGATCTTCCGACAGGTAGCGATAAGTCGGTGGGTGGAGAACTCGACGTTGATGATCCAAAGGCTTCGACCCGAACAGATCGTCTCCCTTGCAATCACTACACCACAGCTCCGTTGGTTATCAACCGTGTCGCGCGGTTGACCTCGCCAAGAAGGCTCAATCCCTGCAAGCGTACCGAGAACACAAGCAAGAACGTAGAAGATGCAATCTGAAATATTATGAATTGAATTCAAGCACTCGAAGTTGGGGTTCCACAAACACTTACGGCGGCCTAGTCGGTCCGGAACAAGAGCGAAAATCTCACAATTGTGTGTAGATCAATATCTAAGCGAAACCCAACCCTAATTAGGGCGGTGGCTACTGTATATAAAAGACTAGGGTCGGTTAAGGACCCCTGGACGCGTCCCTAATGGACTCCAACACGATACACGGCCAAACGGCCCAAAAGATGGTGGCGCAGCACCCTGACAGATTCTGGACGTCTACTTGTTTTGACGATTCCCATTGACTCAGAACAAATTTGGAATGGGACCAGTCCCGTTGGAAAGCTTATCTCCTTAGCTTTCCAACCATGTGTAGAATGTCGAAAACGGAGTCCGTATGCGTCCTGGGTGACGATTTTAGTGCAGGCTGGTCCTGGACTCTGAAACGGACTCGAACTTGATTGGACCTCCACCTTGGCTTGGGCGCCCTTGCTGTTCTTCTCCCGTGTTCCTAAGTAACAATACATCACAATTATTCAGTAGCATCTCATCCTCATCAAAATATAAAGGAACACTAAGGAACGAGCTCACCTCATGATTTAGTTGACGTGCACGAGCTCGTGTCAATGGACCTATTGTTGGAGGAATACTTGGTGTGTGTATATCCGAAAGAGTGATGTCCTCATCAGAAGCTGCCCGAGGAGTTTGACGCGCACGATGTTGGATTTGTCTACTCCAACTCTTCTTTCGCTGCACTGTATGTCAAGCGGTAATGATCTATGATCTCCTACTAGCATGGTTTCTTGGGTGAATGCGGTAGAATTTTTTATTTTAGGCTGACGTAGCCTGCCCATTACCCAACAATTAGAGGATAAATCAAGGCATCAATAGCCATTGTGTTTCAACAGATAACCAAGAAACATGTAGTGCGTAGAACCAGGGGAAAGTTTGTTAGCAGTGGATGCTGAGAGATGAGGTAACATTTGCACCCAAAGACCCAGAGATGAGAATAAGAGGGGTGAACTCCATAAAGAGTAAAGAACGGCATCAAAAAAATCTAGGATCTTAGTAGGGTGGTGATTAAGGAGATAAGTGGTGACATGCAGGGCCTCGACCCAATATGATGCAGGTAAGCTGGCCTGGAACATGAGCGAGTGCACAATGTTATTAGTGGAACGTATGATGCACTCAACTTTCCCGTTCTTCTGAGATGTGTGAGGACACACCATGCAAACAACAACGCCACATGTGAGGAACAAAGTTCGGGCCGTGGAGTTGTCAAACTCGCGTCCATTGCTGCATTGAATGCTATTTATGGTGGAACCAAATTGAGTGGCAACATAAGAGAAAAAATTAGAGAAAGTGTGAAAAGTATCAGACTTAATTAAGGAGAAGAGGAAAAGTCCAAAGAAAATGAGAGCGATCATCAAAAATAACAAGATAATATTTGTAACCAGGACACTTATGATAGGAGAGGTCCAAATATCTCAATATATTAAATCAAAATTCTTGATTGCATGGGAAATAGAAAATAGAAAAAGGGAAACACACATGGTGGGCAAGTTGATATGCGTGATAGAGCGGCTCCGACTCTCCTTTATTACAGGAAATAGTGTCAAAGCTAGCTAATTTAGAGAAGGCCTCATGACCAAGATGATCGAGATCACGGTGCTAAAGAGTCATGGAGGTGCCACTAGCAGTGAGGGCGTGAGGCTGGAATGCCAACAAGTGGAGAGGATAGAGCTGCTCGAAACTATTGCACCTACCAATCACGTTCTTGGAACTGAGATCCTTCACAGAAAGGTTGTAAGGGTCAAATTCAACATAACAGTTATTGTCAATAGTGAATTGACAAACCGAAATAAGATTTTTAATGATGTGAGGGGAAACAAGAATGTTACAAAGGTGGAGAGGTCCCCGGGCAGCAGGGAAAGACGTGGAACCAATGGAGGTAACATGTAGTAGTGACCCATTACCGACAATAAATTAGATAGAGAAGAACAAGTAGGCAGGTAGGAAACAAGGAGATTACCGGAGTTTGACGTCATATGTGATGAGGCACCCAGATCCATATACTAGTCCGCTGGTAGGAGCGTGGGGAGCAGATGGGGTGGTGGACACAAGAGCGTGGAGAAGGTAGGTATTGAAGGCGTTCGCCAAGGCCTCCTGATCTCAAGACACCATGATGAGGGGGTGCACCTTGGGAACTAGCTATGGCAGGACCAATGGATAGGGCTACGATGTGTCGGGCACACCACCCATGTACCCAGCAGCCAATGTGTTGTAGCTACACGATGTGTTGCTAAGGCTGTTTCTGCAGTGGGGTTGACGGGCGAGAACCGAGGAGGTCGGGGGCCTGGTGAGGGTGCAGCGAAGGGCCAAGCTAAACTTGGAAGGTCATGGTCCATGGATCGTACATGGGTGGCCACCCCGTGGTGCCACCAGCACCGTTAGGGTTTTCATCGTTCCCGACAATGGGGTTGGTAGCATTGTTTCAACGACCACGACGTCTATTGCGTCCACTGTCGCGAGAGGAGGGCACGCCACTAGCAGGGCTAGGATAGCCTCACTACACCCTGGCTACTGCCACCTTTGTGAACATCGCCACTACTGCTGCTGGTAGGAGCGTGTGGAGCAGATGGATGGTGTCTACAAGGGTGGTCGACAAGGAGCCCATCTTGCATGACATGGTGTGCTCTTTGAGGAGAAGGTCGGAGCGCACTTCGATGAACATCGGGAACAACTTCTAGCACTTGAGGAGGGCTGGGTAGGAGAACTTTACATTGAGGCCACGCAAGTCAGAAAGAATAAGTGTACGATCAAGAACCGACTTGGCCAAATTGCCAAGCGCATTGGCCATACAATTGATCTTGCGGCAGTAATTTGAGATGAAATGTTGTTCCCGATGAACTGTTGTTCGAGGCCTGTCCAAACAAGCCGAGTAGTGGAGGTGGGCATCATGACGACCTCGAGCATTTTGGGAGAGATGGTGCCATAGAGCCAGGATAGCAGAGTGCAATCCATCTGCTTCCATATGGCATCGTCGGGGGCAACACCGTATGAGAGAACACGATCAGAGAGATCATACTCTCCAAGCGTGTTGAGGAAGAGACCGCGCCACTTGCTATAATTTGGAGAAATAAGGTCGAGGATGATCCGAACCAATGCCTTGATATTCAGGACGATGACGGCATGAGCATACAGCACGCACGGTGGTGGCCTGGGCTTGGGCGTTGGCGAGGGCGAATGCATGGGCACACGCCTCTTCTTCCTGACGTGTGAGGAGATTGGTCTCCTGGTGAGCGGCTTCAACCTCAGCCACCCGACAAGCAGCCTCAACGTCGTCTCTGTTAGTCACTATGAGGGAGGAGACAAGTCGAAGGAGGAGGGGGTGCAGGGATGCAGCGCCAAAGAAGCCGTCGGTGGCTAGGGTTTGGTCGAGCCAAGGGGAGGGCAGTCAATGGTTAGAGGTATGGTAGAATGGGGGCGTAGAAGCGAACCAAATTGATACCATGAAAACAAGAGAATCATGCAATAGATTGAACAGTGGTGCACATGTTATGTATATAGTCCGAGGCATATCATATCAACCATCATGGTTTATTCATGACCGATGGGATAGGCATATACGCTAGAGATAGACTATAATCAACACAAATAAATCAATCTATCTAGCACAAACCCTTTACAGAGTCAGTTCTTTACAGAGTCAGTTCTTTGAAATCCACTAGAATGAGGGTTTTTTTTAACCTACTGCGTTTTTGTAGTAGGGCTAATTTTTGTAACCTAGTCAGTTTACGCACAAAGTGACATGTAGCAGGCTTGTAAATCTGATTGGGTCCAGAACCTCCGATGTCGATTGACGTCCGCATAGGCCGGCCGCACCGCCACTTCTCCCGTGACAAACCAGAAAATACGGCGCCGCGCATCCAAGGCATGCATGTAACGCTTGTGGATACTGAAAACGACGAACTGAGATCCTCGTCGCCCCTGCCGTGACGACGTGACGTACGCCATGGAACGAATTCGACAAGCACATCGCTTTCGGATATGCCGAGGCGCCGAGCCCCCGGCCACCAAATCTTCGTTGATATTATCACCACGCTTGCCGCTAAAACCTCAACACAACTTTGGATCTGCGTGCACGCCATGGCCGATTTATATCACTCGTTAGTTCACAGCTCGGCACAGTCGCTAGCAACCTGAACTTGCCAGGTAGTTGAAGACAAGGGCGTGTCAATCGGCTGCGACCGGCTGCCATGAGCAAGCCGCGGGCGCTGCACGAGCTGATGACGGCCGTGGACGGCGGCCACGTCGTGCACGTCGACGTAGAAAGCGCGTCGTCCGACAAGCTCGTTGCGCCCCGCCACGCGAGCTACAGCCGCAGACGGCGCCAGAGCGCGCCCGTGGTGGCGGAGACCCCGCCCGTGTCCTCAGACGCGAGCTTCGAATTCAGCGCCGTCGCGAGCTATAGCTCGGCGTCGCCCGCTAGCATGGTGTTCTCAGACGGACAGCTTCGGGCGCACCAGTTCCCGGCCGTGCGGTCGTCGGGGCGGAGCAGCTGGGTAGCGTCGCCCGTGCGGAGTTCGTCCGTGGGCAGCGCCAAGGCGGGGGCAGCAGGGAGCAAGAAGCGCGTGAGCTTCGCAATGGACGGCGCGGATAGGGCGGCGGCGGCCAAGGCCGTTGGTGGGCAGGGGAAGAAAAGCGGCGGCTTGATGGGGTGCATAGGGTCGGCCTGCGGGTTGACACGCAACGAAGTGGTGCAGCCGGCCAAGAACGTCAACCGTAAGGTGGTGGCTGTCTCAGTGGTTGGTTAAATGGAGTAGAGGATATATTCACATATCTTGTGCGTGCACGATCATTAATTTGCCATGGTTCATGGCCGACTTCATTTGAGATGGTTCAATTTATCACCTTTCGTCATAAACGTTTATTTCTTTTAATGATTATTCAAGTCAAGCTCAAGGAAACATCATTACCCATGTGTTTCCCATTGAACATGGTACACAAGCTCTTCATCTTAGTATCTTACCCTGTTGAGTAAAGTGCATTAGAGATATAGTTTTGGAAAATGCGGAAGAAACTCATAAAACATCGTTTATGAGTGCGTTTTGTATCATAATAAGGGAACCATTCGTGCCGCGTGGCACTGACTGGGCCGCTAGCATGTTAAGTGGACGCACCAAGTGCACATGATTGAAAGAAATCCTGAATGTTTAGAAGCTATGATTTATAGGAAAAAATCAGCGTATGATTTATATGGAATTATAGCACGATACATACCCGCACAGTCATACATCTTGCAAAAACAAGATGCATTCAACTTCTTTGAATTCAAAGCCACGTATGGTTGTTAAATTTTATCATAGATGAATTTGTTTTCTGTCTTTATAAAAATATCTGTGATATCGAACTTGTCATATACATGTAACATTTTGTCTGTAACATAGCTACGCGCAGACAGTTTTTCTTAATATTTATATGTATCTTATGACACACCACAAACGATTTTTGTTAATGTCCCTATATGTCTTACACATCACAATCAATTTTTATTAATATCTGTCTGTATCTTATGACATATCATAGCCGGTTTTTTCTTAATATCCATCTTTGATACTATTTTAAGAAAATTAGGATTTCAGAAAAATAAAATCTTTTTGCACCCAGGCCACGTTGCTTATGGATCGGTCGGCTCAGGGAGATTGGGGGTAGTTGGTGGCTAGCGGCGACTGAAAAGCGGCGGTGTCGCCTCTTACATCGCTGGAAGATCGCCGGAGACGCTTGATCTAGCGCGTCCAAGCACATATCTCGACGAGATCTACCGCAACAGAAAGAGAAGCGCACGAGGATCCTCACCATGGGGTTCTCAATGGCCGGAAAGAGCTCGGGGATGGTGGGCGGCGGTGAACGGTTGCAGGGGTCGTCAGGGTGCTTTGTGGACGAGGCTTCAGCGAAGGAGAGAGGAATTCGACGATCAGATAGGCTTGCTAGGTGTCCTGCGATGTTAAAGAGGTGGTCAGCGGGTCTCAGACGCTACAGGGAGTGCTGGCGACGAAGAAGAGCTACGAGGCTCACCGGAGCTCAGCGAGGGCAATCCTGAGGTGATGGAGTAGCGTCAAGGAGCGGCAGGGAGGCTCCTGGAGCTCCTGCAAAGCCGGCGGCAGTCTCAGACACGTCAGGGAGGGCTCCGACGCAGCGAACGGCATGCAACAGAGCTTTAGGGGCGGCAATGGCAACTCAACGCGATGGGGCGGCGGGGTTGAGGGAGAACAGCACGAGCAAGCATGCTAGCGGACAGATTGTATGCTCCTCTCGATTGCAGTGCTGGTCCAGATCTTGGAGTCCGGTGTTTTACATGGAATGTCAATGGGATCCCACTGGAATGTGCCGGGACCCAGCTAGTTTCAATTTACCAAAGCAAAGGTACAGATTTAACAAGTTGTATGATTTATTGCGTCAATTTATAGCAAAATTATATATTCAAGTAACCTTGTCGTAAATACTATATTGCAGGGCACATGGATTAATTTCTTCACTGGTTAATTCATCGCTGACGTGTAATCTTCACTGATTAATTTCTTCCTTGAGGAGTATCGAGGTTTATGACTCCTTCAATGATGCTCCGTTTTGTTTCTCTATTCAACCCTTCGCTTTCCTCTTGTTCCTAGCGCAGCTAGCGACTGTAGTAATTTGTCGAGTTGAGATGGCGAATTGTATCTGGACGAACAATCTAAGCGGAGGTGGAGATAAACCTTTGGAAGTTGCGGCACAAACGACACAATACTGCTTGACATTGGACAGAAAACTTTTCTAGAACCTGGAATATAATTTCCATGTGTCCTCTACCAACTAGGTAGTAGTATATCGCGGTGCAAGTCCCGGTCTCGATAATTTTATGATGTCAGCTTGAGATCAGGGTGGACGTCTTTGGTAGGGTAGAAGTCCATGTGTACAATTTTAACCACTCATGTTGATGCTACTTGCACCCTAGAAAACGTGACATTTGGATCTCACGCCACATTTTTCTATGAGCTGATTCAAAGCGTCCATCACAAAATATTTTGAAAATTTTAAGCGTGGACTGAGCGCTGGGATATTAAGGTTTGAGAGTCTGAAACTTAGGAGAAGCAAGTTGCAGATTTGCATCTCAATACAATTTCAAGTTGAAGTGGGAAATTCTGAGATATATCGATTGATACTTTAATTTGAAATCACTGTTATTGAATCTTAATTGTACAATAATCAGTTTCCTCACCTCAACCCTGCTGGTTGAGAACCAAAAAATAGCAAACACTGAGCTGTGTTTCTGTATACCTCACTAGATTTGTTTGTACTTTACTTCCGTTGCTCAATTAGGATAGCTAAGACATTAAACATTGTAAATCCAATTTCATCTCGAAAAACCTAAACTGAATACCAGTTCTTTACAAGATGTAAAACCAAAATTGTTTATAGGTGCAATTTGTCTTGCAAGCATGTGAGCTGCCTTCTGGAACGGCAGACACATTCCATTCACTCTACATTAATGAACCTGCCTGGAGCAGCTGTCCGTTGAACTGTACGCCTACTTGTCACTTGCTAACCTCAGATCTGATGTGGTAAAAAGAAAATAAAAAAGTAAAAAACCAACCGGAAGAAGCAACCAAATACTACATCGGCACGAATCGCGGAGCATTCTAGCACCTTCCACTACCGGCAGGCCCAATATATGAGCAGCCCGCCCGGCCCCGACTCCTATCCAATCAGTCAAGCACAGCGCAGGCAGCTCGCCCCGGTTCCGCTCCATCTCTTGGGTACAATTGTCTCCATGGCCGGCGTGGACGCGCACGGAGCGTCGGGGCGGCTGGAGAGCATCCTGACGGACGCGTCGACCCCGCTGGCGCGGCGCGCGTGGGCGGCGGCGGCGATCGAGCTGCGATTGCTGACGCGGCTGGCGGCGCCGGCGGTGGTGATGTACATGATCAACTACCTCATGTCCATGTCGACGCAGATCTTCTCTGGCCACCTAGGCAACCTCGAGCTCGCCGCCGCGTCGCTCGGCAACACCGGCATCCAGATCTTCGCCTACGGACTCATGGTATGCACGCTCCCTCGCTTGCCACGCCCGCCTTATCTGCCTATCACGGTGTCTGCAATGCAAATCTGCTCTGCTTTGCTCTCCTCTGTTTGTTGATGGATAGGAAAGGAACGTGCCACCTGCCAAATGTTAGTCCCAAACGGAAAGAGGGGAATTTCTTTACGTGCCAGCACAGAGCAAGTCCTGGGCTGCTGGGATGTCAGGTTCAGAATTAGAATACGTCCTGCGTGAACTCTTGATCTAGTCCAGAAAAGAAATATGCAGGTTTTGACTTAGATGCTGTTTAAAACACTTGTTCGAATTAATCAGAGTTTGACGACATTACAAGTTCCATGCGATGCCTATCGCAACCTACGAGACGCACGTGAGGGAACAAAAGCAGAACACCATACGGAATCTCAACCGTCTTCCTGACCAATCCGTGAGGTTCCTCAGGCTTGGTGTCCAAACTAAAGATCAGTTATTTTAATAGACGGCCGGATGTTCGCGCAGCTCCATGAATGGTTGCTCGCCGGCAGGAAGGGGACGAGCGTGTGGTCACCGCGACAAACACGTCGCCCTCCCCGGGGAACCCCAAATTGGAGTCCAGTGGCAGTGGAGCCAGCTTGGGATGCAGAGTAAGGTTTACCCGGCTGACTGATGGCCAAGTGAAGCTGCTTCCGGGCTAGAGTGCACGCTAGTGGCGCCAAAACGACAGGCGTGGCCGCGTGGAGGGCCGGCGGCCGTCGTGCCCTTTCTTGTAACGTCCTGCTGAGTTCGTCGTATCGTGTGTCAGTATCTAGGGTCTTTCCTGTTTCCTGGTAGAAAATTCGGGCTCAGGACTTGGAGTAATGCAGTGAGAACGGTTGAAGTATATCTAGCTCTAGTGTGTCGGGCCCAGCTCTCGCGTGTGACGACGATACAGGGACAAAACAGGACGTAAACATTGTAATCGTTTGTCGATGCTTCCAGCTTTTGTTAATAGCCCTCGTAGTACACCAGATGTTGACATCTGGTTATTTTTTAATCGATGTTTTGACTCTTTCCAAATCAATCAAGAAGACGCACAAATGATTACGCCCATTTACACGCCCCCAGTCCCACCATGTAAGTTCCAAGTCGTTATGGGGTTGAATTTGGGTGATTTTCTTGTTATTAGCTAATAATAACCTAGATCCTGCAAAATGGTCCCTCTATTTCTTTGAGTGACCTGTTGTCAATTGCTTCAAAACAAAATTATCTCTAGTTTCTTTCTCATCCATTACATCAACATCCAACAGCTCACATATGTTATTTCTATGTGCACAGCTCAAGATTACAATAAATTTTCACTAAAATTGCACATTTGTAGTACTGTAATTTTAGGTTAAACTATTTCTAATTTTAGGCAGCTTAGAGAGAAGGCATTTTCTGGAGAACGAGGTATAGTGCTTCTCTCTTTTTTTTTTATTACACGTCTCAGTTGAAAGTTGTGTATCAATTGGAAAAAAGGATTTGGATTCTTGGCAGTCTCCTAATTTTAAGCTTGCCTTGCCTAGGTTCGGCCATAGGAGTAGCTACGCCACCTACGGGTCTCGTCGACTTGACTCCACAAGAAAGTATGACTGAGACAGGTGTGCTGTGGCCTGGGGACAGGTGTCGTCACGCCATGTCTCCTCACACATCTCTCCTACCGACGAGGCGGGGTTAACTTTCGGGAGATGGATTACACTGAAACGGAAATGCTGATTTATCGGAACTATTTTCCTGTGGAAAAAGGCTTTATTGCACAATCACTACGTCAGGCTTAAAAATGTCATTGCGCAAGATTGAAGAAGTGTATGACAGAGCAGACTTTGCTGACTAGGCTAGGGAGAATAATATGGTGCTAATTTGGCATGCTATACAAGTACCATCTTGGATTAAAGAAGAGATACACTGAGATCTAGTCTCGACCCCCCATGATAGATCAAATAGCCAGAGATTGCACTTCTAGGTTAAGGGTACTACCGGTAACTCTGTGTAGCGGCGGTGGTTCAGGTTTTGTTAGAGATGGCGATTAGGCACGTGGCCACTGACATCGATGTTGGGCTTCAATGGTATTTCAGTGAAACGAGAGAAGCATAGCATAGAACGCGGAAAAACTAACTCAGTGGTATGGTTGGTTTTGGAAGGGGTCATCCGAGGTAGCAGTAAAACAACGATGACTGCTGCTAGGTTTGGTGATGACCGCGAATAGACGCAGCAATGGAGACGTTTGCATTCCAGGAGATTGGCTATGAAATTTGAGAAACCGTCTGAACATAGACGTTCATATTTCCTAAGAACACAATGCTACGGCATGGGTTTTGGTAGATCATCCCCTGAGAAGAAGAACAATCAGCACAGATGAGATGGATGACGGTTGCAACATGCTATGGTTGGCAATCACGTTCCGGTTGTGTCGCTGCACAAATGAGGATGGGCTCCAAGGGTCACATAGAAGACTCGATGGGACATGCTGTGACGTGGTTGGTGCATCCATACAGCTTTTGTATTGACGAGGAACGTGAATGCAAACCCGGTGCACGCGTAGAACATGTCTAGAAACCGAACAGCAGGCATGTCAATCTTGATTCTGATGGTTTTGGCTACTCTACTGGCTAACCTGGTTGGTGAGAGCGTGGGAAACATCATGGGTCATACACTAGTGAAAGGGTATGGCAATTTAACCTCTGGTCAACCAGGAACGTCAATGCCAATCGGTGATGGCGCGGCTGTCCGCGATGGCGACAACCATGACTATGTAGATCGGGCTTTGGCTAGGGCTAGGGTTTGGCTAGGGCTAGGGTTTGGCTAGGAACTTAGTATGATGATAAAACAGTACTAAGGGAGGAGAAGAATGGGTCCTCATCTTGCTTCGTTGGTCGAGGAAGGAGGATTTGCGGAGAAGATAACATAGCGCATCACGAGCGGCAGCGGCTCTGGAGAACAGCGGCGCACGGACAGGGCAGCAGTGATGTCTAGGGCTTGGCGGCATAGAATAGGGATAGGATAGGGCACGCAACTCCTATTTATAGGGCTAGGGCGGCTGGTTGAGGTGGAGTCAAAACTGGACACGAATCAGGTTCAAGTTCGAGTCAGTTAGAATTTTCTTTTTTTAGCCCTCTATTTCAAGGATGATATCTTCATCGTCCAGACTCCAAATTGCACGTTTCTGAATTCTAAATTGTATTACTTGAAAATGTCTACAACTTTGGTATTCATTGGAGCTTCTAAAAAAAGCCATCTTGATTTTCAAAAATGCATCACAAAATAAACTGTTTGAACTCAGACTTATCTGCGCAAAACTAATTTCAGGGGCCATAACTCATAGCTCTATTATCCAAAAGGGGACTTCCATAGGTTCAAATCGAAGCTCTCGATGAGACCTACAGCTTCGGTATTGTGAAGATTTGTATGTGAGGCCATTTTGAACCCCGAAACTTCATGGAAAGATGAGGTTGTTCAGGACTCCACGAAAATTTGCAGGTTTCGTGGATCCTTTGTGTTGGGCCTTCTAGATGACTTGTCAGCCAAGGGTTTGGGCTTGGGTAGGATTGAGTTTAATGGCACCTTAAGCATAATCTTGGGTTTTAGAAAAGAAACTTTTACAGAGAAATTTGAATAGAGTTTGAATTTAAGTTGAGCTTGGAGTGAATTTAAGAGAAACGAAAAATGCGGTTGAACAAGAATAGGAGTAGATAAGGAATTTGAATTCGGATTTGGGTAGAATTTGAGAAAGAGGAGAGATTAGCTTTAAACAAGGATTTAGATAAGATTTGAATTGAACTAGAGAAGGATCAGGTATGATCAAAGATTGAATAGATGATGAATTCAAAAATTTTGAATTCCAACTATTAAGATCCTTAACTAGTTTACTATAGAGTTTTGTAAAAACCTTTTCAAAATCTTTTTCGCTCAAAACACCAAAGAAAAAGAAAGAGAAAAGGAACTCTAATGCATTTACCTGGCTCTTAACAAAACTCAACATGCAATGCACACAAAATAATAGCCTATTTTGATTGATTGCTTATGAAAATAGGTTTTAAACCTATTCTACTGGTGAAGCTATTCAATAATCTTAGAAAATTTTAGAAATTTAAGAAATCTAAAAATCAGGGTGTGACAAGATGATGACTAGGGTGGCCTCACTGGACGGCCCTGAACACGGGGCTGTTGATATAGCACTACCCGTGGATGCATGCATTGTAGATCAAGGCGCATAGGCCTATGTTTAGCAGGACCTCGATGTGGCTCTACAGTTCTTGGGCCTAGATGGTGCCAACGACACTGCTGCTGATCCTCACAAGGGTGGCCATGACATACCTGTCTCATCAACTGATCCTCCTCTGCATGTTCTACCTCCATCCCAAGATGGGCTACAATAAAACTGAGACGGGGCTGCTAACCTCGTCGACCAGCCCCCACTGTTGGACATGCCAAATGGATTGCCCCTGCATATGGTCTGTGACCAAGCACAGGGGGACGCGCACGATGCGGTGCAAGAGTTAGCGACCCCGGCAATCGTGAGCCTCTTCACTCCAGTGGCTCACGGCCTCCTCCAAGCTCCCCAGCCTCGGGCCCCTCCGGTTGCACGCAGGAAGAAGGTGATCTACTTCTCCAAAGTTCACCGAAGCGAGAGATATAAGAAGAGCAAGTTCAGATCACTTCTGATAGATGAGCACGCGAGATGCAACCTGTGTCGTCAGCTCAGCTACTTTCAAGGTGATGATGTCCCCAGCGAGCATGCCCTTCAGCAGTACATGGCCCTCTTCGATGGGCCATTGCCAGCGAGGGTGATTGGTACGCTCACTATGCTTTTGAACCTCGATGGCGATGTGGAGGTGTGTGATGACGCTCTGACCCGAATGGGCAATGAAGCTGCTGTTGGCATGCGCCTCCTGCCTCAAGAACTACCTGCTCCAATGCTCATGTTTTCAGCTGCACCTTGCCTTCGCTGTCTGATTTCCATCTCATGTGTGATGATCCCCTCTCCAGATGATAGGCCCGCGAATTAATATTGACTACTAAAATGTTAGATGCCTGAACGTCATTGCGTGCTGCTCCACAGTACATGAGACTCTCTCCACAACAACATGTCACATCTCCTGTTTGAAGGAAACCAAACTGCAACTAATCAACCAACAAACATCTTCCTACCTGGGTGAATACAAGCTCAACGGTTTCACTTATCCTCCTACTACCAGTATCCTTGGCAAGAGAGGTGGCATTCTCATTCTCTAGAACGATTCTGTAGTCGAGCTCACTGATGTGGTCATGAAGTGATACTCCATTTCAGCCATAGTCCTCATCAAAGAATGCGGCACCTCTTTCCGCATCACTATGGTGTACGGCCCCTTCAACGATGCGAGAAAACCGGCATTTCTTGAAGAAATCAAGTCCCTTCACCCACCGGTGCAACAAAAATGGCTATTGCTCTTTGAGATTTTAATCTTATTTACCGGGCTTGTGACAACAATAACCGAAATCTCAACTGCAACTTCATGAGTCAATTTAGAGACACCCTGAATGTTTGTGAGGTCAAGGAAATCCATCTTCAAAACTGAAAATTTACTTGGAGCAATGAACAAAAAAACCCAATGCTCGTCCAGCTTGATCGAATCTTTTGCAACGAGGCTTGGATACGGCTTTTGACTCCCACATCCTACAGGCACTCTCCACATCACTATCTGATTATTGCCTAATCCTCGTAGCAAATCAGAGAGGTCCTACTAGACCATGCAACTTCAATTTTGAATTCTTCTGGACACAAATGCCGGGGTTCAAGGAGGTTGTCAGGAAAGCATGGGAAGTCCACAATCCACACACTGAACCTTTTCACTATTTGAACTTCTGCCTTCAGGCCACAACCGACCACCTCAACAAATGGACTAGGACCTTGTTTTCCAAAACAAAGATGCAATTTCATATGGCTTTGGAGGTTATACATAGATTGGACATCGCACAAGAGAGTGGAGTTTATCCTCGCAGGAACGCGAGCTGTGCTCCAAACTGTAGAAAAGAGTTATGGACCTTGCTATTTTGGAGCATGCAAGGAAAAGTCAATGCTCAAGGATTACAAACCTGAAAGTGGGGGATGCAAACACTAAATATTTCTACCTCAAAGTCAATTCGCACTGGCGCAAGAACTTCATCCAGCGTATCCAGAAACAACAAGGATAGGCCATCACATATGAAGAAAAGGGGCAACCATTGAAGAACACTTCTCCAACTTCCTAGGATGGGCCACAACTGTGAGAGGAGGACTTCAACTGGGATGAGCTTAGCTTCATGTCACATATGTTGGACGGGCTGTACAGCCCCTTCACAGAGGAGGAGGTGGTGAACACCATCCAATAGATGCCAAAGGAGAATGCACCTGGTTCTGATGGATTTCCATGGCGTTCTTTGTCTCGTTCTGGGAGATCATCAAGACAGATGTCATGTGCATCATACGAGCTTTCTACAATCTATGATGCAACAATCTTAACTTGATCAGTGGCACAAACATTGTTCTGGTGCCCAAAAAAGAAGGGGCTGAAAGAATTAATGACTATAGGCCCATCAGCCTCATTCATGCAATCCCTAAAATCATAGCAAAGATTTTAGCCCTTCATCTACAGCTGGTCATGAACAATATAGTTTCAAACAACCAGAGTGTGTTCATCAAAACGAGGGTGATACACGACAACTAAATGTATGTGCGAAATCTCACGAGGCATTTCCACCGCACAAGAACCCCGACCCTTCTCATCAATTTTTGCATTGCCAAGGCCTTTGACTCCATTTGATGGGACTACCTCCTCGACCTCCTACAAATGCTCGGCTTTCCCCCATGTTGGAGAGGCTAGCTCTCCCTCCTTTGGGCCTCTTCATCATCGCGGGTCCTGCTCAATGGCGTCCCAGGTGTAAGCATCCGTCACGATCATGGATTGCGACAAGGGGACCCCTTATCCCCGGTTCTCTTCGTCATTGCCATTGACCCTCTAGTGAGATCCCTCGAGATAGCCACATGTCTCCGGGTTTCGTTATATGCAGATGATGCAGTCATTTTCCTATCAACGACCGCATAGGATGTTGTCACTCTGAAGGGAATCCTATGACACTTTTGCAATGTTACGGGCCTAGTCACCAACCTGGAAAAGTGTTTGGTGGATCCCATCTGCTGTCACGACCTTGGCCTATAGGATGCTCTTAGCATATGCCGGCGACCCGTACAACCTTCCCGATCAAGTATCTGGGCATGCCTATCACTCTAACCAGATTACGAGCAGTGGATTTCCAGCATCTTCCTGACAAGGCCGCAGGACGCCTGGCTACCCGGTAGGGCCGCTTCCTTAATCCAACTGGCAGAAAAGAGCTCGTCAAATCCATCTTGTCCTCTATTCCAATCTATTACCTGATAGTGCTGCGAGCACCCAAGAGTGTCCTCAAAGACATTGACAACAAGAGGAGATAATTCATTTTGGTGGGATGCGAACATCTCACGGGAGCCAAGTGTAAGGTTAATTAGAGAAGGGTGTGCAGACCCACCAAGCTGGGTGGCCTTGACATCCTAAACTTGTGGAAGTTTGTCAGAGCCCTACGCCGCTGATGGTTATGGCAAGAATGGAAGTGCGATCACAAGCAATGGGTGCGAATGGAGACAACTTGTACCTCAGTGGACCGGTGTCTCTTTATTGTAGCAACAACTATCTCTTTGGGAGACGGACGAAAGGCGCCATTTTGGCATTCCAATTGGCTACAAATCAAGGCTCCAAAAGATATGGCACCACATATATTCGCAATTCCAGGACAGAAAAACAGAACGGTCTTCCAAGCCCTCTCGTGCAACACGTGGCTCAGGGATATCAATCTCCTATCCATCACTTCCCCGGACCACATTGCTGAATATGTTCGCTTGTGGGAATGCATCCAGCTCATACACCTAACCCTGGGCATTCCGGACGACATCACAAGGAAGCTCGATGCTCACGGTAAATATTTCACAAAATCCACATACCTAGCCCAATTCCTTGGATCAACCATCACTGACCTAGACAAGATGATATGGCATGTTTAGGCACCCCCAAAGTGCAAATATTTTGCATGGCTGGTAGTTCACAACCGCCTATGGACTGTGGACAGATTGGAGTCACGAGGATGGCCTAATCAGAGCACATGCCCGTTGTGTCGAGCGGCCCCGGAGACGGTGGTCCATCTATTTGCTCACTGCCAATATACACGACGCTTTTAGGAGCAATTTGGAGCATGGCTCCTAGCCAATCTATTTGTGCTGGCCAACTGGGCGGGTTCCAATCGGTCCTGGAGTGGTGCCGAGAAGTTGGGAGGGTTGGAGGGGTACCCCTGAAGGCCTTTCGTACGATTCTAATCCTTATATCCTGAGAGATTTGGAAAGAGCGAAACGTAAGTATTTTTCAATGCACAGAGAAGCCCGTATCTCCCCTAATCATGAAGATCAAAGAAGAAGCATGGACCTGGTGCCTGACGGCAGCAAAGCATTTGGCCGACGTCATGCAAAACTTGTAGAGTTAGCTCTTGGTTCTCGTCGATGGCCGGAGTGTGTGGCCTGCCGTATGTACTTGTGATCGTGGCCCCGTTGGCATGAAACTGGATTTGTTTTATGTTCTTTGTACTTTGTTTTCTCCTGCTATATAATTAAAACCAGCAAATCTCCTACCAAATCTGTTTAAAAAAAAACTTATATGCAGGTAGTCAAAGTATAATTCTTTCATTCAGTGGCGGATCTAGAGCCAAATTTTTGAAGACTCAACTTTAACATCTTCTTCATCCTCCTCTCCTCTTTTTTCTCTCCTCGTTGCTCCTCTTCCGTACCCAAAATTTGTAAGAGGCTTGAGGGGGCCCTGCTTTCATCCTCCATATTCTGTGCTTCTCTGTTTGTGACAGTAACCATGCATTCCGTATTTACAGCTGGGCATGGGCAGTGCAGTGGAGACACTCTGCGGGCAGGCCTACGGCGCACAGAAGTACGAGATGCTCGGTACCTACCTGCAACGCTCCGCCGTGCTCCTGTGCGGCACCGGCGTTCCTCTCGCCATCATCTACGCCTTCTCGGAGCCAATCCTGCTGTTCCTCGGACAGTCACCGGAGATCGCCCGCGCCGCGTCCATCTTCGTGTACGGCCTGATCCCGCAGATCTTCGCCTACGCCATCAACTTCCCGATCCAGAAGTTCATGCAGGCGCAGAGCATTGTCTTGCCAAGTGCGTACATATCAACTGCCACGCTCGCGCTGCACCTGCTGCTGAGCTGGGTCATCGTCTACAAGGTCGGGCTAGGGCTGCTGGGAGCATCACTGGTGCTGAGCCTGAGCTGGTGGGTCATCGTTGCTGCGCAGTTCGCCTACATCGTGATGAGCCCCAAGTGCCGGCACACCTGGACCGGGTTCACCTGGCAGGCCTTCTCCGGTCTGTGGGACTTTCTCAAGCTCTCGGCCGCGTCGGCCGTGATGCTTTGCCTTGAGACCTGGTACTTCCAGGTTTTGGTGCTCATTGCCGGGTTGTTACCGAACCCTGAGCTTGCCTTAGATGCGCTCTCTGTATGGTGAGTAGTAGTACCAGTCATCAATCATCATCCCTATGGTTTAGAGCTCTAGCTAGAAATTAAAAATTTCTGTTGACATCTTTGTGTCCTGCGCAGCATGACTATTTCTGGGTGGGTGTTCATGATCTCGGTAGGATTAAACGCTGCTGCTAGGTATGCAACTCGACAACCCAACTGGAGATAGTTGCATAATTGAGTAATGGACTTAGTAACTGGGTGTTCTAACTTCTGAATTACGATTTTCAGTGTGAGAGTCAGCAATGAGCTTGGTGCCGGCAACCCAAAGTCTGCATTTTTTTCGGTGTGGGTAGTGACTGCGCTCTCTTCGCTGATCTCTGTCATCCTTGCCATTGTGATCCTCTTCCTGCGCAACTACATCAGCTACTTATTTACAGAGGGTGAGGTGGTGTCGAACGCGGTGGCAGATCTCTGCCCTCTGCTCGCCACCACGCTCATTCTCAATGGCATCCAACCTGTTCTGTCAGGTTAGATTTCACACTTTTTACCATGTGAATATGCTATGCTATCAAAATTGTAACTTTTGTTTAGTCGATGTTCAATAAGCATAGCTTCTAAAACCTGCGTTACATATTATGTTCATGCCATTGTTAAGAAACTTGAAGTTTGAACAATTTTGCTAATAAGAACAATTTTATCCTCCAACTAACTGGGTAATAGATTCAGGATGATAAACTTCATAACTTTGGACATAATGATTATTGCCTCAAAACACTACTTTATATTTAGTAAGTTTGATATGATATAATTTGAATTTGAATTAGGTAATCTGTCAATATAACACCCTAAAATTATATCTGATTAGCAAATTGTTGTCAACATTCGAAAAGTACCTATATTTAAGACAAAGAAAGAATTGATCACATTTTACACATGTATTTTGTATATATTCAGAGTTAGCAAGTATTGGGGACAACTTTAGTAACCTGTCCATGTCAAATTTTCTTTAGGGCCGCCAAGAATTCTCTAGAAAAATCATACGGTGGTCACCTATTTCCCATCTCTGTTGTAATTGAATTATGAGTGCGAGATGGGGAGCCAAGCGAGCTACATCATGATCATAAATGGCGATTTGAACATTTCTAACAATCAGATAATTACACATAGGTGTCGCTGTTGGATGTGGATGGCAACAATTTGTAGCTTACGTGAACATCGGCTGTTACTACATAGTCGGTGTTCCCCTTGGCGCCCTTCTCGGGTTCTTCTTCAAGCTCGGCATAAAGGTAATGGAATCACACGTACAATATTTGTGCTTTGTACAAAATCATCAATTCTAAAACCTAGTTTATGTGCCCTAACGGAATCGGATGTCTCTTGACAGGGCATTTGGGGTGGAATGATTGGAGGAACATGCATGCAGACGGCCATTTTGTTGTGGGTTACCTTGAGAACTGATTGGAACAAAGAGGTACCCATTACTGGAACTATACAGCAGAAAGTTACATTTATTTGTTTCCATTTTCTTACAAAGTATTAATCATCGAGAATATGAATTTGAACTACCTTAGGACCCAGATCTTAACTACCTTTCTCTGTCGCTGTGGATGGTGTTAATATAAAAAATTAAATAGCAGGAGAAATTTCATAGTGCCCTTTGATAGCAGAAGAAATTTCATTGTACCCTTTGGTTCCATAGATAGTAGGTACATGTTGAGTATCCTCAATGTACAAAGTGTATTACAGACTTTTAATGTAGATTATTTAGTGCGACTTTTGTTTTAACCAATCTAGTATGTAAGAATCTTTTATGGTTATAAATTTCTTCTCTCATGTGACTAATGACGGCAATCTCTTCTGTATATGCCACCTTGGATACATTGTCAATTTATCGTGATTAATAATGGACCTTCTTTTAGTCATAGCATGTGTTTCCTGATCCTAAACGTCATTCATTACCACTGTCACCCAGCTAATTGCATTGTTGCTGTTGTTGTTCTGTTTTGCATAACTTTTCAGGTGGAGGAAGCACAGAAAAGACTGAACAAGTGGGAGGACAAGAAGACGGAGCCCCTTCTCGCAGGTGTCAGCAACGACAATTAACTGCATCATCCAGATCAGTTTCCAATTCAACCATCCATCATTATACATTGGAAGGGCCAAAGTACAGGACAATGACAGACCGTGCAACGTGCTCCCAACTACCGAATGCTCAGATACTGTTTGCAGTAACAGTATTGATGTCAAGTAATGGATAATTTTTACTTTTGATTGGAGGCATCTCGATGTAGAAGACTGTACTCAAATCATGAAAAATTTGCAGCACAACGAGGGGAAGTTGTAGAATGAGATGATCCGTCTTTTCTGATTTTGATGCAGGGAGTTCTGAAGCTTAAAATGCAGCGGAAATTTAACTTCTGATACTCGTACTCGAATTTTGAATGAACAGAAGTGCATTACAGGAACATCGAAGCAAGCTAGTAATTAGAAAAACAAAGGCGGATAACGAAAGCTTTTGTAGGGTACGTGTGTATTTATGCGAAGATGCCAACGTGACCACCTGTGAAAACATAAAACGTAACTGGTTTCACCTTTTTTTTTAAAAAAAAAAAAACCCTTTCGGTAGAGTAATTTCGCCGTGAGCTAATGTTGTGCTCCTTGCTTCTACTACCAACGGTTCTTTAATTTTTACTGCCTGTAGGAATTATTTTTCCAACAGGGAACTGCATTTGTGCACATACCTTAATCTTATAATAAGCGTGTGTGTGAAACTAGGTTAAACTATTCTTGATGAGGGAATTCAAAACACTAAACACACTCCTCATGTGTGTAAATATGTGAGGGATTAAACCCTTGTATGTGGAGTCATACTTTCACAAACTCCACTACCACATCAAGTGGTGATTCGCAACAAGCAAGCTATTTTCCATATAGACATATGCTAAAATATTTATTACCAGAACTATATACTTAGTTACATGGGTCAAATCAAACAAACAAATTATTCTAACAAGATAAAAAAACCATAAATGCAAAATTGAAAGCATCAGAGATTACAAGCAGTGGATAATAGAAAACATCAAAATTCTAGAGACATGCTATATTTATTAAGTAGACTTCCTTTGTTCCAAATATATCTTCAATTATCATTGGATACCATGCTATTGACTACTGAGAACTAGTTCTTATTTGTTAAACCACAATCCTAAAAGGCTAAAATGGGGATGACTTCGCCATTAGCACTCTAAAAAATAAATTATTTTGGCCAAGCAAGTCTTCTTTTCTCTTGATGTAAATTTTTTCAAACTTCATAAAAGGTAACAAAATCCCCTCTTAAAAATCCCAGCAAACAAAAGCCAGGCATCCGCTGTTATACCCACCAGGTGGCAGTGTGCATCATGCAAAAATCGGGCGACGAACAAAATGATACATCTTTGTAGCACTCGGGCCACTAGTGTTTTAATTTCGGCCCGTAGGGTGGGATTAGTCCCACATTGCAACTTTAGATAGGCTAGGGCCAACTTATGAGACTTTATGCTCTAAATATAGCACTTCTGAGTTAACTCTTTTACACAAAGCAATGGCGAAATGCTCGAATTAAAATGATGAATAATTGTAGAAATGATTAATACTAAATTGCAAGGAAAAAATAAATAGGGACAATTAAACTATGCTGTGATCAATAAGAAAAGATAGGGTAGAGGACATGCCAGAACCAAGTAGCTAGCTGTGCGTATAGTCAGGAAAAAATAAATATTAAAAGAACAACCATAGTTATTACATATGATGCATCACTTGAGAGACACACCCTTATCATCCATGTCCTCCGGGCTTCTTATATTGTTGCTTTCAGACAAGAGCAATTATCCTTCATGTCCACGCAATAGCACCAAAATAACCTGTATTATGGTATAGAAATAATGCAATAACACATTACACATGATAATTGTATCTTGATCCCCTTGCAAGAGTTCCTTGCCGCAACCGGGTTGTCTCTGTCACTGAGTACGATTGCGGGTTAGTCATCAACACAATTGTTGTCTTGCCTATGTGTCTGATCCTTGTATTTGTGGCTAAACATACCTGGCAAAGGAGATAGAGAAATGAAATAATTACATAGATAAACACTACGTTAAGACTACTCCCCGATCCACTATTAATGGTGCACTACATGGTGCCTAAGCACCCTCAATCCCTATGAAAAACTACTCACACATCGGAAATAAGATAACACAATAAAGAGTTGCAAGGAAGAACAACATGATAGTAGATTGAAATCAAGACACAATAATAGATGAAAATGCAACCACTTCCATGATGCGACGTTGAAGTACAGCCAAAGACAATCTTGATTAGGGCATAGTACAAGGGTTCTAATGATGGAGATGGATAGTGGAGGAACCACTACGAAAAAATCATTAATAGCAGCCGATGTGTCACATACGGTCACTAACAAAATATCTTCATACGGTTGCTAAGACAGGCGTGTCTGTAACAAGACAACCATCGTGGTGTGACTAAACTCACAAACAATTTTCATTAATCCGTTTGTTTGTATCGTACAAATACAGACAACTAAAAAAACTGTCTGTGATATTATCATAGATGGTTTCTTATTAAATCCATCTATGCCTTTATGTGAGGCACAAACAGATTTTATGAAAACTGTCAGTATTTAAAGACTCGCGAATAGTTTCAAATTAGATCGCTCATCTCCTTGTCTTTTTTGGCTTCGCACACACACAACCCACTCATCTCCCCAGGCTCTTTTGGCTTCCCACACACACAACCTCTCCCCTCAATATAAAATGACGAGGAGTGTTCTTCTTCCTCATTCTCCATATCCAAGTGTTCCACTGCATTGAGAAGTGTCCTCACTCACCATCAGCATCAGAGAAGCGAGATCTCAATGGAGGCTAAATCACTTTCTCTGCACTAAGGTGAGTATCATATTGTTCCCATCATGGTTTAGTTAGGGTTTGTTTGATTTTTATTTCTTTGATCTGTGCAACTGATGGCAGAGCCTTGTTTCCATCATAGATCTACGATGGAGTAGTTCACAACAATCAGGAGGTGGTAGGATGGAGTTATCCCTATGGCGGCTTCGATAATGTAGATGCTTAGTGTCGACTTTGACCAGGTGTATTTCGTTTTCTTTGATGCTGTGAAGGCCCCTTTCATCGATCTTGTGTATGCTGTCAACCGCGTTCTCCATTCTGTTCTTCTAATTGGAAATTTCTCCATTGTTGTTTATCACAATGGAGACATTTTTGTCAACTGCAAGGCAAACTTGAACGCCCATTTCTTGTCGAACCATGGCTAGCGGTATGGTAGCAGCGCAGTCTGGTTCTGGCTCAAGCATGAGATAGTCAAGATGCAGCCAGATCCGGATGACTGTGAGCTGCTCATTGAAGATGATGCTTGGGTTGATGTTGTGCTAAAACATAGGAGGCTGAGATGATATCTGCCATCTCATATTTTTGAAAGATGACATCGATCAACCTAATTTATTGATCACTTTTCGTCTTTTTTAGAAGATGGTGTCACCATGATATCAATCATTTCATCATTTCAGAAGATGACGTCAATGAACCAATGATGTATAGCTAGGGATTGTATTTAGCTAGCTAGATTTATGTGTTCAGAACAATATGTGATGTGCTTCTTATTGATGGTCAAATAAGGTGACCATCTGTTTGAAACGGTCGCCTTATTTGACCAGGAGCCACGCCTTAACGACGTGCTCAACTAACCATGCATGTATGCACACTAACTACTTGACCCAAGGCTACTAACATGCAGATGTGAACATTTCTGTGCATACGTACATGACCAAACTATGCAACTAAACACAACAACACTACAAAATGCACAAGTCAAGTTTAGTGCCAACATAGACCTGGTGAGTGGGAGAAGAGGGAGCTCCGAAGTCTTTGCTTGCAACCTCTGAGTCACTGGGTGCTATTCGGAGCCTCTTGAGGGAGTGATCTCGGATCGGGGAGTCATCTACCTCTAGAGGTTGAGGACTCGATGACTTCTCTCCGCTCAAGTTTCCCTCCACGATATCACCGGAAGCATTGGGGGGGGGGGGGCTGGCATGTTGGAATCTACCTGGATGAATGGCTCTAGCTCCGGCAGTACCACATCATCCTTAATATTAGGAACTCCATGCGATCAAGTCATCTGAAGACAAGGAGAGAAATAAAAGAAGTGTAGAAGAAATCGACTAAAAGAACTCAAAGTTTACCTTCTTATACTCGGACTGAACCGTCACTACTATAGAATTGACTATATGTGCCGCCTCATCACTACCGGCCTATTGGGTACTGGTAGTAATAGGGCATCACTGCCAGTTTATAAACCGTACGGGAAGAATCAGCCAATGTGGCTTATGAACCGGTAGTGAAGGGACTTCACTACCGACCATTAGCTTAAGCCAGCAGTGATGCCCTACTATAGCTTCACTGTCGGTTAAGGGCACCGGCTAGTAGTGATAGCTAGACATCACTGCCGGCTGGTGGTATGAGCCGGCAGTGATGTGTACAGTATAAAATAGTGGCTCTCTCCTTCCTTAAGCCCGAGCACGATAGAGATGAGCTATGTTCTTGCTCGGTGGTGGCTATTTTCGGTCACCTAGTTCTTTGGGGCTTTAAATTTTTGAGGAATGCTCATGTCCTAGGTGTTTCAAGGTATACAACTTCATCTCCAATCCGTTTCTTATTAGATTTTGTTTATTAAATTGCTCTCGATTTTGAAATAATAGAGATGAACCTATGGCCATGATGTTTAAGACAATATAGATGCAATTATACCTCATTTACGATATGGAAGATTCAATTAGTAGCTTATGGGTGGAAAATGTCTTTATTATTGAGTTACATTAGCTATAGGTATGAGCTTATTTATTTTTGATTTTTAATGAATTAAAAAATTAGCCATGAAATTAAGGTATGTAGCAAGCTCCAATGTTATTTCTTTTATTTTAATTAATTAGCAAGATGCAATATAGAAACTTTAGGTATGAGCATATTTTTTGAAGGAATTAGAAAAATTAGCCATGATATTTAGGTATGTAGAACCTCTAATTATACTTTTTTGTATTTTAATTAATTAGCTTGCTCCACTATAGAAACATTAGTTATGAAGGTATTTATTTTTTATTTTTAATTAATTAGAAAATTTAGCCATGATATTTATGTATGTAGGAAGATCCAATTATATTTTGTATATTTTATTTAATTAGAAAGCTGCAATATAGAAACTTTATGTATGAGCGTATTTATTTTTTATTTTTAATAAATTAGAAATTTTAGCCATGATATTTAGGTATGTAGCAAGATCTAATTTTATTTTTTATATTTTATTTAATTAGAAAGCTTCAATATAGAAACTTTATGTATCAACATTTTTATTTTTTATTTTTAATGAATTGGAAAATTTAGCCATGATATTTAGGTATGTAGCAAGATCCAAGTTTATTTTTTATATTTTACTTAATTAGCAAGCACCAATATAGAAACTTTATGTATGAGTATATTTATTTTTCACTTTTACTTATTTAGTTCTACATAAGGGTCGAATAATAATGAAAATTTCTACAAATGATATCAACAAACACTCATTAGAAGCGGACGCGAAAGCATACAAAATGCATCTCCTCCAACCCGGGCCAATTGTCGGTAGGAGATGGTGATGTAATTATTCATAGGTGTTGCAAAAGTGCAATACTCCATGCGAAAATATATGCCATTCAAGAACAAATCATTGGGTTCTTTATCGAACATGTTATCAACCCAAGCGGTGAATTTCATGAACCGATTGTGCCGCCGCATCGTAAGGGACCTTCAAATGACACCATGCCTTCTAGTAGAGAGTATGCGATAAAGAGGAAGTCTACCAGAAACTTTGACAGCGTATGTATGTTCAGATGACACCATATTTCTCAATACAATGTGCTATCTTTTTCAGAGAAGACATCGACCTAGGTTTAATAGAAGACACCGACGAATCTCCCTATGTATGAAATTTTGGTATATAGCAAGTTGAATTAAAATAAATATGTTTTCAAACATTGACAACATATATATGTTCAGATGACACCATATTTGTCAATTTATGTATATATGTTTTCTTGATTAAATATGTGTTTCATTGCATGCATGTATTGAGAGGGAGATAGATTTGAAGAGAGGAGAGAGAGAGAGAGAGGGAGGATAGAGAGGGGCAAAGAACTTCCGGCTCAAGGCTTTAGCTGACAGTGATCCCTGGCTTCAGCCGAAACCACCAGCCGGCAGTGATACCCACTGCCAAATCGGTAGTGAAGGGGGTTTATTAGTTGGCAGTGAAAGGGATTTCTGTAATAGTGCATCGAGCAAAGGTCGCAGATGAGGGTCATTGGGATCTTTGATCTCTGTTCAGGCTAGACCAAGAGGAGGGCAGCTTTCTTCTTTGCCTCCCGTGCACTCAAAGCTATACAAGTGAAACCATTATGCTTCTCTTTAACAAATTATGATATATCAACAAAGCATGGAGAAAGTGTAGGTTACCTTTTGGCTATCCAGAGCGGGATCCTTGGTGCCCATGTCCCAGGCAGCTAAAGTGACTCTTTTCTTTACGGGACTGATGCGCTGACTAAGGAAGTTGATGCAGACATCCCAAGATGTCAGACTGCCCTTCTTTAGCTCAATGATCTACTTAATGATATAATATGAGGGTTGATTAATGTGGTTGATGTATTGCATTGAGTCTCGAGGCAGAATATATAGAGTACACAACTTGGAGGGCAAGAAGCCTCTCCTAGAGATAAGGCAGGTATCTTGGGATTACAATCAATCCTAAACTACCATATCCGGAGATATCCCAAATATACTCTGACATCCCTCGCAGTTGCAGTGGTAGTGTCACAAACGATGTAGATGCTGTGACTAGAGAAACTGACGAGTTGCTCATGCAAATGAAAGCCCTTTGTGCCTGATGTTGAGGTAGCCTAGAGCGAGGCGAGTAGCCATGGTCGAGGATGCCGTGCGTGAGATAGCCGTGGTCAATGTAGTTGTAGTTAGGGTTGTTGTGGTCGAGTGAGCTGCTCTTAAAGCCACGGGCGCAAGAAGGCGCCATAGTGACAGGCGCAAGGAGACCCGAGGGAAGAAGACAGTGACGCGGATGAGGCAATCGCTGAGAAGAGGTTGATGCTGAAGTAGATGCAGTCAAGACCATTGAGGACGAGGCGTGCACTGAGTTTGCCAAGGTCAAGAATGTGTCGGGGACGAAGGCACGCATTAGTGATGCCAGTACTGGGCGCGAGAAGGTAGGGAGTCCAACCATGCGCTAGTGTCTGAGGGACCAGCAAAGAAGGTCTCGATGGTCGCGGTGCCCAGAGTGGTGACGAGGAGAGTGCCGATGCAGCCCATGGTTCCCGAAGTAGATGGAGTAGTCATGGAGGAGACTCCGAAGTTGGCAACAAGGTTGTGCTAGATGAAGGCAGTAGAGAGAGGTGGAACCAACGGCTTGGAGCGGCGATGCTGGTGTTCGAGAGAGTGTGGTAGCGGTGCTTGAAGAAGCTAGCAAAGAACACACAAAAAGCATGATGAAGACCAAGGGCGCCGATGACTAAGGCGATGACACATTGAGAGAGACGGCATTGAGCAACCTGAGTGTTGTGGTGCGTGGGGAGAGCGATGTAGGGAAATGGAGAGATCCTTCATTAGCTGAACCGTGCCTAGGGGGGCTGCATTAGAGCTGTGAAGGCACGACCACAAGAGGCAACATTGTGGCCCTGAAGGCAACGCATTAGCAACCCAGGTTCTCGGGAAGGGGGTACGCGTGTGCTCGAGGAGGACGAGAGCCACTGCCAATTTGCCGGGAGCTGCGTATGATCAGCTGATTAGATTGAGGGCAAGGGAGGCGGTCGTAGCGGAGGTGTCCTGATTAGTGGAGGTAACAATGAACTGGAGTGGAGTGCCATGCGGATAGGGTAGCCAGGCGTCGCGTGCCTAGGCATACCGCATGAGTGGAGACATGGCACATGGAGATGAGGCGTGCATCGATCCGTGGCGTGCAAAGAGTGGACAGTGCAGAGACAAAGATCGACGACGTGTCGAAGTCAGAGACGTGCGGGATACAAGCGACGATGCGGAGTGTGGATCGAGGTGACGGTTCGTGGCGCGTGGACGGAGACGGGCAACTTGGCGTGGAGACGTGTCGATCCAGGTGGATGATGGTGTGCAGGTGATGTGGCGTGGAGATGGGGACTGGTGATGCACGTGTTGACGGACAGACGGGCGATGCGTGTGTCAACAAGCGGAGATGGGCTAAGCCGGATCCAGGAGCATGGAGTCGACTAGTGTGAAGACGTGCGAAAGTGATAATCACTGCCCAATATCCCTTTAGTTGGTAGTGATAATCACCTTCAATACCGGTTCCGGGATTAGCAATGCTATGTCAGGGACTACCAATGCCCGTTATCCACTACCGGTTGGAAAACCGGCAGTGAAGGAGTTTACCAGTCAACATTGAAGGGGGTTTCTGTAATAGTGAGTGTTGAGCCCATTCATTCTCTGATCTATATAGATGAGTAGGAAAGACCGACTGTAGCAGTCCAAGCCGTCAAGATCCGGATTGAAACTGTCAAGATCTGGAAAAGGAATTGTCAAGATCTATTACTACGCGCCTGTTTACTTTTGACACTTGTCACCTCAGCTTCCAAGCACGTCTTTTCAAGTTGCCAGCATTAATTGTGTGGGATGATGGTGAAAAATCCACTTAGAGGTAGGGTAGGGTGCATTGAATGAACATTCCTTAATCATGGAAAGATAGAAAAAAAGAAATATATGACTATGATATTGTTTGGCGGTATTAGCTAACAGGCTACTGTATTAGTCACATAGACCTACTAGTCGAAGATTGTTTCTCGATTGGGTGTTAGTCGAGAATATTTTCCACCACTAATATGATGAGACTTAACCCACCCTATTCCAGCAACCCTACTCTCAGTAGAGTTTGGAGGCTAGCTATTGGGGATTAGATAGTCACTCCCTCCATTTCGTAATGTTTGTCTATGGTCTCGGGAGTATCTGTTTCAAATTGTTTGTCCATTGCGGTAACTAATGATGCTTTATGGTCTATTTTCTTGTTATACCCTTGAGTGCATGCATGTATTTACTCTAACACTGATGAGTTACTTGCTCTTATCCTTATATTAATTAGGGGTATCATGGTCATCTCACTGTATTTTTTTACTCGATTTCAGTATTTCTTAGTTTGTACGCAATGGTAGGCATAGACAAACATTGCAAAACGGATGTAGTAATAAATACGGTAAGAGAAGGCAAGACTCCATATGAGATACGACTGCCTCTTCCAAGGCTATATAAGGAGAGGTGGGGAGCACATTTAAGGATCCAATTCTTCGACACAAGGCACGGGCTACAAGATCACGACAATAGAACTCTGCATAAGATCCAACACATGGAAGAGCTCACCAAGTAGTTTAGGAATAGATCTAGTCACACCATTGTATTTTGTGATTCTTAAGATAATACAAGACGAAAAAGATATAACTAGAACTATTACTCTAAAAGGGTCCGAACTTATCTAATTCCTGTGTTTATCAAGCTCTTTTTATGAGTATTGGAGACCTACGTATCTCCAATTTAATAAATATTTGCTTAGATCGATTACCAACCTTCGGCAGAATTCCTGTAGCAATGAGAGTTTTCCATCGTTTCCTTTACGTCGTTGGGTTGTGTTGACAGCTTTCCCGCGCGATGTTAGCTGGCACACAGGAGCAAAATGATAGTCTGAACACGGATCACAAGCGAAGTGAACACGGATCACAAGGTAAGATCGTGTGGTGAGAAAATAGATCGAAAATTTGGGTATTTTCAGTCACTGGGAAATTGCGTTTCTGTTATTCTTTTTATTCGACGGCACTAGAAATCCTCCCATATGATATGCGAGTCTTCTTCCCCTAGTCATTTTCTTAGCAGACCCTCATCACCGAAAAAGAGGAGAAAACAAATATACTCATTCTATACTAGTGCTAGTTGGAACATCGAAGTAACTTCCGCCGTCTGTCAGACCCACACGTACAGCACACGAGCCGCCACATCAGGAAAGAAGGCAGTGCCACGTAAGGAATGACGAAAGAGCAGACCTGGTACCTAGGAACAAGAAAGTTAGTAGACGCCTCCGAATGCGTCGCGTCACTCTTGTGTATTTGCGTCATCTCTGACCACACTCGAGGCAGCCAGTTTGTCCCAAGCAAATGCAATTATGCTGCTCGATCGCCTCAGTAATGTGAACCATCCTTCGAATTGAAGCCTGTCATTTGTCTGCACTCGGCTTTAATGTACTGGACCGGCTAATTACATCAATAATAGGTAGCAAAGAGCTTACATGCTTGGGGAAATCTTAAAGCACCACGAGTGAAGGTGACCACTTCCTCAGCGTAACCAAGAAAATATTTACTATTTAGAAAATACATAGTAATTTCTAATTCACTAGCATATGTTCTGCTTTTGGTATTTTTAGCGTCTACGTTCCGCTCCGCTCCTTCGTATGGGCCCACGTCCCGTGCCCATAGGCCTGCATACCACGCACGCTCTCATGCCCGCTCCCGTGTAGACCAGCCTGCCGCACACGCTCCCACCCACATTCCTACGCACCGCCACGCCCGCTCCTGTGCGGGCCTACTTCCCGTGTGCGACCGTGCATCACGTTACGTGCGAAGCATGTGCACTTAACTAGTTATGTTTAAATTTCGTAGCGCAACCCCCTCATCTATAGTATTTTAAATTTATAATTTCATCAAGTTTATTGATATATTGTGATAAAAATAATGGTCAAAACTATGTTATCTTAAATCATATGAATTTGAAACAACACTTATTTATGACCGAAAACAGACATATTAAATAATATACTTCAGATCCTATAGTCATAGTGGATACAACTCCATAAAAACGTCTATAAATAACAGCCAACTCTTATACTTGTAATATGTATCATCATAATATAGAATTATTTTCCGTGATTTTCTCTCTTTA
Organism: Phragmites australis; assembly: GCF_958298935.1. Classification (NCBI taxonomy): domain Eukaryota; kingdom Viridiplantae; phylum Streptophyta; class Magnoliopsida; order Poales; family Poaceae; genus Phragmites; species Phragmites australis. The sequence continues at coordinate 31,155,145 of NC_084923.1, read as the reverse complement.
TATTAGAGGGTTTTTTTCATATAAAAATTTGAGCCTCGTACGTCCAATTGTGGACGGTACAGAACGATTGAGCCAGTACAGATTACCTTCACAACACATACCAAATATGGACGGTAAGCTGGCATACCTCCGAAAATGAGAGTTAAATTGCATGCAACTGCCAACGAATAGCAGTATGAGCAGAAACCAAACTCCACGTTGGAAACCCAACCACAAATGTACGCTCGCAGCAACCATTCAACTTGTATTTTTTTCTCTGGTGCCCGTCCAACTGCTTCCAGCTATTCTAGCTCGGCAATAGATGTTGTACACTCAAACAGTGATCTCCTCAGTCACTAAACATAACTCAAAGTTGGAGTTCGAAATAATGCATAGCCAAAAACATATTTAGTGACAATGGGGCGGGCAAATAGGAGTCAACTATTGTTCCCCATACGAGAGCTCATTCTCGAAACCATACCCAAATAGCTATGAAATGTCTCTTAAAATCCAAGGAGCAAAGTGTAAATAATGGTACAAACTAATAATCAAAACACTACTATATAAACATCTTTTCTTGCCCCTCTATCACATCCGATTCAGCTAAAAAGTCCATAAAAAAGAACCAACAATGATAATTATACAGTTAATTCTTGATATGAATCGGTAGAGAAAATTGATTTTTTTTTACTATTATTCATGTTATGAACTAGCAGTAAGAATGGAGGGAGTATCATTGCCGGTTCTTGTTATGAACCGACAATGACAATGAACATATAGTAATTTCTATCTAAATGTGCTCTAGATTTATCTAGTGTGTCCACCCTACCGATCAAAACACTTGCAACCTATCTAAGAAGGTAAATTGTAAGTAAGTAAATGCGAAAACATAAATAAGGTAGAGAGAGCAAACTCGATATAAGGATTTTTTTTCATAGTACCGATGGCATGAATGCCACCCTTAGTCCACATTAGAACTCCATAAAGGATATGCTCTTGGTCGGCACCTGGTCACAACTCTTGAGCCACCAAGTCATAAAGACAATGCCTCCATACGGATGAGCCACCAAGCCACCAAGGCAAGATCTCACCACTAGCCTCTCTTCCGGTTCCTAGCCATCGTGATCACTTCGGAGCTTGAGCCACCAAGGCAAGTGTCGGTGACATGGAAACTAGGGGTTCCTGAGTCCCGAGGCCAGGACAGCAGAATGCCACGTGGCGCTTTCCCTCGGGGACCACCTCCCCGAGGGCCGAGAAGAGCCAATTCCGGGAGGGGTGCTCGGGGCCATGAACAGTGGTCCCTGAGTACCTGGAGTTCCTCGAGGACCCAAGGAGAGTCACATCCGGGAGAGGGTGCTCGGGGCCATGAACGGTTGGTCCCCGAGTACCCAGAGTTCCACGGGGACCTGAGAAGCCCCTTGCCGGTGGACCCCATGAGGGCTTCATGGTAAGGTGTCAATCGGTGGAAGGCCCGATGCTGCATTTAAGAGGGAGCGTGGCCGGTCGCATCCAACCACTCCCCCCCACGCTTGTTGTACTGAGTACGTCAGTCCCTGCCACCGCCTGACAGGAAGGTGTGGGGGCATTTAATACGACGGGTCCCGTCGCACGTCACCCTGCGGGGCCCATGAAGGAAACGGTTTGGAGATATCGTCGATGGGATCGAGGCGTATCGCTGCCCCCCTGCTGTGTCAGATCTGCTCTGATCGAACGGGCATGCGGGGCAGTTCGACGGCTGCCTAGTGGGCCCCCCTGCATTTGCTAAAATTGGGCGTAATGGGTGACGGGACCGGCCGAAGGCACATTTTCAACCCCTGTAACATTAAACTGTAGCCCCATGACGGTTGCTTTCCATTTATGGCTCAGGGGAACTCGTGCCCCTGTTTTGGGCACGCCGAGCCTCCCCTGATAGGATAAAAAGGGGAGTGCGCTCCGTAGAAGAACAGGTCTGAAGCTCGACAAACAAGTCTTAGAGGCTTTAAAGAGCAAGACCGGAGCTCAAGACTTAGACAAAAAATCTTGTAACACAGAGATCCAGAGAAAGGCATTTTAAGAGCATTAATAGTACATTATACACACAGGAGTAGGGTATTATGCTCTGTGCGGCCCGAACCTGTCTAAATCCCTTGAGCATTTACTCTCACTAGCCGACGGTCATCCGTCCCGCCTATATCTCATATATTCGCATTAAATCAACGTATGAGGTAGATCCAGAATCAGCCCCCCGGCCGAATCTCAAACGGGGTCCCTCAGGATCCCCGTTTTTGGTGTTCATTCACCGACAGCTGGCACTCCAGGTAGGGGGTTGCATCCCTGAATATGCCTTCTTTTTTGCAGGAAAAAACGGCGAGTGGACATCGTCTTTAGCGAACTAGCTCGAACTCGAGCAAAGAAGTGCAACACGTGGCCCAGGAGGCCCCAGCTCCTGCTGTTCCTCAGCAGCAGCAGCAGTCAGCTTGTACGGTGCCTCCCTCCCTCGGGAACACCAGGCGCCGTTACGGTGTAAACTCATCTTCGGTGACGCCAGCCCTGGGAGTGCTTTGCTTGTGGCGCAAGCACTCCTTAGGCACCCGCCTGTCCAAGCAGCAGGGGAAACCCTGGAGGGCCGTTGGCTGCAGGAGGTGGCCGCCTTGGTAGGCACGGCTCACCGGCAAGTACTTGCTGAAAGTTCCCACGCCACCTCCCACCGCGGTGCAACAAGGGCCGGTCCATCTTCGGGTGGCGGCAGAACCGGCCGGGGGGGGGGGGGGGGGCTCCATGCGGAGTGCCGCCCCCCTAGTCACAACAGGAGCTCAGGACCTCCGCTTGCACCTTAATGAGCGGAGGGCCGTCGAGGATGCGCGCGTGACTCTCGAGCGCCACCGGTAGTCCCGGCGCGAGGCCGAGGCAGAGGACCAGGTTTCCTCTATGCCGGCCCGCGACCGCTGGGGTTCTACGGCGCGCCGGTGTTCGCCCCCCAAGGGCACGGCCGGCACCGTGGGATACAGCATGGGCTGTCGTGCATTCACCAGCGAGCTCTGCCGGGTCAACTGGCCCACAAAGTTCCGGCTAGAACTATCGGAGAAGTACGACGGGTCCATCGAGCCCGTCGAGTTCCTCCAAATCTACACCACTACCGTCCAAGCGACAGGCGGGAATGAAAAGGTAATGGCCAACAACTTCCACGTAGCCTTGAGGGGCTCTGCCTGTCCTTGGCTTATGAACTTACCCTCAGGATTTATTGGCTCCTGGGATGATCTGTGCCACCAATTTGTGGCTAATTTCCAGGGCACTTTCACGCGCCCCAGTTTGGAGTGCGAGCTCCACGCCGTTAAACAGCAAGACGGGGAGACACTGAGGCGCTTCATATAGCATTTCAGCCAAGTCCGTAACACCATTCCGCGGATCACCCCCCACGCCATCATTGTCGCCTTCCGGCAGGGTGTCCGCGACGAGTGGATGCTCGAGAAGCTACGTACGCACGAGGTCAAGACCACCGCAGAGCTCTTCGTGTTGGCTAACAAGTGCGCCAAGGCGGCGGAGGCTTGGGCGTGGCACGTCCCGTGCCCTGAGCAAGCCGCTACCGACAAAGCAGGTCCTTCCCGCTCCAACAAGTGGGAAAAGAAAAAGAGGAAGAAGCGCGATGCTGCCCCTATCGTGCCGGTGGAGGGCGCTGCCTGCAGGCCGGCACGCCGGGCGACTGTCAACAAGAAGCCCGCTCTCGCGAGGCCCGAGCCGGAAAAATGGTGCGAGATCCACTAAACCGACTGGCACGACCACACTGAGTGCCAGTCGGTCAAGGGTCTTGTGGAGCGGCGCCAGAAGGAGCGCTAGAAGCACCGCAGGGGTGGCGACGACAAGGCCGCCCCCGAAAATCAAGAGCTCGGGTTTCAAGAGCCTGAGCACACCGTCGCCTTCATCGATGGAGGTGTGTACATGCCCTCCTCTCGCCGCTGCGTCAAGACAATGCGGCGTGAGGTGTGCTCGGCGACCCCGGACACTGCGGCCGCAAGGCCCCTTAAGTGGTCGGAGACCCCGATAACCTTCAGTCAGGCGGGCCACCCCGCGAGTACTGCAGGGGTGGGGTGACTGCCTCTGGTAGTGTCCCCCACTGTCTGCAATGTGAAGGTCAGCCGAGTGCCGATCGATGGGGGTGCATGCTTGAACCTCCTATCCCAGGAGGCATTCAAGAAGCTGCAGGTACCTCCGAGGTGCCTAAAGCCGTCCCTCCCCTTTTATGGGGTGACGCCTGGACACACACTACCCCTCGGGCAAGTCGAGCTGCCCGTCATCTTCGGGAGCCGGGACAACTTCCAGACGGAGAACGTCATCTTCGATGTCGCAGAAGTCCCTCTCGCATACAACGCAATCCTCGAGCGCCCGGCGCTCGCCCGGTTCATGGTGGTGACACACTACGCCTACCTCACAGTCAAGAGGTCAGGCCCTGCCAGCCCCATCTCCGTACCCGCCAAGATCGGTAGCACCATCTCCTGCGCCGAGCAGCTATACTCAGCCTTGGTCTCCACTTGGGCCGAGGTCGAAGGACACCCAGGGGGCCCGGGACCCTCTTCATCCAAACCCCGAGTCGTCGCTGATGTCTCCATCCCCACGAAGGAGGTTATGGTGGGCGAAGACTCGTCCCAGGTCATCCGAATCGATGGTGACTTGGGTGACAAATAGGAAAGCGCGCTCATCGCCTTCCTCCGGGCTAACGCTGACGTGTTTGCATGGCAGCTGTTAGATATGCCCGGGATCCCTAGGGATGTGATCGAGCACCACCTTGCTGTGCGCCCAGACGCACGACCGGTGAGGCAGAAGATCCGCTGGCAGGCGCCTGAGCGCCAGGAGTTCATCCGGGAGCAAGTCAGCAAGCTCCTCGACACCGGCTTTATCCGAGAGGTCCTCTACCCAGAGTGGTTAGCAAATCCCGTCATCATCCCGAAGGCCAACGGCAAGCTGCGGATGTGCGTCGACTACACCGACCTCAACAAGGCTTGTCCGAAAGACCCTTTTCTTTACCCCGCATAAACCAAATAGTCGATTCCACCGCAGGGTGCGATCTTTTGTGTTTCCTAGATACAAATTTGGGTTATCACCAAATCCGCATGGCCAAGCAGGACGAAGAAAAAACATCCTTTATTTCCCCGGTGGGGACCTATTGCTATGTGTCGAAGCCTTTTGGTTTGCGCAACGCTGGATCCTCATTCCAGCGGGCCGTGCGCATCACCCTTAACACGCAGGTTGGTCGCAACGTCGAAGCTTATGTCGACGACCTCGTGCTCAAGTCCTGAGATCGTGCCAGCCTGCTGGAAGATTTGGCTAAGACCTTCAATAGTCTCCGCACCACCCGCGTAAAGCTCAACCCCGAGAAGTGCGTCTTCGGGGTACCGGCGGGTAAGCTCCTCGGCTTCTTGGTTTCAAACCGAGGAATCGAGGCCAATCCGGAGAAGATCCGGGCTATCAAGTAGATGCGTCCCCCTGCTCGGCTCAAAGAGGTCCAGCGCCTCGCTGGCTGCATGGTGGCCTTGGGGCGCTTCATCTCCAAAATCGGGGAGCGAGGGCTCCCACTGTTCAAACTGCTAAATAAGACCGGTCATTTCGACTGGACACCAAAGGCCGAGCAGGCCTTCCAAGACTTGAAGATGTATTTCACCTCACCGTCCGTACTGGTGGCCCCCTCCGAGGGAGAACCTTTATTACTCTACGTCTCAGCCATTCCTTAGGTCGTGAGCATGGTACTGGTGGTGGAGCATGATGAGTGCTCGGTGCAGGATGCTAGGCCCGAGCTTCCGGCCGTCCCCGAGCAGTCTCCAGTTCTCGCAACCCCTCCCGACCGGGGAGTCGAGCCCGAGACTTCGGCCGGCCCGGACCTCTGCACCGAGCTCAGGGGTTGTGACATGCCATCAGGCGAGGCCGCAGTCAGGGCCCGCCGGATACAACGACCGGTGTACTTTGTCAGTGATGTCCTCCGAGACACCAAGACAAGATACCCCTAAGCCTAGAAGATGATTTATGCGGTGCTCATCGCTTCCAGGAAGCTGCGCCACTACTTCTAGCCGCACAAGGTCTCGGTGGTGACCACATACCCACTGGGGCCGATCCTGCGGAACCAAGAAGGCACTGGGAGCAACGTTAAGTGGGCGGTCAAGCTCGCAGAATTCGATCCGTACTTCATCAGCCACCACGCAATCAAAAGCCAGGCGCTGTTCGACTTCGTGGTAGAGTGGACGCTGGTCCCCAAGATCAACAATGAAGAGTTGTCCGCATACCTTGGGCAAGACGGGCCCGGGTACTGGGTCATGCACTTTGACGGCTCCCTCACGCTGAAAGGCGCGGGGGCTGGAGTGGTGCTCACCTCCCCAACGGGTGAAGTACTCCAGTATGTCGTGCAGCTGCATTTTCGAGTGACGAACAATATGGCGGAATACGAGGGCCTCATCGCTGGCCTCTGAGCAGTAGTGGGTCTCGGGATCCAGTGGTTGCTTGTCAAGGGTGACTCCCAGCTGGTGGTCAACCAAGTATCCAAGGAATACCAGTGCGCAGACCCGCAGATGGCGGCTTACGTGGTGGAAGTCAGGAGGCTTGAGCGGCACTTCGACGGCCTGGAGCTGGGCATATACCTCGCTGCGACAACATTCTGGCCGATGACCTCTCCTACCTGGCCTCTCCCTGGGCGCTCGTCCCAGCCGAAACCTTTGAAGAAAGGCTCACACGGCCATCCGTCCTACCTGTCGACCAGGATGAAGGTGAACCCTCGAGCTCAGTTGAGGGGACCCAGGTTGCACCCTCAGTGGGAGGTCCCGTCAGGGTGCCGCCGCCCGGTGAGTGCGCTGTGCTTGCTGGTAGTTCTCAAGAGGCCTCGTGGATCGATGAGATCCGAGTGTACTTGAAAGAAAACATCCTTCCTGGGGATGATTCCTCTGCAGAGAGGATTGCACGGCAATCCAAATGTTATGCCATTGCAGATGGGGACCTCTACCGGCGTGGCACGGATGGTGTCCTCCTGAAATGCATCACCTGGGCAGAAGGCAGTGAGCTCCTCACTGAGATCCACGAGGGCGAGTGCGCTGGCCATGCATCGTTCTGCACGTTAGTCAGGAAGGCCTTTTGGCAAGGTTTCTACTGGCCTACAGCCCTCCAGGACTCTTCCGAGTTGGTTCGGCGCTGCAGGGCGTGCCAGCTCCACACAAAGCAAATTCACCAGCCAGCTCAGGCTCTCAATACCATCCCCCTATCTTGTCCTTTTGCGGTCTGGGGGCTGGACATCTTGGGTCCATTCCCCCGAGCAATCAGGGGCTATGAGTACCTTTACGTCGCCATCGACAAATTCACCAAGTGGCCGAAGGCGGTCCCAGTTGTCAAGGTTACCAAGAACACGGCGGTCCAATTCATCCATGGTATCACAAGTCGCTTCTGCGTCCCGAACAGGATCATCACCCCCGTTCACAAGTGCCCTGTTCGGGGAATACTGCGAGGACCTCGGGATCAGGCTTTGCTTCGCCTCTATCGCTCATCCTCAGAGCAACGAGCAAGTTGAGTGCGCCAATGCCGAGATTCTAAAGGGGCTCATAACCCGGACCTATGACGTGCTGGCAAAGCATGGGAAAGGGTGGATCGACAAGCTACCCACTGTGTTATGGGCCAACCAGACCACGCCAAGCCGGGCCACCGGGGAGACGTCGTTCATCCTTGTTTACAGCGCCGAGGCGGTCCTCCCCTTCCGAGCTCATGCTAGGCTCCCCTCGGGTGAATGCCTATTCAGAAGGTGAACAGGAACAACGAAGACGCGACGACGTCGATCACTTGGAGGAGCGTCGGTGACGAGCCGCCGTCCGAGCTGCCAGATAACAGCAGAGCCTACGGCGCTATCATCAGCGTCATGTCCTGACCCGGTCACTCGAGGTTGGGGATCTAGTTCTCCGACGCACTCAAATGCGCGAAGGAAAGAATAAACTATCCCCCATGTGGGAGGGCCCCTTCATCGTGACCGGTGCCCCTCGGCAAGGCTCATTTTGGCTGGCCACAGAGGATGGGCAGCCTCTCCCAAACGCGTGGAACATCGAGCATCTGCGCAAGTTTTACCCCTAGGTGAGCTTGTTTGTGCTTGGGCCAACCAGGACAGGGGCCTTCCCCCTGCCCAAATTGGCCGGGGGCTGCCACCAACCATGTAAGTTAGCACTTTTGTACAAAACGTCAATATACACTCATATTACTCTTATTCCGAGTTGTCTCTCTGGAATCCATATGTTTAATTTGCTTGGTGAGATGCTCGATTTGTGCGAGAAAAACACACTCTCATTTTTTTCGCTGATAAAAAGGATCCCGATCAGTATGCGCGCAGGTAGTGACTGCTGACTTAAGTCTGTTGTTGTAGGCTGTGGTACCCGGCTGCACGGTAGTACCACGAGCACTACCGAGCCTCTGGGGTTCTCGGGTAATCCTACCACTCGAACATGAGTGGTCGGGACCACCTAGACCCCCAGGGCGGGCTGTCGGTGCTCGGTCTGGTCAGTCCTACCTCGGACACCACCAAACCATTGGACCTCTTGGTCATGCCTCTATCTGTACACTTCATCGGTCCGGGAATTCGAGAGGTCTCGGGTCAAAAATGAGACAGTCTGTAATGAGTACCGCACTAACAGAGCGCACCAAGCAAAGAATCTTTTCCTATTTTAAGATTACAGATAAATGCTTGGAACCAAGCATCTCGACCACAAGGGCCTCAGCGCTCAGGTCGCTTCTCGAGCCTTTGGGGTCCTCGGGTAATCCTACCGCTTGAACATGAGTGGTCGGGACCGCTTAGCCCTTGGATCCATTATTGGGTTTGCAGTGTTCGGTTGCTAAAAGGATGTCCTGGGGCTCAAGCGCTCTACACAAGGGAACCCACGTTCCCAGGTGCCCCGAGCTCAGGACACCTACTCTTTCCTGGCCTGGCCAACTGGAAGGCTGACCCTTGCTCGGTGAGTTACTAAAGTCATATGAATTTCCTTTCATACATACGCAATAAACTATTGTTCCCGAGTTATCCTCGGGACCCTCGCATGCTAATATTTTTGGTGAGGCAGTCTCCTCGTGTGCAAGACCCCACCCTCGTGTTTGCTTTTTTGGAACGAAAAAACAAACAGTAGTCGGTGTACCGTACAGGCGGTGATGGCTGACCTAGGTCCTTTATGGTGGCCGTGGTGCCCGGCCGGCTTGGCAGTACCCCGAGCGCTACCGAGCCTCTGGGGTTCTCGGGTAATCCTACTGCTCGAACATGAGTGGTCAGGACCACCTAGACCCCAGGGGTGGGCTTCGGTGCTCGGCCTGGTCAGTCCTACCCTGGACACCCACCAAACCGTGGGGACTCTTGGTTGCGTTTCTGCCCGCACGCGTCTTCGGTCTATTTGTTTGAGAGGTCGCAGGGCAAAAAGCGTTCACTGGTCATGGCGTGTACCGTGCCAGGTGGATTCATCTCCCGAGCAAAGAAGTTCGTGTCTGTGTCTCTTTGACTCAGCAGCTGCGCATTCATGAGGGCTCGGGTGCTGGACGATCGGGTGGTCCCGTTGCTCGAACATGAGTGGCCGGGGCAACGTAACTTCTCGGGGGAGGACTACCGGGCTCAGCTTGGCCAGTGCCTCTCAGGACATCAAGAAAAAACAAACAACATCAAGAATAAGTACAGAGCGAGTTCAATTCCAAGAATGGCTTCTATTAAATCGAAAGGAACCGTTCAGAGGGGAATCACTCCCACATTTACAATATTCAAAAAACAAAAACCCTAACTTTTTACAAGCTAAAGAGGAGGGCACGCATCGCTGCTGCTATCACTGCTCAGGCCCGGCTCCTGCACAAAAAATTCTGCCACCTCGGTGGCGACGTCGTCGATGGCAACCTGGGTGGTGGCTTCCTCTACCTCAACCACACCCAGTCGAGCTGGCTCCAGCGGGAAGGCGGGGTCTCGGCTACGGTAGCAGGCAAGAATGTGCTCGGCCACACATTGGGCCAGTGCACGCCCCTCCCGGGTCGCCAGCTGCTAGACAGCGGCAGGAAGGGCCTCGAAGCACCGGGCGATCTCTGCGAACCCGTGGGCGATGTGGCCTATCGTCTCTGTTTCCAGCGACTGGCATCCCACAAACACGTGCCCAAGCCCAGCTTCCTAGACGCTGTCCCACGCCTGCCAAAGAATATCCCGTATCATCAGCTTCACATTCGTCCGCTCTGAGAGGATGGCATCGAGCTCCTCCTCGGCATTCTTCAGCCGATCCTGGAGGCTGCTACCGTTGGCGGCGCTGATAGGGATGTCCCTTGCAGTCAGTATCTCCCAGCGTGGGGCGGCTCCCTCGATCCAGGACTGCTCCAGTTGCTTGGCCCGGGCCTTGATGGCTTGCTCTCGGGCAGCCAGGTCGGCCTCCCGGTTGGAGACGTGCTCTTCCCGGGTGGCGAGTGCTAACGACACCAAGTCGGCATCCGCCTCACGCAGCGTGACCTGCTCCTCCCGACGGAGGACGTCGGCGCGGCTACGCTTAAGATCGTCGTTCTGGCGGCAGAGGTCCACATGTGCAGACCGCACGGCTTCCTCCCTCTTGCTGGTAGCCTCCTCCCGTGAAGCAACCTGCCGCTCGCGCTGGGTAAGTTGAACCTCTCAAGTGGCCAGCTCTTCAGCCTGCCTCCTCGATGCTTGGTCGCGCTCCGCCGCGAGTCACTCCAGGCGGGTGGCTTTCTCCTGTGCGGCGACGGCTTCGTCGCGGGCCTCCTCTAGTGCCTCCCACTCCACGGCCACCTCCCGCATGGACTTCTCATAGGCCGTGCGAGCCGAGGCCATGCGGGTCTCCAGCAACTTGCGGACCTCTTCCAGCCGGCCCCTTTCGTCGACTAGGGCGGCGCGCTCTTTCTCAAGCTCGGCCTGCTCTGCCGCAACAGCTACCTCGAGCCGCCCGATGACCTCTCGGGCGCTTCCCAGCACCTCAGGGAGGGGTTCTGGGGCCTGGCCAGGGCATGGTCGGGGGCTGGGTCCCCTACGAGCCCTCTCAGCAGATGCGCTCAGGGACCCCAATGGCAGTCGCGCCGGCGCCACCCTTGTCGTGACAACCTCCCTCGCAGCTAGTTGCTCCTCCCTTGGAGGGTGCGGGGCAGGGCCGGCCGGGGCTCTCGACTCTGTGTCAGCCGGGGCGCTCAGCTCGGGGTCAGGGGATGGCCTCGGCTGCTCTGGGGGCTTCTGGCCTCCTATAGGGTCCTTGGGCGGACTGAAACAAAAACAGGTTAACCTCCAGCCAAAATCCGGGCAAAATGTGCTCGAGGAAGAAAGGGGCTTACATGGTTTTGGGCCTGCGGTACCATCATCGGGACTACAGGATCCGGAACTCAGGGTCTTGCGGCCTGGGCTCAAGCCTGGGCTCTGGCCCTCGGGCCATTGCGGGGTGGTCCCAGCGGTCGCCCCGGAGCCCACTCCCAAAGACTGGCTGGTCTAGCCGGCAGCCATCGCACCGTCGACCGGGCTCTGGCCCCTGGGTTGCCATGAGCTAGCCCTAGCCTTCGCCCCGAAGTCTGCTCCCGAAGAATGGCCGCCTCAGCCGCCCGCCGTCGCGCCGCCCGCCGTCGCGCCGCCCGCCGTCGCGCCTCCCGCTGTCGGCCGTGACCGCGGAGGTGACAGCGACGAGGATTATTGGTGGTATTGATCGTATCCAAAGGGCCCATGGGCTATCCCTCCTCCTCATTGTCTTAGGCAATCCTAAAACAAAATCCATGAAAATATCCTCCCAAGGTACACTAGAAATAGGAAGAGGCATGTAAAGTCCATGTGGATTTAAGCGAGACTTAGCTTTATTGAAAGTGGTGCAACCTGACACGTATCACTCGACATCACATCTCATCTTTGGCCAAAAGAAATGAGTGGCCAGCACATCTTCAGTCTTCTTTGCTCCAAAATGTGCCATCAAACCTCCTCCATGCGCCTCCTGAAACAACAAAAGATGAACAGAGCTAGCTAGAATGCATAGCTTGTTAGTACGATAGAGCAATCCGCATTCATCACATATTTATTCCAAGCTTTCCCTTCTGTACAATGTTCAAGCACTTCTTTAAAGTCTAAATTAGCAGCATATAAGTCCTTAATGGTCTTTAAACCAAAAATCTTAAGATCAAGTTGAGATAACATGGTATAACGCCTAGAAAGTGCATCAGCAATCACATTGTCTTTTCCTTTCTTATGTTTTATAACATATGGAAATGACTCAATAAATTCTATTCATTTAGCATGTCATTTATTTAGTTTAGCTTGACTACTAATATATTTCAGCGATTCATGATCAGAATGTATAACAAATTTTTTGGTCCATAGATAATGTTCCCAAGTTTCAAGAACACGAACTAAACCATACAATTATTTCTCATAAGTGGAATAATTTAGACTTGACCTACTTAATTTCTCGCTAAAATAAGCAACTGAGGCTAGTTGTTGTTGGGTTGCTGCTGCAGAAAGTTGGGGCGAGACTACTGCTGTTGCTGCTATGCTGGCTGCACTGGCGGATTGTACGACCCTGTAACCTAATTAGGCATCTTTTGTAGTGGCCTATGTTGCTGATTCTACCCTGTATGGCAGAACATTGGACCTGTGGTAGGACGATTGAAGTGGGGAGAAGTGTTGCTGCCAGAAGACTGACCTTTGCAGACTGCACTTGTGTTCTTCTCCCAGATTCTGGCACTTCTTTTCCATGATGAAAGCTCTATCCACCAGCTTCTGGAAACTGGGGTACTCGTTGGCTGAGAGGGCATACTGTAAGCCAGTGTTGAGACCCTCTAAAAAACAATCTTGTTTCTTTTCGTTGGCTGAGAGGGCATACCGGGAGAACTGGGCGAACTTGGTGAGGTATTCCCTTACTGACATGGGTCCTTGCTTCAGACTGAGAACTCCTTCCTCTTCTCACTTCACCTGTAGGGACATGGTGTGCACGGAAGCTGTTCCGGAACTCTGCCCAAGTGATCTCCTGGGGATCCTCATTGGCGGCAGTATAAGCTATCCACCATTCTTGAGCTAGACCAATTAGTTGATGAGATGCAAAAAGAACTCTCTCCCTTCCAGTGCACTGAGCTATCTACAGCTTGCTCTCTATTGTCTCCAGCCAGTCATCAGCCTCCATGGGCTCAACTTCCTGAGAGATTGTAGGTGGCTGAGTGCTCAAGAAAGTTCTGAGCTTAGACTACGGCTGCTGCGGTGGTTCATGCTGGCCTTGGGCTTGCTGGTTGATAGCCTGGACTGAGCCTTGGAGAATGGTCATCACTTGAATGGCATCCATTAGAGGGGGCGGGGTGGAAGATCACGCTGGTTGGCGGCGTTGTTGTTGGCGTTGTCATTGACATTGTCTTTGATGTTGTCGTTGACGTTGTCATTGTTGTTGTTGCCACGCCTGGTGTTCACCATCTATTGGTAGTCAAGGTTCGAATAGGGAACATAAGGGGAAAGCAAGGGTGGATAAACAAGACAAGAACAAATATGCATGAAAGAAAGAAAGGAAGGGACTCCCAACTATTATTATATTATTAATTGATGCAATGTAGAGGGGAAACACTCACATTACACCAACACTCATGCAAAAATCTAACTCAAAACAAGGTTCACACTATAGACACAAGCACAAACGACACAAGACAACTAGAGCACACAAGACTAAATAATTTATTCAGCTAGGGACATCCACTTAGCTTGACTCTACTCCTCGCCTGCTGCATCTGCCAGACGAAGCTTCTTGCGCGGAGGGGAACAGGGCGGTGCAGCCACAGGTGCCACGGGAGCCTCCTCGAGAAACTGATCGGGGTCCTCCAGCATAATCTGCAGCTCACAGATGCTCTACTCCTGCTCTGCGTGACATTGATGCATATCCTCCAGCTCGTTGAGGGCTCTATCAAGCTCGGCGTACAAGGTGGCAGTGAGGTGGACTTGCTCTCTCAAACAGAGATCTGGCTTGTTGTTGACGGGCACGAAGATGACCTCCAGGCTATCAGATGGGTGCTACGGGAACTTCTCGAACTGAGTGTGTGAAGGTCCTATCTATTCTCCCTATAGAGAATAGCCAGAGCCTGGCGGGCGGCATCGTCGATCCCAACCTTGAAGGTAGCTCTAAGGGTGATAGCGGTGTGGGCACAGCAAACTTGGCGAAGACCGTCGTTGGTGGGCTTCTCAAACATGGTCACCTCCACTGACCAGGAGTAACCACAGTATCCAAGAGGAACTCTGACTCCCTTGTAGAGTGGAGCATCGTGGTAGCCCAAACCCTAAAGCAGGTACCACAACATACGGGCGAAGTAACTGGCAAGCTGTCTGTCGGAGTATAACTCAGTAGGGGGTTGGTGCGCCCAGAAAACACCAGCACGTTCTTGTGCAGGGTGATCTTCGTTCGAGCCATCTAAATTTTTAAAGAAGAAAGAAAATTAATAATAGTTTATAAAGAGTAATAGACAGAGTAAGGCAAAATTGAAAGAAAACCAATTTTACCAAAGTAGTTTGTACAAATATAAGTCCTAGAACATCATTTCTATCTAGGTTGTGCTCTATGGTCAACACAGCTCTGATACCACTTTTGTAACACTAGTTTTAAAAGAACAAAATCGGACATAACACATGTATGTCAGGATCATGTTTTATACATGCATTTACATCATCAATGTGTCATCACAGTGCCATTATTATAATAATGAAATTAACTTAATACAAAAGGACCCAAGGGTGTAAAAGGAAACACCGTGGAACTAAAGATCTTTAGCGCCAGCGGGGCTTCCATCTTCCACAGGTGTCAACCGGGGGCACTCCAGCCTAGAACAACAACTCTAGGTCGAAGTCGTCTTCATCAAGGGTTGCAGCTTCATTGATTGCTTCTGAACAGTGGTAGAATGCAATAGAAGGGACAATGGGTGTGAGTACAAAAATGTAATTTGCAAGTGAAGGGAAAACATGCTATTGTGCTTAAGTCAATGAATGGTTAGACACGGTTCACTGAGCAAACTTTAACCTAATGACTCCAACAAGAGGCATCCTATTTGCTAAGTGTGAAGACACCACTGTGACAAAAATTTTGACTCATCAGATTCCATTGGACTACCAATACTCACTAGGTAATTCCATTACCTAGCAACCCAACCAACCATCCAACCTAATCCCATCTAATCCTGAAGAAGTCTAAGTCCGCTCTTGTCCATGAGCATGGCTGATCGACAAAATTGATACTCTATAGAGTTTGAACAGCTTTCCACACAAGTCATGATTCCTGTGCTACTTCACACTTCTAGGGTGTGGAGTCGGGGTCTCACTACAAGGTCTTTACAAAGCTCCCGTCAACTTGCAGGCACTCACTGAGGTTTCACCGCTAACATACAATTACATCATTGCAGAAGCCCCCTCTAATGCTACTCAACCGTCCAACAGTGCCCACAGAGTTAGAGGGGTGGCTAATTACTTGGCCAAGCTGTACCCATATAGGTGTCGTGGTTGTGCAGATTCACTTGGTTACAAGTTCAAGAACCGGTCCTTAGGACCCCACACAGGAACAAACTCAAGCCTACTGTATAGCACCACCTCAAACCAATTATCCTATTAGGATCCCTATACCATGTTTCTACAAAAGATTATCACTCCCAATTTATGTTGCATAGGCATTAGTCAAGATTAACATTTCCCAAACTATGACTGCACTAGCATATACTACCCATTTTAATCCATGGTTAAACAACGGTGACAAGTAATGATCATACAAAGCTAGTAAACCCTAACATAGGATTCCAATTTAGACAAGCATGCATAGAAGGAATAAAATAGCTACATGTGATTCCTATAACAGCTGAAAAATGTTCAAGGATACTTGCCTTCAGCGGAAGGTTGCTCAAAGTTCTCGAAAGCTTGATCTTGAAGATTTCTGAACTACTCACCTCCTAATCGACATACTGGAGAAAGCACACAATGAAAACTACTAAGAACAGTATACCAAATAGTACTACAACTAGGTACAAACCTTATAAAAAGATTCTACAAGACGCTACAAGAATTTGAGAGTGAAAATCGCCCAAAATGGAGCTACGGGCGAAAACTATAGAGCTTTTGAAGTTTTAGGGGCTAGTCTGCAAATTTTACTTGATTTCCGAGAATAAACCGAATTGATTTTATACAAAAAATTCTATTTAAGACATCATAAATCAAATATTGAATTATTTTTTAATTGGAAAACCTATGGAAATGGTCCATGGACCCTTGGACCACGGTCTGGTGGCTGGTCCAAGGGTCTACGATGGGCCAGTTATGAAGATCGAAGGGGTACGTGATTTGGACCGATGGATGAAGATCGGATGGCCGGGGCGAAGGGGGCTTAGACCAGGTGGTGTAGACAAGGGCGATGGCTAGCCAACAGTGGCGGGGCGACCGAAACTTCACCAAAGTTGCACAAAAGTGCGCCACTGACCATGGATCGCGAAGGGACAAGGCACAAAAGAGAGAGGGCAACATGGGGGCCATTACCACGGGCATCACATCATCAAAGAAGGGCGGAGGGAGGCTGGCGATGGAGAGGGGCAGTCGAAGGAGCTTGGTCACGGCAAGCACGGTGCTTCGGCGGCAGAGGGAGGCCGAGGAGTGGCGAGAAGCTTCTCTAGTGACCCTGCAGTGCCATAGAGGGGAGAAAAAAGGGGTTAGAGGAGCTCTTCCACAAAGAATTGTGGCGGCGACAGAGCTCTCATCAGAAACAAAAAAGATGAAAGCGTCGAGGACAAAACTGAGCAGGAAATGAGGGGGAAATGGGTGGAATGTGTGTGGAACATCGCAAGGAAGTCGATGGGCGACTTATATGTGTGAGAGAGGGAGAGAAACAACCAGATTTAAAGAGAAATGGCCGGTAGCTTTAATTGAGATGAATGCAGTGGTTTCCGCATTCTAGAGGGGTTACGGAGGGTAAAACGGCCGGGTATAAGTGGTTAAGGGTTGGGGATCATGGCTACAGGCTTTTAATTGGAGTGAAACAGCTCGGTGAGGAGGGATTTGAACCAATGATGGTGGAAATTGGGGGTGGTCTCCACGGGTGGGAGGTGGAAGAAGATGAGTCGGGTGGCAGATCGGCTTGGGTGGCACAACGGCTGAGCTCCTACCGGGCCCGCTTGGCAGCGAGACAAAGGAGGGAGGGGCCGGCTCGGAGGGTAAAGAAAGGCCAGCCCAAGTGGGAAAAATAGAGAGGGGAAAGGGAGGAAATGGGTCGAGGAAAAAGAATTCGGCCTAGGAACCTTTAACATTTTTGAAGTCCCTTTTGTTTTTAGATTTTGAACAAATTTCAAAAGAGGTTTTAAACGTGCGACTTCTAGTGATCTTTTTGCAAATCTTTTTCACGCATAAAAGCCTATTGCAACTATGACAACATGAATGCATCAACCACAAATATAACCTATGGCAATTTAAATTTAGAAATTAATTTCTTCTATTTAACAAAATTGCAATTGCTATTTAAAATTCTAGCAAAATTTTAAACTATTGCTAAAATTGAAATTTAGGATGTTACATTTATAATGTTCAAGCACTTCTTTAAAGTCCAAATCAGTAGCATATAAGTCCTTAGTGGTCTCTAAACCAAATATTTTATGATCAAGTTAAGATAGCATGATATAGTGCCTAGAAAGCGCATCAACAATCATATTATCCTTACTTTTCTTATACTTTATGACATATTGAAGTGACTCAATAAATTCAACCCATTTAGCATGTTGTTTATTCATTTTAGCTTGATTCCTAATATGTTTTAGTGATTCATGATCAGAATGTATAACAAATTCTTTGGGCCATAGATAATGTTGCAAAGTTTAAAGCATGGATTGAGTCGCTTTTCTTTATCACGTTGCACTTAAGTTCTTTATCATAAGTAGAATAATTAAGACTTGACCCACTTAATTTCACGTTGAAATAAGCTACGCGTTTATCTTCTTGAACTAACATGCCTCCAATTCCAATCCCACTAGCATCACATTCTAGCTCAAAAGTCTTACCAAAATCTGAGAGTTGGAGCAATGGAGCATGTGTGCGCATCTCTTTCAACAACTTGAATGCCTTTTCTTGTGCAGGCCCCAATTGAAATCCACTTCATTCTTTGTCAACACATTCAAGGGGCAGTAATGATGCTGAAATCCCACACAAAACGTTGTTTAAACCCCGTATGACCAATGAAAGCATCTTACTTGTGTGACAGTCTCAGGAGTTGGTCAACTCTTTATAGTTTTAATTTTTGCTTCATGCACCTCTATTCCCTATGGAATAACACCATAACCAAGGAAAGAGACTCAATCCATGCAAAATGTGCACCTTTTGAGGTTACCAAACAAACGTGCATCTCTCAAAGCCTTAAAAACAACACAAAAATGATCAAAATGTAGTTCATGTGACTTGCTATAAATCAAAATATCATCAAAATAAACCACCAAGAATTTTCTTATGGAAGTACATAAAAGTTCGTTCATCAATCGCATGAAAGTACTAGGTGTATTAGTTAACCCAAAAGACATTACTAACCACTTACACAAGCCAAACTTAGTTTTAAATGCAGTATTTCATTCATCTCCATGTTTCATTCTAATATGGTGGTATCCACTTCACAAGTTAATTTTAGTGAAAATTATAGGTCCACTCAACTCATCCAGCATGTCATCTAGCCTAAGAACAGGATAATGATATCGTACGGTAATAATACTGATGAGTCTGCAATTAACACACATACGCCCAATACCATCTTTCTTAGGTATCAAAATAACTAGAACATCACAAGGACTAAGGCTTTATCATACGTACCCACGGTCCAAAAGATCTTGGACTTGTCACTGAGTTTTCTTAGTTTCATCTGAATTGGTCCTATATGCAGTACGATTTGGCAAAGTTTCTCCCGAGATCAAATCAATTTGATGCTCGATTCCATGAATAGGTGGTAATCCTAGGGGTATCTCAGCTAGAAATACATCCATATATTCCTACAAAAGGTTAGCAACAATAGGAGACAAAGTGCTAGATATATCCTGAATTGAATCTAAGGCATCTTTGATATGAAAGCATAGCATGACAGCTCATTATCATAAATTTCAGCAATGCTAGATTTTGTAGCAAGTATAACACACACTTTCAATTTATTTCCATTAGACTTAGAACTTGGTGTTGCTTTATCTTTTTTGGGTGGGAAAATATGTTATTCTACTTTCTGATTTTCAGATTTATGTTCATGCTCTTCTCTCATTTTTTGCTATCTCTTTTTCACATTTTGTAATTTAAGCAGGGGTTTAAGGTAGCAAAATTATTATCTTTTCCTTATACATGAGGGTGTACTTACTATTTCAACCATGATGTGTTGCATCAGTATCAAAATGCCATAGTCATCATAACAAAAGTGAACATGCTTGCATGGGTACTACATCGAAATTAGCAATATCATGGTATAAACTAATGGAAAAATACATCCTAGCTGTTTGCATTACATTCACCTTACCGTTGTTATTGAACCACTGAATGTGGTAAGGGCGAGGATATGTTCTTGTTGGCAAGCTAAGCTTCTTGATCAGATCTGAACTCACCAAATTGTTGCAGCTCCCTCCATCAATAATGACACAAACACAACAATCTTTAGCTATAAGGAACATCTGAAATAAATTGTGGCATTGTAGCATTTCTACTTACTCCATTTGAGTGCTTAGTATTCGTTGCACAATAGGGTTATACAATTCTTCGTGGCAACGACAACCAATATTTCCTCGCTACCGCTACCTGTCTTACGTTCATCCTCATCACTTGCAGGTAGTTGCAAGAGTTTAATCACACTAGTAGATTTTCTTACCTTGGGTGCATGTGATGATGTCGAAGGTGCTACTAATCATGCCCTACTTGAGAAGGAGGTAGTAGACCATGTAGTGGAAGGTGAGGCCATTTTAACTTGTCCCGATGTTGATCTTGGTGTAGAAGTGCTTCCAAAATTGCTCCTTGGCCTCTGTTCTCATCCTATCAATTCTTTTTATACAAAACATGCAAGTTGAAATAATCTATGAATACTATCATATTCTTTGTAATCAATAATGTCCTGAATTTCATGTCTTAACCCTCCATAAAAACATGCCATAACAGTGTTTTCATCCTCAGTGCTATCAAAACACAACATAGTAATATTTTTCTAATAATATTTTTCTACGGATCTATTGTCTTGGTTTAAGTGTTGCAATTTATTATGCAAATTATGTTTAAAATAGGGTGAAACAAATATTTATGCATAGCAACCTTTAAAGCATCCCACGTAGTAGGCGCTAACACATCATTTCATATCCTATTTCACCAGATGATGGCAAAATCTTTAAATTCACTAGTAACTTGCCTAACTCTATGTGTTTCTGGAACTAGGTGAGCATTAAATTTCTATTCTACTATCATTTCCCAATCTAGAAATATTTCAGCATCATAAGCACCCACAAAAAATGGTATAGTAACTTAACTTTAGCAAATGGATCATCATTAACACGTGCGTTATGTTGGTGAAATTTATTACCTCTCATACCTTGTTGGTTGAAGTTAAGTTGGTTCTTTGGCATGCATCTTGGGCAGCAAGGGTTGCATTGGAGTTATTTTTTTGCCTCAAAATTTCATCATCCGTAGCGGACTCCTCAGGTTCACCAGAAAACTCAATTTGTGACATCTCATTCCAAGATCCATTTGCACTATTGGGATGGCCATTGGCACCATGAACACCATGTCATATTGGGGGCTGCTCTAGAATGCGTGGCTCCATCCTGTTCAACCTATCTATGAAATTATTAATAATACGGTTAGTAGAACCTAGAGTTTCATCCACATGATGAAGTCGGGTCTCATAGCTCTGAAGCATTTGTTGCATCTCATCCATCTTCTCAACCAGGTCATCGGTCCTCTATCCATAAATCCTCACGAACTCTCACATCTCTTCATCAAATGTTCTTCCCTCCATAGTAGCAACCAAGACAAAACAAAAATATATTTTCCTATCAACTAATAGGTGGTGGAGGTGGAATAACACACTCTCAAGCATCATACCACGCTCTTGCAAGTGTTCTTATCAATCACAATAGGTGGCATAATTGGTGGCTGGTTCGTGATACCTTAACGGGTGCGAGTAAGGTGGTTACAAGGGAAAACCTATTCTGATCAAGAGAAGGTGGATCTCAAACAAGCAATATTTAGTAACGAGTAATAGCAATTATGAATTCAGATTAGCAAAGCTGAATAAAAGTCTATGGTACTTGTCACAGTTGTTGGCCAAAACACGTTCATAGAACTAGTTCGATCAAACCGAAAATAGGATACAAGCACAATGGAATAAATTCGCAATGCAAACTGAATTTTCTTTCTTCTCTTTTTGATTTTTGATTTTTTTGTACTCCTTTTTTGGCACTCTTTGCTTCTTGCTTTCTTTTTTCTTTTTCTTTTTTCTCTTATTTTTTTGCAAATGCGACCCAAGCTCAAATCTCTTCTACTACATTTTCTAGGTCCAGTGAGGTGAGCGGGACATAAACTTTTTCTGGAGGGTAGGGGTATAACGATAATCCAATCTCTCTCTCTCTCTCTCTAAACTTAGGCCTAGTTCTATTTTGGCTATAGAAATTCTACTTGAACTTTATCTGGCAGAGCACGATATGATGATTGTGTGGGGTGCCCGAGAGCAACAAAAGACAGATGGATTCAATTAGGTTGTGGGGTAGGGGGTCAAATCTAAGTAGGTTGTTGAATCCAAGAAGATTGTCAAATCTAAGTAGGTGGTCAAATCTGAGTATGTGGTGGAAGCGGCTGGTGACACAATCTCGACTATAGCAGATAAAACCCTAATTGCAATTGGTGCAACATAGAGCAAGATCAGATACACGATGACTATACCAGCAAAGACTTGATGCTAGAAACTAGAACATGAAGATAGACCAGCAACAAAGACACCGATGATGGACTCTTACTCAACAACTTGAAAACTAAAAATAACATTGTGAAAAGCACAAAGTGGTTTGGACAACAGAAGGACTAAGATTTAAATCTTTTTGTGGTGCAATTTTTTGGTCTCTAGGTGATGGAACACGACTAAACAAAAGGGAATAAACGAGATTACCGAATGGGCAACCGAAGATCTGATGCCACTTGATGGAAATATGGCCCGATCTTTCGAGAGGTAATACGATATATCGATTTGGTGGATTTTTGACATTGATGATCGAAAGCCTCTGACCAGAACAAATGAAGAACCCTCACAACCACTACACCACTACTCCGTGGTTATCAACAATGCCGAATGCAGCTGACCTCACCAAGAAGACTTTCCTGCAAGCGAATGAAGAACACAAGAAAGAATACAGTAGATGCAATCAGAATATTGCTAATTACCATTGATGAGGTAGATTTGGGGTTCCACAAACTGAACAAGCGGCAAAACTATATAAAATAAAATAATCTAAGCAAAACTCAAGTCTAAACTATGAAAACTACTGAATATATATAAGGGAGGTAGGAGAAGATTGATCTAGGATTGTGTGGCCATGGGGAGGGGTGCACACAACCTGGACTTGGACCCTAACACGTTTACAAGGCCCGACATGGCCCAAATAAGTGACATAGCACCTTATTTTATTGGCTCTAATTGATTTCTATGGAATCTAATGGTAAGACCAGATCCATTGGAAAGATCGCGTCGTAATCTTTTCAACAAGTCTGAGAACACCTCAATTGGATTTCATATGTGCAAGTTATGCCCATTTTATTGATGTGATCTCTGCATACTCTGAAGCGAATTTGGAGTCCGACTTGAGATTGACTTTGAGTCCAATTAGACTTAGCCTTCAAGGGGTGATGTCCAAATGATGTTATGATGCTTCTCCCATATTCCTAAGCAAAAAAAACGTCATAAAAATTTAGTATCACCCTATCCTTTACCAAGGAAAAATGAACAACGAGCAACGAGCTCACCTAGTGGTTCATTTGACTCGCACATGCTCTTAATTGGCCCTTGTATATCTTGAAGATTAGTGTTGCACGTATCCGAAGGAGTGATGTTCTATGTCCTCATCAGATAGGACTTGTGGCCTTCTTCATGGCAAAGATAGCAAGTCATATTTATTCCCTCCGCAAGCTTCTTCTTGGTAGACATCTAAACTTGCCTTGAGGCAATCCCATGAACCGCCGTTTCAAGCTCATACCCTTATCCACCAATACCTTCAGGAGGTTTGACATTGCTTTGCTTCATTTCTTCTAACTCCTCGTTGAGTTTGTCCACCTCTTGCTTTCTTCTTGCTTAAGCTCATTGTTCTCATTTGTAATGTTAGTCTGAACACAAAGATTTTCATTACAAGTTGATGAGCATGATATTTCAATTAAATCATCACAAGAATTAGAATCATCTATTTTATATTTAACATGAAAAATAGAAACATATTACTTCTTAGAGGCCTTAGATGGTAGCTCATGATCCTTAAATTTTGCACTAGGTTCTTCATGCTCCCTGTTAAGCAAGTTGTATTTGCTAACTAATTTTTTCTAATTAGCAATAGATGGAGTATGAGTTTCTTTAAGAATCTCAAACTTCTTGGTTACTCTTCTGAAGGTCTTTTGGTGCTTATGTGGAAGATTTGGAATCAGAGAAGAAGTCATCATCACTTACATTGATTTCATTAACTTTGGCCATGAGACACTTGTGTGATCATGATGAAGTGGATGAATTCTTCTTCTTGATGGAGAGTGAGGCTATCTTGCCATGGTATTCACCATCACTTGAGCTTGAGCTTCAGTCTACATCCACCCACTTTCCTATGCATCCATAGGCCTTTATCCTTCCTTTATCTTCCTTCTTTTCTTTCTTGACGTTACCTTTAGCCTTCTTCTTGGACTTGCTTAGAACTTCAATGGCAAAATGCTCAACTTCTCCACACTCAATGCCTACCTACTTGTGTTATCTTGCATTGAAGGCTATGTCATTGATTTAGATTGGACATACCTTGGATTTGAACTTCTTCATGTACTTATCGATTTGTTGATGACTTATGGATCAACTTCATCATCACATGAGTCATCTTGATCATTTTCATATTCTTCACTTAAGCTTAACTCTTTTTTCTCCCTCATCATTTTGACTTTTTCTAGTTTGATTGCAAGAGTAAGACTCTTCTTGTCGGATGAAGAGGAAGCTTCATCACCCATCTTCATGTAGAACTCATGTGTGGTGAGCTTTTCAAGCACTTGAGTGGGTGTCATGTTGCTCAAATCTACTCGATAATGAAGGATGGTGATTATCTTGTTGTATTTTGGAAGAAGAAGAGCTTGAAGCATTATCCTCACCACATCTTCATCCTCTACTTGTGTTAAACCTAGTCAGTGTGCATCACTACATGGTAACCTCCCCCGATTGCCAAAGGTCCAAGGTATAAGATGAGTGTTGAGCCTGTTCCTTCCCCGATTTATATAGGTGAAGAGGCGGATCCGACTATAGTAGTCCAAGCTATCAAGATCCATATTGGAACCATCAAGATCATGAAAAGGAATCATCAAGATCTATTACTATGCGCCTATTTACTTATGATTCATGTCACCTCGGCTTCCAAGCACGTCTTTTCAAGTCACCGAAATTAATTGTGTGCGATGGTGGTGAAATCTCCACTTAAAGGTAGGGTACATTAAATGAAGATTCCCTGATCATGGATGAAGGACTGGAACGACGACTAGAGGGGGGGGGGGATGAATAGGAGCCTTTAAAAATTCTTTGATAAGAATAAGTCCTATGTCCAATTCGAACCCAACGCACCTTAAGAACGAATAATAACTAAGAGCAACACCATGCATAGCGGAAACAACATGAAAGTACGCTCACAGCAAACAGCAAAAGTTCTCTGACCAGTACTGATGAACAATACTCCGACCAGTATTGATCAACAGTAATTCTGACCAGTACTAAAGACTCCGGTCAGTACTAATGAACGGTACTCTGACTAGTACTGCTGAACAGTAACTCCGACTAGTACTGATGAATAGTAACTTCAACAAATATAGATGGACTGTACTCAACTAGTGCACCGACCTACAGGAAAGTCCAAAACAGATCTAGTTGCTGAAAACACTATTCATGGATGTTCAAGATAGGAACTGGAAGTTCTAAACTTATAGCAAAACTGAAAAATTACAGCTTAGAACTTAAAATGTAAACTAGAAAACCAACCAAACATGGTTCAAATACAGTGAAATTTTAGCCAAAGCTTCTCATGTACATGGTGAATCTTTATCCAAAAGATCTCAAAGAGGTCAGCCGGTCTACCTTGTCCCATCACTAGTCTCATAGGCGCTCGTGTGAAGCAGCCTGACATACCTACGAGCTCGTCCCGTAATGTTTAATGCTACGGGACGGGGCATGACACCTCTATGCCAGCCACGACCCGTTCGTTGGGGAGGAATGCTTAGAGAAGGAATCGAGTGGAAAGCATTTAAAGAGAATAGACTGCTTGGGTGAGTACCTATCCTGCGACCAGCGAAGGCTGGTCACAGGATTCCCTTATGTTCTAAGGATCCCGGTCGTGAAGGTGTAGACTGGTGCGCGGTGCGACCCTAGTCCGGAAATTTTTTTTTGCCAACTGGTATTGGCTGGTGTGGGCCCTCAGAACAAGGGACCCCCCTATTCTATAAACTGACAGTAGGCCCCAAGCTCCCTCGCAGATGTGGTGGTCTAGGCGGTTAGCTGCGTGGTCGCGGGTGGACCTAGTCGTACCACCTGGGCCCTAAGGCAACATGAGTTCACCCTAGCAGTGGCCATCAATGCAATCCACTTTTGTGGTGGGCCCATAATACCACATCCTGAGGGGGTTTTAAACATCCAGAGAGAGAGAGAGAGAGAGAGAGAGAGAGAGAGAGAGAGAGATCGTGGGAGAGAGAGACATTGATTTCTGCCGAAACTGAGGGAAACTTAGCCCCGAAAGTGAGGCCTTTGAAATTTTGAGACGACTGAGCTTTGCGTAACGGTTGGGATATCATTCCGGCCCTATAAATTGGAAAGCAAAAGCTTGCCCATTGCCCACGAATCCTTTTGCAATCCCCCACAACATTTAAGCCCTTGCACTCAGAGCCATCATCTCCAAGCGTTGAGGCAAGAGGGGAAGAGACGATGGAGGGCCCGTCTACCGCGGAGGAATCCAAACATGCTTGCAAGACGCTGAGCATTGGTGGCTTGACTGCTGGAATGTCCTCCCTGCCTAGCCAACCCAGCGGCTTTAGAAGGTCCAAGCTTGTGCACTCCGCTGCCACGGTAAGGTCTCCAGTTAGGGGCACACACCTCGAGTTTTCTTTCTTTTCCTGACATCATAAATTTGTTGTTGTCGCATGTCCTCGATCCTGCTCATGACTCTGGTTGTATCTCCTCCACCAGTACCTCTGCAACATGTTCTGGCCAAGCAGCCTACAATAGCTCTGACCTCGGTAGCATTGATCGTTTCTCCCGCACTGCTGAGCTAATCGTGAAGCCCATTTTGTCCTCTAATTTTCTCTCCCTGGCCACTCGCTTTCCGGACTCTATCCGCAAGTTGATTGACGATAAGGATGCAACTGCCAGTTGGTGTGCTGAATTGTTGAGGTAGTTGGCTGAAGAAAAGGAGGAGCGGCTCGTGCTTCAGTAGAAGTGTGTTGAGCTCCAACAAAAAAAAGTCGCGCTCACTGCCGAACACACCGAGCTTAGGGAGGACGAGAGCACCACTCGTTGCATTCTCCAAGATACTTTTAAGGTGCTCAAGGAGGTCCTTGGGCTAGAGATCATCGATGCTACGAGCCGCACATAGTCCAAGCCTGGGCCTATGCTACTAAGTTCTCTTAGAAAAGTTTTCCGAGCTCCCGATTATTCTGGCGGAGAAGGGTGCTGAGGATGTGGCACAGGAGGTGAGGGATGCAGCGGTGCTGAGGATGTGGCACAGGAGGTGAGGGATGCAGCGGGGTATGTCTTTCGATGCAACCACAATCGTGATTCCATCTTCAACCTCGACCTCATTTGTTAGGGGGTTGCGGTCGCTGGGCCTGTAGCCGAGGAGAGACTGCAGGAGGAGTGCCAAGGGGTAATGGACTACATGGGATCCATCTTATGGGTGGAGGCTACCGAGGAGTAAATATCAAACTGTAATTTAGGTTCTATATTATATTTTGATGAAACTTTTTGATTTCTCTGATGAGATTTGTTGTTGTCGCCATGGTCCTAGAAGCCCTGAAATGGCTAAACCTCCCCCCCACTCCGAGCCCCTGACCACACTTACCGACAATGCCAACGACCAGTGTCAGTTGGAAGTGGCACGATCAGAACTATCCAACCCACCTGCTAGCTCCGAACCCCTGATAATGCTTTTTGAAGATTTCATTGATCGGCGTATTTGGGAAGCGGTGGCCGAGTGTGAGCTGAGATTTGCAGTCGAGCGAGAGAACCTGTAGGGTGATCTTTGAGGTGCATCGGTCCTACCACCACTTAGCCATGCGTTAGTCCTAGTCTAGATGAGTGAGACCCGATTGGCTATTTTCTGTGTGATTTGCGACCTGTTTCATTAACCAGCTTATCGGGAGGAGCTGCTTGCTGTGTAGAGAGACCTAAAGTAGATGGCCAAAGAAAGTGACTAGCAGTGAGAATGATCATCTCAGCCGAGCTTTTACACCCTTTGACTCATTGTTGTGATCCACCGGTGTTCAGGTTCGCCCAATGCCTGGAGGCACTGTGACTGGTCACGTCTACTGGTTTTGGCTGCCTCCGAGGAGGAGAGTGTCCTTGAGGACATGCTATGCGTGACGTTGGACTCCGACTTGCTAGTTGTCGGAGCCACCGGCGCTTGTCTTGCCCTAGCATATGTCCATGAGCCCCTTCCAGATACATACCCATCCTGGCAGTCTCTGAAGGCTTTGCCAGCGCCAAGAAGACCACCGAGGAGCTCCATGAACTTGCAGACTCATATCAGCCCGTTGTCCGTTCCCTTCTTTGGTTTGTCCAGTTCGATCCACTGCCATGAATAGACTTTCTAGAACAAGACCCCGAGAGCTACCCGAGTGGTCACTTTATAATGAAAGGACCAATCTTCATGTAAAGTTTTCCTGTGTTCGAGTGGCGAGTAGGTTTGGGGTGCTTAGGATGGCTCTTAGCTCAGTGAGCCCTTTGAGTTTGACCAGCGTCTAACCCGATCTAAGATTTGTGGCCTCGTGGTCATCATCCCTCGGTTGCCCATACCTTCGACATTGCACAAGTAGCAATATTTACTCCCGCCCCAACAAAACCTGTATGCTACACAAAAACAAACTACAAATCCTAAAAGCTCTAGCCCCGGACCATCTGGTCGGCCGAAAAACTGCTGACCAGGTGGTCAAGTCCATGACTTGAAAAAAACTTATCATTTGGTGAGACCGTTTATACCTGGGTTATCCTACAAAACAGAGTCTATTTTTGAATTTTAAAAAACTTACAAGCCATGTTCCACACTCGTCCAGAAGATCCTGCAAAATACAAAAGTAGGCTCATTTTCGAGCAGCCTTACACATAGAAACCATGTTTCACGAGTTTGTGTAATCTATGGCCAGCCTCTGGCCAAGTCGACTGTGCCAGGTCAAGAAAAGCATACCACTTTGTAGGACCCCTCCCTCTAGTGGAAGAGCTTGTTACGACCTACCCTATTCTTGAACTCATTTGAGGTCGAGGTTGCCTACGACCAATGTCCACTTCCACACCCTGTGGGGGAAATTCCCCATCCCACATGCATTACCAGAGAGTCGCCATCTGATGCTACTCCAGAGTCCTAAGGGTCCGAGCTCTCCATAGAGCCCTAAGGTCATAAGAGCTCATCAGGTTGCCCCTTCTTAAGGTGGGGGTGGAAGCTAGCCTCCAGAGGAAATATCAGCAAAGAAAGGACACCCCTGTAGTCATCTGACACAACAGTGATTGGTAGTTAATGCTAGTGCAAGTGGAGGCCATCCTGACAGCTTGGTAGTGCGGCGTTGCAATACGTGACCGACCGAGCACCACGCCTTTCGGGCCACTTGCACCACTGTATTGGCCATAGTAGATAATATCTTCTGATTAGGGGTAAATGAATCCTATCTAGACCCATGCCGTGTGATTCGATTGATCCTAGGTCCATGCGGGATAACGATGGTTTGCATCGCTATCTCTGTAAGGGTATACTTGTATATTTAGACCCTAGATGGAACTATAAATATAGATCCTTAGCTATCAAGCCAAAGAACGAATCTTTTGAAGATCAATACATTTGGTGTCCCTTCCTCTCCACTTCTTCTCCAAGCTTGAGCCAATCGTGTGAGTGTGCTCTCGCCGTACTTGTTTATGGAAGATATATTCTTCTACCAACAGAGCATGGTCGCGACTAAGGGTCGAGTGGGTTGCAAACCGCCTCCCTCGGCCCAGCCATCTGCTTTATCTCTGGTGCACCACCACAGGGCTCCAGGTGGCCCTGCCTCCGAAGCCTGGCTGTGGCTAAGGGCCAAGGGGGTCGTGGACTGCCTCCCCTAGCCTAGCCATCACCTTCACCTCTTACAAACTGTCGTGGACCTCTGGATGGCCGTACCTTCAGAGCCTGGCCACAGCTAAGGGCCGAGGGGGTCGTGAACCACCTCCGTTGGTTATGCCATCACCTTTAATTTTTGGTAACTACTCCGGCACACCGCCGCATGGCTCTGGAGGGCCCTGCCTCAAGAGCCCATTTGTAAAGCTCTAGGTGGATCACTTTGAGTCAGAAATCTAAAACAAATTAGTAGAGGAGTCTGAGCTGACATCAGATAAATAAGTTAAGGATCTTAATGGTTGGAATTCAAAATCTTTGAATTCATCATCTATTCAATCCTTGATCATACCTGATCCTTCTCTAGGTCAATTTAAATCTTATCTAAATCCTGGTTTAAAGCCAATATCTCATCTTTCTCAAATTCTACCCAAATCCAAATTCAAATTTCTTATCTACTCCTATTCTTGTTCAACCTCAATTTTTTTCGTTTCTCTTAAATTCACTCCAAACTCAATTCAACTTAAAACCTTATTCAAATTTCTCTGCAAAAGTTTCTTTTTTTAAAACCCTATATATACCTAAAGTGTCTTTGAGCTCAATCTTGCTCAAGTCCAAATCCTTAGCCAAGTCATCTAGAAGGCCCAACACAAAGGATCCACGAAATCTGTAAATTTTCGCGGAGTCCTGGACAGCCTCATCTTCGCATGAAGTTTCAGAGTTCAAAACAGCCTCAAATGCAAATATTGACAATACTAAAGTTGTAGGTCTCGTCGAGAGCTTAGATTTGAACCTATGAAAGTCCTTTTTTAGTAATGGAGCTAGAAGTTATGACCCCCGAAATCAGTGCTGCGTAGAGAAGTCTGAGTTCAAACAGTTTATCTTATGATGTATTTTTGGAAATCAAGATGGCGTTTTCAGAAGTTTGAATGACTACCAAAGTTGTAGATATTTTTGAGTAATATAATTTAGAATCAAGAAACATCCAATTTGGAGTCCGGACGATGGATATATCATCCTTGGCATACAAAGCTGCGAAAAAGGAAATCATAACCGACTCGAACTCGAATCCTCCTTCCTCGACCATCAAAGCAAGATGAGGACCCCTTCTTCTTGTCTCTTACTACTGTTTTAGCATCATACTAAGTCCCTAGTCAAGCCCTAGCCCTGGCCAAAGCCCGATCAACACCGCCACGGTCGTCGCCGTCGCGGACAGCCGCGAGACAGCCGCATTGTAGCCGATTGGCATCGATGTTCCCGGCCGACCAGAGGTCAAATCACCAAGCCCTTTCACCAGTGCATGTCCCATGATGTTCCCCACGCCCTCACCAACCAGGTCCGCCAGTAGAGCAGCCAAACTACCGCAATCAAGGTCGACATACCCGCTGTCCGGTTTCTAGACGCGATCTGCGCGCATGCCGGATTTGCATTCGCGTCCCAAGTCAATCCGAAAGCCGTATCAATGCACCAACTGCGTCACGACGTGTCCCATCGAGTCTTCTACATTACCCTAGGAGCCCATCCCCGTTTGTGCGGCGACACGACCAGGACGCCATTGCCAACCACAGCATGTCGCAGCCATCACCCGTCTCATCTCTGTTGATCGTTCTTCCTCTCAGTGGATGATCTACCCAAAACTATGCCATAACATTGTGTTCCCAGGATATAAGAACATCTCTGTTTAAACGGTTCCTCAAATTTTATAGCCAATCTCCTGGAACGCGAGCTTCTTCGTTCCGGCATTTGTTCGCTGTTTTGCCGCTACCTCGAATGACCCCTTCCAAAACCAACCATACCGCTGAGTTAGTCTTTCCACGTTCTACGCTATGCTTCCCTCGTTTCACTGAAACATCACTGAAGCTGACATCGATTTTTGTGGCCATGTGCCCGATCGCCATCTCCGATAAAACCCGAACCACCACTGCTA
The DNA here is from genome assembly GCF_958298935.1 of Phragmites australis. Classification (NCBI taxonomy): domain Eukaryota; kingdom Viridiplantae; phylum Streptophyta; class Magnoliopsida; order Poales; family Poaceae; genus Phragmites; species Phragmites australis. Next base: position 31,123,773 of record NC_084923.1, on the reverse strand, counting down.
CATAGAGTGACCAGTAGTATCCTTAACCTAGAAGTGCAACCTTCGGCCTTTTTGATCCATCATAGGTGGTTGATACTAGATCTCAGTGTATCCCTTCTTTAATCCAAGATGTTACTTGCATAGTATGCTAGGTCAGCACCACATCATTCTCCTTAGCCTAGTCAGTGAAGTCTGGTCTGCCCTACACTTCTTAAATCTTGCGCAATAATATTGTCAATCCTGACACAGTGATTGTGCAATAAAGCCTTTTCCCTTAGGAAGATAGTTCCGGTAAGTCAGCATTTTTTGTTTTTAGTCTAATACATCTTTCGAAAGCCCGTTCTCTTTTCATCTTAACTCTGATTTAGGCGATTCTTGCGTCTAAATGTTCCTAAAATCATCCCTATCCAACCATAGTGTTTTTAAAGTGTTTTAATGATGTTTGGTATGTTGTTCTTAGTGTTTGCTTTGTGTTATTTGTCGGTAGTTCTCTCGATTAGTCGATAACGTTTCAGAGCAGTTCGAGGGACTTCAAGACCAAGATTTTGACAACACTGAGCTGCATTGGGTAAAAGGCAAGTGTCCTTGATTATATTGAACCTATGTTTTTAAATATTTTTTTTACAAAATTGCATGCAATGTCTGTCAATATGATGGGTAGTCACCTATGTTAGGGTTTTCCCTAGATTTTTCTGGAACCTAAATGGTTTATGGTTAGGTATCCTTTGTGGGTAGATTGCTTAGTCATGCTTTTGGGATGTTGAGAAGTGTCATAATCTTGACTAATGAACATATGCAACAATGGTCACTAATGTGTAAATGGTCTAGCAACATGGAACCTTAGGCCTTGAGCAAAGTAGTTTTGATGGTTGTCATGGTTATGATGTTGGTTTAGTGTTTGCTCAAGTAACCTAAGTAAGGATCGGTTCGTGGAGTGACAACCCAAGAAGTAACGTACCAACCATGAGACTGATATGGGTAAAGCGTGACATACTGATTAGAGTCTATCCAGTGTATGTTAGGTCAGCACAAAAGGGGGCTTCTGGGTAGGAGCTTAGCTTGCGTAAAGCTTGGCGGTGAAACCTAGTAGGCAGACACATACTGGATTAGTCTCTGGTTAGTGGCAAATGTCATGCAATGATTCCTGGCGGCACACCACTAGTGTGTGCTAAGTGTTTCGCGAACACGGCAACATGGAATTGATTGACCTGTGGGGAAAGCTGGACAACCTCTACAGAGTGTAAAACTGTTATAACAGCCGTGCTCACGGATATGAGAGACTTGGATCCTCACATGATTAGTGAGTTATGGTTATGGGTTTAGTTGTGGTTATGGTTCTGGTACAGGGAGTACTAGATGGTTGTGGTTATGGTTCTGGTACAGGGAGTACTAGATAGTTGTGATTTTGGTTATAGTACAGGGAGTATTGGACAATTATGGTGTGCAAGGTGGGGAGCCTTGTATATTGCGTGTTGGACTGTATGGGTTACATTCACTTAATAATTGCTTAATGTTTTTGAGTCTAAATATGTTTTCATTACTCGTATTTACGCAAAAATATCATTTGTTAACATATTCTTGATATAAGCCTGCATATCATTATTTTTCTCACACTTACTGAGCGTGTCATGTGCTCACACTTGCTATTTTCCCTACACCATGAGACATGTATGTTGCTGCTCAGTGAGTGAAGATGTTGAAGACTATCAAGATGAGGTTGTGACGTTCTAGGCGCGTGTCTCCCGGTCGGTTGTCTGCAGTGTTGTTGGGCACCAGTGCTTCTGTTCCGCTGCAGATATCTTCTTAGAAGACAATATATGTCAATTGCTGTAAGAGTTTAACATTTATTTAATAAAAGTATTGCTTTTGTTACTTCACCTGTGACGCCCTTATGTGTGTTGAACATCCTGGGCACACATAAGCCGCATCTGGTTTTGTCCGTTAAAACCGGGTGTGACACCCTCATACTCCGCAACATTGTTTGGTGGCTTGAAAATTTAATTGATATGTGCAGCCAAAGGTGTCGCTGGCTTGTGAGGTCAAGATCGCTCCAGCCCTAGTCCATTCAATTAGCACGTCCTGTCGACATGTGTTGTCCTATGCCTGTTCGTCTCTGGTCATAGAAAACCTTCATCACTCGATGACTAGCACCGCTCCCGTTACCTATGGGGGTAGCTGCAGAATAGGGCAACGACTCCTCATCTGGTCAAGGAGTGATCAGAACAGGAGGAGAAAAGAGTCACATGTTGAGATCTTGGAAGGCTACCCCTGTTCCTGGTATCCACCGGAAGTGGTCGTTCTTTCTATTAGAAACTTGAAGAGCGAAAAACCCTTTTTCCTGTCTACGAGATGACTATAGCTTAAATGGCCCTATTAGGCCATGATTGCGATTTTGGTGATTAATGATAACATAGTCATTGGGACTAACATGTTTGTCAAGAATATATGTTACTAGGTCTCATGGATGCAATACATGAAGAAGCCACCACAGCCAAGACAAAGTTTGGTTAAATTGGAAGAAGTCCCAGGAGAAATGACTACACCAGATGTTCCAGTGCTCCAGGTATTTGCACTCACCAGAGCATCTCTGTCAAAGGGGGATAGAGGTATGAAAGCCTCACTGGATAGTCCGGTGACGAAGCAAGGCAACACCGAACAATACACCAGACAATGAACAGTGCAAATATGAAAAAGATGCAGAAGACCCCACCGGATAGTCCGGTGGTTGATCTTGGACACATCGAAGGAATGCATCAGAGCATTGTTGACAAAGGGGAGAATGCAATGACCTCACCGGAAGATCCGGTGCTCTGAAGATGTGTACATTGGAGCATAGTTTCCAGAGAGGGTTGCATTGGCTTAGCTGGCTAAGGATAACACACCGGACGGTTTGGTGATGAAGTTCCATCCAGTTATGAAGTGATGTGCACCGGAGAATACACCAGAGAAATTTACACAGAGAAGATGTTGGCTTAGATGGCTAAGGTATACTCACCGGAAAGTACGGTGATGAAGATAGAGTATATCCGGTGTTCACAGAGGCTTGAGTGGGGTTCCAACGGCTAGTTTGTGAGAGTGTACTCACCGGATGATCCGATGCTAGTACTACTGTTCTCACCGGATCATCCGATGTTACCAATTTTTTAGAGTCGTTGGGTTAACGGCTAGTGCACGAGTTTGAGGCTATAAATACCCCTCCACTTAATCATTTGGGTGTGCTGGAGTTCAGAGAAGTTCATATACACTTGAGAAGACATCCAAGCCACCAAAGTGCTTAAAGTGATCATCCAAGGCGATTAAGCACAAGATTAGTGATTGATTAGTGCTTATAGGCCTAGAGAGTGAGTTGCTAGGTGATTGCTGTCTAAAGAGTGGATCATGTAGTGATCCAACAGTGTACGTCTTGGTACGCCGGCACCTTGGTGCCTTGGTGACTCGCCGGCAAGCTTGTTGACCCTCTAACTTTGTGTGGAGCGGTGGTAAGTCAATTGTGCAGGGACGTGGAGACCCTTTCCTTTGTGGCTCAAGCTCTGAAATGATCATGGCAGCGAGGAACCAGAAGAGAGGCTAGTAGTGAGACCTTGTCTTGGTTGCTTAGTGGCTCATCTGGGTGGAGGCCTTGTCTTTGTGACTTGCTGGCTCAAAGGCCGTGATCGAGTGCCGACCGGGAGCATATCCTTTGTGGAGCTCCAATGTGGACTAGGGGTGATATTTATGCCATCGATACCATGGGAAAAATTCTTATTCCGAGTTTGCTCTCTCTACCTTATTTACGTTTCCACATTTACTTACTTGCAATTTACCTTCTTAGATAGGTTGCAAGCGCTTTGATCTATAGAGTAGACACACTAGATAAACCTAGAGCGCATTTAGATAGAAATTGCTATAGGTTTATCTTTTGTTGTTTTTTGAGCCAAAATAGTTCTAAGTGTCCTAATTCACCCCCCTCTTAGGACATCACCGATCCCTACAATTGGTATCAGAGCCTCGTGCTCTTGATAGGCTTAAAATCCTAGAGTTGTGACATACAGGGTTGAGATGGATTCCCATAGTGCTCCAATTTTCGATGGCACAAATTTCTCACGTTGGAAAATTCTAATATCTTGTTATTTGCAGCTAGAGGCTTAGATGTTTGGAGAGTCACCGAGGAAGGGATGAAACCTCACATCACCAACAAGGAGAGGCAATTAGATGCATTGGCAAAGAGTATCATTTTATCATCTATATGTGTTGATGCATTCAAACGTGTTTATTCTCTAACCCCGCGAAAGTGCTAATGATATGTACTCATGTTTGAATATTCTTGTCAATGAGATCAGTGGGCTAGGTTTAACGTCAATTGAAGATGATCAAGTGGTGAGAAGAATACTTCAAGCTCTTCTTCCGAAGTACAAGTTGATTGTCTCCATCATCTACGACAACAATGACATTAAGAAGATGACTCCAAGTCAAGTGCTCGGCAAGATCACCGCCTATGAGATAACAATGAACATGGGGGTGGAAGCTTCTTCCTCATCCGACACCAAGAACCTTACTCTCACAAGCAAGCAAGCTCAATACCAACACATGAAGGCAAGGATGAGGAGACAAGAGCAAGAGTCAAGCTCAAACAAAGATGATGGTGATCAAGATGAAGAGAGCTATGAAGAGGATGATCAAAGCACATCAAATGATGAAGAAATTGATCCTAAGATGGCCAAGCTCTTCTCAAAGTTAGAGAAGAACATGAAGAAGATCAATACCAAGGTTGATCATCCTATCTCCATTGAAGACTTGGTCAACACAATTGATCATATCAAGAAGGAGAATAAAAAGACCAAGAACAAGATGGAGAAAAAGGGAAGAGTCAAAGCATTCGTAAGCATAGGAAGATGGGTGAGTGATGATGAAGATTCAAGCTCAAGTGATGAGAATATCACTATACTCCTCCAAGAGAAGCTCTTTCTCAAGGTCATCATCACACAAGTCATCTCACAAGTGCCTTATGGCCAAAGGTATGGATAGCGATGTAAGTGATGAGTAATCCAATGAGGATTCTCCTTCCTATGATGAACTCCTTCATATGATCAATGGGCAACAAAGGGCCCTTAAGAAACAATCAAAAGAGCTTAAGAAATTCGATACATAATGACATTCATACTACCTTTGTTTCTAATTATGAACAATTATTGTGGAAATTCAATTTGCAAAACAAGGAGGATGAAGTGCTTAAGGCTAAATTTGAGTGCATTGAATCTCAAACTAAGGTCCCTTTGAAGCAATCTACCTCTCTATTTAATTTCAATCACAAGGTAGATGCTTTCACTTCTTGTGATGAGTATATTACTTTATCTAGCTCACCCCTTTGCAATGAGATTTGCATTAAGAATGTTGTTGTACAATCATCTAACAACCACATTGCATAAGAAAATGATGAGCTCAAGCAAGAAGTGGAGAACCTCAAGGAGGACTTGGCGAGATTGAAGGGCAATGGACATGTCCATCGATACCACACAAAAAATCCTTGTACCGAGTTTTCTCTCTCTACCTTATTTACATTTTCTTATTTACTTACTTGCAATTTACATTCTTAGATAGGTTGCAAACGCTTTAATCTATAGAGTAGACACACTAGATAAACCTAGAGCACATTTAGATAGAAATTGATATAGGTTTATTTTGTGCTATTTTTGGAGCGAAAATAGTTCTAAGTGTTCTAATTCACCCCCATCTTAGAACGTCACCGATCCCTACAATGACCCTATCCAAAAGGCCAAACACCTGATTACTTTCAGGGTACCCTCTTACCTGTTTGGGGATTTTGCCTGTCTGATGGCTCTGGATCACGCTATAGAGGGCGTATTGGTGCAGAGAATCACGCAGGTTAGAGTGTTGGTTGTCCCAATGCTACGGGGGTCTCCGAGCGCTCCATGTTATCGAGGGAGGACGTGATCTTTCCTGCTATGGGGCCTTCTGTGATTCTTTGCGATCATGACCTAAACCAGTCCTATCGACAGAGATGGTGTTTACCACCACAGTTCGACGAGGTCATGCAACCATGGCTCTAATGGCGATCCCTCTGGTACAGCACTAGTGGGCGGCTAACAAGTATTCGCACGATCCTCATATTATGTGCAGGCGGTATGGCCTCATAGTCGAGCTGCCGAGCGTGGAGTGGAAACATATCGCGAGGGGGGAACCCCCGACATTAGTGTGGTGTAACGGCCTCGGCGACACCGCCACCAAAGACTGCGTCCTCTACGGGAGCTCCTCCGTGCGACTCTGTGGTGGTTGGGGCTATGTCAGAGCAGCCCTGTTTTCGGCGTCGGTCTGGTTCCCCTCTGGGTGCATGGCTTGGGGATCATTGCTGGCACCCAGGACACGAGAGCTTCTATTGCCCCTCGTTGAATGAACTGTCATGCAAACTTCCCATTGAGCCTTGAAGCTTTCATACTCCGATTTGGTGCCCCATACCTGGAGCACATCTGGGTCCTATCCCATGCCGAACACCTTGCGGTGATCAGGATCTTTGGAACGGAATTCAGCGGTTGCCATGGATCCAGCCATGGATAGCCCAATCTAATCTCCAATACTTATTTAAATGCACTCCCTACCTAGCACGCCAACTGTTGATGGTTAATCTCTGACAATAATTTCAGGGTGTACCGATCGATGGGCACGTGAACAATGCTTGCGGTGTGCGTGTGTTTGTGATGAATACAAGAACACATGGGTTTTTCAGGTTCAGACCTTTTGAAAGGTACCAGCCCTACATCCTGTGTATTTTGTTATCAGTGTTTGTGAACTAGTTACCGATCATTCCCCCTAATACTAGACCCATTATCCTCTTTATATACAAGACAAGGATAACTTACAAATGGGTCCAAAGCAGTCGACCCATCCTCGCTAAACCTTCCACCCATAGGCTATTAAAATGGGCGATGCACGTTACCTTTTTGCTCTGATGAAGCTGCTAAGCCTGTCCCATCCTTTGGACACCTCCACGCTTACCTCACCCTGATCATCTGGTCTGCCCTGTCCCATCACTGGTGTTGCACGTGCGCCTGCGAAGCAGCCTGACATGCCTTCGAGCCTGTTCCGTAACGTTTAATGCTATGGGATGGGGCTTGGCACCTCTATCATACTCCAAATTTCCGATTTTGGGTTTGAGCATTTTAAAACAATAAAATAACATTTTTCATGAAATTTGAAAGCTTTTCCAAAAATTTAGAGTTTAAAAAAAATTGTTTTGTGTGATAATAAATATATTTATAAAATATTAGAATAGGTTAATGGATTTCAAGGTTGGATAAATCTTTGTTCCATTTTTTCCAATATCATTCAAAAATTCTCCATGGACAATCTCATCTTACATCCTTTTGATCTAACCCAATGTGCACTGCCTTTCCTCAATATTCTTCTCTCTAGCCTGTGGCTCCAAACTAGCAATATACCATCAACCTTGCATCACGTTGGATTTCTAGCAGGATGATCCACATGTGCACTAAAGCCAGCAAAACCAGCACGCTTGCATGCGCATGTATCTGATCATTTTCATCCACATCCACACGACGTCGTCCCTTCGCATGGCAGTCATAGTCGGCCAACTAAGCTGGAATAAGTGCACAATCAAAATGCATTGATATCCATTTATCCTCTTTTAATTCCCAGCAATTCAGAGTGGAAACCACTACTTTAAAGACTATAATAGCAATTGAAGCCGGTCACCATTACTCCTCATCGCCATTCTCATCTTCTCACGTGATTTCAGAGTTCAAGACAGACTCAAATGCAAATATTGAAAAGAGCAAAGTTGTAGAACGCATCGAGAGCTTCGATTTGCACCTATGAAAGTCCCCATTTGGATAATGGAGCTAGGAGTTATAGCCCTCGAAATCAGTGCTGCACAGATTGGTCTGAGTACAAACAGTTTATGTTGTGACGCATTTTTGAAAATCAAGACAGCAATTCCATAAATTCCAATGAATATCCAAGTTGTAGATATTTTTGAGTTCTACAATATAGAGTCCAAAAATGTCCAATTTGGAGTACATACGATGGAGATATCGTCATCGAACCTGAGCTCTCTGTTTCATCTTCCACCTGGCTGTTTCACTTTCATCTCTGACAATTTCCTCACCCCACCTTATGGACAACCGCACCCATCCCTTTAAAAAGGGATCAGCACACCCTCCCCTTCCCTTTTACCACGTCCACCAAACCCTAGCCACCGCCCTGACCTGCCGGGCACCGTTTACCGTCGCGGACATCCATGTTGTCACTAGTTGGCATCCACGTTCCCGATGATCTGTCCAGCCAAATACCTTGATATTTTCCAAGATGTGCCCCAGGTTGTCCCTCACCATGTCCTAAGACAATTTTTCCAAAGGAGGAATGATGACGCCGGAATCTACGTCGTCGTCCACGTTGTTTTGTGTCTGGTTGCATCCAGGGCGCGAACCGAAGAATCCATTGGCGTTTTCGATGATCCAGCAAGGATCCTGCAAAGACACCCACATAACCATGTAGAACATCGAGGGACATCAGGATCTCTGAAGGGCTCAACCATATTTTCATCAGCGTTATGGGAACGTGACCCAAATTCCAGAGTCTTTGTGAATTCTTCTTCACCGATCGTCGCAGCAAGGTGAGGACTCGGACCAGTCCCTTCTCCTCCTCTTTTCCCATGTATGGACGCCATTTGTGATCTTTAACCAAACCCCTAGCCTGGCCAAAGCCCGATCTACGCAGCCACGGTCGTTGCCGTCAAGGATAGCTGCGCCGTCGTGGATGGCATCGGCGTTCCCCGGCTGATCGGAGGTTGGATCGCCATGCCCTTTGACCAGAATGTGCCCTAGATGTTCCTCATGTCCTTACCACTGAGATCGGCTATTAGAGCCCTGACACAATCAGAATCCACATCGGTGTTGCCACAACCCCTGTCTCGATAAGTTCTGCGCATGCACTGCGTATTTAGTTCGATTCCCCATCGATCTAGATGTAGTATGGATACACCAACCATGCCATGGTGTGTTCCATCAAGCCATCTACATGTCCACAAGAGATCTCGGTAGGATCTGCAAAGACACCACCAGGAACGCGATCCCAACTTCCTAAGTCGTTGCACAATCTCACCAAAGTTCCAACCAATCGATCTCCTTCTCGGGTAAAGTTCTATCCAAACCTCTACCATAGCATTGTGTTCCTGATATATATGAAGCTTTGTGTTCTAGTACTTTCATTGAATTCATAATCAATATCTGGAAACACGAGTGTCTTTGTTGTTGTATCTGTTCGCGAACACCACCAAACCTAGCAGCGTTCGTCGTTGTTTTGCCGCTACCTCAAAACACTCCTGCCTTTACCAACCATACCACAAAGCTTTCCTTCTCACGTTATACTCTGTGCTTTCCTTGTTTCGCTGAAACACCACTGAAGCCCAGCGTCGATGTCAGTGGCCCCATGCCCAATCGCCGCCTCCGACAAAACCTAATCCCCTCTGCCATGCGTGCACCTCCGCATGTCGCAGCCAAGGTGAGCACCTCCTTGAGTCCACGGCAATGTGGCCACTTGTTCTGGGCTGACTGCCGCTGCCATTCATGTCCTCCATCGCCGGTGACACCAAGAGATGCTGGCCATCGCCTTGTTCCACTCTGTTCCAATTGTCAGGTAGGGTTTAATAAGATCTCACATACCATCTTGATCGGATATCCTTTTTGTGTCCTATCCAGCAAGACCCTGAAATTCCAACATGCCATCACCATATCATCGTTGCATGCACCAAGCCCTTCATTCTTTTCCCTTCCAATATCATGTCATCGCCATAGTTAGGGTTTTCCTTCGACAAATGATTGATCGAGAATATTTTCAGGGAATATTTTGGCCCTTTTTCTTCAACCCTAAGTTAATCTTCTGAGAACATGTTCTCTTCCATTTGAACTCTGATTTGAGTGGTTCTTGTGCCCAAATTCTTCTAAAATAATCTCCTATCTAACCACAGTGTTTTATGATGTGTTGTCTCTGTTTGGTGTATTGTTTCTTAGTTGTTTTGTGCTTTCTCTTTTGTCAGTAGATCTTGTGAGAAGAATACTCTATAGATCCGATGAGCTACAAGGTTGAGACTTCGAGATATGCCAGAATCAAGTTCATGAAGATAACTAAGCAGCAGCCAGGCAAGTGTCCTTGAACATCTTGCACCTATTTTAGGATTTATATGCTGTTGTTTATCCTTCATGCATGCTTATCTAAATTGGAATCCCATGGTTAGGATTTACTAGCAATTGTCTGAATATCCTTGTCGCCGTTCATTGAGTCATGGGAAATAATGGGTAGATATGCTTGTCACTATCTTGGTTGGGGTAGATGTTAAACTTGACTAATATTTATGCAACATGAATCGGGTATGGTAATCTTTTGTAGCAACATGGAATAGGGATCATAACATGATGATTGGTATGGGAATGGTGCATGAAGGCGCATGTGTTGTGCCGCACGGTGGGAATGTGTCTATTCCTATATGGGGTCCTAAGGACCGGTTCTTGAAGCTTGTAACCTGGCACAAGAGGGGGCTTCTGTAGTGATGGAATCACTGTTAGTAGTGAAACCTCAGTCAGTGCTTGAAGGTCAGTGGGAGCTTTGTAATGGCCTTGTAGTGATTTCCTGACGCATACTTCAGAAGTGTGTAAGTGCTTGGCTAGCACGACAACATGGAGACTGTCACCTAGTAATGCGGGTGATGAAATCACGACTCATGGGTAAAGTGTGCAAACTTTGCAGAGTATAAAACTGATCGATTAGTCGTTCTCATGATCAAGAGTAGCTTGAACTTCTTCTTGATTAGTTGGGATCAGGGTTCTGGTATGGATGGTCGAGTAGCCAGGTAATGGGATTACCTAGTGAGTTATGGTAGCCGAATATGGAATATCTGATGAGTTTGGTAGTAGGATGGAATCCGATGAGCTATTCCTCTTGTTTAAGTTGTGTCTTCACACTTAGTAAATAGGATGCCTGATTCTTGAAGTTATAGGTTAAGGTTACTTAGTACAGTAAAACAGTGTCTAACCTTTTCTTGAATTAAGCCTCATGTCATGCTTTCCCACACTTGGCGGAGTACATTATGTACTCACACTTGCTATTTTCAATAATAAATGCTGCTGAGTTGGAGAAGACTACAAGGAGATCAAGGTAGCTGAAGGCTATGATGAAGATAGAGTGTCCTAGGTCACGTTGACCCCAATTGATTGTTTGTGGAGTGCCCTGAAGCTTTCATTGGAGTTCCCTCTTGTTCTTCCACTACTATTTAAAAACTCTGGTATCAATTTCAATAAAGTTGTTTTGTTCGATATAGAACTGTATATCACTTATTATGTCACCACATGTATGATGAAATTGATCCTGACATACATGTGGAATGCACCTGGTTATTCTTTTGAAAAACCGGGCGTGACAACCTCTACACCAGCCACGACCTGTCCGCTGGGGAGGAGTACCTAAGGAAGGAAAACACTTGAGTGGAAAGCATTTAATGATAATAGACTGGTTGGGTGAGTACATGTCCCGCGATCAACGAAGGCTGGTCGTGGGATTCCCTTACGTGGTAAGGATCCTGGTTGCGAATGCGCAGACTGGTCGCGTGGTGAGGTCCTAGTCCGCAAAAAAATCTTTTCCCAACTGGCATTGGCTGGTGCAGGCCCTCAAAACTGGGACCCCCTATTCTATACACCGACATCACCACTTCATCCCCCCACTTTTGATGAGATTAAGTTTAGAGCTATGAACCCTAACTTCTCTCTTTGAAACTCTAAACAAGTCTAAGAAATATCCAAATGAAAATAGGTTCTGGGGAGGCTTGTTTGCAATAGCCATATCCCATATATATAGGCAAATGGACAATTCCCAAAATGCTCCTAAGGACTAATATATAGATATTATCCCCGAATGGCAAAATAGTCCAATTCTTTTGTTGTCCATCGGGTGGACCCAACGCCTTCACGACTCTGCTTTGTCTCCATGGAAGCTTTGTGATGATGATACACATCCTTCGAATATGCCTCTGGTTTTGAGGAGAAACCAAAAAAACCAACTTGCATGCTTCTCCAAGCATAACTCCTCGATGTCAACGCGCGTCCGACCTCCATCATGACATTTGACACCTCGAAGTCTTTGCGCTCCCACCATCGGGCCGCCTCTTGCCTTGCCATCGCCTTTCCACCTTGACTTGGTCAACACCATCTTTATCACCTTTTCTTCCCGCTATGTTTTCTTCCATGTGAGCGATGCGGATCGCTTATGGCTCCACTCGGCCTAGCATGGTCTGTCGGCACCAAGCCTCCACTTGCCCTTCACTGCCTTGCCGTTGACCGCCATATTGCATCCATGCACCTACACATCATGAAGCAGGAAACATGTCTCTTCGCCATCATCTATTTTCACTCCCAGTTAGCCATAAACATAATTAAACACAATTGAAACATGCTATGCACAACCTAAAGCTCCAAATCAACAATCCCATCAATCACTCATCATCAACAACACAATTCTCCCTTTTTTTTGTTCTCAATCTCTCCCTTGATGAGTGCATTGACAACACTAAAACACAAAGATATTGATTTGATAGTAAAAGAAAAGAAATTCACCCAAGTGACCGAAAGCCAAGAAAAGCAAATACAAGGTCCCTTAAATGAGAAAACAAGAAAAACTGGAGAAAAGCAAAGAAGAACTTTTCAGTTGCTAAAGAAATGGGCAACAGCTCAACAAAACCGAGAAATCATATGGCTCCCAAAGAAATGGGAAAAAGCTCAATGCAGCCATAAAAATTCAAAACTCACAAAAAGCACCAGTTTTCAACATAATTCACAAATAAATGCAACCATGCAAAATGAGTACAAGCTCCCCTAAATTTGTGAATACTTTGGCACAAAAGAATGCAAAACTCTCTCTTACTTATGCATCTCTCATTTTCTCCCTCTTTTTGGCAATTTATTTCGTCGTGCAATCTATCCCCCTTTCTTTCTCTCCCCCTTTCTTTGTAATCTCTCCCCCTTTGGCAATACAAACATCAAGAAAAGCTTACAAGCAAGCATGCCATGAAATGGGGTGCATATGAGGTGCAAGCATAAAAAGCTTCACAAATAGATAACAAAAGCACTTGTAGAGACTAGAAATATCAAAGCACTACGAGGAGTAAACAATATAGCTCAAAGGTGCACAAATGCTCAAAGTGATACCATGTCACAAGCACCAGGAGCAAAACTAGTTTTGATCATGTCTTTCAAATTTCAAAAGATGCCACCACAAAAGCATCTACAGTTTCATGATCAATATAAGGATTAAGTAAAAACTAGTGCTATGTCAAGCTCAAACTAGTCTACCAAGTTCCACCCGATGGGCTATGCAAATACCCACATATTGATCCAAGCCTTAGTTTAACTAGGTGAAATAGAACATATTTAGCACATTTGATAGCACACATTGACTTTATCATTTTATCCTTTACTTTCCTCAAGTCAACATAAGCCACCATGGGTTTACTTTGGCAAACCTCATGAAGCATCAAGCTACCATATTGGATTCAGAATAGCTAAATACTTCAACATTCATTTGAATTAATTTAACATGTGATTCAAAATATGCAATTTTCACAATGCCAAAACAAGTTGTGCCTTTGCAGCACAAAAGAGCAAAAGCTCTCCCAAGGGTTAATCATAGGCTAAATATTTACAAAGACAAAAGCCAATGGTCACATTACGCTGAGTTGAACAAGAAGACCTAGCACAAGCTTTTCATAGAAAAGAAAAGACTGCCCAACAGATTTTATTCCATATCTCAAAAAGAGCCACTTAAGCACAAATTCATAATAAGTACCACCAAGTGCTATGAATATATACGAGAAGCTCACTAAAATGCATATTGCATATGATGATTATATGATACATGATGAGATGCAATGAATAAAAGGAAAACACAAATATACACAATATAACAAGAGAACCAAAAATCTCCAACTCAAAATGGAAAGCACACACCAAGCTCCCCACGCAAGCAAGCGAATGTGGATTGATCAAGTGGCTTGGTGAATATGTCTGCAAGCTAATTATGGGTATTAGCATTACAAAGATCAATATCACCCTTTTCATAATGGTCTCTCAAGAAACGGAATCTCATATCTATGTGTTTTGTCTTTGAGTGAAGCATGGGGTTTTTGGCAACACTTATAGCACTCGTGCTGTCAAATAAAAGTGGCACGCTCTGAAAGCTCAACCCAAAATTTTTTAAAGTAGCAATCATCCACAATAGCTGGGAGCAACAACTAGTGGCTACTACATGTTCGACTTCAATGGTGGATTGGGCTACATTAAATTGCTTGTGAAAAGACCAACACACAAGAGAAGATCCAAGGAACTGAAATGTTCCATAAGTGGACTTGCGATCAATACGACACCTAGAAAAATCCGCATCGGAGTAACCACAAAGTGGGAGTGTCATTGATACAGAGTACCACAGACCATACTCTGGACTAAAACAGAGATACCTCATAATCCGCTTGACGGCTTGGGGATGTGAGGTTCTCGAGGAAGCTTGAAAAAGAGCGCACATACACAAAACGAATTGTATGTCCAACCTCGTAGCAGTCAAGTACAAAAGAGAGCCAATCATGCTCCAGTACTCCTTCTAATCCATAGCTTCTCCATTTTCATCCACATCCAGAGCTGCCGACATGGGAATGGGAGTTGACATAGGCTTGGCATCCATCATGTTCAAACCTCCATAGCACAACTTTGGTGTACTTGCTCTGGTGGATGCAATTACCTTCCTTGGTTTGCTGCAATTGAAGTACAAGGAAGAAATTTAGCTCACCCACCATGGACATTTCAAATTCTCTACTCATGGTCTCTGCAAACCTAGCAACTAAAGCATGAGATGAACTAACAAAATGATATCATCCACGTATATCTAAACCAAAAGAAAATTACTACCATGCTTGAGGAGAAACAACATTTCATCCTAGCATACCAAGCTCTAGGGGCTTATTTTAACCCACACAAGGCTTTGTGGAGCTTATAAACTCTATCTGGGTTCTTGAAATCTGGGGGGTTGCCTAACATACACTTCTTCCTCTATTTACCCATTTAGAAATGCACTCTTGACATCCATTGAAAAAGCTTGAAACCCTTGGAGGCTGCGAAAGCTAAAAGGATTCTAATGGCTTCTAACCAGGCAACTGGAGCAAATGTTTCATCATAGTCTACACCCTCTTTCTGGCTATACCCTTGGGCTACCAACCTAGCCTTGTTTCTCACAACTAGACTATCCTCCCCCTATTTATTTTTGAAAATCCATTTGGTACCTATGGGATGACAACCTGTGGGAGGCTCAACTAGGACCCAAACATGGTTTCGCTCAAAATTTTCTAGCTCCACATGCATAGCATTAACCCAATTTGAATTAGATAGCGCATATCCAATATCTTTAGGTTCAAAATTAGCAACAAATGTAGAATAAGCAAAGTGGGATATCTAATTTGACCTTAACCATGTAGTCCATTCATGCAACCCACCAATCATTTGCTGTGAGGGGTATCGGCGTTGAATGTGCCGATGGGCTTCTCTTGTTGAAGTAGCCTCCTCCTCAACTACAGCTAGAGCTTCTGCTTGACCATGTAGTGGTGCAGCAGATGTGGAAGCACTAGTAACATCAGGGCCTTCTGTTGATGTAGTGGAAGCAGAAGGCAGCTCTTCAGTAGCTAGTGATGGATGGAAACCAACATCATCATCATCAACTGAAGCTGGAAAGTCCTCATCAACAAAGATGCTTTCATTCAATTCATGTTCACCTGTAGTCTCAAAAGCAGGAGTTGTACATGGCATAGTTTCATCAAAAGTAACCTCAAATGTTACCATGATTTTGTTAGTTTCCAAGTTAAGTACACGATAAGCATGACTATGATAAGGAATAACCAAGAAATATGCCATTAGATGAGTGGGACTCAAATTTATCCAAATTACCTTGCTTGAGAATGAAGCACCTGCATCAAACACACGAAAGTGATTTACCTTAGGTGCCCTTCCAAATATCAACTCATAGGAAGTTCTGTTAAAGATTGAACGCAAGAAAATTCGATTTGAAACATGGCAAGTGGTGCTAATTGCCCAATACGTTCTAGGAGTCTTATGCTCATCGAGCATCCTCCTGGTCATCTCAACAAGGGTATGATTCTTTATTTCAACCATATCACTCTGTTGAGGCACATAAGTGAAGAAAACTGATGCTCTAGTCCATGTTCATCACAAAAAGTCTGAAAATGAACATTTTCTGAAATCCTTGGCATTGTCACTGCAAATAGCTCTTATGGCATTGCGAGAAATTCATTTTTCAACCTCAAAATCAAATCTCAAAAATGAGAAAATGCCTCATCTTTTGTTTTCATGAAAAAACACTCAAGAGTACCTCGAAAAATTGTCAACTATCACAAGGACATACCACTTTCCACCTGCTGAACACACATGGGATGGATCGACTGTGTCCATATACAAAAGCTCTCCTAGATGGTCAGTCATCAGCTGTTTGAGAGATGGGTGAGAACCAGAAATCTTTTTCTCATGACAATAAGGGGCACAAACCAAATCTTTTTCAAACTTAAGCTTGTGCAATCCTTGGATAACATCAAGAGCACTCAAACAAGAGAGTAAATCAAAGCTCATGTGACCAAGTCTCCTATGCCACTTCCAAAGCTCAGAGGTTGAGCTGGCCATTAAACAACGAGAAGAACCAAAAGACTTTGAAAAATCCATTTTGCAAACTTGGCCAGCTGGAGAAATACGACACACAAGATCACCAGAAGAATCAATAATACGCGAAGCATTTCTCCTAAAGCGCACTTCAAAGACATCCTCAAGAAGCTAAGAAACTGAAAGTAAATTGTACTTCAAGTTGTCAACTAAAATAACCTCCTTGAGTACAAAGTGAACATTTACCTTGATGGCACCAACTGATATTACCTTTCCTCTGTTGTCATCCCCAAAAGTGATGTACTCCTTTTGCTTGACTGGGGTGAGGCTGGAGAAGCATTTTAGGATTTCTAGTCATGTGGAACGAACAGCCAGAATCCATGATCCACATGTTCTCCAAGCCTCCGTCCTCCTGCTAATAATGGTGAAATTGTAAGCGAATGACTCAACATTAGGGTTAGTGAAATATGAAGCATTCTAGTGCCGAGCCACTCGTCCAAAAGTAGGATTAGAATGATGATACTCATTCTTTCTCATAGGCGGGGAGCGAGCACCACGATAGGGAAAACATGGTCTGCTGAAGCCTCGAGACTCATAGCCATGTGCACATAAGCCATAGCCGTATAGAGCATGACTAGGTCCACTTGGGGAAAAGTACCACCTAAAACCATATGACCATTGTAATTACCACCACGACGAGAGCGAGCGCTTGCTTATGGCTAACCTGGTGAAAAGGCTCATGTACACCATGGGTAAGGTAGTACATGTCCCAGTTGTTCCACTCAAGCTCACGTCTCTCGTTTCTCTTTTGCTTAAAGCAAAACTCCACTAGGTGACCCTCGCGGTGACAGAAATCACAGTGATATCTAACTCCTCTCTTAGGTTTAGGATTCACTCTACGACGTTATCTTGGCTGTTTAGGCTTGCCTTCCTCATGAATTGGTGATACGGTGTCTGTCATACCCGGTTTTAACGGACAAAATCAGATGCGGCTTATGTATGCCAAGGATGTTCAACACACATGGGCGTCACAAGTGAAGTAAGAAAAGCAATACTTTTATAGAATAAACGTTAAACTCTTACAGCAATTGACATAAATTTTCTTCTATATAGATATCTGTAGCAAAACAGAAGCACTGGTGCCCAACAACACTGCAGGCAACTGACCGGGAGACACGCGCCTAAAACGTCACAATCTCGTCTTGATAATCTTTAACATCTTTACTCACTGAGCAGTGCCACACATATCGCATGACATAGGGAAAATAGCAAGTGTGAGCACATATCGTACTCCGCAAGTGTGGGAAATATATGACATGCAAGGTTGATTAAAGGAATAGGCTATAACAGGTAAATTTGCATAAATGCCAACTATGCTATCGTAAAAAGAGTTACAAAAGCAACCTATTTATCTATGTGAACCATCACTAAACTCCCAACTCCTAGGAATATCTCCACATGTTTCCCAACTACCTAAATTCCACATTAGGTTCTCAAACCAACCAACTTGATACCCATCACAGGTAACCAAGAACCATCCTTTGACATTCACCCTTCACAAGTAACCAACCAAAACAACTAAACAAACCAACTAATCATGTGAGGATCCAAGTCTCTCATAACTGTAAGCACGACTGATATATCAGATTGTACACTCTACAGATGTTGTCCAGTTTTTCCCATGAGTCGTGATTTCCTTATTGTTGTGTTGCGCAAACACTTAACACACACCAGTGGCTTGTCACCCGAAGATCACTACAAGGCTGTTACAAAGCATCCTCACAACAAGAATAAGCCTGCTAAGGTTGCACCACCATCAAAGTGGAGTCACACCACCCAGAAGCCCCCTCATGTGCCTTGTAGATCCGGAAAGAATCACTCTTCCCTTCCACTACACCACCAGTGGCTATGATGAGGATCCGCTAATTACTAAGTCAGGCCGTACCCATATAAGCCTCGTGGATGGACGATAATTCTTAGGTTGTCACTACACGAACCAGTCCTTAGGACACCGAGCAAACACTACCACCCAACAAAGTATTTCACAAACTTGTGCCTCACGCACCATCATCAACCAACCTTCTGCTCAACATCCCTAAGTTCCATGTTGCCACACAAGTTACCATAATTCCCAACTTATAGTTACATAGTTCATTAATCATGTTTAACTAATAACCCATCCATACCCTTGTGCAAAGCTAAGCATAAACTACCTATAAACCACTACTGATAGCTAGGCAACAATGAATATATGGAATATGGTACTATAAGTAAATGGGATTCAAAATTAATAGCATGTATGTTTGAAATAAAGAACACATTCGAAAACTAAGATCAAAATGTTCAAGGACACTTGCCTTTTACCTAATGCTGCTCAGTGTTGTCGAGATCTTGGTCTTGAAGTCCGTCGAACTGCTCCGGAACGTTATCGACTAATCGCGAGAACTACTAACAAATAACACAAATGAAGAAACTAAGAACAACATACCAAACATCATCAAAACACTTCAAAAACACTATGGTTGGATAGGTATGATTTTAGAAACATTTAGACACAAGAATCGCCTAAATCGGAGTTAAGGTGAATGAGAATGGGTTTTCGAAAGATGGATTAGGCTAAAAAGGAAATACTGATTTACTGGAACTATCTTCCTATGGAAAAAGGCTTTGTTACACAATCACTACGTCAGGCTTGAAAAAATCATTACGCAAGATTCAAGAAGTGTAGGGCAGACCAGACTTCGCTAACTAGGCTAAGGAGAATGATGTGGTGCTAACTTGGCATGCTATGCAAGCATTGACTTGGATTAAAGAAGGGATACGCTCGGATCCAGTCTTGACCACCTATGATGGATCAAATGGCCAGAGGTTGCACTTCTAGGTTAAGGATACTACCGGTGACTCTGTGTAGCGGCTGTGGTTCGGGTTTCGTCGGAGATGGCGATCGGACATGTAGCCACTGACATCGATGTCGGGCTTCAATGGCATTCCAAAGAAACGAGGGAAGCATGGCGTAGAACACAGAAAGACTAACTCAGCGGTATGGTTGGTTTTGGAAGGGGTAATCCGAGGTAGCGGCAAAACAACGATGACTGCTGCTAGGTTTGGTGGTGACCGCGAACAGATGCAGCAACGAAGATACTCACATTCCCCAAGATTGGCTATGAAATTTAAGAAACCGTCTTAATGGAGACATTTGTATTTCCTGGGAACACAATGTTACGGCATGGGTTTTGGTAAATCATCCACTGAGAGCAAGAACGATCAGTAGAGATGAGACAGGTGATGGCTGTGACATGCTGTGGTTAGCAATTGTGTTCCGGTCGTGTCGCTGCACAAACGGGGATGGGATCCTAGGGTCACGTAGAATACTCCATGGGGCATGCCGTGACATGGTTGGTGTATCCATATGGCTTTCGGATTGACGGGGAACGTGGATACAAATCTGGTGCGTGCGCAGAACGCGTCTAGAAACTAGATAGTGGGCATGTCGACATTGATTCCAGTGGTCTGGCTGCTCCACTGACCTACCTGGTTGGTGAGGGCGTGGGAAACATCATGGGTCATATGCTGGTGAAAGGGAATGGCAATTTGACCTCTGGTCAGCCAGGAACGTCGATGCCAATCGGTGATGATGCAGCTGTTCGCGACAGTGACAACCATGATTGCGTAGATCGGGCTTTGGCTAGGGCTATGGCTTGCCTAGGGACTTAGTATGATGACAAAACAGTACCAAGGAAGGAGAAGGGGTCCTCATCTTGCTTCGATGGTCGAGGAAGGGGGATTCGCGGAGAAGACGACGAGGTAACGCATCACGGGAGGCAGCAGCCGTAGCTCCGGCGAATAGTGGCGCACGGACAATAGCAGTGGGGTCTAGGGTTTAGGGGTATAGAATAGGGATAGGAGAGGACGTGAAACTCCTATTTATAGGGCTAGCGGTGGCTAGTTGAGGTGGAGTCTAAGCCGAACACGAATCAGGTTCGAGTTCGAGTCAGTTAGGATTTCCTTTTTCGCAGCTCTCTCTATTCTGAGGATGATATCTCCATCGTCTGGACCCCAAATTGGATGTTTCGGGACTTTACATTGTAGTACTCGAAACGATCTACAACTTTGGTATTCATTGGAACTTCTGAAAATGACATCTTGATTGTCAAAAATGCACCACAAAATAAACTGTTTGAACTCTGACTTATCTGCGCAGCACTGATTTGGGGGGCCATAACTCCTCGCACCATTATCCAAAAGGGGACTTCCATAGGTTCAAATCGAAGCCCTCAATGAGACCTATAACTTTGGTATTGTCAAGATTTGTATTTGAGACTATTTTTAACTCTGAAACTTCATAAGAAGATGAGGCTGTCCAGGACTCTACGAAAATTTGCAGATTTCGTGGATCCTTTGTGTTGGGCCTTCTAGATGACTTGTGTGCCTTTCAAGGACTTGGGCTTTGGTAGTATTAAGTCTAATGGCACCTTAGGCATATCTAGGGTTTTAGAAAAGAAACTTTTGCAGAGAAATTTGAATAGAGTTTGAATTTGAATTAAGCTTGGAGTGAATTTAAGAGAAACAAAAAATAAGGTTGAACAAGAATATGAGTAGATAAGGAAATTGAATTTGGATTTGGGTAGCATTTGAGAAAGCGGAAAGATTGGATTTAAACAAGGATTTGGATAAGATTTAAATTGAGCTAGAGAAGGATCAGGTATGCTTAAGGATTGAATAGATGATGAATTCAAAGATTTTGAATTCCAACCATTAAGATCCTTAACTAGTTTACTACAGAGTTTTGTAAAAATCTTTTCAAAAACTTTTTCACTCAAAACACCAAAGAGAAAGAAAGAGAAAAAGAACTCTAATGCATTTACCTGGCTCCTAACAAAACTCAGCATGCAATGCATACAAAATAATAACCCGTTTTGATTGATTGTTTATGAAAATAGGTTTTAAACCTATTCTACTGGTGAAGCTATTCAATAATCTTGGAATATTTTAGAAATTTAAGAAATCTGAAAATCAGTGTGTGACAGTGTCAAACCAGTATTGATACTTGTTGAGCTTGGGTATCCATATTTGTTTTTATGGAAGAATTTTGGGTGGCTCAGCTGGGATAGCCTCACACTTGTTTTGGGTGTTGATGGCAGTATATTCTCACAAGCACTTACTCCAACGGCGCTGCACTCCCCAATCTTCACATAGTCATAAGGCACTCTGGTGTAGTTACGTCCAACGCCAGCCCTATCCTCTCTCTTAAATTGTTTCACAATCATACCCAACTGTAGTTCACTGCTAGATACCTAACTCAACACAAACCTATGCAGCTTGTTTTCATATTCCTATCTAAGCATTTCAGCTTGACAAGTATGCAATTCATTTAACAAGGAAGCACATGTATCACAAGTAGAAATAATAGCCTTAGAGCTAGTAGCATTAGCTAGTTTCTTCTCAAAATCCTTAAGCTTAGCACAATTATCAGAAAGCTCAGATTTCAAGATTGGGCAATTTTTGCAAGCTCCTAGCAAAATGGGTCTAGATTTAAATTCTTCTAAAACAAGCTTTGCTTTCTCAAGTTCATCTACCATAGAGGCATGCCTAGTTTGTAGATCAAACATTTGAATCATGTAAACACCACAAGTATCACATTCTATATCATCTACAACTGTGGGAGCATATTTTCAAATTTCTTCTTGTATTCTCTAAGCTCACGCACAGCTAACTTGAGATTGTGGTCTTGAGCTACTAAAGCATCTTCTAGTTCATCTACTTTCACATATAGCTCATCAATAGAAAGTTGTAGCTCCGAGTCAAGCTCAATGTCACTGTTGTCGTCTGCCATGAAGCACAAGTCGTTGAGGTTTTCGATTCTCTTCTTCTTCTTCTTGTCCTCGTCCTTACTTGAGCTTTAGGAATCATCATCGCTAGAGTCAACGTCGAAGTCACTGAGGGAGGCGAGAAAGGCATGTTCCTTCGCCTTGAACTTCTTGCGGAACTCCTTTAAAGCCTCATGATCAAAGTACTTCTTCTTCTTGTACTTGGGCTTGTCAGCCTCGACCTTCTTCTTCTTCTTAGGGCAGTCGGCGATGAAGTGGTTTGGATCACCACACTCAAAACAACCCTTGGAGTTGCCTCTCCTTCGGTTCCTTCAATTGTCATAGAAGTGGTTGAAATTCTTCGTGATCAGTGCTAGCTCCTCCTCTCTAAGAGCATCCACCTGTTCTTCTGTGACAGAAACTAGAGATGAAAACGCAAAACCAAACTATGAGATGTTACCAAAACCAGAACTATAACTTGACTGGCCACCTCCCGAAACCAAGGCTATACTCTGGGAGTTTGACGAATTCTCATATTTGGCTCTAGTCTCATTATCAATCTCGATTGATCTAACCTTGCTACAAGTCATCCACAGTGAGAGTCTCACAGTTGGGGGACTCAATGATAGCAGCGACTTTTACCTCCTAAACCTTATGATCTAAACTATAGCAGTTTTATAGCTCTCTCATGATCATCATAGGGAAGTGTACGTTCGCTCTCATCTTGTTCACTATCCCCTTAAACCTGCTAAACATGGACTCTACAATCTCACCAGGAATTGTCTAAACTTGTCATGCTCTCTTCGATATGTGTCGAACAACCTAGCCTTGACCTGTGTAGCTCCCTCATGGAAGTTTTTCAATCGTGTCCAAATAGCATAAGTAGTAGTAAGATCAGAGACATGATCAAACTCAGAGGGAATCAAGCTAGAGAAGAGAATGTTTCTTGTCTTGCTATTAGCTTCAAACTCATCAACTTGAGCTTGGCTAATACGAACATCGACAACCACAAATTAAGTGCTCTGAACTACACTCCACATTGCAGACCCTTGGCTTTCAAGGTAGGATCTCTGCGATTTCAGTAGGCATAGTCAGAACCATTGAAATACAGAACCTTGCTTCCTCGTTCCATTGTCGCCTTCTTGGATCACAAAGCCGATAAAGGTGTGATGATCCTTGACCAGGCTCTGATACCAATTGAAGGACCGAAATGACGACTAGAGGGGGGCGAATAGGAGCCTTTAAAAATTCTTTGATAAGAATAAATCCTATGTCCAATTTGAACCCAACATACCTCAAGAATGAATCATAATTAAGCGCAACACCATGCATAGCAGAAACAACATGAAAGTGCGCTCACAGCAAACAACAAAATTTCTCTAACCAGTATTGATGAACAGTACTCTGACCAGTACTGGTGAACAGTATCTCCAACTAGTACAGACGAACAATACTATGATGTCACGTCCCAAATCCTTAATTATGCAATTAAGCATAAACATGCTTCTTAAGCATTATGGTTAATTTTGTGTAATTTTATTTTGGAGCGCTAATGCAGTTCATCCAAAGTCAATTGGATGAGATAAATGAATTCGGGAGAGAAAATAATAAAATTCGCAGTTAAAACGGAGCCTTTCTTTAACATGTGGGCCCACCACCCTAAACACCTAGAGGGGCAGTAGCCACCTGCTCCCTCTCTCTCTCCATCACTCCCCTACGCCTCCCCTCCCTCTCCAACTAGCCAAAGCAAGGGAGGACTCCCCCTATCACTCTATCTCGATAGGGTATATACATGTTTATATAGCATATATCTGTCGTGCGAGTCGAATCGCCCGAGGGAATTTTTTGAGAATGTCTAAGTCTACCCCACCAAAATAATCTGGGTAATCCCGGAGGTTCCGGGTTAAACCGACAGATTTAACCAAGCACCCTCACCCGGAGCATCACCCGGAGTGTCTGGCACAACTCAGATAGTCCAGACAAACCCAAAGCTTCCAGGTCAAATCGAAAATGGCTAACAGAGAACCCTCTCCCGGAGGTTGGCCCGGAGGCTCCAGAACCCGGATACTCCGAGTAAACAATACTCCAGCCTCCTAATATTTTTTTTGACTTTGTTTAGATCGCTTAGTGTGACATTAATTCGTGTGTCTTGCACATCTAACATGTTTTTATGCATATTGTGGCATGCATTGTTACACTTCAATCATACTCATCATTGCATGTGTTCTCTAGTGAGCGGAGAACCGGTGCGTGACCCGGCGGTGATTGAAGACGACACTGATTTCCCTGAGTTCTGCGAGTGTTGCACGGGTAGCATAAGGCAAACTCCAGAGCAGCAAGGTAAGCATCTAAGCATACTTATCCCAATACTTTGGATCTCTTATGGTATAAATTGATAAATATGCCTTATGTATGTATGCATGAGTTTGAGTCGATGTCGGAATACGGTGGGTAGAACCTATGTAGATGCATATCTTTTCCTTTTAATTGTTGTTGATTCATATCCTTGTACCCGAGCATAATCATGTTAATGTCTAACTTAAAATGTGATACGAGTTGCTTAGTATTGCATAGGTTTACGGTAGAAGTCGAGCGGTGAAATGTTTAATCGTTCGCGAGCATAGGATTAATAATTACTTACACAATGATATTGATGATGAGTTGATGAGTGGTGAGCATGAGACGAGATGTGAGCGGTGTTATGGGTATCATCTGCCCTGGAGGAGGTTACCAGGGTAGTTTTAGGAAGGAGCCCGTATACTGTTGAATGCTTTGCATCGGTTAAGCACCAATCGTTGGCTGCCGTTGGCTTAAGCACTTACCATACTCACCATATGCCGATCTAATGGTAAAGCGAGCCGAAAACCTTTGTAGCTATGATCATTTAGGCTTGAATATCGATGGTGTGAGCGGGCGGGCGGGTTTGGAAGAGGTATCTAGTTTGCTCCAGGAGTAGTTCTAGATACGTCTGCGCCGAGTGATGCATGTATCAAATGATTGGGGCTTATTGGGAAAGGTTGTCACAAGTACCCCTCGTGTGCACTTTATTGGGTGGCACAAGCCGAATGGTCTTTGTGTCGTGTGGGTAAAAATATTTTGAAATGCCGCGCTCTCGGTCATGAGCATGCCTTCTGTCCATGCGCACCATCGTAGAGTTCCATTGTAAATTGTGGTTGGTTATGTTGGTTATGGTGGAGATGGTTCGTATTACATTTATGTTCGTTATGGTTCCAGTTACAGTTATGTACAGTTGGTCTTTATAGGGTATAGTGGTATTGTTATTAGTTAAGTTTAGGTGCTCACACATGTATGTGTCAAGTTGCCTTGGAGTCAGGCTAATTATAAGTTGCCCATTATGGATTAAATCTTGCGAGTACCTTCGTACTCAGCTGCTCTACAGGTTTTGCTGGTGAGGAGGAGTTGGTCTTTAGTTACTTCATGTTTGCTAAGGGTGGTGGCAGGTATGAGTAGTGCATCCTACTTTGTTGGCGTGCTTTTGTGATGGAGCCAAAGGGAGTGTGGCTCCATCCTGCTTTTGTTGTATAGTTTTAGTCTTCTTCTGCATAGTTTCTTTTGAAGGTTTTAGTCTCCTCCTGGCTATCTTTTGCTGTAAATTCTAATAGCTTGGTAAATCCTTAAGAATTTGTAATGTAATTTAATTACTTCTTTTTTCTTAAGCTGTGTTGATGCTATATATTGTAAAGGCATGTGTTCCGATCCTGAAAGTAAACACGTGCCGGGACTACCGGAATGACATTCTGGTAAATCATCGAGGTTGTGATTGTGAATAATGACCCTCCAGGTGATTAACTAGAATACTGTTTGGACGATTGCCCCACATATGACCAGTACTAATGAACAATAACAACAACCAATGCTTATAAACAGTAACTCCGACCAGTACTGATAAACAATACCTCCGATCAGATGAACAGTACCCAACCAGTGCACCGACCTACATAAAAGTCCAAAAAGATCTGGTTGAATTGAAATACAGTAGCTCAAAATTTAAAATCTAAACTAGAAAACTAACCAAACGTGGTTCAAATCTAGCAAAATTTTAGCGAAAGCTTCTCATGTACATGGTGAATCTTTATCCAAAAGATCTCCTCAAAGAGATAAAGAATTCACCCTCAAATTCGTGGTTTTGACCAAACCACAAAGAGAGGGAAATTTTAGAGAAAATAACTAAAATGTGCTCATGCGAGGAAATCATTTTGGAATCACCCTAGATGTTCTCACACATGTCGTAGCAACCTTTTGACCCAAAAAAATCACTCGAATTTGCTACCTTATGCGAAGAGTGAAAAATCAACCAAATCTTTAGGAATATGATATTAAAAGGAGGGAGACCAACAACATCACTAATTTGCTAAACAAACTAATGAATAGAAATATAAACATAGCAAGATTCTTAGATACATGGCTTGGAAGCCGCTCTTCATCATCCCACTTTTGATGAGATTAAGCTTAGAGCTATGAACCCTAACTTCTCTCTTTGAAACTCTAACAAGCCTAAGAAATATGTAAATGAAAATAGGTCTTGGAGAGGTCTGTTTGCAAAAACTCTCTCCCATATATATAGGCAAATGGACAATTCCCAAAAACTACTACATAGATATTATCCCTGAAGGGCAAAATTTCTGAATCTTTTGTGGTCCATCGGATGCACCCGACGCCTTTGCGACTCTGCTTAGTCTCCACGCAAGTTTCGTGATGATGCCACATATCCTTCGACTATGCCTCAAGTTTTGAGGAGAAACCAAAAAAACCGTCTTGCATACTTGTCCAAGCATGACTCCTCGATGTCGACATGTGTCCAACCTCCGCCATGACATTTGACGCCTTCAAGTCTTTACGCTCCCACCACTGGGCCGTCTCTTGACTTGCCATCGTCTTTTCGCCTTGACTTGCCATCTTCATCACCTTTTCTTCTCACCATGTTTTCTTAAGCCCTCCAAGTGAGTGATGCGGATCGCCCATAGCTCCACCCAGCCTAGCACACTCCGTTGGCACCAAGCCTCCACTTGCCCTTCACCGCCTTATCGTTGACCGCCATATCACATCCATACACCTACACATCATGAGCCAGAAAGCATATATCTTCGTCATCCTCTATTTTCACTCCCTGTTAGCCATAAACATAATTAAAACATGCTTTGCACAACCGAAAGCTCCAAATCAACAATTCTATCAATCATCAACAACATAATTCTCTCTTGTGTTATCAATGGAAGAATAGAAAAAGAGAATATACTATTATGGCACTATTTGGCAATATTCACCAAGGTACTACTCGATTAGTCCCCTAGACTTACTAGTCAATTTTTTTTGTTGACTAAGGTGTGTTAGTTGAGAAGACTTTCCTCCACTAACATAATGAGACTTGACTCACCCTACCCTTAGTAGAGTTTGGGTGCTAGATATTAGGGATTAGGTAGTTAATAATACATATACTACCTAACATAACGGTAGAATCACGGGATACACACTCATACATCATATCTATAATTGCTATGAGATAAAACAAGCAAGAAATCTATTACCATGGGTCTGTTGTGCACTCCAAGAAAAATATCTTCTAGATGTTTAGAAGGTAAGACTCAATGCGAGATACGACTACGCCTTCCAGGGCTATATAAAGGAGAGACAAGGAGCACATTTAAGGCATCTAATTATTCGACACAAGACACGAGCTACAAGAGCTCGACAATGTAACCCTATTCAAGATTCAATACACGGAAGAGCTCATCGAGTAGTCTATGAGTAGATCTAGACATATCCCCACTATACTATGTGATCCCTGAGATAATACAAGACGAAAACAACACCATATACGACTATTATCCTAAAGGGGTAATATACGACTATTATCCTAAAGGGGTCTGAACGTGCATAATCTCTGTGTTTATTGAGCTCTCTGTGATCGAGTAGTTGGAGGCCTAAGTATCCCAATTTTATAAATATGTGCTTAGATCAATTTACCATTCTTCAGCAGAATTATTGTAGTATATACAGTTTTCCGGCTTTTCCTTTTTGTAGTTGGGTTGTATTGACACATTTCTCCCGCGAGATAGTTAGCTGGCACACATGAGCAAAATAATACTGTCTGCCATAGATGACGAGCAAGTGAGCACGGATCACAAGGTAAGATCGTGCGGTGAGAAAATAGATTGAAAATTTGGGTATTTTCAGTCACTGGGAAATTACATTTCCGTTATTCTGTTTATTCTACGGCACTTGAAATCCTCCCATATGAAATCTGAGTCTTCCCCTAGTCATTTTCTTAGCAGATCCTCGTCACCGAGAGAGAGGAGGAAACAACCATACTCGTACTCTGCTAGAGTTCTAGTACGAAGTAACTTCCGCCGTGTCCGTCAGGAATGAAGGCGGTGCCACGTAAGGAATGACGAAAGAGCGTCACCTGCAGTATGAATAGTAGGCTGCTGTACCTGTATGCACCTCGTACCTTGGAACAAGAAGGTGAGCAGATGCCTCCGAATGCGTCGCTGTCACTCTTGTGTATTTGCGTCATCTCTGACCACACTCGAGGCAGCCAGTCTGTCCCAAGCAAATGCAATTATGCTGCTCGATCGCCTCAGTAATGTGAACCATCCTTCGAATTGAAGCCTCTGTCATTTGTACGCACTGAGCTTTAATGTACTGGACCGGCTGACTACATGAATAATACTGTCTTTAATTACAAATATAGATTATTTTAGTCTCCTTAACTATTCTCTAAATACTCCTTTCGATTGTAAATATATTGAATAATAGGTCGTTTTAGACTTATGCATAAAGTTTAAGAAAGTAGATCAAATAATTTTGTTGCCCCTTATTTATTTTGTATTGAAAAAAATAACTCATTCATTTGTGAGAGTGATAGCATTTATTAAACAATGGTAAGAATAGAATAAAAGAGAAAAAAGTGCATAGAAGTTTAAGAATGACTTATATTTAGAGAATAGTTAAGGAGCCTAAAACGACTTACATTTGCAATCAGAGATGTATAAGTTATTCTCAAACTTCTATATATTTTTTCTCTTTTGTTCCTTTCTGACCCTTGTTTAATAAATGCTACAACTCTCACAAATAAATGAGTTATTTTTTCTAATGCAGAATAAATAAAGAGTAACAAGATCATTTGATCTACTTTCTTAATCCATATGCATAAGTCTAAAATGATCTACATTTACAATCGAATAGAGTAGATAGCAAAGAGCTTTCGTGCTTTGGGAAATCTTAAAGCACCACTAGTGAAGGTCGACCACTCCATCAGCGTAACCAAGAAAGTTATGTTTAAATTCGTAGCGCAACCCCCTCATATACATTGTACTTTAAATTTATAATTTCACCAAGTTTACCGATATATTGTGAGTATGAATTTGTGATACGACACTCATTTACGACAAAAACAGATATATTGGATAATATGTCTAAGATACTTAAGAGTTCTAGTCGAATACAACTTAAAAAAATACATATAAATATAAGACAACCTTTATATTTGTAATATGTACTATTATAATATAGATTTATCTCTTGTCCTTTTCCCTCTATATTAGATGGTTTTTCCATGTAAAAATTTGTGCCTCGAACGTCTAATCTTTTCTTAACAAGGCATATACTCATTATTTTAAGATCGCTCTCAGAACGATTGAGTGAGTACAGATTACCTTCACCGACACATACCAATTGTGTACGGTAAGCTGGTATACCTCCGAAAATGAGAGTTGAAACTGCATGTCAAACTCCACGTTCGAAACCCCACCACAAACATACGCTCGCAATAACCATCCAACTTGTATTTTTTTTCTCTGGTTCCCGTCGCAACTCTATATAGCCCACACACGAGCAGAGCTCTCAACTACTCCTATCTTGGCAGCCTCACGAGCAGAGGAAGAGAAAATATCGCCGCGCGCACGGGATGGGTAGCGCCAGCGAGAGCAAGCTGGAGAGCCCGCTGCTGGGTGCCTCCGGAGCGGCGAACGCTAGCAGCGGCGGCGTCGGAGGAGACAGCGGGCACGTGGTGAGCAGGCAGCTGGAGAGCATCCTGAGCGACGAGTCCCTGCCGTGGGCGCGGCGGATGCTGGCGGCGTCCGTCGTGGAGATGCAGCTGCTGGTGCGCCTGGCCGCGCCGGCCGTGATGGTGTACATGATCAACTACCTCATGTCCATGTCCACGCAGATCTTCTCGGGCCACCTCGGCACGCTGGAGCTCGCCGCCGCCTCGCTCGGCAACACCGGCATCCAGGTCTTCGCCTACGGCCTCATGGTACGTTCTTGGTTACAATACGTCGTCAGTGGTGGTCTGTCGCCGGTGCAATCTCGATACGATAATATGATGTTTCGATTAGATAACCTGCCATTCTGAATATATAGAGTATAAGCTCTTCTTCTCTAATCGACTTGAGTATCATTTGAACGGGTTCGATTCGGTCTTTTATTTGAATCCCCGATCGGCGCGCGTTCGTCGTTCCGGCGAGTTCCTCCCGCGGATGGCGCATCCGTCACAAGTTGAATTGAACTGGCAACAAGGAGGCAGTACTAGTACTAGGCAAGATTAGCCCCCCCCCCCACCCCACGTGACGTGTCGGGACCCAACTCAATTAGAAACGTGATTTCTTCCTGTACCCATCTGCTGCCACTCAACATCACTCTTTTTCTTTCTTCCAAGTCCAGCCTCGAACAACCGAGCAGAGGAGGCGCCGTGCGCCACGCCACGCCACGAGCGGAGCAAGTGGGCAAGATGGCTTTTGGCTCTTGGTCTTGTTTCCACCACGCACCACGCTAGCGTGCGTCCGTTCCGTGTTCCGTTAGTATGGACGTAGGCGTGGCTCGTTCAACGGTGAGCTACCCATATACATGGTGCAGTGGGTAGCCGACGGCTCGCCGCCCATTTATTGATTTGTTTATTTTGTGACGGACCGGGCCCCGTCGTAATGAGCAAACAGAGCTACCCTTCTGTTTGCTGATGCGTGCATGCCTACCTGTTAGTTGAGAAATGCATCCTCAGAAACCACAAAAACATTGGTTAGAGAAAAACCAGAGACATTTCTCTAAACCATCGCTAGTTTAGTTAGTACGTTTTGAACGAGTGGTACCGTACTACCGTGATAGATTTTGCGTTTTTGACATCGATACGCCTGCAATACGATGGCTTATGGTCGAATCCTTGAATGCAGCTTGGCATGGGGAGCGCGGTGGAGACACTGTGCGGGCAGGCGTACGGCGCGCACAAGTACGACATGCTGGGCATCTACCTGCAGCGCTCCACTGTCCTGCTCATGGCCACTGGCATCCCGCTCGCCGTCATCTACGCCTTCTCCCGCCCGATCCTCGTCCTCCTCGGCGAGTCCCCGGAGATCGCCGCAGCAGCAGCCGTCTTCGTCTACGGCCTCATCCCGCAGATCTTCGCCTACGCCGCCAACTTCCCCATCCAGAAGTTCATGCAGGCGCAGAGCATCATGGCGCCCAGCGCGTACATCTCCGCCGCCACGCTCGCCGTGCACCTCGTCCTCAGCTACCTCGTCGTGTACCAGTTCGGCCTGGGGCTCCTCGGCGCCTCGCTCATGCTCAGCATCAGCTGGTGGGTCATCGTCGTGGCGCAGTTCGTGTACATTGTCATCAGCCAACGCTGCCGGCTCACGTGGACCGGATTCTCCTGGCAGGCGTTCTCCGGCCTGCCGGAGTTCTTCAAGCTCTCCCTCGCCTCCGCTGTCATGCTCTGCCTCGAGACCTGGTACTTCCAGATACTCGTGCTCATCGCCGGCCTCCTCAAGGACCCTCAGCTTGCATTGGCCTCACTATCTGTCTGGTAATTTCCTTTCCTTCATTACTTGATTGTTCTATCTGATATATATGAGGTACACAACTTGCAGTGCATTGCTGAGATGACTGAATTGAGTTTATGTGTTTCAGCATGACAATTTCAGGGTGGGTGTTCATGATCTCAGTTGGATTCAATGCAGCAGCCAGGTAAATAGAAAGGAGGTTTCTCATTCTGTTGGCCATTAGCAACTAAACTGAACTTTTTGAGAGGACTAAGATTTGGGAAAATATATCTGTTCTTTCAGTGTAAGGGTGAGCAATGAGCTTGGTGCCGGCAACCCGAAGTCCGCTGCGTTCTCTGTCGTGGTGGTGACCGTGCTGTCGTTCATCCTGTCGGTGATAATCTCGGTGATCATCCTGCTGTGCCGGGACTACATCAGCTACATCTTCACCGAGGGAGAGGACGTGTCGCAGGCAGTGTCCAGGCTGACGCCGCTGCTGGCGCTCACCCTCATCCTCAACGGCATCCAACCCGTCTTGTCTGGTCAGTAGACATAGCACATTGCTCATAGTCATCGCAGGGAATTCAAGCCTTCATTCTACAACACACTGATGCAAATCGTTTGAGCAGGGGTGGCCGTGGGGTGCGGATGGCAAGCATTTGTCGCATACGTCAACGTTGGCTGCTACTACATCGTGGGCGTCCCCCTTGGGTGCCTCCTAGGGTTCTACTTCGACCTCGGAGCGGCGGTAAAGCCTTTCTGCGCTTGGTCCATGATAACATCATCTCGATCTATGTATCATGCATCTGATAAACAACATGATGATTGTACGAAATGCAGGGTATTTGGAGCGGGATGATTGGGGGCACCCTGATGCAGACCTTGATCCTGGTATGGGTTACGTTCAGGACCAACTGGAACAAAGAGGTATATTTAATTACTTAATTTCGAAAACATAATTTGCATTCCGTGTACACATCGAAATTGTTCAATTGTTTACCAATACCTACATAAAGAGATAAGGATCATAAATAGCATTACACACATCATCCGGACTTGCAATATTGCCATAATTTTTCCAGAAACCATATTTCATCTGTTGCTACGTGCATGCATTTAAGCATTTTGAGAGAAAAAAATAATGTTGCTCTGGCATCGTGTAATGTATTTATATGAATGTAAAGTATTTTTAATCAATACTTTTTTCTTATAAGCTGAGCATGTGTTGAGATGAATGTATGGTGTGTTTGTCCTTTGGTTGCAGGTGGAAGAAGCGCAGAAAAGATTAAACAAGTGGGAAAATAAATCTCCTCTATTGTCAGATCGAGAATGAAACAAGTCTCCTCTATTGCGTACCCAAGATTGAGACACGGATATGGTTGAAATAAGTCTCCTCTATTGCCTACCCAAGAACGAAACATGAATATGGTCCTCTATTCTTGAGCCAAAAGAAATGAAACTGGGACATGGATTGTAAGGTTGCACCGTCGATCTGCAGACATGGAATTTATTTCAAGTAGCAATTCGATACCCTAAATTGTATAGAAGGCGAGACCGTTCATGCAATTCGTCATTAAGTATTTATTTTTGTATTGTTCATTTTTTTGGTTCCCATCTATTGTTCTATGTAATGCGATCATCTAGTAGTCAGTATTGATTTTTGTTGAGAAATGCTAGCATGCAAGTGCTTCCATCTATTCTAGCTCGGCAATAGATGTTGTGCACTCAACAGTGATCGCCTCATCAGTCACTAAACATAAGTCAAAGTTGGAGTTCGAAATAATGCATAACCAGAAACATATTTAGTGACAAAGGGGCGGGCAAATATAATTCAACTAGCTAATTGTTCCCCATACAAGAGCTCTTTCCCACAACCATGCCCTAATAGCTATTAAATGTCTCTTAAAACCCAAGAAGCAAAGTATAAACAATGGTACAAACAAATAATCAAAACACTACTTAAAAAAACACCCTTCCTTACACCCTATCACGATCGATTCAACTAGAACTGATAGTGATATTGTATCACTGCCAGCTCTTATTAAGAACCGGTACTAAAAGTCCATCCAAAAAACCAGTAGTGATAATTATACAACTAGTTCTTGATATGAATAGGTCGTGAAAATAGATATTCTGTTGCCAGTTCAAGTAATGAACGTGCAGTAATAATGGAGAGAGTACAATTGCCAGTTCTTATTATGAACCGATAGTGATAACAGATGATAAAAAGTCTTCTTAATTTCATAACTTTTTCATACAGAGTCAGATAAAGACAAACGTTATATAAAAATTATAGCACTCAATGAGATCTGCAACTTTGTAGATGATAATTTTTTTATTTGAATTATATAATGTTCCCAAATCTGGTTCACAAATAATTGGATATCCGTATCTATTCTTCCGCTTTTATGTTGGCCCAACTTAGATGAAATATGAAATGATACAAAAATACATGTTAGATAAATGATGAACTCTAATGGCAATAATCATATGGTGAAATGATATATGCAATGTTTAAGTTTGTTCATGATGAAGTCATAGAAACATGTATCGGTTTGCATGTTTGTGATGAGTTATTCGGAAACTTATAATATATTCATACAGAGTTAAATGAAAAAAAATGTATATGTATATATATATATATATGAACATTATAGCTTTCAATGAGATTTATAACTTTGTAGTTGATAGGTTTTTATTTAAAGCTACACAAATACCCAAATAGTCATACAAAATTTAGGCAAGAAGAGTCAAAAGAATGAATTACCAAATAGCCATCACCTACAACTATGAGGTGTCATATTTAGGAAGTTTCGCGCAAGAGGTGAGGTCGTGGGTTTGACTGCCATGAACCACACGTATACGTATTTCGCGTAAAAACAATGCATGACTTGTGACTTGTGTTTGGGACAGAGTATCTCTATCAGTTCATGTCACGAACTAGGAACCGGTAATTATACTTGGCAATATCATTGTCGACTAATCACTATCAGTTCCAGAATCCACAGTGATGCTAGTTTGAACCCACAATGATCAATGTTTTGTAGTAGTGAAATCAACCACTTATAAGTATTAGTGATGCTCTAAGAGGGGTAATTAGGATCACTTAAAACTAAGTATCAAAACCACAAAATAAACCTATTTTCATTTCTATGTAAATGTTCTCTAGGTTTATCTAGTGTTTCTACTCTACTGAAATAATATTTTGCACCTTAGAAACCAATCCTACCAACTATACATGATAATTCTAGGAAAGTTAAATACGGAATATTAAGCACAAGAAATAGGTATGGAATGTAAAGGGTAGGGAGAATGGAAACGCTCACCAATACAACTTTTTCCCATGGTACTGGTATATTACTATCCACCCCTATTCCATGTTGGAGTCCCTCATAAGGGCCATGCTCCTCGGTTGAATAACTCTGTGGATAGCCGTCAGAGCTCCCCCACTCGCAATGGGTCTCCTATTTCGTCTCTCTCAGATGCTCACTTCTATCTTTAGTATGGTAGTGCTTCGCCACTCTAGCATGGGCCACTACTCCTTCAACTCACAAAGCTTGCGGCCATAACACAACCTTCTCGGAGAGTCTCACAAGACAAGAACGCCACCAAGCCGTCTAGGTGCCAACAAGTACCAAGAGTAATAAGTGTGGATCACTCACTTGAACAAACCCTAATTACCTAACTAGACACACACTAGGCCCAAACTAGCACTAATAAAGTCATTAATCCTATGCTAATTGTCTTTGTCCTTAATATGCCCAACTTTGGTGATAAGAACTTCTCTCAAATGTATGTGTATACTCTTGAGATCTAGCACTCTCAAATGGTCGGGTATTTGGGGGGCTCTATTTATAGCCCTAACTCCCAAAATTAGTCGTTTCCTCTCGATCCTAGAAAAGTGTGAACACTAAATGATCTGATGAGCATATTTTTTCTAGCACCGGAACAACTTGTGAGTGTAATAGAAACTAGCCATTGGAACCCAGTAACACATCACTAGATGATATCTCGATCTTTCGGTGCATACATCTGAATATCCGGTGAGTGTATCTCGCCAACTCCAAGCCGGGGAAACCTTCTCAGCATAAACCTTCCGGTGAATCCACCAGTGTGCTCATCGGGACATCTTATGAGTGTACAGTTCATCATCTAGTGAGTACAGTAGATCATCCGATGAGTCTTAACACCTGTACTTCTTCACTTCATCCCTCTCTGGAAACATATTCCAGTGTAACCTTCCAGGGCATATCAAAACTTCTGATGAACCTTCTAGTGTTCACATTGGATCATGCAGTGAGTGTAATGTGATAGAGACTTTGTTCAATTCAATCCAAGTTTTACCTGGCTTCGATGGCATTCTTCCTTGATGTATTAGGTCTTCCTTTGGTCTATTAGAACTAGTTAAACCTTGTATGCATCACTATTAGGTAACTAACCTAAAGACATCCATTAGTTCAAGCTACTAAACAAAAACCCCTTTTTATAGTACGGCCAAAGATAACAAACGTATTTACACAAATGATACTATCAACATTATGATCACTTATCTAAACAATGAGTCCTTTCATGAACCTCTTATTTGACTTCCATGTTTAATCATTTGAGGTGTTTGATAGCAAACTACATCACATAGTATCCATAAGACTAAGCCTTTACATGTTAGCAAATCATGTTAGTCCCATTGACTATGTTGATATTAATCACCAAAACATACTAAATCTATACTGGGCTCATTGATCTTTCAATCTCCCCCTTTTTGGTCATTGATGACAATACAATCAAAGCCAAAGATAATAATAAAATTAAATGCAACTAATTGCATAGATGCATGATAAGAACAAAAATTAAAGATGCCAATTTGCAAGAATGCATGAAAATTTGAAATATACATACCTTGCTCTTACCTTAACTTCATCCCCATTTTATGATCATAATGAATGTAATGCACCCTCTTAATCCATTTACCATTTCTTCTCTACTTTTGGTCCCAAATATTTCTCCCCTTTTGACGATGCACAAGGTTTGCTTTGGTCTCAAAATTTCTCTCCATTTCGAATAAAACACCAGAATGGGAAAACATTAAAGCACAAGAGAGAGCTTCATGAATAGTAATCCTTTGGATGTGGAAAGCATATGGATCGAATTTCATGAAGTCTCATAATATAGACTAAACTCTCCCTAAATTTGTGCATACGTGTAGTGGAAGGCAAATTATATGCACAATATAACATTTAAGTCATGCAAGCTATATTATGGAAGGTAGCTAGATAAATGATATAAAAAGGGAGAAGATCAATTGTAAAGTTGTAAGCATAACATACCTTAGGGGATTTCATCATTTCAACATGAGACCAAGCAAAGATAAGCTTGCAAATATGTTAGTCTCAAAAATCATAAAATATAGGATAGGCTCCCCCTAAATTTATGCATACAAGTATTTGAATTACTTGTGGGAAACATGCATATTTTCATTAAATACACATTGAGGAAGCTACCCTATATTTTGAACTCATGGCACATAAAGGATTTGAATTGAAAAAATGTTCTACAAAATTACCTACAACTAATAAAACATATATATTGCTCAATAATAAGAATTAACACATAGTAACTTATCATATGAGTGATACAACTAGGTATTGCATGAAGGAAAAGGATGTTGAATTATAAAAACATTATTTAAAGGCATATAGCAAAAATAATAGACTAACTCATGCAATCGTAAACGTATATAGGAACTGGATGAAACAAATGCATGTAGTTGAATCTAGTTACCCTATTTTACCTTTATGTGGAGGGATCTTGGGTATATGATGATCAAGAATTTTATCAATATGCTCGATTTTTTTCTTGACTTCTTTAACTTGAACTTTCACTTTATCTTGTGAGCCAAGTCTCTAAATACTCTTGAGTCCCATAGACTCAAATTGCCTTTTCAACCCATACCTTTTGGGACCCCTTCATATTGATGATGATGCCCTTGGGTACCCAAATAGGTTGATTCCACACCCGCTCTTGCTTACCAGCCTTATAGGCACCACCTTGTCATTGATCTTCCTCTTAAGGATGTAGGAGGTGCCCTTATTCTTGTTCTTGTAGTTGGTTCTGGTGTAGGTGTTAGAGGTGTTCTTCTTTTTTTTTCTCCTTCTTGAGTTGCTTGCATTGATAGGACTTATAACCTTATTCATGGCAAAGATAGCAAGTCATATTTATTCCCTTTGCAAGCTTCTTCTTGGTAGACCTTTCTGCTTTCCTTGAGCAAATCTCATGAACCACTGACTCATGCTCATGCCCATGTTGACCAATATCTTCAGGAGGTTTAACATTGCCTTGCTTCATTTCTTCCAAGTCCTCATTGAATTTCTCCGCTTCTTACTTAAGCTCATTGTTCTCACTTACAAGGTTAGTCTCAACACAAATATTTTCATTGCAAGTAGATGAGCATGATACTTCAATTAAATCATCACAAGAACTAGAAGCATCTATTTTAAATTTAACATAAAATAGAAACAAATGACTTCTTAGAGGCCTTAGATGGTAGCTCAAGGTCCTCAAATTTTGCACTAGGTTTTTAATGCTCCTGTTTAAGCAAGTTGTATTTGCTAACTAATTATTCATAATTTGCAAATTGGAGCATGAGTTTATTTAAGAATCTCAAACTTCTTGGTTAGTTTTTTAAGGCATTTTGTTGTTTATGTATTATGTTAACTAACTCATTATATGTGGAAGATTTAGAATTAGAGTTGGAGTCATCATCACTTACATTGCTTTCATTACCTTTGGCTATTAAGCACTTGTGTGATCATGATGAAGTTGATTAATTCTTCTTGATGGAGAGTGCGCCCATCTTGCCACCATATTCACCATCATTTGAGCTTGAGTTTGAGTCTTCTTCCCTCCACTTTCCTATGCATGCATAGGCCTTTTTATCTTTCCTTCCTCTTCCTTCTTTTCTTTGTTAAGGTTGCCATTAGCCTTCTTCTTAGACTTTCTTAGAAAATCAATGATAAAATGCCCAACTTATCCACAAACTACTATAGAATGAGTCATTTGTGCCCCCTTTTCATTGCCATTTTTTAAATATTTGGCAGTGATAAGGCATCATTATCGGTTCACAAGCTCCAACGGCTGATCAATCATTGAGCCATTAAGAATCGGCAATGATATTCACTGTCACTATCAGTTGGTGTCATGGACCAACAGTGATACTTCTATCATCACCACCGGTTGGTGCCTAGAACTAGCAGTGATAAACCTCTGCTGGTAGGTATCATAGATCAGTAGTGATACTTCTTTATCACTGCGAGTTGGGGCCTAGAACCGGCAGAGATGTGTCACAATATATAATCACTTGTCTAGCCCCACAAGGACGAGCTCCGCTCTGTTCTGCCCAACGACAGCTCTTTGTGGCGACCTTGAGTGGCATGGAGAAATCCATGTGACCTAGGTTTTCCAAGGTTAATAAATTCATCTATATTCCATTTGTACTTAGGTTTACTCGCTAGATTGCTTTAGATTTTGAAAGTCGGTGCTTATTCCATGATGATGAATTTTGAAGTAGTTAGAGCTCTAATTGACTTAGTGAATTTAAGATAATCAATTTTAGGTATACATTATCTAGTTTAGTAAGTTCATCTATATTTCTTTTGTACTTAGATTTACTGGTTAGATTTCTCTAGATTTTGAAAATAGGTACTTGTTCCATGATGATGAATTTTGAAGGAGCTCGAGCTCTAGTTGACTTAGTGAATTTAAGATAATCGATTTTAGGTATACATATTTTAGGTATAAATTTATTTAGCATTATATTCTATTTTGTTGATAAAAATTAATTAAATGGATAGTTATTTCATATTAGTTCAACGGATTTATAATAGTTGATAAAATTATAGATTGATCGAATATGGATGTACGATGTTGTCTGTAGTGACCCAGAGTTTTTTTAATAGCATGGAAGCTTTTTTGAGCATTGTCATAGCGTACATATAAAATAATTGTGATGACTATATATATGTCGGACCCCTCCTTTAGGTCACCTTGTGCAACTCGTACCACTCCCTAGATCAGTAGCTCGTATGTACATATTTCCAACAAAAGTAAGGGAGGGGTACGTTCTATATCCTTCTCATGCTTCCGGCAAATATAAAGCATGGCCTTGCGGGCTGCTGCCTAATAGGTATCGCCATACTCAGCTCCGTAGGCGACAATACTCTATGGCTACAAGTCGATATACTCAGGTGTCTCAAACACATGGATGTAGACTTCACATTTGTTGGCGCCATTCTCCTAATACTTCACATTTGTAGACTTCACATTTGTTAGATGCAAAAAGGTAGATCAAGGATAAGGCTGTAGGGTCTTTATATTTTGGTGGAAAGCTAGTTTTTGATGCAAGGTTTAGTTTGCAAAGACTACTTGAAAACATTTTGAGGAAACACATTAGTTGAGTTTATAGCGATTGTTGGTCCTGGGGGAGATACTTCTATCCCGCCAGTTCAAAAAGTTCATTTGTCGATGGACACAAAGTCCGGGATGCTCAAGGCACAAAGTCTACACTTCTGAAAACGGGATACTCAAGGCACAAAGTCTAAACTTCTGAAAACACGGGCACACTGCCCACTCACATGGCAATGAGATACTCATGCCAAAAAGTTATTCATTGTGATCGAACCATAGCATGTTCTTCACTGTGGACATGACTATCTGGATAGGTTTAAACACTCTGCCGAGGTTGTATACTTTACCCAAGAGATATGCAGAGATTCCAACCTTAGCAACTGATTGAATTATCATAACAAGATGCAACGTCCTCTCAATATAGCCACAATATCCACCCACGAGGCACTAAGATACCAGAGACCTTAGAATAATCATGGGAAGGACCACTTAGCAATCCCAAGGCTTTGACATAGTCTTCACAATATCACTAGCTGGACCTCGGGTTACATACTGCTTAAGTCTTCTTCTGGTCCCCGTTGCCACTACCGGCCTCTATGTGGGTACCGAACTAAGACGAAGGGGTTGGGTCAAGTCCTACAAATACATGACATGTGATTGTACGATTGAATACTAGATAGGATGTCACAACGAACCTATCCTTATACGACCGAGGCAAGTGTCTCCCAGCAAGAACACTATGAATGACCCAAGGTAATTCCCACCTTTGTGGGTACCTTACTCACCCCCGTAAAATCACACTTTAGGGTTTGATGAACACACTTTCTCATCACATGCACACACACACCAAGCACATGGCTTTTCACACTTTTCGAAAAGGCATGATTAACACATGTAATTACCATGGTTCTTTCATTTGAGCAAAGCAATCCTAAGCATTCATCAAAACAGTTAATATAGTTGATGTTGGGAACCTTCTAGGGTTTCCATGGAATAAAGTAACAATAACAAAGCATAGCATAAACAAGCTAAGTCATAACTATCTTGGCATTTTAAAATTAAGCTTATTAACTTAAGCATGTGTATTACTATAATTGAAACAATGGATCTATGGATTGTGTTTGGAAATATAGGATCAACATGATCAATGGTGTAGGACTTACCTTCGTTGAAGTGCTCATCCACTCCTTCCTTGAACTCCAAATCCTCTAGGTCTTCCTCGAACAAGCTTTCCACTAATATATGCAATAAATGGCAAAAGCACAGACACAAACAATCAATCAAATAATTATATTAAAAACATGATTAAATTAAAAAATTATGAAATTAACATGGTTGGGTAGATCTTGAATTTAGATGAATATCGGTGGAAGAAAAGTAAAAAACAGAGCTAGGATGAAGGATAAACGAGCTTTGGAAATTTTGCCAAGAGATAAAATTAAGAAAAAGGAAAAGGGTAGAATATTCCTGAAATATTCTAATTTAGGCTCGACTCAGGCTCATTTTTGGGTTGGCTTAGCTCACAACTTGTCTCGGCTCGGCT
Organism: Phragmites australis; assembly: GCF_958298935.1. Classification (NCBI taxonomy): domain Eukaryota; kingdom Viridiplantae; phylum Streptophyta; class Magnoliopsida; order Poales; family Poaceae; genus Phragmites; species Phragmites australis. Next base: position 31,081,565 of record NC_084923.1, on the reverse strand, counting down.
TAGCTCAGGGTGAGCTCGACTCACTCGAGTGGAGGCTCGGTTGGGCTAGCTCGATTCGGTTGGGTTGACTTAGCTAAAGGGAGGGGCCCACCTGCAGGGTGAGGGGAGAGGATAATGGAGAGATAGGTGACCGGCTCAGGTGGATCAGACAGAGAGATCAAGAGGAAAAGGGGGAGATTGTGATGAAGGCGACGGTGGTCAGCAACAGCGTCAACGGTGTTGGTGGTGGCAAGCTCCTACGAGCAGCAAAACAAGGCGGCGATAGCTGGATTCAACCTGGGTGATGGTAGATCTAGCCGGTGACGGCAAGGGCGAAAGCTAGTGATGGCGAGAAGGCAGCAGCCAGTGATAAAAACGGGTAGGGCTAATGTATGTGGGGTTACAGGTGGCTTCAAGTGAGAAGACAGAGAGAGAGAGAGACAGAGAGGGAGGGAGGGGCGGCGGGCTCAGTTGAGGGAGGTGGCAATGGTGGTGGCTGGTGGTGTTGGTGGTGCGGTGTGGAGAGGGATGGAGTGAGGAAGAGGGGCTTGATAACTTAAATAGGCGGCTGGGTTGAGTGAGGCGGTGGTGGGTACTGTGGCTGGGGATGGCCACAGTGCAAGACATCGCTACTATGGCCAGAATTCATGGTAGCGGCCACTGTGCACGTGCGGCGATGACGTGTGAGGCAGCAGCATGATGCTTGAGAGAGATGATGCAGGGCAAGAGGCATGTGGCGCATAGGGACGAGCTGTGGTGTGGCACTTTGCCGCGCTAGACAGTGGCGGGGAAGGGCCAGAGAGAGTTAAAGGAGAGGGAGAGAGAAAGATATTTGTTTTTTCTAGAAAAACATGGGTGTGAAAATATGTCGTCCATGCACTGATTACAAGAATGAGAAGTAGTTTCATGACTAGATCAGGTCCGTGGACACTTGCTTTGGAGGGGTTTCAAACCTGGCGATAGCTGTTAGACAAACACGGTGAAGATGAGGAGATTGAACATAAAGGGCTTCCCACTATTGAAGAAGACAGAGGCAATGATATGATGGCTAATGAAGACAATGATATGCTGACATTCGAAGATACTTTGGTCCACAAAGATGAAGATGGCATAGATCAGATGTTGCATGATATGGAGGGGACTTCAACAGTGAGAGACAACATCAAAAGTTCTAGTATATGATAGATGACTCTAAAACACCCTTGTTCCTAAACTATAAGGATGAGCACACAAAGCTTTATACGATGCTGACACTGATGTAATTGAAGGCTAGAAATGGTTGGTATGATAAGAGCTTAAGCTGTTACAATTCTTGGGTGACTTGCAACTAGAGAGGAACGTGTTGCTTGAAACTACGCACATGGCATACACACAATACTGTAAGAAGAGTGTTCGATACCGTCCATACGTGATGGAGTTCAATGTCTGAACAAATTTTTGGTACGTCAGAATAATATTATTGTCTCCAATTCTTACTAAATAACTTGTTTCATGCCACTTAGGCCCAGAAAACTGAACACCGGATAATCCAATGAGCATATTTTCCTTTGCACCAGAACATCTATTGCTTGCAGTAGAAACTTGCCATTCGAACCCACTGCCATGTCACAAGATGATTTCTTGATCTTGTCAACTCCAAGCCAAGCAAACCTTCTCGACATAAACCTTCTGTGAATCCTCCAGTGTGCTCATCGGAACATCCCATTAGTGTGTTGTTCATCTTCCGGTGAGAACATAGGATTATCCATTGAGTGTTGGCATGTGGACTCCTTCACTTCTTCCCTCTCTGGAAACTTGTTCCGGTGTATCCTTCTAGTGCACATTTGGAGCTCCCGATGAACTGTTCGATGTTGACATTGGATCATCCAATGAATGTAATGCGATAGGGACTTTCTCCAATGTAACCGAACTTTGTCACAACTTAGATGGATTTTCTTCCGTGATGTATTGGGTCTTTCTCTAGTCCATTAAAACTAGCTATGCCTAGTGTGCATCACTACTAGATGAATAACCTAATGATACTTAGATAAAGCTACTAAACCCAAACCTCTATTTGTAGTACGGTAAAAAAATATATCTACACAAATAATAATCTAAATACCATAATCACTTATGTAAACAATGTCATTACATCTTTTTGTCTCTGTGTCCGTTTTTTGATGATATGGTCCTTCGATGTCTAATAGATCTAGAATTACCTATTTTGAATCACTACTAAGACTCCTAACCTAGAAGAAGTCAAGCTACTACACTCCCTCTTTATACTATGGTCAAACTAAACCGGAACCTATCCGAAATGATTTCCTCAACTTCTTGACCATTTGAGCTAAACAATAAGACAGTATATATTCATGACATCCTTTATTGGCCTTCAATTACTCCACTTAGATGTTGGTTCCTGCCAAGTACATCTTGGTCTATCAACTAGCTTTAACCTTATATATACTAGCACACCATATTTTGCCTATTGTTTATTTGTCATTGATCACCAAAACCTAATTAGGGCCTAGATGCTTATATGCGACGTTCCCAATTGCTAGTTAGTTGGTGTGCAGTGGATGAAGCTGGTCCGTACCGCCAGCCACCGGTGGTGATAGGGGAGGGGATGGTGTGACAGCCAACCTAGGACAAGTGTTGGTATACTGCTTGAATTTTTTTAATTAACAGTTTAGGACATATTTAAATCAGAACAATTTATCATGGAACAATTTAGTTCTTGTATGACACAATCTTCCTTTCACACGAGCTTCTAAGCTTTTAGGTAAAATGGTTAATGCATGAAAATTTATATAGTGTACAAGTTCTCCGAGATCTCTCTGTCATAAAAAAAATTTATACAAAATCTTTGTCAGATACTTGTGGACAAAAATTATTTGGCGATCTCTCTCCCACGCCACTAGATCTACCGAGTGGTCAGTGGTTCCGAGCTGTTTCTCTTCTTGCTCTCCATTATCGAGGACTTCTGGTACAGAGTAGGCCCATCTGCGTATCTCTCTTCAGCACAAAGCAACAAAAGCAGGACAATAATATTGGTACTTATACAGGCAGCAGTCACCATGCACATGAAAGATAGATAGTGACCTAGGTGAAGACAAAGAAAGATACAAATACCGATGAGCTAGTATCTGTCTCAAAAAGAAAAGAAAAAAAATTAGTAAAATGCTCAGTGCTTTTAACATATCCTATGTTTGTGTCCGCTACGTCATACTTCACACGCTCTTACTAACTAGCTTGTTGTCTCTTCTTCCTCTCCTGAGTGTGCTCTAGGTACTTATGGCCACCAGCGACCATGGCGGGACGTCGTCCCACGAGCTGAGCGGCCGGCTGGAGGGCATCCATGCCAACCGTGAGGCGCCATGGGCCCGCCGCGCCTCTAGAGCAGCCATGATAGAGCTCCGGCTGCTCGCGCCGATTGCGGCACCAGCCGTGGTCGCATACGTGCTCAACAACATGCTGTCCATCTCGACGCAGATCTTCTCCGGGCAACTTGGCAACCTCGAGCTCGCCACTTCTTCGCTCGGGAGCAACTGAATCCAGGTCTTCGCGTACGGCGTCATGGTAAGTCGTATATTTGCTCTTCGGCCTCTGCCTTGTTTCTGAAGAAGTGTCTTCTTCCATTTTTTTTCTGTGCGACGAGTGATGAATGGATTCCGTATTAGCGCCTTGTGAAGAAGAGGGATTTGTCTATAGGTCTTCCATAAGCTTTGCAGAGAAAAGAAAAAAAAATCTTGAAATGCTAAGTTTAAATGCTAGTGAGCGTTACACAAATATAGACACTACTGCAGAACAGGTGATCAGTGTCGGTTTCTAAACCACCACTGATTAATCGGCATTGATAGTCAGTGACTATCAATGTTGGGTATGTAACCGGCACTGAAAATCACTATCAGTGCCGATTAGTATTACCAACCGGTTGTTTGTTACCAACCGACATTGATAGGTGTTTCCCGTCTTTTTTTAAAAACGTGGCGATTGCCGTCAGTACCGTGCCATTTTCAAATTTTGGACGTTGTCGGTAATAGACACGCATACATATCAAGTTTCATCACAGCATATATACACAAGCACATATAAATTTTATTTATAAAACATCAAGTCTCGTCACAATATACATATACACCGCATACTTATCAAGTTTCTTTACAATAATATTATGGAGTTTATTTCTTGTGAATCGATGGGTCTGAACTCTGCCCTTTCTTATGGGTTGAAGGTAACGAGAAAGACGATCCAATTTCATAGAACTCACCGGTTGGATTGATAATTTCGTCATTGATGAATCCGACAAGTTGTTCTTGAAGTGCGTTGATTTCATGAGGTATGAGACATTCTTTGGATAGCTCGAGGATCTGCAATTTCAAGAATTGAAGAAATCAACACATATGATTTTGGCGTATCGAACATGAAAATTAGTCATCAATATGTATACCGCCTACCTCAGGATCTTCCGGCAAGATCGAATCCTCTCTGTTGAAGTTGTGCATGAATTTCATTACATAAAAACCACATAAATTATTGTCTGGACCTTGCTTCCTACAAGGAAAACCATGTCGGACTGTCCATTCTTTCGTGTGTGGCCTGTATCTAACTCTCTTCTTCGTGTATCGCGGGTACACTCTGTATGTGTGTGATTATTACCATAAGTAGACTTAGATTCAATCAAATCAAATATTACAAAAGCAGTAACGAATGGTCGGTTTTTACCTTTGTAGCAAGTCAATGACGGGTTGGTAGGTTTCTTTCGGATTATTTTGTGAGTCAAAAATAAAGATCTTTCTAATATATGACTGGATGACAAGGAGTATCCAGTGAAAACTGCACATAGGTCACCATAGGTTAGTTGGTCCTAATTTCTAACGATGTATTGCTCAAAAAGAGTAGAAATATGTACCCCCAGTGGTAGGGTAAAAGTATGTATTTCTTCAATTGTAGCTCCAGAAGACACTTCAATACATAGTCCTCGGTTTTTTTTTAGGTCGGCAAATTTCATCATTGTCGGGTTGACAAGATGTGGGTTGATGAATCCCACATGCATGATGCACTCCTTCCTGCACCTTTGTACCTCCATTCTACACAAGAAATAAGTTAAGAGATTCAATACAATGGTACAGAATTGTATATTGTGAATTATACGTATACGACACTTACAGAGTCCAACAACTCAAGATAGACACGTCGAGGGCATCATGCTGGTACAGTCGATACATTTCCTCAAAGAATATAAAAATACTGTCGTCTCCGAGGAGGAGATCTTGTTCCTTGACTCTAGCCTCGATACTTTCCCTACCCTCCTTCGACTCATTCATGTACCACGCATGAAATTTCCGAAGTAGATATGTCAGTTTGGCCCACTCGTCCAGCGCGACCAACAGTTCGCCCAGCTTAAATTGCCATCTCTTGGCTGCTTTGGGTGCCATGGACTCGTTAAAAAATTGCTCTCTTGTCATATTGGCATCCTTAAGGAATCTTTCTAGTTGTTGTTCTTTCCGTACCTGGTAGATAGAAGCCTACCTCAAGGATTTCTTTCCTTTGATACGCTCGTAGTCTGATTAACGCTTAGCCACAGCAGGTTCGCACACCGTCAAGAGAAACTTTTTTGTTTCTGCAGTGAGTGGTTTTTTCTTCTCAGGCTCTCGCTTTTTAAATAATTTCTTGACTTTGGCGTTCATTATCGCTCTGTTTTCCTCTGCAGTTCTTTCGTAAGGCAACTTCTCAGGTGCTGCCACCTTCTTAGACTGAGAGCGTGTTGCTAACTTCGGAGGAGGAGTTGGCAATTTTGGTGGAACTATTGCTGACTTCGGCGGAGGAGGAGTCAGCTCTCTTGGAGGCACTGGTGCTGACTTCGGAGGGGGAGGTGTTGGCTCCCTTGGTGGTACTGTTGCTGACATTGGAGGGGGAGGAGTTGACTCTCTTATTGGTGACTTGCGTGGGGGAGGAGTCGGCTCTCTTCTCGGTGACGATGGAAGTGGCGGCGACAATGGAGGAGTTGGATCTCTTCCTGGTGATGGTGGCACTGGCGGTGATCGTGGAGGAGTTGGATCTCTTCTGTGTGCTGGGTCTGACTCCGCATCAGATGACTCATCTGTCTCATCTTCAAACAATATGTAGCACTTGTGCCACAGAATGAAGCCACCCACGTTTGATCCGAGCCTCTTGGAACCCGTCTCTCTGGGGTAATCCATGTCAAGCTTACGGTACGGCTTCCGCACGGAGTCCACGTGGACCTTAGCGTATCCCTGTGGTATCGGGAGATCGTTGAAGAGAGCGCCTTCGACGCATTGGTTGACCTCCCCCATAGCCACTGTGATGGTAATGTTCATGGTGGGCATGACAAGCTTGCACACCTTGCTTTCTGTGATGTTGTCCATGGGGAAACGGGCTAATTCTTCTTCTCCAAACCCCGCGGACGCGCAGCTACTCCGACGACCACCAGGGCTCACAACATTTTCTTCGCCTTGCTGCTGCCTGATTCTTTGCTGAAATGATTCTATGATTTCTCTGATTTTGGCGTCTGTCATCTGACGCTCTTGCACAAGTTCTTGTTGCACTAAAGCCAGCAGCTCTTCCAGCTCTTCTCTCCTTCTCTTCCGACTCCTATAACTTTCGGTGGATTCTGGGAATCCCTCTTTCCAGGGCACCACACCCTTGCCTCTGGTGCGACCTGGGTGCTCCTTGGTTCCCAGTGCCAAGGTTAGCTAGTCGTTCTCCCTATCAGGTCTGAAAGAGCCTTGGGAATACTGGGCGTGGGCATCTGCAATTCTCTGCATCACTTCATGTATGTGACTGCGACATGGTCCCTCACCAGACACCCAATTGCTATCTTGTACGGGCCCAGAACAACTTTTGGTCTCGTGGGCTCCCCGACTGCATTGACCTATGCGATGATGAAACGTCCATCGGTTATCCTGCTGGGACCTTGTCCACTCCTCTCTTCTCTTCTCATCTTGTCACCCTCCGGAGCATTAGCATCAGGAGCAATCTGACCCTCTGGTGCATCACCTTCGGCCATGCCCTACGCAGCCTCAGCGGCTGTCTCCAACTCAAACCGTTCCATGTTCAAGTACAACCTCGGGCTACCGCCCCCTGTCTGGTCCGGCTCAAGCGCCGCCTCCTCGTTCGCTATTCACCCTAGCGTCGCCTCCTCGTTCGCTTCAGTCACCCGAGCCCCGACTCGCCACCGCCTCCTCCCAATGCCACCTCGACGTGCCGCCGCCTCCTCCTGACGCCGCCCCGACGCGCCGCCGCCTCCTCCCGACGCCGATTCGTCCCTGGAGTCCTCGCCACCATCACCCACCACGGAGGAGGAGCCGCCGCCACCCCTGACGCCGAGGACCACCTCTCCTGCTCTCCTCCATCCCCTTCAAGCCCAACGGGTAAGCACCATCCCGTCCTCCCCATTGAAACCCTAGTTACCTCCCATCTCGGTGATTGCATGATTTCGGTGATTGCGTGATTTCTTCTTGCACTACCTTCTCCGCCTTTGAATGTGTGCTGATGATGCTTGCTTATGATAAAGTTATGACATGATTTTGTTATGATAAAGTGATTCTTCAATCTAGATCACACAACAAAAAAGTTATGACATGATTTTGTTTTAGAAGAACCCACAAAGTAGAAGTAATAACATTTTACCTGTTCAAGAAGGGGCATCTTCTCCAAAGATGGTTTTCTCCTCAAAAGATATTGAACACGTGCTAGAGCCTCAAAGCCAAGAGATACTTTACTTTTCTCAAAGCTAGCTTTTGCAATAGAGCATTGCAACAGAATGCATGAAACCAATGAAATTGTACCAAACAGGTCCATGAAAATTCCGCCGTGCAGTTTTTTTTAAAAAAAATAAATCTTGTTTTGTTCTCACCTCAGCTAATGCCATTGCAAGAAGCACGTCATGAACATAAGGTTTAGAATCAGGGCGTCATAGAGCTGCCTGACTGATATCCAAAACTAGCTTCTCTTCTCCGACCTGCAACAACACTTCAGCATCTTACATTGACAACAAACAAATAGACCAGCACACAATGGTAAGCCAACAAGGCACATATATCTTTGATAATTGAGGTCCTATGATATCTTTCGTGCTTGGGCTTTCAAAGCTCACGGTGTGTGCTCAATGTTTTGATGAGAAGTGTCTTTGTTACACAGTACCTCCTGCAAAACACACAGAACTGCAATTTAGTACTGCACTAATATATTTGCATTTGTGAATGAATTATTATTTTTTAACTGAAAGCGAGTGGCTATTTAGAAAAACAACCTGCAGTATATAGGGTGGATATTCCAAAATGGCGAGTTCTTGAAGGTTAAATTAGTATGACGTAAATTTTGATTTTGTTGGCACTTGATCAAAACATTTTTCTCCTTGTCCATATTCTAGAATCATGAAACTAGGTTCGTTTTACTGAATATTCATCTCTGTGCTTACACGTCCAAATAGAATTCTGATCTCTGTGCTTTGTATATATAGCTTTGTCATTGATTCTAATATGTGCCTTTCATTTGAATATATAGCTCTGTATATATAGCAAGTCATTGATTCTAATATGTGCATTTCATTTGAATATATAGCTTTGTATATATAGCTTTGTCATTGATTCTAATATGTGCCTTTCATTTGAATATATAGCTTTGTATATATAGCTTTGAATATAGCTTTGTATATATAGCTTTGTCATAATTTGGTATGTCATATGTGTTTTCCTATCCGTTTTGGATGGTTGTAGAACAATGACTAATGGTTGGGCGTGGAAATCGAAAAGATCAATGATATAGTTGTAGACCTAAGGAAGATGGCTAACGAAAGCTTAGATCCCTGTTCGTGCAAGTGCTCCATGGATGCGAACCGGCTTGTACTCCAACTTGAGGAGGTAGTGAGCAGGTTTCAGAAGTTGTCCATTCAATCGGCCGAGGTGCTGGACCGTCAAGATGTTGGCCACCTTGAGGGCGATGATGTGGATTCTAGTGTGGACCCGAATGATGTGGTTACTTATGACTACATTGAGGGGCATGATGTTGGCCACATTGAGGGCGATGAGTACTGGTGGTTGCCGAGTGATGATAGCGACGAGTAGTTTGAATGTATAATACTTGTATGGACCTGATTATTATGTGTTCTGTACTCTGGCCATGAACACTTGCATAACTGAAACTGATGTATGTGTACTTATGGACCTGATCAATATGTTGTACTTTTGCATTTCTGTGTGCCCTTTCATTTTACGTCCCTTTCTCCTCATTTCTTCTATGTTCCAGTATAGCATTCGGTTTTAGATTATCTCTAAATCAAGTGCTTCTTGTGTCTAAAATGTTGATGTAGGAATGACACGTACAAAACCCAACCGTCATGCACGACCCCGTCCCTTCCCCCCTCCAATACAAGGTCCATCAGGTCCGGCTCCAACCTCAATACATGATGAGCCTGCAAACATGGAGCCGGACCAGACAGGGGGCGGTAGCCCGAGGTTGTACTTGAACATGGAACGGTTTGAGTTGGAGAAAGCCACTGAGGCTGCGCAGGGCACGACCGAAGGTGATACACCGGACGGTCAAATCGACCCTGATGCTGATGCTCCGGAGGGTGACGAGATGACAGGAGGAGACGAGGTCCCAGCAGGATGCCCGAGGGATATTTCATCATCACGGAGGTCAATGCAGTCGGGGAGCCCACGAGACCAAAAGTTGTTCTGGACCATACAAGACAGCAATCGGGTGTCTGGTGAGGGACCATGTCGCAGCCACATACAAGAAGTGATGCAAAAAATTGCAGATGCCCATGCTCAGTCTTCCCAAGGCTCTTTTAGGCTGGATAGGGAGAACGACCAGCTAACCTTGGTATTGGGAACCAAGGAGCACCCAGGTCGTACCAGAGGCAAGGGTGTGGCGCCCTGGAAAGAGAGATTCCCAGAATCCGTCGAAAGTTATAGGAGTCGGAAGAGAAGGAGAGAAGAGCTGGAAGAGCTGCTGGCTGTAGTGCGACAAGAACTTGTGCAAGAGCGTCAGATGACAGACGTCAAAATCAGACAAATCAAAGAATCATTTCAGCAAGGAATCAGGCAGCAGCAAGGCAAAGAAAATGTTGTGAGCCCTGACGGTTGTCAGAGCAGCTGCGCATCCGTAGGGTTTGGAGAAGAAGAATTAGCCTGTTTTCCCATGGACGACATCACAGAAAGCAAGGTGTGCAAGCTTGTCGTGCCCACCATGAACATTACCATCACGGTGGCTATGGGGCAGGTCCACCAATGCATCGAAGGGGCTCTCTTCAACGATCTCCCGATACCACGGGGATACGCTAAGGTCCACGTGGACTCCGTGCGAAAGCCGTACCATAAGCTTGAAATGGATTACCCCGGAGAGAGACGGGTTCCAAGAGGCTCGGATCAAATGTGGGTGGCTTCATTCTGTGGCACAAGCACTACATATTATTTGAAGATGAGATAGACGAGTCGTCTGATGCGCAGTCGGACCCAGCACACAGAAGAGATCCAACTCCTCCACGGTCGCCGCCAGTGCCACCGCCACCAGGAAGAGATCCAACTCCTCCACTGTCACCGCCACTGCCACCGTCACTGAGAAGAGAGCCGACTCCTCCCCCACGCAAGTCGCCAACAAGAGAATCAACTCCCCCCCTCCAAAGTCAGCAACAGTGTCACCAAGGGAGCCAACACCTCCCCCTCCGAAGTCAGCACCAGTGCCTCCAAGAGAGCCGACTCCTCCTCCTCCGAAGTCAGCAACAGTGCCACCAAAATTGCCAACTCCTCCTCCGAAGTTGGCAACACGCTCTCAGTCTAAGAAGGTGGCAGCACCTGAGAAGTTGCCTTATGAAAGAACTGCAGAGAAAAACAGAGCGATAGTGAACGCCGAAGTCAAGAAATTATTTAAAAAGCGAGAGCCTAAGAAGAAAAAACCAATCACTGCAGAAACAAAAAGGTTTCTCTTGACGCTGCGCGAACCTGCTGTGGCTAAGCGTCAATCAGACTACAAGCGTATCAAAGGAAAGAAATCCTTGAGGCAGGCTTCTATCGACCAGGTACGGGAAGAACAACAACTAGAAAGATTCCTTAAAAATGCCAATACGACAAGAGAGAAATTTTTTAACGAGTTCGTGGCACCCAAAGCAGCCGAGAGATGGCAATTTAAGCTGGGCGAACTGTTGGTCGTGCCGGACGAGTGGGCCAAACTGACATATCAACTTCGGAAATTTCATGCGTGGTACATGAATGAGTCGAAGGAGGTTAGGGAAAGTTTCGAGGCCAGAGTCAAGGAAAAAGATCTCCTCCATGGGGACGACAGTATTTTTATATTTTTTGAGGAAATGTATTGACTGTACCAGCATGATTCCCTCGACGTGTTTATCTTGAGTTGTTGGACTCTGTAAGTGTCGTATACATATAATTCACAATATATATTTCTGTACCATTGTATTGAATCTCTTAACTTATTCCTTGTGTAGAATGGAGGTACAAAGATGCAGGAAGGAGTGCATCATGCATGTGGGATTCATCGACCCACATCTTGTCAACTCGATAATGATGAAATCTGCCGACCTAAAAAAACCGAGGACTATGTATTGAAGTGTCTTCTGGAGCTATAATTGAAGAAATACATATTTTTACCCTACCGCTGGGGGTACGTGTTTTTACTCTTTTTGAGCAATACATCGTTAGAAATTAGGACCAACTAACCTATGGTGACCTATGTGCAGTTTTCACTGGATCCTCCTTGTCATCCAGTCAGATATTAGCAAGATCTTTATTTTTGACTCACAAAATAATCCGAAAGAAACCTACCAACCCGTCATTGACTTGCTACAAAGGTAAAAACCGACCATTTCGTTACTGCTCTTGTAATATTTGATTTGATTGAATCTAAGTATACTTACGGTAATAATCACACACATACAGAGTGTACCCGCGATACACCAAGAAGAGCATTAGATACAGGCCATACACGAAAGAATGGACAGTCCGACATGGCTTTCCTTGTAGGAAGCAGGGTACGGGCAATAATTTATATGGTTTTTATGTAATGAAATTCATGCACAGCTTCAACAGAGAGGATTCGATCCTGCCGAAAGATCCTGAGATAGGCGGTATACATATTGATGACTAATTTTCAGGTTCGATACGCCAAAATCATATGTACTGATTTCTTCAATTCTTGAAATTATAGATCCTCGAGCTGTCCAAAGAATGTCTCATGCCTCATGAAATCAACGCACTTTAAGAACAACTTGTCGGATTCATCAATGACAAAATCATCAATCCAACCGGCGAGTTCCATAAAATTGGATCATCTTTCTTGTTACCTTCAACCCATAAGAAAGGGCAGAGTTCAGACCCATCGGTTCACAAGAAATCTTAAACTCCATAAGATTATTGTAATGAAACTTGATAAGTATGCGGTGTATATATATATTGTGACGAGACTTTATGTTTTATAAATAAAATTTATATATGCTTGTGTATATATGTTGTGATGAAACTTGATATGTATGCGTGTCTATTGCCGGCAACGTCCAAAATTTGAAAATGGCACGGTACTGGCGGCAACCGCCATGTTTTAAAAAAAGGCGAGAAACACCTATCAGTGCCGATTCTCACCTCGAACTGGCACTGATAGTGATTTTCAGTGCCGGTTCCATACTCGGCACTGATAGTCACTGACTATCAGTGCTGATTAATCAGTGCCGGTTCAGAAACCGACATTGATCACCTGTACTGCAGTAGTGTCCATCGCTGCCTTACGCTATCTCGTCTAGCTCGTTAGATACTAGAACCTCCAGTCGATCAAGCTTTGCAGCAACACCTCTACGTTGATTATTCTGTCTTGCCGCTCACACGTGCATGGCCCATGCATACATACATCTCTATGGGTAAAACACGTGTATCCTATAGTTGTTGACGGAACAAACCGGTGGTCGAGCTCCTCCCTGGAGGTGGTGCTACAGCCATCTACCATACCGGGGGCTGAGCTTGTCGCTGAAGGACGAGCTCCTCGTTGAAGGTGATGCTTCGGCCATATTCTATGCCGGAGGTAGGTCGAGCTCCTTGCCGGGGGCGATGCTCCGACTATCTACCTCGCCAGAGGCCGAGCTCCTCACCGGGGGTGGAGCTCTGGCCGTCTACCATGCCGAGGGCCTAGTTCCTCGCTAGAGACCTCGCTCCAACCGCCCACCTTGACAGAGGCCGTGCTCCGGCTGTTACCCTCCGCGCTCGTCGGTCGAGGAACCCTGCCTTCTCACGGAGGAGCTTGACCGAACTAGCCTGCCCCTACACACCGTGAGGTACGCTAGTTCTTGCTAGTCGCTCAAGAATGATAGCTTGTGCCCGTATACGTCTGGTAGTTCAGTCCATACCGTCTCTGATCTCCCGCGTACTCGCCGGCCCCAGGGCAGTGCTCCCACGTGTGAACACGCAAGGGCCGCAGTGCCTGCGGTTTGGGCTGGCTAGCTGTACGCACACGGACCAATATGCAGTAGCTGCACAGTTCACCTTTTTAGCATACAGCTCCATCACCTTTCATAGTAGCAATACGAGTTAGCATCTCGAGTTGCCTAAGGCATGAGAAAAGAAAGGTAATGAACAGATCAAAAGCAAAATCCAGTAGCTAGATACAAATAAGTTATTATCTAGATTTCCAACGGCTTTAAACTACCGCCTAGTATATCACAGCATACTAACACATACAGAAGCAGGAGCTGCTTTGGCTGGCAAGTCGCTTCGATGGTATTTTTTACACACAACAGGTTGCGGCTGGAACATGCCACTCCTGGTTTTGGAAATATGCATGTGGCTCTTGCTTTCTGTGATACGTATGCATGCAAGCACAGCCTTCCCTATTTTCTATGTGCAGGAAGCAGGACATTGAGTGGGCTTTAAAATCAGGAGTGGCTGAGACCCGGCTTCACATCCGGGCACGTGCGGGTCCCTCTGGCCTCGCCGGCCCCATCTCTGGCCTAGTAGGCCTCCGGTTGTACATGCCTGAGTAAGCGCACCTGAGCTCCCACGAACCACCAGGTACGTCCCACTGCTGTCATCTTAAGATCAGCATAGTTGGTTACATTCGACCCTTATATGGCGTTTTACTGCAAATTAGCTATTCGTTGATAACAGTACATACAAGATTTAAGTTATGTCTTAGTTTGGCATATGCTAAGAATAGCCATCCAACCTACTTATAACTCATGCTGCAATTAGCTAGTCGTAGACAAAAGTAAACATCAAAACTCAAGTTATACCTTAGTTTAGGATGTGCTAAGAATAGCTGTCTGATCTAGTCATAACTTATGCTACAACTAGCTATTCGTTGACAAAAGTAGACTGTTAAACATATGGTATATTTCTGTTCGACAGTAAACAACAAAACTTAGGTTATATCTCTATTCAAACAGTAGACAATAAACCTAAGTTATACCTTTGCTCAAATAGTGCATAGACATCAAAAACCTAAGCACACGGAGATGTCTTAAGAAAACCCTCCAGCATCTTGAACACGATAGCCTCCGAACCGGAGAGGTATGGACCTGCTGGTATCTTTAATGCATAGCCTCCATGCCGGCGAGGTGTGAACCCTCCCCATGTGGGAGAGGTGTAGACCCTCTAGCATCTTGAAGGCATAGCCTCCATGCCAAAGATGCATGGACCCTCTGACATCTTTAAGGCACAGCCTCCGTGCCACTGAGCCATGAACCCTCCGTCATCTTGAAGGTATAGCCTCGGTGCCGAAGATGTATGGACCCATCGGTATCTTGAAGGCATATCATTCGTGCCGCTGAGCCATGAACCCTCCAGCATCTTGAAGGTATAGCCTCCGTGCTGGAGATGTATGGACCCACCAACAACTTGAAGGCATAGCCTTTGTGCCGCTGAGCCATGAACCCTCCGACGTCTTTAAGACCTAACCTACGTGTCGGAGATGTATGAACCCACCGGCATCTTGAAGGCATAGCCTCTGTGGCGGCGATGTGTGAACCCTCCCATGTGGGAGAGGTATGGACCCCCTGGTAACTCGAAGGCACATGTCGAATACCATTGAGGTCGCATCAAACTAAAAGGCAACAAAGAATTCAGCTTTGCTCACACCCAACTCGACCAAGCACCCCTAAAAAATTGCTCCCTCCAGCCGCTAGTGGCCGCATGATGCGAAGGCGTCGGCAAAAGGGAGACAGCCAAAGCGTTGGTATGACCAATATTGTAAGGCAAAATGTGAAGTCAGTATATATCATACATACATGCATACATACATACCTATGTATATATACATATACTTACATGTGGTATAACCGCCTTAGAAGCTTCCCTGCCTTAGCTAAAGCCATGACGATAGAGCTAATAGAACACACCCTCCGCCAGCTCATGGTTGAAAAGCGCGAGGGGGGCCAGGGGTCAGCAAGCCAAAAGGCCCAATCGATCCTGCACATGTTGCAAAAATTCACTAGCTCCAAAAGACTAGATGGATCCTGCACAGGTTGTCTTGCACAAGTTGCAGAATTTCACTAACTCTATGAAAACACATTATTGTCAAAGAATTGAAGGACTGGTGCGAGAATCAAGATCGACCCGGTCTTCGGCTACCACCGCGGTGAGCTCTAGATGGCCTGACTTCTGATGAGCCCGCTGTGCTCACTGTTGAAGGGGTGGCAGACTGCCTCCCTCAGTCTCGCCATTGACTCCACCTCCGGCTCCACCGCTGAGGAGGTGGTGGACTGCCCCCTTAGCCTCGTTGTCAGCTCCATGTTCAGCTATCGCTAGGGGGCTTGCGGACCACCTCCCTCGACACTACCTTCCTCAGCCTCACCGTTGACTCCACCTCCAGCATCCGGTACTGAGAAGGTAGCGGACTGCCCCCCTCTACTACATCATCGACTCCGTCTCCAGCTCGCACCGCTATACTTCGTACGGCCCTGCCTCTATCTAGCCTCGCTACGTCCATCGTAGAGGGGGTAGCAGACTGCCCCCTCGGCCCCATCGTCGACTCCATCTCCGGCTCACGCCGCTAGGCTCTGGACAGTCCTGCCTCTGTCAAGGCTCGTCGCGTCCACCACTGAAGGGGTAGCAAACTGCCCCCCTTTACCGTGTCGTTGACTTCATCTCCAGCTCATGCTGCTAGGCCCCGGACGGCCTTGCCTCTGTCAAGCCTCGCCGCATCCACCACTGAGGAGGTAGCAGACTGCCCCCCTCAGCCATGTCGTCAACTCTGTTTCTGGTTCACACCATCAGGCTCTGGATTGCCCTACCTTTGTCAAGCCTCGTCGTGGTTCACCATCGAAGGGGTAGCAGACTGCCCCTTTTGGCCACGTCATCAACTCCATCTCCGGCTCACACTGCTAGGCTCGGAATGGCCCTACCTCTATCAAGCCTTGCCGCATCCGCCGCTGAGGGGGTAGCAGACTCCCCCTGGCCGCGTCATCGACTCTGTCTCCGCCTCACACCGCAATGCTCCAAACGGCCTTGCCTCTGTCGATCCTTGCTGTGTCCGCCGCTGAAGGGGTAGCAGATTGCCCCCTCAGCTGTGTCATCAAATCCATCCATGGCTCATGCTGTCAGGCTTTGGACGGCCCTACCTCCATCAAGTCTCGCCTCTTCCACAACTAAGGGGGCAATGGACTGCCCCATCGGCCGCGTTGTTGACTCCGTCTCCAGCTCACGTTGCGAGGCTTCAGACAACCTTTCCTCTATCAAGCCTTGCCACATCCACCACTAAGGGGGAAGGAGACTGCCCTCCTCGGCCTCGTTATCGACTCCGCCTCCAGCTTCCACTGTTGAGGGCTCCGAACGGCTCTACCTTCGTCACGCCCCTCAGCCTCACCTTCGACTTCGTCTCTGGCTCCACCACGATGCTCCGGCTAGCCTCGCCTCCATCGAGCATCGTCACGGGGCTCCATACCAGCTTACCTCCATCGAACCTTGCCACCGCCACTTGCAGCCATCGCTAAGCAGTTCCACAAGGACGAAAAGTTGTTCAGGATATGCTGAATCTAAGGTAGGGGCTCTTCCTGCTCTTGCCTCTCTGGCTGCCCTAACCACCTACGCTCCACCATCCATTCTAAGTTTAGGGACCTAGGCAACTTTGGACCTAAGGGCCGGCACCGTTACCTTTCGGAATGGGGGATCCCCATTAGTAGGCCGCATATGTTTCTACCTTCAAAGCAAAAACCGGAGCTAGTTCTCTATTCATTTGCTCACACCTCGGAACCTCAGAGCCAGCGGATGAGGGGTACTAGGGGGAACGCCTCAGCCTAGAGATATTTAAATAACGCACTATGGTATTACTATAGTGGTCATAGTGTCTTAGCCATCATACGGTATGTAAAAAGGTAAAATACCTAAAATACCCCTCCATGCACGTGATTGTAACATAGTTTCTTTAAAGCAAGCTGATAATTTTCTCTTTTTCTTCTCTCTATAAATAAGTCCTTAAAAAATAGAAAAAGACCCCACAGGTTTTTCCATGACACAGATCACGTTTATCTATGCTCTCTTCTTCGAGCTTACAGATTCTTCTCTAAGCTTACAGATCACGTTCTTCTCTAAAAAAAGGTTCTCAACGTATTTATTCAGAAAAGACATTTTTCTTGTAGAACAGTTAGTGATCCAGACGTAAAAAAACGGCTGCAGGGAGTCGAATACAGCCCCATCCTTCTAAGGCTTCTGCAGGAACCGGGCCGGGGTTCGGGCCCCGGTCGGTCAGCTCCTTAACTCAACTTGACCTTGACCCCCCACACACAAACTGAATAGCTGTCCACTGCAGACATGTACGTACTAGTTGGCCCACATCGATAAGTGTATGAGGCCACAAAGGCATCAATTCGTACACACCAGTCTGCCACGTCTATCATCGTTTGCTTCATCCCACGTTGAGTCATGCTTGCATCCCTGATGAAAAACAAGCATGACACAAGAATCTTATGAACCCAGATTTGTATTATTGTGTACCTATACCTAGTACTACTGCTACATGTCTACTTTCAATTATTATAACCAGGATTACATTACAACCCGGATTTGATTCCTCATCTGAAAGTAGCTATATGGGCAAGACACTACTACAGAAATAATCATCTGCGCCCTCTCTTCACAGTCAATTATAAAATAACCGACAGTGGTAACATATTACTGCCGGTTCCAAAGCTCTATGCGCATATAAAAAATCGAGATAGTAAGAACCGATAGTGATAGTGATTAATATTCATAGTTAGAAATACGAACTAACAATGATATTTAAATTATCACTATCAGTTCGTAGCTAGACTGATAATAATGTTAGTTCATCAAAAGATGTGACTTTAATAATCATTAATAATAACTATTACCGCTGGTTATATTTAAGAACCAATAGTGATATACAAGAATCCGTACATCTTCATACGCGCTACTTCTCGACTTCACGCGCCCACCTGCTCAGCTTCTCCCAGCGCCTTTAAATGTTGCTCTCACACTTGATCGCAACTCTCATACTTGATCATCTCGCTCTCATCCTCTCCCCTTCCACAGCCACCGCCACCGCGTGATGGATCTGCTGCCGCTGAATCCACTACCACCATCTCGACCACTCCTTCCACACCTGCACCATTGTCCAAGGAGGAGGAGGAGGAGGAGGCTCCACTAGCACGATCATCGGATGAGGTGTCGATGACCTCGGACTCAGGTGACTCAGCAGGATTCCCCTTCAAGGATGAGGTGTGGGACTTCTTTGTCAAAGAGGCGAAGGTGAAGAAGCCTCGGTTGAGCTCGAAGGAGGAACAAGAGGAGGAGGAAGCTGACGACGACTTCGGCGATGGCGACGATGCCATGAACGACGATAGCGACAGAGACGATGCCGTGAACGACGATGGCGATAATGAGGACAAGGACAAGGACAGCAATGACTTCTTCTTTGTCGTCGTGGCTGACAGCTGGTAGTCACATTAAGGTTTTTACGCGCATGGGTTTAGGGTTTTCTGCGTGTCGCTGTGCTTGATGTTAGCTTTTTGTGTATAGTAATTGAGTTAGTAAGTTAATTATAGATTAGTGTGATATAAATTCTAATATTATGGAGATTAGTAATATAAAGTTTGGTTAAATTATTGTTTAAATTTTTATTTTTTAGATTGAGTATCACTGTTAGTTCATAACCAGAATCAGTAGTGATAAGTATACATATCGGCAGAATAAGCTCAGTAACTGAGAACGATTTTACATATCGTTGCCGCTTATTTACTGCAAAAACTAGCAGTAATATAGTTTTTGAACCGGTAGTAACAACTTTTTTATTGCATGTGTTAGGATCAATAAATTATTACGGCCTGTATATCGGAAGATGCACGCAGCCGTGCTTTAGTTTTTCAACTAATGTGCCCTATATTTTGTATGTATTAGTTCAACCTAAGTTTATAAAACACCAATTGTTATTTTCAGACATGTCCCATGCATGTGGCCTTGGGGGCTCCATTAAAAAAAAGCATATTATAAGAAGAAAAAACAAAGCGTTTGGTGACTAAAATTTTTGGATCGATGTGATCGTTATATATGCTCCAATGCACATTGCTTTTGACTGGGTCCCCTAGATATATATAGGTTACTTATACCATGACCAAAGCTTGCAGAGAAGAAGAAAATGACAAGATGTGACAGCCTCCAAGTATCACAAGTTGGGAAAATAGAAAGAAATTACTTTTTTATTGTGGTATTAAGGTCCTATCCTAAACATTGCCACTGACTTTTGCAGCCCTCTCGTCCCGTGCCATCGTTCCGTCAGAGACATTTTTGTTTTTGCATTTTGACCATCTTCCGTCATGTCACATGTTCCGACTAGTTGACAATTCTATCTATATAGGACATGGGATCATCCAATAGAGTACAATGTATTCGTATGAACTCAGCAATTAATGCTTTCAGGCAAGTTAGATTATAGTTTCATGTCAGCAATATATATTTACATGTTGCACCACTTATATACTATTCATATATATACTTACAAGATTATTGACACCAGTTACAAGTCACGATCATGCACTTACAAGTCCATTTATATGCTATTTACAAAAGAGTCAACTATACTTACAATAGGAAGTCATTTTGGAATGTACCATAGATGACCTCCCGAAGGAAGAATCAAGTAGAAGAAAAGTCATTTTGGAACTTCTGGTGCACAAATGTGAAGGGCCTAGTACAATACACGTGGACCAATGAAGCTCAGCTGCATTGGCCGCTCAGTCGACTTTGTCCATCCTACAATTTGGCGGGAAGAAGATCAGAAGGAATTAGTTAGGTTAGAACTTATAAATGTACATTGACTGTCATATCTAAGAATATTTCAGAATTAGTTCTAGGGTAAGTAAAATATTCCTACAGATAATGAACACAATGTATTGATGATTGGGATGGTTGAGGTATGACTATAAATATCTTTAGTTAACTGATGTAATATTAAGAAACAAATATTAAACTCACTATTATTAGTCCGCCGTTTACTGTGTTACGATCGAAATCCAACAGTTATCTTATACATACATGTGACAACCCCCAACATGTCACATTTGAACGAATTGTTAATGGTCCTCTTTGTTAACGTGTTTCAATTTTGTCCTAGTGGGCCTTTCTATTGGCTTGCTTTTGTCCATGATGTGGATATTTTACATCTAGGGCTTCAATTTCTTTCGGGCTGTAAGATGACTGATTTGATGGCCCGTTTCTGTATATTTAAGTGATTTTGCGATTTCATTCAATATTAATATACACACTGGCTCAAGCATAACAACTTGAACATCAAGAGAAGAAATGAAGACAGAGGAGAAAGAAACTAAAGAAAATATATACAAGGATAGGAATAGGCGAATTTAAAAATTGAAGAGAGAGAGATAGAGAGAGGAGGATGAGGAGGAAAGAAAAAGAAAAGAAAAGAAAAGAGCATCGGGTGGGAGATCATGAAGCATAAGGTTTTCAGGGCGACTTACCACCGTCGATAACCAGCAGTCTCATTTCATTGAGATTCCAAAAATAAGTACAAGCTAGGTTTTAAGGCCTGGACCTTTATTAAAATTTGTTTTTGCAAAAAGAGTATCTTTTCTGGTCTATATTTTTGTATCCGGGTCTTCACTGTTTTGCACGAAAAAGTGATTTTTAAAAGAATTGCATTAAAAAGTACCATGCAATGTACGAGAACGATTTCTTCTCGATTAGAAGACGCACTTGCCTAAGACACACAAACCATCATAGGCATGCGCTTAAAACACTCAATACTCCACCACCCCATGAAAAAGCAGATTCCTATATTCGAGAACAAATTTAATTCCCTAGTTTAGGTACACAAAATGCATAAGATACACTCGTTTGTACAACTTCGTTACAACCATATGTTTTGAAGTCAGGAACCGCCCTTTGGGACCTCTACTGTATATTGAATGAAAAAGGTCTAGTAAATTGCCCGGATTTGGGATGCAGGGGAAGTTAAGTGCCCTTTTAGCAGAACTTTCAATGAGCATATGATGGATAGGTATGAACTAGTTTCTATTATTTCAAGTATTCAGTTATCAGAGGAAGATGATGCTTTGATTTGGCAGTATGAATCTAAGGGTCTTTATTCCACTTAGTCTTTGTATGCAGTTACAAACTTTAGAGGAGTGCTACCTGTTTACATCCCTTCCATTTGGAAAATTTGTGATCCACCTAGAGTACAATTGTTCTTATGGTTGCTTTCTCACAATAAGTTGATGACTAGCGATAACATGGAAAAAAAGAAATATGAATAAGCCAATTGACTGTATTTTCTGTTCTGAAATTGAAAGCATATCCACTTTTTTTTAAATGTTGTGTGGATAAATACATTTGGAAAGAGATGTTTCAATACTTTCGGTTAGATATGGGTAGAGATTATGAATCAATAGCTCGTTTTTGGATTGCAGACAAAAAAAAATTCTAGTGATAAATGCAGTAAATGCTGCAGTGTTGGCTGCATAACGTCTTTGTTTTTTAGAGATTGGATTGGACGAGTATCAAGGAAAGGGTTGCGACGTTTCCTGCAGAACATAACGAGTTGGCTGCCAATGTTGAAGGATACAAAGTCAGCAGAAATGGAGCGCTGTATCAAGTTCCTGGAGCATTCCATCAAGCAACCGCTAATGATTCAAAGCTGAGCAAGATTGTTGACGTGAAGACGAGTCTGAAGTGGTGTGCAAGTGAAGCCGAGCTGTAGTCTGATGAATTTCAAGCCAATTCTGTAATATGAAAAGTTGCAAGTACTTTGGTCTTATCTCTGTAGGAGTCGTATGAGATTATTGGTAGCTCTGAAGGGGCACGTTTAGTTCTGAACCTAATGTAACTGAGCTGAAATGACTGAAAAAACAGTCTCATTTTGAATAAAATGGGACAGGGGAGAACCCTGTTGATCTAAAAAAATGAACCGCCCAAATGATTTAAACATTTTAATCTCTTGTTTATAAAGTAGTCGTACAAATGGTATGCACTCGTTTAGATACCTAAACATATAAACAGTTTCTACGCGGGGGAGGTTGGATGTTCCATTCGTCGAGTACAAACACCACGAACGAACCTTCAGTTTGTAACATGGACATCTTCATTGTTGCTATAGTTGTACAGGACGGGCACAACACAGTAACCACGGGATGTACATGCACGACAA
This sequence comes from Phragmites australis, assembly GCF_958298935.1. Classification (NCBI taxonomy): domain Eukaryota; kingdom Viridiplantae; phylum Streptophyta; class Magnoliopsida; order Poales; family Poaceae; genus Phragmites; species Phragmites australis. The sequence goes on along the minus strand of NC_084923.1, from coordinate 31,058,972 downwards.
CTAATTATTATTCAGTACACAACACGCGTATCACTGATATCGTGTGGTTCAGACAAGTCTTCCAGTTCGAGCTTTATTCATCCATGTACTCCTCTCATAAAGTAGCAAAACGAGCTGCTGTCCTCGTCGATGCAACTACATATGTGCTTATCGATACAACTGTCACATGGCCTCATAGAGGTGTGCAGGCAGCCGCGGCGTCGCCTGCAAGACCAGCGGCTCGGCCAGCACGAGGCTCGTCGCCGCCTCCCGGAGCTCGATCCTGTCGACGCCGGGCGGCTTGCTCCAGACGAACCCCTGGAGGAGCCTCGCGAGCAGCATCACGGTGATGAGCGTGCCGAGCGACAGTCCCGGGCAGCCCCGCCTCCCGGTGCTGAACGAGATAAACCGCAGCTCCGACTCCGACAGCGACACGGTCGCCCCCAGGTGCCGCTCAGGGCGGAACTCGAGCGGGTCCTCCCACGCTCTGGGGTTCCGGCCGAGACCGACCCGGCTCAGGATGACCTGGCTGCCCCTCGGGACCGCGTACCCCGCGATGGTCGTGTCGGCCATGGCCACGCGCGGCGGGTTGAAGGGGTGGTACGGGTGGAGCCGGAACGCCTCCCGGATGCACGCCTTGAGGTAGTTGAGGTCGCGGACGTCGGACTCTTGCACCAGGCGGTCCCTGCCGACAACGGCGTCGAGCTCGGCCATCGCCTTCCGCGTGACGTCCGGCCGGTTCATCATCTCCGCGAGCGCCCACTCGGCCGCGTTGGACGGGTTGTCCACCGTCGCTATCATTATGTCCTGTGCGCATGCAAAGAGAAATTCTTAAAAAAAATTGAGTTTGCATACTTGTGACCTGTGAGTTCTAAAAAATTCTTTAAAAATTTATGGATGTAGAATATTATGGAACATAATCACCTGCAAAAATTTGGAAAAAGAATACGATCATTTGAGCTTTAAAAAAGAGAAATTTATGTAGCTTTTTGGATCTCTTTTTTCTACAGCTCACAGATGATCGTATATCATTGCAGGTGAACCTTTCCTTTTTTTGTAGCTTTTTGCAGGCGAACTTTTCTCTTTTTGTACAGCTCACAAATGATCGTATATTTTCCCAAAGTTATGGACAGTTCTGCGGTTGGTCACTACTGGAACTACCGAGAAAAAAGAAGTTAAAGCCATCCTAAACAAAGATTTACCTATAATGTGTAAAAAAATATTTTTTCTGAGAAGTATTGTGAAAAGCTTAGAATAACATGTGGGGCTACGTATCTATTCATTAAAATGGCGAAAGGAACCCAAATTTGAGCTAAAGTGACATGAAACTTACATGAATAAATTTGTCATAAAAATATAATATTACACTTTGATATCCTTTATTTCTTGAAAGTATCTGAATAAATTTGACTTTAATGCTCGAAGTCACTGTTTATTTTTTTAAAGGAGTACATACTTACGCGCATGTCCACTTATACTGTTTTGGGCAGACATTATAAGTAGAATATATGAATGCACGTACATGTGCCACAATAAACACGTGGAAGTTTCAGAAAAATGGTATCCATATGACGACACATGCTCATAATAGTGTCAGGAAGTATGTCTGCACGTGATCAGTTCTGAAGAGTACCTCGTGGCCAGCGCAGCATGCTTCTGTAGCAGTGATGCATTCCGGCAACCAATAACAATAAGATCGCTATTACCCCAGTTAACCGTGCCAATAGTCAATGATGACTTTGTTTCTTTGGCTGTGTTCGTCGATGTAGCAATAAGAAACTTTGTGAGCCTTAAAAGGGTATTTTAAGCGGCTATAGTCAACGACCCCTTTTTGTTTTTAGATACTATATATAGAGATAGAGATAGGGATAGAGATAGATTGATTAGCTTACGATGGTTTGAGCTTTGATCTCTTCCACGGTGAGCAGCGGCCGCCCCGCGGTGTCGTCGAGGGAGGCCAAGACGTCGAGGAAGTCCGCGACATTGCGCGGCTCGCCGGCCTCCCGCAGCAGCCGCCACTCCTCGACCCTCTCCTCGACGATGGGGTCGTGCAGCCGGTTCAGCGTCCTCATCACGCCCCTGATGACCTTCTCGTGGCCGTCCAGGTCGAGGCCGACCAGCGCCGGGAAGTAGTCGGAGACGCAGAACGCGTCGAGGTAGTTGAGAACCGCGAAGAGCGCGTCCACGTGCTCCGCCTCGTCTCGCCCCGGCCCGCCGTCGGAAATGGCCGGCGGCTGACGGAAATGGCGCCGCCCAAAGGTGAGCCTCCGGATGACGTTGCCGCAGAAGTGCCTGGCGACGAAGCGCACGTCGACCACGCCAGGGCCGCGGCCGCAAAGAGCATGGACGTACCGAACGAGGTGGTCGGCCTCCCCCTCCCGTACGGCGCGGAGGCGGTGCTCGGTGGCCGGGGAGAGGATCTCGGAGGTGAGCACGCGCCTCATCCTCCTCCACTGGTCCCCGAACGGGGAGATGCTCACGCTGCGGTACCCCACGCTGAAAGACTCGGCGGCGAACGTGGTCGGGCGGTCGGCGAAGACGGCGTCGTTCTTGCGCAGTACCTCCCGCGCCATCTCCGGGCACGACACGGCGACCACGTGGACGGAACCGAGGCGCAAGCACACGATGTCCCCACCGGCCTCCGCGAGCAAGCGGTGCACCCACTGGAACACCGGCTTGTTCGCCAGCATCTGGTGGATGTTGCCGACCACCGGCAGCCCCTGCGGCCCCGGTGGCAGGCTGCCCTTGGAGACGACTTTGTTTCTCCGGTAGAAGACCACCACGAGAACCAACAACGCAATCGCGGTTGCAGCAAGCATTGCCAGAGCCGGCGAGCTTGGTGGTAGTGCCATGGTGACCACTCCGGGTGATGAGCTCATCTCTTGCATTGATTGTAAGACGTTGTGATATAAATGTAGGTGAAGCTGCTTGCTGTGGAGAGGATATAGGTGTGAGTAATTAGCCGAATCCTGGGGTATATTTATAGCAGAGGGAGCAATTGAAGGAGGGACTGGTATCAATTCGACAGATCATCAGAGCAAAGAAGCGCCTACGTACGTCGATGGACACTTGGTGATCCATTCACTAGAGAGCAGTAATTGATCACCCGTGCAATTCAACTCTGTGTGAGCACAGATGTATCGCATGGCGACGAAATTTCTCTACTGCGGGCAAGAAAAGTCTCGCGTCAACACAAGACTTGACCGATGAATGCAAACTTCAAGATTTGATCTGCCATTAAATTTAAGCTAAAGCTAATGGAAGAAACAATGGCGCAAAGAGAAGTTAATGGGGGGGGGGGGGGGACATGGGCGTGCAGTGTGGTTGTGAAGCACGTGGAAATTAAGAATCAAATCTGGTCGGGGGAGATCAGAGCGTCGGAGATCGCGGGGAGACATAAAATCTGGCCGTGACGCGGAGGATGGAGAATGGCGCGAACGCTGCTGCGGTTTTCAAAAGTACGTGCCGCGTACGGCCTCCTGCTGTTGGTTGAAGAATGGGAACAAGCTGAGATTCGAGTACGTGGACCGATCAATTGAGACGACAAGTCTCCGTCGCCGAGCAAAACCGCATGCTTACTCAGATTAAAAAAAAAGTTATCACTACACCAGCACAGTATATTAATGACGGTGATAATTATTATTAGTGATGATTACCGTACCCGTTATTTTTATTATGTCACTAATAATAAATCACCAATGACGGGTCATAATTAAGACTCGTCACTAAAATATGTCTCCTATGATCTAAGCAGGTCTGTTGCTTATCATTGTGACCGTCATTAGTAACAGGTGTATGTACTGTCTGTCACTAATTATCGATCCCCAGTGATATGTAGCTTTTCAACTCGTCTCTAGGACTTGGTCATTAGTGACGAGTGTTAACTACAAACCTTTACTACTGATCGAGTCATCAGTGACGAGTTGTTACCACCCGTCATTGATTACTGAGTCATTGGTGATGGGTGCTAACAACAACCCGTTACTAGTGATCGAGTCATTAGTGACGGGTGTATATTATCTAGAACTAGCGACGGGCAGCTACAACCCGTCACTGGTGACCGAGTCATCAGCGACAGGGTGTTATGAGTCATTAATGACAGGTATTTTTTTTCAACCCGTCTCTAATGAATGAGTTCCAGAAATGGGTTGGAAAGTTATCCATCACTAGAACTCGGTCATCAGTGACGGGTGAATTTACCACCCGTCACTAATATTCTCATCCCCCGAAGGGATTTACCTTTTTCCTGGTTGTATCCTGAAGCAATGTCAGGATTTGACAACTGTCTTCTCCTGCAAATAAGACACATCTAGATACATTCATATCATAATCACCATTCATTTCAAGATATATATACCCATATTGTAGGGATCAAGTCACGAGATATACAACTGTAAATTACATAATCAAAAGTCCTCGAAACGTACAACGACACAGGTCCATATCAAGAGCTCGAATTACATAAGTCGAAAGTGCAACCTCAAATTACATAAGTTGAAAGTGCAACCACAAATTACATCAAGATAGTTACAAATTACATAAGTCGAAAGTGCAACCACATATTACATAAGTCAGAGCCCTGCCTCCCTACAATAAAACTCACATTTCAAAGAGATGACTTTAGTCATTAAGAACGAGACGATTTGTGCTCGAATGTTGGAGAGTGCAGACTCCTCGATGTTGCCGTCCGGTAAGCTGAATTCCTGCTAAATGAAAGTAGTTATGGAAAAAAGTATGCAATTAGCGTGAGCAAAATCATTTTATGATCAGATATTTGTGATGAATAAAAGCAGTTATGAAAAGATTATGCAATTGTCTTACATCTGGGATTTCATATTCTTTGTTGCCATGAATAGTAGTATGTGACACGCAATGTAGAATCCGCAGTAGTTGCCTAGTGGTTGTCGGTGACACTGGAGAGGGAAAAACCGTCGATTCGAAAGAAAAAATGTAGTAGTAGAGTATTTGCAAATATGTCTGCTGGCACTTATCGTGAAGATGGTCTTATGTGTCAGTGTGCGGGGCTCCTTCGGATTGTACTTTGGATCATAGAGCATATACATGTCAAAAGCCGTACATGTGAAGAGGGATCCAATAGTCAACATTTGATGTAAGTTTGAAAAGTTCAATATGTAACCTAAGTAATGAAGAGCTTACTCGTCGAGGATTTGTTTGACAAAAGTATAGTCACGTTGTTCCCATTCGTCATTAGGTCCCACCATTGGATCTTGATGAAATTGAGGTACCAGACAAAGTTCCACTTTGGGGTAATGACCAGTAAGATTCAATGACCACCCGTGTTATGGGATGCCATCAGGTAGTCCCTCTTCGAAAAGTGGCTCATTACGCTAGCCACATATTCCACAGTGAATTCCCTTTGTTGTTCCATCAAAGAAATCGTCAAATTTTGGGGTCAAGGAATCCGAAGGGCTCCTTCTTCCTCGTTTCTTGTATCAAGTGTCTATAGATAAGAAATTAGCTAGATTGGAGAATTTAGTAGCAATAATTAATGAATGTATAGTTTGAAAAGGCTTATAACGTAAAGCATCGCAATAACCCCACGTCCAGGCCATCGAGATTGAAGAGGTCATATAAGTCGTTGAAACCCATGAGAAAGTAGTCGTCCCTAGTCAAGAAGTGACGATTTTAGTAATATAAGACAATAGAAACCTTCTTCTCTCTACAACCTTGCAGGTAGTAATTATGCAACTCAACACAAGGTTGTACCGCCCGTCGAAGTGGATCTATCGACAACAAGGGCTTCCCAATCTTGAATTTTGGGTTTTCCTTAGTCCAAGCTTCCCTTATCCAACGCTTCTCAACAATTGAGTCCTTACTAGAGGACTTGGATTTCTTTGGTGGCTGCTTCTTAGACCTTAGTCTGGACTTCTTCTTCTTCTCTGGGCTGCCCTCAGGTTGCTTACTTGTACATGGCGGAGTGGGCAAAGGCTTCTTCTTCTTCTCTGGGTTGCCCTCAGGTTGCTTAACTGTAGATGGCGGAGTGGGCAAAGGCGACACAACTAGCGCATCTCGAGGCTGAGGTTGGGGTAGGGAACTTAAGCGTCCAGGCGGATCGCTCCTAGATACTGTGTGCACCACGATGTCCCTCATCTTCCATTGGATCCTTTGAAGATGAGCTTGACTCATTTTTTTATCTCATCATTAGGGGACCGGCAAATCTGTGTCCATGGTATTGGCATATACAAAATCCACGAAGAACACGGGATAGCCAGGACGTATTGGGACTGTATGTAACACCTGGACATTTGGATACACCTGGCCCTTTGCAACCTCAATATAGTAGCCTCCAGGTCTTATGACTAGCAAGCATGGCGTGGGCCCATCGAGAAGGTATATGGTATCGGGTTCCATAGATGAAGAAAATATAGGTTGTTCAACCTCTATGGAGGCTTGACTACTCTTGTGTCCAGCAATGGGGCTACCACCCACTGGTGCTCTAGGAATTACGACTCCTTATGCCACCATTGGTCTTGATAAATGATCTTCCTGATTGATTGAGTCAATGCTTCCACATATATTGCGACCGACCTCTTCTTCTTCTTATACATCCCGACTTGTTCGGGGAAGCCTAACTTCCAGCCCTAGGAACTAGACATGTCTCAAACGCGACCTAGATGCTCAGGGTTTCCCAGCGTAGTGGAGAACATGTCAGGTTCCCTGACCCCGATGAATGAACCTTCGGAGGAGTAGTTTGCTATTTCTTTCACCTTTTGAGCGACTGTCTCGGTTTCACTAGATTTGAAGGTGATTTCTCCACTATCTAACAGTGTACCCCTCGCGCGCAAATACGATTGTGATCGTCCTGAGAATTGCAACCAAGAATTATCGCGGCCTTCGTTGGCTAACTTTGCATCCTCCGCCTGCTATTTATCCATTTTCCCCATTTACCCGCTTGTGCCTAGGTTGTGATTCTGCTTGTTCTTTGCATGAAGCTGCTTCTTTGCTGATCTCTCCATTTAGAACATCTCAGAGCTCTTCAATGCCACAAAAGCTTTCCAATCCTCTCTTTTAATATATGTGTACTTGCTGAAGGGCTCCAACTCTTTCAAATACTCGTTCACAAGCTTTCTCTTCTGGCTTCTCCAAAGTTTGGCGATCATTTTCATAGAAGTCATGAAAGCCTCCGCCTTCATGTTCTCTGGTAACTCCAGAAATTGTAGGGAAAATGGCCCTATTAGGCCATGTTTATGATTTTGGTGATTAATGACAACATAGTCAATGGGAACTAACATGTTTGCTAAGAATATATGTTAGTAGATCTCATGGATGCAATAAATAAAGAAGCCACCGAAGCCGGGACAAAGTTTGATTGAATTGAAAAAGTCCCAAGAGAAATGAATTCAACGAATGGTCCAGTGTTCACATAGATGAACACACCGTAGCATTATATTCAGAGGCATTTGACCTCACCGGAAGGTCTGGTGCCAAGTGTTTGCTAAACACTGGAGTATTTCTTACTGACACGCGTGCAAAATGGACACAAGTAGTACGCCGGATGGTCCGGTGCTATGGAAGTGCACACACCGGAGAATGAATAGTGCAAAGAGGAAGAAGAATCAGAAGACCCCACCGGATAGCCCGATGATAAAGCAAGAGTAGAACGGACAAATACATTAGACAATGAACAGTACAAAGAGGCAGGCGAAGCTCAAGCCATCAGATGGTCCGGTGATAAAGTCATGTGTACACCAGAGCATATTTTCCAGAGAGGGTTGCATTTGGCTCAGATGGCTGAGGATTGCTCACCGGATAGTCCGGTGATAGATTGATAAGCACCGGAGTAATTTACACAGAGAAGATGTTGGCTCGGATGGCTGATGTATACTCACCGAAATGTTCGGTGATGATGTTGCAGTATATAGCGAAGTGACCGGTGTTCATAGTGGCTTGAGTGGGGTTCCAACGGCTAGTTTGTGAGAGTATACTCACCGGATGATAAGGTGTTAGTACTATTGTTCTCATCGGATCATCCGGTGTTAACAGATTTTTAGAGCCGTTGGGTTAACGGCTAGTGCGCAGGTTTGAGGCTATAAATACCTCTTCAATCAGTCATTTGAATGTGTGACATGCAGCTGGAGTCTATAGAAGTTCATATACACATCCAAGCCACCAAAGTGTTTAATGTGATCATCCAAAGCAATTGAGCATAAGATTAGAGAGTGATTAGTGCTTATAGGCCTAGAGAGTGTGTTGCTAGGTGATTGCTGCCTAGAGAGTGGATCAAGGGGTGATCCAAGCTTGTACTTCTTGGAACATCGATACCTTGGAGTCTTAGTGACTCGCTGGCAAACTTGTTGACCCTCCGACTTGGTGTTGAGAGGCGACATGAAGCGTGTACAGGGACATAGAGACCCTTGCCTTTGTGGCTCAAGCTCCGAAGTGATCATAGTGGCAAGGAACCGGAAGAGAAGCTAGTGGTGAGACATTGCCATGGTGACTTTGTTGCTCATCAAAGTGAAGGCCTTATCTCTGTGACTTGATGGCTCAAGAGCTGTGACTAGGTGCCGACCGGGAACATATCCTTTATGGAGCTTCAATGTGGACTACGGGTGGCCTTCATGCCATCGATACCACGGGAAAAATCTTTGTACCGAGTTTGCTCTCTCTACCTTATTTACGTTTCCACATTTACTTACTTGCAATTTACCTTCTTAAATAAGTTGCAAGCACTTTGAACGGTAGAGTAGATACACTAGATAAACCTAAAGTACATTTAGATAGAAATTATTATAGGTTTATCTTGTGTTGTTTTTGAGCTAAAATAGTTCTAAGTTTCCTAATTCACCCCTCCTCCTAGGACGTCACCGATTCCTACAAGTGGTATCAGAGCCTCATGCTCTTGATAGGCTTAACATCCTAGAGTTGTGACGTCTGGGTTTGGGATGGATTCCCATAGTGCTCCACTTTTCGATGGCATAAATTTTTCGCGTGGGAAAATTCTAATGTCTTGTTATTTGCAGCCTAGGGGCTTAGATGTTTGGAGAGTCACCGAGGAAGGAATGAGGTAACGCATCACCAACAAGGAGAGGTAATTAGATGTATTGGCAAAGAGTATCCTTTTGTTATTTATATGTGTTGATGTATTTAATCGTGTTTATTCTCTCACCAATGCACATGATATTTTGAATAGTCTCATTGAAATACATGAAAGTACAAAGGAAGTGCGCAATGAGAAATACCATGTGCTTGTTACTAAACTTAATGGCATTAAGCAGCTACCCCATGAAAGTGCTAATGATATATATTCTCGTTTGAATATTTTTGTTAATGAGATTAATGGGTTAGGTTTGACACCAATTGAAGATGATCAAGTGGTAAGAAGAATACCTCAAGCTCTTCTTCCAAAGTACAAGTTGATCGTTCTCCATCATCTACGACAACAACGACATCAAGAAGATGACTCCAAGTCAAGTGCTCGACAAGATCACCACCCATGAGATGACAATAAACATAGGGGTGGAAGCTTCTTCCTCATCTGACGCCAAGAACCTTACTCTCACAAGCAAGCAAGCTCAATATTAACATATGAAGGCAAGGATGAGGAGACAAAAGCAAGAGTAGGGCTCAAGTGACGATGATGAAGATGAAGATGAAGAGAGCTATGAATAAGATACGCAAAGCACCTCAAGCAATGAAGAGATGGATACCGAAGTCACCAAGCTCATCTTATAAGTGGAGAAGAACATCAAGAAGATCAATGCCAAGATTGATCACCCAATCTACATGAAAGACTTGGTCAAAACAATTAATCATATCAAGAAGGAGAAGAAATGACCAAGAACAAGAGGGAGACAAGGGGAAGAGCCAAGGTATTTGCAAGTATATGAAGATGGGTGAGCGACGATTAAGACTCAAGCTCAATTGATGAAAGCTTCATCATCCTCACATCCAAGAAAAGCTCTTTCTTAAGGTCATCATCACACAAGTCATCTCGTAAACTATCTCACAAATGCCTTATGACCAAAGGTATGGATAGCAATATAAGTAATGATGAATCCGATGAGGATTCTCCCTCCTATGATAAACTCATTTCTTTGATCAATGAGCAACAAAGGGCCTTAAAAATAATCTAAATAACTAAAGAAATTCAATGCTCTCAATGATATTTATGCTACATTTGTTTCTAATTATGAACAATTATTAAGCAAATTCAATTTGCTAAACAAGGAGCATGAAGAGCTTAAAGCTAAATTTGAGTGCATTGAATCTCAAACTAAGGTCACTTTGAAGTAATCTACCTCTTTATTTAATTATAATAATAAAGTAGATGCTTCCACTTCTTATGATGATTTAATCGATTTATCTAGCTCACATCTTTGCAATGAGATTTGTGTTGAGAATGTTATTGTAGAATTATCTAACAACCTCATTGCATAAGAAAATAATGAGCTTAACCAAGAAGTGGAGAAGCTTAAGAAGGACTTGGTAAGATTAAAGGGTAAGGGACATGTCCAACCTCCTCAAGATAACTGTGCTTTCATGGTGAAGAAGCTTACGGAGGGGTCAACTATGACATGCTTCAAATGCCATCAAGAAGGCCACAAGTCCTTCCAATGCAAGCAGGTGAAGAAGGAGACTAAGAAGAAGAAGATTATGAACCTCTCCAACAAGACCTCCAACCTCTACACTAAACTCAACTAAAATAATAAGATAAAAGCAACCACTACAAGCTTAAGAAGAAGAAAAATGGCAAGGTGGTTGCACACATGATTGGGAAGAAGGATCGGAGCTGGAATCAACCTATTTGGGTGCCAAGGAAGTCATCACAACATAAAGGGGCTCCAATCAGGAAGACTTGAAGCCTGGAAACGGCAATGGGGATCTAGAGACTTAGCTCACAAGATGAAGTTCAAGTTCAAGTAAAGAAGCCAAGTGTACAAGATTAGACGCATTGATAAAGATCAAGAACATCATATACCCAAATCTCCATCTGAAGGTAAAAGAGATAATGAAGCTAGTTGTGAAATCCTTTCATTCGATGTAGCTTATTTACCTTGTCTAGGATTGCATATGTTTATTTAAGTTTATTCCAATGCCTAGTGTGAGTCTCATATGGTAGGTTGCTTGTGTTTCTCTCTTATCCATGAGCAACCTACATGGTTTATTAGTGGTAGGTTGCTGTTATGGCACTAGTTTTACAATTGATATCTTTTATGTGCTATGATCCAATCTATAGGATAAAATTCTCATTTTTATCAATAACAAGTTCATATATCTCACAAATATTCAACACTTGTGTGCACACATTTAGAGGGAGCTTACCCTATGAATTGTGATTTTGAGCCTAACTTGTATTGCAAGTTGTATCTTGTGTAGTTTTATGGAGCAATCAACATGTCCCCGGAGGTATGCAATGCTAAAATGCTTCAATTAGTATCATTGTTAAATCTTTGGTCATTTAAACTACCTCCATGCATAATATAGCTTAAACTTCCTATCTTGACATATTGTTTAGTTGTGTATATATTTTATTCTCATCATATGTATGCACACATATAGGGGGAGTTTAGACTATATTATGTGAGTTTCAGAAATTGTGATCCATGTGCTTTCATAGCTTACAATTGGTACCATACCATATAATTGGTATCATTCATTTGTAGTGATATTCATTCAATTGGTATACTTTCAATTGGGTCATAATTTTCTAAGCTCTCTACCATGTGCTCTAATGTTTTCCTCTTTGAATTCAACATGTGTACATAGTCTTTTTTGGGGATTGTTGACAAAGGGGGAGAATTTTGACGACCAAAGCAAGAAGCAAGTAACAAGGTAAGAGAGATTGTAGCAACAAGCAAGATGGTCTAGGAATGCTAAATTTGATAAAGGAAGAGAAAAAGAAGATGCTACAAGCAACATAAGGTATCTAGATTGACAAAAGAGAAGCTCATGCATAGGTCGACCAAGGGAGATAGTGGCAATGGAGAAAGAGAGAGCCACAACAAAGGGGACTAATTGGTAAGAACATGCATCCAAGCAATATGGTAAGACTTTGTGCTCATTTATGATCTTACATTTGTTATTTGTTATTTGTTTTGGTTGTGTTGTTATCAATCACCAAAAAGAGGAAGATTGTAGGGAAAATGGCCTTACCAGGCCATGCTTGTGATTTTTGTGATTAATGACAATATAATCAATGGGATTAACATGTTTGCCAACAATATATGTCAGTAGGTCTCATGGATGCAATACATGAAGAAGCCACTAAAGACGGGACAAAGTTTGGTTGAATTGGAAAAGGTCCCAGGAGAAATGAACTCACAGGACGGTCCAGTGTTCACATAGATGAACACACCTGAGTATTGTGTTCAGAGGCATTTGACCTCACCGGATGGTCTGGTGCCAAATGTTTGCTAAACATCGAAGTATTTCTTAGTGACACGTGTGCAAAATGGACACAAGTAGTACGCCGGATGGTCCAGCGCTATGGAAGTGCACACACCAGAGAATGAATAGTGAAAAGAGGAAGAAGAAGCAGAAGACCCCACTGGATAATCCGGTGATGAAGTAAGAGTACAGCAGACAAAGACACAGGACAATGAATAGTACAAAAAGGCAGGTGAAGCTCAAGCCATCGGATGGTCCGGTGATAAAGTCCAGAGAGTGGATCAAGGAGTGATCCAAGCTTGTACCTCTTGGTACTCCGGCACCTTAGAGTCTTGGTGACTCACCGGCAAACTTGTTGACCCTCCGACTTGGTGTGGAGCGGCGACGAGAAGCATGTACAAGGACAGAGTCCTTGCCTTTGTGTCTCAAGCTCCAAAGTGATCACGGCGGCAAGGAATCGGAAGAGAGGCTAGAGGTGAGACCTTGCTTTGGTGGCTTGATGGCTCATCCAAGTGGAGTCTTTATCTCTGTGACTTGGTGGCTCAAGAGTCATGACCGGGTGCCGACCAGAAGCATATCCTTTGTGGAGCTCCAATGTGAACTAGGGGTGGCATTCATGGCATCGATACAACGGGAAAAAATCCTTCTGCCGAGTTTACTCTCTCTACCTTATTTAAGTTTCTGCATTTACTTACTTGCAATTTACCTTCTTAGATAGGTTGCAAGCGCTTTGAACGGTAGAGTAGATACACTAGATAAACCTAGAGCATATTTAGATAGAAATTGATATAGATTTATCTTATGTTGTTTTTGGAGCTAAAATAGTTCTAAGTGTCCTAATTAATCCCCTCCCCCCATCCTAGGACATCACCAATCCCTACAGAAATGTATAGACACCATCATTGAATAAGGAGTTCTTTTGATCCATAGTGAGGTCATTGAACTTCCGAAGGGTCAATGGCACCCTCTTCCGAGCAATAAGGCCTGCAAGCTTCCGCAACATCTGCAAGGCCTTCTTCTCCGTAGGCACGCCGTCATCATCGATTTTCATGATGGTAATCTTTTCAATCGGCCACTTTGCATGTGCCCTTGCCTTTCATATTGTTGCTCCACTTGGACCTAGTTGCACAGACATCTGACTGGGAGCTTGTGCTTCATTAGAGGATCTCGATGACTCGTTGGCAGACATTTAGTAGATACGAATATGCAGATACAATTATATAAGTCTTAGTAACTATATTCACTTTTATATTCACTCTTATCTAAAGTGAAGGATCCTACCTAATTTCTAATAGGCAAAGATAGGTCCTAATCCCATTCAGAGATATGTGGCCCAAATAGGTTTCCATGCTCTTGTACGGTTCTGGAGAAAATTTCGGTAGCACCTCCCCACTGTTCTATAAATACACATCTCAACAACGAGCTAAGAGGGTGTGTATCTAGAGAACAACAGGGAGACACCACTGAAGTTCTCTTTAGAACCAGACAAGAGCACAGAAACCTACTATTCGGGCCACATATCCTCGAACTGTCCAAAGTCCATGGACAATTTGAGAGCATCTTCTTATAAATATGATGAGTTGCCAAGTCCTATTTATAATCAAACACTCCCGAATGGGAGACGTAGGTTACGCATGTACACTAATTAAGGAGGACAATCGACATATATCAAGATCTGGGAGAGAGAGCAAAATTGTTGATTCCAACTCAAACCCTAGAATCCACCATGCATATATGAGCAAGAGGAGGAGAGGGAGGAGGCAAACCTTCAAACGCTAGGGACAGACACTGACTTCAAATCACTGAGATTTGATTTGGCCTCAACAGAATCGCCAAAAAATTGCCCCTTTGCCAAGCAGCCATGGCGGATAGACACTGTATGGCCGTGTTGCTTGGTGAATAAAATAACAGTAAACATCATTCATTAGTGACGGTTATAAGGACACCTGTCACTAATGAGTGAGCCATTAGCGATGGTCTCATAACAACCTATCACTAATGAGTGGCCCTGGCAGGGAGTTACCAAGGCTACATTTAGTGACAGGTTATAAAGACACATGTCGGTGTATCAGGAACCGGGGGTCCCTGAGTCCCGAGGCCAGGCCAGCCGTCCGCCACGCGTCACCATCCCGCGAGGTCCGTCCTGCGGGATGAGGAAAATCTAAGTTCCGGGAGAAGGTGCTCGGGGCCACAGCCTCTGGTCTCCGAGCACCCCAGTTCCCCGATGACCCGCAGAGTCCAAGTACCGGGAAGAAAGTGCTCGGGGAGGTGCTCGGTCGCCCCTGAGCACCCTAGTCCCTCGACGATCAGAAGAGCTAAGTTCCGGGAGAGAGCGCTCGGGGGGCTGCGTGCGGTAGCCCCCGAGCGCCCGGTTCCCCGAGGGTCAGTGCGAAAGTGCTCGGGAGAGAGTGCTCGGGGTTGCGTGCGGCAGCCCCCGAGCGCCCGGTTCCTCGAGGGTCAGTGCGAAAGTGCTCGGGGTTGCACGTGGCAGCCCCCGAGCACTCTGTTCCCCGAAGGGTCAGTGCAAAAGTGCTCGGGAGAGAGTGCTCGGGGTTGCACGTGGCAGCCCCCGAGCATTCGGTTCCCCGAAGGATCGTGCGAGAGTTCTCGGGAGAGGGTGCTCGGGGAGGTAAACAGTGCCCCCGAGCGCCCGGTTCCTTGAGGGCAAGGATAGGCATTCTCGGGAGAGGGTGCTCGGGGAGGTGAACAGTACCCCCCGAGCACTCGGTGCCCCGACGACCCAGAAGGGCCCCCGAGGGGCCCGCCGATGAGGTGTCAACAAGTTAGAGGTCCAAGGCCGCATTTAATGGGCGTGCGCGGCCTGACATCCCCAACTGCTCCCGCCACAGTGTCAGTCCCTACCATACTTTGGCAGAGAGGCGTGGGGCCATTAATTGCACGGGTCCCGTCCCGTATCATCCGGTGTATCTCGGGATAACGTTGCCAGGATCAAGGTGTTCCGCCTGCCGCCCTGCCGCGGCAGAGGAACAAGACAGGGCGGGCACGCCGGGTGCCTCTGTGGCTGCTCGGTGGGCCCTCTCAACGGCGCCTGTCGCCAGGGCGTCCACAGTGATGAGTGACCGAACGTGCACCGCGTTTTTCCACCGCTCATGTCACTTCGCCCAGAGGAAATGATGACGCCTTTCTCAGTCGTGGCATCTTGGAACTTGTGCCCCTTCCTTCCCATTCGGGTATGTCGCGGCCGGCGAGTGCATAAAAGGATGGGCATACAGATAGATCGAAACATCAAAAGATCGGAGGAAAGAACGATTGGAAAAAAGACAAGCCCAAGCAATCGATCGTGCCACACTCAGACGAAGAACATTGCAAGCAAGCCTGAGCAGAGCTAGAACAAGGAGCCTCAAGCTCCTAGTTAGACAATATATTCTTGTAACAAGACATATCCCTGAGGGATCCCCCTCAGGGTAAGACATAGCATCCATACAGGAGTAGGGTATTACTCCCCCGTGCGGTCCGAACCTTTCTAGACTCCGGTGCATTTACTTCCCATTGCACTAGGTCGATCATCCCCCACCACCGGCCATTGCATTTACTTCCACTTCCATTTATTTCTCTGATGAACTTATTCAGGATCATCCCCCCGGCCGAATCTTTAAAAAGGGGTCTCTCGGGATCCCTGCGACAGGAGTTAATCCTCCGACAGCTGGCGCGCCAGGTAGGGGGGAACATCCCTGAATCTGTTCGTTTGTTTTCTTCTACAGGAAAAGATGGCCGGTGGACACCGTCTTCAGTATTCCGGCTCCACTTCCAGTGACGGAGTGCTGCCCGACGTCCAGGAGGCCCTAGTCGTTGCTGCGTTCCAGCAGCAGCCACTATCTGCGTGCACGACTTTCCCCTCCCAAGGGGACCAGGGTGCTGGGCCCAGCGGGGCCACCGCCGCCGCCGGTGCACCATCCGACCCCCAGCAGGTGGTCGAAACTCCGGCCGCCAGGTCCGCCTCTGGACAGCGCCGGGTGCCACTTCGGCGTAGACTCGCCTTTAGCGAGGCCGGCCCGGGGAGCGCGCTGCTTGCGGCGCATGCTCTCCTCAGGCACCCGCCCATCCAGGCAACGCCGAACACTCCGGAAGCCCGGTGGATCCAAGACATCGTCGCCCTGGTCGGCACTGCTCACCGCCAGGTGCTGGCCGGGAGTTCTCGCGCCACCACCCAGCGTGGCGCTGCTAGAACCGGCTCATCAACGGGCAACGTTCGCACGGGCCGGGGGGCCTCCAGGCAGAGCGCCACCCCCTGGCCGCGTTCGAAGCCCAAGACCTTCGCTTGCGTCTCAACGAGCGGAGGGGCCACGAGGATGCACGCGTCACCCTCGAGCGCCAGCGGGAAACCCCACAGGAGGCCGAGGCTGAGGACCAGGCCTCCTCTGTTCCGGCCCACGATCGCCAGGAATCCGCGGCACATCGGCATTCGCCGCCAAGGACTACCGCCCGCGCCACGGGGAACGGCACCGGTTGCCGTGCCTTTACCACTGAGCTCCGTCGGGTCAAGTGGCCCTCCAAGTTCCTCCCCGAGCTGCCAGAGAAGTACGATGGGTCCATCGACCCCGTTGAGTTCCTCCAGATCTACACTAAGGCCGTTCAAGCAGCCGGAGGCAGCGAAAAGGTGATGGCGAATTATTTCCATGTTGCCTTGAGGGGCTCTGCCCGTTCTGGGCTCATGAACTTACCCCCTGGGTCTATTAGCTCCTGGGATGACCTCTGCCACCAGTTTGCAGTTTGTAGCTAATTTTCAGGGCACATTCACGCGCCCCGGTTTGGAGTGCGACCTCCACGCCGTCAAGCAGCAGGAGGGGGAGACGCTGCGACGCTTCATCTAGCGTTTCAGCCAGGTCCACAACACCATACCGCGAGTAGCCCCCCATGCTGTCATCATCGCCTTCCGGCAGGGCGTCCGCGATGAGATGGATGCTCGAAAAGCTAGGTACGCATGAAATCAAAACCACTGCGGAGCTCTTCGCACTGGCTGATAAGTGCACCAAGGCGGCGGAGGCCCGGGCGTGGCATGCTCCGCGCCCCACCGCCGACCAGCCAAGTTCTTCCCGTTCCGATAGGCGGGAAAAGAAGAAGAGAAGAAAGCGAGAAGCCGCTCCTGTCGAACCGGCCCAGGGCCCCGTCCATAGATCAGCCCAAGAGCCCGACCGCTGGCAAGAGCGCCGAGCGTCCGGCCGGGCTCCTGCTCCAGCGAGGGTCCCCGCTCCCGCGAGGCCCGCGTGTCCCCGCTCCTGCTCACGGAGTGTCGTACGGTCAAAGGCCTCGTCGAGCAGCGCCAGAGGGAGCGCGACGAGTCCCGCAGGGGAGGCGATGCTGAGGCCGCCCCCGACAACGCCTAGCTCGGCTTCCAGGAGCCCGAGCATACCGTCGCCTTCATCGACGGAGGCGCCTACACACCTTCCTCGCGCCGTGGCATCAAGGTCATGCGGCGCGAGGTGTGCTCGGCAACCCCAAGCGAGGAGGCCGCCAGGCCCCTGAGGTGGTCGGACGCCCCGATCACCTTCAGCATGGCCGATCACCCAGCAAGTACTGCAACCGTGGGGCGACTACCCCTGGTGGTGTCCCCCACCATCTGCAATGTCAAGGTCGGCAGAGTGCTGATCGATGGGGGTGCGGGCCTCAACCTCCTATCCAAGGAGGCATTCGAAAAGCTGCAGGTGTCCTCCAGGCGCCTAAGGCCGTCGCTCCCATTCTGCGGAGTAACACCCGGGCACTCCCTGCCCCTCGGGCAGGTCGAGCTACCCGTGACCTTTGGTAATTGGGACAACTTCCGCACGGAGAACGTCCTCTTCGACGTCGCGGAGCTCCCCCTCCCCTACAACGCCATCCTCGGGCGTTCGGTGCTCGCTAAGTTCATGATGGCCGCGCATTATGCGTATCTCACGATTAAGATGCCAGGCCCAGCGGGCCCCATCTCCGTGATTGCCGACTCCGGCGGCGCCGTCTCCTGCGCCGAGCAGTCGTACATGGCTCTGGTTTCAGCACGGGCCGAAGTCGAAGGCTGCACAGGGTGCCCGGGACCCTCTTCATCCAAACCCCGACTCGCCGCCGACACCTCTGTTCCTATGAAGGAGGTCATGGTGGGCGAAGGCGCTACCCAGGTCGTTCGGATCGGTGGTGACCTGGGCAGCAAATAGGAAAGCGCGCTTGTCACCTTCCTCCAGGCCAACTCAGACGTGTTTGCATGGCAACCGTCCGACATGCCCGGGATCCCCAGGGAGGTGATCGAGCATCACTTGGCGGTGCGCTCGGACGCCCGCCAGGTGAAGCAGAAGGTCCGGCGACAGGCGCCTGAGCGCCAGGAGTTCATCCGGGAGCAGGTCAGCAAGCTCCTTGACGCCAGATTTATCCGAGAGGTCCTCCACCCCGACTGGCTGGCAAATCCAGTCATCGTCCCGAAGGCCAACGGCAAGCTCCGCATGTGTGTGGACTACACCGACCTAAATAAGGCTTGCCCTAAAGATCCTTTTCCCTTGCCCCGCATTGATCAAATTGTAGATGCAACCGTGGGATGCGATCTTTTATGTTTTTTAGATGCAAACTCTAGGTATCACCAGATCCGCATGGCCGTAGAGGACGAAGAAAAAACTGCTTTTACCACTCCGGTGGGGACTTACTGTTATATGTCAATGCCTTTTGGTTTGCGCGATGCTGGGTCTTCTTTCCAGCGCGCCATTCGCATTACCCTTGATTCACAGGTTGGCCGCAACGTCGAGGCCTACATCGACGATCTCGTGGTCAAGTCCCGAGACCGCGCCACCCTGCTCGAGGACCTTGCCGAGACTTTCAACAATCTCCGCACCACCCGCCTCAAGCTCAACCCCGAGAAGTGTCTTCGGGGTGTCGGCGGGCAAGCTCCTCAGTTTCTTGGTTTCTGGCCGAGGAATCGAGGCCAATACAGAGAAGATCCGGGCCATCGAGCAGATACGACCCCCGGCTCGACTCAAAGAGGTCCAGCGCCTCGCCGGCTGCATGGCGGCCCTCGGACGCTTCATCTCCAAGCTCGGGGAGCGAGGGCTCCCCCTCTTCAAGCCTCTGAAGAAGACCGGTCGTTTCGACTGGACGCCGGAGGCCGAGCAGGCCTTCCGCGATCTAAAGAAGTACCTCACCTCGCCACCCATGCTGGTGGCTCCCTCCGAAGGCGAGACCCTACTGCTCTACGTCTCGGCCACTCCTCAGGTCGTGAGCATGGTGCTGGTGGTGGAGCGTGGTGAGTGCGCGGGGCCAGGTGCTAGATCCCAGCTCCCGGTGGCCCCCGAGCACTCACCCGTCCTCACGGCTCCCCCCGAGCAAGGGGTCGAGCCCGAGCACTTGGCTCCCCCCAAGCAAGGGGTCGAGCCCGAGCTCTTGGCTCCCCCCGAGCAAGGGGTCGAGCCCGAGCACTTGGCTTCCCCCGAGCAAGGGGTCGAGCCCGAGCACTTGGCTCCTCCCGGCCAGAGAGTCGAGCCCGAGCACCCGACCAGCCCCGACCACACCGCCGAGCCTGGGGGCTGCAGCAGCCCCTCAGGTAAAGCCGTCGTCCGGGCACGCCGGGTATAGCGACCGGTATACTTCGTCAGTGAAGTCCTCCGGGAGGCCAAAACAAGGTATCCCCAGGCTCAGAAGCTGCTCTACGCCGTGCTCATCGCTTCCCGAAAGCTGTGCCACTACTTTCAAGCGCACAAGGTCTCGGTGGTTACCACGTATCCACTGGGACCCATTCTCCGGAACCGAGAAGGCACCGGGCGTGTTGTCAAGTGGGCGGTGGAGCTGGCGGAATTCGACTTGCACTTTGTCAGTTGCCAGGCGATCAAAAGCCAGGCGCTCTCCGACTTCGTGGCAGAGTGGACACCCATCCCCGAGGTCGTCCCAGAAGATATTTCTGCGTATCCCGGGCACGATGGGCCCGGATACTGGGTCATGCACTTCGACGGTTCCCTATCGCTGAAAGGCGCGGGGGCCGGAGTGGTTCTCACCTCCCCAACGGGTGAAGAGCTCCGGTACGTCGTGCAGTTGCAGTTCTGCGCATCCAACAACATGGCGGAATATGAAGGTCTCATCGCCGGCCTCCGAGCTGCGGTGGGGCTCGGGATTCGTCGCCTCCTGGTCAAAGGGGACTCCCAACTGGTGGTCAACCAGGTATCCAAAGAGTACCAGTGCACGGATCCTCAAATGGCGGCGTACATGGCAGCGATCAGGAAGCTGGAGAGGCGTTTCGATGGCCTGGAGTTGCGGTACATCCCTCGCAGTGACAACACTCTGGTCAACGAGCTCTCCCGCCTGGCCTCCTCCCATGCGCGCGTCCCTACCGGAGTCTTTGAAGAAAGACTCACACGGCCTTCCGTCCTACCTGCCGAATAGGACGAAGGGGAAACCTCGAACTCAATTCAGGGGACCCCGGTGGTGCCCTCAGTGGGAAGCCCCGTCAGGATGCCGCCGCCCGGTGAGTGTGCTGCACTCGCTGAATGTTCTCAAGATGCCTCGTGGATGTCCGACGTCCGAGGGTACTTGAAGGAAAAGTCCCTCCTCGGGGATGAGGCGTCTGCCGAAAGAGTTGCTCGGCAGTCCAGACGCTATGCCATAGTAGATGGGGATCTCTACCGGCGTAGCGCAGGAGGTGTCCTCCTGAAATGCATCTCCCGGGCAGAAGGCGGCGAGCTTCTCGCTGAGATCCACGAGGGCGAGTGCGGTGGCCATTCATCATTCCGCACGCTGGTCGGGAAGTCCTTCCGGCAAGGTTTCTACTGGCCTACAGCTCTCCAGGATGCTTACGAGCTGGTTCAGCGCTGCAGGGTGTGCCAGTTCCACGCAAAGCAGATTCACCAGCCAGCTCAGGCTCTTCACACCATCCCCTTGTCATGGCCTTTCGCGGTCTGGGAGTTGGACATTCTGGGTCCATTCCCCCGAGCAATCAGGGGCTATGAGTACCTCTACGTCACCATCGACAAGTTCACCAAGTGGCCGGAGGCGGTCCCAGTCATCAAGGTGACCAAGAACACGGCGCTCCAGTTTATCCGCGGCATCACCAGTCGCTTCGGTGTCCCGAACCGGATCATCACCAACAACGGCACCCAGTTCACGAGTGCCCTGTTCGGGGACTACTGCGAAGACCTCGGCATCAAGCTCTGCTTCGCCTCCGTCGCTCATCCTCGGAGTAACGAGCAAGTCGAGCGCGCCAACGCGGAGATACTGAAGGGCCTCAAAACCCGGACCTATAACGTGCTCGCCAAGCACGGGAAGGGATGGGTGGAAGAGCTGCCCGCCGTGCTATGGGCTAATCGGACCACGCCAAGCCGCGCCACCAGGGAGACTCCATTCTTCCTCGTGTACGGCGCTGAGGCGATCCTCCCCTCCGAGCTCACTCTAGGCTCCCCTCAGGTGCATGCATATTCTGAGGGTGAGCAAGAGCAGCAAAGGCGCGACGACGTCGACTACCTGGAAGAGCGCCGGCGGTGTGCCGCCGTCCGGGCGGCTCGGTACCAGCAGAGTCTGCGGCGATACCACCAGCGCCACGTCCGGGCACGGTCCTTTGAGGTGGGGAACCTAGTTCTCCAACGCGTCTAGTCGCGCGAAGGAAAGAATAAGCTGTCCCCTATGTGGGAAGGTCCCTTCACCGTGATCGGGGTCCCGCGAGAAGGTTCTTTGAGGTTGGCAGCCGAAGATAGGCAGCCGCTTCCCAACCCATGGAACATCGAGCACCTGCGCAGGTTCTACCCGTAGACGACCATGCTCGCGGCTCAGGTCAACCAGGCTGGAGGCTACCACTAGCTGGGTAGGTAAGTCGCCCAACCTTGTAAAATTTGTCAATTCAATGTAAATCTCAATGTGCAGTTGTATGTCAATTTCTTTTTTCTGGATTCCATATGTTTAGTCTGTCTGGTGAGATGCTCGATTGTGCGAGAAAAAGTTCGCTCTCTCATTTTCCCCGCTGATAAAAGAATCCCAATCGGTATGCACGTGGGCAGTTGCCACTGACTTACGTCCGATGTGGTAGGCTGTGGTGTTCGGTGTCGTGACAGGCTCCCGGGCACTACCGAGTTCCTGGGCGCTCTGGGTAATCCTATCGCTCGAGCTTCTCGAGTAGTCCGGAGCCCAGGCCCCAGGGACGGGCTGTCGGTGCTCGGTCTGGTCTGTCATACCCGGGCGCCACTGGACCATAGGACCTCTGGGTTATGCCTCTGTCTGCTCTTGTCCGCCAGTCTGGGTATTCGAGAGGTCTCAGGTTAGAAACGAGAGTAGTCTATAACAAGTACCGCACCAACAGAGCGCGCCAAGCAAAGAAATTCCCTATTCTCTCTTAACTCACAGATCGACAATCAAGAGCAGCTCAACCACGAGGGCCTCGATGCCCAGGTCGCTGATCGGCCCCAAGGGTCCTCGGGTGGTCCTACCGCTTAGGCATGAGTGGTCGAGATCACCCGACCCCGGGATCCTCGCGTGCCCCTTGACGCTCGGGCGCTCCGGCTGAAGGAACCAAGTCCCCGGGCACCCCAAGCTCGGAAGCACATGCCCCTCCTGGATCGGTTGGCCAGAAGGCCGACAGCTGTCCGGTGAGTGGTTAAATTCAGACAAATTTATGTTCAATAGTATTCTGTTTCCGAGTCATCCTCGGGGGCCCTCGTATTCTAATCTTCCCGGTGAGATGATCTCCTCGCGCACAAAACCCTACCGTGTGTCTACTTTTTCCTAGAACGACAGAACGGTCCGTAGAAAGGTGTACCGCACGCGCGGTAATGTCCGACCGAAGTACTTCGTGGTGGTCGTGGTGTTCGGTCCGCTTTTAAGGACCTCGAGCACTACCAGTTCCCTGGGTGCCCTGGGTAATCCTTTCGCTCGAGCCACTCGAGTAGTCCGGAGCCTAGGCCTCAGGGGCAGGCTGTCGGTGCTCGGTTCAGTCCGTCTTAAGCCCGGGCACCACCGAACCATGAGGACTCTTGGTCGCATTCTCGCCCGTGCGTGTCTCCGGTCTGCTGACTGAGTGGTCGTGAGGTGAAAGAGTACTCACCGGTCATGGCGTGTTCCGTGCTGGATCGATCAATCTCCCGAGCAAGGAAGTTCGCGTCTTTGTCTTTTGACTTAGACGATGCGGACTCGCGAGGGCTCGGGGGCTGAACGCGCCAAGAACTACGATCGGGACGACTTCGTTCTCGGGGACGGAAAGGTCGGGAACGGTCCGACTGAGTACTCCCCGAGGCTTCAAGGCAAAACATTGGAAGAAACACTAAGTACTCAATAACACTGGAGTTGCAAGCCCAAAGAAAAGCTCCCATTATATTCACAAGGAAAATACAAGCTTCTCATAGGGATCGCTCCCATATTTACATCCAGCCAAGACAAAAATAAAAGAAAAGGAAACTACTACAAAAGCCTAATCGGAGGCAGAGTCGACATCGGAGTCGTCTTGGCCATCCCCGGGGGCTGGCGGCGGCGGCACTTCCCGCCTGAAGCCGGCCGCCACCTCGGCAGCTGTGCTCCGAACTGCTTCCCGGGCGGCCTCTCCCTCGGCTTCGACCACTCCTTCCCGCGTCGGCTCCAGCGGAAAGTTCGGGTCTCTGCTCCGGTAGCAGGCCAGGACGTGCTCGGCCACCGCGTGGGCCAAGCCGCGTCCTTCCCGGGCGGCGAGCTCCTGGACGGCCCAGGGCAGTGCCTCGAGGCGCTTGCAGACTTGTTGAAGCCCTAGGACATGTCGTGCGGGGCTATCACTCATCTCGTCCGCAACGAGTCGCCCAAGGCCGGCCCTCTCCACGGCCCGCCGCATCCGCCGGAGTATGTCCTCCAACATATGCTGCAGGTTGACCCGCGAGACGAAGGCAGTCTCGAGCTACTCCTTCGCGGCCTGCAGCTGCTCCTCGAGTCCCTGGCCCCCGGCCGCGCCAGAAGAGCCGCCGTCGGTTGTGGAGCCGGCGGCTCGCTTTGTTTGCGCCACCAGTTCGGACAAGGCGCGCTCACGGGTGGTCAGCTTCGCCTCGTGTTTAGCGTTCTCCTCCTCCCTGGTGGCGACGGCCGCTGCCGCCGCAGCAGCCTCCCCCTCTCAACAGGTCAGCTCCCCCTCCCGGTGGGTCAGCATGTCCTCCTGGTGGGCCAGCAAGTCCTCCCGGGTGCCCAGATCCGCCGTCGTGATCTCGTTGTCGACCTCCCGGAGGGAGACATCCTCCTCCCACCGGCGGATATCTTCTTCAATTTACCGGAGGTCTTCTTCCCAACATTGGAGGCCGGCGCGCATCTGATCGGCCTCGCCCTCTCGGCGCGTCAGCTCAGCCCGGAGCTCCTCCGCCGCCTTCTCGCGGCCCGCGACCGCCTCCTCCCTTTCCTGCGCCTGCCCCGCCCTGGCAAGGGCCTCGGCAGCCTGCTGCCGCGACGCCTCAACCAGGCGGGCGGCGTCTTCTCGCTCCTGCGCGGCTTCGGTGCGGGCGGCCTTCAAAATCTCCCGCTCCTGCGCGACCTCCGCGCGGGTATCTTCCAGAAGCTTCTGCTCCCGTGCAGCCGCCGCGCGGGCCTCATCCTGGGCGCTCGCAAGCTGCGCCCGCTCCAAGACCAGCCGGGCGCGCTCTGCTTCGAGCTGCCCCTCCTTCGCGTCCACTGCCGCGCCCAGCCGCTCGACCGCCACCTGGACGCCCTCGATCGCGGCCAGAAAGGGGTCGGCAGGCCGGTCGGGCGCCGGTGGAGCGCCGGTTTCCCCGTGATCCGCCTTCGGGGGGTTCGGGGTCCCCAAGGGTCGCCACACGATCATCCGCCCTGGGCTCGTCATGCCCGGGGTAGGTTGGACCGGCGCCGGGCGCTCGGGCGATGGCCGCGTTCCTGCCTCGGCAGCCGCATCCGCCGGCACGGGCAAGGCCGCTGCTTCCGCCACCATCCGCCCCGGGCTCTGCATGCCCGGGGTAGGTTCCACCGGCGCCGAAGGTTTGGGCGATGGCTCCATCCTCCCCTCGGCCGCCGCGTCCGCTGGCCCCCCCGCCATCGCTGTGTCCGCCTGCCTCGGCTCAGCCGGCGGGCTTGGCTCTGGCGCCGGCGCTCCTTCGATCGCAGCGGCGCCCGTGGGCGGCCTGCGGGAGATAGACGAAGTTTAAAATCGAAGCCTAGTTAGGGCAAAGAGCACCCAAGAAAGAGCGAAGAATGAAACTTACTCGGTCGTAGTCCCCCGGTACTGCCATTTGGCACCGGGAGCCTGAAGTCCAGGTCCGGCAGTGCCGGCCCAGAATCCTCCCATCTCCTCTTCCGCCGGGGGCTCGGCGGGGCTGTCGCGCGGTTCCCAGGCGCCGGGTCAGGCCCCATCCTCACAAGGCGTGGTTCCAGGACCGGGAATGCCACCGCTGCCGATGGCACCGGCGGGGAATCCGGCACTGGGATATAGACTCGGGGGCGCTTCCCCCGATCCCCCGGCGCCGCCGCTACTACACTGTCGGCGGTGCCCTCTTCTCTGGTGCGGCGGCTGCTACCCGCAGCGGCCCCGCCCCCAGCCCGCACCGGGTTGTTCGTGGCCTCCTCGCTGGCCAACTCATCCAACCCAGGGAGCTTGGGGGCCTCGGGGCTCCGGCTCCTCGGCCGGTCCGCGAGCCCCTGGGCATCAATTTCCAGCAGCTTCGCCATGATCGCCGCACGCTCGGGGTTGGCGCAGAGCGCCATCTCCGGCCACGGGAGCTCCGCCCGGCTCATGTCTTCCACTCTGGTCACCACTTGGGTCATGCCCCTCAGCTCCGCTGGGCCCAGGTCCCAGCTTGCGCCGATTTGGGTTCGGGTGATATCCTCAGGCCCGGTGTAGAGCCAGCACAGCCGGGCCCGTTCCCGCAAGGGCGCCAGGCGACGGCGCAAGAAGTCCGCCACCACCATTACCGAGGTCAGCCCGGAGTCGCGCAGGAGCCTGATGTGCTCGAACACCGGCTCCAACCTTCCGTCCTCCGGCGGCGGCACCTCCCACATCGACTTTCGGGGCTCCGCCGCCACTTCCGGTAGAGCGAGACGATCATGGGGGTCGACGTCGACGAAGAACCAGTCCCGTCGCCACTCCTCTCATTTGCTGCGCAGCACCTGGGGGATGTACTGCTCCCCCAAGCCGTCTCGCAGCCGAAGATTGCAGCACCCCGCGACGTCCGTCGTGGAGTACCCCCTCTTCTTCCCGGCCGGCCGCAGGACGAAGAAATGCCGGAGAAGCGTCGCCGAAGGCACCACCCCCACAAACATCTCGCAGAGGTGCGCGAAGACCGCCAGCACCACGACGGAGTTGGCGCTCAAGTGCACCAGTTGGATGCCGTAGGTGTCGAGAACTTGGAGGAAGAAAGTTGAAAACGGCGGCACCAACCCCGCCGCCACAAAAGAAGTGAACAAAACGATTCGCCCAAGAACGGTCGTCGCCGGCGGGAAGTTCACCGGCGTCACCACCACGGCTCCCTCCTGCCCCTCGGGGACCAGCAGCTTCCTGATTTTGGCCGCCGCCTCTTCATTCTTCAAACGAGACTCCGGCAGCACGCTGTCCGGAGTCCTGTCACGACGGCCTCCTCCGACTCTCGGCATCTCGACGGGAGGGCGGAGGTTGTCTGGTGGTGGAGAGAAATGAGGAGAAACGCTCAGATCGCCTGAAAGGTTTCTAAGGGCCTCGGAGCACGAAGGAGACAAGAGCAAGATCGCAAGAAAGCATAAAGAGGAGGGCGGATCGATCCCATCCCCCTTTTATATATCAGAGTTCAAACGTCGCCTGCCAACGGTTCACTCGGCGGGACGGCTTCCTCGGTCGACGCAACTGCCAGGCGAATCTCCCGCTAGTCGTGCGGCGTCAGCAGCTGCCAGGTGTATTTTCCTCGATCTACGCGACAGCTGCGCGTGCCGCCCGTACCATTGTCATGCCCTTCGGGAGTTGTGTCACCACGCGTCCGCTTGTCTCCCCGCTGGGCCGTACCAGAGGCCCGGGTCTAAATGGCCACCTCTTGAAAGCCTGCCATGTGGCGTCCACGCCAGCCTCGGCCTCGTCCGCGACGAAGGGCCCATCCGCAGTCTCCGTGCCATCACCTGCCAATGGGCCCAGGGGCTACTGTCGGTGTATCAGGAACCGGGGGTCCCTGAGTCCCGAGGCCAGGCCAGCCGTCCGCCACGCGTCACCATCCCGCGAGGTCCCTCCTGCGGGATGAGGAAAATCTAAGTTCCGGGAGAAGGTGCTCGGGGCCACAGCCTCTGGTCTCCGAGCACCCCAGTTCCCCGATGACCCGCAGAGTCCAAGTACCAGGAAGAAAGTGCTCGGGGAAGTGCTCGGTCGCCCCTGAGCACCCTAGTCCCCTGACGATCAGAAGAGCTAAGTTCCGGGAGAGAGCGCTCGGGGGGCTGCGTGCGGCAGCCCCTGAGCGCCCGGTTCCCCGAGGGTCAGTGCGAAAGTGCTCGGGAGAGAGTGCTCGGGCCTGCGTGCGGCAGCCCCCGAGCGTCCAATTCCCCGAGAGTCAGTGCAAAAGTGCTCGGGGTTGCACGTGGCAGCCCACGAGCACTCGGTTCCCCGAAGGGTCAGTGCAAAAGTTCTCGGGAGAGGGTGCTCAGGGAGGTAAACAGTGCCCCCGAGCGCCCGGTACCCCGAGGGCAAGGATAGGCATTCTCGGGAGAGGGTGCTCGGGGAGGTGAACAGTACCCCCGAGCACTCGGTGCCCCGACGACCCAGAAGGGCCCCCGAGGGGCCCGCCGATGAGGTGTCAACAAGTCAGAGGTCCAAGGCCGCATTTAATGGGCGTGCGCGGCCTGACATCCCCAACTGCTCCCGCCGCAGTGTCAGTCCCTGCCATGCTTTGGCAGAGAGGCGTGGGGCCATTAATTGCACGGGTCCCGTCCCGTATCATCCGGTGTATCTCGGGATAACGTTGCCAGGATCAAGGCGTTCCGCGTGCCGCCCTACCGTGGCAGAGGAACAAGACAGGGCGGGCACGCCGGGTGCCTCTGTGGCTACTCGGTGGGCCCTCTCAACGGCGCCCGTCGCCAGGGCGTCCACAGTGACGAGTGACCGGATGTGCGCCGCGTTTTTCCATCGCCCATGTCACTTCGCCCAGAGGAAATGATGACGCCTTTCTCAGTCGTGGCGTCTTGGAACTTGTGCCCCTTCCTTCCCGTTCGGGTATGTCGCGGCCAGCGAGTGCATAAAAGGATGGGCATACAGATAGATCGAAACATCGAAAGATCGGAGGAGAGAACGATTGGAAAAAAGACAAGCCCAAGCAATCGACCGTGCCACACTCAGATGAAGAACATTGCAAGCAAGCCTGAGCAGAGCTAGAACAAGGAGCCTCAAGCTCCTAGTTAGACAATATATTCTTGTAACAAGACATATCCCTGAGGGATCCCCCTCAGGGTAAGACATAGCATCCATACAGGAGTAGGGTATTACGCCCCCGTGCGGCCCGAACCTGTCTAGACTCCGGTGCATTTACTTCCCATTGCACTAGGTCGATCATCCCCCACCACCGGCCGTTGCATTTACTTCCACTTCCATTTATTTCTCCGATGAACTTATTCAGGATCATCTCCCCGGCCGAATCTTTAAAAAGGGGTCTCTCGGGATCCCTGCGACAGGAGTTAATCATCCAACAACACACGTCACTAATGACTTAACATTAGTGACGTGTTATAAGGACACCAGCAGATAAACAAGAACAAGAATTAATATGTGCTGTGAGGACTGAACATTAGCAAGAATAAAAAATAGGTAGACATGGAAATTGCATATACCAAGCATATAAACATCAAGAACATGTTTATGTTATCAAGTTTTACTCTTAGAAAGCAGGTTACGACTAATGTTGCCATCCAAATGCCAAATTTCTTATCTCATATCATCAGTATGTGTGTTACCGCACTCTTAATTCTCAAATCATTCCAAGAATAGCATGCACTGCATCCTCCATATTTATGCATATTGAAAAGCAAAAATTCAATATGGTTGTGCTAAACTGCTAACCATTGATTCACATACTCTCTATCTCCTATATTACCGTAAATTCTACATAGAAATCATAACTCAAGGGTCGACATTAGGAACACGTAGAGTTTAAGTATTCATTAGGGTATACATAGAAATCATAACTCAAGGGTAAGATAACATTGCGCTAATTCATCTGTGCTAAACTGCTATGTTTGTATTGACGCATCTAAGTAGACTACGCTGTCACACACAACCTCACTTAGCCGCTGTCATCATTGAGTAATATAATCTAACGTACCATATGCATTTACCCCCGACACACAAAGTATGGTAGAATGCACAGAGGTTACTCACAATGGCGGATGAGGATGATGGCGGTAGGCATCGGTGAGGAGGGGACAGCGGGAGACCTACCTCAACTGATGAGGACGATGGTAGCGCAGAGCATGGTGGTGCGGACTCCTCGGCATCGGGGTGCTCGTCGGGGAAGAGGCGACACGGTGTGGGATCCTCATCATCGGGGTAGTCAGTGACAAAGGCACAGGGAGAAGATAGCGTCGGGGAGGGGGATGGGGACGACACTTTTAATAGGAAAAGATAGGTCCTAATCCCATTCGAGGATATATGGCCTAAGTAGGTTTTTATGCTCTTGTACGGTTCTGGAGAAAATTTCGGTAGTACCTCCCCACTGTTCTATAAATACACATCTCAACAACGAGCTAAGAGGGTGTGTATCTAGAGAACAACAGGGAGACACCACTGAAGTTCTCTTTAGAACCAGACAAGAGCACAGAAACCTACTATTCGGACCACATATCCTCGAACTGTCCAAAGTCCATGGACAATTTGAGAGCATCTTCTTATAAATATGATGAGTTACCAAGTCCTATTTATAATCAAATACTCCCGAATGGGAGACGTAGGTTACGCATGTACACTAATTAAGGAGGACAATCGACATATATCAAGATCTGGGAGAGAGAGCAAAATTGTTGATTCCAACTCAAACCCTAGAATCCACCATGCATATATGAGCAAGAGGAGGAGAGGGAGGAGGCAAACCTTCAAACGCTAGGGACAGACACTGACTTCAAATCACTGAGATTTGATTTGGCCTCAACAAAATCGCCAAAAAATTGCCCCTTTGCCGAGCAGCCACGGCGGATAGACACTGTATGGCCGTGTTGCTTGGTGAATAAAATAACAGTAAATATCATTCATTAGTGACGGTTATAAGGACACCTGTCACTAATGAGTGAGCCATTAGCGATGGTCTCATAACAACCTGTCACTAATGACTGGCCCTGGCAGGGAGTTACCAAGGCTACATTTAGTGACAAGTTATAAAGACACACGTCACTTATGACTTAACATTAGTGACGGGTTATAAGGACATCCGTCACTAATTATTTAACATTAATGATGAGTGATAAGGATACCTGTCACTAATGATATTAGTCACGTGTGGAAACTAAGACCCGTCACTAATGACTTCTACAAGAAGAGATCGACTTTCAGAATAGAGGCATGCATGCAAACAGAGAGTACTTCAAAATCCCATTCAACAGAACTGAACTGAACTTCGATGGACGACATCCTAAAGCAATGTCAGGATTTGGCAGCCGTCTTCACATTCAATAACACAGATATACATCCAGAAACTTGAATTTAACTCAAGTCAATCATACAATATAGTTATGCATACATTACGTACTTATGAAAATATCCATACATCATTACACTTGAGCATTTACCAGAGCACATAACCTCTGATATTTACAATATTGTATCCTAGTACTTCATCGATATACATTAGCGCATGAATTAGTGCACTCTCTTTTGCTTGACATGTATGACCCGATGCTTTACCATAGACAGTAAACAAGGTCTTATTAGCTGATTCATTTCCACTAAAATGAAACCTTATATCAGCCTAAAAGTTGCCTTCAGTAGTGAAGTCCACTCCAGGGCCATAAAAGCTTAACCTAAGATGCTCCATGGCTTGATCTAAGATGGCATGAAAGCTAGTTGTCCCAAAGGTGTCACCAAAAATATCCTACAAGCAAAGAAAATAAAATTATGAAAATAATATATGCTAACAATCATGTATATCAAACAACTGGATTACATATTATTGTACCATATCATATTCATCAAACTGAGCAAGCCTCTCACTGATTGAAGCCAAATCCTCTTCGCCCTCCTCAAGCGATTTTATTCGAAAATAGCTGTAGTTAACCAAAAAGCTCCTCAAGCACTTTCAGGCACCCTTCAACGGCGGTTTTTCGGAATACAACGAAATCGGTGATGCCTTGCCACAGGCCCTAATAGTGATATCCCCACTACTTTCTCCTCTTGAACGTATGTCAAAAGAGATAGAAAGCTTCACAAAATTCCTTCCATCTAGAGTGGATTGCACCAAAAGTACAATACCACCTACCGCAGGGATTACCTCTTTAAGCCATAGGATCAGTCTCAACACCTACATGATAGGATGATATGAATTGAGCCTAATGTACTATAAACTCAATTAAATTATTGTGTCCTAATGAGTGTTACTATGAGCCCAACAATGAGGGAGAAAAAGAAAATAGGTTACTATGATCGGTCTCAATCATGACCGGTGGGGGGAACATCTGGTGGGTAGTGTACGCCTGGTGCGTGAGCTGATGGAGGAGTTGTCGGGATCCATCCAAGTCCACCACTCAAACCCTAGCAAGTAGAGGGCGGCGACGGCGTGCGACGGTGTACGTCGGGCTATGGTGGAGGAGGGAGGATGGCGGCAGTGTCGGCGGTGAGGTGCGAATGGCGGTGGCGGCGGGAGGAGGGGCGAGTGGACGTGGGCGAAGATGAGAGTGGTCGAGAGAGAGAAATGGGCGGATAAGAGTGGTCGAGCATATAGGAGTGGCGCAAACTAGTGACGGATGATAAGGACACCTGTCACTAATGAGTCAGTCATTAGTGACGGTAACAACTATGACCCATCACTAATTAATTTAATATTAGTGACGGGTCTCATAACGACCCGTCACTAATAAGTAGGCTACATTTAGTGACATGTACCTCATATACCTGTTACTAATGACTAAATTATTAATGATAGACATTAATGTGACCCGTCACTAATATCTTTAGTGACGGGATGTTCGCTCGCCGTCACTAATGAATCTTTATTAGTGACAGGTCATGGCCAGGTCTCAGCCCGGGTCACACATTAGTGGTGGGTCGGCACTGGACACATCACTAATAGTGCACTAGTGATGGGTACTGAGGAGCCATTACTAATGACATGTCTCCTTTAATGGTTTCTTACGTAGTGTACATGCATGCGCTTCGTTAAGCTACAAAATGGAGATTAACTTGGAAGCTTCATATATGAATGGTAAGCACCCCACAGGTAAGCTTAATTATTTTAGGAGAAACCTGCAATCTGTTTGCAGTTCGTGTTATCTGATTCAAATCTAAAGGTGTGGACAAAGATGAGCGATGTAGATCTATTTGCAGTTGTCTAATTGCAGGTGAGGAACTGAGAATGGTGCATGAGTGTACATGAATTAGGTACAAAGAGATAAGATCAGCTATAACAAATGAAACTTAACTCGAACTACCACTACTACATAATAGGTTGTCGTAGATGGCTGTAAAGCTTCATCTCATATGGTTTTCCTTCCCATCTAGCCGAAAGTGTTTCTGATAACTCCTCTAATGACAAATGGCTTAGGAACCATTTGCGATGTGCGTTATCACATATGATTTCGTATAGAACTATTTGTGATGAGTGGCAAATTGAATGTGTTATGTGAATAATGGAATATAGTTCTGAAACATAACCCATTTTCTCGGCACTCAAAAAATCCAAAGAGAAATTACACCTAGACCACTCCCCTATTGAACTATATGCTTTCTGGTTTTGCCTCATCTCTTGATTTTTTGTCAGTGCTAGAAAATTATAGTGGAAAGCAGGGGTGTGGTCTAGCCCTAACTAAGTGGTGAGACTGTGCGAGACAACAATCAAGAAAACATCTGCTTGATGATCAACTTGAATCCTGAATAAAATGAATGCCTCATATTTATATAGTCGCATATCCTAATACACAAGTCCTTGAGCTCCAAGAGTCTGATTGGGAAATGCTTTGGCTTGTTGGGTCCATATTATCATATAGCTTTCGTTTATCACTTTCTTAAATCCCCATTATCTATTCTTTTGTGGAAACTTTGAACCCATTGAGACTAGCTAGAGATCTTTGCTCGGGGCTTTGCACAATGCTTCAGCTGAGAATTCCCGAATCACAGTACTATCTCATTTTACAATCTGGTGTGTTGATCTCAATAGCAAAAAAAAAAAAGAAAAAGAAAGAAAGAAGATCAATTGCTGAGTTCACCACATTGATTAGTTTCAACTTGTTATTGTTCAGATTAACTTATAGCCATCTCAAATGCAAATCTTGTATCCCATTTATCATGTGAGCAATTCGCCAGCATCTCTCCATAACTTGTACAACAATGAGCTTTGTTCTGCACTTGAATTTAGTTTTAGCTCATCTCCATTAGTTGCATCAAGTTCCATCATCTTTTTGTGTGAATTGCTAAACCTATCTTGTTCTTATGTTCAACAACTAAGCTTTGATCTCTTGTTTGGATTACTACTTAAGTTTACAACAGCTAAAAGCTTAGATTGCATAAGGCATTCTTACCCTAGCTTCCAAGCTAGACAAATAAGATTATGTTCAAGCTGCTCTACGGCTTTGATTTCGCTTGATCTGTCACATGTATCTTGTCTACAACCACCAAGGTGTGTGCATCTCGCATTTCGGCATGGAGACATAAGCACTACAGTTGGTAAGAGAAGGTGCAGTTTAGTGATCATGTACTAGCCATGGCAGATGAAGAAGAGGAACAATCGAATTTTTTCACACAAGCTCAAATGCAATAGTTGATGCAAAACTTCAACACTCAACTTAGGTTGTGTTTGTTTGCTGCTTCTGAAACTGCTTCTGCTACTGGCAGAAGCCAGAAGCCAGAAGCCAGAACAAACGAGGTTCTGGAGAAGTGGCTTCTGGAGAAGCCAGAAGCCTGTTTCTGAGGAAAATGAACTAAAACTGAGAAGCTCGCTGAGATGTGCTTCTCTGAGAAGCTATGTGCTGAGAAGCCAAAAATTTATTGTAGAAGCCAACAACCTATTTTCAAAAGCAGCTTTTCAGACAAGCCAAAAGCACAGCTTTGCAGAAAAGCTCAAAAGCAGAAGCTCAAACAAACACGGCCTTAATGCAAAGATGATCAATGTTCGGGCTAACACTGTTGAAGACGTTGTGAAGACCGTTATAAGAGTTATGTCAAAAATACGTATTGCAATTTTCCAGGGTAATCGTTTGTTACGGTAGGGGTCACCATATGTATAGTGCCTATAGAACATTTTCAAGGGCGATTCAACTCAAGTGGTAAATAGGAAGTTGTAGAGATCCTCACAAGCATTCCAAAAAGTCTAAGATAATTAAAATCGAAGTCTAGAGCAAGGAGTTATAGTCAAAATATAGAGGACGATTTTTTAAGTCACCATATCATATGGTGGGGTTATCGTATCATATGGTAGGTTCACCATACCATGAGGCCATTTATCGGTGTTCAAAGGGCCCCTACACCATATGATATGGTGATCTGCTTTTCAGCCCCAATGGATTGTTTTTCCTCTCTAATAGCTAGTTTTTCGTGTTGTCTCTATACATACCTCTCCACCCGGCCATTTGAAGGTGCCAGAGCTCAAAAGGGAAGGTTCATACAAACATTTTGAGTTTTTTAGCCATAAGTGATGATATTTGAAGATCAATGCATTAGAGATTAAATATTGAATAGTGCTATTTTAGGCCTAGGCTGCATCATAGCTAGGGATTATCTTAGAGTTGAATCAAGTGAGTGATCCACACTTTTACTCTTGGTGCTTGATAGTACCTAGACGACTTGGTGGTGACGTTATCTTGCAAGTTTTTCCGAGGAGGTTGTGGAGCGGCCCCAAGCTTTGTGAGCTTGAGGAGTGGCCCGTGTCAAAGCAATGAAGCACTAACATAGTGAAGAAGGCAATGAGCATCCATGGTAAGGCCAAGTAGGATACCCACAGGTATGTGGGGAGCTCTAATGGCAAGACCTCGGAGTTATCCGACCAGGGATCTTGAACCTTGTGAGGGCAACATGGACTAGGGGTGAGCGGTAACTCACCGAAACCACGAGAAAAAGTTATACCGATTTTATGCTCTTAAACTCATTTATATTCCGCATTTAATAGTTGTTGTGTTGTTTACAACATTTAACTTTCCTAGAAGTACCATTGTTTGTAGGATTTGAATTTAGGGTGCAAAACTTTATTTGGTTCGAGTAGCCACTAGAGCACATTTAGAAAAAAAAATTGGTTTAGGTTTATCTTGTTGATTTGAGCTGATTAGTTTTATAATCCCTAATTCACCCCCTTCTAAATTACATAAAAAGGATAAAACTAGTAATAACATGATGAAATAATAATATATGCATTTCTTAAGTATTAAAAATTTATTAACCTTTTTTATATATGAATTGCACTCATCAAAGCTCTTCACAACTTTCATGTGGGGCCAACTCAATTCCAAGTTGGATGAAACATGAAATGGTTCACAAATATAAGTGAGTTAATGGATAAAGTCTAATGGTAGTAATAACATAGTGAATAGATAATATATGCAATTCTTAAGTATGTTCATGATGAAGCCAGGAAAAACAAGTGTCAGTTTTCAAGTTTGCAGTGAGATATTCGGAAATTCCTAAGGTATTCATACGGAGTCATATGTAGAAAATATTTCTATGATGATTGTAGCTCTCGATGAGATCTGCAACATTGTGGTTGCCAACTTTTTTCATTTGAAACCATCTAGATATCCAACTAATTATCGAAAGATTTAGGCAACAAGGGTTAGAAGGAATACATATCCTATTGTAGTCAACAATCAAGGTTAGGGGATGGTTTGGTGGGTTTGTGCGATTCAACAAGTCATGGTTATTTGCATGTGTATTTCACGTGAAAAATCACTTGATCGTGTAGTTCAATAGGGGAGTGGCCCAGTGTAATTTCTCTTTAGATTTTTGTAAAGCTCCTAGTAATTGACGTGCATTCTCAATATCATTATATGTAACATTGACAGCACGCAAATTGCTAACAATTTTATTAAAGCGGGCAAAGAAATCATCAAGAGACTCAGCGGGTTTCATCTCAAATTTTATGTATTCTTTCTTATATAAATCTTGACGTACCTCTTTAATGGTAGATGAACCTTCATGGTAATCACAGAGTGCTTTCCATACTTCATACGCCGATTTGAGATGTATCATGAGGTCGAAAGTCGCTTCTTCCCAAGCCTTGGATGATCAAATTCCTTGCCTTGATGTTCGTCTCGATGACCGGCATGTTCTGCACCGTCACCTCATTGTTCTCTAGAACCACGTATGGCTTATAGACCTTTCCCAAATTGCAAAGCCCTGTGCTTGAATGTAGGCCTCCATCTTCGCCTTCCAGAACTGAAAATCAACTTTCCATCGAAAACACAAAGTTTGGTGGAATACCTATATAAAGCCATATTTCTAATAACCGATTATGATCAATGGTAGGATCGATTACACTCTAATAAGGCAATCAGAGGGGTGTGAATGATTGCGAAAACCAAATTTAAAGATTAACTCACCCAAATCAAAAATCGATTTAAACTCGATATTCCACTCAAAACAGATTGTACATGTTTTAGTAAAAATAATGTAGAGAAAGATCTACTGGTCCAATTGCCCTTAAATTTGGATAAAAACTAGATTAAAAAATGAAACTAACCCAATAAGAATCGAGTCAATCGGATATGTGGATCAAGAAGTATGCCTGGTCGAAGCAAACTGTGTCAACTAGAATCAAGTAGATTGAAACCTAGTCGAGTTAACCGAAAAGATGCTCAAGATCAAACACTAGATATTCTAGCAAGGTTTTGGACGGATTAAACCAAGATGAAATTGATAAAAACATGAAATTAATCAAAAATCAAAACCAAGTACGCAGAATATAGAATGAAAAGAAAATTTTGAATCAGAACTCATCAACTTACGAAACTTAATTTTCATTGTATAGATGAGTTTACAAGATGCCTCTCCAAAACATCTAACAAGGATTTTTATGAAATCCCAAACACTAGACAGATCTCCTCTCTAGATTAAAAGTCTAAATCTGATCTCATTCTTAGCGCTGTCACATACACCTCGCCCTGACCGAGACCCTCTTAATATATATCCTCCCAAACCGATCTTGGTTTAGAAACAACCTAATCGTATCCTACCTGGACACAAACCATACCAAAACACGTCCACCCATAATCGAATCTAATTCATGTTTGAGTCTAACTCAGACTAGCACTCGATTCCTTATGGGACTGGACTCTTCGACCAATCCGACTGCAGCCTGACCTTGCCATGTACTCGAACGACTCTATCATCCGAACACTCAATCTGGTTGCCCACGACCTCGCGTACGTCTGCCATTCTCCGCAGCGAACATAGCCGCACACCTGTAACCCTTTCTTCATGTGCACTGTTCTCTAGCCCGAATGTCACGCATGACATCCTCGATCACTACGACCTTAGTTCCTCCTGAACCTAGTCGCTGAACCTCAGTTCCTCCCTGAACTTAGTTCACCAATCCGTCATCAACCACGTTCGCCTTCAAGCAACACATGCACATGAATCAACAAATCAGTACGAGCACAAGTCCTTTCTGACTTAACTCAAGATCGGTTCATGCAACACCACACAAATTCCAAGCAAAACTATCACGCTAACATAAGCATACCCAACTTCTGATAACGCATCAAACCATCTATGCTATCCAAGCATATCCAAACAATATCTTAGCAACTCAGGAACATCATCCTAGTGTCATTATGCTAAATTACTTTGCTTTGCTAATTTCATTATTAAAACCAATTTTTCATCACATGATCTCACAGAACCCTTCCCGATCTCCGTCAAACTTCGATTATGAGGATCTCAGCTCTTATTCTAATAGCAGGAGTCCTTCCTAGCGATGATGAAAGAGTGTTATGATCATCACCAGGTGTCGGGCATTTACATCAAGTCTCAAAGATGTCCATTGGCCATCTAGGTTCCAACCAAGCATCCAGGAGAAGTACGACGAGAGTCTAATCCAGCGAAGTTCCTTCAAATACACATTGTCACCGTCCAGGATTCTGGGGGAGGAAAGAAGGTCATGGCTAACTATCTTCCCATGATTCTCTTATAGACTACTCAAACATAGTTAACCAATTTGCCTAGAGGCTCAATCAACTCTTGGGAATGATTATGTAGCAAATTCATTAGAAATTTCTAAGGAACATTATAGTGACCTGGAAAACTTGATCATTTGAGGCAAATCCAACAGGTGGAAGAAGAGAGTTTGCACAAATTCATCAATAGGTTCGGCAAAATATGCAATACAATTCTTGATATCTCTGATTTTGCTATGATTGAAGCTTTCACAGAAGATATGCATGATCGTCGCATGACAAAGGGCATATCGATGAAGCGGTATCAGACTATTCGATAACTCTTCACTGAAACTCTTGAGTGGCATAAAAGCCTTGATAAGGGAGAAAAGATCCCTAATCTGATTAGACCTAGAATTACCCAAGACTGCCGAGAAGTGAAAATTCAACCCGAAGAACAAGAAATCTAACAACAAGAAGAAATCTAGAGGTTCATAAGTTATGGTCATTGAACAAGCCAATTCTCAACATGATCACGACAAGTAGGAAAACTCTCAGTTAGGAGGAGGGGTCAAGAAATACTGCTCCTACCATCAAACTAAGGGCTAAGGGCTTGTTTATTTGGGCCTTCAGCCAACTTCTTGTCCATAAAAGCTGGAAGCCCAAACAAACAACTCTATTTTGGAAGCAGCTTACCAAAAGCGAGAAGCCCCATTGAATTGTCAAAATCAAAAGAGAGAAGCAAGTCGAAACATTCTTCTCTAGCTTTTGCGGGTGGATGAAATGAGAGTGGGCACCGAGTTGATACATATTTACCCACAATTGTCATTATATAAAAATAGGGAACTGTGCGCCCCATGCCTAGTGCGACTGAATGACTGAATGCACCCGCGTGACCGAACGGGCTCTCATGATTAGGGTTCATCCCATCGTCGCCTCTCATAATCCATGCCTCTTGTTGCCACCCCCACCTACCTTCAATGTCACCACCTCCCATCAATGTTTCTCCCTCCCATCGATGCCACCACCTCCCGTCAACGATGCCTCATCCCATTGTCATCACCTCTTGGTGCCGCCAAAGCTCTCCATCGCCACTGACCTCCCTACTCCTCCAAGGAACCTAATCACATCCTCCACACGCCACTGAGATATTGCAATCCTCGTTGTTCCCTCTTCTCAAGTTTGTGCACAGATCTGCAATATGATAGAAATTTGAATTTAATCCATGCAGTATCCCTATGTAGATTTGAATCCATGTGCTCTGAATGTTTGAATCACTAGATGTTGTTGATGGATGATTGTGCATAAATTTGCAATATGCTTTGTAGGTGGTTGAAAAATCATAGAAGTTTTCAATTGGCTGCATGTTGTTGTTGGCATAGGCAGTCGATTTTACAGCATGATAAAAGTCTGTGTAGCAAGTGTAAAGTCTAAAAGCACCAGATTACATACAATTCCCAGATAATTTTAGTTCAGCAATATGTGTAGCTTTCTAGGCAACCAGATATATCTAGTTATTACAAATGGATTAAACAAAAGTAATGTATTGTGTGCTCCAAAATCTAAAGCATGAAAACAACATGAAAAGCTACATGTGTTGTACTGTGTACATCTGAAATTCTGAAAATCTGAGTATTATGAGTATGCAAGTATTGTTTTTGTTCATCTAAAATTATGAGTCTCTTATCCTTGAGGAAGCCGAGGAGTTACTTGATGCACCGGAGAGTAGAATCAAGCAACGACCATAATGTTATGCCTTTTTTTGAATCGACGGGTCGACATGAGCTTCACTCCTCTCATGGCTTCATTGAGAGTATCAAATGTCTTCACCAAAGTATCATCCAAAGCTAAAATCTCTTCTTGGCTTGGGAGAATTCATTCTTGGCTGAGGTAGCATCGCTTGGTAGTCACTCCTTCTCTGCTACAAAACCTATAAATCATTCATCAAAATCAAATTCATACAATTTGACGTAAGAATGATTACTCGAAGATTTACCTTGAGTGGTCCCTCTTTAAAGCAGTGATTACGGCCGAGTGAGATGCCTCCTTCTCGGCCAAGAGGCATGTCATTCTCTACAACAAAGCATGGGCAACCGTGAGTTCATTTTCAGCTCGCGTGCTTTTGCTCTTGTTCGCCTCCAACTCTTACTAAAGCTAATCAACTCTTGTGGTGGCAAAAGCGTTCATCTCAAGGAGAACCAAGCATTGGTACAATGCCTGAATGTTTGTCATAGCCCCCTACGAACAATAAGACAAATAATAAGGCCAATATTATATCATCATCAAAAATAAAAAGCGTCACAATTCATGATCTCTTACTTGAACTATCTTGGCTGTCCTTAGACTCCTAGGTGGAGGTAGAGAGGTTGAATTCTACCCCTTGACGATATCCATCCAATCCAGGATAGGGATGGCTCCAAGTGGCCTAAACATGCTAGATGGTTGAGAGAGGATGATGGCTCCAAAGTCAGGCGTGCTTGGAGCTGTAGACCCTCCAAAGGAGGGGACTTGGGAGTTTCCCCCCGGTCCCACTTTGATAGGTGTTTGTGCGACAGTCGATGAGGTTTCCACCAACGGTACATTTCCCTAAGGCGTCATCTCAGGAGTAGATGATTTGGCCGAGGAATCACCTTGGGTCAATGGAGAAGGCCTCCTAAGAATGGAAAAATAAAATTAGATAAATTCTGGTGAATTATGAAGACTGACCATTGTAGTAACGAGTACCTTGGAGGTGTTGCTTTGCCACACAATGCCACCTTGGTGGTAGCTACTGCAAGTGTAGGCACAATAGGGACCATATGAGCGATGTTGACTTGGACAATGTTAGGTCTATTCACGTTTATCTGCTCTTCCATCAAAAGTATACTTGAGGTGATCTCCAAGTATGGTTTATGAGAACAATAAGGTCAAAATGCTACACGATACTTACCTAGGGTTTGGGCTCCTCGCGCGTCGAGAGGTCTGGATCTGGGCCCCTAGGACTTGTCCCTCTTCTCCTCCATTGGTCGCTGATCAATGGCTAATGGGTTCGCTAGGGGAGGAGTAGAATAGTGTCTACGTCATTGGCCACTTGGGTCAAAGTGCCCACTTCATCCATGATGATGATGTTAGGGGAACCTTGCCAATCTCCGGTCGCCAGACTCTGGTTCACCAACTCAAGGACAACCGAAGTGCTCATCAACTCACCTTGTGGGGCTTGTTGGACCTTTGTCATGGGAGGATCGCCATACAACCTAGTAGGAATGGGTTGAAGTCCCCAAAGTACTTTGGAAAGTTATTCTTCCAACAAGAAAGCAAAATCAAGACAAATAATATAGAATCTAAGAGGGAGAGTTTACTCAAATAGTGATGATATATCCATTGATGGCTTATCTCATACTATCGTCGAGATCCTTCTTGGGTCGTTGAAGCTTGGCTCCACGAGAAGGTTTATGGTTCTCTAGGTGATTTCGCTCAATACAACTCTATAAAAAGATTCTGCATTTAGTTTTGTGAATGCGAGGAAAAGGAAAAAAACATGAAAATAAATAAACTAACCACGTCGGATGTCTCTGGTATGGTCGTCGGTGCCGATATACTAGCATGACATGTACATTCGGTCCTTATGGGGACTAAGATGGCGTGCGATGAAACTAAGCATCACATCCTAGGCTATGAGACCCTGTGTCTTCAAATTTTTTATACGCTCAACATAAAAATTCAATAGAGGGTCATCTTTAGGGGGAAGACTCATCCAATCTGGATTCCTCTCTGCATGAATACCAAAATATTCGAATGATCAGGGGTGGCCCCATCAAGATAAAACCAATTTGGTTGTCACCTTGATCACCAAAATTTTGTGGTAACCTCTGGATATGCTGCTGCGGAGGCGATAGCTGGCCAAGCTCGCAACAAATCCTCTGCACCCCTTCAGGGAATAAAAATACCTAAAAAGGAGCATGAATGGCCTCACTCCCACAAATGCCTTGTAAATATGCGCGAAAATGCTAAGCATGGTAATGGAGTTAGGGTTGAGGTTTACCAGCTTGATCTTGTAAAACTAGTGAATCTCCTTGAAGAACTTAGAGACCAGCAGGAGCTATCCACATTGGGTGAGCTCTGCGAACATGATGACCTCTTTGTGTGAAACAACAGAAGGATATCGTCGTTTGCTAGTATCCAAGGCAAGATCACCTTGGAATCAGTATTCCATGTCTGGCATGGACTGGATCTTCTCCTCCAACATTTCTGATGGATTCCACACCACTGCCATGGTTTGATTTTGGTGAGTGGAGAGTTTCTTGGAGTTGATCAGAAGTGAAAGAAAGGGGAGAACTTGGGTGTTGCAAGGAAGAAGATGAAGAGCTCAAGGGAATGTGGGTAAAGAGATTGAAGCCAACATGACTATCCCTTTTAAAGGGGAAAATAAAATTTTGATGTTCCAATTTTGCCGCCCTCAATCTCGTCGTTTACTCCTTTCACACCCAACAGCTCGATTATTAAATATAACTTTTTCAAACTACCAGGTGTGATTTCTCAAGAGGCTATGATGGGATAACTTATCTCAAAAATTATGCACATTTAATGAAATATTCCCTGATAGTACACAGAAAAAGAGGTTGGCCCTTAAGACTTTTTATTTATAGTTAATACTCGATTGTACTAAATCTTTTTGATAGAATAATATTGGGAGATATTTTAACCATGATTATTTTGATCTAGTCGGAGTACTTCCCGAATAGAAACAACACAATGCAGTTAAAAGTCATTTCCATGTATATAAAATTCTAACCTAGTTAGACTGTTGACTATGTTGCTTGTTTCTGAGTGAAGTTGGAGGAGCTAGCTGACAAGTACCATATAAATACATGAATATGGATACTAGTAGATATAAGGTAGAAATATAAGCATGGTACGTATACTCAACACTTGTAATATGTATCTTCGGTGGGAATCTTGTT
The DNA here is from genome assembly GCF_958298935.1 of Phragmites australis. NCBI lineage: Eukaryota > Viridiplantae > Streptophyta > Magnoliopsida > Poales > Poaceae > Phragmites > Phragmites australis. Next base: position 31,015,581 of record NC_084923.1, on the reverse strand, counting down.
ATACAAAGAAGGTGCCCCAAATAAGGAAGGATTACCTCGAGAATCCCGAGAAGGATACTTAGTTAGTCCTACTTATGACTTTGAGTAGGACATGACCCCTCTCCACCCAACTATATAAACCAAGGTAAGGGGTGCGACCAAGATAACTCAACTCAATCCAGTTTCAAGCATATCCAGATAAGCCTTCAAGCCCAAAAGAAGAACTCAACAAGCTCAAAGATATCATCAAATACCTTAGGGTTTAAATCTAGACACCTCATATTGCACTCTAGCTTCTTGAGTTAGTACAAGGCTCAAAGCAACACACAGAATGTAGAGCTATTATTGTTTGGGTAGCTCGAACATGTCTACATCGTGTGTTCCTTATTCCTATCTAACAATCAATATTATCGGCTAGGAGATCCCTACCCCATACAAATATTGCATTATCATTTTACTAATCCTAAACAAGCCCCTATTAGGAATGGATCCAGGGGGCTGAAGCCCCACCCCCTTTGGCAGCCACACCCTTGTACCTCCTCCCCATGCCCCTACATTTTGTAATATGGAAAAGAAGAAGAAGAAGAAGATGATGATGATGATGATGAAAAAGAAGAAGAAGAAGAAGAAGAAGAAGAAGAAGATGATGATGATGATGATGATGATGATAATGATGATATGGGATGGAGGAAGAAGAAGCAATGGACGTCAAGCCTCCTCCCTATATCCCCAGCTTTAACATATATGTTAATCAGGGCCATCGCAAACAAGAACTCATATGCAATCATACAAACCCTTTGGCAGCCACATCACTCCTTGGGCCATGGACGACTCTAACAAGCGCACATGGCATCATGCTTGGTGTTCATGCAGGCATGCCATCTCTTAGAAGAGGACAACAACAAAGTGCATGAAGCCTCGGGTAGGGTAGTGAAATGGAGAGGTTTGGGAGGCGCAAGGACCAGCTCCCTGGTCACACCTTGGAATGCATAGATGAGATAGGCATGTTGGATGAATGGTTTGGTCGGTTGGCGTAGAGGTGGCGGAGGTGGATTTGTTGGGTGCAGTTGGAGATTTTGTTAGATGCATGCTATGGCTAAGGAAGAAATCCAATAGACGGAGGGGGGAATCGGGTAACAGGAAGGATAGGCCACACGCTAGCATGATATTTTTGTTAGGAGAGGGAGGGGGCCAAAGAACTTACCATTTACCACTTCATTCTTTTTAAGTAGTAGAGAAGAGGTAGAGAAGTAGAGAAGAGAAGAGATAGAGATTTTGAAACATTTTAAAATCCTTCTTGCAACATTGCAAAGTAATGTAAGTTAAATTGCTCACCTCATCGAGCAAGGAATTGGTTGTGGTTAAGTGTTTGTATAACTGACAAGCTTTCATTCTTTTACTGTGTTGGCAAGCTTTTTCCTTGCTACCCTAGGCTAGCAAATTTGACTCACTCGCTCTAGTGAAGTCAAGGCTAGCCCATTCTAGCAAGGCAAGGTGAGATGAGGCTTGTAAGAGAATCGAACTGACCCCTAATTCCGCAAGACATAGACACCTACATATGTTGGTTCAAATTTAGAAAATTTACTACAAATAATTTGCATAATAATCACCCAAACTATACAACGACCATTGAGTATTCTTACATCTAAACCCATCACTGATAAAATACCCAGAGACGGTTGCTAAGACAGATGAATCTGTAATATGACCAGCAATATGGGTATACCAGAGCACACAACCAGGTTTCCTTAAAAGTTATCTATAACTATGACCCAGGTGGTTTTTTTTATGAAAACCATCTGTGTTTAGCTGATAAACATAGATGAATTTTTATAAATATCTGTTTGTAGTTAAAGACCTCGTATTGTTTTAAATTTGAACGCTCTCATCTTCCCAATACCTATACCCCTTTTTTACAAACTGTCCGTCTCCTTCACTAAAGCAACAAAGTTCATCCATCTTTTTTCTCCTTCGTTGTCATTCAATCCTCTTTCGTAACGGTGAGTTCAAGGTATTATTCAGGCAATTTTACTTTATTTGGTACACGATATACTCAATTTGTTGAGTGATTCATCTATTTCTCCGGAGTTTGTTCGATGCTCCACTCTTTGTTATGGTTTGATTTTGCAAGGGAGGATCGATATCTGAGCGATGAATTAAGGTTTAGGATTGCACTGAGCATTGCGGTTTTTTATGCGTTATGTACTGAGTTGTGTTTGTGTGTTCCAGATCTGTAATAAAATGGCTTTGTTCACTGCTATCAAATGCTGGAAGGATGGGGTTGTTCCTATGCCCGCTTTCATTGTCAGGATGCTTGGCGTCGATTTCGATCTTGTGGAATATGTATTATTCGTTGTTGTGAAGGTCACCACTGTAGACTCAATTTATGTTGTGAATCATGTTCTTATGTGTTTTATTCTTGATGAAAATTTCTTTATTGGTATTCGTTATAATGGAGATATTTTCATGAACTGCAAGTCTGATTTGAACTACCATTTCTTACTTAACAAGGGCAATAGGTTTGGAAGTAATGTTGTTTGATTCTAACGCATGAATGAGTTGCAATATTGTTTGGTTCTGACGTATGAGTTAGTAAGGATGGTGTCTGATCGTAATGACATCGAGAAGATGTATGAAGACAAATCATTTGCTAAGATTATTGTGAAACACAGGCATGCTGCTGAAGCTGAATCCTTGAAGGCATCAAAGACCTAGGGACATGTTGTGTCTGGGTTTATGTTCTGAATAATTCTAATGTTATGTCTAGGTTTATGTTGTGAACCATATTATGATGTTAATTTGCATGTGATGTCTATAATCCATGCCACATCACGAGGATAGCCAGGAAGCAAAAGGGATTCTCAAGAGAAAAAGGTCACACAAGCGGATCTTCAGAAAAAAAAAATTCCGTCTGTGATTCTTTATACACACAAATAATTTTTAAAAAAATCATCTGTAAAACTTACAAAACTGACAACTATAGTACAACCCATGTCTAATTACAATATATATCTTATTTTAATAAATAATAATGATGAAAACTATATATTAGAGACCCTATGTTATTCAAAACTCATATCAAAGTTGCACCCAAAAACCTCATCCGAAATTTGCCCAAAACCCGTGGGTGAGCTCCCAACGGGATTCCGTCTTAGCAAAACCGTCTGCCCAATCCCCATGCTACAGTTCACTAGATCCACTCGGACGGATCTAGGGTCGTCGACAGCCGCTGTCTTTCAGTTTTTATCCATCCGTTTTGACCCACGTCCTCCATCTCTTCCCCTCTTCTCGCGTTTTAGGGTTTTGACTCCTAAACCGCCCCGTCCCACACAGCCATGGTGCAGCCGCCGCCACCGCAGCAATGGGCAATGGCGCCGCCGCCACCGCCACCGCCGCAGTACTACCAAGCGGGGCCTCCTCCGCCGCTCCCCCCGCAGTACTACCAAGCGGGCCCTCCGCCGGCCGCTATGTGGGGCCAGCCGCCGCCGCAGGCCGCACTGGCGCCGGCGCCGGCACCGGCACCGTCTTGCGGCGGAGCAGGGGACGAGGCGAGAACCCTCTGGATCGGCGATCTACAGTACTGGATGGACGAGAACTACCTCTACAGCTGCTTCTCCCAGGCCGGCGAGGTAGTGCGCCGTCTCCCAGTCCTACGCTACGTGTAGATTTCTGTTGCTTGATTGGTCGTTAGAGCTTAGCCATGCTAAAGCTGTGTGCATTTTGGTTCACTAGAGTTTGTATCGAAGTTTAATTACAGTTTATGTGTGGTTAAAAAGACATGATTTTGAGTCTAATGTTATGTCCATTATGTGCTCGATTTGTGTTGTTAGGTCTGTTTTAAATGGATGACTTACATATGTGGTTGGATGCTTGTTTAGATTTAGAGGGGGGAAGCAGATTCGCCGTGGTAGATAATCTTACATATTGGGAACTGGTGAACTGGGTCTGGCGTTAATTGGTACTGCAACTAGCATGGCCCAGCAGAGAAGCTAGCATATGTTGTCTATTCCAGATGCTACGGTACCTTGCCTAGTAGCTTCTCTTCTGCAGAGATTAATCATATGTGGTGCTTGTAATTTCTTTTCTTTAGGTGTGTGGTTGTTTGAAATTTCTTTTTTTAGGTGTGTTTGTTTGGAAAAAAATTTCGTATTTTGTTCCTACGCCAGCTGTAGCCTTAAGCAAATTACCCTGTTTTGCTTCAGAGCTTGCTTATATGTGTTGACTGGTAGTTTGAGATGACAATACTAATGGCATTATGCAATTAACAGCACCACTTCCACTGTGTGTTACAAACAAAAGATGATGACAGTTCAGTGAGAGATGTGAAGTTTGATAAATTTTCTGTACTTATCTGCATAGAAATATCAAATTCAGCACTCTAGGAATGATATTTCCTTTCTGGGCTGTATTAGATATAGCTCTTTGGACAACATCAAATGGCTGATGTTGGCCAACACTGGTAGAAAAAAAGGCCTAGGTTATGCCTTTTCTTCTCCCTCTGAATATTAGTCTATGTATTGGGTAATTATTGTGATGATAGTTCGGATTCAATCTGATTCTAATTTTGGAGAGCATCATTGTAATTTTGTCATTTTACTCGAGGTGTTTGGCTCTTTATAATCTGTTGGCATCTTGTGTACAGTTTGACAGTTCCGTGCTAAACATTTGTGATTCACGTTGAAGATTACTTAGATCACTACAAGTTGTTGCAACATTAACTTTGTCATGCAATCATGCAGGCTTCATTGTCTTGTAAAATGACATTGCTGCTACTTTTCATGCATTTGCTAAATTTAAATTCTATAGTGCACTTATCTTTGCCACCCAACTTGCTTGGGACTAAAAGGCTTTGTTGTTGCTGTTGTTATAGTGCACTTATCTGATTCTGTACTACCATGGTGCAAATTGTTTGTCTATATACTGGCAGTGTGTCCATGCTGACAAGGTTTTGCTATGTGTGATTCAGATGGTTGGCTTCACATTTATTGCTACTAAAGTACCCATACTACTGTTAAAGAACCTGCAATTTTCTACAGGTTCTCAAAGTTACATGTCTTCATGACTCACGTTTTGTTCATTCTATAGCTCTGGTTGTAAGATGCAGATAGTTCACCTAATATCTACATTCCCAAGGGTTATAAGCTTATAGCAACCTATCGTTTGGACATAGATGCTTCGTTGTGGTGATTCGTGTTATAATTCTGCTTCAATTGTGTTTATTGATAATTTAACACAACTAGAGATTTGCTACATAAATGTTCCTTTTTATTACATCACTAAAATTATACATTTGTCTTACTACCGTTCCTTTTCCTTGTCATATTTATGAAAAACTTTATTGTTCGTGTTCAACAACTAGTTTTAGTGTAGTGATATGTGATTCTTCAGTGGAACCTGACATTTTCCTCTTTTACCTTATTAAACCTCCTTCATTTTGTAGATGCTACTGATTTACATATCACTGTCTGTATTGTGCCACTCTTTTGTGCATGAACAGCTTTGCTGAAGATGCACCTGAACAGACTCATAATTTGAATCTGTGATGAATCTTATGTTCCATTGGATATTCTGATTTACTGGCCTAATATTTTGTTGGCGTGATTCATGGTCAGGTTATTTCAGTGAAGATAATTCGGAACAAGCATACTGGGCAACCTGAGGGTTATGGTTTCATTGAATTTAGCAGCCATGCTTTAGCTGAACAAGTTCTCCAGAATTATAACGGCCAAATGATGCCTAATGGTAATCAAGCATTCAAATTGAATTGGGCTATGAGTGGGGCTGGTGAGAAACGTGGAGATGATGGTTTAGATTATACTATATTTGTGGGGGACCTGGCCTCGGATGTTACAGATTTCATTCTACAAGATACGTTCAAGAGCCGTTATCCATCAGTTAAGGGTGCAAAAGTTGTATTTGACAGAAGTACTGGTCACTCAAAAGGATATGGATTTGTTAAGTTTGGAGATTTGGATGAACAGACACGTGCAATGACTGAAATGAATGGACAATACTGTTCTAGCAGGCCCATGCGCATTGGACCAGCATCCAATTCCAACAAGAATGCTGTTGGACAGCCACAAGCATCGAATGGTAAGTAAACTTACTTCTGTGGCTAGTATTGAGTTTTGACTTTGTCTTAGAAAGATAAATATTCCCGTATAAACTTTTCTGTTGGATGACCGTGAACAGCTGTCTCTAATACTTTGCACGCTTTCCAAAGTTAAATACTTTCTGAATGGATGCCCCTGTTAAAAGTCCATTTGAATTGGCAGTATTAGTCACCCATAGTCCGATATTGCCCTTTTCTCTACGTGCCATAGCCTCTCGGTTGTTTAATTAGGTTACTCTATTACTTTATTTGCATTGGCAGGTACTTTGTGTTTTGAATTAGCAGTTAGGGATTCTTAAGAAACTTAGTTGACATATGGGGCTACCAGTTGCTTTTTGCTTAAAAGTTTTTGCCATGTTATTTTCTGTCACTGGAGCTTTATTTTTTTCAACTGTAAGGTATTGTCAAGGATTGATGTAGATCTTTTTAGCCTACATGGACATTTCTAGGACTTGAAGTGCTATTATTTGTCCATTGCAATAGTGTATTTTGCATGTTGAATATTGTCTCAGTTCTAATGCTCAATGCAATGTTTCGCACCTTGCGATTGGGCTATGAGTCGTTTCTCATTTATGTTATTGTCTGCTCAATTTGACAGTATACTTGCATTGCTAACATCTACGATTGATCTGTTGAGGTATCAAAATATTTATGGACCAAAAGATAACAGTTAGCATTTTGATGATGTGCTTGCAAATGTTTGACTATGGGGAACATGTGGTCTTACTTTTTTTTCCATTTTCTGCAGTTGCATACCAGAGTGCACAAGGAACTGATCCTGATAACGATCCAAATAACACTACTGTGGGTATACTTAATAGTTTTGCCTGTATAAGCTGAACCATAAATAGACATTTATTTCTAGACATGCTTCATTGCTTCCAGGTATTTGTTGGTGGGCTTGACCCAAGTGTGACTGATGAGCTTCTGAAGCAAACCTTCAGTCCATATGGAGAGATTGTCTATGTCAAGATACCTGTAGGAAAGCGCTGCGGGTTTGTCCAATATTCTAACAGGTATCAGAATGTTTTTTTCTCTTTGTTATTTGATAGCATCATACTTTGGTTGACTACTTCACAGCAACAACAAAGCCTTTTAGTCCCAAGCAAGTCAGGGTATGCTAAGTAGGAGAAATGAGAGAACAATTTAGACACCACTGCTTATTTGTCATGCCTTCTTGAGATTCCCATTTTATGCCCAAACCATTTTGTGCAAAGATTTTCATGCAGAAGGCATACAAATCTATATATTTCCTATAAATGTTTAGAGCATAGATTCTTGTGTAAAATTTAAATCATATAGAGGAGATTACGAAATGTAAGATGGATAGATGCCACTGCAATTTTCTGAACTAACCACTCCCATGGAATCTTTATATGAATGCTGAGTTCAGAAGGAGGACTAGAGAGCGCCATATCAACTCACTTTATCAGTACCATCCGCTCCAAATCCAAGGGATAAAAGTAAACCTAAGGGAACACTGACTAGATCATACATCTAGAACCCACAGAAGATTTCTAAGGAATACTGAGCATCTAGAACGTACTACAAATTTATAAGTAGGCTTCACAAGCAAGACTAGCTTTAACACTATGCATATAACCTTATTTAACAAGGATACAATTGCTTCCTAAGCATTTCCTGTAATTACTGATAATACAAATTTTGCATACGAAAGTACAAGATAATATTCCTCAACGAAGTGCTGGTCAAATCCTAGTTTCACTTTTATCTTAGTTATGAGTTGTTATATGCAGGGCATCTGCGGAGGAGGCCATAAGAATGCTAAATGGAAGCCAGTTAGGAGGCCAGAGTGTAAGGCTTTCATGGGGTCGTAGCCCTGCAAACAAGCAGGTAGCTTTTGTATCTTATCAGTATTGCTCACCGGTTCTTGTTTTATTAGACAAAAATAATCTGATTTCCTTTTCTAAATTCTTGTTGCAGCCTCAGCAGGACCAGAATCAATGGAGTGGTGGTTATTATGGTTACCCCCAAGGATATGATCCATATGATTACGCTCGGCCTCCTCAAGATCCAGCCATGTATGCTTATACGGCATATCCAGGATATGGAAATTACCAGCAGCAACCACCGCAGCAGCCCCCACAACAGGTTAAGCATGTTTCTCAAGGCCTATTACAACTTGTTAATTAGTCTTGCACAGCTAAATTGGTTGCATTGCGTTTTTCTCTATGCAGTAAGTATACTGGTTGAATGCTCGATCGCAAACTGGTGACAAAATAGTTGGGACGGCAACATAGGTGCATTGGCAGGAACAATTGAGACTGTTGCTTGTGTTATATTGCTTCTGCGTCGTTGTACACGCAGCCTGTGTTGTAACTTAAGATTTTACCGAGGCCTAGAGTGGCACTAGTGTGGGAGCTGTATGTGGAGGATTGGAGTGAACATTTTTTCTGTTGCGCAAGAAGTTGTCGCATGGATTTTTGCTATGTCATAAGTTCCATAAAAAATCCAGCCACTGCTTTGCAATACCGAACCTCGGCTTTCACCCTTTGAACGCTCTTGTTATCACTAAAATATGTAAGTGCTGTCTGCAGTTCCTGGACGGTTGAGGGCTGTTTTAATGTTTTATGTGTGGCATTCTGCTTTACTTTGGAGTTTGGACGGTGACAGCGTCTAGTACAAGTTTGATCAGTTTCCATCTGTTTTTTTTTTATTGCTGTTCTAGCTTAATTAGACACATAGTAGGTCGGTTTGCAGGGATGAAACTGCTATGCTAGTTGATGTTTTCACTTCAATAGGATTAGGGTAGGATTTAGTACAAATTTGAACTATATTTTAAAAAAATCAAGAGCGAACACCGTCTTTCCAACCTCTTAGTACTGGATGCGAAGTAATGATTTCGTAGATGATATAAACTCAGTTTCCAGCTATTGGGCAAATGTATTTAGCTGCATAAATTTAGAAGTTCCCATGAGATATCTTGCTTTTAAGAAAGATAGGGTATGCCATGCAAACCTTTGACCATTTTTTCTTAAAAAAAGATACATACTAAGAAGTATTAGTAATATTATTATACTATAGAAGTACTTCTGATTATGCATCTATTCATTCATATGTAACGAATATAAGTACTTTGATGTATAACAGCAGCCAGAATCATGAACTTGACCAAAATATTCTAGGATGACATCTATTTTGAACTGAAGGTAGTGTTATTTGCAGACAAGCTAAACAAATATGTACTTCACTATTTGCCCTAAATTCATCTTTGTACTTCACTATTTGCCCTAAATTCATCTTTACTCTTCAACATCCATTTTACATGCAAACTACTGTTTCTTATTCACAAGACAAATATTTCCATCTATCATTCTCTTTATCTTATAAACCTCCAATCCTTGTGCCTAGTCAAATTGGCCTTAATAAAAATCACAAAATAAAAGGGTCTTATATAAGAAATGGAGGAAGTACATCCGAAAACACTACTCTGAGCTCTAGAGTACATTAAAAACGTGAGAAACTATACACATTATAAAGCGATCGACAGAATGTAAAGCTATAAAATGCTGCGGGTTGATCCTCATTTTTTTCAAAAAAAGTGTTGATCCTCATTTGAAGTCTTGCTGCAAAACCTGTATCTGAGCATGTCGAACTGGTTAAACCTCATCATGCTGCACAGAATCAAGCAGGGTAAAAAAGAAACAGGAAGTATATCAACATCTCCAACTCATAATATGACAATCAAGTTCAGCGTGTAATATATGTCAGAAACAGATAGTTCGCAATTGGTTGAACTCCTCTTCTGCAGCTTAAAGTTGCAACATACATCTGAACACTAGTCCACAAAATTGTTGCGAAGAGAGAATTAAGATGCTACAGGTGAACAGTGGTAGTCAGATCACGATGCTATAAAAAGTATGACACAAACAGTAAGTCCAAGTTTCTTTCTAAACTGTGTGGTCCATTGTAGTACTACAGATCTTGAAGGTTACAGTGAGGCAATCGACAGTTGTATGTGAAAATGATTTCAAACAACTTAGATAGGGTTCTCTCGGAGGCCTTCTAATTCTTTTCATTTTTCTCTTTTTTCGTCATGAATATTTTTTGACAGCTGTTTTCCCACAAAAAGGGAGCATTTCACTGCACTCTGTTCACATCTACTGAAATAAACAGAAAAATTAGGCTGATCAATTCCAATATGTGAGGTTAGAAACCTAACAACTTGAATGACTCAGTATTCCTGATATCTTCAATGACTCGCACTAGAAATGATGATGCTACTCATTAGTAGACCTCATTAAGATGTGTTACATCATGAAACTTATGTGTTCACCTGTCAGAAATTGCATTTGAAAGGTGTGCTACATCATATGTTACAAACAGCAGCAACCTGTTTTTTTGACCATCTGAAGTTCAAAATGCAGTGCATGCTATCTTCATGCTAATAAGAAATCGCCCGAGGACACCAACATTTGGCAGTAATAACTATTGGCTTATGCAATACCAAAATGCCTCATCAAGTGTTTTCTTAGAGCGCCTCTGGAACACAACTCACTCAGCAACTCCTGCGCCTCCTTTATGAATCCATCACTTGCTAAACCTCTAATAATTAAAGTGTAGGTCGATTCATTGGGCATACATCCACTGGACACCATATAAGCAAAAAAATCAATAGCACGATCTGTTTCCCCTCTTTTGCAAAGCGAAGAAATAACAGCATTGTACAGCACTGCATCAGACCTTATCGTGGCATCTTGGATGTTGTCAAACATCTGAATAACCTTGTTAATTCTGCCTTCCCTGGAGAGAGCACACGCTATTGATGAATAAATGATTGTATTTGGGCTCATCCCTTTATTAACCATCACATTCAAGAGCTCCAATGCTTCCTCAGTCTTGCCAGATTTACCAAGTCCATCAATCAGTGTGCTGTAACTAATCAGGTCAGGATTGCATCCATTGACTAGCATCTGCTTAAGAAGTTCTATGGCCTGCTCAACCATTCCCTTTTTACACAAGAAATTCATGACTGTATTGAACGTGACAGGATTCGGTGAGCAACCTTGCTGAATCATTTGAGACATCAGCTCCTCAGCATCAATCCATCGCCCAGCACTGCACAAACCCTTCAGCACAATAGTATAGCTTACCGTATTTGGCTTGCATCCACAGGATGACATACTTTTTAACAACATGACAGCTTCGTCAATGAACCCTTCTTTGCAAAAGCCATTGATTACAGTAGTATATGTTATGACATCCGGCATGCATCCATGCTCCAACATTTGCTCAAGAAGTTCGATCACCCTGTCGACCAACCCATTTTGGCAGAAGAAATCAACAAGTATATTGAATGTCACATCATCCAGGGGGCAATCTTTCTCAAACATCTCAGCCAGCAACTCCTCAGCTTCCTCCCACCGCTCGGCACTGCACAAGCCCTTCAAGACAGTATTGTAGCAAACGACATTGGGCTTTAGCCCGTAAGAAGGCATCCTACTCAAAATCTCATGTGCAACCTCGAGATGTCCCTCCTTGCAAATCCCGTCAATGATAGTCGCATACATTCTGATGTCCGGTGTGCACCCGTGCTCTGACATTTGTGCGAGGACCTCGTGCACCTGCTCAAACAACCCGTTCCGACACAAATAACCAATCAGGGTATTGAAGGTCACGATGTTCGGTGGGCAGTCCACAGTAACCATCTCTTCCATGAGCTCCTCCACATCACCCCACCGCTTGGCCATACACAAGCCCTTCAACACCGCGTTGTAGCTAACTACATCCGGCTTGCACCCGAAGGACGGCAACTTCCTGAGCAGCTCCATTGCCTCATCCACGGACCCTTGCTCACAGATGGCGTTGAGGACGAGGTTGCAGTTGCCGGTGTCCAGCGCGCACCCCTTGGCGTGGAGCACCTCGAGGACCTTGACGGCGCTCCTGAACCCGCCGCCCCTGCACGCGGCGGCCTCGAGGATGACGTGGTACATGGGCGGGATGGGCGCGCACCCCCTGGCGGCCATTTCGTCGAGCACCGCGAGCGCGTCGGAGATCCGGCCCCGCGCACAGAGCCCTCGCACGACAGGGAAGTAGGTGTAGGCGTTGGGCGGGACAGGCACGGCGGCGGCGAGGCGGCGCGCGGCGGCGAGCTGGCCCGCGCGGCAGTACCCCGCGACCATGGCGTTGTAGGCGACGACGCCCGCGCCGTCGCCCGCGGCGGCCAGGGCCCGCGCGGCCTCGGCGGTGCGGCCCGCGGCGCAGAGGGAGCGGATGAGCGCGGAGAGGCGGCCGCTCCGGCCACCGCCTACGGCGTCGGCGGAGGGCCCGGCCGCGGCCGTGGCGGGCGCGGAGGCGGAGACCAAGACCGCGGCGGGCCTGGGCTTGTGGGCCTTCGCCAACGCGGCGGGCTTGGAGCTGGGGGTGGTGAGCGGCGGGAGCGAGGAGGTGAGCATTGGCGATTCGCGAGTGGCGAATGAAAAATGCGAGGATGCGAGTTGTGGTTGCAAGCAGATAGTGAATTTCTGGTTCGTTTTTGGGCTTGAGCGGCCATTTGCATTGTGCTGATGATATTCCTTTGCGAGTATGCTCAGCCATGAGTCCATCCATTCTGAGAGAGGGAGATATTATATTCTGTTTTGGTTCATATGTGATAGATTTTCCCTAAAAAAAAAAGATAATTTTGCCAATGCACATCTTATCTTCTGAGCTTGTGCTATCTCTTCCCTTCTCTTCTCTCTTACCTTAAAAAATGCCTAATGTATGTCAGCTTCTTCTACCCACCATCTAATAAAAACCGAAAAAAATCATGCCTCTACTCTCCTGTGAAAAAAACCGCTAAAAATACCTAATAATAAATATATGTCAACTTTTTCTACCCACACATCTAATAAAAATCTCTCCTACCTAAAAAATACCTAATAAATGTATCATCAGCTTCTTTTGCCCATCCATCTAATAAAAAACGAAAAAACTGCACCTCCACTCTTCCGTGTAAAAGAAATCTCTCCTGCCTAAAAAATACCTAATGAATATATGTCACCTTCTTCTGCCCACTCATCTAATAAAAAATCAAAAAAACCGTACCTCCACTCTCCATAAAAAAGAAACCAATAAAAGATACCTAATAAATATATATCAACTTCTTCTACCTACCCATCTAATAAAATCTCTCCTACCAAAAAAATCCTAATGAACTACCTTAGTTTCTTCTACCAACCCATCTAATAAAAAACCAAAAAAAACCACGCCTCCACTCGCCAATAAAAAAAGGAACCACTAAAATATAAAGGCAAAATTGATGTAGTACCATTAAAACTGAACCGTGTAGTTGTAGTACCATTATTTTTTTTTCCCGATTTTAGTTTTAGCACTTGATTTCTCTCCGTGCTTCCCGTCTAGCATTTTGTTGCCTTCCGTCAACACCCCCTCGAACAGGTCACGAGCCACTTTCCTCATTCCCTATCGCCCCTTCTGGCCTTCTCCCTGCTCTCTCTCCTCACATGAACACGAGTGTTGCTCTTCAACCTCTCCTCCCCTTTGCTCTCCCTGCTGCGATGCTCTCGCTGCTCCGTGCGTCCCAGGCTCCCTCCTAGCGCCCCTCTCTGCCCTGCCCTGATGTGCTGCTGTAGCCAACCCCTCCCCCAATTGGAGTTCAAATTGAATGGGAAGATGGATCCCAACCTGCAGCAGCAACATAGGTATGTTAATTCTCTTTCTCTTTTCTTGCAATTTTTCATTTTCTGGAGCAGATCTAGATTAGGGACTAGGGTAGTGGTTCTCTGCGTTTGTAAGACCCTAACTACAATGAGTGAATCCCTAACTACAATTAGCTCATGCAAGTCCTTGACATGAGCTAATCTTGTTGTTTCAGAAAAGGAACGGCATTACGCGTCATTTTATCCGTGGAGTCCTTCTTTGTGTATTGCAATGGAAGGAAACAATGTGTTAGGGGCAGAACTTGGGATTGGTCTGTGATTCCATGTATGTTTACAATGAGTAACTTAGATATAGTGCTGGAGGACAATTTCAGTTGGGGTTCAAATCAGAAACCAGCATATTAGGGCAATCTAGGTGGGCAAATGGTGAGAATTTTAACTGATGAGCAATTAGCACAACTTAAATGTGGTGCCAATGATGTGACTATCATGGTAACAATGGTCACTAATGATTGTATTAAACAAGGCATGGAGGCAGTAGATATTGTACCAGTTTTAGAAGCACCAAAGGAGGCAGTAGATGAAGTGGCAGCATTAGAAACACCCAAGGAGGTAGTGGAGGAATGTCCATCATCTTACCCACCAGCACCTCCTCCACCAGATGAGTATTGGGCTGGTGTTGAGATACCAGGGCAATTTGCACCTGATGATGATGATCAAATTGGCATTAATGAAGAGGGGCAATACAACAAGTTATTTGATCCAGAGCCTTTGGAGGTGCAAATCAATGAGCAGTCTGTGGATGAGTAGCCTGTGGATGAGCAGCTTGTCGACGAGGCTGATGAGCATGACAATGGTAATCCAAGATTTTCCCATTTTGTACATGACAAAGAGAACCCTGTGATTAAGTTGAAGGCTACCTTTCCAAACAAAGAGTCTTTTGTTTTAGCTTTGAGACATAATGCAATAAGGGAGAAGTATGAATTTAACACAGAATATAGTGATGGTGATAGGTTTAGAGGTAAATGCACTAACAAACTGTGTGAGTGGAGGATTCATGCTTCTAGGTTGAAGCCTGAAAGCACTTTTCAGGTATTGATCTGCATCTAGGTTCAATTTCCATGTGTTGATCTGCTTGTAGGTTCAATTTCATATTGGTGTACTGCATGCTAACACATGTGATCCCTGTGCAGATAAAGAGGCTACCTTCTGCTCATAATTGTGGATCAGCAAACAAGAAACTAGAAAAAATGGCAAATCAAGCTTGGGTTGCAGAGAGATCAATGGATATATTGAGGAAAGATCCTACTCTTGGTGCTAAGAAGCTGCAGGCAGATTTAGAAGGCAAGTACAACATCAAGTTGGACTACAGTATGGTTTGGAAGGGCAGATCAAGGGCTCTTGCTGAGCTACAAGGAGCCTGGGAGAATAGTTTTCAGGCATTGTGGAGTTTCAAGGCAGAGGTGGAATCCAAGTCCCCTAGCAGTGTAGTAGAAATAGAGATGGAAAGGTATGAGGATGAAGGCTCTGTGTACTTCAAGAGATTATTTGTGGCATTTAAGCCATGTATTGATGGATTTATGAGATGATGCAGGCCTTATCTAGCAGTGGACTCAACTCATCTAACAGGAAGGTACACTGGGCAACTGGCTGCAGTAACAGCACTTGATGGACATACATGGATGTTTCCTGTTGCCTTTGGTATTTTTGACAAGGAAACATGAGATAATTGGGAGTGGTTCCTCCTTCAATTAAAGAAGTTCATTTGCAAGGAATACAATATTTCATATGGATTAGTAATTCACAATGATGCAAATAAGGGACTAGAGTTAGCAATACCAAAGGTGTTCAATACTGGAGTGGAGCATAGGGAGTGCTTCAAGCATTTATTGGCAAACTTCAAGAAAAAGTTCAAGGGTGCTATTCTGCAAAACACGTGGCCAGCAGCATGGGCATATACAATGGATAAGCATAATGAGTATACGGAGTTGGTAGCTAAAGATAGACCTGATGCTATTCAATATTTGCAAGAGAATCACAAACAGCTTTGGTCAAGATCCATGTTCTTAGATTTGAGCAAAGTTGAGTATGTGAACAATAACCTGGCTGAAAGCTTTAACAGTTGGATTAGAAAGATCAAGGACTACCCATTAGTTGAGCTTTTAGACACCCTTAGAACAATGATAATGGTCAAGCTTGCTAACAGATACAAGATTGCAATCAATTTGCAAGGAGAAATTCTACCACATGTGATCAAGGAGCTAAACAAGAAAAGCAAAGGATTGCACTACACAGTCGAATTTGCATCACAATATGCTGCTCAAGTATCAGGGATGACCAAAGGCAATAAAGTTTGGAGAGTTGTTGTTAATTTGCTTGAAGCAACTTGCACTTGCAGGCAATGGCAATTGAGTGGCAAACCTTGCAGTCATACACTTGCAGTCATCTTCTCCGACCCAAGTTTGAATCTTGAAGATTTTGTTTCTGTGTACTACTCAACTAATTTCTTCAGAGCAACATACTCAGGTGTTCTCCCACCGATGACAGACAAGTCAAGTTGGCATAAGGTAGACATCGGATTTCATATGCTACCACCCATACTTGATAGAGGAAGAATAGAATGAGATCACATGCTGAACCAGCAGTGAAGTCAAGAGTGTTCTCTAGGTGCAAACAATATGGCCACATTACTAGAGGATGCAGGAACAATATGGCACATCCTGATACCTTGCCTTATTGGCCAACAAATATGTCTGAAAGGTTAGAAAATTTCAAGGCATATACTGTTTGTGCAACTAACCAAGAGCTTAACTAATTATGTTTGCATTGCGTGCTTTGTAGGAGAACTGCTAAAAAGAAGGCAAAAACTTGTGTTCCTGGACCTAACAAGAAGGGCAAGGCTGCTCCTGCTACACCAAGCAAAAGGGGCAATTCTGCTCCAGAAACACCAAGGAAAATGATGAAAGTTGTTGCTGCAGCTGCTACAACACCTACAAGGTCAACCAGAAGCTCTACTCTTGCATGTAGTTCGGGGCCAGTGACTAGAAGCCAGACAGGATCTCTGACCCCAAAGAAGGGATGAATTAGTTAAGACAATGTTATGTAATACCATCTGTTAAAACTCTATTCTGTTATATGCTATCTTTGTAAGACTATGTCATGCTATGGATTCAAAGTTTCATTTTCTGGGCATTTTCAACCCCGTACAACCTATGCCTTCACATATATGTCACAAATATATGGTGAGCATATCAATTTCTCTGTACAATAACCTTGCACGTACTTCTGAAAAATCAATACCCCAGTCATCATTCATCATTGTAAACACGAATCCATATTTTCATTCATCAGTGAGACCATCTGTATTTTCATTAACTCAGAAGTATCTATCTGTCACCTAGTCCTGTGCAATTATGTTGATGATGAATGAGTCTTACTGAACCAGACAAGTAATGTATCAACCTCACCTTTGCATTCTGTTTCGTAACTCTTCAACCTATTCCTCCTGAAAACATGACAGAATTGAGGACAAACATGCACAGAACCTTCTGAAACATGACAGAATTGAGGACATTGAATTAAGTGCAGAAGAATTAGATCTGAAACACAAATATGCATTTCCATTCATCATAGCCATATGGCACAAACAGGCATCAATTTACATTCACATTAGCTCCTGGCATTCATAGCCATATTGCACACCAATACACACACCAATAAGGCTACCAGCACAACTAACTTCTCTAGTGCAACAGCAATCCTTTCAATTGCATGGTCATTCTTGTTGATGCTTTCCTTCAGTTTTCCCTTTGCTTTAGGTTTTGCTTGTTCTGGACAGCCAATTTCGTCCTCGCGAACAAGCCATCCTTTCTCTTCTGTTGCTGCAATCGCTCCAGACCGACGCAACTCGCTGATGTACTCTTGATAATCCTCCTTTCATCGGAAGAATTTACATCTACCAATCACCTAAATCAGAACAAGAAACAACAGTTCAAGACAATATCTAGAGGACCAAAATTTCCAAAATCAAAGAAAAATGCTTACTTGCCGGTTGTTCTTGCATTTGTAGTAAATCCGACTCAGGTTCTCCACGCTGTGGGACTTGGCCTCCAGCAGCTGAATCCCACAATACGGGCAGTCGACGAGTGGCAGCTCTGGCACCAACCTATGCAAACAACTACTTGTTGATTCTGTACTTTGCTTCATGGCTACGATGGGAGGGCAGAGCAGCGCAGCAGAGCAGGACAGAGGGGCGCCAGGAGGTAGCCTAGGACGCGCGAAGCAGCGGGAGCAACGCAGCAAGGAGAGCGAAGGGGAGGAGAGGTTGAAGAACAGCTCAGATCTGAATGGGGGAGCAGCGCTTGTGTTCACCTGAGGGGAGGAGAGGTTGAAGAAGGAGCTCAAATCTGAATAGAGGAGCAGAGCTGGTGACCTGTTCGAGAGGGTGTTGACGGAAGGCAATAGAGTGTTAGACAGAGAAGCTCGGAGAGAAATCAAGTGCTAAAACTGAAATCGGAAAAAAAAAATGATACTACAGCTACACGGTTCGATTTTAGTGGTACTACAGCAATTTTGCCAAAAATAAAAAACCGCGCCTCCGCTCTCCCGTGAAAAAGAAACCGCAAAATCGGCCACCCTTCCCCACCACGGCCGTCGCGCTCCCTTCCGTGCCCTTCCAAACATCAGAGGAACCCTCGCCGCCGCCACTCCGCGCACACCCTCCCGTGCCCGTCCCTCGCCACCGCCACTACACGCACACCCTCCCCTGCCTGTTCCTCACCGCCGCCACTCCGCGCGCCCTTCCCCCACGCTCGTCGCGCCGCCGCCCCCATCCCACCTCGACGCCGCGCGGCTCCGAGCTAGCTGCCGCGGCCGCCCGTCGTCCGCCGCGATCGAACGTCGAAGCTGCGCCCCTCCTTCGCGGTGGTGATTTCACCTCGACGCCGCGGCGATCAAACGCCCCTCCTTCGCGGCGGCAACCTCCCCCTCCTTCGCGGCGGCAACCTCCCCCTCCTGTCTCAGGTGAGCGATTCCCCTGTGCCGTTCGAGTTCCAGGCGCTAGAGGTTTTCCTCGGGGCCGATCCGATTGGATCGCGTGTTACGCTTTTCGCCTGAGATTATGCTTAGACGCCATAGTTCCGCCATATAACAAGAGCCATGTTTAGTGTGAAGGTTCGTGGATCTGGGAAGTCTAAATTTATATGCACTACTTTCTGTTTGCATCAATCTTTGGTTTCGTTTTAGCTATCGTTCACTTGAGACAGGAGGGGATCTTTGGTTCTGTTTGCCCTAATTATAGCTATCGTTGCAAGTCAACTTGGTAAGTCTGCTGAATTGATCCATTCAGATATAAAGATGGATGAAATCACACAAGCTGTTGAGAACCTGAAGAAGGAATGGAGCCAAGCGGTTACACAGCTTGAGGAGAGCATTGCTGCAATTGCATCCTGCGGGAAAGCAGGTAAAGGTACAGAGGAAGCAAATTCTCTTCCTAGGTTGAATGGTTCTGCGCAGGATGCTCTGCAATTGCTCAAGTCATTGCAGTTCCGGCTTGATCTTCTAGCTCAGCAGCTACCCACATTTGAGGAGGTGCAGTCCGGCCAGGCAACCCTAGAGTCATGGGATGAACTCTACAAGAAGTAAGATAGTGTTGTAATTTTCTTTTCATTTTCCTTCTTAGTTTACTTTTTTGGTACCAATTTTGATTATGTGTTTGCAGGCTGCGTGCTAGCCTAAGGAATGCTAACTTACAAGCGAAAGAGAACATTAGAAAAGCTGCTCAAGAAGAGGTGTGTGACTTTGTTTTGCCTCAACTACATGGTATTAATCAGATTGTTTACTGTATGAGGAATGCATGCCTATTGAGAGCGTCGCCAATGCAATAGGTGTTTAAAAGTGATGCCACAAGTAAATTACTCATTTAAGAACCTATTCTTCATATGCAAGTATCTCTTCTTGTAGGTGTTTATGTACTCACATAATTTCACAAGCACCCACACAACCGTTGTTTCTTTAGTTTTTGCAACTTCTCTCTAAAAAGTGGCAAGAAAACTACCTGTAAGCATCTTGCCACCTTAGAGCATTGTTGGTGCCCTTATAACTAAAGGCTATCAGTTTCTAATTGTCTTTTTTTCTAGAGGGAGCTTCTTCTGGGAGGTGGAGAAGAGTCTACCATTCGCAGGCGTAATCTCCAGTAAGTTGATTTCTGTGAGATCATTTTTCCTTTAAGCCAGTATTCAGGATATTTAAGGAGTTGGTTGTGGAGTTTTTTTTTCTTTGATAATTTAATAAGTTGTGTTGGAATTTATTTCAGCTGGTTTCGTCTAATCAGCACCATTTGTAAAGCCAGGCAAAGGCTACTTGCAGATTCTAGTTTGTTCTATGTTTTAGACAAAAAAATGTGGTAAAACAATTAAGAGTTTTTGGCTAATGCATTGCACTAATGAAAGGACCACCCTTTTATATTTATCTTCAAATAAATTTCCATGCATTGCACTAGTGAATGAATCACCCGTTTACATTTATAGTCAAAGTAACATCAAGTTTTTTTTTGTTTAATGTTATTGGTAACCTATTGAACGATGCAGAACAAAGGCTGGGATGACATCTGCTGCTGAAAGTATCACTGAGAGCCTCCGTCGGTCTCGCCAGTTGATGGTTCAGGTTAGCATGTCTGCATGTTTAATTG
The DNA here is from genome assembly GCF_958298935.1 of Phragmites australis. Classification (NCBI taxonomy): domain Eukaryota; kingdom Viridiplantae; phylum Streptophyta; class Magnoliopsida; order Poales; family Poaceae; genus Phragmites; species Phragmites australis. Next base: position 30,995,183 of record NC_084923.1, on the reverse strand, counting down.
ATCTTGATTCTTGTATGCTAATGACTTATTGAACTTGAAGCTAATTGTTATAAATCTTTACAGGAAGTGGAAAGAAGTGCAAATACTTTGTCAACTTTTGGTATGTATTCCTATGCTCTTAATGAAGCCTGTAGTCTGTATGGAATATCCTATTCATAATTTTTTTCATTTTTTGGAATGATTAAGTTTTATTGGTTTGCTAAAATCTGTTGAACAAGATGGCTTCATCTTAATTTTGATAAATCATGTGATGTGTCACAATGAAGAAAATAGAGGCTGCTTGTAGATGATAGGGTTGATTGCTGTAGTTCTGCACATTTATATTTGAGCTTTTCTCACATTATGCTTTGTTATTTAACAATAGGATGTTATTCTGTTATCATTAAAAAAGTACAGCACATCCCTGTACTTCGTGTTGTATGAATCAGAACAATTCTTATTTTCTCACATTTTCAGAACCATTATAGTCAAGTTGCAGTTCGCAAACTAATTTATTAAATTATGCAGATGAATCAACTAGTGTTCTCCGGAAGGCTGAAGGTGAATATCAAGGACACCGCTCTTTGCTGATGCGTACCCGTGGCTTGCTCTCCACGATGCAACGTCAAGATGTTCTTGATAGGTAGGTACTCTCAATCTCATGTAGAGTTATAAACTGGTGTAACTGCCAATATGTGTATAATGTTTGTATAGCCTGCATTCTTGTTTTACAGCCTAACCGAATAACTGAAAGACATGTCTTTATATAATGTGTACACCTAATAACAGCTCTTCACATTTTGCACAATTAGAAAATTTAACCACATCCATGGCTCCACTTGTAGAAAAATGGTGACAGATGCTGTAACTGCCAGTACTGACTATCACTTGTCGGGATCATTCTGTTCATTGCATTTCGCATTTTAAACAAGGGTACAACTTCCCTGGTTATCTTTCTAGGGAAACAGGAAATACATATTTAATTATATCTCATCAGTGTAAATAATGAAAATAGCAAAAAGAGTGACTTGCAGAAAATACGCTGGCATTTGATTTGCATGTAATACACAAATTTTAAACTGAATGAACATCTTATCAAAATTAACAAGTTTGTCAAAAGCATTTATAAAAGTAAAAAGTTTGTGTAACGCTAGAGGGCATCATAACCAACAGTCACTCATAGAATAAACAGGTCTGGCGACCTTCTTGCTACCTCCTCGATGAGCTCTGTGCCTTGTTGCAGATGATTCATTGGTTGACGGTTCAGTCCTGCCTAGTAAAGGTGAAAGCACACATATCTTGTTAAACCGCGCATATCTCTTGTCAAAACAGATACAGTGAACGGAGCAAGGAGCAAACAGCTCCAATCCTCAAAGTCCTATTACTTGTAACTTTGCATGTCCAAGAATGTGTGGGATGCAGCAAGGATGCATATTCTCTTTGTTTGGAGGAAGCTTAGTCCAATAACAATCCAGGCTATTCCTCATTCTCAGTCATTCGTATGTCACTCTGAAACACATAGGGAAAAAATGTTTAAGTTATATGCCAATTTGCTCTATGCAAGTTTCTTATCTGCAAGACAAGTTTCTACCTGTCTAATAACAATTCTGTGTTGTGCCAATTGCTAATTAGATCTGTTTCCCAGGATCATCCTGACTATTGGCTTTCTCATTTTCTTCTTGGCGGTTCTTTATGTTGTCTCGAGACGTATTGGTCTGCTGACGCTGCAAAGGAAACTGGCCGATGCCATCAGATCAGGTTCGTTGTCAGCAGAGGACATTGTTACAAAAGCCAATCATGGACCTGCCGCGGCAAATGTTCCACCACCTGCTCCCATTTACGATGAACTGTGATTGTCCATGGTTTATACATGTATATCCAAAAGCAATTGTTCAACTTAACCATTACTGACTGTCAATTCTGTACACTAATCTTTGAGAATTTTGATTTTTGTGCATGCTGTCTCAGATAATACTTTCACAAATAAGCTATTGAAATTCATCAGATAATCTGCTGTGATCGTGCACTGACCTATTGCCAACCGTGTTCATTTAAATTTTGTAATGGTTTTGGTTACTAAAGAATCAAAAATTGCTTCATTTGAATTGTGTATGCTAACGAATTTCAGAAGATACTCTTGACTGGTGAAATTGATTAAAAGGTTTACTAAAGAAGCATTCACCTGAATGAAGCGTAGTGCTTTTGCTTTCCATTTTTAGACCGTATTTACACCAACACATATGGCTCAAAGCCTTAAACCGTTTTTTGAGTTGCAATCGGTAGAATCGTAGTAAGATTTTTGCAGGGCCACGACTCTGCTAAGGTTATGAAGCATTCAGTTGTTTAATTGTCCTAGCCCTTATTCAAGTTGGATGGGTAACCAGTAATTTTGGGTTTTATTTGATGCCAAATTTGCCAGGGTTTTAATTTGATCCCAAAATTTTAAAATGTATTCACTAATTTGACTTTGGTTTCAGTACATTGGCTACAAGAAAATGCAGTTTGGAATAACAAAACACATTTTAATATATTATGTTATTTTTCTGTCAAATGATTTTTCTAGTACTAGCAAAAATATTGAACTAAAATAAACGAATCCATAGAGATTGATCTGTCTGGGAACATAGATGGGAACAGTAAAATACAAGCATTTGGTTGGGGACTCCTGCTGACAGTTATAACACTTGTAAAATGACAAGTACACACACAACACTCACACTCACACACATCTATATAGGTACTTCTACCACATATCTCAATAAAATTGGAGATATAATCTCATATAGCGTGGGCCCGTGTTTTAACCACTGAATATATTCACATGTGTAAGTACTATTTCTCTTAGGATTTAATCTCAAGAAAGTTCGAGTATTCATGTCGAGTCTAGAATTCAAACCCAGGTGGGTAGATTCCACCTCAAGGACCCTAACCAAGTGAACTATGCTTAGTTCTTTGCACAACTATCGCTCTTACGTACTTGTAAATTGTTTTTTATAAAAAAGAAAGAAACATTTATCTATTATCTTGGATTCCACCAGTACATCATATTAGAATTAGGACATCTCCGATTTGATTCAACCCCCACCTCGGCACACTTACCTGGTTTCGCTAATATTGTACCTCTTACATGTCGAAAACAACTTGCGAACATCTTTATTGATACTAGTCTTGGCCATGCCATGCCTCTACTGCTGCTCTCGATCGACACCATGCCTTGATCTCCGTTTCTACACCCGATTGAGCCCTGATTTGGTGTGCCTAGTGCCTTGATCACCATGCTCAGCTAAGCCTCCATCGCCAAGCTCACCCCCTACCAGGGTTTGAAAATACGATGAAATTTGTGAAATTCGACCTATGCGAGCCCTATAGTATTCATAAACCGACCGAATTTTGAAATTTGAATTCAAAAATTTCAAATCTGAATATAAAAAATAAAAAAATCCTAAAAACACTAATGACAATTCTAAGACCTTCTTTGATTTTTTTTTTTTAAAAAGAAAATTTGCATCAAATTTTGTAGGCGGGAAGTTTGAAAATTAGATAATAAGAAAAGAAAAGGAAAAAGGCCGAAATGGATTTGGCCCACCTTTCTTGATTGGATAAGGCAGCTGGTTCTCCTCCTCCCCGAGCAGCACAGTGGCACTGGAGCACTTTCCTCTCCTCCCCGAGTGACGCTGCGGCGAGCACCGGTGGATCCGTCGTCGACGATGAAGAAATCGCACTAGCGATGTTGAAAACCAAGCAAAAGAGTCAATATTCGACCAAATCGAGTCGAATATCGAGTTCGGTCAAGCGGGCGCCGTTGGGTTCGGCAAACATAGAATATTGAAGGTGAGTTTTTGATTTTTTTTTGAATAAATTGGTCGAATATCGAGTTAATCGCTAGAATATTAAGTTCCGCATCTGTAAATTGTTGTAGTTGTTCAATTTCTAGTATGGTTTATTAGCTAAAGTTATCATAGTAACTATAACATCTGAGTAACTGAGAAATAAAGTAATTTACAGGGAGAGATGGAAAGAGCACTACGATCCTCATTTGGAACATCACCAATCACATACGTTCTATATGCAAAGGCAATACAACTGAGGCAGCAAAAGTTTGATATTTGAACTTTATATGATGTTTTGTAGTAATCGATGGCAGACAAAGACGCAGTGTGAGAGCATGGCGAGAACTTGTACCTAGCATTTAAGTGCAAGTATTGTCATAAGGAAAGGAGAGACGATGGTGCCACGAGGTTGAAACAACATTTGGTAGGGCACGGCACTAATGTTATCCATTGTGACTGGGTGACTTCTAATGTGCGTCATTACTTCAGATATGAGCTTGATAGGATGGTAGAGAAGAAGAAGGAAAGGTCTGAGGTGAGGCTTGGGAGGGAGGTGACGCACATAGATTTGACAAGCGATTATTAGGAGACAAGAGGAACAAATGTGGTTTGCCATGGTCCAATCTAGGGAGGAGGAAGAGTTCAGCGAGACAAGGAACTTCTACGAGCATGGTTGTGGTCGTAGGAGTAGTAGAGGAGGGGGTGGTTCTACCAATGTGTTGAAGAAGATGTTTAGGAGGGTATTTTCGACAAGGTTCACGACGGTAGAAGCTGGTGGCACTGAAGATGATGCTTACCTTCTAGAACAAATTTCTAATTTTCTATACATAACAAAATATCTGACTATTTTTTTCATCTCGTATGTTGCACATGGCGTGGATGCAATGAAAACTACGGATCCTCACTTTTGGTAAGTGTGGATGGTAGATTGGCAGTATGCTAATATAAAGTGAGATTATGTATAATGTGATTGTGTTTTATGGTAATGTATGTGTAATTCAATATATTTGCTAATCTATGGTGCCAGTAATCTAGTCTATTGACATATTTGATGAGATAACGGTAGATGACGTTGATATTACTATTAATATCTTATTTCTTTGCTTATCAATGTCTAAAATATAGCAAAGGTCATACCAATTTTTTCCTTATTTTTTTTTGAATTTCACTTAAATTCGAGAAATGCTCTCGGTAAATCGGGAAAACCAAACGGTTTTCGAAGAATTCAAGTGGTTTTTGACATTGATCAAAACGCGAAGAATGCGACACATATCAGTAGAATTTGTTCGAATATCAAGAAAACCAATCGCATTTTGAGAGTCCAATTCAAGCGTTTTTTTTGCCTCCGTCAATCGGGTTTCATCGCATGAATTTATTCGAATTTTTCAAATTTTTGCTTAAATTTCACGCATTTCACTAATGCGATGGGGTTTGCATTTCTACCCCACCGCATTTGTGAACCCTGCCCCCTACACGATTAATTGTCTCTCCCGGATGCCTAGCCAGCCTCTACCCTGGTCTAGATTGACCAATGATGTGCTTAGCTTACTGGGTTAATTGTTTGGAGGTAACGAGTAGCGATTGAGAAAACCTAGTAAAGATTTTTGCGAGAGGGAATAAGATCAATGTTCTCTACACGTTGATTCACGTTTTGGGAGATGTTTTCTTCCTGTTAGAGATTTCATTATTAGAGTGGAAGAGACAGTGGAGGGGATGCTTTTTGCTAGAAGTCTTACTTGTTTGACTCTTTTTTTCAGCTTGCATTCGGTATATACATTTTAAACTCTGTAGGGACGTTATTTACGCTTCTCAGGCATAATCTCCAACCAAACAATAAATATTCAACCGTGCCTAGTAATTTAGAGGACAAATCTAGCTGAAAGCGCCTTGTCCAGTAACTTTATATTATAACAAATGAAAGCACACCTTTTGATTTTACGCTTTCCTCATTTACAAAGAATTTTAGGTTTTCACACGGGCACAATCTCAAACAAAATACAAAAAATCTTCAATCATGACCGGTAATTTAGGTACCGAATGCAACTGAAAATGCCTTGTCCGGTAGCTTTGCATTGTAACAATTGAAAATCACACTTCTAATTTTGCACATCCCTTGTTTACAAAGCTTTTACGTTTTCACATGAGCACATTCTTGAACAAAACACAACAAACCTTCAAACCATGACTAGTCATTTAAGGGCCCCAATATAGCTGAAAGCGCCTTGTCCGGTAGCTTTGCATTGTAATGAAAGCACATTTCTGATTTTACCCTTCTCTCATTTACAAAGCAATTTATGTTTTCACATGGGAATAGGCTCACTACTCCCGCGCGTGAACAATAGCTAAGGAGATAATAATCGACACTGATAGTGATTGTATCAGTGCCGATTTTAAATACGAACCGGTATTAATACATCAGTGTCGGTTTTAGCCACGAACCGGCACTGATATTGAGTATCAGTGTCGCTTATAGAAACGAATCGCCACTGATGATTGCTATTGTCACAGCTTATCTTACACCAAGTCGGGTGTGGAAAAACTTTATATGAAAATTATAGCTCTCAATTAGATCTATAACTTTGTAGTTGAAAACTTTTAAATATGAGGTCATTTAAATACCCAAATAATTATAATAAAGTTACAGTAGTGGTCGATAGCAACTCACATTAAAAAATTCATAATTTTTTCACATGAAGTCGGATGTGGAAAAGCTTTATATGAAAATTATAGCTCTCAACGATATCTACAACTTTGTAGTTGATCACTTTTTTATTTGAGATCATTTAGATATCCAAATAGCTATTCAAACGTTCGGTTAGAAGATGTCAAAATGATTTATTTTGCTACTATACTCACGAATTGACGATAGCTGAGATGGTTAGAGCGGTCATGCATGCGCACATGCTATAAGGTCTTTAGTTCGACTCTTAGTTGCCGTATGCGAGCAAATATCACGTGACTTTACGAATATTAAGCGCGGTTGGGTGGGCATTCTCTGGTAGGGTGTAGGGTAAAAAAAATTGAAACTTTTTTTCACCCAAAAGACGTTGAATCGAGACCGACTATTAGTGTTGATTGGTAGCTCTAGTCGGTACTGATAGTCTACTATCAGTACTGTTATATACCGATACTGATAATCGGTGACTATCAGTACTAAATAATGAATGTTAGTTTAAAATCTGTTACTGATGATAATTTTGATAAAGTGTTGTGTAGTGCCTCCAACCAAACGTCAACCGTACCTGGTCATTTGGGGGCCGAATGCAACTGAAAGAGCCTTGTCTGGTAGCTTTGCATTGTAATGAAAGCACACTTATGATTTTACGTTTTTCTCACTAACAAAACAATTTATGTTTTCACATGGTATTAATCTCCAACAAAAAAAAAAAAATCTTCAACCGTGACTGGTAATTTAGGGAACGAATGCAGCTGAAACGCCTTGTCTTGTAGCTTTGCATTGTAACAAATGAAAGTACACTTATAATTTATGCTTCCCTTATTTACAAAGCATTTTACATTTTCACACGGGCACAGTCTCTAACCAAGTAACAAATCTTCAACCATGGCTGGTCATTTAGGGGTCAAATGCAGCTGAAAGCGCCATGCCCGATACCTTTCATTGTAACGAAAGCACACTTCTTATTTTACGCTTCCCTCGTTTACAAAGCAATTTACATTTTCACACGAGAATAGTCTTCAATCAAACAACAAATCTTCAACCATGCCTGGTCATTTAGGGGCCTAATGCAGCTGAAAACACCTTGTCTGGTAGCTTTGTATTGTAACAAATTAAAAGCACACTTCTGATTTCTACTCTTCCTTTATTTACAAAGCATTTGATGTTGTCACACAGGAATAGTCTCCAATCAAACAACAAATCTTTAATCGTGCCTAGTAATTTAGGGGCCAAATGTAGCTAAAAGCGTCTTGTCCGGTAGCATTGTATTGTAACTTCCTATTTAACACTTCCCTTCTTTACAAAGCATTTTACGTTTTGACACGGGCATAGTCTCGAACCAAACAACAAATCTTCAATTGTGCCCTGCCTGTTCATTTGGGGGCCAAATGCAGCTGAAAGCGCCTTGTCCGGTAACTTTGCATTGTAACAGATGAAAGCATACTTCAGATTTTACGCTTCCCTCATTTACAAAGCATTTAAAGTTTTCACAGGGGAATAGTCTCCAACCAAACAACAAATCTCCAACCGTGACTAGTAATTTAGGGATTGAATACAGCTGAAAATACCTTGTCTGGTAGCTTTGCATTGTAACAAATAAAAAGCACACTTTTAATTTTATACATCCCTTGTTTACAAAGCATTTTATGTTTTCACACGAGCACAATCTCAAACAAAACAATAAATATTTGATCGTGACTTGTCATTAATTAGGGGCCGAATGTTGTTGAAAGCACCTTATCCGGTAGCTTTGCAATGTAAAAAATGAAAGCACACTTTTTATTTTACGTGCTTCTCTAGTTTATAAAGCATTTTGCATTTTCACATAGCCATAGTCTTCAAACCTCCAAATGTGCCTAGTCATTTAGGGGCCGAACGCAGCTGGAAGTACCTCGCTCGGTAGCTTTGCATTCTAACAAATGAAGGAACACTTCTGTTTAGACATCTCTGGTTTACAAAGCATTTTGTGTTTTCACACGGGTACAGTCTCCAATCAACACAACAAATCCTCAATTCTGCCTAGTCATTTAGGGGCTAAATGCAGCTGAAAGCGCCTTGTTGAACTTTGCATTGTAACAAATGAAAGCATACTTATGATTTTATTATTATCTTATGACAAAGCATTTTATGCTTTCACACGACATAGCTCACCAAACAACAAATCTCCAGCTGTGCCTGATCATTTAGGAGGCCGAATACGTCTGGAAGCTCTTGTCGGGTAGCTTTGCATTGTAATAAATGAAAGCACACTGGCTTCTCATTTACAATATTTTACGAAAATAGGGGTACAATCTCCAACTGAAGAACAGACCTTCATCCATACTTGACCAGACAAAAATCTGTAACACCCTAAGTATCTACAAACCTAGAGGCTTTACACATCAGTCGGAAATCTCTAAGTCTGAAATTTATCAAAATTTTCTGTATAGTCTTTTCTTTAACTATGGTCATGCTGGAAGGATCTAATGGCCCTAGGTGACTAGGGTACTAAATAAAAACTAAACCAACTACCGATTTCTAGAAAAAAAATAATCTTAGCCTAGAAAGCAACTAGATAATCTAGCAAGCTAAAAAGTTAAGAATACACATGTAAGCATATAGAACATAAGTGCAGAATTGAAACTTGTATGAAAAAAAGGTTAGAAGCAAAATATGGAATATAACAAAAGTAGGGAAATAGGACATTGAGTTTTTTCCGAGGTATCGAAGAGTTGGCACTCTCCACTAATTCTCGTTGGAGCATCCACACAAGGATGTCGCTCCCCCTTGAGTCATCGAGACTCAAATGCTCACTAATAATTGTCACTTCTCCATCTCCGAATTGACAGACATCAAACCAAGTAGACGAGCTTCTCGAGACTCCCACAAAACCTCCAAGAGCTCACCGAGAACACCTTCAATCTCTACGACCGGCTAGGTGTTGCCAACCACCAAAAGTAACAAGCTAACTGGTTCACTTGATCTTAATCAAGCTTAAAACAACAGCTAGATGCACACTCACTACTTTTGGAGCACTAATGGAGTCCTTAATCTTCAATTAAAAACTTGTAAATCACTTCAAGTGCTCTCTCTTGCCTCTAAATGACACACAATGTGTACGAATGCTTCTGGGTTGCAAGAGAGACGAATGGAACCAAGTGAGAATGTATATATAGGCTAGAGGTCCAAATCTAGCTGTTGCCCAACCACTCACTTTTTCTGTGAACAACGGATGGTCCGGTGCACACGTCTCTATTAACACCGAACAATCCGGTGAGTTAACTTTTTTCACCTGCTGATTTGACAATTTTCGGTAACCGTTGCAAAATGCTCCCGTGTTCTTCCATATAGCATCACTGGATAGATTCTGTTAAATGGTCCGGCGATGAATCTTTTAAGTCACCGAACAATCCGGTCAGTTCAACTCTGATTTTCTCCAAAAATATCAAGCTTCTGTTAAATGGTCCGGTGTATGAATCATTCAGATCACCGAACAATCCGGTGCATATAACTTCAAATTTCTCTAAAATAATGACTCTTCTGTTAAATGCTCCGGTGTATAATTACTTCTATCACCGGACAATCCTATGAGTTTAGTTGAAGTCCTCTCAGAAAAGACAAATAGTCCAAGGAGTAAAAAACTTTCTCACACCAGACAATTCGGTGAGAACAAACTTCCTAGAACTCATCCAATTCAATCGACTTTGAGTTCTAATTTCTCAACTTCTCACCCATGGATTTCTTTGAGCTACATAGTGCTAAATTTTTGCAAGTGTGTATCTAACTATGTCTAGACTCAATTAGGTCAAGCTACAACACTTAGCCCCCCTTTATAGTACGGTCAAAGGACAAAAAGAAGACCTATAACTACTCCAAGTGTCCTTCATCACCTTGTGACACTTAGAACTAGAAGATCCTTAATCTTGATATAAAAGTCATTTGATCGACCAATAGAATTCCATGAGGGACTAAGAAAAAACCATTCAATCATTGTGAATTAAAGAATTCGAATTCCTTCAAAATATACGCATTAGTCACAATGATATGGTTGTCATTAATCACCAAAACACTTACCTTACCATTTACCTAGAAGCCTAGATGCTACAATCTTCCCCCTTTTGGTGATTGATGACAACACAAAAAAAATAAGAAAAAGAGAATGAAGGACACCCTATCAAACTAGGCATAAAACGACATATAGCAAATAAGCAAGAGAAAACCTAGTACTAGAACAACCTATCATGCTAATATAATAAGAATTAAAACAGAGCACAAAAGAAAACACAATGCGATGACAAGCAAAACACATCGATTAAGAAACAAATACCTTGTCATTACATCAAAATCCATGAAAATCCAACACTCTGACCCTATACTACCCAAGCTCCCCCTAAGTCTATAAACTAAAAAAACTCACTAGTCACTCATCTACCTCTCTCCAAAAGACTCCCCCTCTCACCTAAACATCCGGAGGAGAGGAGGAAGTCAGCGCTGTTGGCGACGGTCGCACCTCGAACTATGAGCCTAACTTTGTATCTGAATCTGATAGCTCAACAGTTGCGGGGCCAACAGCTAGCTGAGGAGGCTGAGTTGTGTCTGACAGTGCCTCTGAGACTGTAGCTGGGGCTGAGCTGGTAGCAGTAGTAGTGCCCTGAGTAGCCATCTCCTGAAGTGTTGCATCAAGCTCCTCGAAAGCAGACTGAATGGCTGAAGGAGTCTGAACGGATGGCTGCTGAGAAGGCACAGTCGGCTGCGGAGAGTCCTCAAAACGAAGAGCGCCAGTCACAGGAGTAAACAAAGAAGGGAGAACTGGCCTCGTCGTAGTCCCGGTAGAAAATACACCAGTGCTGAAGAGGGGTGACAAAGGGAATGCAGACACTGGTGTTCCCAAAAGACCATTGACACTACCCGGGAGAGAACTAGGTGCTAGGCTTGGTGCCCGAGGAGCAACTAGGAGCTGAAGACCTGATGCCTGAAAAAGAGACCCAAGACATCCAGAGATAAAAGTGAACATACGGTCATTGTTCTCTCGATCGGTGTGAAGAGCTGCTATGGTAGCCTACTGCTGCTGCTAGAGTGACTTCATCATCATGAGCTGTTGCTCCTGCCGCCGAAGCATGTCTACCTGTAGCTTAGCCTGCTGCTCTACCTGGGCTACCTGCTGCTACTGCATCTGCTGAAGAATAAGAATGAACTTTGATGGAGGTGCAGAAGGGGGCACGGAGGTTGTTGTCTCAGGTACTGAAGGTACTGTAGAAGTGGGAACAGCCTGAGAAGACCCTCCAGCCTCAGCATCATGTGACCTAGTGACTGGTGGGAAGAACTCAAGATCTGAAGAATCTGAGTCGCTGTCACTCAAGAAGAATGCATGCGGGAGCTCTGCCTTAGCCGCTGCAAGGACCTAATCCTCTGCTCTCTCTCTCTCTCTCTCTATCTATCTATCTCTCTCTCTCTCTAACATCAGTGGGCATCCGCTCCTGAGCATGAAACATCACACGCTGGCCTCGTCGTCTGTCTGAAGTTGCTGTGAGAGCATACATATTATAGTGTGTAGGCGACTGCTCATAGGCCTGAACGTACTGAGGGAATCTGACCGAGTGTGCAATCATGTGGGATATGAAATGTGCATAAGGCTGTTGTCTAGCTATGGTCATCCTATCAGCAATCACATCCTTGATCTCACAAAGAATCAAGTCAACCACATTAAATCTCTGGTGAGTGAGGATGGAGAGTATCAACCACTGCTGCAAACTAGTGGTCGCCTCTCCATATTCAATCCTAAGAAGAATGCTACATCTCAATGCCATATGTAAAGCCTTTGCCTCAGGAGTCAGCATATCTAGCACTCTCGGTGATCCTGGAGAAAAAGGCAGCTTGAAAATCGATCGGATCTCATCATCTGTCGGGAAGACTCCACCAACGAAAGGACAATGGGGTGGTTGAGCATGAGGATGAACAGTCTCGTGTAACCAACGTGAGCTCACCTGAAGACCCAATGCCTCTAAAATCTTAATCTGGTAGAGTCTGAAGCTCTCACACTGGAACATAAACTGAATAAAGTTCCTCTCGGGTGCTATCCAGACTGTGGCATAGAACACTCTCACCCAATCCTCAACATACTAGCCCACTTCAGACACCAACTTAGCTAGTCCAGAAATAGACTCAATATGAGCTCTTATATCAACTCCACCAGCTGCCAACTCAAGATAATGCCAGTTAATCTTCTTGTGCATACTCATACTAACTCTCCTCCTGAGATAAGAAGCGTGAAAACTCTCCTGGAGAATAGTCCAAAACCTAGGGTTGACCCCCTCATCCCTCTGTGGGGTAAAACACTCGTCAATCGGTACGAATCTGAGTTTCTTAATCCTGGGGGACTTGTAAGAAGTCAAGTCCAGTAACCTGATCTCCCCCTGAGGCTGAGGCTGCTCTGACGGCTCTGACTCAGACTCCCCCTAAGGCTTCTAACGAGCCCTCTTCCGGCTCTCATGATCGGATGAAATCGATCCCAACCCAGCAGTCTAACGAGTGCGAGTGGACCGACGTGGCAGAGTCATATCTGTGTCTCTGATCTGCAGCCCTCGCTGAGGAACTGGAGCATCGGTAGCTGCAATCGCTCGATCCCACTCCTTCCGCTCTTTTGTTTTCTTCTTCTTAGGCTGCTCGACAACCTTGCCCTTGTCGCGGCACTCACAACCCATCTAGAAGATCAAAAGATGCAATATGGATGATTAAGAGTTTTGGGAGTTTGAAATTTGAATGAAATTTACCCGAAATTGAATCCTAAGTCCTAATTTAAAGAGAATTTTGATGAGCATGCTAGGGATTAAAGATTGTGACACTAATTGAGGTCCAATTGCATAAGATATGGCCTTAATTGAAGCAATTTGACTCAATTTTGCTCGAATTTTGCACGAATTTTGAATGAATTTGAGGAAATACAAGCTAGAGTTTGAAGAATTAGAAATACTCGAAGAAATATAGCTCACCACAAGAGAGAGAAGATCTGAGGGCTTGAGGGGAGCTCCTAGTTGGCCGGCGGCGAGCTAGTGGCGGCGGTTATACAGACTGCGGCGACGGCGCCTGGAGACTTTCGGGTTGGCGGCGGCGCTAGTCTGGAGGCAGAGCCTCTGCGGATGGTGAGTGGCTATAGCGGGGAGCGGCCGTTGGCGAGTTTGGTGGCGGAGCGGGGGCACAGAGCTCAGGCGACGCTGAAGGCGATTCGGCAGCGGAGGAGGAACAGTCTCAGGCGCGGGTTAGAAAGGAAAGAGACCGAGCGGACAAGAGAAATATGACAGGTGGGTCCCGGCAAAATTGTGAACACCGGATTGTCTGATGATGATTGGAGAGAGCACCGGACAAAGCACTGCTCCATTTAACAGAACCTTTGAAATTTTGCATCTCCCCTGAAAATTGAACACCGGATAGTCTGACATCTGACCATATGTTGACCGGATAATTCTATCTTAAAATTTTCAATAAGCACACCGGATGGTCCGGTGAAGTGAACTTTGAACTCGCCGGACTATTTCTTTCCACTGAGAATTATCTCTCTAAAAAGAACACCAGAAGGTCTGGTGAAGTGAACTTTGAACTCGCTGGACTATTTCTTTCCATTGAGAATTCTCTCTCTAAAAAGAATACCGGAAGGTCTCGTGACACCAACTTGAAGAGCACCAGACATAATTCCAGAGATCTTAGCAACCACCGACAACCAAGCACCGGGTGATTCGTTGGGAATAACCAAGAGCGCACCGGATTATCCGGTGAGAAGGAAAGATTTCTACTGAACTAAAATCTCGCACCGAGTCCAAACTTCACATAACCACACAACGAAAACACATGTTTGGACCAGTTTGAGTGAAATCTCACCCTCTCAAACACTCATTTTCAAATATTTTCCAAAAGGCTATCTTATAATAATTTCGAAATAGGCAATAAAAATCAAAGGAAGGGGAGGAAAACTCCAAGAAAATATTTGAGACATATTGCCTATGAATTCAAAGATTAAGGCTTTAAATTTTCTAGGACATGACTCAATAGACATTAAGCATTTATATCTTTCTAATCATATTTATTGATGTGTATGTTCACATGGAAAGCAAACAACATTCTCAAAGAGTGATATTCTCCTTTGTGATCTCTATCGCCAATGCACATGCAATGCATAACAAGTGCATAAATTTAAACATGAGTGAAAATTACTTTTTCTTTTTAAGTACCCCTTCTTGGGGAAAGAAGAATAGTACAAAAGATATAGAATGCAAATATGGCATATGAGTGCATAGCATAAATTAAATTGTCTTGTCATATTACTTCCCTTTCTAAGCTTCTTCGTGGTGAACCCAACAACATGCCTTGAGAGAAACTAGGGAACCACCATCTCAAGCAAAACACATGGTCACCACTATCTTAAGAAGGTTAGACAAACGTCTATCATGAAAGCATCTATATGACAAAAGCATCACATGATATTTAAAGCCTCTATAACGTTTAGCTCACTTCTCAATCTACTAAATGTGGCTTCATCTAGAGGTTTTATGAAGATATCCACCAATTGATCTTTTGACCTTACACCACTAAGAGATATATCATTTTTAGCCACATGGTCTCTAAGGAAGTGATGGTGAATATCAATGTGCTTTGTGCGAGAGTGTTGAACCGGATTATTTGTAATTTTTACGGCACTCTCGTTGTCACAAAGGAGTGGAACCTTCTCTAGATTAACACCAAAGTCTAACAAGGTTTGCTTCATATAAAGGATTTAAGCACAACATACTCCGGTGGCTATATATTAGGCTTCTGCAATAGACAAAGCTACGAAGTTTTGCTTCTTAGAAGACTAAGAAACAAGGGACCGCCCTAGCAAGTGGCACCCACCCGAAGTACTCTTACGATCCACACAGTATTCGACAAAAGTTTGAATCCGAGTAACCTAAGAGTAGGAAACTAGCACCTTTGGGATATCACAAGCCAATTCTAGGTGTATGCTTAAGATATCTCAAGATTCTTTTTACGGTGCTGAGATGAAATTCTTTAGGATTAGCTTGAAAGCGAGCGCACATGCATACACTAAACATAATATTGTGCTTAATGCAGTAAGGTAAAGGTGAGACCCAATTATAGAATGGTAAAGCTTTTGGTCAATCGATTTATCCGATTCATCCAAGTCGAGATGTCCATTTGTAGGCATCGGAGTCTTGATTGGTTTGCAATCATCCATCTTGAATTTCTTGAGAATATCCTTCGTGTACTTTTCTTGATGGATGAAAGTTTCTTCCTTTAATTGCTTGATTTGAAACCTAAGGAAGTAGTTGAGCTCGCCAATCATTGACATCTCAAACTCTTTTGACATCAAGTCCCCGAATTCTTTGCAAAATTTCTTGTTAGTTGAACCAAAGATTATATCATCAACATAAATTTGACAAAGGAAAAGCTCATTGTCGATGGTTTTGGTGAACAATATGGTGTCCACCCTTCCGATCTTGAATCCTTAATTGATTACGAATCGCGAAGGCGCTTGTACCAAGCTCTTGGGCTTGCTTGAGTCTGTAGAGTGCCTTATACAACTTGTAGACATGATTATGATATCTATGGTCCTTAAAACCGGGAGGTTATTCAACATATACAAGTTCATTAATGAAGCCATTTAAGAATACACTCTTCACATCCATTTGATAAAGCTTAATGTTATGATGTGAAGTAAATGCAAGAAGGATACATATAGCTTCTAGTCTTGCCACTAGAGAGAATATTTCGCCAAAATCCAAACCTTCCACTTATGCAAAACCTTGAGCAACTAATCTTACCTTTTTCCGAACCACCACACCATTTTCGTCTCGTTTGTTGCGAAAGACCCATTTTGTATCAATGATGTTCTTGTCTTGAGACATCTCTTCAAGTATCCAAACTTCATTATGGGTGAAGTTGTTAAGTTCATCTTGCATTGTCATCACCCAATCCGGATCCTTTAGGGCTTCTTCTATATGAGTGGGTTCCACATAAGAAACAAACGAGTAATGCTCACAAAATGAAGCGTATTGAGAGCGAGTTCTTAGTCCCTTTGATGGACTCCCAATGATAAAGTCAATTGAGTGATCCTTTAAGATATGAGTTTGCTTCACTTGTGGCTCTTATGGTGTGTCTTGTGGTGGTCCAACATCTTGAGATTGAGCTTAAGCTTCCTCTTGAGAGATGTGTGTATCATGTATTGGAAGATGTTGTTCATCCTTTTCTTCTTCTTGATCCACTTGGGGTGCTAAGGAGGTATGTGGAGTGGAAGTAGTAGGCATGTCTTCGTCATCCTCCTTAGGCTTGATATCCCTAATAGCCATCTTCTTCATCACTTCTCTCAAAGGTTTATCACCTACATCATCACAAGCAATACCTTCTCCTTGGGAGCCATTAGATTCATCAAACTCCACATCACACGTTTCTTCAACAAAACCGGTGGTATTATTGAATACTTTATATGCTTTGGAGTTTGATGCATAACCAATAAAAAATCCAATATCACAACATCGCTCAAACTTTCCTAGGCGTTCTCTCTTTTTAAAGATGAAGAACTTACAACCAAACATCCGGAAGTAGGAGATATTGGGCTTCCTTCCAATAAGAAGCTCGTATGGCGTCTTCTTCAACAGTCGGTGGAGATACACTCTATTTGACGCATGACATGCCATGTTGATTGCTTCCGCCCAAAACTTCTCCGGCGTACCATACTTATCCAGCATAGCTCTTGTAAGTGTAATCAATGTCTTGTTCTTCCTCTCCACCACACTATTTTGTTGAGTAGTGTAGGTAGATGAAAACTCATGCTTGATGCCTATTTCTTCACAAAACTCTTCAACTTGAGTATTCTTAAACTTTGTCCCATTGTCGCTTTGGATCTTCACTAATGTTGCATCAAACTCATTTTGAGACCTCTTTGCGAATTTTTTGAAGATCCCAACGGTCTTACTCTTGTCATCTAGAAAGAAAGTCCAAGTATATATTGTATAATCATCAACAATAACAAAGAAATAGAGATTATCACCAAGACTTTTGTAAGTGGTTAGTCTAAAGAGGTCCATGTGTAGTAGCTCCAAGGGTCTTGATGTAGACATCATAGCCTTGTAAGGATGTGAGCTTGCAACTTGCTTTCCCGCTTGGCAAGCACTACACAATTTTTTCTTCTCGAAGATTACGTCCTTCAGACCGACCACCATTCCGTTCTTGAATGCCTTCTTGAGTTGGCTCATTCCAATGAGCAAGTTGTCGATGCCAAAGCCAAACCAAAGATGTCTTGGTAAAGAGGCACGTTGTCAAGCTAGTTTCATTAGATGAAAAATTCACAAGATATATATGTCTATATCTAAAGCCTTTAAAGATTAGATCATTATACTTCTTGCTAGTAATAACAACATCAACATCACTAAATAAGCATGTGAAGCCTAAATCACATAGTTGAGCTACGGAAAATATATTGAAACTAAGAGACTCAACTAAAAGTACATTGGAAATAGAGAGATCATGGGAGACTGCCACCTTACCCAAACCTACCACATTTGCTTTTGATTTATCACCAAAGGTGACTTTATCATATCCTCCCACTTCATCTTCTAGAGAGGTGAACATCTTTATATTCCGGTCAGATGTTGTGTACAACCACTATCAAGCATCCAATGTTTTCTATCGGTTTTGTAGTTCACCTACACACATGGAAGCCTTTTGTTTAGGTACCCAATCAAGTTTGGTACCTTTCATGTGAGACACAAGATTCTTGAGCATCCAAATTTTTCTTGGAAGTTTGCCCTTTGCTTGAGTTCCAATGAACTTAGCCATAACTTTCCCATTCTTAAGCTTATGCAATAGAAAATGATGACCATTAAATGTAGACTTGTATTTATATGGCAAAATAGGAATGAGTTTGGAAGGAATGGGACACTCCCTTGTGTGGTGACTAGTGACTTCACAATATTGACAATAAGAGCTAACTTCTTTGATGAAGCACTTGTTTATCGCCGGTGCCTTAATGACATTTTCCACCAGGTTTGGGAAGCAACCAATGCTTCTCTTGTTGTAGTACATAGCATTCTTCATGGGGATTTCTTTATGCTTGTACTCCCCTTTAGTCAACCGGGCCACACATGAATTTAAGCTTTCAAGCTCATCTCTAAGCTCTTTTTCTCTTGCATGGTTAGTCTTTAAAGATGATACATCATCACATGAAGCTGAGCAAGGTATTTCAAGAAGTTCATCACAAGATGTAGATGTATTGATCTTAACTACTTTAATAGTAGACAATTCATTTAGAGAAGAATTAATGGCATCATAAGCAAGTTCAAGTTCTTGATATTTGCATTTCAAGTCAACATGCTCAAGCTTTAGCTTTTCGTTACTATCCTCAAGAGACTTGCTAGATGCAACAATTTCATCATTTTTCTTAAGCACATCATTGTATTTAGCAAGCACATCATTATGGCTAGAACTAAGCATGGCATTAGCATTTTCAAGATACTTGATTTTAGCTTTTTATTTCTTGATGATAGTAGCATAATTATTCATGAGCTTAGATAGATCACTAGGGGAAATACCATCATCATCATCATCATCACTACTATCATCTTCATCACTGCTCACATTGTTGTTACCTTTTGTCATGAGGCACATAGGTGGTAGACGTAAGGGTATATCATCATCATTGGTGATAGCAAGGCCCGCGAGGTTGTTGCCTTCATTATCATTTGAGTTATCACTTGAGCTTTCGCCGGAGACCCATTCACCAACAATATAGGCTTGCGTCGTCCACCCTTCTTGTTGAAGAGCTTCTTCCTTGAATACTTATCTTGGATCTTCTTCTTGTGCTTATCCTCATCTTCATTTGCTTCAATCTTCTGGTCCTTGTTCATGTTCTTCTTGTTGGATTGAGGGCAATCATATGACATGTGGCCTAGTTCACCACAATTATAGCACATCTTCTTTCTCCACTGAACTCGTCAAATTTCTTTAGGCAAAATTTGTTCCTCTTGGGATCATAGTTGTAGCCCTTCTTTTGGAATTTTTATATCATCATTGTAGTTCTTCTCATGAGAAGAGCAAGCTCGGTGTCAAAATCATCATCATCACTATCTTCTTCATCGCTTTTGCTTGATGATGGGAGTTTTATCTTCTTCTTCTTCTTGTCAATCATCTTCTCCTTGAGAGCAAGATTTTTCTTGGATGAAGACTTATGATCTCTGTCGGTGATATGGGAACCGGGGGTTCCCGAGTCCCGAGGCCAGGACAGCGCAGTGCCACGTAGCGCCCTCCCTTGGGGCCATCTCCCCGAGAGCCTGAGAAAATCCAAGTCCGGGAGGGGGTGCTCGGGGCCAAGAACAGTTGGTCCCTGAGTACCCAGAGTTCCCCGAGGACCCGAGAAGAGCCAAATCCGGGAGGGGGTGCTCGGGGCCAAGAACAGTTGGTCCCCGAGTACCTAGAGTTCCCCGAGAACCCGAGAAGAGCCAGATCCGGGAGGGGGTGCTCGGGGCCAAGAACAGCATTAACCCACGTATGAGGTAAATCCAGAATCAGCCCCCCGGCCGAATCTCAAAGGGGTCCCTCAGGATCCCCGCTTGCGGTGTTCATCCACCGACAATCTCCAAATAAGAACATCTCATGAGCACATATTTTTTCAATAGCGCCGGTGATGATCATGTCATTGATGTCCCTTTCATGAAGAAGAGAGATGACAATATTGTATTGCGGCTTTAGAAGCACCATTAAGATCCTGCGAATAACGTCTCCTTGAGACAATTGAGTTAGTTCAAGAGAGTTAATTTCTTCTACAAGCATGTTCATGCGAGAATACATATCATTGTATAATTCATTAGGAAGCATCTTAAATTAATTGAGAGCATTTATGAGCATATGATATCTTACCTCACGAATTTTTCTAGACCACTCATAAATTTCACAAAGAGCGATCCAAATCTCATTAGCATATTCCTTGCTACAAATTCTAAAGAAAACATCTTCACTAATTCCCTCAAAAATAGCGTTCTTAGCCTTAGCATTCCATCTAACTTGTTGGTCAGTAAAAGGGTGATCAAACCAAATGGAAAAGATTAGCCAAATTTCGGGAGAAATAGCCTCAAGATAGCTCGCTATGCGACCTTTCCAATAGGTGAAGTTCTTTCCATCGAATCTTGGCACGCAACTTTCATTCCCCGGGGCCATTGCTCTAGGATTTAAAGCCTAACAAGAGCACGAGACTCTGATACCAATTGAAATGATCGAATGGCCTTAGAAGGGGGTGAATAGGGCACTAAATAAAAACTAAACCAACTACCGATTTCTAGAACAAGAAACAACCTTAGCCTAGAAACCAACTAGATGATCTAACAAGCTAGAAAGGTAAGAACACACATGCAAGCATATAGAACATAAGTAGAGTGCGGAATTGAAACTTACATGAAAGAAATGCTAAAAGAAAAATACGGAATATAACAAGAGTAGGGAAAGAGGACACCGAGTTTTTCCCGAGGTATCGAAGAGTTGGCACTCTCCACTAATCCTCGTTGGAGCATCCACACAAGGATGTCGCTCCCCCTTGAGTCACTGAGACTCAAGTGCTTACTAGTGATTGTCACTTCTCTATCTCTGGATTGGTAGGCATCAAACCAAGTACACGAGCTTATCGGGGCTCCCACAAGACCTCCAAGAGCTCACCGAGAACATCTCCAATCTCCACGATCGGTTAGGTGTTGCCAACCATCAAGAGTAACAAGCTAACTGGTTCACTTGATCCCAATCAAGCCTAAAACAACAGCTAGATGCACACTCACTACTCTTGAAGCACTAATGAAGTCCTTAATCTTCAATTAAGAACTTGCAAATCACTTCAAATGCTTCTGGGTTGCAAGAGAGACGAATGAAACTAAGTGAGGAGGTATATATAGGCTAGAGGTCCAAATCTAGTTGTTGCCCAACCACTCACTTTTTCTGTGAATACCGGATGGTCCGGTGCAGACGTCTCTGTTAACACCTGACAATCTGGTGAGTTAACTTTTTCCAGCCGCTGATTTGACAATTGTCAGTAACCGTTACAAAATGCTCTGGTGTTCTTCCATATAGCATCACCGGATAGCTACTGTTAAATGGTCCGGTGATGACTCCTTTAAGTCACCGAACAATCCGATTGGTTCAACTCTAATTTTCTCCAAAAATACCAAGCTTCTATTAAATAGTTCGGTGTATGAATCCTTGAGATCACCGGACAATTCGATACATATAACTTCAAATTTCTCTGAAAAAATGACTCTTCTGTTAAATATTCTGGTGTATAATTCCTTCCATCACCGGACAATCCGGTGGGTTTAGTTGAAGTCTTCTCAGAAAAGACAAATGGTCCGGTGAGTAAAAAACCTTTTCACACCAGACAATTCGGTGAGAACAAACTTCCTGAAACTCATCCAATTCAATCGACTTTGAGTTCTAACTTCTCAGCTTCTCACCAATGAATTTCTTTGATCTACCTAGTGCTAGATTTTCGTAAGTGTGCATCCAACTATGTCTAAACTCAACTAGGTCAAAACACTTAGCTCTCCTTTATAGTACGGTCAAAAGACAAAAAGAAAATCTATAACTACTTTAAGTGTCATTCATCACTTTGTGACACTTAGAACTAGAAGATATTTAATCTTGACGTAAAAGTACTTTGATAGACCAATAGAATTTCATGAGGGATAAGAAAAACCATTCAATCATTGTGAATTAAAGAATTTGAATTACTTTAAAATATACATATTAATCACAATGATATGATTATCATTAATCATCAAAAACACTTACTACTTATCTAGAGACCTAGATGCTACACATGCAGAACATAATACAACCACATGAAATAATCATATAAGCAATAATAACCATCGCAGAATCTCAGAATAACCAATCGGGTTTGAACGCATTGGGTACACTATTGTGATGAATGAGCAATCTTTCTTTTCCAGTGAACAAAAAGAATATCAGCGCTCAGCATTCAAAATTCAAGATTGTTTCGTTCACATTAACCTCCACTTGCCTGCCCGCCCCGTGATTCTGGGCAAAGGTAGCTGAGGATTAAAGAGCCCCTCTAGTGCATGCCTCCCCACCTACCTGATCTAGGGATATTTAGTTATTTGCCACTCAATTGGTGTGACTCATTCAAACTGCCATTATTTTCGTATGCAATTTTTGTGATGCCATCAAATCTGCGAATTCTTAGTTCTATACCACTTTGGACCCTTTTGCCCATACCTTTCTTCTTCCTCCATCTCCTTCCTATGCTGCTCCCTCTCCTATCCGAGCTGAGGTCGTTGGCCAGCCGGAGAGATCACCATCTTCGCGTGACAGCCATGGACTCGCCGTTGCGCCCTCTTTCGCCCTCAGCAGTGCTCGGCCCGTGGCGGTCTTGGACCTCGTCCCTGGCGGCGGCCATGGAGCTCGGCCTCGCCGCCGCATCCCAAGGCTGCGGTCCAAAGTGGCGGAGAGGAGGAAGAGGGAGCTCGTTGGCCCAATGGAGGTTCTAGACCGGGTTCGCGTTATTTGTTGTCACCATGGCTGCTGGTGAGGAGGCATGCGTCCTTGTTGCAGGGTCAACGACGGTGGCTCTTGTGAGTTGACGAGGGAGAGGGGGGTGCTTATTGACCTTGCCCATGAGCACATCTCCGCGACCTACATGGTGACCATATCAATCACGCGGAGTCTGTGGCAGTGACAGAGGCAGACATGACGGTGGCGGCGGCAATGGCCGGAGAAGGAGGAGAAAGATGATAGAGAAGAGGCAAGGAAGAAGAAAGGGGTAAAATTGTCCATAGTGGCACAAAAATAAGCAATTCACATAACCGGTGACAAGAAAATAATTGTATACCAAAATAATGGCAATATGAGAAAGGCTTTCCGATTGGGTGGCAAATAAATAAATTTCCCCCTGATCTACGGGTGCAGCCGCGGAATGGACCAACAGCAGGGACGAATAGGTATATGGACTATGGACCTTGTTTTGTTACGGTTGTTATCCTTCAACAACCTCCTCAGTGCCACAAATTTTATTCACATGACTCCTTATGACTGCTTGGTTTCTTAGATTTACCCCAAGGATTAGAGGTACGTAGTATTGGAGGCTGAAGGATGGCGTCAAAGATGTGATGCAGGCCATAACGGAGGTATGTCAGCCATGCAACACAGCATGTAGTTAAATTAATAAACTTCTTTCGCTTTTATTTACTTGTCAACTTTGATCACTTTAACTGTTTTCAAGTACTTCTCATTAATTTTGCATTTCTCGATGTATCATTTCCATTTTTACCCTTGCCTCTTGATTATTCTATGCTTTGTAGGTGATAATTGTCATCTAGATAACATGATCGCTAGCATTAGTTAGTTGTGCCTCCGATTAAGACGCGAGACGCGTGAGAGGTTCGTGCCCCCTTTAATTTTTGAATTCAGTTAGCTGAAATCACACCAAAATGTCTAGGCCTCCATTAACTTGTAATGCAACACCACATCCTAGGAAATTTGGAAGAGGTACTACACCGTATGATGTGCGCATGGCTTCTAAATTTTCAGCTAGTAATCCTATAGAAAAGTGCAATGACGATGCAAGTTTTTTAGAGGTAATACATCGCAAATTGCCCCTGCTTGGCTTGTTCTCTTTTGATTTGAAACAAGATACGAATAAAGATAAAGCAAACCTAGCTGCTGTTGCTGCATTGTCGTGCAAAACCTTTATTGGAGTATAGCTGCTTGGCAGGAAGATGGAAGCAAGAAGGCCAAAGCAAATGAGTACTCAGATTGGCTCTAATTCAATAACGGTGGATATGTGATTAGTCCAGCCAGCTTACTTTGTTCAGTGGAGTCCACCCGGATCGTCTCTAGGGTTATCTGTGCTTATCGTGGAGCTCAGCCCAGGGTGGGCTCTACAGTTTCGAAGGTCTAGAGCGACTACGGCACTATAGACCCTTAAAGCTAAATATTATTTTTACTTGTATAATTTATAAATCATTTATTCTATAAACATTTTGCTAATATGATAAACTGAGAATTCTATAAACATTGCTAATATGATAAACTGAGAAGTAACTAGTAAAAATTAACTTCCAACATATTCTTAAATCTTGATAAATAATATCGATACTACAATAGAAAAACTAAAAGAACAGCAAAATAAAACTAGTATGATTACCTAAAATAAGAACAAGAACCAAACTCAAATGACTTCATTGACAATGTTTCACAAAAGAGGAGACGATGAATACCCAATGTCTCTCATAAAAAACAATTCCTTCGAGCATTTCTTGATACAAAATCATTAAGGACAATATCGAGATCAATGCAGCACAAGACATTCTTCTCAATGCAGCACATAGCCAAACCATTCAATCTTTCCTGTGACATAGTTGACCTCAAATAGTTTTTCAGTAATTTTAATTTTGAGAAACTTCTTTCAGCTGAAGCTACAGTCGCAGGTACAGTTAAAAGGATCCGATAGACAACAGAGACATTTGGATAGCAATCTGCAGCTATAACGAACTGACGAATCTCAAGTGCTGACATCAAAACATCTGGCAAAATTACTTGCAACACTTTTAATTCAGAGAAAAAATCATTTAACTCAACATCAGATGAGTTATCATGAGAAAAAGCTTCTACAAAAATAGTGCAATATTTCCGTAGATCAGTATCATCCAAAGACTTTAGATTTTTTGAGTTGAATAAGAAACCAAACACATTTTCAAATGCCTTCAACTGCTCAAATCGAATAGTCAATGAAGCAATTGCAACATCAATCATGACTAGAAAGTAATTAACTCTGAAGGATTCTATAGCTGACTGTGTTTCTTCATTTTGGTCATTTTCTTCATTTTGGTCATTTTCTTCATCAAAATGCTTCTTTCTTTTACCTTGACGTTTTGTAGAAAATTTTGGCTCTACATGCAATTCAGATGCAATGGCTTCTGCAATATCAATACTAGAAGTGAAGCCTTCATTTCTGTACCTCTTAAAAAATGAGATGACCCCATCGATTTGTTTGAGAGTAGCATCCATACACACAATTTTAGACTGCAACTTCTTGCTCACCATATTTATAGAAAATAAAATATCATGCCAAATAACCATACCAACTAAAAATTCAAAATTCTCAAGTGCAGTTATCAAAGATTGAGCATCACTCACTGCTTTTGGGTCATCAGTAGAAGATGTCTCCAGTTCCAACAAAGCTGACCTTATTTGGGGAGTTTGATACCTGATAGCTTGTACACTGTTTATTTGACTCTCCCAACGAGTATTAGACAAATATTTGACAGTTAGTTCTGGAACATTGTCAAGCAAAATCTTCCACCTTTTAGTAGAACATGAAAACAATGCATATATCTATTGTATAACACCGAAGAATGAAATAGCTTTGCTGCAAGATTTCGCCATATCACAAAGAGTGAGATTTAGACTATGACATGCACATGACATATATAATGCTCTTGGATTAATTTCAAGCAAACGCTTGTGAACACCTTGGTGTTTTCCCTTCATATTAGAACCATTGTCATAACCTTAACCTCTCACATCAGCAACATTCAAATCAAGAGAGTCCAATGCATTCATCAATTCATTAAAAAGCCCCAATCCTGATGTGTCATCCACCTTTAAGAACTCTAGAAAGAACTCCTCCACTCTCGGAATGTTACTTGACATATTGACACACTGCACAATTAGAGTCATTTGTTCTTCATGGCTCATATCTAGGGTACAATCCAAGATAATAGAGAAATACTTGGCATCCTTGATGATACTTAAAATAAAACTTTTCACGGCATGAGAAAGAATAGAAATTAACTCATTCTGAATATTGTGGCCAAGATAATGATGATGAATTTTATTATTTTGAATGCGCCTAATGTGTTCTTGCATCACAGAATCAAATTCAGCAATCATTTCAGTTGTGCCCAGAAAATTACCATTGTTATCTTGATAAAGTTTCTCATTTGATCCTCGAAAGGCTAAATTATGTTTAGCAAGAAACTTCACAGCAGAAACTATTCTTACCAAAACCTGTCTCCAACGCTCTTTTTCCTTTGCAATTTCCCGTTGCAAATCATCATCAATTGTCTTATTTTTCCTTAACCTCAACCTAAGTTCATTCCACGTATTCATGTTTGTTATATGCTCAATGTTGTTCTCATGTTGTTTGAGTCTCCCATTGAGATGCTTCCAGTCCCTCAATCCATCATATGCCAACAAAGTTTTAGTCTGATTTGATTTGAACAATCGGCAGCAAAAACAGTAAACTTTATCCACATGCTTAGAGTAAACCAACCACTTTCTATCAACAACCTCACCATTACTTAACTTCCTGGAGTAGTAAGCATATGAAAAATGTCTACCATTGCTATCCGAAGGAAACTGCAAATTCAATTCTCTCACATACCCTTTTTCAATTAAGATATATCTTCCCCTATTGTCAAGATTGTCCCATGTTCTGGGATCATAGATAGCTAACAGTGAATCTTTTTGTTCATCAGCATTTGAATTTTCAGTATCAGATGAAGGCGGTAAATTTTGTTTCCCTGTAGCATCCTCATTGACATCAACTTCTGCATTTAAATTATGATTAGTTTCCTGCCCTTGATCTTCTGTACTACAATCATCTATATCTTCAGGATTATCACTGGGAACAACATTACTTGAAACTGAAAAAAACTTATGTATAGCATCCTTTTGCGATTCAATAAACTGATCTTCTCGTTTTCTTTTTTTCCTTTTCTCAGCACCCGACAAATGCTTCTTAGGCAACATTCTAACACCTGAAATTAGAAAGAAAAATAAGCAACAAGAACCCTAACAACCTAACCAATGGGCAATGGATCATCTATGAGTAATCGTACAAATTAAGTCAGCGAATTGCAATTTGCACAATTAAACCAGCCGTCCAATCAAACGAAATAGGCAAATAGGAAAAAGCGATCTAACCAGCGTCTAGGCGAGTGGGTGCCTGTCATCTGGCCGCCTACGAATCTGAAATCTCACCAGGGCGTTGGCATCCGCGGTCTGCCGTCTGGTCGCTGGAGTCTGGCCACTGGCGTGTGCAATCTGCAAAAAGCGATCTCACCGGTCACCAGCTAGGCAGCCACCAGGGCGTTCCGCCGTTCCGCGTTCACGACTTGGAGCCTGCCGTAGTGCCGTCTGGTTTGGCCGCTGGCCCGCTGCCCGCTAGCATCTGGCGTTTGGCGTCTGGCCGCTGGGCGCTGGCGTCTGGCCGTCTGCGGGAGCCAGAGCCCAGAGCAGGCAGGCCACATCCCGAGTCCCGACCAGGGCTGTTAAGCAAGAGCCAGAGCAGGCAGGCCACGTTCTCATGTACTGCCGTGACTTCGTGATCGTGAGGCCCGTGACATAATGCGTAGACGCGTACTGCCGTGAGGCCTGTGTTGCGTAGAACGGTAGAAGCGTACTACCGTGAGGCCCTCTTCCAGCTTGGGCCCTAGGCGGTCGCACCCCCGCCCTGGCCCAGAGCCAGCCCTGACTCAGCCCCCTTCTAATCGTGGTGCTATGTGTGCTGCAAGTGGAAGTGTTGTTGCTAGGGTTTTGGCGAGCTACTCTTGGCTGTAAGGCGATCCTTATCTTTGTTATCCTGCTGTTGTGTTTTGCTTCTGGGAAAGCAAAACGAGCTACCTGTTTCTGTCGTGAGTTGCTATTTTAATTGCTATTGCCAAGAGAATCAAGTTGGTACTGCTCCTCGTATTGTGATACATGTTCGGTTGATTGCATACAGATAGTTCTTGTTAAGTGCCGACACTACCATAGAAAGCATGATCACTGTCAATTCTCTAAAATTCTATTACTATCGGTTTTAGAACCGGCAGTACTTACTCGATAGTAAAAATTAGGACCTATCACTGTCAGGTCTAGAACTGATAGTGATAGGTGTTTTGGAGAGTAAAAAAGAAACAAGCCGGCTCGATTTCTATCACTGTCAGGTTTAGAACGGGTAATAATAGATGTTTTTAAATGGACAATGATGTCGTCTAGAGAGGGGAGAATATGCGTTTTTACAAAAAAAAAAAAATCATTCTCTTTTACCGTTGGTTTAAACTTGTAGCGAAAAATAAACTAATAGATTTTAAAATCTTAAATATGCTAGGCTCAACTAGTGCATAATCACCTAAATAAGTATGAAAGTTACAATCCTAGGGTGATAAAAATTATTCAATTTTAGCAAAAGATATGCAAGAAAACTCTAATTGAAAACCCCTGAAACTATTCACCAAAGTATCCAAGTTCATAGTGTTTGCAACGGATTATACAGAATCTGAACTATCTAAGTTCAATCTGGAACCTCCAGGTTCAATAGGGAAATAGCTTGAAACTGAAAGTAATGAACGGCTAAAGAGTTCTAGCTCAAAATAAATGAAGTTATGTGTTCCAAGTGATGATTACAAGTAGATCCATGAATAACCTACAATCAATTTCACACGAACAAGTAGATTGAGCAATATGTATAGATATTGAGTAAGAACACAAGCACAATAAACCGAAGTGGAGACACAAAGATTTGTTTCCCAAAGTTCGGATTCACCACCGTGAATCCTACGTCTCCGTTGAGGAAACTCCAAGGAGCTGGGTCTCTTTCAACAGCTTTTCTTGATCCACTAGCTTGATCTCTTCCCTTACGGAGGTGAGATAGACCTTCATAAACTTTACCACGGCTCACCACAAGCACGGGAGCTCACTGGCGACGTTTAGCCGACTATGAGGCTTCACCTCCAAGAGTAACAAATGTTTCACGAACTTCTTGTCGATGAACTCAAGTGCTCAAGATGAGATTTACGCTCACTTGCACTTAATCTTCTAATCTCTCAACCCAACTCACTTCTCTTCTCAAATCACATACTAAAATAGAGTGGTTGAGAGTTCTTTTGACTTTAGCTTTGAGTATTTCGTGGGGAGCACCAGCAGCAACCAAAGGAGGGGTGAGGGGGTATAAATACTCAATCCCTAAAAACTAGCCGTTACAATACTTTTTTTAACTGATACGGAGTCTTCGGGTCAACCCGGGTCTTGGGTAAACTAAAAAAGCTCAAATCGAGACCCCAACTCAGAACCTCACCTAGAGCATCCGGAACCGGAGTATCTGAGTAAACCAAAAAGGCCCTAACAGACCACTCGGCCCGAAACCTCACCCGGAGACTCCAGACAACCCGGAGTATCTGAGTTCAGCACAGTTGACCCTCTAAAAACGATGATAACTTTTGATCTCGAAGTTCGATTTCGACGATTTTGGACTCTATGGAAAGCTTACTCAGAGGGATACACATCCCAACTGAATTAATAATGTTAAACACATTGGATCAAATTAGGAACACTTTGAAACCCAATTCAAACGCGTTCACACTTTCTACACCAAGCTTCTAAAGCTAACTCTCACTTTGGGTTGGTTAGAAAACTCTTGAGCTCTAAGACACGACAATTAGCTTTATGTTGTATCCCTCTTAATAGTGTGGTATACATATACTCAATTTCAAATATAAAACTCGTTTGAACCAATTTGAGCCTTTGACTACTTTCAAATACCGATTCTTTCATTCAAACTTTGAAGGTCACCAACTTTCATATATTCTCCACTCCATCTCTTCTTGATTCTTTATATGATTTATGCAAATCATTCATAGCTTCGCATGCCCTCATATGGTCCATTGGTCCAAAGCCTTCACTCGCTCCTCACCATCGCCTTGGTCCTTTGGCGCCAAGCTATTTGCTTGCTCTTCATCACGAATGGTCCATCGCAGACGAGTCTTGCTTGTCCTTTATCGTCTTGCCATAGAAAATTATTTTGTATCCGACATCTTCTAGGAATTCGCTTTATCATATATGGAGTCCAGTCTTATTTTTCATTTCTTGGCATATAGAATATCTAAATTTAACTTATGCCTTTTATGGAACCTAACCACAACTTACTCTCAAGTACAAAGCACATGTGTTAGTCCATAAAAACTCAATTGACAATATCATACTTTTAGTTACCTGATCTCCACAAGTAACTTAGCATTTACACTTATCGTCAATCTTCTTGCGCTTCTCCTTCTCCTCATGAGCATCACTTTGCATCCCCGAGCACCACCTAGAGCTCATTCATCTTGATGCAATTTTAATTTCTCCATTCACCTAAAGCTCATGCACACCTCTCCTACATGTATCACCTATGTTACAACCTACTAACAATTCTCAATAGTATTGTTAGTCCATAGGTATTATCATTAATTACAAAAACCACACATAAGGGCTAGATCCACTTTCAATATCTCCTATTTTGGTAATTGATGATAATCTCATTAGATGATTATATTTGACAAAATTTAAAGTTCTAAGTATATATTTAATCCAAAGACGAATATATATATATATATATATATATAAAGAATAAATTTTGGAAACATCAAACATCACAAAGACATTTGAGGTTGTCAAAACTATTTTTACTAGCATCGAACACCACAAAGGTTTAGATATTAGTAAAACTAATACTCTCTCCGATTGCAAATGTAGGTCGTTTTAAACTTGTGCGTAAGGATTAAGAAAGTAGATCAAATGACCTTATTATCCTTCATTTATTCTGTATTGGAAAAGATAACTCATTCATTTGTGAGAGTGGTAGCATTTATTAAACAAGAGCAAGACGAGAACAAAAGAGAAAAAAATGCATAGAAGTTCGAGAATTACTTATATTTAGAGGATAGTTGAAGAGGCTAAAACGACCTACATTTGCAACCAGAGGGAGTATGTATATAATAAATTACCCCATAATCTATACATATTGAATGAATATCGAATATCATTGCATATATTATCTATCTCAAATTTCTGATGGAGTTTACTTTATACATGAAGGAAGCATGATAAAAGTATACATCAAGATGAAAAATAAATATGCTAATGCAAAGTAAAATGTTTTAAAAAATGTTTCATGGATTTGCTTTTGAAATTCTCCCAATTGTCATCCATATTACAAACATAAGAGATTACAAATTCTCCTCCATGAGCAAATAATTCTTCCCCATAAGCAAAGCTCTCTTATAAAATATAACATCTAGTCTAAATTCTTCTACAATTGACATCAATGCTAAAATAGAATCATCGAAACGAATTCTCCCTAAATTGGCGTCAAATTGGTAAGAATTATAGAGAACTCGCAAAAAAAAAAAATTCTTCAAAACACGCTACCTCTATCCCATAAAAGGAATCATCGAAAGTTAGTGCAAGACCATATATAATATCAGTTCCTCATGATATATATATTTCTCATAATTTAAATTAAATTAAATACACTTATTTAATTATAAATTATATAAAAAATAAATTATATAATAGATCAAACAGGTCCAGACTATACAGTAAAACAAACTTCGTAGCGAAAATCAGAATGCAATATATGATAAGCACATCACATCCTCTCCTCGGTGGCATGTCACCAACCTGACGACTGTCGTTTGAAATCTTGAGGTACTACTAGCAGTATACGGTATCCTAAAAATCAAACAGACATTCAAACATAACATTTTTAGATTTTTATCCTTATCAAAAACTTTTTTTACACATAGATCTATAGAGAAATAATATCAAAAATAGATTATTTTTATGACGCTATGACTATTGGTGCTATTATTAAATAGCATAATGTCGTGATAATTGGTGTTACAGTAACTATCACGTATGATCTTACAAATCAAATATAAAAAATCATACATAATAACAGCTATTACGGGGTCGATTCTAGATCCATATGACCATTTCCAAACAAATCCCTTTCTTAAGCTATTTCCAACAGTCAGCAAACCTATCCTCTATCACTGTTTGGCTACTGTGCCGCTAGATTTATTAGGAGCTATTGCATCCATCTCTCTAGTGTTGCGAAAAGAGGTGCTCATCCTCCAAATTGGTGGATCACTGTATTGCATATGCAATACTGTTTAACTTAGAGTTTAAATAAAGAGAACCAGAATAATGAAAAATAGAAATAAAATAATTATTAGAGATAAAAGAATAATAATATTAAAGTATTACTGACTATGTACTCAACGCATCGAGCCTACAGGCAGATAGCTGCAGCCTAAGCCCCATTGATAGTCCAGTCCACCCTGCTGCTGCTCGCCCAGCTAAAAGCTCTCGCTGGGGAAGCAAAACCACACGAGCACGCAAAAGATTCATGAAACGCGAAACCCGCTCTGATATATCGGGCGCCGCGGCCTGCTGCTGCTGCAGCAGCAACCGTGACATGACCGCAGACGCCGGACGGGTCAAAGCATCAATGCGGGTTTGCATCGGAAACACGACCTCCCTCCTGCTGCACACCTCCACAAATGCAAGGGGACATCGTTGATATAATATTTTATTTTATATTTTTTAATTGAAATTAGAAAAACTAGGACCAAATATGTATGTTGTCGAATATAAATACGGATATAGATAGATGAGGATCGAATATGTGATAAGATAAATGCAAACAATACTGGTTATAATATATTCTGATATTAAGTAAAAATAACAACTATATATATTACATATGTTATAATTATTAGACTATTCTATCTATCTAAAACTCAACTATATTAGAGCTCAACAAGCAAATCAATAATATATTCTTATGAAAGTGGTTAGGTTAGAGTAAAATCAGAGAAGTTACGAGTACCTAATATATTAGCTAAAGGTTCTATTAATTATTTGAATATATTAAAACTTCAAATGAAAACTGTATCACCTACAAACTTATAGATCTTATCGAGAGCTATAATTTTATTATAAAATCGTCTTCATCTGACTCTATATGAAAATATTATAAGCTTTAAAAGATATGCTCGGATAGTTATCGGATAATATTAAGATATATTCGATTTTATTCTCAGATATTTGATATGTGATGATACATGACTCCTATATTCGAATCTGATACCTAATAAAAAATTTGAAAAACAAGTATCACCATGATATTTATTTTGCATAACTATACTATTATAATCCTTAGTTTATTTTATTAATCCTTAAATATTCTTTGAAATACATTAGTATCATTCGATACGCACTAACCACGAAATAGTAACATCATTACTATAGGCACCAGCTTGCATATAGTGAACCTAAATTTGCATGAATGTAAAAAAAAAAAATTGTACATATCACGTTAGTCTGGCCGAGAGGCCCATTTTGTATCTCAAAAGATAGACTCGAGGTGTCATACGGACCACCAAACACTTGTTGTCTACGGTGATCGTGGGCACGTTTGGCTTTTTAGAAAAGCTGTGTTTTTGGTTTTTTTTAAAAGCTGTTTTTGGAAATAGGTTATTGGTTTCTACAATAAAATTTTAGCTTCTCAGCACATAACTTCTAAAAAAAATCACTCTCAGCGAGTTTCTCAGCACTAGTTCATTTTCCTCAGAAGCAGCTTCTGGCTTCTCCAGAAACCATTTCTCAGCAAACCCGTTTGTTATGGCTTCTGGCTTCTGGGCTTCTGACAAAAGCAGAAGCCAGAAGCAGCTGAAAACAAACAGGTCCTGAGCACTCGCTGAAAAAAGTAGCTAACATTAACATATATATTTAACAGTGAGGTAGGTTTAAGTCTAATCTAACTTTTCCCTCCGAAAACCAAGACCAATCTAAACCGTTACTGTGGAACCGTAGTACTAGATCAAGGAAAAGCTTAGAATATCTTTGAGAGACTTAGTTAAATTTTAACTTTTATATTTTTATTTAGCTATCCACTTTAAAAGATATTTTCTTTATATTTCTATACACTTTAGTAAACTAGCTAAATTTCACTCTCGATATCCTATTTATCTATACTTATTTGTAATAACTAATTTTTTCGAACAATTATTTTTTAAAATGACTAATTTTTTGCATCGGTTGTTTCTTCCAATACATATGGATATGTGATAGAGAAATTTACAATACGTGTGCTTGTGTGGTAATAGAATCTACTGTAATGTAACCGTAATTATGATATCGTCACCGGCATGGTAATCGAAGTTAGATTCCACTACAGGTTTGGTAATCGGAGTTACGATCCCACAACAAAAGCAGTTATGATCCCACCACCATAGACATGATAATCGGAGTTACGATCCTACTACAGATATGGTAACCGGAGTTATAATCCCACCACAAAAACAGTTACAATCCCACTATAAACATGATAATTAGAGTTATGATCGCACCACATGCATGGTAACTGGAGTTATGATCATACCACAAAAGCAGTTACGATCCCGTCATATGCATGATAACCGGAATTACGATCTCGTCACAGACATCGTAACTGGAGTTACGATCCTACCAAAAACAGTTAAATTTGAAAAAAATTTATTTAAAATGTATAAGAGATTAAACTAGTTAAAATGGGTTCTTTGTTATTTATTCTATGAGCACAAAAATCGGTGTGATTTTAGAAATTCTATAAAATCATCTTTTGAATTTACGAAAGAGGAGAGAAAATATAGAGTTTTGAAACAAAAGTTAGCTGGCTTCTCTCGTCCCTCATGAGCGGGGAGGTGAATGCCAAATTTGGCTAGCGAGCGAAGCCGGATGGCAACGTTACAAAGCGAGCGAAGCCGAATGGCGACACTACAGAGATGACGAGCCGTTCGGCTCTTCTGTTGGAGTCGTGCTTTTCGATCTTCTAGCTAATTTTAATGATACCGAGTCGAATAGTTTTTCTGTTGGAGATGCTAAATAGAAATTGCCCAGAGTATCTGTTGAGTTTTAAAAAAGGGACAGGAGGGCAATTTTGGCAAAAATCAAAATAGATTCACAACCTGTTTTGTGTTTTTCCCCGAGTGGAGAGATACAAACGCGAAGGAAGGAAAACTGCGGCTCTCGCCGCCTCCGCCAGTTTACCTTTTTTTTCCTCCTCCAGTTGCGCTGGGCTCCGCTCTGCCGCTCTCGCGTCGGTTCTCGTCGAGGGAGTCGGCCGGCGACGAGCCTTCCTCCTCCAGGATCGTGCGCATTGCTTCGGTAACGCCCTCGCTTGCGATCGTCTTGTTCTCTGATCTTGGGCGGTCGCTTTCTCCTCCTTTCGCTTCGCTCGTCGGTGCAACCGTAGATGGTTTAGAGGTTCTAGGGTTTAACAACTGGAGGCCGCCGCAGCGAAGACATCCGAGTGCGGATTACCTCCAAGCGGATCTTGGCTTGCCTCTTCTTGTCCGTTCGCTCCAGTTCTTTGCATTTTCTTTTGTTTCTTTAAATATTTCGAGAACACTTTTTCTTCTTTAAAGATTTGGGTTCTTCGCATTATTTCTACTTTTCCATGTTAAGATTTGAGTTTTTAAGCGTCCTATTTTTTTCTTTCATGTAAAATCACCTTCCTTGCATCCTATTTTTCTTTTAAAAAAAGATTTAGTTGTTGCATCATCGTGGTACTTCTTTGAGTTTGTCTCCTCATGTTTGGTTCTTTGCGTTCTTCGTGAGGTTTGATTTGCGTCACGTGAATAACATCAGTTATCTTATGATCACTGTGCACTTGTGATGTTCTATGGATGTACAGTTCATCTGTGACGCGTGGAATTTCCAAATACACACATTAGCTGCTGGGGCCAGGTAATGCTCTTTCTTCTGGCCATGGCTCCGTGCATGAAGCATGAATCATGTATTGACTGTTCCTAGTACTGCACCGTCTCAGCATTGTTTCAATCTACTCGCTTCTTTGGCGCGCTCTACCTACCGTTCCGAGTGCCTTTACTCAGGAATTGGGCATTTTTTTTGGGTTTGGGATCAGTTGTAAATTTCATATTCGTTTTATAAAGGTCGAAACCTTTTGTAGCCATCGACCGGTGCTTTGCGCTATGCGGGTTGCAGTGCTGTTTGGTCATGAACTGCGCGCCCTTTTTTGTTGCTCAACTAACTCTTGCTTGTCAGTTTCTACCTGGGACTCGGAGAGACCAAGTGCATAGGCCTGGCATGACTGATAAAACGCTTGCTTTCGTCGTTGAATATGTAATACTAGTTCAGGTTTGGAGAATTCAGTAGCAGGAAGGACTCAATTTGGTAGTGTCACATATTTTCTAAAGTTCTATATTTGGAAAGAGGTGATTTTGGCTAGTTTGCACTATTACGGTCCACATATATATGGATCTTTTTTTTAACTTAAAACGTGGAAGTAGTATTCTTTTCACCTCAAACTCGACATGTATCAAATATTTACCTGTCGGGACACATGAAAGTATTAGAAATTTAACTCCAAAGTCATGCTGTGTTGTTTATGCAATGGACAAGGCCGTACCATCCTAGCTGTTAATCTATCATCCAAATATGATGGAAGTACTCAAGTGCAATCTTTTACAAATTGAGGACTTCATTGACAACTGAAATAAAATATGGACAACTGGTTAGCTGATTACAAATATGGAGACTCCTGGCCTCATGGGTGAAAATTAATTGTTGAAACTTGAATATATTAAATGCATGTTGGTCCTGAAGGTGGCTAACGATGTAATTCTAACATTGGAAAAGAATGACTTTTATGAGTATAGTAGTTTTTATGCCAAACAGATAACTCTGCGAAAAGTATATATTAACTAGCAAACTGTTCCTGTTTACTATCATATTATTAACTTTAGTTAAGGTAACAAATTTGAACGAAAAAAGATTCTCTAAGTAATGTCTGGGCAGTCCTTAGATTCACCTGTTACCCCATTAAATTTCACATTCAAACTCAATGTGCGCTATGAGAAATAACAATTATACATTACATGAGCAGTACTGCAGAAGTTTTTTTTTAAATCTCTTTTATTATGGTTTGTCTGTGATCTTTCTTGTTATTCCACGTAACAAAGGTTAAGCGTTGAATTCAAAATCTTAGCATATTTTGATCAATGAATTTGATGACACTTTTACAGTTTTGAAATCTTTTCGTATTGATTTAACGAT
Source organism: Phragmites australis (assembly GCF_958298935.1). NCBI lineage: Eukaryota > Viridiplantae > Streptophyta > Magnoliopsida > Poales > Poaceae > Phragmites > Phragmites australis. Next base: position 30,957,812 of record NC_084923.1, on the reverse strand, counting down.
GTAGCAAAAGGGGCTGGTGCAGGCTTGCAGTAGATACGATGGCCTTAAAATCTATCATCATAAGATTCATATGCCATTAATAACTAAAGGAGTAAGCATGATAGCAGGATTTAGGCATATATTGTTTTTTCGATGCATTAAGCAATTAGGAACAGAAGTTACATATGCGTTTATGTAATGCTTGTATTTCTTTTATTTTCATATATCATACATCCTCCATTTCAAAATATAAGGTTTAGTTTTAGTTTTTCCCATTTTGCTTCACAATGTAAAACTTCCATTTCCATATAGTTTTAATGATCTTATCTCTTTTTTGCCATCACTAATCTGTCCCCTCTGTTCAACATTTATGAGTAAACACCAATACAACTATTCTCTCCCTTATTGCCAAGGCATTAACACCATGTACACTATGGTTATTCCCATCCGCCATTTTCTTGGTTCCATGAGCACCTTATTCTCTGTGCCCAACCATAATATGCTTAATAAAAAAAATGGAGGAGTTCTTCTGTAGCAGCCAGATTGTACAATTTTGTTTTTGACCAGAGGCTCTACCATTCAATTCTACTGCTTACTGTTTTTCTATGCTGAAACTACAGGATCGGGTGGGACCAAGTGCTGATATTTGAAGGATGTTTTAGGGAGTAGGAACTAAAAAGTCATCCTTGGAAGAAACTGGTAATTTTATCTGCTAGATTGCTTAGCATGGACATATTGCAAGAATTATCCAATGATTCTTTATGGGAATTGTTGCTAGGAAGCAAGCGAGTAGGCTATAATGGGAAGCTTAATCAATGCAGTACCTGATGATGACATTCATATTTGATTGGTAGGTGCCTCCTTGTGTGCTGTTGAGTCTTGAAATTCCTATTTCTTATTGTAAATTAAGGTTTTACATTCCTATGGAAGTGCTGACAGTAAGTTAGATTTGAGCTGCATCTGTTTTTTAGCTTGTGAAAGCTTCACTCAAGGAATAAAGGATTCAAACCACATTCCCAGTCTCATCTGTGAAATTGGAGCAGACATTGTCAGTGCTACTTGGTTCAAGTGCTTCCGGGAAAAAAAAAATGGCTTCAAACAGGTTATTTTTGTCAGCAGTACATGGACACATTTCGGGACAAGCATCAAGAGGTTATACATGCTCTGAGAAATACGATTGGCAAAACTTAAGCCTTCATCAAAGTGGGCAATCAGCAAGGGAGCAACCCTATCATGTTGCAACCCAGCACTTCCCTCTGCATATGTCTAGCAGGTTTGCTCTTCATCAACACATGGAACTAAGTTCCAGATTCCATGTTATGCTGATCATGCTGTATAGTTTTATCTGTTCAGATTTATTTTTTTCTTGATGAAATTACGTGATGTGGAAACAGGGTAAAAGATTCTGTGTCTGCTACTGAAATTTCGCCTATGTCTAGATGTTTTGATTTACATAGAACTGGAGGAGAAATTGTGAACAATAGATGTTGTAGCTTTGCTATGTGTGGTGTAAAGAGGTACACATACATTTCCAAGCTTGTGATGCTCATTATTTTGGATACTTTTACCATCTTTGTATTTCAATTGTGTGGAGCTTCGATGTTTTGGCATGCAGGATGGGGGAATGCACTGCATTGCATGGTCATGGACATTCCTCTGAGGTTCATGACCCAGGAAATGGAGTAGGTGGACCATGCCATCTATCTTGTTGTTCTTATGGTGGATGCCATATTCAAGATCATGCCTGTCTCAGTCATTCATTAAAACAGGCCAGGCACAGCATTTCACCCGGACCTGGTCCCTTAAGATCGTTTCGGTAGTATCTCCTTTTGGCCTTTAAGATTTATTGTTACGCATTTCTAATATCTTTTCATACTATTTAGTTCTGGCAGTTTTACTATTTGTTTCTTAATCTAGGAGCGAGAGAAGCCCTCCCTGTGATCATGTTCGTCATCATGCAAAAGGAGCTGGCAGACAAATACGTCAAGCAGGAAGTTGTAGAAAGATTTTTTCTGAGATAGATGCAGCATGTCATTGGTCTTACATGCGCAATTTCCACTCTCCCAATAAGCATGATAGCCACTCTCGGGAAGATCCTATATTTAATGTTTCTGTTCGCACCTCACATGGTCGATCACGTCGAAGGGATGAAATATTAAGAGCTCGCCCTAAGAGGCCAATTGATGAGTTCCATCCCATTCACCATGAGCAACTTGAGCTTTATCCCAATGAAGATTTTCATGAAAGTTTGGATAGCAGTCGAAATTTCAGAAATACTAATAATGGCAAGATGGTTAAAAGGAAATGTATAAAACAAGGTTTTCGTAAAAACATTTACAATGGTGCTCGCGCTAGCAAATATGGGAGAAACAGTTGTCAGGAAAGGAATGCAGATCATTTGGGTGGAAAGAAAGCTATGAAGAATGTGGATTGCGAGGACAAATCTAAAAGACTTTGTTGTCCCAATGAGCTGGACCAGCAACCGCCGGTTGAGTCTGACAGGATGAGAAATGGTAGTCGAGAGGGAAATGCTGAAATAACAAAGTTAGTGGGTCAAAATGGAGCAAAAGGGAACTGCAATCCAAAGAAGAATGCTCTCACAGCTCCTGCTTTGAGTGGCTCAACAAAATGTGATGAGAACTCAAACATGTTAAGTCCCAAGTACAGCAACAAAACTATTGCTTCATCGAACACACCAAAACTGAGCGAAGGAAGTAATGACATGGAGCTAGAATCCGACAAGCAGTACAATGTCAATGGTTGCACTGAAAGAGGTACTCTACAGCATCTTCCAGTCACCCATACAGAGAAGAGTGTACAACCAACAGAATCAGATAATCTTTCGCACGCTGAGGTGCTTCGTCGCGATTGTTTGAACCTGTGGAGAGCAAGACGATTAAGAAAGGACAGTGCTGCTGTGGCTGATAAAATTGTAAAAGTTGATCAACAGACTGTGCATAGAAGCAAGGTATCAACCAGTGGAAGAGTGAGAAATGGAAGACCTGCTACTTGTGCTAGCTCAGAAAGTAATGATGAAGATGACAGTGCATCAAAGAGTTCTGATCAATTTAGTACTGCAACGTCATTGGAGGGACTACAAAAGTGTGGTGAGGTAAGAGCTAACAAAAAGTTACAGCAGTCCCTCAGGTTTCCTAGTAGCTGCAAATGCAACCAAAGCTCTCAAAACACAACAGCTGAGAAAGAACTTATGTGTACTCTGGAGCTTCCACCTGAAGCAAATCCTGGTGAAATTGCACATCAGAAAAAAGAGGAGAAACTTCTATGGTGTCAAGTATCGACTGATCATCCATATGCCAAGGTGCAAGTTAGTTGGAATGGTTCTGATACTAGCAAGGTGGAGCAAGCAGCTGGTTCTCTTTGTGATAAAAGTGCGCATCAGAATATTTCTCAACAGGAGTCAAATAATGATAATTTGGATGCAGGGAGCAAAGGTACACTAGGTGTAAGATGTGAAAAGAAAGCAGAAGGCAATGGTGCCAAATGGGATGAACAAATTTATAGTTTGTGTACTGGTTCAACATTGCTGGATCAAAAGACTGTTGCTCGTTGTTCAATGCATGGCATTTTGAAGGTAAATTCACCAAAATCTCCAAATCACGAGAGTGGAACTACTCCATTTGATGGGTCAATATTGGATAGAGGAGCTGTAAACAAGTGCCAAAAAAAGCCTGTCAATCGGTCCAGTCAAAGTTATTGTAGTGATTTCAAAAATTGGTTGAATAGAAGTGATTGTAGAGACAACCAACAGGAAACCATGAATCTTAATATTTTAAGAAAGAAGCAAGAATGTTCAGCTCTGGCAGCCTCTGGAAATGAGGTGAACCAGAAAGCAGCAAAGGAGGATTGCCAGCCTCAAGCTCTTAGGGTTACATCAAATCAACAGATATCCCATCATTGTGTTACTGACACAATAAATTCTGGGACTGCTAACCGAGGTGATCGGATTCCATGCTCATCAATACCAGACTTAAATTTCTTGCCTGGTATGATCGGCGATGAAGATTTTGTAGCACCAAAGGATCCGGTTTGTCAGGTAACTGCAGATGGTTTCAAACCTCAGAGTGTTACTGAGAGCATTTCAGCTTCGTTAACTGGGCCCATCGTGAAGGAAGAGCAGTTTAAGCAAGCTGAGCCAAATCAACTCATCAGAGAAGTTTGCGGAAAGGGTGCCTCTGAAGCTGCAAATCAGTTGCAGATCTCTGATTCAAATACTGGGCCTCCACTACGAAGCACAGTTGAAGAAAGTAGCCCATCAATCGATGCATTCAAGTCTGCCCTGTGCGAATTTATCAAAAATATCGTAAAGCCTCTGTGGGAAGATGGCCTGTTATCCCGAGAAGTCCATAAAATTGTAGTGAAGAAGGCTGTGGAAAAGGTAGCTGTCACGTGGGCCTCCAGTGCCCCGGCAACAGAAATGGCCATTTGTAGAATTTTATCTGATGAATCCAAAAATATAGAGCAACTTGTTCAGGTGGGATATCAATGCTTATTCTATTCTTTTCCGCAATCATGCTTTCTACTTGAATTAATCGGTTAATGTAACCATATATTATCTCGTCCTGCAGGGCTACTTGGATATGTACGTGGGAAAGGAAGTTCTTAAAAGAATCACCCCTGGTCTAGTTTCTGAGCGGTCCTGCAAAACACCGTGTAAGTAATTGATATCATTTCCCATATCATAGTTATTCCTTGCTGGTCACGAATTCCTTAATTTCTGCAGGCAGCTCCGATGCGAATTTTGTGGAGCGCCGTGGAACGACTATGATCGGGGAAGATCCTCAAGTTAAATTATAATTATCTTTCCTCTCCGCTCATGACGAGCCATTTTGGAACCCTGCCCCGGTCACTCGTACTTGTCACAACCGTGCACCTGTTAGACTTATACACATTCGTTATCTAGGGCTGCCTATAACTGAGCAAATGTTGTGAACGTATCTCTCAGAAAACAAAATGTTGTGATCTATCTAGTTAGCTCTTGGTTGGTGATGCACATTTCCTTAAAGGAAACTAGTTATGAAATGATGCAAAGCAAATGGTAATTTCATCTAATTTCTGGTGGTTCGTGATGGTCTTGAGCACTGGTGCTTTGCTACACAGGTTTTAATGTGTGCAAATGATACAAAATTTAATCAAAATAGAAAAGGAACGGGGAATTGAGGATTGGGGAGGGGAGCAATTACCTGTCGTTGGCCGTCCTGCTGAATGCCGACTTTGAGGCATAGCCCAGGTGTTTTTAGCGAAGTCGAAAGGTAGTTCCGTCGAGAAAGAAGATAGCAAAGCATGTAGTCTGTTGTACCCTTCTGATATCTCAGAATTCTTTTGACCGCAAACCAATGTTCTGGTCTTGAGTTGGCTTGAAATTGGCTGACCAAACTCACAGCATAGCAAATGTCGGGTCTAGAACATATCACTTACCGAGTGCTGAGAGTCCCTGTTTGTTAAAGTTGAAAAGTTGGCTTTTGGTTTTTGCCTGATGATTTTTTGCTTTTGGTTTTTTAATAATTTTTTTAACTTCTTAGCACATCAAAAACTAAAAAAACTCTTTTAAGCTTGCTACTTACCATTCATTTCTTCAAAAGCTAGTTTTTTAGCTTTTCAAAAGATAGTTCAACATCTAGTTGGTTGGTTAGATTTCTAGCTTCTGACAAGTAGAAGTCTAACCCAACACAGCCTGAGCCCTGCTGCTATTGGCATGCTGCCTATTGGAGCCTGGATTGGCCGTTGCAGCTTGTGCCCTGGCCATGCAGCCCTGCATGACTGCACCCTATGGCATACGTCATGTGCCCTACTGCTGTGACCTCCGTGCGTGCCTAGGCTAGATGACAAATTGACGGCGTGATGTGGTGGTCGAGCACGGATTGAGCAGCGAGGTGGCCACCGTGGTATCCCCTGTCCTGAACCTTGGAGTGACGCTTCAGCTAGGCTGGCTAGGGTTTAGTAGTGCGAGCGAGTTTGGGATCGAGAGAGATGGAGCGAGCGAGAAATGAAAGCTGTCAGGTCGAGACACGGATCGATTTGAGATCGGGATAGGGAGAGCTGAAGGGAAGTTGGGCTTGGCCACTGGCTGCCTAGGCCTAGGCCATGGGGCTAAAACGCTAAGTGGTGCTTGGACCAATCAATGGAATAGCAGGTTGGGACTGAAAAAATTAAGGGGGTTGTATTTGGTTTTTTGGCCATGACTGGGCCGTGGCCCCAGTTGCCCAGGCCCAAAATCCACCCTTGGGTCTGGTGGAGAGTTTGTCAAGCAGGTTCGAGATGGCATTTTGACTTTGGATTTTTTTCTTCACATTTTCGTACTTCCTGTGTTTGCATTTTCACGTAAACTTTAACCACTTTAGTGTTTTACTTATATTATTTGGTTTGCTCTCATCTAGTGATTATTTTATGGTATTAGTAAGAAGTCTGTATGTTGCAATAATTCAAAATTAGACGCCATGTATTATATTTCTACGATTGTTATGGCTCACAAAAATTGTTCCTTAGATAACTATGACCACAGAGTAATATGTTACATAATATAGAGATAATATAAGATGCCAAAACACAATGCAGTACCAATAGACATCTCAAACAAAAGTGCATGCGTTATTTCACCTAGGAAACAGCCAATCATTTTTTCTCCGGTTTTCTCAGAGATAGGGTTGTTTCTAGTTTTTTATTAGATAGGAGGGGTTCAGAGGAGAGGGTGGTGTAGATGAAATTGGTGCTTTATATTAGTAGAGATAGAGAAGTAGAGACTACAATCTAAATTGTCTAAAAAAACTTGTCCTTCCATGATATTTATGGAAAAGATGGTCGGTCAGAAATGTAAGTATGTAACAAAATGAAACAACCAATATTTGTGACCAACATTGAAAGGAAGAAAAAAAAAACAGTGCCACATTCTCGGTATATATACTTCTAACATGTAAAAAGTAGAAATCCTCCAAACCTAACCGAAATTTGTAGCCAAGCAACATACAAAGCCTGGAGCACTAATTGGGCACATAAAAAAGAGAAAAGTGAAGTCACATCCTATGATGGAAACTTATGAAGTACCTGCATAGAAAAAAGGGAAACACTGAAATTGGGCAGCCAGTAACATTCTTACACAAAATTGGTTTATGGAAACAATTCAAATGATCACAATATACCCATATCAATCCCAATAATTTACAGGCATTAAAGCAAGGTTGTCTTTTCATATGCTAACTGCATTAGAACATCAAGTAACTCATCGTTCATATTGGCACTTGCACCACTATGGCATTTCTCTAGTTTATATTGACACCTTATCATTTGAACATCAGATAAGTCGCATGGAAAGTATTTTGAAATAAAAAAGCTTGAACTCAGGCATAGAAAATAAGGCCATGCAAAGCGGAGATCCTACGAATATTCGGTATCAATAGTTTCTGTGGTACATGAGTCTTACAACGTACATCTAAGCATACTTGGCACCAATTCTACAGGCATTAATCCTTATAGAGGGAGGTGAAAATGTAGAAACATGCATATGGGTCAACTCACCATTTTTGTAGGCAGTAATCCTCACCATGGATGCAAAATTGCAGAAATATTGATCAGCATATTACTTGTTTATGAGGTAACGCATGAATATAAATCCTCAAGCCAGCAATGCTCAAAAGAACCACCTTGTTTACCATATCCTACAGTAAACAATTTTTTTTTATAAAGAAAGCTTTTATTAAACTTAAACAATTACATCAAGATGCTACAATCAATCTGAGAACACTCTCGGCCTCTGTATAACTAATATGCACACAACCAAAACAAGCAAAGAAAAACACAACATAAAGTTTATCTTTGGTGAAGACAGGAGATACTAAAGCACGCCGATTCTCCAAACTAGACCGCCACCCATTGTCCTTGGTAAAAAACTCGCTAACCACCTGATCCAAGTGTTGACATGCCCAGGTACGAAGCCAGTGAGTACAATGATAAATAACTTGCAAAGGAGAATATATATTTCTTTTTATCAAATATCATATCATTCCTGCATAACCATAGCGACTAGTAAGTAGTAACCGCCCCTAACAGGATATGTGGTTTCAAGTCCTTCCTAATACCCCGTAGCCAAGTACCGAACATATGAGATACACTATGAGGTCTGAAAAGCCCTAAAGCCACCTGTATGATAGACCACACAGCACAAGCAAGACGACATTTGAAGAACAGATGTTTAACTGTCTCCTCTTTGTGACAGAAGCAATAGTTTGTACTGCCTTACCAATTGCGCTTAGCCAAATTATCTTTCATCAGTACGACACCTTGATGTAAGTACCAAAGGAAGATCTTGACTTTAAGTGGCACTAAGTGGCACCTTCAATTTCCAAAGGCCTTTGTTTATGTTGGGGACATCATGATGCACTAAAGCAAGATAGTGAGACTTCACTCTGAATTGCCCATTCTAGGTTAAATTCTAGTGGAATTCATCTTTATAGTGAAAATGGTCATATTAGTTCATGATTGTGATTTTGGTGATTAATGACAACATAGTCATTGGGACTAACATATCTGTCAAGAATATATGTTAGTAGGTTTCATGAATGCAATACATGAAGAAGCCATCGAAGTCAGGACAAAGTTTGGTTGAATTGGAAAAAGTTTCAGGAAAAATAACTACACCGAATGGTCCAGTGCTCTAGGTATTGCACCCACCGAAGCATCTCTGTCAAAGGGGGACAGAGGCATGAAAGCCTCACCGGAAAGACCGGTGACGAAGCAAGGCAACACCGGACAATGAACAGTGTAAAGATGAAAAAGAAGCATAAGACCTCATCGGATAGTCCAGTGATTGATTTGAACACACCAGAGGAATGCACCAGAGCATTGTTGACAAATGGGAGAATGCAGTGACCTCACTAGAAGGTCCGGAGCTCTGAAGATGTGTACACCGGAGCATATTTTTCAGAGAGGGTTGCATTGGCTCGGCTGGCTGAGAATAACGCATCGAATGATCCGGTGATGATGTGATAAGCACCGGAGAAGGCATCGAAGAAATCTACACAGAGAAGATATTGGCTCGGATGGCTAAGGTAAACTCGCCGGAAAGTCCGGTGATGAAGATGAAGTATACATCGGAGTGTCCAGTGTTCACAGAGGCTTGAGTAGGATTTCAACGGCTAGTTTGTGAGAGTGTACTCATCGGATGATCTGGTGCTAGTACTACTGTTCTTACCGGATAATCCAGTGTTAACAGCTTTTTAGAGCCATTAGGTTAACGGCTAGTGCGCGAGTTTGAGGCTATAAATACCCCTCAACTCAGTCATTTGAGGGTGCTGGAGTCCAGAGAAGTTCATATACACTTGAGGAGACATCTAAACCACCAAAGTGCTTAAAGTGATCATCCAAGGTAATTAAGCACAAGACTAGTGAGTGATTAGTGCTTATAGGCCTAAAAAGTGAGTTATTAGGTGATTGCTGCCTAGAGAGTGGATCAAGGAGTGATCCAACAGTATACCTCTTGGTACACCAACCCCTTGGAGTCTTGATGACTCGCCAGCAAGCTTGTTGATCCTTTAACTTAGCGTGGAGCAGCGGCAAGGTATTTGTGCGGGGACGCGAAGACCCTTGCCTTTGTGACTCAAAATCCAAAGTGATCATGATGGCGAGGAACCAGAAGAGAGGCTAGTGGTGAGACCTTGCCTTGGTGGCTCATCCGGGTGGAGGCCTTATCTTTGTGACTTGGTGGCTCAAGAGCCATGACCGGGTGCCGATCGGGAGCATATACTTTGTGGAGCTCCAACGTGGACTAGTGTGGTATTCATGCCATTGATACCATGAGAAAAAAAATTCTTATGCCGAGTTTGCTCTCTCTACCTTATTTACGTTTCTGTATTTACTTACTTGCAATTTACCTTCTTAGATAGGTTGCAATTGCTTTATTTGGTAGAGTAGACACACTAGATAAGCCTAGAGTACCTTAGATAGAATTTGATATAGGTTTATCTTGTGTTGTTTTTGGAGCTAAAATAGTTTTAAGTGTCATAATTCACCCCCTCTTAGGACGCCACCGATCCCTTCAATTAGTATCAGAGCCTCGTGCTCTTAATAGGCTTAAAATCCTAGAGTTGTGACGCCTGGGGTTGGGATGGATTCCCATAGTGCTCCACTTTTCGATGTCACAAATTTCCCGCGTTAGAAAATTCTAATGTCTTGTTATTTGCAAGCTCGAGGTTTAAATATTTGGAGAGTCACCGAGGAAGGGATGAAACCTTGTATCACCAACAGGGAGAGGCAACTGGATGCATTGGCAAAGAGTATCCTTTTATCATCTATATGTGTTGATGCATTCAATCGTGTTTATTCTCTTACCAATGCACATGATATTTGGAATAGTCTCATTGAAATACATGAAGGCATAAAGGATGTGTGCAATGAGAAATATCATGTGCTTGTTACTAAGCTTAATGGTATCAAGCAACTACCCTATAAAAGTGCTAATGACATGTACCCATGTTTGAATATTCTTGTCAATAAGATAAATAGGTTAGGTTTGACGCCAATTGAAGATGATCAGGTAGTGAGAAGAATACTTCAAGCTTTTCTTCCAAAGTACAAGTTGATCATCTCCATCATCTACGACAACAGTGATATCAAGAAGATGATTCCAAGTCAAGTGCTCGGTAAGATCATTGCCTATGAGATGATAATGAACATGGGGGTGGAAGCTTCTTCCTCATCCGACACTAAGAATCTTGCTCTCACAAGCAAGCAAGCTAAATGTCAACACATGAAGGCAAAGATGAGTAGGCAAGAGCAAGAGCCAAGCTCAAGTGAAGATGATGAAGATGAAGATGAAGAGAGCTATGAAGAAGATGAGCAAAGCAACCTCAAGCGATGAAGAGATGGATCCTGAAGTTACCAAGCTCATGTCACAAGTGGAGAAGAACATCAAGAAGATCATACCAAGATTGATCACCCAATCTCCATAAAGAACTTGGTGTGGAGCGATGACAAGGCGTTTGTGCGGGGACGCGGAGATCCTTGCTTTTGTGGCTCAAGCTCTGAAGTGATCATGGTGGCGAGGAACAGGAAGAGAGGCTAGTGGTGAGATCTTGCCTTGGTGGCTCATCCGGGTGGAAGCCTTGTCTTTGTGACTTGGTGGCTCAAGAGCCGTGATCGGGTGCCGACTAGGAGTATATCCTTTGTGGAGCTCTAACGTGGACTAGGGGTGACATTCATGCTTCGATACCACGGGAAAAAATCCTTGTGACGAGTTTGTTCTCTCTACTTTATTTACATTTTCGCATTTACTTACTTGCAATTTACCTTCTTAGATAGGTTGCAAGAACTTTGTTTGGTAGAGTAGATACACTAGATAAACTTAGAGCATATTTAGATAGAATTTGATATAGGTCAATACCACGGCTCCTTAGAAATTGTATGTCAATTTCCACCGGGGCACCTAACATCTTCACAATAGCCCAGATTACCATATAATGGTGAAAGGCCGGGGGAATACCCGTTATATGCACCCAAACTGATTCCAGTTGGAATAGCGGGTTCGACTGATCGGATGGCTTCCATTCTCCGATGGAAAAGTAGCCTCTTGAGATTTTAGATGAAATTCAGCATCTGCCATCTCGCTAAGCTCATCCGAATTTGAAAAAGCCACAAGATAGCTATCCGGTCCCTGTGAAACTACTTCCTAGTTCCAGTCGAAATGGATCCTTAGTCGAAGTTCATTTTGAATTGCTTCTGTAGATAAATGGTTACCTTTAACCTTGATCAAAGCTGTTAGTGGTGATTGTAGGTCAAAACCATTGGCACCAGATTGATTAACTTGGAAAAAACCATCTTATCAACGCCCAAACCGAGCATCACTGCATTAGGCTTTGGGAGCTTCATAATCAAGCACTTAGCAGAAAGATTGTAGTCATGCTTATCACAAATGACACAGTAGAGAACTGCGTCACACGCCTCAATCGAATGCCCCTTCATCTTGCACTAGAAGCAAAAAGCTTTCTTGTTTTCCTTTGTATCAGTGGGCAACGGCCCTAGGGACACAGCATTGCCAAGCAATACCATGTTGCTGCCCCCTGCGCCCTCAAGGATCCTTGTGAGCGACCTGGGTAGAGACCTCGGCTTCCAAACCGAGTGCCAGAGCCAGTGCGCACCCCAAAAGGAGGTCAATTTGAGGGTCCGGCATCGAATGTGAATTGGCCTCCTTGACCGAAGCCCGGTCCAGCTTGTCCCCCAAACTCGGCGAGAGTGCTGGCTGACTAGGTATCGGATAACGACTTGAAGATGAGGATGGAATTGTTGGCCGAAGTGGACCGGCCATGACCACTGGAAGGCATGGAATGCCCCACTGTAGGTCGTCTAGGCCTCCAGGCCATGATGCCTGCTTGGTTGCCGAAAGGCCCACTAGTTGTCATCACTAGTTCGACATCACCATGGCCATCGACTGGAGTACAGGGCACTCCCCAGCCCTGAGCACCTCTCGTTGCAAGAGAGCAACCGGTGCCAGAACCAGACATCACCACTTGTGCATATGATGGAAAAATGGAGGAAGAAATAAAATCGATCGGTTGGGGTTGCTGTGGATATGTGGGACGGATAAGGTAATCTTGCACAAAAGGAAGCATGCCGCCTCCAGATAGCACCAAATACTTCTTTTCTGCATAGGCCACGCGTATCCAACACACTTGCCGTGGAATTTTTGGAAACCTACATGGGAATAACCAAAGATTGATCATCCAAATGAATATTGGACTTACCAGGCAGACCCACAGAAATTTCACCCAGCAAGTAATCCCCAAGAACTGCCAAGGATTCCGCCTGGCTCCTGGGGAGTGGTCCACGCCTGGCCCTTCCCAAATCGGAGTCCCTTCCTATACGCAAGAGCAAGAATTGATGGATTCGGAAATGAAATAGCCGCATCACGAACACCGAGGTGGGAGGCAATGGCTTCAACAATTTGCGAGGCCAACATTGGTGTAGCTTTGCCAGCGACAATGCACTCCTCCGCGCGGCGGATATCTTCATCCGAGAAGCCAGCAATGCCGCCTGGATGATCTTTGCCGATTATGGAGTTCGCAGGTCTGCACATGGTGACGGACTGTCATCCATTCACGAACCCCCAACGGCGACCAGGAATTAGTTGTAGGACGAAGAACCGCCTGATTCGCCCATCGCAACTTGCTGCCTGAAAATGCACGGAAGGATTCCGGGGAGATGACGGTGATCACCCGAGACGATGAAGAACCACGGTAGCAGATCCAAGATCGTCACGGGAATCGCCTCCGTGAAATCCAGAGATTCAAAATTCAAAAAACCAGCAACCTCTCACAGTAAACCAGTTTGGATGACCAAAAGCGTAGCATCAATAAGAGTAAATCAGTTACTGCTCAAACAAAATCTAGAAAGTTGCAAACATGGTATTATCTAGCAGAGGTTGAAATAAGGAGCATCACTTACCCATCATAACCATGCAAGCCATTTTTTCTTTGTTTGCTAAACATGCTCTGGCTTGGAAGACATGCTCAAAGCCTGTGAAGAAAACCTAAAACTAATTAGTAGTAACATAACTTATCCGGAAACAGCTCAGGGAGTTGACATTTGCGAGGGTGAAGGTTATTACTTATGAACCTGCCATATGTTTTCTTTGTCATATTGCTCTGCAACAGATACGAATAGCACAGCCTTGAGGTTACAAACCACAAATCAGTAGCACCTCGGTTGCTATAATTGTGAAAGGCAAATTGGCGTACATGAACTCACTGTTAGAGTTGATGCCAGAGTTAGGCATACATAAGTAAACCTAGAGAGATAAATGCAGAAAAAATTAGCACAAACCAAGGTGAGTTCCATAGCCTTGGATTACATAAAAAAAAAGCTGTCTTACATTTATTTACTTATACTCTTCAATAGCAAGGAAGATTATGAAGGAGTGAGGTGCAAATTTGTGAAGAATTCAATGTAGAGAGAGAAGCCGAGAGAGAGAAAAGGTGCCATGACAACATAACCGTTTAATCTTGTTTGGTCACACTTACACTACATAAATGATATACCAGAGAATCAAGCTGCCACTGCATCAATGAAATTGGTCCAGCATAAATCATATGAACTAAAATGTGGTGGAAATATGGGGTAGCGAATTTATCCACAATGCCAACAGAGAAAGATCTAGTCAACATGGAAGGTATACAACAATATTTTAACAGATGAGAGAAGGTTTTGGCAGCTGAATCCATTGGATGGATGGAACCATAGAAGCAGTAGCACCTAAAGTTCACAAAATAAGATAGTCCAAGCCACGAAAGCCACTGCTCTTCCATACTCATGCAATCAACCGGCCAAATTTAACCCATATCTTCCATTCAAAATGTTTTTTCTTAAACAGCACATTTATATACGAAAGAAAAATGTCAGATGGCCCATCGGGCGAGCAATGAAGCCTCTGTCATGGCCCAGCATGCTAAAACACTTAGGTACATATCCATTTTGCTACAACACATACACCATCACCCAATGAAATTACTGAAACTCGTACTGAATTGATTAAACACATGCATAGTGTTTTCCAATCTCAGAAGACATCACAAATCACCTAACCAAAATTGGGTAGCATTGCCAGTAGAATGGGAAGAGCAAAGGATTTGGGGATGACGTGATTTATCTGTGGGCCATTGGTACCCGGAATTGCTGATGCCAGGCAACGTGAGCAGCAAGCTAACAATCTCAAACCCTTGAGCAAGAGGCAATCATGGCATGCTCTCCTTCTGCACTGAACCCCAAAACCGACAAAGATGAGAGAGAGACTATTACCATCTTGGAACCAAATCCGAGCATACAAATGGTTGTGGTGGGGGGGGGGGGGGACTGTACCCAAGAATCACCCTCGAGGTTGTGGTGGTCGTGGATGCGGCCGAAGGCGACGGTAGTCGGGGCGTCGGTGCGGGCAACCTCCCACACGGTGGTTGTGGACGGGCTGGAGGCGACGGCATATACGAGGGAGCAAACGGCGTGGGAACTGGACAGAGCTTGCCGCACCAATATCCTTCGCCGCCGTTGTCCAGGTCTTCTTCGTTCCTGGAAACATTTGCTTTCCAAGTTTCCAGGGTAGTTGGGGGTGGTGGTCACTGCTCATTACCTTCCCGATGATGATGACATGGCGGTGTGGCTTCGGCGGGATGGTGGCTCCCGGATTCACACGTGTAGCAAAAATGATCCTATTAGGTCAAGATTGTGATTTTGGTGATTAATGATAATATAGTCAATAGGACTAACATATTTATCAAGTATATGTTTTAGTAGGTCTCAGGATGCAACAAAAGAGAAGTCACCAAAGCTGGAACAAAGAGAGAAATGAATTGGACTTGTTTCCTGAATTTTGATGTGATCAAATGGGATGGATTTCTGTATAATCTTGTAGAGCTCTTCACAAGATTTCCATAGAGCCCAAGATCATCAAAATCAGAGTTTGGAGCGAAAAATTATGCCCAAAATACATAACGTTGTTCTGTTGAAATTTGCCAGACTAGATAGTCCGGTGCTCATATAAAAATTAGTCCGATGCTACATAGGATAATCTAGTGTGAACAATGAAAAACAATCCGGTATTCACAGAAATTTTGAAGCGAAGTCTTTTTGCCTCACCGGATGATCTGGTGTTCACAAAATAAACACATCAGACTATTATTTTCAGAGAGCTCCAAAATGAACATATGCACATAGAATAATTCGGTGTATTTGTCCGGTGTTCAGTAAGTTATCATAGGATAATCCGGTGTTCACAGATGAGTCTGAGTGGGTTCCAATGGCTAGTTTTTTCTGCTATACTCATCGGATAATTAGATGTTCACAAAATAAACACACCGGACTATTATTTACAGAGAGCTCCAAAATGAACATATGCACATAGGATAATCCAGTGCATTTATCCGGTGTTCAGTGAGTCATCACAGGATAATCTGGTGTTCACATAGGCTTGAATGGGGTCCCAACGGCTAATTTGTGAGAGTGTACTACTCACCGGATGATCCGGTGTTAGTATTACTATTCTCACCGAATCATTTGGTGTTAATAGCTTTTTAGAGCCATTGGGTTAACGGCTAGTGTGCGAGTTTGAGGCTATAAATACCTCTCCACTCATTCATTTGAGTATGCTAGAGTCCAGAGAAGTCCATATACACCTGAGAAGACATCCAAGCCACTAAAGTGCTTAAAGTGATCATCCAAGGTGATTAAGCACAAGATTGGTGAGTGATTAGTGCTTATAGGTCTAGAGAGTGAGTTACTAGGTGATTGCTGCTTAGAGAGTGGATCAAGGAGTGATCCAACAATGTACCTCTTGGTACGTCGGCACCTTGGAGTCTTGGTGACTCGTCGGCAAGCTTGTTGACCCTCTGACTTGGTATGGAGCGGTGGCAAGGCGATTGTGCGGGGACGCGGAGATCCTTTGTGGCTCAAGCTCTGAAGTGATTACGATGGCAAGGAACCGAAAGAGAGGCTAATGGTGAGACCTTGCCTTGGTGGCTTGGTGGCTCATCCGGGTGGAGGCCTTATCTTTGTGACTCGGTGGCTCAAAGGTTGTGATCGGGTGCCGACCGGGAGCATATCCTTTGTGGAGCTCCAACGTGGACTAGGGGTGGCATTCATGCCATCGATACCACGGGAAAAAAAATTCATGTGCCGAGTTTGCTCTCTTTACCTTATGTACGTTTCTGCATTTACTTACTTACAATTTACCTTCTTAGATAGGTTGCAAGCGCTTTGATCGGTAGAGTAGAAACACTAGATAAACCTAAAGCATATTTAGATAGAAATTGATATAGGTTTATCTTGTGTTATTTTTGGAGCCGAAATAGTTTTAAACGTCCTAATTCACCTCTCCCCCTCTTAGGACGTCACCGATCCCTACAACACACCGGATGGCGATACGGTGGGGTGGTGTGGTTTCGGTGGGAGTGTGTGCAGTGTAGTTTCGTTAGAGGTGGCTGACGGAGGGTGGCTAGGTGTAGGGGACTAGGAGGCGGCGGCGAGTGGACGCAGAGGGGCAGGATTCAGCTAGTGAAGGAGTGGGCGGCGGGATTGAGTGGAGGAGCAGAATTAGCGGGATTTGTTTCGGAGGCAACGAGAAGGAGCGCAATGCGGTGAGGGAGCGAGAGAGAAGCAATTCACAAGCGAAATGCACGATGATGCGGGGGTGAGAGGAACTGGTCAAGCGCGGCAGATAAGAGGATAGGGTGAACGAGGCGGGGGTGGAGATCGGGAGAGAAGGTCTAGAGAGGGGGAACGGGAGGGCGAGGGTGAGGTCGATAGATAGGGAACATGAGGGGAGAGTTGGATTGGGAGAGACAACCGCACGAAAACGAAGCAGACCCAACGGGGCAGCGGAACGAGATCATGGTAGAATGGATGGGACCACGGGGGAGTGGTGAAACGTGGAGAGGCAGACGAAACTCATGCGTTATATTAGTTGTAGTTGTAGTGTAGTGGGTCCAGTTTGATTTGCGATGACACCAGAAAATCTAGAAGAGGCACTCTATTATACCCTTTTACTTTTATAGCATTTTAAGCAATGGCTTTTTGTTCACTTAAGTATAAAACCATGATTGCCTAGTATTTTTTTTGCTACGGTCAAATTGAATGGTTATATGCAATTAGAGGAGTTTCTTCTTTTCATGGTTCTACTTGGGATTCCAGGGTCAAGTTGTAGTCAAAATTAGTAGCGGAGCGAGAGTGGAATTGATTCTCTCATTTTCTTTTGAAAAATGAGAAAGATGGGTTTGCTTCTTAACTATTATTTTTGCCTAACTTGGAATTTACAAACAACTAATCAATTGGCCGGAAAATTAGTAAAGCATCCAACTGAGAATAGATGCCTAAGAAATGATAGGCTGCTAGAAAATTCATGCATTCTCGTTCGGTGATAATTTTCCAAATGAAGCTCTCCTGCATGTAGACTGCCCAAAAAACCTAATCAGCACACCTTTGCTTGTTCTGTTGGAACATGGAATCCTTATTCCTAGAGACGTTGGCGATGAAGGACCCTAAGAACTCGGTGTCAGCGGTGACGTGGTGGATTGGCTCCTCGGCAACGGAACCCAGTGGATGGACTCATGGTAGTGATTTTTTCTATGGAGTTGGACTGGGGCCTTGCGGATGTATGCTTGCAGATGGCAACCAGTGAGCCTAGTGACGCGATGGCCGATGACGGCGAGGCAAGCAATTGAGCATGGAAGTCGCCGAAGAATCGAAGATGGCAAGGACGAGGAGATCCAGTAACCGTGTCGTGTGTTGCGATTTGTGACAAATACCTTGCGTACAAAATTGGTTTACCGCCCACCCCACGTGGGATTAGCATACATATGCGCATAGCACTCTGCTTACATTTCGAGAGAAATTTCCTCTGCAAACACTTCACCCGGTGTAACCGTGCAAATGTTTACTGAAGGCCGTCCGATTCACATTCAACGGCAGCTAAGGAGCTCCCCATCCCACCACACGCGTTTACAGAAAACCCCCAACGCCATTTTAGTTTCTTGCCTTGCCCACTCGCGCGACCCAAATTCCCCGTATCGACCAGCTAGGTTTGGACCGCTACCACTCTCCCCCGCGCGCCTCTCCTCTACCTCGCCCAAAATCCCCTGGATCCAATTCGCTTCTTCGTGCCTTTCCTCTCCTCTACCTCTCATGTTGTTTCAGGACTGGAAGCAGGAGGAGGACCGGCAATGTAGCAGCGGCGCAGCCGAGAGAGGCCGGCATTGCAGAGCCAGAGCATCTCTGAAGTCGCGAGCCAAAGCAGCATCTCTGAATCAACTACAAGCTAAAGCTATTGACCGGATTGTGCCATCTTTTTCGTTTGGTTTTTGTTTGCTTTTTCACCAAAGTGCTTGAACCTAGCCAGAAACAAAATTTTAAGTAGGAAGCTTGTTTCATCTTTTGGTTTCTGTTTGCTTGTCAGAGTGTCAAAACAGGAGCAATAAGAAGCTTGTTTCATCTCATGTAATTTGGCATGGTGAAACTGAGAACTAGTGTTCAATGGAGTTTGGAATTTGCACCTTCGCAATGCATGAACACTGAATGCACCAATGCTTCAGAGGAGAAAAAGGAGAATTCTATTGTAAAGAGGAGCTGCACCAATGCTGTTGTAAATTTTGTTGTAAATTCAGAATACACCAATTTGTAAAGAGGAGAAGCAACGAGGAGGAGATGTATCAGTGTGTATCATTTTGACAGGAAAGCTGTATCAGTTTGTATCGGTTCGAATTTAGTAATGAATATAAAATATGTTGTCCATTGAGTGACTCTTATGTTGTCCATTTGGTAATGAATAATAATCTGATGTCCATCTGTCTATCTGAGATGTCAATATAAATTGTGTTGTCAATATACATTCCAGTTTACAGCAGATTAGTTCAGTTGAGATGTTGAGGTGCATCCTCTTCTAGATTCGTGTAAACACACTTAGAATTCTGTTGTAAATTCATCCAGATTCATGTAAACATCTCAGCTGATCAAAATCAGAGTCACCAGCATGACAACATTTTGTGTAACTTTACAAAAACATTTCCAATCGGAATTTCTACCACAATTTACCATAACTTGCTACACTTTACAACTTGACAATCTTAAACACTAAACTAGCATGACAACATTCTGTTTGACTTTACAACAACATTCCCAATCAGGATTTCTGCCACAATTTCTTAATCAAGTTTTGACAGCTTTCTATTTGACTGTCCCTCTCCTACTCCTAGCTTTCTATGTTGTTGTTCCCAATCAGGATTTCTATGTTGTTGTCTGCACAGAATACACAACAAAGGGGTTGTGATCAGGACTAAAGTGGCGAAGAACAATTGACCTGAGAAGCAACCAGTTTGAAATATACTAATGGAAAGAAAATATAATCAGATGTCGATTTCTTGCGCTGGACAACAACCAAGTGAGCAGTTAGCTAGAGTAAATAAAGGCACTTTGTGTTGACCAAAAAAGCCTTGAAACTGATCAAATCCATAAAAAAATTATTATTTGATCAAATTGTGATCATTAGTGCCATCCTGCTTTGAAGAAACATTACTAGATGTAGTTCTATGATCCAATTTTTTTTTTTTCACAAATGGCAAAATTTGAAAGGGTCAGAACTGAGTCTCGCCAGCAAGCTAGGGAATAGAACACCATCTCTCGGGGACTCCTCCACCCAAAATCCCAACTGATTCGCTGAAGGAGGAGTCAAGTTCCAGGCTGGGGAAGTACAGATCGACCTAGGTGCGGTTCTCGGCGCCCGACGCGCCAGAGACGTGGAATTGCAGCATGAACCTGCCTGGCGGGGGAGCCACACAATGGAGAAGGGTGACACGCCTAGACCGATTCCAAGTCGAATAACCAGAGAAATCAATATCATAGGAAGAAATTTGGGGAAAATATGTTGATTATGCGGATGAACTGACGAAGAACAGCTCCGCCGCCTCACATAGTGTGTTTGTTACCACTCTCCACACAAAAAATAGTATGAGGCCCAAACCCACACGCAAGCTACAGATACCCATCCATTCCTAGTTACTCTCTAGTTTAGCTTAAGCCTAAGATAGAATTAACGGACTCTTAATTGACACTTAACCGACATAAACTCAAATTACTTAATGTTTATAGAACGACAACTAAAATCAACTTTGTGCCGTCCAATTTGAGTGAAGAGGTATCCATAAATTGAGAATGATGAGTAATGTTGGTCTGATTTTTCGATAGGTAGCGATAAGTCGGTGGGTTGAGAACTCGATATTGATGATCCAAAGGTTTCGACCAGAACAGATCGTCTCCTTTGCAATCACTACACCACAGCTCCGTTGGTTATCAACCATGTCGCGCGGTTGACCTTGCCAAGAAGGTTTAGTCCCTGCAAGCGTACCAAGAACACAAGTAAGAACGTAGAAGATACAATCTGAAATATTACGAATAGAATTCAAGCACTCGAAGTTGGGGTTCCACAAACACTTGCGGCGGCCTAGTCGGTCCGGAACAAGAGCGAAAATCTCATAATCTGTGTGTAGATCAATATCTAAGCAAAATCCAACCCTAATTAGGGTGGCGGCTACTGTATATAAAAGACTAGGGTCGGCCAAGGACCCCTGGACGCGTCCCTAATGGACTCCAACACGTTACACGGCCCAACGGCCTAAAAGATGGTAGCGCAGCACCTTGACAGATTCTGAACGTCTATTTGTTTCGACGATTCCTGTTGACTCAAAA
This sequence comes from Phragmites australis, assembly GCF_958298935.1. Classification (NCBI taxonomy): domain Eukaryota; kingdom Viridiplantae; phylum Streptophyta; class Magnoliopsida; order Poales; family Poaceae; genus Phragmites; species Phragmites australis. Next base: position 30,936,611 of record NC_084923.1, on the reverse strand, counting down.
AGAATTTGGACATGGGACCAGTCCCGTTGGAAAGGTTATCTCCTTAGCTTTCCAACCATGTGTAGAACGTCAAAAACGGAGTCCGTATGCGTCCTGGGCGATGATTTTAGTGTAGACTGGTTCTGGACTCCGAAACGGACTCGAACTTGATTGGACCTCCACCTTGGCTTGGGCGCCCTTGCTGTTTTTTCTCCCGTGTTCCTAAGTAACAATACATCACAATTATTCAGTAGCATCCCACCCTTATCAAAATATAAAGGAACACTAAGGAACGAGCTCACCTCATGATTTAGTTGACGTGCACGAGCTCGTGTCAATGGACCTATTGTTGGAGGAATACTCGGTGTGTGTGTATCCGAAAGAGTGATGTCCTCATCAAAGATAGTCCAATTTCTCCCGCACACGCCAGGTCATGACAAATACCTCTCTCCTAAGAAAACACTTGCCCTCAAGTGTTCAGTGAAGCTAAAGGTTGGCCAATAGACCGTGCTTCTGAAGATGGGTTGTCAGGCCACCAGTTCTTCAGAGTCTTCCAATAGAACTCCGGAAATGTTGCTTTGATAAAGGTCTTGTCTTCCCATGTTGCATCTTCGGGTGAACCATTGTCCCATTGCACTCTCCATTGTGTGATAATAGAATTATTTCTTGGTAAAGCTCTTGTTTCCAGCACCTCAGTAGGATTGAGCTTGATTTTACCATGACTATCTACCAATGGAAGTTCAGAGCTAGGTATAGCTTCAGGCCCAATATGTTTCTTTAGTTGGCTAACATGGAAAACTGGATCTATCAAAGAGTTTAGAGGCAATTGTAATTTATAAGCAACTGCTCCTATTTTCAGAAGAACTAAGAATGGTCCATAATATTTGGTGGTTAACTTGAGTGCATTCCTCATGCCAAAAGCTGCTTGCCTGTACAGTTGCATCTTGAGATAGATCATGTCTCCTACCTGGAAGCTTCTGACCTCTTTAAATTAGCAACTTCTTCATGCAAGATTGTGCTTGTGCTAGATTATCTTTCAACTGAGTCAACACGTGCTGCTTCTCTATGATGAAATCCATTGCAGAGGACTCAAGACCTGGAATAGAAACTTCACTGATCATAGGAGGTGGATAGCCATAGAGGGCCTCAAAAGGTTAGCATTTTAGAGATCTATAAAAATTTGTGTTGTACCACCATTCACCAAGTGGCAGCCAATAAAACCATTTCTTAGGCTCTGCAAATGCCATGCACCTGAGGTAGAATTCTAAGTATTGATTAACACGCTCAGTTTGACCATCACTTTGAGAGTGATATGCAGAACTGAATCTCAGAGATACTCTTAAGGATTTGAAGATGGCTTGCCAAAAGTCACTTAGGAAAATCCTGTCCCTGTCTGAGACTATAGCAGCTGGAAGCCCATGTAATCTGAAAAATGTTGTTCATGAATATTTGAGCAATGGTTACAACAGTAAAAGGATGACCCAGGGAAATGAAATGTGAATACTAAGTAAGTCTGTCTACCACTACAAGAATAGCATATTTACCATTAGACTTAGGTAAACCTTCTATGAAATCCATCGTGATATGAGACCAGGCCATATCTGGGATTGACAATGGTTCAAGTAACCCTAGGTAATAACAGTATTCTGATTTTGCTCTCTGGCACACAGGACAGGTTAAAACAAATCCTGCTACCATTTCTTCAGCCCAGTCCAATGGAAAAGCCTTTTCATTCTTTAATATGTTGCAGCAATCCCTGAATGCCCCCCACCCATAGTTGATGAATGTAAAGCCTTCAGTATGTTGGATTGAATATTCATGTAAGCCCCAACATGTATCCTGCCTTTGTACCTTATAATCCCCTGGTGCAAAGAATAATTTGAGTTTGTGTCAGGAGTGATAGCCAAATGTGCTATGAGTTGTTGGCAATCTTGATCATTATTGTAACTTTGTATAATGTCATTGACCCATAAGGGCTGGATTAATGTGATTACTTGACATTGAGGTTCCTTTCTAGGGAGGGCATGTGCCACTTGATTTTCCTTCCCCTTTTTGCATTCCACTATATAGTCCAATTGGAGAAGCTTAAGCATTAAATTGTGTTGAATACCTTCAGTCAACCTTTGTTCAGTGATGTACTTTAGGCTTCGCTGGTCTATTTTAATGATCACCTTGGATTCCAATAGGTAATGCTTCCATTTATTGATAGCCTCCAAAATGGCTAATGTCTCTTTGTCATATGTGGATTGTAATTTCCTTGTGGCACTCAATGCTCTACTGAAGTAAGCAATAGGCTGACCACATTGCATAAGCACTGCTCCAATTTCAAACCCACTAGCATCAGCCTCTAGTGTGAAAGGTGGTGTGAAATCAGGAAGCCTTAATACTGGGGATGTGATGAGCTTGTCCTTAATCTCTTCAAAGGCATGTCTTTGAGCATTGCCCCAACAAAATGAGTTTTTCTTGAGCATATCATGGAGAGGACTATGTATGATTTCATACTTTTTCAAAAACCTTCTATAGTATCTAGCTAACTCAAGAAATCCTCTAAGTTTAGTTATACTTTTTTGTGTTGGCTAGTTCTTCACAGATTCCATCTTTGTTTTATTAGTAGAGAAATCTATCTCATTAATCACATGTCCTAAATACTCAATTTGGTTAACTGCAAACACAAATTTGCTCTTCTTTGCCTTCAGCTGATTATCTAACAAAGTTTGTAGTACAATAACAAGGTGTCCCTTATGCTCATAGTATATCATCAAAAAATATGAGGAAAAATTTTCTGATGTATACAGCAAACACTTGGTTCATCATAGCTTGGAATGTTGCTAGAGTATTAGTTAGGCCAAATGGCATAACTAAGAATTTATAATGACCAATATGAGTTTTAAAAGCTGTTTTATGAATATCCTCATGTTTCATTAGTTTTTGATGAAAACTTGACCTGACATCTAGATTGGAGAAAATCTTAGCTCCATGAAGCTCATCAAAGAGATCATCTACCACTAGAATAGGAAACTTATTCTTGACAGTTTGGTCACTCGATTGTCTATAGTCTACACAAAACCTCCAAGATCCATCCTTCTTCCTTGCTAGAATTGAAGGTGAAGAGTATAGACCTTCACTAACTTGACTGGTTCCTTGTTCAACATTTGTCTCACTAACCTTTCTACTTCATCCTTTTGGTAGTGAGGGATCCTATGGGTCTTAAATTGGGAGGAATGTTGTTTGGTTTCAAAGGAATTGAGTGAGCACAACCTCTCTTAGGTGGTAGGCTATAGGTACTGAGAAAACTTGAGCATACTGATCCAGAATGTGTGCAATGCTCTCATTTTGAGGCTGTGCAATCTGAATTGCTAGCTCACTTGCTCGAATATGCAGTATGTAGCCTACTCCTCCTTTGGACACCATCTTCAGAAATTTGGGAGCTTCCATAGAACACTTTTGTCTACTTTGCAGGCAATCAAAGAAACATACTTCAGTAGTTCCCTCCTTCATAATAGTAAGAATCCTCCTCTTGAGATCCATCCCAATGGGGCTATGTCGTAAAATCCAATCACACCCTAGAATGATATTATAGATTTTTAACTCTAGTAGCTGGAACAAATTCTGAAACTTCTTTTTCTGAATCCAATATATGCAGTGGGGTGCATAGCCACCTGAATGTAGCACACATCCACCTGCTATCTTGATTGTTTGCAGTGGTACATGTTGAATGACACACTTGGCCTTATGTGCAAATGTAATATCCATAAAACTATGGATACTCCCACTATCCACTAAGGCAACATCCCTTTTACCCCCCACAAGCAAGGGTAAATAAAATGTAACAACTGATCTAGTATCTTGGAGGGCTTGTTTAGATATTTCCATCAAATAAGGTTCAGGTGACTGAATGTGTGGTTCAGTCTGGTCTACCTCTTCCTATATTCAGTCTCAGGGACATAGTTTTCCTCTTTCTCTTGGGAGATTGCATGAGCAGACCCTTGATAAAATTTGCATTTAGTCTTGTGTCTAGGTGTCCAAGAAGTTGAACACTTCCAGTAGGTTCCTAGTTCTTTTGCTTTGGTTATAAGAAGTGCTAATTTTTCAGGTCTATAAACAACTTCTAACTTAGTATTGGCAGCACTTGGTTTCTAATTACCATGTACTTGAGAAGAGTTTCTGCTGGGAAAAGAAGAGTTGGCACTGAATGTTTTTCTACTCAGAACTGCTCTTTCTAGGTCTTTAGCTATACAGTAAGCATCTGTGTGGTTTGTGTGGCTTGAGGTAGTGCTTAATTTGATCTTTAAGTCCTCTCACAAAGCATCTAACATAGTAATCTTCCATGAGACCTGGGCGCTGCCTCTGCATGCTTCCCATTAACTCCTCAAATTTGTCTATATATAGAATAATTGTAGATTCTTGTGTGAGGGAATGAAAGATCTCCACTATGTCAAACATGTTGTGCTCATAGAATCTATTGCATACTGTTGAAGAGAATTGTTGCCACCTCATCTAGCGAGCAGAGAGCCTAAGACCTAACCACCAATGTTCAACCTTTCTAGAGTAGTGCAAGGTAGCCATTGAGACCCACATATCTTGAGGAACAGATGCAAGATCAAAGTACTTCTCACATTAAGTTATCACAACTAAAGGAAGGGAAGTCCAATTTAGGTTGGGAGATGGAGAGGGTGAATGTGTTGTCGTGTGATCTAGCTCCCTAGCGATCCTGATGATTCCAAACACATTGTCTGCCAATTTCAGGAGGTTTGGCATGGGGAGGGACATAGGTTTGTGGGTGGGTGAATCTAGATGGTGTGTTTGTGGGCATCTGCTGAGTCCTATCGACTGTAACATCAAGATCCTGAATTCCATTCCTATGGTGCACATCAGTGAACGCATATCCAATTTGGGAATTATGTTTTGGCAACATTGGTTCGTGCAACTCGGTGACAGTGCCCATTTGCAGCTTATTATCCCTATCATCACACAACCTCTTATCCACCTCCTTCATAGGTTCAGCAACACTATCGTGGGCTTCTCCACTCACCTCCTGATCTCTAGTTACCCTACCCTTTTTAACCAACTCCAACAGTGAAGGTTGCATCGTATTGTACTGATCTTGCATAGTAGCTTGCATAGAATTTAATTGATCTTGCACATGGGTTAAGTGTATTTCCACGTTACCTACTCGTGGCCTCAGATCCATGATTTCCTCCTGAATGTTCTCAGCAAATCCTTGGCTAGAACCATCCATCTCCTCTGGGCTGGGAACTCTAGTGGATGAAGCCACTGTGGCTGCTGCCGCTAGCTTCGTGGTGCATGTCATATTCAACCAACTGTATTGGTATGGATTGGTTCAGAGACAAGCTCCTCCCCATGTAGATCCACTCCAAGGTCTACTGCTGCTCGAGTTGGAGATTGGCTTGGGAATGTTACACACGGACTTGTCATGCAACCATCACATGAATCCAACCCACCACCGTCACCAACATGACTCCAATCCGATTCCTCGGCTCCCACATCAAACAACCCTCACCTATGTCGAATCCGTCGCAAGCTTTCTCGAGAATCACTAGGCTCTAATACCAGTTGACACACCCAGATTGATTCCAAGTTGAATAACCAGAGAAATCAAGATCACATGAAGAAATTTGAGGAAAATATGTGGATTATGTGGATGAACTGATGAAGTCACATAGAGTCTTCGTTACCACTCTTCACACAAAAAAATAGTCTGAGGCCTAAACCCACATGCAAGCTACAGATATCCACCCATTCCTAATTACTCTCTAGTTTAGCTTAAGCCTAAGATAGGTTTAACAGACTCTTAACTGAGACTTAACAACCACAAGCTCGAATTACTTAATGTTTATAGAACAACAATTGAAATTAACTCTATGCCATCCAATTTGAGTGAAGAGGTATCCATAAATCGAGATAGTGCAATTTCTCCTGCACACACTGGGTCATGACAAAGGGGGCCGATGGGCGAGCCACACCATAGAGGAGGGGGCTAACGGGGGAGCCATGTCACAGAGAAGGATGGCTACGAGGGAGCTAGGACGTCACGGAGGAGGCCCACGACAGAGTCGCTGTAGAGGAGGAGGTCGACAACGGAGTTTCCAACCCAAGTGGAATTGGGATTAGAGGATTTGGGCTAGGAGCAACGCGGAGGGACCAAGTCGTGAGAATTTTAATTCACATAGGGTGTTATCTACAAAATATCCAGGGTGGGATGGTGGAATGAGTTCGAATCGTTGGATGAGGATCGGACAGCTAACATTCCTTGTTTGCGCATTTGCATAGTGAAGGCTATTTGCACCAAAATTTTCGCCTACACTTCCGTCCTCATTTCATTTAAAAAGGTTAATCCGGATGTGATGTATTAAGAACACAACAGCTTATATGTTGGTCCTCACCCACCTAAACATCCAAGGTGGGACTAATCCCACCACAGTAACACCTGGGTCACATAGACTAACACAACTACTAATATGCTGCTAACTAGCTGAGGTGTTTCAATCACCCCCTTTAAGGGCTAACAGCCTGACATCACACCGCATACACTACGTGAAAAATAGACAATGCAGACACTACATAAGTGACAGGTCGTAGTTGTGACACGTCACTAATGATGACTCATCAGTAACGGATCATCCTAGGCGAGTATTTGGTGACGGGTGAAAACAAGACCCATCACCAATGATGACTCATTGGTAACGAGTCAAGTTTGGACCCGTCACTAATAACAAACTCATCAATGACGGATCTCCTAGGCCAGCCATTAGCGGTGGGTCAAGTTATGACCCGTTACTAATGACAGTATTCACAAATACTTGGCTCAGTTTCGGCAGTGAAATATCTTAAATTCAAAGTGAAATATTTTTATTTTATTTTATTTTTCTCTTATTTTTTCTCACTTCAGCAACACTAGAATAGAAATCCTTCACAATCTTACTATAAAAAGCTTCTGATTCTGTTTTTACTTTACAAAACAGCTCAAATACCTTCATTGTCTATATTTTACTGGCATGCCTAACCAATGGATCTCCATATGTTCCTTGAGTTCTGCACAAATAACTGGAAATGAATTACATTTTCCACAATATAATTCAATATACTAGTACACTGCAGTACTGGACCACATACCAACTTTGTTCTCTTCTCTTCATAATTTTCGTCATCATCACATGTGTGCTGGAGCTTTGCATATTGTCTTACAAAATGAACAATTGTTGAATTCTGAGGCATGAGACACTTCAGCATATGATTTGCACTTTCACTACGCTGAGTTCTAGTTTGCTTCACACAGAACACACCTTTGAAGTAACACTTAACCCACATCCGCCTCACTTTATAAATTTGTTTTAGGAATGTATTGTTCTCGAGCCCATGAGCTTCCAGAAGGATCTTCCATGCAGCCTCAAACTCATCAACAGTAAGCATCTACTTCAACATCTTGTGGAAGTCATCACGGAACTTTTTATTATTGGTGTACTTGGTACCAACACATTCCCTTACTCGGTGCAGAACATACCATTTGCACCACATATGAACAATACCACCCCACTCTTTAGAAATAACCACTTCCATTGCACGACACTGATTTGTTAGGTATTTAAACATCAATACAGTGTTAGTATCATCTGAATTTGTACTCCTCTACTAAAGAATAAAGCAATAAGGTACTTACTAGTAAGGATTGTTTGAGGCTGCTTGCCACCCATCAATGATGCAAACTCCTTGAATACCCATTTAAATGAATGTATTGTTTCATCAGTCAACAAAACACCACCAAGCAGGATGCTTTGAAAATGATTATTCACTCCCACAAACAAACCAAACGGCATGTCATACAGGTTGGTCTTATATGTTTTATGAAATATAATAACATCTCCAAAATGAGCATATTGCATACGACTCCTTGTATTAGTTCACATCAAAGTTTTTATTCTAACATCAGCATCCGGTTCAACGTTGTACACAAAGCCTGGATCAGCTTCCCTGATGTCACGGAACACTTCCAAGGTTTTCTTGATATCATCTTCAACTTGTTCTCGATTTATCTTCTGGCATAGTGTTTTCAAACACCTCTTTGTGGATTGTACATTTCCCGTCGATCCAAAGAAGCTCCCAAGTATACTGTACAACTTAGTCAAACCTATATTATTCTCATGGAGCACACGTACAACATCCTTCGTGTACTTGTCCAGGTGCATATGTGATGGCCACTGCCTCTTCTCACCATATGTTTGAGATAGACCATGGTAGTGTTCTGAAATATGCTCCACCACTATCCATCCATGACCCACAGTACGATGCAACTGAATCATGGCATTGCATCCAGTCCCCAAAAAAACAGATTTGCCAACATCATTTGGCTTTCCCTAAATTATACATCGCATTAGTTTCTAGAACATGTAATTCATATCTGTAAATTATTTATAGAACCAGTAGCAATGAAACAACAACATAGTCCATAAAGTCACAAGAATGCACTTACCCTGCAGCAACAATATAGTTCATGTGAAAGCTGGTATCCTTGTGGATTCTCAACAGTCTTGCTCTTCTTGCTCTCAGAGAACCTTTTCTTTCCACTGCGTATTCCAAAACCACACTCCTACGAAAAAAGATTGTAGTACTCATATGATTCTTCTATCGAATCAAATTCAGTTCCAACTGCAGGGTCAATTATATAATATATGTTGCAATCTGCAAACTTCAGCAAAAAGGCTCTCTATAGAGCAGTTTGTTGTTTGCGGTCTGATTCTCTATGATATGGACCACTTACAGTACGATTCCTAAGAGCAATAACATAGTCTATATTCTTTTGTTAGATATCCATTCATAAGAAAACATAACAACAATGTTCAATAAGCATAATGTTGACCTTTTCTTCCAAGACGCAGATCCTTCATCCAGCACAGAAACATCATTCTCATTCCTTACTTCATTCGATGTACCACCACTCTGTCGCTGGCCTAATATTTCCCAATATTGTGATACACAATTATGTTGCCCTCTACCAATAGTATCAAACAATGAAATGTCAGTAATCACACAAATGAGCTGAGTAATTGCACTTGGTACTGCTTATATAGGGTTCAATTTGAATTGTTGCTACCAAATTCCTTGGTACATAATGGTACAAAAAGGTACACACCGTAAATGCACTAACATGTTCAACACATACCGGTCTATACGCAGTCATGTATCCTCTGCAAGGAACAAATGTCTTGTGTCCATTCCATCTGCAGACCCTAAACCCGTCTGCAGTCTTGTAAAGCTCTGATTGGGAGCTACATTTAATGCATCATGTGACCTTGCCCTACATAATGTACAACGAAAAACAAAATTTTACCTGTACTAAAAATAGTACACAATGATAGGGTGTTCAGGAAATTGAAACATTGAAAAATTGACCTATGCCTACAACATGTCTTTGCGAACTCTACTTCTTCACCAGTCTCCAGTCCACTAGATGAATGGACATTTGAAGATGAATCTAGATCACAACAACCACCATGGACTGATGACTGCCATCATCATATTTCACCACGCTGACCACATGAATTGCACGCCATTAGGTTGTACATTGCTCCAGCTGTGCTTACAGCCAATCAAATAATAATTAATGTACCTGAGCTGATAAAAAAACCCATCTGTAACAGTCCGACCGTCATCATCATCATCCTGCTCATTAAAAAATTTGTCAAAACCTCTAGACCAAAATATTCTCTTTCTAACCAAAACACAAATAGGAAAAATACTGTAATGTGGTACATACCGCTCCTTCTATCATCAGTCACAAAAACACATAATTGGTGTTAGTTGCATTGTCAAGAACACCATTACATTGCATGCGTTGCGTTACCGTGTGTGAGCTTGATGGTGTTTCTTCGACTACCGGATGCCCCTCCAATCTATAGGTATTAGGTGAATCAGCATAAGCATATTTGTTATACAAATTTCTAACAACAATTGTTACCAATCTTAACGCACCGCTATAATTTTGAATTGTTGCCACTAAAATAGAAGTTCATCTCTCATGTGAAAAAGCTTACCTTATCGCTAGATTATGAAACGAGGACACCTGAAAGGGGATTGGTGCTGTGACATGACACCGACCACAATGAATTGAGCTTTAAAGGAAAAATGTTTTGAAATCATCAGAGTTTCATGCATGGTAAACCATTACAAAACTAGCACATTGAGTTTCATGCAAGCTGTACCTTGACGAACCATCAGACGCACATAGCGCTTCATTGCGCAAGATGGACCCGATACAGTCTGTTCTAGATCTGATGCAGTTGCCACTGTCATTGTCAAGAACACAATATTGGTAAACAATCAATTGCAATAACGATGAACTGAAACGTTGCTCCACCTTACCAAAATAACACATAAGCATCATACTCACCTTCGCTCCGCGCAAGCCTCGACCTGGTGTATTCTTCCTCCATTGAGCTGACTTCTTGGCGACCAAGCTTTGAAACTTCTCCACTTCAATGATGCTGAAAAAGAAGCAAGATCAAAAGGTACCGCGCTGCCATCCACAGTCAGAGAAGTAGCGCCTCTATCTTCCTTCCATGGAGCACACAAAGATCTTCGAACCCACTCGCTCCACGATAAAGTCTCCAAGGTGACTCTAGGTGCTGGACGAGAAGGCTAGATTGGAGTCCAGATGCCAGACAGATCGAAGAGAAATAGCCTCTTCGCGTCACCATCGGTTGGAGAACCAACACTCATCCTTCCTCTGTGATGGATATTTTGTTTCGAAATTCGAATATTCAGACCTGGAGAATGGAGCTTTGGTCAAGGTGTTGGCCCAGTGATTTTGGTCGCCTGGTATGCTTAGTGGGTAATGTCCATAAACTGGGTCATTGCTGGTTGGCCTAGGATCGCGTTGTACGTGGTTCCGAAGTCGGCCACATCGAAAAGGACTCTTTCAGTCCTGAAGCGAGCCGAAGGTGACGGGCAACTTGATTTGCCCCAATGGTTTGGCCGAAGAGCCCGGAGTGATCCCAAAGAAAGGTGGGGACAGCCTCAACGAGCTTCTCGGAACTAGCAGGGCGTCTAGTGCATCGACAAAGAGGAGGTTGATCGAGCTTCTGTCGTCGACGAGCACGTGGCCCAAGCGGATGTTCTGCACCGTGGGTTCAACCACGATGGGGTAGCGACCAGGGCGTCGGACGCACGCGGGGTGGTCGGCCTGGCTGAAAGTGAGCAGGACCTCCGATTACTTCAGGCGCGGGCTTGGGTCTGACGTGGTTGCCCACCTCCCGGACCACCGACTTGTATTCACTATTAGATGAATATGTCGCGGTGTCTCCGAAGATGTGATGAACCATATGATCGGCCTGCTGGTACCCCTAGTGCCGACTGGTCGGGTGCGGCCCCATCCTTATCGTCATCATCGTGTTTGTACTTGCGCTCTCTGAGCTTCTGGTCGATGATGCCTCGCACGACCTTGCATTCGGTTAGGTCATGGGCATCCGTACGGTGGATCAGGCAGTAGCCCCAACCCTTTTTCCCGTCTTTCTTTTTGAAGCACCGGCGTGTTAGGCCGGTTTGCTCGACTGCCAAGACTTCAAGAGGTCCGGCCTTGTGCTTGCTCTTCTTGTCCTTCCGGTCGACCCCTTCGGCAGGGGTAGGCCGTTCAGATGCAGGTCATGACCTGGTGTCGATCTATCGCTACCGGGCCTCGGCGGCCTATGCGCACTTATCCATGAGCTCGAAGAGCTCGGTTGTGCTTCGGATTACCCTGGTGGCTAGCTTCTCGACCATTTTATGGTCTTTGACCCCCCGTTTAAACGTTATGATCACATATTCTCTCATGATTCTAGGAATGGTATTTCGGCATTCAGTGAAACGTCGAATGAAGTCTCGCAACGACTCTCCTTGTCGCTGTCGGATCTGATATAGGTCATCCTCAATCCTTGGTTGGGCGTAGGTCCCCTAGAAGTTAACGATGAACTGGTCGCATAGATCCTCCCAGGAGTGAACCCAACTACGGGGGAGGTTCATTAGCCAAGACCAGACGGAACCGATCAAGGCAGTAGGGATATAGTTGGCCATGACCTTCCCATAGCCTCCCGCAGTTTGCACCATGGTGGTGTAGATCTGCAAGAATTCTTTCGGGTTGCTCGAGCCGTCATACTTCTCAGCTAGGACCGGTCGGAACTTATTCGGCCAGAGCACTTCACGTAACCTGACAGACATGGTGTTACACCCCGTCTCGTAACAGGGAGCCACTTGTTGTTGGGCGGTGGAGTGCCCGAGGAGAGAGATGGTGGTCTCAGGGTCCCGGCGAAGGGGTGGAACTGTTCGATGCCTCCTTGCAGGGGGGAAGGCGTGCAGCAGAGCTACTTGCCCTGTTCCTGCTCACACCAAGCCATGTCCTCCTGCTCTCTAGTGGTCACCTGGCCCTGGATCATGCCCTGTAGGTCATGTTGGCGCTGAGAGTTACGCAGGTTGAAAGGTTGGCTGTCCTAACGTGGAGGTGGTCCGCGAGTACTTCTCGAGGTTGAGGGACCACGGGACCTATTCCGTCGTGGGCCCTGTTGTGACCCCTGGTGACCGAGACCCTCACTAGCCCTTATAATAGGCATGGTGCATGTTGACGTGGTCTGGTGCCGGGTGGTCTCGACCAAGAGGGCAAGATCACGCAGCCATTGTGCTACAGGCGAGCCCTCCGGTACAGGTACTAGTGGGTGGCTGAGGAGGATCTGCAGGGTCTGCAAGGTTTGTGTTGGTGTCTTAGTCTCGTAATCAAGACGCTAGGCGTGGAGCAGCGATAAATCGCGAGGTGGGAGCCTATAACGTTTAGGCGGTACGATGGCCTAGGCGACGACACCATCGTGGATTGTGCTCTGTGTAGGGGCTCCTCAGGACGATGCTGGGGATGCGGGGGTTGTCTTGAAGCACCCACCTGACCAGTACTAGGCTAGTTTCCCTTTGGGCGTAAAGCCGGGGGTTCACCACCGGTGTTTGAGGCGTTTGTGCCTTCAGTGCCTCTCACTCTATGGTCCGCCATGTAGACCTCGCATTGGGTCTCGGAGTTCTCAGACTCCAGCTCGGTGTCCCATGCCTGGATCACTTCGGGTTCATCCAGGTGATACCCTATGACGAACACCTCGTAGCGGCTGGGGTCCCCGGAACGGGACTCAGCAGTTACCGTGGATTCGACCATGGGTTGCCTGGTCAAGGTTTTTTTTCAAACTTGCTGAAATGATGAAACGCGCCCCCCTACCTGGTGCGCCAAATGTCAAGGATAATCCCCTGATAGTGATGCCGGGGTATGCTGAACAGTGGGCACATGGGCGGTGTTTCAGCAAACGGGTGTGTGTGTGGCCTAATAGACACAAAGAGTTATACAGGTTCGGGTCTCCCAAAGGATAATAGCCATACGTCTTGTGTATGTTATGAAGGATCTTAGTGGATTACAGATGATGCTTTTTCCTAGTCTTTCTCCCCTCTCTCCATTTGGAACGAGGCCCTCGTCCCTTTATATAGTAGGGAGGAAGAGCATTTATATGTGGGTTCAAATAGAAAAGTCTCTACTTATCCTAATATCTAATCCAGAACATCATTACGGAGGACCAGGCGTGCCCACTTGTTCTAAGGGCACCCTGCGTCTAGTTGCCATGCGTCTAATGCCACAGGGCGGGATAAGGTCCTTTTGTATCCTCCTTCAACTTGCCTGGTCAGGCTGCTAACGACGTCTCATCCACCGTGCGCCGCCATGCCGGTCCGTAAAGTTCTATCCTGCAGCCTTTAATGCTACGGGACAGGACAGGGCCGTTCGACGCCGACCCAATCCACTTACCTGGTCGAGCTACTGAGAACGTCCCATCCGTCGTGCGCCACCATACCGGCCTGCAAAGTTCTATCCCGCATCATTTAATGCTATGGGATGGGACAGGGCAGTTCGGCGCCGACCCCATCCACTTGCCTGGTTAGGCTGCTGACAATGTCCCATTCGCCGTGCGCTGTCGCATTTAATGCTACGGGATGGGACAATGCCCATCTGTGCTATCTATGACTTCGTCCTCTGGTGCTGGTGCCTGAGGAAAGAAAAACACTTGAGCGCTCTCAACAGTTTGCGTCAAATCTGACCCTGTGATCAGTGGAGCTAGTCGCGGGTGTAGGTGATGGTATAGGGAGACTGGTCGGGCGGTTGTTTAGATTGGTCGCTATGGTCGCACGATCGATCAGACTTTGGAGAGTACATGGCTCTAATTGTTAGATCCCCTGTAGAGTCCGTATAGTCAAGGTACCCCTTTACTTAATATGCTAACACCTACATAATGCACCTGCGGCCATCAAACCATATACTATATGCTCCACTGTTCACTTATACATGATGGGACATAATTCCTACCACCTGAACACAACCCCTGGCAATGGCTCACATCTCGTAAAATCCCTAGACGGCCAGGATAGAGGCGTTCGCAGTTGCCGGGAATAGAAAATCGTTACTTGGGAAAATATTTTCTGTTCTTGGCAATTTGTGCTTCCGTAATCTTGTGCATTCGTGTTGCTTTGGGATTGGTGAAGTTGATTTGTATAAAAGGCGTATTTGAATTTTTTTCACATCTTTATTGTTGATGTTAAATATATCCCGCTCGCTGAGCGCTGGATTCCCTACCGATTGGACAACTTGCCTTAAATAGCCACCCATCCGCTCGTCCCCCCTGATAATGGCTCACATCTTGTACCATCCCTGGACGGTCAGGATCACGGTTCAAAAATGCGACGGTAACCGCCCAAAAATCGCGGTTATCGACCTTCTCGCTGCGGCTCGGTTTCAAAAATCGATCGGTTACCGAATTTGAATTCAAAAATTCAAACCGATTTTGAAAAAAATAAACAAATCCCAAAAAAAATCTGATAAAAAACTAGAGATAATTTCAAGAGTATCTGTGAAAACCAAACTTGAAACAAATATCGTTTGGACATCCAAATTGATGGGCAAACTTTGGATATATTTGTAATGGGCTCGTTTCTGTTCTGGGTCGAATGAACAGTCGACTACGGCCCATTTGTAGCCCACGGCGAGTGGATAAGGTGGCGTTGGATTGGAGCGTGCTAGCAGTGCTACACTTTCCCCACCGCAAATCTAGAAGCTCCACGAGCGGCGCCGGCGACTTCCCGAGCCAATCCGCTGAAGGCTAGCCCAAATCCGGTGTTTAATCGTCGGTTATCGCCGTCATCTGCTCGATTATTGACTGCATTTATTCGGTAACCGACCGGCGGCCCTAGCTCATCGGCAAGCAATGCCTCACGCTCGGTAACCGCTTCGATCTCCTCGGTAACCGCTGCAGTTAGCGCGATTTTGTCATTTTAACGGTCGGTAATCGTTGTAACACGATCGGTAGTGTCAGATTTCGTGTTATTTCGACGATGCATTGTGTTATTAGTTCGGTTGTGAACTGTGTAGTAGTTTTTTTGTGTAAAATGCATTGTTCGGTGATGAGTTCAGTTGATTCATTGAGTTATAGACCTTATTACATTGAATTGTCCATGTACATGTGAATGATGGTAATATTCGTGCTACATAATCGGCTATTTAGGTGTATATGATGCTAATATTCGGTCAAATAAGTTTATTAGTTGGGTAAGCATTGATAATTTTTGTTCAATTGAGTTGAGTAACGATTTGAACACATGTGGGCATATGTATTAGTAGGCTAACCTTCGAGATTTCTTCTTCCTACAGAGAAATTGCAAACTAATCGATGACAGATAAAGATGTGGTGTGGCAGCATGGGTACAATTTAGCCCCGGGTTTTAGGTGTAATTATTGCAATAAGGAGAAGAGAGGCGGTGGTGCCACAAGGTTAAAAGAACATTTGGCAGGGCGCGGATCAAATGTTGTACACTGTGATAGGGTGCCTCCAGATGTACGCGATTATTTCAGACGTGAGCTGGATAGGGCAAAAGATAAGAGGAAGGGAAAGGCATACGAGAGGGTTCGGAGGCAAGAATCAGCTAGAGTTCAAGTAGATTTGACAAGCGACAATGAGGACACGGAAGAGGAACAGGTGCAGCGTGCCATAGGTCAATCGAGGGATGAGGAAGAGTTTAGGAGGAGGGCAGGCGAGTCCTACGAGCATGGAGGTGGTAGTGGTACTGACAGAGGGGGCTCTGTGTTAAAGAGGATGCTTAGGAGAGCATCGTCAACAAAGGAGCCACCACCAAGTGTCCGGGATTACAATGTTGCTTTAGCAAAATCCCCTGTGCAACCGAGGATTGACACAGTGAACACACCTGACTTACAACAATGGGCTGCTACAGCGGTTGGTGACACACACAGGAAAGAGGAAGATGCAAATGACGCAAAGAAAGAAGAGCAAGAGGACTAAGGGCAAGGGCAAAAGACAAGTGCAAAACGATGAGAGCACGAATAGTGACCCAAAGAGCCCAACTTACCAAGAATCGAATGACAGCAGCTCAAAGACTGACAGCGGTGATGATGATGGTCAGGGTGGTGATGCTCATCCAGGCCAAACATCTGTTGTTCCTCCTGTGCAATTCACTGGTGAGAGTCAGTTTTCGCATGCCACGTAAGATCAGGACCACGGTGCTCCATCCTCACGAAGGCATATAATACATGGTGGTCATGATGGATCATAAGATAGTGCGAGCTATTCCAGCAGCTATGGCATGAAGAGTAGTTCTGGATCGTATCCGTACCACTATCCTGCCCTCGATGCTCATTCAAAGCCTCCTATTCAGTGGGTCTATGAGTGGCAAGACCCTGAGTTTTATGCCACTTTGCAAGGATAATGGTCAACCACTTCTGCATGGACATGATAAACATGGGCTGAGTTTAAAGCAGAGTTGCTATCGACATGACGGCTAATGCTAATGTCCACCGATGAGTACAATATGGCCGAATGTAATCGGCCCCCAAGCTGGTGGTTCTAAAGGTGATGCAAATTTACTTTCGAAGGTCATGACAATTCCAAATATATTTATTAATTTCAGGCGCTGCATATGTAATATACGCATATATTCAAAACAATAATTATATGTTCGTACTTGAATTGCTATTACTATCTGTTTGTTGCCTTCGAAACTTAAAAAAATAACAAAGATCATGCAAAACTTTTACATGATATTAAAAAAATATATCATGGTTATATACTATTTTCCCCATGATTTAGTGGTCAATTATTTGTTTATTATGATTTTTCAACTTAATTACTGATAATGCATCCACACATGTCGGTAATCGCTAAAAATCGATCGGTTATCGCATCAATTCGGTCAGTTTTTGACCTGTCGGTTACCACCCAAACCACTCGTTTTATCGAGCAAACCGCTCGGTAACCGGTCCAAACCAACCGGTTACCGAGAGGGCAAAAACTCGATTTTTTCGCAAAAATTCAAATTTTGCCGAATGAATTTTCTCCAAATTTTATTGAATTTTTAACGGTAACCGCGGTTACCACAAGATTTCGGTTACCGCCGGAGCTCGGTATAACATCAACCTTAGTCAGGATAGAGGCGTCCGCAGTTGCTAGGAATAGAAAATCCTTACTACAGGTCCTTACAAAAACTCAAGATTCAAATGCGTATGGAACGTTTCACTAAAAAAATTGAAAAATGCGTATGTAACGTTTCACTAAAAAAAAGGTCGTTCAAATAGTAACAAGAAAAAACATTAGGACAGGGAAAATTTATAGAAATTGAATATGGATCTACATCAAAACAATTAGATCGGGTAACAAATTAAAGTCGGGGGAGTGAGTATTTGGTGTTGGGAAATATCCTGTACTGATGCTAAGGCAGAGAGAGAAAATGAGATTGGAGTGGACTTTAGATCCTCGTGGAATATCATGTACCGATACTATGGCCAGAGTACTGTTCTCATTTGCTGCTGCCTCTAGATGTTTTAGTGCTACACATATGCTGTTGATTTGCTACATCTTTGCTTATATGTAAGTGTTTATTTGTTTTCTTGCACTACTACAGTGAGTCTACAAGAACAGTATATGTTTATTTATTTTCTTTACTCATTTTCTGTCTCCGGTGAGTGTCCCCTGCTCAGCCCCTCTTCGCTGCCCTCTTGAGGCTTTTTCCTTCCATTGCGTCTGTATTGGACTAAGTGAAATAGAAGCTTTGAGAAAAAATACATATGAAAAAGTTCAGTTTGAACTACGTTTGTGATTCAATTCACGCTCAATATGATCATGTTATTAGCCGTGCTTCGTCGTTCACACTGTGTTTAGAGTGCTGCTACGATGGTAAAATTATTCACGAATACAGTGATAAAAATGACGGTTCAACAGAAAGAGAGGAAGGCCAGATCATACAACCGTACAAAGCTAGAAGATGCCATCAATCCAGGCTACAACATATGCGCAAGCGTGAGCCAAACGGCGGCGACGGCGTGGGCATGAGCGAGGTTGGGCGTGGCGGTGCTGGTACAAGCGTAACAGGTATTTACATGTAAGTTAAAAATCCCCGCTACTGAAAACAAGGACATTCACACGCAGGCTCCTTGCGGTTCTTTCCTTCCTTCTTTTTTTTTTCTTTGTTTTTATAAAGTTCTTTGCATTATTTGTTCTTTTACATGTCAAGGGCAAGGTTTTTTTGGCATATATTTTTTCTTGTAAAATCGCCTTTCTTGCGTCCTATTTTTTTTTTCGATTTTGAGATTTAGTTCTTTGCATCATTGAGATAACTTGATCCCCCAACCCCAATTCTTCTCATACTCATATTGGTTCTGTCATTCTGTGCGGGTTTTGATTTTCGACACGTGAATAGATAGCAAAATCCGGTATCTGATCATTGTGCATTTGTGATGTTCTATGAATCTCAGGTTAATCTGTGACGCGTCAGGGCTTGAGGCCAGCGGGAATTTCCACATACGCAAACCAATCATCAGCTGCTGGGAGAAGGTAGTGCGCTTCTTTCTCTCCATGCATGAAGCATGTTTCGAACCTTCCTAGCGCTACTGGCGCGCTCGACCTACCAGGCTGAGATGCATTTACTCAGGAATTAGTCTCCTTTTGTTTGTTTAGGATCAACTGCAAATTTTATGTTTGTTCTAGAAAGATTGGAAATTTTGTTGCTCAACTCAACCAACTTGTTTGGGGCGTACCTTCTACCTGGGGAGACCAAATGCTTGGGCCGGAAATGTCTGATGAAATGCTTGGTTTCGTTGCTGAATGGATAATGCTAGTCTATGGTTGGAGAATTCAATAGCACAAGCGACTTTGGCCACAATTGGTGGTACAACCAAATCGCAACCTTTTTACAAACAGAGGACTGTCTTGGCAAGTGAAAAAATAGGGACTACTGGTTGGCCGACTACAAATATGGGAACTTATGGTCTTGTTTGTCAGATCTGTTCAATTTACGCTTGATTTAATCGATAATACCGACTGTTTATAAAGATAAGAGCTAATACGCACCTGTCATTTGACGTGTCGAGGGCTAACAAATTATCTAAAAACATCAATCGCAACTACTATTCGATTAAAATAAGAGCAATTTTAGTTGTCGCAATATATGCTCAACAAAGCTCAAGATCATAGCGTATACCGTTTACAACATACTTTCATCACAAGCTAAAATTAGAGTGCGGAGACTTTAACATTTATTATATATCTTGTTCATGATTCTAGTTTCTACTTATATCAAAGTTTTCCCATGTAGCAGAAGTATTATTAACAAAAGATCAGTGGCTCCATTGCCCAAAGGCTCCACCAATATTAATTCAAGCAAATCTTTTCTACTCATGTCCATCACCGACATTAGCTCGATAAAAATATCCATAAACTAGCTCATCGTTACCTGCATCAACCTAAGAGCAACACCCTGAGTACGAAGATACTCGTAAGACTTACACAATATAGGTATATACTAGTCCTAACTCTAAGGATAATGCATTTGGTTGAATAGTAAGAAAAATCCATAAGGTTAAGCTGGTTCAGCGAAAAGCACTTTACTCAATATAATGAGATGAACAACTAAAATTTATTAACAATAATCAAAACCTCAAACACTGTAAACTTACTCAACTCAAATAAACATCAGCAAATGTTTCTCCTAAAAGCCTACATACTTTTCATATCACAAACGAATGAAACTCTACGATGATGCCCAAAGGATATTAAACATGCTCATGATCGAGAGTGCAGTAATTCGAATTAATCTTACACCTTGTAGAGGAGTACTTCTTTACCCATACGACACGAGAGCATTTGGCTTGTGCAACCTACCAGCTACAAAGGGGGTACCTGTGACAATCTTTCCCAAATAAGCTCCGACTGCTTGGAACATAAACCTCTCGGTACAAAGGTCAACTAGGTTCACTCCCAAAGTGACCTAGATACCTCTACAAGCCTACTAGCCCACAACACCGTAGACGTTCAAGCTAAAGGGTTACAACAACATAAGATATTCGGCTTATCTTTACCACATTTAGATATGTGATTAGTATAGAAAAGTACTTAAACCAAATGATTCTATAGACGGTGCTTAAACGATACAAGTGGTCTATGGCACCCGGATCTTCTGTCCCGAACTGCCCCTAACACCGTCCACATCTCATCTCAATTTTACCAACTCACAAGTGGTCCATGGCACCCGGATATCCTCTTCCGAACTACCCCTGACACTGCCAACATATCGTCTCAATCTCACCAACTCATCATTACAACTTTTCGTTCTTTTGACAGTAATTGAAACCCTATAGCCCGCGAACAACGATGACATCCACTGCTCAACTTCTATCGATGACCTAGGTAAGGCTAAGCAATTACCGCATCACTTTTAAATTATACCATGATACATTTATACCCAGGCTACAAGGATCAGGATTAACAACTTTGTCAAGGTATGTACTATGCAACAAATAGGATCTACCCACATTTCTAATATCGACTCGCTAAAACATGCATCTAGGACTTATAACAATATCGAGCAATTTGACCAATAGTTTACCAAAATATAGGAGATATATGATAGATACTTGCATGGTGCTTCTTGCCCTTCACTCACGAACTCCTCTGGTTCATCTTCAGGTTCAATCACGCGACTCTTCGAAATATCATTTTCTAAATAAAGGAACGATGCATCACAATGAGTATGGATGACATGAAAGGAAGGATGCTCCACAATGCATGACAACAGTGGAGATGCAAAGCATTATGTCATGACTTTATATCATCAACGATTTCTTAATTTAGATTATTATTAATTGTTTAACATTTTGGGATTTAATTAAGCTTAAGCCAAAGCTTAATCCTAAATAGAAAATTAATTAAGTATAACATGGGGGTGAGTATTTTAATAAACAAGGAAAATTAAAACAAGATTAATAAAATTGGTTTCACCAATTTTGGACTTCCCAAAAACTAATTATGAATTATTAAAGTTATAATTTCAGTACATATTTCATGGCTCATAATATTTTTAACATGTAGAGCATGATCATACAAAGCTAACAAAAATGGTTTCATAATTTTTGGAGCAATATTGAATTTACTATGCACATTTGAGTGTATCAACCGATTTAAACATTGTACAATGATTACTTTGCCGATTTTCTCCTTTAACCGAATTAAATAAGTGTGGGCACCCTTTTATACCCAGACACAGCTATCCTTAGAGACGGCCAATGGGGCTGGCTTATTTGACTTCAGTCAAATTAGCCATGAGGCCTGGTTACGTAGTGCCATGGTCGGCCAGCGGCTCGGCCTTGCCTCGCCGGCGACGAACGATGCGACAACACAGACCAGGAAAACATTAGGGGCATTAGTGCAAGCACACGGTCCCGACTGAGACACACGTGGTTGACGGCGACAACTGAAAGGCAGCCGACGGTGGCACATGGCGGCGACTGCACTATGAGGGCGATGCTCGCACGGGGACAGGGTGGAGGAGCATGGGCTTTAGCCAGACGAAGGCATGGGAAGCTATGACACACTAAGAGGAAGCTCCCTGGGTAGGTGCCGGCCGACAAGCTCAACCAGAGCATTGCCAGCGGCGGCATAGAGGGGTGGCGACGAGTGGCTCATGTGGAATTGTGCACCGGTGACGGGCTAAGATAAAAAGAGCGTGCAAAAAAGCTTCAAGGGGTCACGGGGAAGCTCACCGAGGGCTTAGATCGGTGTATAGAGCGATGGAGCAACAACATGATGGTGAGGTAGTTGAGGACGCCAGAGTTGGGGAAGAAGGGTGCCGATGCGCGAAATCCGGCCAGGAAACCGAGGGGGCTTGCATGGGATTCAATAGTGGGAAAAAACTCAAGGAACCGGTGACGACCTCTCTCCTTGATTCATAGGGCTTGGGCCCAGTTGATCTGACCTTAGGCGCAGCAGACTTGGGCTCGGCAGCGCTGCTGTGCTCGGCTCTGATCTTTGTGCTTGTGGGCAACAGAGAGAGAGAGAGAAGGGGATAAGGCTGGTGGCCGACTTTTCTGGAAGGGGGCTCAATGGCGTGGCTCGGTGGCCGACTTCAAATGTCAACAAATTCGGTGGCCCATAGTAGAGGTAGAGAGGGGAGGTTGGTGGAGGGGATGACCGGTGGCCCTAGATGAACAGTGACCTACATAGCAAAAAAGATCACCCTCCTTTATCTGGTCCAATGGGGATCCTTCCAAGCTCCAAAAGTTTTAGGACAATTTTTGTATGATACTATAATTTATATTCAACCCATTTTAACTTGTTTGACCCAAAAATCCTGAGCCAAAATTAAATGAAAAATCTTCAATGTTGCAACCTTTTACAACTTGCAGCAAGTTTGAACGTTACTAGTTTGTGTACTGGTCCAACACAGCCGGACCAAAATATTGTTGCTAGTTGGAAGCAAGACAATTTGAATGTAAATGCATCAGAGCATCCTAATCATGACAGTGGAACTATTACATTCGATGGGTCAATATTGGATAGAGGAGCTCTAAACAAGTGCCAAAAGAGGACTGCCCGGTCCTTTGAAAGTTATTGTAGAGATTTCAAAAACTGGTTATATGGAAGTTGTTGCACAGACATCAAACCGGAAACCATGAACTGACATTTTAAGAAAGAAACAAGAATGTTCAGCACTGGCAGACTGTGAAAATAATATGAACCAGAAAGCAACAGAGGAGGATTTTCATGCACCTCAGGCTCTTGGGATTGGGATTTCATCAAATCAACAGATATCCCACCATTGTACTTCGGACACAATAAATTCTGGTGCTGCTAAGCGAGGTGATTCGAGTGCATGTTCTTCAGTACCAGACTTAATTTGCTTGCCTAGTATGATTGCCGATGAAGATTCCGTTCCACCTGAGGAACCAGTTTGTCAGGTTGCTACAGATGGTTTCAAACCTCAGCGTGTTGCTAAGAGCCTCTCAGCTTCGTTAATGGGACCCGTTATGAAGGAAGAACAGTTTAAGCAAGCAGAGCCAAACCAGAGAAGATTGTGGAAAGGGAACCTCTGAAGCTGCAAATCAGATGCAGATCTCTGATTCAAATATTGGGCCCCCACAACTAAGCACAGTTTTTTTTAGATAAACTAAGCACAGTTGAAGAAAGCAGCACATTAATTGATACATTCAAGCTTTCCCTGTGTGAATTTATCAGAAATATCTTAAAGCCACTGTGTGAAGATGGGCTGTTAACCCAAGAAGTCCAGAAGATTATTGTGAAGAAGGCTGTCCAAAAAGTGGCTGGTGTGTGAGGCTCAAGTGGCCCCTCAACAGAAATGGTCGTCTGTAGGGTCTTATCCGATGAATCCCAAAATCTGGATAAACTCGTTCAGGTTGGATGTCAATGCTCATCTGTCCTATTATATTCCACAAACACACGTTCTACTTTAGATAATATATATATCTATATATCTATATATATATATATATATATATATATTGCTATGTCTAATATCCCTAGTGTATAAGGGGTTTTTTACATATCGTCACCTATATATGTATATATTCTGGGCTAGAAACTTCACGGAATATAAGTTGCTATTTCTAACATAGTATTAGAGCCCGGCATTCTCTAGGGCGCCACAACCCGTGCACCAAATGGATCTGCCACTATTCCCTATCTACAATACCTGATCCAATCGATTACTGTTCTTGACCGTCATTGTCGGTCTCTGCACACGCAAGTCATCGTCTTTGTTCTAAGGCTCTCCTGCCGCGTGTGGTGATGCCTCTCTCCACTGTTTCCCGTCGGCCTCCTACCCGCTAACCGCCTCTGCCCTATTGACCTCCCGCCTCCCAGGAGGATTGGCGCCGCCTCCCTGACGGATCAGCATCGGCCTCTCTGCCTGGACACATCGCACCCGAACCAGCTCGTATATGCTCCAGCTCGGCCCGAAAGCCTCTTGCCGAATCAGCCTTGTCCCCTCCATGCCGACCTTCCACCCGCCGGATCGACCCTACCTCCTGCTAGATCCATCCCAGATCCCGCCTGCCGACCTACCCACTAAGCTACCCGCAATGCCACCCGCTGTGTGCCCACCTCCCCATCACCACTCATGTCTGTTGCCTCTGTTTGAGGTAACACACGCCTTGGCCTCAAAAAGAGGTAACATGTTTTTTTCACAGTAAAAAACAAAAATAAAAACACAAAAAGCAAAAAAACAAAACAAAAAATAGTAGCGTGCTGCTTTCTTTGCACTCTCACCATCCACCACCACTTCTCTTTTGCGCCCTCGCCATCTCTTGTCGCTACTCTTTTCCACACTCGCCGTTGTTCGTTGCTTCTCCTTTGCGCTCTCGCCATCATTCATCACTTCTTCAGGATGTTGTCGAGCACCATTTCAGTTCTTCAATGTTTGGTGATCTTTGATGGTGCCAACTATCAGGACTTCACGTAGCATATGTGCATTCACATGCGGGGGCTTCGTCTTTAGTGTGTTCTCTCTGACGACGTTCCTTGTCTTCCTTCCCTGAGTTTCCAACGAAGCCCATGTAGCCATCTGCCAATAAAGGAAACAAAGCAGCTATTGACATCGTAACCGCTGCATATGAGAAGGTTGTCTCTGCCTATCATGAAGTATTAGAGTTGTACCATTATCAGTTATGTTAGGATCGTGATCGCAACACAGTGAACAATACTGATAACAGTGGGTGTATAGATGTTCCTTTTTGTCATTACACTAGTAAGGTGGGGGTACTTATAGTCATACCTCAATCACCCTCATCATCATTACATGTATACCCCTTATCTAAATGAATGTTACTTCTAACACTAGGGAATATCCCAAGATATTCATAGGGCATTACAATCAATGTACACCTATAGTGTTCTATTCTATCCAATCTTGGCATGTGTCCTAAAGGGGCCTACCTTGAGCCGTCCTTCGGGGCTCCCGGCGAGCTCCCTTCTATCACATCCCCGTTGGGTTCTGGTTAAACCACAGGTTCCTTCTCGGGTCAGCCTTTGATCTCTTGCCCAAAGGTCCTTGCGCCATCTCATTTTGTCCTCAGTGCTTCACCGCACTTCTTCGTCCTCCAGGCTTTGTCGCACCCTTCATCCTCCAGGCTTCGTCACACCCTTTCATCCTTTGCTTGATATTTCTTCTGAGATTGTTGAGTTCTCTACCGCTTTCAGATGTGGACTTATTTTCATTAGACCTATAAGCCTTTTAGGGATGCTCCCTATCTGTCTGTTGTTCGCCAGGAGCAGTCTCTTCAGTAGGGTAATACCATAGTTGATATGTTCTATGCTCAGATGTTGGTTGTGTGGCATTAGCTGGACTCCCCTTGTGTTGCTGGTTGCCGCTCCTGTTAGTGCTACTTGGATCTGCGTGCTGAACCATATTTTTAACACCTCTACGAGTTCCTGACCCACCTTTGTCCGGAGTTTGAGCAACATCATGCTCAACTACTTGCACGACTCTAACAGAGCTGCGTTCGGAAGAGACTTGTCTGTGTGGTTTTGGATTGCTATCGCTTTCTTCAATGTTGGATGCTCATCTATTTGCTGCACCTACGTCTTCGTCTACAACACCGTCTACTCCTCGTGCGACTCCCTCGCCTTTTACGGCTTCTTCAGGTGGTGGTGATCGCCCTCGTTGTACCTACTGTAGTAAGGAGGGCCATGTTGAGATGAACTTTTACCGAAATAAGAAGCATCTTTGACATTCCTCTAGTGCTTCTACCTTAACTAACTCTTCAACCAACACTCAACGGGAGATTGTGACACTGCTTCGCCACCTAGTTACTACCTCTGGCTCTGCACCGACACTACCTCTTCTGTCACTAGGAGACCACCTTCTACGCAATCAGATACTTCACTTTGGATTCTTGACTTAGGGCCATCTTTTCATATGACTTCTGATTCTTCAGTCTATCTTTGCTTCATCCTCTTGTTTATCCTCTTTGTGTCATTACTGATAATGGTACTTCTTTTTTTTTTATTGCTGGTCTAGGCACCCTTAGCACATTTCTTTTAGCATTCTTTCTGTTGCTCATGTTCCCCAACTCACCATGCAGCTCATGCCAGTTGGTCAACTTACTGACCATGGTTATCATGTTATTCTAGATTCTGACTTACTGTGTTTAGGATTGTCGCAAGGATGCTGTGGTTGGTACTGACCCCGGCGTCAATGATTCTCAGTATCTATGGGAGCTTGACTAACTTTGTCTTCCTTCTACTGCCGTCGCTGGCCTTTCTGCTTCCTCGATTACTAGCTCGTATCATCGTCTTGATCATTTTGTGGGTCATGTCCTTCTTTTTTAGTTCATCATTGTCTTTTAAGGTCTGTCTCAAGAGACACGTCCTCAGATTGTTAGGGTTGTAAGCTTGGTAAACAGATTTAACTTCCTTATCCTCATAGTGAGTTAGTGTCTCAACATCCTTTTGATATTGTTCACTCAAATGTATGGGGTCCGGCTTCCTTTGTTTTGAAAGGGGGTCATAAATATTATATTATCGTTATAGAATGATTTCTCTCGCTACATATGGATTTATTTCATGTCTTCTCGTAGAAAGGTGTTATCTATATATAAGCACTCTGCCAATATGATTCTCACTTAGTTTGACACTCTTATTCGTGTTTTTCGTACTGACTCTGCTAGTGAATTTCTTTCTGGGCATCTTCATTTCTTTCTTTCTTAACAGGGTACATTGTCTCGGTTCTCCTGTCCTGGAGCTCATGCTCAGAATAGTGTTGTTGAGCACAAGTATCGTCATCTTCTTGAGATATATCGCACGCTTATGGTTGTCTCTTATGTTCCACCTCATTTTTAGGTTAAGGTGATCTCTACTATCACATATTTAGTCAACATCCAACCCTCTTCTGCTCTTAAGGATAGGATTCCTTTTGAGCATATATGTGGATTACTTCTTGACTACCCTTCTCATCTTTTTCGTTGTGTTTGTTACATTCTTCTTGCTCCTCGTGAGCATACCAAACTGACTGCTCAATATGTTGAGTGTGTATTTTTTAGTTACAGTGCTGATCATAAGGGTTATTTTAACAACCCAAATTATACTATAAAAAAACTTCTCAAGAAAAATATCTACGAAGCCCTTTTTTGCAAAACAAATAAAGGAATAAAGAAATTGCATAAAAAGAAAAGAAAGAGGAAAGAAAAGAAATCAATGAAAAATAAAAATAAAAACCTCTCCTGGGCCTCTCACCCTCTCTTTCTCCTTCTCTCAGCCAGCCCAACCCATTGCCCTCTCTCCGCCCGGCCTCCCTCCCCATCCTCTGGTCCAGCCGTGCACTAGCCCACCTCCTCTCCGCACCGTTCTAGCCCAGGTCACCTCGGCCCGCTCCCCCCCTCTCCTCCGCGTGTCGTGCACCCCGCTTGGGCTGAGCCACGCGAGCCTGCTCACCCCACCTCTCTCTCTCTCTCTCTCACGCATCGGGCCTGTATGTCGGACCATCCTTCTACCTCTTCCCCTCCTTCCTTTCCTCTCTCTCAGTATTACGTATGACATCGCGTCAATCCGACGCCCAAAGAAAGGAAACAAATCCCCGCGACTGCATAATTGGAAAACCCGAACAAGAAGAAGGAAATGAGGAGTAATCGTGACAAAATCGAAGCACGGATGCATGGAAACCACTACGGATTTGCCATTGGCCCCAAACCCTAACCGGATTCGATCCCCGCCTTCTCGGCCTATAAAAGCACCTCCAAACCTCCTCCAAAGCCTTACCACACCTCCCGCAACCTTTCCCCTCATGAATTGTAGACCGAGCATCGCCCAGGAGCTGTCCCGCCGATCACTGAGCACCACCAAGCTCCCTCACCATCACCGAGCTACTGGAGACCACCCCAACGCCAATGAGCCACCAAAACGGGATCACCCCAAGGTGCTCCTCCGCTGGTAATCATCGAAGCTGAGTGTCAGGACCCGAGCTGAATCGACAGAGAAAAATGACATGCAAACACAGAGTACAGGTAGAACTCAATAGATCGGGAAATTTCAGATGGGATTACCAACGATAATTTGGGGATAATTTGGTCACATGCTATAGATGACTTGAGTACCAACTACGTTAGCTAAGAAACTAAGAACTAGCTAAAGGCTAAGCCAACATCATCTCTATCTTCTTTTTCCACCACAACCACAGGCTACATAGCTAGTTCTCAGCCGTTGACCAAACGAGTCGTCATGGATGAATCTGAGCCGTTGAGATCAGATGTCAGGTCGTCAAAGAATGGCTGGGTATGACAATTCCCTCCCCTTGAAGAACACCATACCCTTGTCCCTAAGGGTGGCATGGATCGTGGTCTAGATCTCGAAACAATGATAGCATGATCAACAATGATTAATTTGGAAGAGCATCATACTATAGTGTCAATTGCTTATCTTGTCAGCTTCATGGAGGTTTGTAATCAAACTCCTCATCACCAGGATCCCACTGCTTGTATTTCTCAAATGCAAGCGATGCCACAGTAAAGAACTTCCTTGTAACTGAAACATAAGTCACTGCAATTGAATTGGTGGTAGCACAGAAAGGTGTTCTGGTTTGAACTTCCCACTTGATCATCCAAGAGTTTAAAGTTTCTGTCCACATAAAAGACTCTTGTTTTTTGTAGGGAAGATAGCAGTGAAGGCCACCACGACTGCATGGCTCTTGCATTATGTCAATGCCCTAGAATAGACGATCACCTTTATAGTTTATAGCAGTAGTTGCCAGGATAAGATAACTTGCTTCCAGGAACTCCGAGATGCCATGAAAAGGACTTCTTGTTAAAACAGAAATTAGCCTGACAACCTTGGTAATGTGACAATCATGTAAAACTGAGGTAACCACCAGCACAATCTTTGATGGATTAACAACTAGGTTGGAAACACACCATTCTGACATGGGCCAAATCCTATAAATAATTTCTGAAACTAATGTTGTTGCTCAGAGACACGGTCTGCACCGCATAGTGAATTGCAGACCACAAGGCATATTCAGTGAGAAATTGGAACATAATCACAAATTCTAGAGGTGGACATGTTTGTCTCATTTGAATACCCCCAGGATAGCATCTGAACGCTGACCTCGATCTCAGCCATAACATTGTGGGCGAATTCCCTCTTTGCCACTCCGTCAGAGCTCGGCAAAACTCTCATAAAAAATCACTGTTCATATATACGTTACAAGGCATATTGGCCTCATGTCCCTCTATCAGTGGTCTTCTGTTTATCTAAAAATTATAGATTTTTTTTACATACTTCATAATCAATGTGCAACACTCATTTGTAGAAAAAAAAATCCGTGTGCAACATATTTTAATTGGATTCACTCAAAAAACTGGTGTGAAATTTAAACTAAAATTATCAAAAATGCTACTTTTATAATTTCTAACAATTATTACGGTCTCAAATAAAATCTCAAAAATCTAGCACTAATATTCTTCTTATATGATAAAATAATTTCTTAAATTATTTTTAGCTCTAGGTGATATAGTAAAAAAGTGAATTCGTTTGTAACGTTATATTTATATGCAAATGCATATAATGTCACTTGTACTTTCTGGTTAGACACTTATACTTGGCGTAACCGTGCACCTGTTAAATCTAAATATATAAGGGCATGAACAATATTAGGTGCTTAAAAAAGAAAATATTAAATATCTATATAAAAATTGTAATTTTCAATCCAAACAAAGATTATATGCTTAAAAATTGTAATTTTGAAGGTAAACAAAGACTACATGTGGTGAAATATGATTAACTATCTTATTAACATTAATATAAATATCAATGCTTAAGTAAGCATCTTGCTCTCCACCTTACCACCTATGCTACTGCAGTTAAGAAAAAAAACCAGATTTTTTTTGTAAGCATCTCCTCTAAGTACCTCATTATACATGCTCTAATTATCCAGGGCAAATGCTATGAACAAATCTATCTCATCACCCTTTGGTTGGTGATGCACACTTCCTTTGGCAATTATGAACCATGGTTGATCTTTATGCGATAACACAAAGGGAAAGGTAATCTGGTTAGTGTTGGTGTATGATGTGGCTTGTGATAGTGCGCATTTTACCGACTTTTTTGTGGTGCGCAATGATCCTACTCATGTTTTATAAAAGAGAGTGGCCGTCAGGTTCTAGAGGCAGCTTTGAGTTTTTTTGCTTTCAGTGGTCGACATCTTCCATTATTCTGGTTGGGAGGATTCTGGGTTATGTAGTAGTTGTCATCGACATGTTCTGTCGTTTTGGTTAACCACTGTGCTGATTCTTGTGAAAAACTGCATGTGATTATGCATCCAAGGACAGTACGGCAACCTTTACTTCCAAGGATCAGCACAGTGGTGTGCTTAACTTCTGTTGGCAACCTTTATTTCCAAGGACAGTACGGCGCCTGCTGGATGTATCAATTTGCTCGAGGGTTGTGATTATGCATCCAGAAGCTAGGCCGAGAGTAATGCTCATGAATCACTCAATTATTCTTGAATTGATGTCGCGCGAACATGGTCACTGTATTGTATATCATCGTAAAGTAGAAAGTTGGACATTGCAGTATTTTTTTTTACATTTTAACTTTTTTAAGATAAAATTAGATAGATATCATTAAAAAATGTTTATATTGAAAAATATCATCGGCTGTAAGCATGACCTATGATTCACATGTCATCCTCACACCGATAATATTTTACAACTTTTACAATATTACCTAGTAAATTACCTCTTTTTCAAAACAAGCTCTTAAAAAATAGATTATTGCCAAAACTATTTCTAGTTTTAACCCTTCATGTCTATGCCACTCTCGTAGACGCTGAGATTAAACGCACCCGTGCCATACTATGCTAGCACCATGAGGTTTGGCGTGGAGATGTTAAATCTCAACGCACACCATGACGTTTTGGCGCGGAGATGTTAAATCTCAGCACACACGAGGCCGGCGGGATTCCAGATCAAAACTAGAAATTTTTTTGGTAAAGGTTCATTTTTAGATTTGTAGGTTAAAATGTGAAAAAAATATACACATCCATGGAAAAGATTTTTGATTCTATCTCACCATTTCATGACTTTACAACCCAAGATTTACTAGATCTATATGATCGTAAGGATGAGTATTGATTTGATAGAATCTTTGATAGTCTAACAATTCTATCAAAATATCTGTAGTACCTTAATCAAAATTTCCGTACAATACTAGCCAATACTAAGGATTCTGAGGGTTATTATATGCAGTTACTTGTGTATGTCTAAGTAATCTCAAAGTTTTACTTTACCTTTTCACTTTAAATTTAATTACCATTTTCATAACTAACTGACGATATTTTCATTGCACTACAGATCTAATAAAAATAAAGTAATGTAATTATGATTTTTTTAAATATATTAGTGTTACCATAGATGATACCCCCTCTGGTCATTTATACTTCTGTTTGATCAAGATTTGGTCAAACTTTTAAAACTTTAATCGTCAATATTTTTTAAAATATTTAGTTTATAAACACAAAATTACACATGTAGATTTGTTTTAAAAAATACTTGCATAATAGTATATTGTTATTAGATATTATAATTATATTCTAATAAAAAATTATGGTCAAAATTACACATCGAAAACTGTAAAAAATTAAAAACGACATGTATTTATAATTGGAGGGAGCATATTATTGGGAGAACACTAATTGGTAAAATCAGATGACATCGTGATTAATGTATTTGTAATTTCATTTTCCTTCTATTCACACATAACACATGGGAATATCGTTTTTCAAAAAGAAAAGAAAAACCGAAGCCCAGTGTGTACTTTGTAATTTGGTCGTATTCTGGTGGGCCCCGCCAAGCTCACCCAGCAATCAGAAATCCAGAGACAACGGAAGACCTGAACCGGATACCGTACTCCGCCGAGCAAGCATCTAACACAAGACGATGGAGATCCGAGCTGGAACCCGCAGGAGCCCTCCCTCTCCCATGGCGCCGCCGCCTCTGCTTCTCCTCCTGCTCCTCCTTCTCGCCGTATCCTCCTGTGCCTCCGCCGCCGCCTCTACCGGAGCTCCGGTGGTGGGGGAGGACTACGTCCGGCCGCCGGCCCGGCGCCACCGCAAGGCCCTCCTCAGCCTCTTCCCGTGGAGCAAGAAGAAGGCCTCCTCCTCCTCTTCGGATCCGCAGCAGGTGACCTCTCATGGTTGCTCCCTCTACTGGGCTTATTTCGCTACCGAATTCGTGCCCGATTATTCTCGAATTGATGAATTGTGAAGGATTTTAGGGGTTTTCGGGCATGGGTCCAATCATTGATTAGGCAGCAAAACGATTCGATTTCAGTTCTATGAGAGCAATTTTGCCTTCTTGGTTAGTACTCGATTTCGTGACGTTCAGTTGGATCGGAGTAGTCGACTTCGTGCTGTTCTTGGTTTCCACGTTCTGGTTATGTATGCTTTGGGGTCATATTCGAAAAGGACTGAGCTGATTTTGTTGGTTGTTGAATTATTTTAGCTCGGTTTCGTTATTCAGAAATATCTGCTTTAAACTCCCATTCATCCATTGTCTTATCAGGCCCTTTTGTTATGTATAATAGTCTGTTTCTGCATTTTGCTGAATGCTCATTTACTTCCCCTGGTCTATGGCTGTTTGGTGAGTGAGGTGATCCCATCCGTATTAGGTGTTGCAGGGTACAGCACATCACGTTTCTCGATTAATAACTAAATGAACTTCGCAGTTGATGATTTTTCCTTTTTTTAAGTTTTGCTGAGTATATCCACTGCTTTGATGGTTCTGAGAAGGCCAAGAACTGAATAACTAGACAGCATCAATATTTGGGCAAGAATTTCCCCTTAGAGCTTTTATTGGGACTTGGGTGGGCTGGGAATTGTGTAAATGGCATTCCATCCCAATCTACCTGAATCATAATTCTCCTCCACATGAATTTAGGCTGCGATGCCAAATACAAGCCTAAAAGAAACTGTAAGGAAAGCCATTTAAAGTTCCTCTTTCCTTTAAGATAACGCAGAATCTCTATATTAGTACATCCTAACCACATTTCCCTATTTGATTTACCATAGTGATATGTCAGCGAACGAATATGGTTTACCTAAATAGGCGAATATGATTCTGGATTGTTCATTTTTTTTGAAACCTTGTTCTTTTGTAGGAGCATTGGGTGAACTGAGCAGTTGGTTAGGATCCTTGTGGTGGAACTTGCCCTCCCAGGTTCTAGTCCCAGACTCGGCACAAGTGCTCACTGCTCACATTTATAAAATGGCAACATATATCCATAATCCCATGTTAGTAACTTGGTATAGAGGCCGGAAGTTATACTTCATCGAAAAAAAGTGTGATAAGAGTAGGCTAGCCACCTAACTTTCACCATTTATTAACCCGTGGGAGAAGTGGATGTGGCCTTATATTATGAATTGAGGGAGTGTTTAATTTTCACGAGGTGAATTGATAACAAATTCCCCTACTTTTTGCATAAAACAATCAGTAGATGTACACTCGGTTTGTTAGTATTCATGGGCAATCTGTTCCTGTGCCATACAGATGCCTTAGGCCTTCCTTTTTTGGGTTTTCCCATTTTCTTTATGGACACCCTAGCTTCTTTACCATTTCTAAGGCAGCTTATCTGAATAATCTCCATGTTAAACAAGAGCATCATAATTTGGGATTTCAGGAACTAATTGATTGCATTAATTTATCTGATCCCAAAATCTAAATTTCTTTGTAGCATATCTTTTGTGCAATTCATGATTACTCACTAAGTCCTGTACTATTTGCTCATGAATATGGTCATGAACGACTCAAATGTTTGTAATGACATGTTTTACAGGTGCACATTTCACTAGCTGGAGAAAAGCACATGAGAATAACCTGGATTACCGTTGACAACTCTGTCCCCTCTGTTGTGGACTATGGAATTAAAGCAGGTGCATACACATTCACATCTCAAGGAGAAAGCACATCCTATAGTTATTTATTATATAGCTCAGGAAAGATCCATCATGTTGTTATTGGACCTCTTGAAGACAATGCTATTTATTACTACCGATGTGGAGGGCAAGGTCCAGAATTCCAATTTAAGACACCTCCCTCCCAATATCCATTGTCATTGGCTGTTGTTGGTGATCTTGGGCAGACTAGTTGGACGACATCAACCCTGAATCACATCAAACAGTGTGAACATGATATGCTTTTACTCCCTGGTGATCTCTCTTATGCTGATTATATGCAGCATTTGTGGGATTCTTTTGGCACGTTGGTGGAGCCACTTGCTAGCACCCGGCCTTGGATGGTGACGGAAGGCAACCATGAGAAGGAGCACATTCCATTTCTTGAGTCAGGATTTCAATCATATAATGCACGATGGAAAATGCCTTTTGAAGAGAGTGGATCCACATCAAATTTGTACTATTCGTTTGAAGTTGCAGGGGCCCATATTATAATGCTAGGTTCGTACACAGATTATGATGAAAGCTCAGATCAGTATGCTTGGTTCAAGGTATGTAGCTTTATAATAAAATTTCCATGTCATGTCATATCACATTACATGTGGTTGGAATGAGAAGGGATCTGCTCCCCTTAAAGGAACAAAGTGTTTCTCTAAAATTGCATTTATTAGAGAGAGTAAAGATAGACTAATGATTCCAAGTTGTACGGAGTGAATTGCGCTCATCTCAAATGTAGCTTTTAGTTATTTCTGGTCAGTATAATTTTTATCTTTATCTTAAAGAGGATGTCTTAGTTTTTCCTTGTCAGCATTTTTTTGTCTTAAAGACAATGTTTTTATGTGAGCAGATCATATTTTTGTGGATTGACTTCTCTGCTTTTCAGGCTGATCTTGCTAAGGTTGATAGAAAGAGAACTCCATGGCTCATCGTATTGCTGCATGCGCCATGGTACAATAGCAATTGGGCTCATCAGGGTGAAGGTGACAGTATGATGGCTACAATGGAGCCTTTGCTTTATGCTGCTCATGTGGATATGGTAATAGCAGGTCATGTGCATGCTTATGAACGCGCGGTATGACTCCCTATATATCCCTCAACTGCAGATTGCAGAATTGTGCAAATTTGAGCCTCTACTCATTTAGTCATCTGAATGAAAATTCCATATGATTGTTTCACTGTTTGTGCAGGAACGAGTCTACAATGGTAGACTTGATCCTTGTGGAGCTGTTCACATAACTATTGGGGATGGTGGAAACCGTGAAGGCTTGGCCCACAGGTACCATACTACCACTATATATGCTCCTCTGGAATTTTGTCACTTTGAGTATCACTAGATGTATGCTTCATTGCTTATTGGTGTCTTCAGGTACCGAAATCCGAAACCAGCTTGGTCAGTCTTCAGGGAAGCAAGCTTTGGGCATGGGGAGCTAAAGATCCTGAACTCCACTCATGCCCACTGGACTTGGCACAGGAATGATGACAAAGAACCAGTGAGAACGGATGACGTGTGGATAAACTCACTGGCTGGTTCTGGGTGCATCCAGGACCACAGCCGTGAGTTACGGAAAGTTCTAATGTCTCCTTGAGTGCCTGCCATGTACTGTATATATGTGTATTACTTGGTGAACTTAATCGAGAAAACGTTTTGCTGTATATTGTAGACTGGTTTATCAAGAGATTGTTGCTTGAGTACTCTTGTTGCTTCCAGGCAACATTTCTGTATGCTAGATGTTGTAACAGACTGAAAATAACATTTCAGTAACGAGTGTGTGACATAGTCACTGAATGGAAGCAAGAATGAAAGCAATGTTGTCAGGACCGGATAGTACGATCATGCCACTTCCAGATTTCAGAAAAGAAATGCTTTCTACGTAAAACTAGTTACTGTATTTTGGAAAAGAAAAGCTTTATATGTAAAACTAGTTTTTGTTGAGATAACTGAACATAAACTTGTATTGTTAGATTAAGTTTTATGATTTTAGATGTACTTATCTACGTTTAATTTTAGTTAAACGAATCAAATGCTTGGTACAATTTAGCCCACAGTGCACTTATGTCATCCAACTTAGTATGAATTTTGACCGACTAAAAAAATAACAGAAAGCTTAAAAAATAAGTGTATTAAACTAAGGAACTTAAATTAAC
The DNA here is from genome assembly GCF_958298935.1 of Phragmites australis. Taxonomy (NCBI): domain Eukaryota; kingdom Viridiplantae; phylum Streptophyta; class Magnoliopsida; order Poales; family Poaceae; genus Phragmites; species Phragmites australis. The sequence goes on along the minus strand of NC_084923.1, from coordinate 30,900,197 downwards.
ATAACCATAATATAATATCATGTTTTATCTGTCGTTGTAGTTTTGTGGTCAATGCCATGATCGTGAACATCATACAAGTTAGATACATTCAAGTCCGACCTAGTTGTATAATGCCTTAACCGTAGTGAAATAAAGCTCGATTCCTGTTGGAATGTATATCAGCCATGTCACATGTATGATGCATAGTTCCGTGCGTAGTGTTTGACATATCAAGACAGAATGCCGTGGTACATAAGCTCCGTTCAATGACTAAATATCATATAAACCTTCGTGGTGCTCAATAGGCATGTTCTGAATTTAGCAGAACCTAGGAGACAAGCATCTATTACATATATTAAAGGACCAAGATTTGAAGTAATTCTAGAAGTCACTACTACAGAACTAGTTAGAAGTATCGGCTTATCAGTGTCAGTTCTAGGGTATCAGTACCGGTTCGTACCAAAAACAGACATCCACACGTCTGTTCAGATAAAAACCGGCACTGATAAGTAGCATCAGTGTCGGTTTTTAATACTAACCAGTAACGATGCCATGTTTGAACTCGAAAAATTATTTGAATCAGATTTTGGCTCATCGCGTCAGCCGTCTGCAGCTCATTCCATCCTTATCTCTTCGTGTCGCGTCTGGCTCTCTCCCCATTCTCTCTTGCTCCTCCCTTCCCCATCTCCTTCTCCCTCCCACCGCCGACCTCCTCCCCTCTCCATCTCCTTCTCCTTCGCACAACTCCACTCTCAGTCACCAGTCTGGACTCCCCATTGCTTGCCTTGTAGCTCACACGAGCTGAGCTAATCTGCTCGCTGTGCTGCAACTATCTTAGCTAGTGTGACAGGACACCGACCGACGATAAGATGGGGAAGAAGAGTAGCCGCGGCGGGGAGAAGAAGGGAGAGAGCTCCAAGGCGATGGCCTTCCTGCTCAAGGTGGCCATGCACTACCACTGCAACGAATGCATCGGCAAGATCCGTGCCGCCATCAAGGACATCACCCTCCTTCCTGGTACGTGATTACGAAGCTCTTCTTGGTTCTTGAGCTATGTGTCTGTCGTCAGTCTAGGATAGCGGTGATGCTTAATGAAGTTGTTGGCTTGTGATGCGAGTTTAGGCGTTGAGGCGGTGGCACCGTCAGCATTGGAGAGAAAGGGTGAGGTGTAGCTGGTGGCCACGGAGGACCTTGAGAAGATCCGGCCAGGGCGTGTGGGCGAACCAGTTGCTCACCACCGGTGGCGGCAGTTAGTTTTGTAATCTATACTTGTGTGATGATTTATGTTAGGCTCGACGATGCAATGGAATGGATGTTGAGGATGATGGTTCGAAGAGATTTTTTGGTCGTTGAATTGGGACTCAAATTGGTTGCCGTGGGATTTTTTGTGGTCACGTCCATCGAGCCGCCGCATTTGCAAGTGTGCCCAGCAGTGTCGGCGGCAACGACGACGGGAGCAGCTTCCAAGCCGGCTCGATTGCCTAGCAGTGCTAGCGACAGTGGCGACGGGAGCGGCATCCAAGTCGGCTCGGATACCGCTCCTATCGCTACCAATTTCCTCTTTTTTATTGTCTGAAAATACCAAGTGCCGGGTGGGCAACCGGCACTGATAGTTGCCAACTATCAGTGCCGAGTGTTTTGTGCCAGTTGATAAACCGGCAGTGAAGCCGATTTTCAATAGGCACTGTTAAGCCTTTTTTAGCAGTGGGTCAAGTTACTATAGCTACTATTTATATAGGTCCCACATATGTGTACTTACATATATACGGATACGTATATAAGCAACAATTCTAAGGGCAAGTTACTGTACCTATTTTTCATATGGGTCCCACGTATGTGTACATACATATATACGAATACGGATATGGTAAAAATGGAAAAATAGACAACATACGTCACCATATTTGCTAAAAGAGACAACATATCGGTGTATTTACAAATCTAGCACTCGTATTCGGTACCTCAAATTCCGAAAAAAACCTGGAATGGTGGGCCCGAGATGGGCAACAGTGCAGTATACGACACCTCAGGTGCTGAATACAGCCCGACCTGCTGTGCTTGTCACTTCCTGTCTTTGCTTTCTGTGTGCGGTGATGTCATGTCGTCTCGCCGTCACTTCCTGTCTCTACTGTCCCTTGTAATTAGTGATCCTCGCGCTGCTATTTTTCGCTATAAAATGAGAGCGCGCTTGTGAGGTGTAGCATTAGCGCATGTACGAGTCGCAGCGCGAGTAAAGGAGGAGAGGAGAGGAGAAGCAGTAGCGCATCGCGTAGAGAGGAGAGAAGCAGCGTGAGGTGAGGAGTAGCAGCAACGCAAGGAGAGGAGAATCAGCCCGAGGCGAGGAGCAGCAGCAGTGTGAGATACAATAAGTACTTAAATTATGTTTTTAATTATTACTTGCAACAATTATAGTAATTAGAGTAAGTAGAGTGTTTAATCCATTTAATTATATTTGTTCAATTATTTGCTTAGTTTGATTATATGAATCTGATTATTTGCTTAGTTAGTGTAATAGTAATTAGCGTGATGTTGTGTAATAATAATAATTTGCTTAGGTTAGTAGACTGTATAATAGTAATTAGTGCGAATTTGATTAGTAAAAAAAAACGTGGGTTGGACAGAAAGATTCGATTTAAATGACAATGCACCGATAATTTGTCAAATTGAAATTTTCAATTAATAGGGGTGTACATCGGTTTAATTAGTTTTTTTAATCTAACCCATTAAAATAGTGATGTACACATGAACTCCTAACCTTAGTTAAATACAAGAAGCAGCTATGAAGTAAAATAGAGGAATGTTTTTAGTGTCTTGTGCACATTGTAGACTCCATTACTCTTCTCAGCTCACTCAGCAAAAAGGAAAAAAAAATCTATGAATAGATTAATAGTGTAGTGTCAATTTATAATGAGATTGAATATTTTCTCAATATAACTTTAATGTTAGTTTAAAAATATTTTAATTCAATATTGAATATTAATTATTTCATTTTTATTCAATAATGATGATTTAATTAGCATTGTTAATTACTTAAATATTTAGCATGTGTATTGTGCAAACATCTAAGTAGTAATTTTATTAGATGTATCTTTGTTTAGCAGATATGGTATGACTTCCTATATTTATTATAGAGAACGTCCTGCAGTTTTGCACGGGCAGTTCGTAACAATTCAGAACTACCAGCGCATAGAAGTTCAGTTGAAGTACTTATGACCTAGATGACCTGAAATCACATGTTATAAGCCTTTTGCGTGTAAACCAGCAATCCCATACTGTTGTCCTGGAGGGTGTGCGGTCACGGGTTGTTCCAAACAATTCGGTCGTTGTCCATACGTTGTTTGATATGAGAAGGAACAACACATGAGCTTTGTACTCAGGGAAGGCATTGGAGGAGAACTTTGATATGGGGGTGTACATAAACATAGTGTCACGACTGGTGCATGGTGATGTAGTGACTTCCGTGGAAGGATCAGGCCAGCAGGTGATGCATGAAGAGGATGAAGGGCATGCCGGGGAGGGAAGCTCCGGTAGAGAGGGAGCTAGAGTGGACTCTTCTGATGTAGATGAAGGATGCATAAATGATGAAGCTGGTGGTAGCGGAGATGAAGAAGATGCTGACAATGATGAACCGGTGCCGGTGATCCAGTACTTTAGTGGTGCTGGTTTGCTGGATTGTGCCGTCGTTGAGTATAACACCTTATCTAATTGGGGATACTAGAATACGGATATCCAGGTTAGGCAACAGTTTCGTAACAGGAGGAGGTCGTCCGCTTTATTAGCAATTATGCTATAATGACAAGAAGGGACCACAAGTGCGCCCGATCTAACCCTACGGAGTATGAGGTCAGGTGTATCAAACACCCAATTTGTCCTTACTTTGTACAAGCACATAAGCCAAAATATGAGAACTATTTTGTGATCAATAGACACACCCCACATACATACAGCGAAGAGACTATTAGGAATGTGAGCCACGCTGTTGATGCGAGGTTCATAGCCCAACTCCTCATCACCCTTGTTGGCACGAACATTTGTATGTTGCTAAAATCCATTATGGAGCATACTAAGACAGGTATGCTGATCAATTACCACACCGCATGGAGAGCGAAGCAGAAGGCGTTGAAGATTTTGTTTGGAAGCTTTGAGGAGTCTTACAACTATGCTCCGAGGCTACTGTAGAAGATGACCATGACGAATCTAGGACTCAGTGGGCGATAGCGGATGAGTCGATCAAGCTAGATGATGGGCCATACAGCACCACTAACCGATACATCATTATGTTATTCTGGTCCTTTGAAAAATGCATCAAAGCTTTTAGACATTGCATGCCGGTTCTATGTGTCGATGCCACATTTTTTAGTGGCAAGTACAATGGTACCCTTATGACAGCGACGACGGTGAATGAAAATAATCAGATAATTCCTCTCACCTTTGCAATGATTGAGAGTGAGAATAATGATAGCTGGCTGCGGTTCCTCACTTTGCATAATCTCTGACCGTAATAAGGGCCTTTTGTATGTATTGGACATGCTGCATGATAGCACAAACTACTCCATTGCATGACCTGATGTGGAGAGAAGGTGGTGCATGCGTCACTTGGGAGCGAACCTATACACAAGGCACCGTAACAATTCTCTTGTAAAGAGATTCAAAGGTTTGTGTCTGCAGAACCAGTAGACGAAATTCAATGAGATACGAATAAAGTTAAATGAGACCACTTGCAAGATGATGGTAGATCAATAAGAACACGAGAATCATCTACGAACACAAATGGTTGGGGGGACAAATTATCGTTAGCTGTTCACATGCTACATTTAGCTAGTGGATAGTGAGGAAGCCGACGGAGCGTTGGACCCTAATCCATGACACTCATGGTGCTAGGTTAGCACTTTATGATTATATTTAACCCTATCTTATGCAAATAAGCCTTCTAATTTTTTTTTATCCTATGTTAGGTACACCATCATGACAACGAACATAACAGAAGCGTTCAACAATATCCTAAAGGTAATACGGGGCCTCCAGTTGTGTGCCACCATTGAGCTCACATTCTATAGAACGATAGACTACTTTTGAGACCGTGTAATGCTGCTATGAATTGCAGCACATGGTTCACATCTAAGGTGGAGGCAATCTTATCCAGAAGGAGGAACAAGGCACATTTTCATCGGATGAGGATCTTTGACATGGCCAACAATAACTTCGAGGTCATGTGCCACTGTAGGTATGCTTCAGGGTATATCGCAGGGGACATCGTGCAACAATGTCAACATGGGCCTCACAAGGTGAAGTGCACATGCAATAAGCCAAAACTGCACCATATCATGTGCTCTCATGTCTTAGACGCTTATAGGGACATGGGTGGTAATTACGGATCACAGTACGTAGCACCATACTTCTCAATAGATGCATTGAGGAGCACATAGCTTCCAAAGATGTGGTCCTTCAACATCTAAAGTAGCTACAAAACCATCGAGGGGCATATGTGGGCACCTTATCCCTGAGCACGATGCACAGATCCTAGAAGGCCTACATCCACGAGGCTGCAAGGTGACATAGATGAAAGTGCACACTTTGTAAACAACCTGGCCATGACAGGAGGACATGCCCGATTTGGCAGTAAACTATCATGCACTATCGAACTGTAGTGTTTTAGAGTTGTTGCATTTTATTGAACCATGAAGCTTGGTTTTCACCTATTTATTGAACCATGAAGCTTGTAACACATTCTAATTTGTTATTCACATACTTATTAAACCATGAAGAGTGTAGTATATTATTTTTTGTTATTCACATACGTATTGAACCATGAAGCTTATAATATATTCATATTTGTTGTTCACCTACTTATCGAACCATGCAGCTTGAAATCATTGTCATAGCTTTTGCTGGTCTTCCCAATCTTCTTCAACAGTGGTACAACGAGAACCATAGGGAATGGATGATTTTCATAGGGCAGCAGGTACCATGATTACATGTGCTTTTTAATTGCCAAGATAATTTGCTACTAACTCAGTACATATATTGGATACCTTTTGCAGTTGCTTCTGTTGCGAGCCCGGAGTGTCCACACGATTAAGGAGTTGACCCTTGATTACATGAGCCACTCGTACGGGCAGGCTTACTACCTTTTGCTCTCATGATGGCCAGAGCTCCCATGGCGAGTGGTGGCAGGACACCTCTCCCACCAATTGAGGGACCACTGCTCATAGGTCTCGTCGACCGGTGGCGTCATGAGACGCACACATTCCACTTTTCTTTTGGTGAGATGGCCGTAACATTGAGGGACGTGGTCATGCTAACCGGGCTGCCAATCAGGGGTGCCTCGTTAATAGTTTCATGACCAGTGAAGGAGCAGTGGAAGGGTTACGATGAGGGCAGGTAATTATTTTTTATGTACTGCACTTCAAATATTATAGTGCTATTCAAGCTTTATTGACTCTCTGCATCTTGTAGGTTTAGTGTGTCATATGAAAAGAAGGATGTTGGCCTCTCCATGTCCTGGATTCATGGGCTGCTATAGTTTGGTCCATGCCCACCAGATGCGGATGAGGCTACAGTTATACAGCACTCTGAGGTGTACTTGTACATCCTGCTGGGAGGCATCATGTTCTACAACACAGTAGGCGATTATGTCGTTCCTCATATTGTATGGTTAGCGAGTCAGCTTGCTTCACATCCTTACGAGCCGACATCTTATAGTTGGGGATCTGCAATGCTGGTTGTCACCTACAAAGGATTGTGTGATGCAACCCAGCGATCAAAGAAGAAAGGATCTGTAACAGGCTGCCTACACCTCTTACAGCGATGGAGCTGGGAGTACCTCCTGGTTTGTCAGCTTTGGGTGCTCAAGAGCTACTATCCGGTCCCCATCTCTATTGGCATTACATATGACATGAGGCCTACGATAGGGTATCGGTGGATGCATGCTAGACTGAGATAGAGTTAGCAACAAGACCATGGTAGCTACTCTTGGGCAATCAGTGATTTGGACGTCCTTAGTGCAGATCTCGTGGAGTGGGATCCATGGCGTATGGCACGAGTGGCTAAAATTGCAACTGGCAGGCTCATCGCATCATATTGTTGGTGTGACTTAGGCTTATGGATGACCAGATGCTTTTTGTTGTACATGAATAACGTGAAAGTATATTCTCCTAAGCGTGTACAGAGATAGTTTGGGTATCGACATGTGGTGCCAGTACCTTCCCTATGGGACGTGGTTGGGCGTACGAGTAAGTGTGTTATTGTACGTAGCATTAATATCTTAGGTGATCAATGTTAATATATTATAACTATGTATGTCATGTACAGGAGGAGAGCACAGGGGGCCGGAGGCATGTGGGATTGGTCTTCTATGAATGCTGAGCACATACAGAGGTGGACGGAGTCAGCCGTGGTGGATGTTGTTGTTCCTACTAGACAATACAACGATGGCACCTACTGGGAGATACCGTCCGCGCACGCGTGACACCTTACTCAGCAGACTTGTACAGCCTGCCACTAGAATATTCCCCAAGAATCGTGCCCACCTTCTTCATGTTGTGGTAGGTAATACGGTACTTATAATAATTTTCATTGGTTAAACCTCCGTATTACTAACATGACCCTCATTTTATAAAAGACTGAAGAGGCATGCATGATGCATACGCAGGCAGAGCAAGAGTGTGGGGAACCAAGAGAGTCATCAATACGGTGGGATCAGAACCATCTCTGGGAGTACATGAGGACGAGAGGGTCCTGCTTCCTGTCCGCTATATGTGGTCTAGGTGGTTGTGACCCGTGTTGGAGGGGTTATGACGTAGCAGCAATGGACCCGTCCTGTGCCTCCCACAGCAGGCGCTCGTCCAGTGACTGTGACAAACCCGTCTGCGCACAGTCGCAAGAGGCACCTTCGGCTTCGGAGCATCATGTGTCACGTTCCAGTGCTAAGGCCAAGGAGTGCACGTAGGCGCCTGAGCCCGAGCAGTGTATACTGGGTTCACAGGCCTCCCAGTGGACACAACCTCCTCATACTATGATGACACCTCCGCCTACAACTTCGATGTATCATGTGGACATCGTTTACTATACACAACAGACGCCTACCTGCAGTGGTACGAATGATTTTGACGGGGCTGCAGCAATGCATGCCGTAAGCTTCACCGATCTCCTTAGCGGACAATACCCGTATGAGTATCCGTCATCATGGTACATGCAGGGCCAAGTTACCAGGTCTGGATATACGTTCGGTGGGGGTCACACAGGGTAGGACGATGATTATGATGGGCAAGGAGACACGAGGCAAGGGCCAGCGCAGGCAGCTGGGATGAGGACCACACACCCGCCAGACGCTTACACTCCTAGGGATTACGTGTGTGGTCGTCGTCATTGAGGAGGCAGTGCTATTGTTCGGTGTACTTGTAATTCTTTATGACACATGTACTATTCACTATAATGTAGTAGTCAACCATATTATGTCTTATTCATTGTATTATTATTGTAATTACTTTTAATTTATCTAATGTTTGTCAAATAATTTTGGCACATAACTTTATTCAGTAGTTATTTCTTAAGCATTGTTACATTTCAATTATGATATTTAATACTAGTTTAATGTTTCTTAAATAATCAGGGATTCATTATGATATTTCTTAAGCATTGTTACATTTCAATTATGATATTTAACACCTCTATCATAAGTCAATCTTTAGACAAGAAGTAACCACACGTCTTAGCTTTAACTATGAAATGATAACACCTTGTACTAACACAGGCTTTAGACACACCAATGCTTGTGCTAGTGTCGTCTTATGACTAATGTTGTAGCACGAGCACCTTGGGGACTGGCATAGTCTGGGGTTGTATCACCAGCACCTGAAGGACTAACATTAATTGCAGCTCTAGCATGTAACATGTGATTGTATGAACCGTTCAATACACAAGGATTGCTTGCTTTAGGATGAATGCTTAAAGCAGTCTTTGACTTTGGATTAATATCAAAGGGATAGATGTTACTTCCACACCCACTAAAAATCTATTCTCTGAGCAAATGAGCCTCCAAAATCATGCAATCATAGGCAACTACAACAAATTCTCAACCTTTAGGGATGAACATTAGTGATAAGAGGGCACTAGCATAGCATAACTGTCTTGAATCAAGCTTTAGATATAAAGTGACCATACAACAGAGCTTTAAGCATTAAATAATAACACCTTTATCGTGAGACACCCTTTAGACACAAAGTGACAACACGACTCAGCTTTAACCATAAAATGACAACACTTCTGTCGTGAGTCAGTCTTTAGACAAGAAGTGACCACATGACATAGCTTTAACTATGAAATGACAACACCTCTGTTGTGAGTCATGCAATAGATATGAAGTGACTAGATGACTCAGCTTTCATAGAAATCCATGCCTCCATACAGAGACAACAATAACTCATGCTGAATTTTTACAGAATGAAATGACCACACCAAGCAATATCTTTCACAGGGAATCTCTACAAAGCATCAGTGCCACAACTTTTCCAACTTTCACTGGAATCCTATGCTCTAGCCCCCAGTCAAGCCTATGCACTCATCCATGCACCAACCACTAACCACCATAAATAACCCCACCCTCATCCATGAATAGACCAGTCCTTACACAGCTCTCTCAACTGCAATGTCTTCCTTAGCTCCACCAAGCTGAACTAAGAAATATTGGGGGATTTTCATCCCCTAGGGGGTCGAACCGCTGATGTGCTTCTGTGGCGACCCATGTAGGCTTCTACGCTTCTTCATATGTGCCAACTACTAGTACGACAAGCCTCGATATGGACCATATGAGTACCCACCGGTATAGCGACATACATCATTCATATGGCACTTTCCATATGATTTTATGCACTATCTTACTAATCTCTCATCTTCTTTCATTTATTTAGTCTCCTCTACCTCTCTGTGACTTCATAGAATGACTGGATATGGAGCAAAGTGACGACCAGAAGCAGTGGCTCCAAATGAGCATGCGGTGGTAGAGGGAAGCGTACAAACACTGGGAGTACGAGTAACAGCAAGAGGAACTACGACTTAAGCGTCAAGAGGAGGAGCACGTGAGGAAGGCAGCGGAGGAGCGTGCCGCAATTGAAGCTCGCGAGGATGAGAGGGAAAGGAAGTGGGAGAGGGCTCATCGTGCTAAGGCTTCAGGCCTTGATGCTTGAGGAAGGGCAAATATCCCAGGTGCATTCAGTGGAGAGCATCTTTTGTAACCCGGTCTATTTTCATTCCCTAAGGTATGTTAGGTTTAACAACGACACGCTATTAAGTTAGTCGTTAGGTGTACCGTATATGCCAATATTTGTTATCGTCATCTCTTTATGGTTAGTGTCTATTCACGCACCAACGAAAAACCTCATATGCACCGTATTCGGCACCTCAGATGCCGAATACGACGAGTTTTCGGCACATGAGGTGCCGAATACGACACTGCTGCCCATATTCGGCACCTCAGGTGCCGAAAATGGCCCGGGCCCACCGTTCCAGTGTTTTTTCCGAAATTTGAGGTACCGAATACGAGTGCTAAATTTATAAATACACCGATATGTTATCTATTTTGGTAAATACGTCAGTGTATGTTGTCTATTTTTCTATTTTTACCATATAGATACATATATGTATATGCACACATACGTATATGTATATATACTTACATTTATGTATCTGTATACATACATGCATAGAGAGCTACTGTTCACATGGGTCACATGTATTTTATGTACATATATACGGATACGTATAAAGAAAGCAATTCTAGGGCAAGTTACTGTACCTACTGTTCATATGGGTCCCACGTATGTGTACATATATATATGGATCCGTATAAGTATACATATGCGAATATGTATATGTACACATATTTATACATATATATACTTATATGCATGCATACGTATACATATATGCATGTGCATGTGTACATATACATAATTCTTTTTGTGAAATTCCAGAAAATAGCGAAAGTAATAATAGTTATATTGATAAATCAGTTGAAATAATCTAGTATGCATAGGAAAACATCTAAAACTCAAAAAAAATATGAAACAAATTTAGTTAGGTTCGTATTACTGTCGTCTTTATGTTAAAATTATGTGCATGCATGAAAGTATCACTGTTTTTTCCATAATTAAATATGTGCTAAATATTGATAAATTTATAATTAAATATTGAGATGCCCAAATTTAATGAACCTAATTTTTTAGTCTTCTTTTATTATGCTTTTTTCAATAAAAAATAGACGCGATGTAGGCGCACCAATCTAACTAGTTGTCCTGAAATAGAGAAGATTTGCTACATCTTGGATGATCTGACGTGGGCGATGAGCACTCTTCTGAAGATCTCTCCTGAAGCAGATTTTGGCACACTTCACAAACGAAACCCTCAGTCTTTTGTATTAGGTTACCTGTAATGCAGTTCATAAACAAACTCATTAGCATATTGGCAGGGTCATATTCGAAATTCGATTTATGAGAATGTACTACAAACGTACGTGCCATGCTAGTGAGACTCAGAGTCACACTAGCGATGGTCACAATCAAGTCAATTCTCCTCACCTGTTTTTCAGTTTGGGCGGATGCATCTCTTTCTATTTTGTTGGTGTTGCATGGGAGGAGACTCAAATGATCATTTAGTTTGTCATATCTGAGCGTGTTCGTGAGGTTCAACAGCACGATTAACTTTTTTCTTGTAGGGATGGGTGACGCCTTAAGAGAGGAGAGGAGAAAGTGAATTAAAACACTTAAAATTAATCGGTTCTAAAAATTTCACAAGAGAAACGTATATCAATATCTATCTAAATGTGCTCTAGGTTTATCTAGTATGTCTAGTTCATTCAAAAGAGATTACAAGAGAGTAAATTCGGCATAAGAGAATTTTATTCTATGGTATTGGTGGCATAAACACCTTTCCTAGTCCATGTTAGAGCAGCTACCTAAACTATAACTCTCGTACAATACCCAGTCATGGCTCTTGAGCCACCTAAGCCTCAAGTAGGTTGAGCCACCAAGGCAAGGTCTTACCATAAGTCTTTCTTCCAGTCACTTGTCACTGTCTTCACTTCTGAGTTTGAGCCAACAAGACAAGGGTCTCTGCGTCCCCGTATAAGAGTCTTGCCACCACTCCACACCAAGTCGGAGGGTCAACAAGCTTGAGCCACTAAGGCCCAAGGTGTCGATGAGTCACCAAGACTCTAAGGTACTGACGTACCACTTGATACAAGCTAGGATCACTCCTTGATCCACTCTCTCGACAGCAACACCTAAACACAATTCTCTCTAGGCTTATTAGCATTACTCACTCTCTAATCATGTGCTTAATTTCCTTGGATGACCACTTTAAACACTTTGGTGGCTTAGATGTCTTCTCAAGTGTATGTGAGCTTCTTTGGACTCTAGCACCTTCAAATGACCGAGTAGATAGTTATTTATAGCATCAAAATTACGGACTAGTCATTGCCCCAATGACTCAACTTTACTGTATACATCGGATGATCCGGTATAAACAACATTGTACTCACCGGACAATCCAGCGTGTACATCCTTTAAAACTTAGCCGTTGAATCCCCACTCAAATCTTCTATGAACACCGGATGTTCCGGTGTGTTCACCCCATCGTTGAATCATCTGGTGTGTACACTTGAGCTGGACCAAGCTATTTCTTCTCTATTCAAAATACTCCGATGTGTTGATCTTCAGGGCGCGGGACCATCCGGCATGTTGATGTTCACTCTTCAACACTTGTAGTCTTCTCTGCAAGAAACATCCGGCGTGTCCTTCGATTTTCTTCCCTCTGATAGAAATACTCGGGCGTTGCCAACTTCAAGCGCCGGACCATCCGGCGTGTACAAGTGCCATGAGCTGAAAAGCTCCGACGTGTACAACACCTCTATTGCCAGACCATCCGGCGTGCACATTTTTCTTGGAACTTCTGTAATTCAAACAATCTTTATCCCGACTTCAGTTGCTTCTTTATGTATTACATCCATGAGACCTACTAAAGAATATACTTGACAAACATGTTAGTCCCATTGACTATGTTGTCATTAATCACCAAAATCACATATATGCCATAAGAGGGCCATGTTTGCTACATTTCTAATGTGCAGAAGATGATATTGGAGGTTTGATCTTGAGAGTAAAATTTAGATGGAGATGATGCAGTTCATTTAACATGCTCGAGGCTCAGCAGCATGATCAACTTCTTTCTATTGTGAAGAAGATGATATCGAAGGGTTGATCCTGAGAGTTCAACTTAGATGGAGATCATGCAGGTCATTTCATAGGCTTTCTATATGTACCACAAAAGTCATAGGTGCAAAACAATATCCTTCATGAGGCTTATTGGACGCCATATTTTGTGCATCTAGGTGAACGGTCAGTCAGATCAGATCATTAAAACTCTGGAGGATATGTTGTGTGCCTGTGTTTTGTCTTGGAAGGGTAGTTAGGAGGACCATCTACCTTTGGCCGAGTTTGCTTATAACAACGTTTTTCAGGTGAGTATCAGCATGGCTCTGTTTGAGGCTTTGTATGGTTGAAAGTGTGTTTTCCCTCTTTGATGGGTTGTTGTGGGCGAGATGTCCTTGTTTGGTTCAGACTTTGTTCAATATACTACAAAGAAGGTGCAGGAGATTTGCTAGAATCTACTGTCCATTCAAAACCAACAGAAGAGCTATGCTGATGTTAAGCGTCATGATTTGGAGTTTGCGGTCGGTGACCATGTTCTTATGAAGCTTCTGCCAACCAAAGGCGTTGTAAGGTTTGGCACTAATAGGAAGATTAGCCTGAGACATCTTGGTCCTTTCTCATTTGTTGCCTATGTTAGGAGTTTGGCCTACCAGTAGGAGCTACTGGAATCTATGAAGGGGGTTCTCAATGTCTATTTGAAGCTTGAAGTACTAGAATGATATTTTATAGTGAAATGGTGCTTGTAGTTATATTGGAATTTTTGTAGTGTGCAATGAGGAGAAGGGTAGTTAAGTATGTGAAGGTCCTTTGGTCGAATCAGTCTAAGCATGAGGAAACCTAGGAACTTGAGGATCAATTGCGAAAGAAGTACCTCGAGCTCTTCTTGGCTGGTGAGTTTTAATTGTTGCTTATCGTCATATCTTTGCTTTGTCGTCTTTGTTTTCTATAAGTTTGGAGTGGGTAGATTCTGGGATGAATCCTTTTAAGGTGGGGAGAATGTAATACCTAAAGAATTTTTGGAAATTCCAATGTTGACTGCGGTACCCACGAGCGGTCAATTTTGACTTTTAGATCCATTGCCCGAAAGTACGATCGGAGACTACAGATGCGTAGATCTCATTGAAATCATTTCGCTTTGCTATCTAACGCTCTATTTTAACACTTGATGAATTCTTAGCGAGGCCAATAAATCTAGATTTTTGGATGGAAAAAAGGGGTGCATATGTCATGGGATATGCTCGTGCCCAACGCCCGACTGCCCCTATTCTGCCTATGGCTCCACCCTAACTCTAGACCCCACACCTCTCACCACCCTAGTTTCCAGCTCGCCACTGCTGTACAAAGCTACCTGCTACTCGGGCATTGCCGATGCGCTACTAGTGGCAGTCGCCAGCCGGGGAGGAGGTTGAGCAGGGAGCGATCGAAGGCAAGGAGCAAGAAAGAAAGAAGAAAGAAGAAGAAGGAAGGAGGAGGAAGAAGAAAGTGAATGAGGAGGAATAAGAAAGGAAAGGAGGAAGAAGGGGGATTTCATGAGTTTGCCAATTTTCATCGTCGATGTGCGATTTCACTGCAAAGGTGACTTCTTCGTAGTTCTTAAATGCTTGTGGATATTTGAAGCATCTAGGCCCCTAATTCGTGTTTTGGTAATTAATGACAATAAGAAATTTGTGGACTAACATGTTTATTGAGTTATGGTTAGTCACAAAGGTGTTGCGAAGCTAGAAGAAGCATATGTGGAAAACATGAAAATGGCTAGCTCAAGGCAAAGGTATAATTGTAGGGTATTTTCTTTTGCCGGTCAAAGGAGATTAAAGAAGAAAATTGGCCGGATAGATAGGATAAGTGCCGTACTATTAAGAGGGGTTGATGTGCCTTTACTTGAGACATCTATAGTGCCACAATTGCTCAAACTTGCATTTCATATAGAGTGGGAAATTTAGTTTGAGATAAACCAAAGAAAGGCGACATTTGGGGTGTTTCTGAGTTGTGGTGGTCTGACCGCTGGAACGGCCGGTCTGACCGTTGTATAGCAAAGGCTATTATGTTTAAGTTTCAAGTGTCACGGTATGACAGAAGGGCTTTGTCGGACTAACCACTGGATAACCATGTTTGAGATGTGTTACCTCAGTCCCGGTCTGACCGTGGTGCGGCCCAGTCTGACCTCCAAGGGACAGAGGGGTTTAGACCCTGTGCTCTGGCTGGCAGTCTGACTATCGGGCATGGTCGGTCTGACCGCCCAGGAACAGAAATTTTTGGCACTCTATTCCCTGCTCGCGGTCTGACCGCCAACTTGTGTCAGAAGTCATCATCAAGACTTTATAGCCGTTGAATGGCCGGCGGTCTGACCGCCAGTTGACCTGTGGTCTGACCTCCAGTGTTGCAGAGGTGTCAAATCAACAGAATCGGTTATATTTTGGAGTGTAGCCTATATATAGTCTCTTGGCTGGTTCAAGGGAGGTCTCTAGCACTTCAACACAATACATTTGAGATCTTGCCCTCTTTCTCTCCCTCTCTTGGCTTAGTGGTTGCATACTTGAGAGTGTAAGAGCATCTAGTGCATAACTTTGAAGAGTTTGAGTATTGAGTCATTAGTGATCCTTCAAGCAAGCATCATCAACTTTTACTCTTGGAAGTTGCCACCTCCTAGATAGCTTGGAGGTTGTTGTGTTGTTGAGCCCTTCAAAGAAGATTGTTAAAGAGCCACAATGGTGATTGTGAGAGGCTTTGAGCATGCCTTGCTGGAGTGGCAAAGTGCTACTTTAATGGAATCGAGATAGTGAGTAGTTTATTGTTCTATTCCAGCTTAAGATCAAGTTGCATGGTGTGAGCCTTTTCTCCGTGTGAGAATTGGATACTTGATAGAGAAGCGGTAAGAAGTTTGAACTCACCTCAACATGGATTAGAGGTGATCGGCAAATCACTGATACTACGGGATAAACTTCGAGTGTCATCTCTTGAGCTATATACTTTATTGTTGAGCTATTTACTTTCATGCAATGTACATTATATAATTTATCTTCCTAGAATATAAATTATTGCATGTCACCTTAAGATTGCAAATCTTGACATTGTTGTTAGTTGTTTCTTATTGTTCTAGTGATCTTTAGTTTGTTTTCGTAAGTTTTCTTGATCGCTTAGCAATTAGTTTTAAAACCACATAATGACCCACTCTAGTCGGTATCCTACATTCTACAAGTGGTATAAGAGCCTAGGACTCCTTTTTATTGCAAATTTAACCTTCCTAAAGTAGGATTATGACTAGTGATGCTCATGTCAATGTGGGGAAGCCTCCGTTCTTTGAGGGGTCAAGCTATGCCTATTGAAAGGCTAGAATGATTGTCTATCTTAAGGCTATAGGCGGTAAGTTATGATATATAGTAGATAAAGATTATGTAATTCTTGATCCTACTAATCTTACCGTTGAAGATAGGGATAATATTCTTGCAAATGTTCAATCTATGAATGTTCTTTATGGTGCTTTAGATCTTAATGAATCTAATCGCATTTGTAAATTTGAGACCACTCATGAGATTTGGGAAAGGCTCAAAGAAATTCATGAAGGCACAACCATGGTTAAGGATGCAAAGCTTTTGTTTATAAAGGGAAACTTGAGAAATTTACTATGTTGCCAAACGAAAGCATTGAAGAAATGTTCAATCGTTTAAACAACATAATAAATAAGCTTAAGGGGCTTGGTATGGATGTTTCTGATGTTGATTTCTCTTATAAATTTCTTAGAGCTTTGCCTAACATATATGACACTATTGTGACTTTGCTTGTGAGGTCAAATTTGAAGGATACAACTCCTTTGAAAATCTTGAGTGAAATTCCCACTCATGACATTTTGAAGAAGTCACAAGAAGATCTTCATGATGATACTTCTGGTGCTAAAAAGAAAAATGTTGCATTTAAGGCTCAATCATCCAGAGACAAAGATGATCATGAAGAGAGTGATAATGAAGATGAAGATGATGAAGAAATGGTTCTTTTTGTGAGGATATTCAAGAAATTCATGAACAAGAAGAGATATCAAGGTGGATATAGTAAGAAGGGACAATCTTCCAAAGAGAATCCCTTCGAAGAAAGAAGATGCTTTGAATGTGGTGAAAAGGGACACATTGCCACAAATTGCAAGAACAAGGAAGTAGAGTATACCAAGAAGAAGAAGGAGAGTGATGGCAAGAAGGTATTCAAGAAATACTACAAGAAGAATAAAGATAGCGAAGCATGCTATGTTGAGTGGGATTCGGATGCAAGCTCAAGCTCAGACTCCGATGATGAAAAGTCATCTCAAAAGAGTCTTGCCGGTGTAGCCATCAAGGAGGCACCACTCTTCTCCACACCTTGTTGTCTCATGGCAAAAGGAGACTCTAAGTTGTTATGTGATGAAGATGAATATTCATATGATAATCTAGTTGAGTTAATAAATAGTTTTAATGACTTCATGAGCAAAGAAAGAGCAAAGTTTAAGGAATTGAATAGAAGACACAACTCTCTTCAAGAATCCGATGAGGAGCTAAAGACATCTCATAGGAGTCTAAAACAAACTCATGAGATGTTTAAGGAAGCTCATGACTCTCTTATTGCTCATGAAATCAACAAAACAAAAGTAGATATGAGCATATCTTGCAATATTCCTGATGATATCTCTACTTCATCTCTTATGTGTTCATCTATCTTGCATGATGATTTGCTTATTTTGCCTAAAGCTATATCTTGTAATGATGTTTTTTTTTAATTATTGATGAAAATATTATGTTAAAAGAAAATGATGAAAAACTAGCCAATGATCTTGCAAGATTCTATGTTGGAGAATCCAAACTTAGACAAATTTTAGATATTCAAAGGTTCTTCATCAAGAAGGAAGGCCTTGGGTATGTTTCCAAGAAGGGTAAGAAAGCATTCATTCATTACAAAACCACTTTTGTGAAAGGTAGTGGTTATTGTATGAAATGCAAGAAAACCGACCATGTTGAAAAAGATTGCAAAAATATTAAGGATAATTCATATGCATCTTTTGATTCATGCTATATTCTTAAGAGATATTCTAATGGCAGTGTTGAAGATAAATTTGTTGGCACTCTTATAATTAGTGCTAAAAAGAATGCTTTTTGGGTGCCTAAAGCCTTGGTGACTAACATCCAAGGACCTAAACAAGTTTAGGTACCTAAAAGAGCTTAACCTTGTTTTGTAGATGAACTACAAGTACGGTGAGAGATATTGGGTGCTAGATAGTGGATGCACTCAACATATGACCAAAAAACAAAGGATGTTCACTTTTATGAGCAATGATGGATCGAAATATAACAAAATCACATTTGGTATGGAAGATGGGACTTTTATTAGCCAATCAAAATATTTGAAGGATCTATTGAAAAAATTTGGTATGGAAGATGCGAATCCTATCAAGACTCCTATGGCGACAAATGGCCATCTTGATCTTAATAAGGGAGGTAAACCAATAGATTTAAAGCTTTATAGATCCATGATAGGTAGTTTGCTTTATTTTACCACATCTAGGCCCGATATCATGTTTAGTGTGTGAATGTGTATAAGGTTTCAAGCATCACCTAAAGAATGTTATTTGATGGTTGTCGGTATCTCAGGAACCGGGGGTCCCCAAATCCCGAGGTCAGGCCAGCCATCCGCCATGGCGCCATCTCGCGAGGTCTCTCCTGTAGGATAAGAAAATGTCAAGTCCCGGGAGAAGGTGCTCGGGGTCACAGTCGGTGGCCCCCGAGTACCCCAGTTCCCCGATGATCCACGGAATCCAAGTACCGGGAAGAAAGTGCTCGGGGAGGTGTACGGTCACCCCCGAGCACCCTAGTCCCCCGACGATCAGGAGAGCTAAGTTCCGGGAGAGAGTGCTCGGGGCTACGTGCGGTAGCCCCCGAGCACTCGGTTCCCCGAGGATTCGTACAAGAGTGCTCAGGAGAGAGTGCTTGGGGCTGCATGCGGCAGCCCCCGAGCACTCGGTTCCCCGAGGGTCCGTACAAGAGTGCTTGGGAGAGAGTGCTCGGGGAGGTGAACAGTACCCCCGAGCACTCGGCACCCCGAGGACAAGGAAAGGCATTCTCGGGAGAGAGTGCTCGGGGATGTGAACAGTACCCACGAGCACTCGGTACCCCGACGACCTAGAAAGGTCCCCGAGGGGCCCACCGATGAGGTGTCAACCAGTCAAAGGCCCGAGGCCCCATTTAATGAGCGTGCGTGGCCTGTCACCTCCAACTGCTCCTGCCGCGCTCAGCGTCAGTTCCTGCCATGTTTTGGTAGAGAGGCGTGGGGTTATTAATAGCATGGGTCCCGTCCCGTGCCATTCGGCCTATCTCGGGATAACGTCGTAAGGATCAAGGTGTTTCGTTTGTCGCGCTGCTGTGGCAGGGGAACAAGACAGGGCGGGCACGCCGGGTTGCTCTGCAGCTGCCCAGTGGGCCCTCTCCGCGGCGCCCGTTGCCAAGGCATTTATGGTGACGAATGACCGGACGTGCGACGCATTTTTCACCCCCGGTCACTTCGCCCAGAGGAGATGATGACGCCCTTTCCATTTATGGTGTCTCGGAACTCGTGCCCCCTCCTTCCGTTCGGGGCATGTCGCGGTCGGTGGGTACTTAAAGCAGCCGGCGGCATAAACGGAGAACAAGACACGAAGAATAGCAAAACAGAGACCAAGTGAAAATGGGCAGAGTTGAAGAAGACGGTTAGAGGTAACGGATAGACAAGAACACAGTACAAGAGAACATTGTAAGGAAGGCTGAGCCAAGTCCCAGCCGAAAAACAAGGAGTCTCAAGCTCTTAGATACACCAACATTCTTGTAACCCGCAACATCCTTGAGGGACTTCCTCGGGACAGTTATAGTATCCATACAGGAGTAGGGTATTACGCCCCCGTGCGGCCCGAACCTGTCTAAATTCCGGTGCATTTACTTCTTCTTGCACTAGGTCAACACCCCCACCACCGGCCGTTGCATTCATTCCCATTTATTTCTCCGATGAACGTATTCAGGATCATCCCCCCAGCCGAATCTCTAAAAAGGGGTCTCTCGGGATCCCTACGACTGGAGTTAATCCTCCGACAATGGCCGTTTAGCGCATTTTGAGATATTTGAAATACTCTCCTAGTATAGGGCTTTTGTATCCAAAAGGACTAAGTTTGATCTAATTGGATATTCGGATTCTGATTATGCGGGTTTTAAAATAGACAGAAAGAGCACCTCGAAAAGTTGCCAATTTCTAGGTAGATCGCTAGTTTCATAGTCTTCCAAGAAATAGAACTTTGTAGCACTATCTACCGTGAAGCGGAATATGTTTCCGCGGGTAGTTGTTGTGCTCAGTTGCTATGGATGAGGCAAACTTTATTAGATTATAAAGTTGAGTTCAAAATAGTGCCTCTTTTGTGTGATAATGAAAGTGTCATGAAAGTAGTCACAAATTCGATCCAACACTCTAGAACCAAGCATATAGATATTCACCATCATTTTCTTAGGGATCATGTAAGCAAAGGCGATATCCTAGTAAATAGTGTGTGGACCGAAGACCAATTGGCAGATATTTTCACCAAACCTTTAGATCAGAGTTGTTTTACAAATTGAGAGATGAGCTCAATGTCATTGACTTCTCAAATGTTGCTTGAAACAATGGGCACATAATATTTGTGCATTTACATGTTCTAGTAATCATAAAATGCTTTACATGCTCATATTGCTTATGGTTATTTACTTCTTGAACATGCTAAATTGTTGCAATATTTCAATTCAAGTTTTTTCATCTAAGTTTATGGTTGAATTATATTGCATATGGTTCTATCTCATATCTCATCTCTACAGATCTTAGGTTATCTCAATATCTTGCTTCCTAGCTCAATTCCAAGAAGTTCTGAGTTTTCTGGTTCCACCAGTCCAATCGCTAGAACCCCGATCTGACCGCCAAATCTATACAGAGGATTTTCTAGCCTCTGGACTCCACCGGTTTGACCACCCCAAGTCGCGGTCTGACCGCCAATGCCTGATATGACCGAATTATTTTCTTTCTTTATCTTCTCCTCCGGTCCCTATCTCACCAAACAGAGCTTTTGTTCTCTCTCTCACGAACACGTGCTCTCGGCGCCAACTCAAGAAAACTCAAATCCTTTGTCCCCAGTCGATCCGAGACCATCCCTGGTCCAACTGCGAACTCCTCCGACACGTCTTCTCAGCATCCTCAATTCCTTCCCTTTTTACCATGAATTTCAAAGCTTTTGAAGCTTAGGGTTTGAAGGGTATGATCCATCACATGAGGCATGGATTTGAGATGAAACTTGTTGGAATAGGTTAAGCAGAGAGAGTAGGTTTTGTACCTTTGCTTCTGTATACTAGCATCTATATTGAGTTATTCTCAAAGTTTGATCGGTTGGAACTTCAATTTTCATCAAAATCCACCTTTTGGATCTATCTGCGCACTCACAGTCAGACCACGACCTATGCTGGCCTGACTGCAAGCAACGATAAAATCTATTTCTTTCACTCTTTCATCATGTATCGTTCCTTTTCTTTGATCTAATTCCTTGTGACATCTCTTATGATCAGTGGAAGTGGAAGTGGCATTGGGAGGAGCTTGAAAAAGATTGTGGCCAATCGGGTAAGGCTAAGAAAAGATTGGCAGAATTGAATTTTGAGGATGATTGTTGGGACTCCAATTGGATGCCTTCTCAGGATATTTGTGAGGAAACCTCGTCTTTTATTGGTAATGTTGATCATGACAAGGAAGATGCCATTGATGAGGATCTTGAAATTAATCATCAAGCTTATGTTGGGTATAGAAAATCTTGGACTTCAACTGAATAAACTAGAGCTAGAAACACTTATCGATATGCTCTGGATAATGATGCTACTCAACCACATTTTTATACTATGGTGCAACAAGATGTCTTCTATGGTCATATTGTGAACAAGAAAATCTTTGAACAAAAATGGATTGATTGGACTTATGTGAGAAGTTAGCCTAGCATAGATGGTTTAGCTGATATCTTTCAAGAGTTAGGTCTTCATGAGTTTGTGAGTTTCAAATGTGATTGGAATGCAATTATCATTAGGCAATTATATGCAACTGTTGAAATATCACATGAGAGTTAGAAAATTGAGTGGATGACTGGGTCCAGAAAATATGATGCTTCTTTTAGGTATTTTGCAAATGCTATGCGAATTCCTTATGATACTATTTATGGATCCATTAATGTGCATGATGAAGGATGTTTGGCTAAAAATGTGTGGAGTGTCTTCTATGAGCCACTGAGGGTTGTTCCTAAAGTCATCCTTGGGACAGTGATTGGGTTAAAAGTGCTACCTGCAACCATCAATAAAATAGTGAGAGCTATTTTTGCTCCAAAAAGTGGAAACAGTGATGCTATTTAGGATCATTATTGGAATATCATCAATCATGTCATGAATAGGAGGAAAATTGATGTGATCAAGTATATGTTGAAGGCTATTGATGATGTCACAGTGAGTATAACTCAAAATCTATACTTTGCTCCATATATCATGTCTCTCATTCTTTTGGAGTCAAATTTCCGCAAAACATATCATGAGTCTAAACATATGGGATATATATCATTCAAATTGAATCCAAGTATTCTCCATAGAGGTCAGGGAGGATAAGGTATTCCTACAGCATAGGGAGGTCAGCATGAGGAACCTCAAGATTATGTTCATCCTCAAGAACAGCCAGCTCCAGAGCTAATTCCTCCTCAATGGGTTCCTCCAGCTAGTTTCTTTGATCCTTACATGGCATCCATCTAGCAGGGTTTTCAGCAGAGTTTGGACTCCTTTCAGGCTAGATTTCAGCAGAACTTCTATCAGCCCTTAATGACAGAGTTCCAGTCTACCCGTCAGTCCATGTCTCTTGCTTGCGAGGATATTGCTGCTCTCAATGCTCAAAACCAAGAGCTGAATGACATGTTTCACAACCTCTCTGTTGGACAGCAGCAGCTTGAGAATCAGTTTCACACCTTCTTTGATCACTTCTACAGTATCTATCCGAGGCCTCCTCCTCCTCCTCAGGATGACAAGATCTTTTTCGTACTGGATGCCAAAGGGAAAGAAATTGGAAGAAGTGAGAAAAAAGGAGAGTGAGAGATAATCTATCTTTTCTATGCATAAGACTCTATCCTGGGTGTAATGTGATGAACTATGTTGCATCTTTTTTTATTTTGGTTGCATGGGAACTATGTGATGGACTATGTTTAAGTATTTTAACATGATTAATTATGTTTATTTTCTTATCTCCATATTCTTCTCTATCTATATGTTCTAATTTTATTGGATGTCTTGAGGAAAATGTTCTGAATGATATATTTGTACTGGAAATCTCATTGATTATATCCTTTTCCACAGATCCAAGAAATCAAGGTAAACTCCACCAAAATTTTATTTAAAATCTATAGCTTGTGCCATTTTTCTTCTCTTTAATCTTATGGGCTTGTATGTAGGGGGAGCTTACCACAGCATGAGTTTTTGATAGCATTTATATCCTTTAATTTCAAATTCTTGAAATTCTTGCTATGAGAACTCACCACCGAGTCTTCTTTATGTTATGTGCTAAAAGTGGGCTCAAAACTTAATTCACATCACTTCTTAGTGTTATTATCATCAATTACCAAAAAGGGGGAGATTGAAGCATCTAGCCCCCTAATACATGACACTCAAAGAAGATTGTGAATGAGCTAGGATAGTGATTTTGAGATGCTTTGAGCATGCCTTGCTGGAGCGGCAAAGTGCTATTCTAGTGGAATCGAGGTAGTGAGTAGTTCATTGCTTTATTCTGGATTAAGATTAAGTTGCTCAGTGTGTGCCCTTTCTCTGTGTGAGAATTGGATCTTGATAGAGAAGTGGTTAGAAGCTTGAACTCACCTCAACGTTGATTATGGGTGATAGGAAAATCACTGATACCACAGGATAAACTTCGAGTGTCATGTCTTGAGCTATTTACTTTATTGTTGAGCTATTTACTTTCATGCAATTTACCTTATGCAATTTATTTTCCTAGAATATAAATTATTGCATGTCACCCTAGGATTGCAAACCTTGACATAGCTCTTAGTTGTTTCTATTGTTCTAGTGATCTTTAGTTTATTTTCGCAAGTTTTCTTGATCGCTTAGTAATTAGTTTTAAAATCACCTATTCACCCCCCTCTAGTCAGTATCCTAGATCCTACAATATTTGAGATCAATCAATTTCATCGTCGGATTAGTGTTTCAATGGTTCGTTTAGCGTGCAGCTAGTTAATTTGAAAGTGAATTATAATCGGTGTCAAATTCGATGATATGGTTGGAATGGATGTTGTAGGGCTTGTCGATAGCTTTCTGTTGTTAGTGGTATTATTCTTTTTAGTTAAGTGGTTTGGGAGTAATTGATAAACTAATGTTGTTGGTCACCAAGAGTTACTCCATGCGTCGTTGCTTTGTTGTTTGGTCTTTGGCCATGTTAGTGGAAGTTCTCGTTTGGCACTTTGAAAGCTAAGTGGTAGATATTTTTCCATAAACCTATGTTATTATGTTTGTGGTTTTTTTAGGCGTAGGAGAGTGTGACTTCTTTTTCTTTGTTGTTGTGGCATTTTTGTGCTAACTTATGCGCTTGTTCAGGTGGTGCCGCTTCAGGTTGTAGCTAATGTCTGTCTTCATCGCCGATGAAGACAAGTGAATGTAGTGTATGGCTATGCTTTAACATGTTATTTGGTAGCCTCCATCCTTTTAATTGCAATGCATACAACTAATTTGATAAACTAAATATGAGCTTGTTACCCTATTATTTACTTTTCAGAAGTACTCGATTCTTGAATTATGAAGTGTAGGAAGTGGGATATGTTGCTTGTGTTGTTCATTATTATAGTATACAATTTTTAAAGTATTATGTATATCTTGGAAGTTATGTTGTTGACTATGCGTGATGTCATACATATGCATCCTCATGCATTGGAAGTTTTGTCTCTACACCTAGCCGCGACCGTAATGGCACAATACCGTATGTTACTTGAAAAGGGGTACGATGCACACCCTTACAACAACCGAGAAGGGGTAAGAATGAGGAAGAACATGTCATGTGCATACATATGTATTCATATGCTGTTCTTTAATTGGATCGCATCAATGTTGTACTTATATTGCAAGGAAATCTTTAATATTGCTTTTAGATGATGATGTTGTGATGAATCAAGCTGGAGAATGATACCCTGTTGATGTCGTCATTTGTCTTGCTTTGCCATATTTCCATATGTTGATAACCTGTTTAGTTTCTAATTTTTATTAAAGATGATTGCTTAATCAATTATATCCAAAAAGCTTGTTAAAGCAATTCACTTACTGAGATGTTCGAATCTCACCATTGCTATCTTTCCAAGTGCGTCATGAGGTGATAGCAAGCATTGGAGATGGGTAGCGGCATGACTTTTGCATGATCACCACCACATACTGTTTAATTTTGGATGGGAGATGAAAGGGCTAGATTTATCACTATAGTATAAATGGTATAGTACCAAACAATTAAATAATAGGTTGGATCGAAAGAATTAAGTAAGAGAACAAGACAAAAGAACAGAATTTTTTGTTACTCATATTTATATTCTATATAAGTATTTCTATGTATTCGGATACGGATATTATCCATATCAATTTATGGGAAAATATATTAAGATATATCCATATTCATATCTAGGAAACAAATTCGGCTATATCCATGTTAATATCTGTCTGTCAATTGGATACGAATTTTTCTTACCATATTTATGTTTGGCCGAATAAGAATATCGGATAATACGAATATTTGCTATCCATTTTCCACCCCTAGTAGCCATGAAGAAAAGGAGGGTGATGGCAGTGATCTATAGGACTTGTGGCGTAGATGGAGTAGGAAGGGGAGGAGTCTCTGGGGATGGTTGATGGTTGCATGAGGGCTCAATTTTTGTTCCCAACAGTGAATTCTGGCATTACTGCCAATGGATTTGGAGTCTACGGCGGAGATGCAATTGAAGGGGAGAGAAAAGAGGATTTTTTTAGCCCTTTTAAATTAATATTTTAAAAACAACATGTGGGAAACTGATTTTTCAGAAAGGAGCCCTTTTGTCACACCAAAGTCCTTGGCGTGACTTCCCAACATGGTCACACCACATGCATTGGAGTGACCAAGGTGGCCACGCTGGCGTCAACCCCCACGCCTTTACACGTGGAGCCAACGTGCCAACCCTGAGTCACGCCAAAGGCTCTGGTGCGATCGGCTATCATGCTAAGGGCCTTGGCATGACTCCGGACCTTGCTCCTTTCTCTCCCTCTCCCTTTCCTCCTCTTTCTAGACCAAGCCCGAGGACCTTGCTTTTGCCCCTTCTCCCTCTTCTCTAAACCCTTCATCAAATCTATCGATTTCGAACCCAAATCGAAGGAGATTTCATGAGGGATTTCTCATTGAAGGTAAATACTCCATTGCATCCATTCAATTTCGATTTTCTTCATAGTTTTAGATGGTTTTGGGCTAGCTAGGTTTTGGATATTAGGCGATGAAAATGTTGAAATTTGGTTAGATTAGCTAATGTTTGTTTGTTGTTATTCAATGCTTAATGTAGCATTTTTATTATGCTTGTACATAGACCATTTTACTCTTGTAGGTCCAGCCAAGAGCACTTCTTCAGTTGCTTCTACAGGTCGATCGACCGAGATTGTATGTCACCGATGCAAGGGAATAAGCCATGTCATGAAGGATTGCCCAAGTCAGCGAGCGTACATTGTAACAGAAGATAGTGGATATGTAAGTGCTAGTAATGTTGAGGATGAATATGCTCTTGCAGCTAACCATGCTGGTGATGAGGATAGACATGAGATGGATATTGACAATGAGGAAGTGTTCGATGCCACTACCACGGAGGATTATCGGACCCTCATTGTGCAGCAAGTGTTAAGCACTCAAATGGAGCAAGCGGAACAGCTACAATGCCACAATTTGTTTCGGATGTTCCTCAGAGTCAAGGATTATCGTGTTCGAGTCATTATTGATGGAGAAAGCTGTAACAACTTGGTAAATTCAAATATGATCACAAAGCTTGCCTTGCTGACAAGAAACCATCCTCACCCTTATCATATTCAATGGTTCAACAACAGTGGTAATATGAAGGTAATGCAAATAGCTAGGGTGCATTTTTCTATTGTTTCATACCATGATTGTGCTGATTTCAATGTAGTACCCATGCAAGCATGTTCACTTTTGTTAAGATGACCATGGGAGTTTGATACTGATGCAACACATCATGGTAGAAGTAATAAGTACACCTTTATGCATAAAGGAAATAAAATAACTTTTCTACCTTTAACCCCTGCTAAAATTATGAAATGTGAACAAGACATAGCTGAAAATAAGAGAAAAGAGTTTGAGAATGAATCTGAAAATCAGCAAGTAGTGGAAAAAAAATTTCCACCCAAAAAGGAGAAAGCAACAACAACTTCTAAGTCTGAAGAAATTAGACTAAAAGGGTGTGTTATGCTTGCTACTAATCTGACCTTACTAAAATTTGTGATAATGAGCTGTCATGCTATGCTTTGATATGCAAAGATGCTTTAGTTTCACTCATGAATATATCTAGCTCTTTGTCTCCTGTTGTTGCCAACCTTTTGCAGGAGTTTGTGGATGTATTTCCAGCTGAGGTATCTCTGGGATTACCACCTATTCGAGGGATTGAACATAAATTGATTTGATTCCGGTAGCACCTTTGCCGAACCGTGCTACATATAGGACTAACCTAGAAGAGACTAAGGAAATTCAGCGATAAGTCCAAGACCTTTTGGACTACAGGTATGTACGAAAAAGTCTTGTCCCTTGTGTTGTTCCTGTTTTTTTGTGCAGGATTTCAGCACCATTGCTGCTCCATTAAACGAGTTGACAAAGAAAGGAGTAGTTTTTAAATGGGGACCTACACAAGAACAAACATTAAAGTTGTTGAAAGAGAAGCTCACCATGCTCCATTGCTCCAACTCCCTGATTTTGGTAAGACCTTTGAACTAGAATGTGATGCTAGTGGGATTGGAATTGGAGGTGTGCTAATTCAAGAATGTAAACATGTTGCTTATTTCAGTGAGAAATTAAGTGGGTCAAATATGAATTATTCTACCTATGATAAGGAATTGTATGCTTTAGTTCGTGTGCTTGAAACTTAGCAGCACTATCTATGGCCAAAAAAATTTGTTATACATTCTGATCATGACTCGCTGAAATATATTAGAAGTCAAGCTAAACGATATGCTAAGTGGGTAAAATTTTTATTGAGTCTTTTTCATATGTCATAAAACATAAGAAAGGAAAGTATAATGTGATGCTGATGCACTTTCTAGACGTTATACCATGTTATCTCAACTTGATCATAAGATTTTTGGTTTAGAGACCATTAAGGACTTGCATGTTGCTGATTTAGATTTTAAAGAAGTGCTTGAACATTGTAAAGAAGGAAAACATGGAATAAATATGTGTTGAATGACGGATTGCTCTATCGTGCTAACAAGCTATGCATTTCAGCTAGCTTCGTTCGTCTTTTATTGTTGCAGGAGGTGCATGGAGGAGGATTGATGGCATATTTTGGAGCAAAGAAGACTGAAGATGGACGTGATATCGAGCGCTACGTGTCACGTTGCACATCTTGCAATAAAGCTAAGTCTCGCTTAAATCCACTTGGGATAAAATCGTGAAACATTTATGAAAGCTAGGTCTTGACATTAGCTACAACTTTCTAGCTGATGGTTGCCACAGGAAAATTCATCTAGGTCACAAAAACCACAAAGACAGCAGCGCTGTCCAATCCGCCTATGTGCAGAATAATTAAATCGATATCAATCACCAAATCCCCCACAAATTGTGATCTACAGATCATAATCATCCAAAAAAAACCTTGAACAGCAAGGGGGGTTTATACCTAGGGAATCCATCAAGAGAATAGTGGCAAAACACATGGAAACACCAGCAAAACAGATTCCCCTTCCGATTTCCAGCACCCTCCAACCTTCTTCTTTTTTCTCTCCTTTCCTCTTGTTCTTTTGCTGCAGATGCCATGGGGGGGGGGGGGGAGGACTCGACCTTTGGAGGGTGGAGGTGCCAGGGGTGTAGGGGAATCGGTGGGGGAGGGTGGGGAGTCAACTAGGGCTCACAGGGTTAGTTTGGGTTGGGTGGGCTGAATTAGATGGTGAAGGAGGGGCCGGCCAGGGTTGGGTTGGGCCTAAGGCTGGCCTAGCCAACCACCAAACCCCCCCCCCTTTCCTTAAACATAAACACAACAGAAGAAAAAACAAATTCCCAAATTTCACAAATCGTCGAAGACCGAAAAACAACTCGACCCCCGACAAAATTGCAGAAATCGTTGATTCGGATTCCAGGGTATTACAAGTGATGATAATGAGTTGCTCTATGATGGGTCGAATGATTAGCATGAGGGGTCAGTTCGATGGGTATATGGTTGCATTAGACCTTTTATTTTTTTTATTGTATTGGACTTTGTGATGGTTAGTGTCTTATATTAACGTACGATGTTATGAAATATTCGTGAACTTCATGTGTAATCATCGTCAATTGTACTATGTGAACCATATGGACTTTTCTGTGTTGGTCAACTGCTCGTGGAGGGAGTCAATCTCTTGCATCGAACTGACTTCTATCGAAAAGGTCTGGAGCTACATAAATAGCATGTGGATTGAGAGGTCCTCTAGCACATCCACCCATACCCCTTGGCCCTCTTTGGTGTGACAGACTGTTTGGCCACGCCAGCTCCCACCCACTTCCAGGCGCTCACTGGGATCGAGGAAGCAAGGGAAGGTCTGGCGTGATGACACAGTTTGTCATGCCAGAAATGTTGGCGTGACTGACTATTCGACCACACTAGCTCCCACCCACT
Organism: Phragmites australis; assembly: GCF_958298935.1. Lineage (NCBI taxonomy): Eukaryota > Viridiplantae > Streptophyta > Magnoliopsida > Poales > Poaceae > Phragmites > Phragmites australis. The sequence continues at coordinate 30,870,125 of NC_084923.1, read as the reverse complement.
TCCAGGTGCTCAGTGGGATCGAGGAAGTGGGGGAAGGGCTGGCATGATGACACAGTTTTTCACGCCAGGAATGTTGGCGTGACCGACTGTTTGGCCATGCTAGCTAAAACTCACTTTCGGGGACTCACTAGGAGCAAGGGATCGAGCAAAGGCTTGGTGTGATGATGTGTTGTGTCATGCCAAAGACCTTGACGTAACAGTGGAGATAGCCACGCCAGAGATCTCGGTGTGGCAGGCTTGTATAATGAAATTTGAAGGTTATACAGGCTGTCGCGCTAAGGTCTCTGGTGTGACTGTGTTGCTGGTCACGCCATGCCCTTTGGCGTGACAAGCTAGTATAACTCACACAAACTTTACTGCTTGCTAACCAGTCCTATGCATAGGTTGACTTGCTGACAATATATGATAATGCACTGTAAAACTTCAAAACTCTAGAACAAAAAGATGCATGGACCTTAACATTTGCGGTTAACTTTTGAGTGAAATGGTGAAATGAAATGATGATCCATTTCTTTGATGCCTTACAACTTGCATCACTGTAAAGGCGACATGAGTAGCCAAAGTTCTAGGGATTGATATTAAGTTTAATAGCACAAGTTTATGTTGTTGGCCTACAAGTCCACACAAAAGCATCGCACACATGACATTGTTCAATAAACACAAGCAATACGACGCAACACGATGAAACTAAAAGTGTCCACACAATATAGTCCACACATGACATTGTTCAATAGCACAAAAGCATCGCACACATGACATTGTTCACTACTCAGCCCTGTGGTGTGTATGGCTTATTCTTTATTCGATCACAATGAAGGGATTGGTGATGTTCTAAGAGGTGGGGTGAATTAGGACACTTAAAACTAATTGGCTCCAAAAGCTTCACAAGATAAACCTATATCAACTTCTATCTAAATGTGCTCTAGATTCATCTAGTCTACTCTACTGTTCAAAGGTTTGCAACCTATAGCCAAACTTAGCAAACTACTCTATGAAGGTAAACATGCAATGATAGATTACAAGAAGTAAATGCGGAAATGTAAAGATGGTAGAGAGAGCAAACTTGGTATAAGAGATTTTTATTCAGTGGTATCGATGGCATAAACCCCACCTCTAGTCCACGTTGGAGCAGCCACCTAGGCTATAGCTCCCAGATGGCACCCGGTCACGACCCTTGAGCCACCAAGACAAGGCCTCATCACAAGCCTCTCTTTCGGTCACTTGTCATCATCTTCACTCCGGAGCTTGAGCCAGCCCAAGGTGCCAGCGAGTCACCAAGACTCAAAGATGCTGGCGTACCACTTGGTACAAGCTAGGATCACTCCTTGATCCCCTCTCTAGGCAGCAACACCTAAACACAACTCTCTCTAGGCCTATTAGCACTTATCACTCTCTAATCATGTACTTAATTGTCTTGCATGATCACTTTAAGCACTTTGGTGGCTTGGATGTCTTCTCAAGTGTATGTGAGCTTCTCTGGACTCTAGCACATTCAAATGACTAAGTGGAGGGGTATTTATAGCCTCAACCCCATGGACTAGCTATTGCCCCAACGGTCTATGAGGAACCGTCCAAATAATATTCTAGTTAATCACCAAGTTGATCATTTACATAATCATGGCTTCAATGATTAAACAAAATATCATCCTGGTAGTCCCAGCACGTGTTTTGTGCCCAAGATCGGAACACATACCTTTCCAACATAAGCAATCACAACCAAGCTTAATAAAGAGCGAGTAATTAAATTATATTACAAGTTCTTAAGTACTAACAAGTTTAACAATTTACAGCAAAAGAGATCTAGGAAGAAACTAAAACTGATCAACTCCTAACCTAAAGAGAACTACGCAGCAGAAACAAAAGCTATAGACCACAAAAGGTGAGTGAAGCCATCCTTAGGCTTCACCCCAAAAGCACGACCACCGAGTAGTTGCCTACTCATGTCCGCCACCCTCGGCAGGCATGAAGTAGCTAAACACCGCCTCTTCCTCAGCTGCAAAACCTGTAGAGCAGCTGAGTACGAAGGTACTCGCAAGACTTAATCCATATAGGGTACATATAAATAACCCGACTCTAAGGATCATGCATTGAGCCATTAGCAAGAAAAAAGCCACAATGTTAAGTACATTAATATGCTTAAGCAACCTAGACACATATGTGTGAGCACCTATGCTTAACCAACATACCCTGTAACCAACAACTTGCACATAAATATAAATGAAAACATAGCAAAACATCAATAGCCAATATCAACATTTCCCAACAGACCATCCATACCATCGTCCCATACTTGTAACTCTACGACCAATGCGAATGGACAAAAGCATACTCATGACCGAGAGCACGGCAATTCGAATTGTTTTTACACCCTGCAGAGGGGTACTCCTTTACCTACATGACTTGAGGACCATAAGGCTCACGTGCCCACACAGGCCCATGCAAGGGGGTATTCGAGTCAACCTTTCCCAATAAGCCCCAACCGTTTGCTCATGCACCGATAGGTGCGGAGGTCATCCAGAACTACTCCTGGAGCAAACTGGATACCCCTGCAAGCCCGTCCGCTCACACCATCGACTCGCACGCCAAAAGGCCACTTCTACAAAGGTATTCGGCTTGTCGTTCCCATAATGCGACATGTAGTAAGTACAGAAAGTGCTAAAGCCAACAACACTGACAAACAGTGCTTCAACGATGCAAAGCGGTCCATGGTGCCCGGGTTCGTCTCCCGAACTACCCCGAGGAACTCCTCCGGGGTAGAAGACACCCATAACACCGCCCACATTTTGTCTCATCCTCACCACTCATCGAACCAACATCATCAATATTATCATACTGAACCGTAATTAAACCTATAGCATGCGAGCGATGGAACACTCCACCACTCGACTTCTATCGATGACCTATGCATTTCTAAGCATTTCGAATGACTTTGTAAATTAGACATCAACAATATCGCCAAGGATACAAGGATGTGGATATTCAACAACTCAAGGTAGAGGTAATACAATCAACATAGGTTCTATCCACATAAACCCGACATTGAATCGCTACACATGAAAACATATATATATCATATCTTATCAATTTTAGACTCCACACTTCAATTCAAAGGGTGCAATACTCTTAGATGCTTGCCTTGATGCTCTGTTGGTTGCCTGATAGTCCCCGCACAACACTCACATAACTCCGGGAGGTTGGCATCGCCTTCAACCACGATCATGCCATGCTCTGGTTCTTCATTCACTAAAGAAGAACGCATGAAATGATGAGCATAAATGAAGTGTAACAATAAATGCTACAATATGCATGTAATGAAATACCATAAAATATAATTATAATGCATGAAAAATAATTTCCTAGCTAGAAAAAGTCATAAGAAGACTAGAAAAATTGGTTTCACAATTTTTGTACTTGTAATGAATTAACAGTGAATTAATGAAGCATCAAACTAATTAACTAATCTCAGAAATTGAATTAATCATTTCATCGCTAGGAATATTTTTAATAGGTATATTAGGGTATTATGAAACCAACAAAATTAGTTTCATAATTTTTGGAGGTACAGAGAATTTATTATGAATTTTACAAGTTTTAGTAAATAGTGAACTGCGCTGAAACGGTATTGTCTAAGTTGACCGCGGTCAGACCGCCAATAGGGACGGTCAGACCACCGGGAGTGGTAGTCAGACCGTGGGAAAATGTAGTCAGACCACCAGCATGTAGAGAGATTTATGGTCTCGTGGTCAGATCGGCCCGATGGGCGGTCCGACTCTTGGAACGGCGGTCAAACCGCTTTAAAACGTGGTGAGACCGCTGTGCACGGCCGGGGGAACTTGGTGAGCTCACCGATGATTATTTCAGTGGCTTTTGGGTGGGTATTTTGGACCTAAAGCATCATCTTGACTTCCTCTATCGCGTAGGATAACATGCACACGCCAAAAACAACCGGAACTCAACTATTGCCTCTAATGGTGGTGGAGGCCATTGTTGAGCTTGGTGAGCTCAAATCCAGCCGATCTAGCCATAGGGAAGGAATGGAAGGGGGTCTAGGGTGCTCACCAACTCCTAGCAAGCCCGTGGTCCAGTCGTGGAGGTTGGGGAATGGTCGGAGCTCGAAATCACCGTCGGGGAGGTGGTGGATGACTTGAGGAGGAAGAAGACGTTGCCGAGGAGCTCGGGCTCGACGGGCAAAACCACCTTCGGTGGGGGAGCTTACCGGAGACGTCCTCCTTGGTCTCCCCTCCTTGCTCCTCCTCTCCTCCTTTCTCTTGTTTGGTTGGGAGAGCAAGAGAGAAAGAGAGAACACGTGAAGGAGAGGGGGTGGGTGGGGGTGAGAGAGAGCAAATGAGATAGTGAGAGAGCAAGAGAGGCAATCGACCACCTTAAGTCGAGCCTCTGTGTGCTAGCGGTCACACTGCGGGTGATCTATGTGGCAGCCCACGTGGCACCGTACCTGGTGGTCAGACTGCGGGTGACCCCGGTCAGACAATGAAGGGGCTCTTTTGTTGAAATTTTTCTAAGTCTCCACTCATCAATCTCGTTCTATTCTTTTCCTTCTTCAAGGAATTTAGGGATTCTCCAAAGCGCTCTAAACCATCTCTAAGGTATTTGAAACATGTTTAACTAGTGTTTGATAGGCAAACACGTGTAAGCACATGCGATAACAATTACGCATGCTTAATTACGTAATTAGCATTTTTGGGATGTGACGGTCACATTTCGTTGTACTCACCGGAAGGTCTAGCGTGTGCATCCAAGAGACCTTTTAAAGCATATACTTGAAAAACATGTTAGTCCTATTGACTATGTTGTTATTAATCACCAAAATCACAAATATGACCTAAGAGGGTCATGTTCGTTACAATCTTCCCTTTTTTGGTGATTGATGACAACACAACCAAAGTAAGAGACAAATCATAAATGATACCAATTGTAAAGGACACAAGATCTTACCTATTTACTTGGTTGTATGGTAAGAACAAACAATTGATATCAAATGTAAGGGAAAGATCCCATCTTGTCATACCTTATTCTTATCTTCGCTTTATCCCCCTTTTGTTGTGGCCTCCATGAAGACAATTATCTCCTTGCTTCATCACCACTATCTCCCTTGACCGACCCATGCAAGAGCACATTGCTTCTTCTCCCCCTTTGTCAACCTTGTTGTCCTTAGGTATTTTGCCTCCTTGCTTGTTCATTCCCTAGGCATGCCATATTGCTTCATATAACTTGAACTTGCTTTGGTCGCTAAAATTCTCCCTTTTTGTCAACAATCTCAAAAAGGCTACAAACACATGTTGAACTCAAGAGAAAATGTTAGAGCACATGAGAGAGATCTTCATGAACTATGATCCAATAAAAATACCAATTGTAGAGATTCAATTCAAAGATATCGTACCAAGTGAATTGAAATGAGCTATGTGGATACTATTGAAATGAAAACATACGGATCACAATTCATAAAAATCACATAATATAGTATAAACTCCCCCTATATGTGTGCCTACACGTGATAAGGGTGAAACATATGCACAACTTAGACAATATAAAAAGATAGGAAGTTTAAGCCATATTATGCATGGAGGTAGCTTAAATGTACAAAATAATTAACAATGATACCAATTGATGAATAAATATTGTATACCTCTACGGACTTATAGATTACTCCATGAGAGTACAAAAGATATCATTTGAAACACATACTAGTCTCAAACTCACAACTCATTGGATATGCTCCCACTAAATAAGTGCATACAAGTGTTGAATATTTGTGAGAGATATGCATTTGTCATTGATAATAATGAGGAATTTATCATATAGATTGGACTCATGGCACATAAAAAATATCAATAAAAAAATATGCTATGTAAAGAACCTACAACTAATAAACTATGTATGTTGCTCATAGATTAGAGAGAAACAAGCAACCTACCATAAGAAAAACATACACTAGATATTGTAATAAATTAAAATATGCATATGCAATTCTAGACACAACAAAGGTACTAGATGCAAAACAATAACGCATGAACAAAAATCTAGCTACAATTACCTCTTGTTTCTTTGAATAGGAGATTTGGGTATATTATGATCAAAGTATTCATCAATGTGCCTAATCTTGTATACTTGGTTTCTTTGGTTGAACCTTCACTTCATCTTGTACGCCAAGTCTCCAAATCCCCATGCCGACCTGTGGACTTCAAGTTTTTGGAATCCAAACCGATTGGAGACCCTTCATATTTGTAATGACTTCCTTGAGCACCAAAATAGGTTAGTTCCACCCCTGATCCTTTCTCTCAACCATGTGAACAACCACTTTGTCATTATCCTTCTTCTTGAGCTTGTAATGGTTGCCCTTGGTATTGATCTTGTAGTTAGGTTTGGTGTAGAGGTTGGAGCTCTTGTTGGAGAGATTCATCATCTTATTCTTCTCATTGGTATCCTTCTTGACTTGCTTGCATTGGAAAGATTTATGACATTCTTGATGGCACTTGAAGCATGTCACGGTTGAGCCCTCCGCAAGATTCTTCACCATGGTATCATGGTATCTTGAGAAGGTTGGGCATGTCCCTTGCCCGTTAATCTTTCCAAATCCTTCTTGAGATTCTCCACTTCTTGCTTGAGCTTATTATTATTTCTTAAGTTCTTTAGATTCTTTCTTTAAGGCCCTTTGTTGCTCATTGATAAAATCAAGAAGTTCTTCTTGAGAGGGTGAATACTCATTGCATTCATCATCACTTACATCTCTTTCCATATTTTTGGCGATAAGACACTTTTGTGATGACTTGTATGATGATGACTTGTGTGATGATGACCTTAAGGAAGAGCTTCTCTTGGAAGAGTGGATGGTGAAACTCTCATCACTTGAGTTTGAATCTTTATCTTCACTCACCCATCTTCTCATACTTGCAAATGCTTTTGTATATTCCCCTTGTCTCCCTCTTATTCTTGGACTTCTTCTCCTTCTTTATATGATCAATTGTGTTGACTAAGTTCTTCATAGGGATTGGATTATCAATCTTGGCTTCGATCCTCTTGAGATTCTTCTTCACTTGTGAGATGAGCTTGATGACCTTGGGATCCATCTCTTCATCACTTGAGGTACTTTTCTCATCTTCTTTGTCGCTCTCTTCATCTTCATCACCATCATCTTTCCTTGAGCTTGACTCTTGCTCTTGCCTCCTCATCTTTGCCTTCATGTGTGAATATGAAGCTTGCTTGCTTGCGAGAGCAAAGTCTTTGGCGTCAGATGAGGAAGAAGCTTCAACCCCTATGTTCATGGTCATCTCACGGGCGGTGATCTTGCCGAGCATTTGACTTGGAGTCACCTTCTTAATATCGTTATTGTCATAGATGATGGAGACTATCAACTTGTACTTTGGAAGAAGAGCTTGAAGTATTTTTTTTCACCACTTGATCGTCTTCAATTTGTGTCAAACCTAGCCTAGTTATCTCATTGACAAGAATATTTAAACGTGAGTATATGTCATTAGCATTTTCATAGGAAAGTTGTTTAATGCCATTGAACTTAGTAACTAGCATATGATATTTCTCATTGCACACATCCTTTGTTCCTTCATGTATTTCAATGAGACTAGTCCAAATATCAAGTTGTGCATTGGTGGGAGAATAAACACGATTAAAAACATCAACACACAAACATGATAAAAGGGTACTTTTTGCCAATGTATCTAATTGTCTTTCTTTGTTTGTGAGGCGTTATCTCATCCCTTCTTCGGTGACTCTCCAAATATCTAGACCTTTGCTTCCTCCTGTATCAGATAGGTGTGGTGGACCTCCTGCCAATCTCTAGCACCCCTTTGCTTCCTCCTGTCATACAAATGAAACAATGCAGAAATGATGCATGGAAGCATTGCTGGAAATAATATTGACAATAAAATTAACTCATGCAAGGTCACCGACGTGGAGATCACGTCTGGAGGTGTATGCTGTGACCTCCAAAACTGCCTCATAACACAGTTCGGAAGATGGATCTCAACAATGTAGAAGCAAATAAGCGGTATAACAAAACGCCAGTACATCATGTCCCGTGTGCATAAAGGGCTAAGGACCATGCCTAGGATCTCTGGCCGGTCATATGTCTCCTAAGTCATATGGAAATGAACAACATATTACAACAATATCAACCAACATGTGCAAGTATATGAAACAAAAAGGCCCATCCATTTGCACTCACGTGGCTTTGTATAAAGTAGTCAAGCTCATGTAGAAGAGGTACCACCTGCTTGCATTGCCAGTCACTGACTTGACGTTCTTCCAAAGGAAAGCAATGGTCCGCATCGAACCCTGATCCTTGAACTCCCAAACCTATAGTTACACTGGTAGCCCGAGTATCATGGCCACCTCCCAAGGGAGGTGGAAGGTGTGTGTCTCCGGCCTCCAGTGGTCCACAAGTACTGTTAGCGTTGCGCCGTCGAATAACGGTAATCCCGCCGTGATCAACCTAGCCAACGACAAGAAGCATGCATGCTGAATGTAGGGGGTGTACCTCTCATCCCACCTAAGAGGACTATGAGTGCGTATTCGAAGAGGTTTCAGCACCTGAAGAAAAAAATTTAAAATTGAAATTGTTATTTACATTTGCATGCTACTTAACAATTATATATAATAGTTACGGGCTTCATGACACCACTATCCCTATCCATCATGTCACTAGATGAAATAAACCACTTAGTCCTAGGGTTGAAATGTAAAATTGCATCCAAGATCTTAGGGACCCTCGTATATGCTTTATTCCAATCTCCCCATAGTAATGTCATAGCATGTTGCTTCGCCCTCCATACCTTGCCATGCAACACCTGGTAATTGGTAAACCCAAGTAGACTCAATTATAGAGGCCACAGTCATATCCGAGTTTGCCCAAACAATGGGGGCGATGTGTTGACTAAGGTACCTCGCCGTGCATGGGGAGTGCACTTGTTCGGACCTCGCTGACCCACAAGTGTGCGGTTATTTCACATTTGTAACCTTCCATCATCAACTGTCACTTAGAATAAGATGAATCCATACACCCTATCCACAACCTCTCTAGCATTTGATAGTGCATCTCTCCTTCGCATAAGAATGAACCACGTTGTACGGCCTATGGTGCCACACTACGTAATCCCTGAACTAGAACTTCACTTCGTCAACACTATCAAATATCATCCCGTTCTTGATCAACCTTTTCTCGCTATCTCGTTCCTCTTCCGTAGACATTAAGCCATTATCACATAGAGCTTTCTCGTTCCTCCTCCATAGACATTAAGCCATTATCCACTAGCAGCTATCTCCTGAACAGAGGCACGAGGTACCTCTAGAACCATAACATCTGCGAGTTCGGAGACACCAGTCACCTCTAGGACAATGATGGTAATTTCCTAAGTTAAATGCTCAACAGACTCCACTTCTTGGATAATACTAACTGGCACATCTTGAACCGATGGCATCGAGCTCCCCCCCCCCTGCATACCTGCATCGACTACAACCTCCGCGCAACAAACTTGAGAATCATTCACACAATCCTTATACAGTTTCCAATCATTCTCCGATGCCAACTCCATGACAACATAGTGAGCCATATCACCCTGATTATTATCAAACCTTCCACATACGTTAGATCACATGCATCCGTATCAACATTCATAATTGACCTAACCCGAACAACAATTTCATCTTAGCAAGACGGGTTCCCAAATTTCAACACTTGCCCCCTCATCTTATCAAACTCCCTATTTGCATTAACTATGCCACCACAAAACACATGAACAATCTGATCCATCTACATAAACTATCCAAATATTTCACATATACCTTCCAAATTATTCATATATGCAAAAATATATGTCCCATATAGCCTAAACATATAATATTTTAATCCCTACACCTTTCCATTTCGTCGTAACAATTCATATGCCCTGTCAAAATGTAGCGCTATACAACAATATGTTTCTATCATAGACATTTAGCCTAACCATATATTATTTTATTTCCTAGCCAAATAAATTGTATATAACAAAATCTACATGTTACACACAGGGCGGAGAGAAGAGTGCGCAGGGCTAGCCCCCCTAACAAAATACTACCCCCCCCCCCCCATCTTAAGCCTAATAAGGAATTAGGCAAGCGTGGTAGCCGTCTCGATCATCTACGCTCGTTGGTCATTCCAATGCCCACATCATTGTTTTTGTAAGTGTCGCTGTCGTGCTGTCGTGCATGCATAGGAAGCACCTACGTGAGACGTCGTTTAGTTTCAGTTTGACGCATGGTTTGCTTGCTTACTTCCTATGTACCCTTCTAGTTTCGTTCCATGCATGCATGTGTGGTCGTGTTGTTTGTATCTGATTGGATTTTGTCTACTTGTGTTCTTCCATGTGCATTTGTTGTAAAGGGCCGGTGTGTGCTATCTTATGCGCCGGTCTTTAAGTTCCAATAAAGTTTGGTTTTCAGCTATGAAACTAGTGAAGATTTGTGTGCCGAATAAAATAGGTGATGATTTTTTACGAAGCTACATTGATAGTTTATATTGAAAAGTAATTAGTAGCAAAGATTAACTCTGCTGATACTATTAAATGTTATGATCTAATTGGTTCTTGTAGAGCTAAATTCAAGTTAATTAGCATATATTATTAAATTTTATGATCTAATCGGTTCTCGTAGAGCTGAATTCAAATTAATATAAATGTAATTCTTTTGTATTGTCAAATATAACCTACCTTGTTTTGTTATCCAATGTTGGTGCTAATTAGTAAACAAGATAATTTATTTTCTTTTGTATCACAAAACATATGTTGCTATAATTGTTATATATGTTCTAGTTGAGCCTGTATATGTGCATATATACCATCATATCATACTTCTTATCTGATAATTGTTTTCAACCTTGACGATTTGGCCCCCTCATGTTTGATTCCTAGCTCGGCCCCTGGTTACACATGCATAATAATACATCTATAGCACGATATTTGACCTTCGATCTACCCCAAACGTACTAATTTCATAGATCATCAACTCCAAATTTCTAAACCCTAACTACCATTCAACTGCAAATGCTGCCAAAATAAACGTAGAAACTTGGAGATAATGGAGGAGTTACCTTCCTAGGGCAGTTCCCTATGAAATCTTATTCGATTTGAGCCTAAAAACGCCGGATTTGGTGGAGGAATGAGGTGAGGGAGAGAGGAGGCGACGATTCTGGTGGCTCAAGCTCGAGGAAGAAGAAAGGGAGAAGGAGATGAGGGCTGTCGGTGCGGCGCTCCGTATTGGCCTGAGTCACGCCAAAGGTATTGTTGTGATAGGTGGTCACGCAACCATCTTTAGCGTGACTCAGGGTACCACGTCAGCCTCGTGTATAAAGGCATCAAGACTGACTCCAGTGTGACCAACTTAGTCATGCCAATGCATATGGTGTGACCATGTTTAGAGTCACACCAATTATTTTGATGTGACAGAAAAGGCTAATTACTATAAATTTAGAAATTTAATTTCCCATTATTGTTTTTAAAATATTAATTTAAAAGGCTAAAAAAAAAATCTGAGAAATGTTGGAGGAGGAAGAAGGCGAAAGATTCGTTTGGTTTTTTTATTTAGAAAGTGGGTCCCACGCTCGATGCCAACACCCTGCGATGAGGATGACAAATCAACGTTTTGCATAAAAGGGTAAATAGATAGGGGTCCATACCAATTGTCTTGCACTGGTATGCATTAAGAGGGATCGTGTAGCAACCATGTCATGTGGCTAATGGCCACATTTTGAGTCCAATTTCTAGCAACTTAGAGGGATTATCCTTGAAGCTTTTATTATTGCAACTAATTGTCCCATTCGAGAAAAGGCTCCTTGTATAGGGCTACCTCATATCACGGTTGTAGGACATGTCTAGAAGGCACTGCAATTTTTTCGAGGACCTGAAATTGTTCAGGTCATGGGAGACAAGACTGAACGACAGAGATGATATATAGCATGTGAAGATGCATGCGCTGTGACTTCTAACACAGTTTGTGCCCTCATGCATGTTAGCAAACATGCTTTTAACACAGTTGCTCTTTTTTCAGGAGGAGATACTTAACCACTTTGACATTTATCCCTCCATCGTTGCCAATTGCCATTAGGACGTTCTATAATCGCTCATTAATCCTTAGATTGCTGATAAAATTTCACCCCATGAGCTCTTGTTCAGGGGCGAACCACATCAGGCTAGGGGTGCGTGTGCACCGGGGTGAAATAAAAAATTTAGTTGCACCTAGTTCATTCCGACCATATATGCACCCTTTTAACTCAAAATTATCAACCCTAAAATGACCTAATTGTGTGCACTGTCATTTTGGTTCTAGCGTCGCCCCTGCTCTGGTTGCTAATCCTCAAAGTTTTCTTATAACTAATTGAAGCATGGAAAATACAAAATAGTAATCTAAGTTTGAATTTTGACTCACTTCATTTGCATTTTTTGTTTGTTTGGTGTGCTTAGGAGTTGCAATTTGAATAAGTCGAGATTTTACCATGACTGTTATTTTAAAGAGATGCAAAAGCACAAACTTGTGGGGTCGTTTCTACAACTATACTGTCTGGGAAAAAAAACAACTTGACATAAGATGCTTTATATCAAAGTGGCAAGACATCTAGAAGCACGAGAAAATCTTCAAGGCCCAAAGTGGCGGGAGAACGGTTGAATGGTACTGCATGCCTTCCTTTCATAATAGTCAGCAGCTTTGACTTTTTCGTTCAAGCTTTGACAAACAATAATTTTTAAAATATTAAGTTAGGTAATGTGGAAATAGTATTGTTAGTTTTTTCATTAAAGACGCTTTAAAATGTTATATACTTATAAGTGTACGCATGTGTATTGGTTTAAAATTGATGGTCAAAATTGGAACTTGAAAGTCACAAGTGTCAAATATTTTGAAATAGGGTAGTAAAAGATGGCACATTTAACTAACCATTTTGACATATATCGCCATCGCTGCCACTTCCCATTGAGACGTTCTAAAAACGCTCATCATTCATGGATCATAATTGACCTGTCAATTTTCATATTCTCATAGGAACCAAGAACTCGAGATGGCTTCCTTGCAGTCTACTCATGCATCAAACCGACGGCTTCTTGTAAGCAGGCAAGGCAGCAAGATGACTACTCCACGGGCGTCCGTTGCTTGTGGCCGTTCAGACCAATGCTGATGGAGTTCAACGCTACAATCAAAGGCATACAACATTCCATCATCAAAATCCCCAGAAGTCAAAAAAAGTAGCAGACAAATTAGCTAAACGGGCGAGATAGGCAAACATGCAAACGCCCTGTTTATTTTCCTGTGAAGCTTTAGCTCATTCGCAACGTTGCCCGGTGCAATTAGCACTGCAATCATGTCAATGGGATGATCTGTAACCAATATCTGTACTATGCCTATGAATTAAAAATATTATAATTCTCAAAAAAAAAAGTTCCACCGGCTGGTGTAGGGCTACTACCATCTGAAAAACTTTCCATCTGCACTTACCAGGAATATTCAAGTTGACAAAAATGAAACTTTTAACCTTCAGTTTGAGCTTTCATTTGGAACATTCAAAAGATTTTGATTTTGAACTTGTACTTCCAAATCGAGGCTTTTGCGTGATTACTTCAGCTCTCAATCGAAGATCCGAACTCGGAATTTTCAGATTTCAAGTAACAAATTCAACTTCCAGTGATTAAAAATTGAACCTTTCAAAAGCGAAGTAAGACTTTCAAACTGAATAAAGTGAAAACTTTCACTTGAGCCCCTTGCTTGATTTGAATACGCTCTCTATTCGTTTCTCACACCGTTCCGTAGGAACTCTATTCTGTTTTGCAGTTTATGACTATGTGCAGGATCAAAACATGAAAAGCTATAGTTTACGCTTCTCATTCGTGCCATCCTCCCATCAAAACTCCTCTTGTTTCGGCAGAGTCAAAATGACATAAATAGACTGAGAATTGAAGAAACGCGATGTGCGGAATTTCAATGGCAGAAAGAAGAATATGACAGTCCTTAATGGCAAAAGAAATATTTCCTAGCAACTCAGTTTTTGAATTTTTTTTTTGGTACCAAACTCCAAATGCATGGAACATTGGAGAAGGCAAGAAAATCTTAACTGGTTCATGATCAATGGTGGTCGACTAACTAATTTACTGTAAGCAGCTAAACTTTAGCAGCACTTGGAAGTGATTTTTTGACAGAACAGGAGAATAAAAACAGAAGCAATGCAGGTTGTACCAAACAGAAGCTAAACGGGAGAATAACAAAGCAGATAGGAACTCGTCCTATTCAAAGAGTACCATAGGTCCATATCTAATACAAAACAGATGTGTATGCCAGCTTGGCAGTAATGAGAAAAGAATTATATTTGATCTGAGAACAAGGTGTACCCTGGAATCATGTCTGCCCTGCCACTACAATCCAGGAAATGGCGATAAAACTTAAAAAACACCATCTGCTATGTACTTTTAGCCAATAAAAAATTTCTGGTATGAAATAGTGAATAGATGTCATCTGAACTGAAAAATGCATCCAGAGGTCATAAGAAATTAGACAACAAACTGACGACATGGTTTCATGACTGGGACTTCAGTTTTTGTTTCACATTTTCATCCTTGCATCGCCGCTGATCAGCAATCATTGACTCAAAAACATCCAGGAGATCATCCAATCCCTTCGTATGCTCTCCCAATTTCTTCATGGCAACAACTATGCTCTCAATGGTAGACAAGCACCCAGCCTTTGGTTCTTGCCTCACCTCACTATACAAGCTAACCCTATCTGATTCTAGCTTCACGTGTGGTAGAAGTTGTAACCATGGATTCTCATGGTACATCCTTTGTGCCTTTGCCCAAGTGCCATCCAACACAATCAAATGTTGTACCTGACAATCTGAAGCATCAATGCTGATTGCCCACTGGCATGGAAATAGCAGAGCTGATTTGGGCGGTATGGTGATTGAGAATTCCTCAAACTCTGTTACTTCTCCAGTGAGTTTTGATTTCTTCGTTTGTATCTTCGTGACAACAAAACCATTCAAGACAGCTGCTTGACCAAGTGGACCTCTTGATAACCATCTGATTTTTGGCTTCACACCACACTCAATGTCGATCCTGAGTTCCTTCTCTGTGTATGCGATAGTGCACTTATCCATGTTTTTCATGGTCCAATCTTGCCCAACAGCAGCAGCAACTTCACCTTCTTTGCTTATGCCATTACAATGGCGGATTATCCCATGAGCTTCCAAGCCATTTGCTAATACAGGATGGGCCGAATTACCCTTTACCTTATATGTCAAACCCGTCTCTCTTCTGTGATTGCTTTCACCGTTAACGACATTAACAGCACAAGTTCCTATCTGCTTTGTTTCAGAGCTTGGCCTTTCAAAATCAGCAGGTTGCACATCATTCGTCATCGTCTCGAATCCAAAACTTTCACCACAGTGGTGGCCAAATTCAAGAGAATCAACCTCTCCAATTAAATCACAGAAAATCTCAGCACGGACGTTCCCAGGATTACCACAAGCATTGGGCGATGTCTTCTCAAAAGCACATTTCGCACCGACTTTTTCATCAGATTGGCCACAAATTACATCACGGCGCAATGCTACAGCATCGCCGTTCTGCATGTCAACCTCCCTAGGCCCATCGGAACGGCCATCATTTCCAGCACGGGCGGCAACAGGACCGGCTCCTCCGCCTCCAAGATCGCCGCAGCCGGCTCCGAGCGTGGTGAGGAGGAAGCGGGCGCGGTTGTTGACGTCGGTGACCTGGGCGATGGCGAGGTTGCGGAGGCCGAGGCGGGCGACGCGGGTGGAGTTGAGCGGGTGGTGGGCCTCCATCGCGTGCTGCAGCACGGTGACGCCGACGGCGGTGTCCACCGGCGGGGAGCGGAAGCGGCCGCAGAGGCAAAGGCGGAGGGGCTTCGTGCAGACGCCGCACATGGGGCGGCGGTGCTTGGGCTCCCGCCGGTGCGCATCGCTCTGGCTCGCCGCCGCCATGGGTGGACTGCAGGGGACTAGGGGCGGCCGGGTTGAAGAGAGGTGTGCCCGGTTCGGGGTTCGGGAGAGTTTTTTTTTTTTTTTTTTTTTTGACGCCGGGTTCGGGCGAGTTTAGGGTTTTGGAGGAAGTTTTTTTTGGGGGCGCACGGTGGGGGGCGTATGCTTTGGGTTGGGTTGGATTTGGATAGGGAAACGGAAGATTTCGGAGGCAAGGAAAAGCTCATAGATAGAATATGTACGAAATTGTTTTGGAGCATGGAGCAGAGGAGCATGTTAGACATGCACAATAGTGTTATTTCGTTATCTCTTAGTCTTAGAACGCAAAAAACTTCTTAATACATGAGAGAAAGTGAAAAGCAAAAATATATATTGTCTCTTAATCAAACTATCCTTTTTTTAGAGGTCGGTGATCAAACGTAGGGATACTTTAGACACTTAAAAGATAATTTATATATCTCGCGGGATTATGTAGAGAGAATATTATGAGATAGGATATCGTACGAAAGTGTCCATTTAGCTATCTCCTAGTCTTAAGAATTTGGTAATTGGGATTACTTAGAATGGTACATGCAATTGACCATTGTTTTCCTTACCATTATTCTTACTTCATGCCATTTGATTGTAATAAAATAAAAGAAGAGAAAAGAAGAGGAGGGGTAGAGGCAATGATGCGGATCTCCTAGCGATTGTAGATTACATGCTTTTTCCACCACTTTTTGTGAATTCTTCAAGTACATCCAAACAGCATCAACTCACAAAAAGAGTTGAAGATTCGAGGACCAATCCTTTCCAACATGGGGAGGATGATGAGGACATCCCAGGCAACCATAGCTACTACAAAGTTCTTGCCTCTAGAGACCAAGTTGTGGTCAGTGACAAAGTCCCAGCTTCTGAAGACTAGCTTCCAACTTCTAAAGAGCAAGACCAAGTTCTCCATGAATTCAGACTAGTCCAAGCACAGAAGGAGAAGATGTTTGACATGGACTCTGACCAACTCAGCCTGGCAGACTTTGATTCAAACTAATATAGAAGATGGAAATGAAGTCTGTATTGGACATGTGAGTACTCGTTGAAAAGCTTATTCCAAGACCTTTTCAATGGGTCCACATAAAACTTTAGATTCATCATGTGCACATCACTGAGGCCGATGTAAAGTCTTGGGTGTATATTAGGTTTCCTTTCATAGTTAGTAGACAATTCTAGTCGATTTCTACTATTATAGGGGATATAAATAGGTGAGTTCATGTCACGTCCCGAAGTGCTAATTGCATAATTAAGAATGAATAATCATTGTAATGTTATATTTATACATGTTTGTTTGTAATTCAAGCTTTAAACGTGTTCCAAAAATACGTTGTAGATGGTTTAGAGACACTAGGAAGCCCCAAATACTTTGGAGGTGAAGAAGGATGGCAAAAGGAAGAAAAAGGGAAAAGATGCCCTTGCGGTCTGACTAGGGTCACCCGCAGTCTAACTGCCAGGGGGCAGCCACATGGGCTTCCCACTGTCTGACCGACCCATCCTACGGTTTGACCGCCAGAAGCGCAGAGGCTCACTTAAGAGGATCGATCGGTCTCTCTCGCGCGCTCTCTCTCATTTTCCCTCTCTCACTCCCCATTCTTCTCAATCCCTAGATAGAGAAGGTGAGGTCCGTCCGTCACATTTGAAGGCCAGAGATCGTCGGTGAAGACTTATCCGAGCTTCCCGAAGGTTTCCCCGAGCTCCTCCCCTCTTCTCCCTTACTGGAGGAAAGTTCATCCAATCGCAAGTCCACAGCCACACAAGAGAAGTTCTAATTGAAGTTCAATATGAAGCTTTTGGGCTGGAGCCTGATCTCTAAATCAGAGCTTCTCCGAAGTGGATTGATCCGCTAGAAAGCTTCCTTACAGTAAGGTGAGACATCCCCTACCATTTCTCTATCGATCCTGAGCTCTAATCGATCCCCATGTCATTTAAACCTAAGTTTAACCCTAGCCTAAAGCTTCTCCAGCCCATGTCATTTTGAGTTTAGCCTGGTGAATATTGTCCAAATCACCTTAGCAGCACTCCACTAGTCCCATAGAGTGTTTCGGTACCCTTCACGGTGGAAGGAATCATCGGAACCATCATCGGTGGCCTTCGAAAGGTGCTGTAGGTAGAATCTCGTGGTTTGACCGCCACTAGGGTTGGTCTGACTAACGCCGGCATACCGTCGGTCTGATCGCCAAAGGCCAAAACATTCTGCACACCAATGGTCTGACCGCCACTTCAACATCGGTTTGACCGCCAACCACTTAAGTTATATGCACTTAGATTGTCTTATCTTGAGTTTCAAACTTTGGAACCCTAATCATTTGGTGATCGTTTGTAAATATTTTTGAAACACGACGCTCTATTAATACGTAAACATGCATCATACGCACACTTTTTCATCATTTGATTATTTATGCAATGCGTTCTTGATTCATTTAGAGAGCGTTATGCCAGCGATCCAAGCGAGTGAAGGCGCTGCCAATCAACCAGAGTTCTATGAGTGTTGTTGTAACAGCCCAGATGACTTAAGCATATCATTAAACATTGTAAACGTCATTGGCATCATGCTTAATTGTTTTGGTGAATTATGAACATGCATTATCAATTAAATATAAATTGTGAAAATTGATATTAATTGGTGCATTGTTAAACAACTCAAAATATTGCTATACAATATATGGTTGAAAACAATTTTAGAAATTAGTCCATACAATATGAAGAATATAAATGAATTTTCCCAAATTTTTGAGAATTATTTTCAAGGCATGAAAATTACCACAATTTAATAAATCTAGCATCTTTGGAGCATTTTAGTTTGAAATTGGCTCAGGCATTATGCGTCAAACTAATTAAAATGGGTTGCATATGAATTGTAGTTTCACACAAAAATTGTCCCATAATTTTTGGACCATAGGAAGATATTCTTTTGAATAGAAGAAGTGGAGATGATATTTTCCTTAGTCGGTCACTATTCATCGACCACCTATCATCCCTCTCTCTGCCTCTCACCTCCTCTCTCGCCGAGCACTACTCTAGATGGCCGCTGATTTTCTTGACTTTGGAGGCTAGCCACGTCGCCGGTCGAGTCGAGCAATGCACCGTGCTCCTTCCCGAGGTGCTGGCGTCACCCTTATCTCCCTTTCCTTGGCCTATCTCTGCTCCGTCTCTCACTCAGCTGCACGCACAAAGCAAAGCAGAGTGCAGCACCACGCTGCCACCCAAATCCGTCGAGCCCAAGCTGCAAGAAGCAAGAGAGAGAACCCAGGGAGCATCACCAACCGCCTCTCACGCGAATTCCACCTTTCTCCAGTCGGAATCACCGCACGGGTGTCGTCTTCCTCGGCGCAGGCCAAGTGGCTCCGCCCCTCACCGTCGAAACTACCGGTCTGAAGCTTCTCCACCCCGACCAATCATGCCTTGCAGCTCTATGACACGTAAGAGAAAAAGAAAAGGAGAAGCAAGGTGGCGGGGAGCCAGAGGTGTCCAGGACACGCTCGCGGTAACCTCGGTGCCATAGGGGCATTGCAAGTGGGTGGTTCTAGGTATGAGAAAGGTTGACTCGAGTACCCCTTGTGTGTACTTTCATGAGTAGCACAAGACGAATGGTCCTCAAGTTGTGTGGGTAAGGTTGTACCCCCTGCAGGATGTAAGAACAATTCGAATTGTCGCGTTCTCGATCATGAGCATGCTATTGTTTCATTTGTATTGGTCGTAGAGTTTACGAATGTGGGATAAGGTTATGGTGTGATGGTTTGGTTGGTGGTTTGTCGATGAGGTACTATGTTTACTATACATACATGTTCAAGTTGTGGTTTACAGGGTTGAAAGGTAGTTGTTTTTGGAGTTAAGTATAGATGCTCACACATATATGTCTAGGTTGCTTACCGTATATGTTTTACTTAACCTTGTGGCCTACTCTTGCTAACAGCTCAATGCATAATCCTTGGAGTCAAGCTAAGTATATGTGCTCTACATGGATTAAGTCTTGCGAGTACCTTCGTACTCATGTCTGTGCTTTCAGGTTCTGCTGGTGAGGGTGATGCGTTGTTTGGCTCCTTCGTGCCCGCCGATGCAGGTGGTGGGTAAGAGTAGTGCATCCTACTCTGGTGAGGCATAGCTTTTGGGGTGGAGCCTAAGGGCATATGGTTTCACTCTCCTTTTGTTGTTGTTAAGGTTTTATTTTTTCGCTGCGTAGTTTCCCTTTGTGTAAACTGTTGCAAATGGTTGCACGCTTAAGAACTTGTAATATAACTTTAATTACTTGCTCTTTCTTAAGCTATGTTGTGGTATACGTGTTGGAAAGGCATGTGTTCCGATCTTGGGCACAAAATATGTGCCGGGACTACCGGGATGGTATTCTGGTTAATCACTGAGGTTGTGATTATGAATAATGATCCTCCTGATGATTAATTAGAATATAGTTTGGACGGTTCCTCACAGTTGCGTCGGGAGTATCAAACAACCGCTAGAGCAGTAAGTCAAGCATCTAAGCATATTGCACCTTCATTGAATTGAATGGAGTCTTAATTGATAAGTTGTCGCTTACGTATCATTGCATGGTTAGCAAGTCGATGTCGAGTTTATATGGGTAGAACCTATATTGAATCGCATTACCTCTACCTTGAGTTGTGTTATTATCCATATCTTTGTAGCCTTGATGACATTATTGATGTCTAACTTAAGCATTACTTGAAATGCTTAGCAACACATAGACTCTCGGTAGAAGTCGAGCGATGGTGCAACCATTGTTCGCGAGCTTAGGGCTTACCTATTGATTACAAATACAATAATAATGATGTGGGTTGTATGAGAGGTAAGGATGAGACAAGATGTGGATGGTGTTAGGGGTATTTTCTGCACTAGAGGAGTTTCTTGTTGTAGTTTGAGAGAGGAACCTGGATGCTATAGACCGCTTGCATCGTTTAAGCACCGTCCGTTGGTGCAATTAGCTTTAGCACTTTCTGTAGCTACTAAATGTCGCATATGGGAATGATAAGCCGAATATCTCTGTAGTTGTGGCCTTTTGGCATGTGAGTTGATGGTGTCATGGGCATAATAGACTTGTAGGGGTATCTATTTTGCTCTGGGAGTAGTTCTGGATGACCCCGCACCTATCGGCGCATTAATCAAATGGTTGAGGCTTATTGAAAAAGGTTGACACGAGTACCCCTTACGTGGGCCTGTGTGAACACATGAGCTGAATGGTCCTCTAGTCGTGTAGGTAAAGAAGTACCTCCTGTAGGGTGTAAAAACAATTCGAATTGCCACGCTCTCGATCATGAGCGTACTTCTGTTCATTTGCATCGTCGTAAAGTTTTCGGAGTTTGGGGATGGGTGATACGGAAGGATATGTTAGAAATGGTTGTTTATGACTATTGATTACATGAGATGGTTCCAGAGTTTTCAAATTGTTGGTTACATGGTACAAAGATATATGTTGTCAATTATAGTGCTCACGCATAGGTGTCAGGTTACTTCTGCATATGAATTTACTTAACCTTCTGGCCTACTCCTTGCTAATGACTTAATTGCATAATCCTTAAAGTCGGGTTATTATATGTACCCATTATGGATTAAGTCTTGCGAATATCTTCGTACTCACGCTGCTTTTCAGGTTCTACTGGTCAAGAGGAGCTCGTATTTGGCTACTTCACACTCGCTGATGTAGGTGACAGGAATGACTAGTGCAAACTACTTGTGTGGTGAGGTTTTTGGGTGGAGCCTAAGGGCATATGGCTTCACCTAGCTTCTATTGGTTCATAGATGTTAATCTTTCATTACGTAGTTTCTAGTTTGGTTAGGAGGTAATCTGTTCTTTATCCTCCTAGCTTCTTTTTGTTATAAATTGTTGTAAATGGTTAGATGCTTAAGAACTTGTAATATAATTTAATTACTCGCTCTTACTTAAGTTGTGTTGTGATACTATATGTTAGAAAGGCATGTGTTTCGATCTTGAGCACAAAACACATGCCAGGACTATCGGGATGGTTTTCTGGTTAATCATCATGGTCATGATTAAGCTAATGATCATCCTAATGATTAATTGAAATACTATTTAGACGGTTTCTCGCAATTCACAACCTTGAAGGTCAGACCATATTTATTTTAAACTCAAATTGCAAATTGCATCTATGATAACCATCACGCTCGTTCTTCCTATTGATTCGGCATAGCCGCAATAGAGGGTAATTGAAGGTCTTGTATCATACACTTTGTAGTCTTGTGAATTGTTTCGCAAAGCAAATTCTACGAGGTGCAAGTTCTTGCATTAGCATAGCTGATAGCCTATAGTTCATCAGGTCTCACTCCGCATCAAGCAAAGCTCCCTTGAGACCGAAGGAGTCACACTTCCTTTTTGTAAGAAACTCTAAAGCAAACACTCAGACTTGCCACATCCCGTGCTAATAGAAACACTAAACTTATGATGGTTAGTGTAGCTCAGCCTCCTCTATAGAACTCTCTTAGCTCCGCCACTATGAGGAAGAAGAGGTGGTTGATGTGGCCCATAACACTTGTGAGTTGGGACCTTTATTTATTTTTCTAAATTTAAAGGGGTAAAAATGACCACAAAATTTTCTTTTGTACTTCCTCTTGCTAATATGCCTAAATTTGCTATATTATGCCCCTAAGTGTATTGTATTTGGAAACGTATCAAAGTAAAGTTGTGGTTGACGAATCAAATAACTTTTATAGTTGGAAGGATTCGTCGTGTGTGGAAAGTGGCGGCACAGACTGCTGCTAGTGCTAGACTCCTAGTAGTCTGACCGCCAGGTAGTGGTCTGACCACCAGTGCCTGCAGTCTGACTGCCAGGCAACGGTCTGACTACTGACACTTGCACAGAATATGCTGTGACTTGTGAGCTAGGCTACGTTGTCGCATATGTTGCACTACACTTTTGATTATGCATTATCCTTATATTACAATGCTCTAGCATGCATCATTTGCCTTGGTTTGATGGGTGCCAGTTCAAGTCAGAGTTTAACCTTTTGCCATTTTTCTTTCTGTTGGCTCTAATAGGATGAGATCCTGTCGAAGTCTGGAAGAACTTCCTAAGGTTTCTAATGAGAATTACCGCATAACACCTCCACCACTGAGTATGGCGAATGTTATAATGCAAATAGAACGAAACCATCAAGCGTAGACGGTGCTCCTCGAAGCTCTCGTGCGTAACACGACCCCTCATGGAGGAGGTGGAGCCGGACGCAGGGATAACTTTTCAGATTTCTTTAGGACTCAACCGCCCACCTTTATGCGGGATGAGGATCCTCTCTATATCGACCACTGGCTCCAAACCATCAAGCGAAAGCTCACATTTCTCTGGTGTGAGGACCACGAGAAGGCTCTCTGCACTGCCCATCACCTTCAGGGTATTGCTGGCGCATGGTGGACCAACTACCTCACCATGCATGCCACCAACCACCGGGTGTCTTGGGCGGAGTTCCACCAAGTCTTCTATGATTATCACATTCCCAAGGGGATTATGGAGATCAAAAGGCGGGAGTTTCCGGACCTCAAGCAGGGAGGCAAGTCAGTTATGTGCAAGTGTTCAACCACTTGGCACAATATGCACTGGCTGAAGTTGATACTGATGAGTGAAAGCAATACCGTTTTTTGAATGGCCTCTCTTCCAAGTTGCAAGACCACTTGTCGGCTCATAAGTTTGCCGACTTCAACAAGTTGGTAAGCACCTCCCTCACTGTCGAGTTCAAACTGAAGAACCACCCGGAGGGGAAGAAGCTCAAGAGGGTTTTGTCGCCTTCCATAGGTAGGAGCTCTCAATGTACATAGATGGAGAGTCAACCTCCTCCATCTCACTTGTCGGTTTTGATTGCTCCACGACCATGTGGGTAGTGCAACACCTATCTTTCTCCACTCCACAAGGGCAGCTTCCAAGACTCACCGGTTCTCAAGGGAGTGTGAAGGGTGGCCCCGGTGGCCTGTGTTACAATTGTGGCTGTGTCGATCACTATGCATGGGATTGCCATTTCCCGAAGTCTGGAGTCATACTGACTGCTCCAAGACCGTCACTGTCAACTCAACCCCCTCCCCAAGCTTACAAGGTTGCGCAAGTTCCCAAGCGCGGTCGAGTCAATTACACCACTGCTGAGGAAACTCACGTGGGAGACAACATATTGATGGGTATGTTGCTTGTGAATTCTTATCCTGCAATTATACTTTTTGATTCTGGTGCTTCTTATTCATTTGTCAAGGAGAGTTATGTCTCGAGTCACAATATGATCACCAAAACTCTACCTACCTCTTATCATACTAATGCATTGGTGCCTGATTGCAAACCAACTGGGTCATTCCTTTGGCCGAGATTTTCATTGAGGGAGTTCAGTTTTCTGTAAACTTGATTTTGCTTGATGCTAGGGGAGTGGATGTCATATTGGGAATGAATTGGCTTGCTAAGAATAAGGCCATCATTGATTGTGCTCATAGGACTGTCACTCTTAACGACGTGTTCGACACCCAAGTACATTTGAGGCTTAAGGAAGTTACTTCTTGCCTTTATGCCCTAAAGGTAGTCACAGTAATGGATCTCCTGAGCGTTCTCATCATGTGTGAGTTTTCTGATGTCTTCCTAGAGGAATTGTCAGGAATACCACCCCATAGAGTAGTAAAATTCTCTATTGATCTCTTGCCCGGTATGGCCCCGATTTCGAAGAGGTTTTATAAGATACCTCCAAATGAGTTGGCAGAGTTGAAGAAGCAGCTTCAGGAGTTGCTCTCAAAGGGTTTCATCCATCTGAGCTCCTCACCCTGGGGATGCCCAGCGCTTTTGTGAAGAAGGACTAGACTCTATGGATGTGTGTCGATTACCGTCCGTTGAATGTGTCAAGAACAAATATCCTCTTCCCAGAATTGATATTTTGTTCGATCAATTGACCAGTGCCCAGGTCTTTTCCAAGATTGACTTGAGATTGAGCTATCACCAAAGAAAGGTCCAACAGGAGGATATTCCAAAGATGGCTTTCTCTACCCGTTACGGGCTTTATGAATTCACCATCATGTCCTTCGGCCTTACCAATGCATCTATGTTCTTTATGTACTTGATGAACACAGTCTTCATGGAGGAGCTCGACAAGTTTGTTGTGGTTTCCATCGACGATATTCTTATATACTCCAAGACTAAAGCGGGAATATTCTGAGCATCTCCCTGTTGTTCTTGGCCAACTTTGAGATCATAAAATATATGCCAAGTTCAACAAGTGCGAGTTCTGACTCAAAGAAGTCACTTTTTTAAGCATGTTTTATCTGAGAATGATGTTGCTATTGATCCAAGCAAAGTGCAAGAAGTCCTCAATTGGGTTCAACCCAAGAATGTTACTGACTTTGGTGTTTTCTTGAAGTCATGGGTTATTACTGCCGGTTCATCGAGAACTTCTCCAAGATTGCTAAGCTAATGACTGAGCTATTAAAGCAAGGAAGTATATTTGAGTGGTTGAGTGAATGTGAGTCATCACATATTACACTTCCTTGGCTTAGGAGATAAACCTCTATGCGCACCTTCCAGTACGAGAAATCTCAACCATCGAAGACTGAATTTTTCCACTTTTCCAAACTTTGAAGAAACTATTTACGACCGCTCCTGTTTTTGCTCAACCCGAAGTAGACAAGGATTTTGACATCTATTGCGATGCTTCCCACATAGGTCTCAGATGTATCCTCATGCAAGAAGGTCGGGTTGTTGCTTATGCCTCACGTCAGTTGAACCACCATGAGGAGAACTCCTCAACCCCTGACTTAGAGCTTGGGGCAGTTGTGTGTGCTTTGAATATTTGGCGCCACTATCTACTAGGAAATATGTGTTGTATCTATACGGATCACAAAAGTCTCAAATACATTTTCACTCAAGCCAATCTGAATATGAGATAGAGAAGATGGCTTGAGTTAATAAAAGACTATGAGCTAGAAGTGCATTATCATCCCGACAAGGCGAATATGGTCGCTGATGCACTGAGTCAAAAGACTCGATGCAGTTGTCTTATGATCAGGTCCGGAAATGCCACACTTTGTGATGAATTCCAAAGGCTTAGACTCAAAATGGTCCCAAAGGGATTTCTTGCAAACTTGGAGATCAAATCTACTCTCTTGTATCAAATCAAAAAAGCTCAAAAGGATGACAAGGGCACGACCTAAATCCGAGAGAAAATGAAGGAAGGCAAAACTACCTATTTTTCTGAGGATGATTAGGGTATTCTATGGTTTGAGAGGAGACTAGTGGTTCCGAAGGTTGAGGTACTGAGAAAGAAAATTCAGGATGAATCCCATGATTTTTTGTTGTCTATTCATTCGGGAAGTACCAAGATGTACCAAGACCTCAAGCAAAGATTCTGGTGGACTTGCATGAAGTGAGAAATCACTCTATATGTTGCCAAGTGTGACGTTTGTCGGAGAGTAAAGGCCGAGCACCTCAAGCCAGCTAGTACGCTCTAACAATTGCCTATTCCCACCTGGAAGTGGGAGGAGATCTGAATGGACTTTATTACCGGATTGTCGAAGACCTATCATGAATATGACTCAATTGGGGTCATTGTGGACCGGTTGACAATGTTTGCTCATTTCTTTTCTGTCAAGACCACATATTCGGTCAAGCAATATGCAGAGTTGTATCTCACTTGGATTGTTTGCCTACATGGGATTCTGAAGAAGATCATCTCTGATCGAGACACTCAATTTATCTCACATTTCTAGAGGAGCCTTCATGAAGCTATGGGAATTGAACTCTTCCATAGTACTGCTTACCACCCTTAAACCGATGGTCAAACTGAGAGGGTGAATTAGGTTCTAGAAGATATGTTGTGATCTTGTGCTCTCACATATGGGAAGAAGTGAGAAATTTGCTTGCCATTCACTGAGTTCTCCTACAACAATAGCTACCAGTTAAGCATTAAAATGTTGCCGTTTGAAACTCTCTATGGCCATAGATGTTGAACGTTGTTGAATTGGTCTTAATCTACTGAAAGGGCTTTTCTAAGCCCGGACTTGGTCAAAGAGGCATAAGAACATAGGAAGTATCTCCTCATGGCTCAATATCGACAGAAGAGCTATGTGGACCACCGCCAATGAGAGCTTGTGTTTGATATTAGGGACTTTATATATCTCAAGGTATCACCTCTCAAAGGGGTTCGACACTTTTAAGTCCGAGGGAAGTTGCTGCCTCATTATATAGGGCCTTTCCAAATCATTACTCGACGTAGAGAGGTGGCCTATCAATTGGACGTACCTCTGTCCCTCTTCGCTGTTCACAATGTGTTCCATGTCTTGCAACTAAAAAAATGCCTCCGAATTCCATCCAAAATCATTGAATTTCCAAATCAAGAATTGCAACCGGATCCTCATATTGCGAGTGACCAATTCAAATCTTAGATGAAGTAGAACGCAAGACTCGATGATACTCTATTAAATTCATCAAAGTCTAATGGAGCAACCACACCGAGGATGAAGCAACTTGGGAGCATGAGGATAAAATCCGCTCTGAATATCCCAAACTTTTTGAAAACATGTAAATGTCATCATAATTTTGCAGAATAGGAGCATCTCATGTGTCTATATTTATCACCATGTTGAATGGAAAGTTTGTTCCTAAAGGATTGCACATAGAAGCCTTTCGAACCAGGAGAACATACTCCTGGTGATCTGACCACAATTGATCTACTAGTCTGACCGCCAGAGGTGTTTAGAACCCAAAACTCTCTGTTCTTGGGAGGTCTGACCGCCCTAGGATCGCAGTTTGACCATTTGTCGGTGATATGACCGCCGACATAACGTCAGTCCGATCGACAGAACCCAAAACTCTCTGTATAGATTTCGGTCTAACCTTCATTTCCGTGGTCTAACCAAGCCGCGGTTTGACCGCCAGCTCAATGTGAAGGCTCGATGGCTATCATTTCATCCTATTGATGAATTTCGACAAAATTCCTACTCACTTGTGGGAGATTCTTTCCCACTTCATCATCGTCACCTTCCCCTTGAGTCGCTGAATCTTGGGTTGAGACTCTTTTTAGGGGGGGGGGAGGTTTGTCACGTCTTGAAGTGCTAATTGCGTAATTAAGCATGCATAATCAACATAACATTATATTTATACATGTTTGTTTGCAATTCGAGCTTTAAACGTGTTCCAAAAATACATTGTAGATGGTATAGAGACACTAGGAAGCCCCAAATACTTTGGAGGTGAAAAAGGATGGAAAAAAGAAGAAAAAGGGAAAAGACTGCCCTCGCTATCTGATCAGGGTCACCCGTGGTCTAACCGCCAAGAGGCAGTCATGTGGGCTTGCCATGCGGGCTTTTCGCAGTCTGACCGACCCATCCCGCGATCTGACTGTCAGAAACACAGAGGATCACTTAAGAAGATCGATCAGTCTCTCACTCACACACTCTCTCATTTTCCCTCTCTTACCCCCCTTCTCCCTAATCCCTAGAGAGAGAAACTGAGATCGGTCGGTTGTGTTTGAAGGCTAGAGATCGTCGGTGAAGACTTATCCGAGCTTCCTGGAGTTTTCCCCAAGCTCCTCCCTCTTATCCCTCACCGGAGGAAAGTTCATCCAACCATAAGCTCATAAGCCACCTTGGGGCCCAATCTCCAAATCGAAACTTCTTCAGAGTAGATTGATCATCTAGAAAGCTTCCCTACAATAAGGTGAGACATCCCCTACCATTTCCCCATCGTTCCCGAGCTCTAATCGATCCCCATGTCATTTAGACCAAAGTTCAACAATAGCCTAGACTCCATGGGGTGTTTTGTGTTGAGCCCAGTGAATGTTGTCCAAATCACCCTAGAAGCACTCCACTAGCCCCATAGAGTGTTTCGGTACCCTTTGTGGTCAAAGGCATCACCGAAACCTTCGCCAACAGCCTTCGAAAGGTACTATCAGCAGAGTCTCACGGTCTTACCGCCACTAGGGTCGATCTAAGCGCCAGATAGCAGTCTGACCATCGACATACCGTCAATCTGACTATCAGATGCCAAAACCTTTTGCACGCCGTCGGTCTGACCGCCACTTCAATACCGGTCTGATCGCCAACCACTTAAGGTATATGCACTTCGGTTGTCTTATCTGGGGTTTCAAACTTCAGAACCCTAATCATTTGGTAATTGTTTGCAAATATTTTTGAAACATGGCACTGTATTAATATGCAAACATGCATCATATGCACACTTTTCCATCATTTGATTATTTGTTTAGAGAGCGTTACGCTGGCGATCCAAGCGTGTGAAGGCGTCGCCAATCTACCGGAGTTCTATGAGTATTGTGTTGGGAGTATCAGGCAACCATCAGAGCATCAAGGCAAGCATCTAAGCATATTGCACCTTTGTTGAATTGAATGGAGTTTAAATTGATAAGTTGTCGCTTACGTATCATTGCATGGTTAGCAAGTCGATGTCGAGTTTATATGAGTAGAACCTATATTGAAATGCATTACCTCTACCTTGAGTTGTATGATTACCCATATCTTTGTTGCCTTGATAACATTGTTGATGTCCCCGGTAGAAGTTAAGAGATGGCGCAACCATTGTTCACGAGCTTAGATCTTACTGGTTGTTTACAAATACAATAACAATGATGTGGGTTGTATGAGAGGTGAGGATGAGGCGAGATGTGGACGATGTTGTGGGTATCTTTTGCACCGGAGGAGTTCTTCGGTGTAGTTTGGGAGAGGAACCTAGATATCATAAACCGCTTGCATCGTTTAAGCACTGCCCGTCGGTGCAGTTGGCTTTAGCACTTTCCATACCTACGACATGTCACATTGGGAATGATAAGCTGAATATCTCTGTAGATGTGGCTTTTGACATGCGAATCGATGGTATCGTAGGAATAATAGGCTTGTAGATATCCAGTTTGCTCCGTGAGTAGTTCTGGATGACCTCCGCACCTATCGGCGCATGATTAAACAGTTGGGGCTTATTTGGAAAGGTTGACATGAGTACCCCTTACGTGGGTCTGTGTGGACACGTGAGCCGAATGGTCCTCGAGTCATGTAGGTAAAGGAGTACCCCTTATAGGGTGTAAAAATAATTTGAATTTTCAGGCTCTCGGTCATGAGTATGCTTCTATCTCTTTGCATCAGTCGTAGAGTTTTCGGAGTTTGGGGATGGGTGATTTCGAAGGGTTATGCTGAAAATGGTTGTTTATGACTAATGATACATGAGATGGTTCTAGTTATATTTATGTTCAAGTTGTTGGTTACAGGGTAGAAAGATATATGTGGTTAAGTATAAATGCTCACACATATAAATTTACTTAATCTTGTGGCCTACTCCGTGCTAATGACTCAATTGCATAATCTTTAGAGTCGAGTTTTATATGTACTCATTATGGATTAAGTCTTAAGAGTATCTTCGTACTCACGCTGCTCTTTCAGGTTTTACAAGTGAGGAGGAGCTTGTGTTTGGCTATTTCACGTCCGTCGATGTAAGTGGCGAGAATGAATAGTGCAAACTACTCGTGTGATGAGATTTTTGGGTGGAGCCTACGGGCATATGGCTTTACCTAGTTTTTATTGGTTCATACATGTTAATCTTCCGCTGCGTAGTTTCTAGTTTGGTTAAGAGGTAATTTGTTTTCTTATCCTCTTAGTTTTTTTTATTGTAATTTGTTATAAATGATTAAATACTTAAGAACTTGCAATATAATTTAATTACTCGCTCTTTCTTAAACTATCTTGTGATGTTATATATTAGAAAGGTATATGTTTCGATCTTAGGTATGCACAAAACATGTGTAGAGACTATCGGGATAGTATTCTGGTTAATCATCGTAGTCATGATTAAACTAATAATTATTCTGATGATTAATTGAAATACTATTTAGACACTTTCTCACAGTTTACGACCCTAAAGGCCAGATCATATTTATTGTAAACTCAAATTGCTTATTGCATCTATAACAACCATCACGCACGTTCTTCCTATTGATCGGCATAGCCGCAGTAGAGGGGAACTGAAGGTCTTGTATCACATACACTTTGTAGTCTTTTGAATTGTTTGGCAAAGCGAATTCAAAGAGTGCAAGTTCTTGCGTTAGCATAGGTAATCGCCTATAGTTTATCAGGTTTCACGGTGCATATTCAATACTACATCCAGAAGATCAGGCACTCCGCATCAAGCAGAGCTCCCTCGAGATCGAAGGAGTCACACTTCCTTGTTGTAAGAAATTCTGAAGCTAACACTCAGACTTGCCACATCCCTTGCTAATAGAAACACTAAACTTATGATGGTTCGCATAGCTCAGCCTCCTCTACAGAACTCTCTTGGCTCCGCCACAATGAGGAAGAAGAGGTGGTTGATGTGGCCCATAACACTCGTGAGTTGGAACCTTTATTTATTTTTCTAAATGTGAAGGGGTAAAAATGACCATTTTACCTATGAATTGTTATGGTCTGACTGACCGCAAAATACATAAGCTGGATCATGGTCCTGATGCTTTTGGCGTAATCTACATGCAAAACCTTTAGCATAAGAAAAGGAAGGCTAGATCCAATTCTAATCTCTAAGTTGTACTTGCGCTTCGTAATGGTAAGTGTAAGTTCTATAATATTGTGTTTATGAGTTCGGGGAAGTGTTTTACTCGTTTATCTATGTGGGTAAAGTAGGGTAGTAAAAATTCCAGGTCTGATTTAGAATGCTTATGTTTTTATATTATGAATTGTATAGTATCCTATAATTTTTCTGTTGATTTTCTGTGAAATTTTTGCTTCCAAGTTCTGACCAGGTTTTGGACAAAACTTGCTACAGAACCTCAGTTGAAAACACCCTAAATGTTACTACCTCCGATCCCAAATATAAGCCCATTTTGTTTTGTCCTAAGTTAAATATTTTTAGTTTTGACAATCAATAGCTAAAAAATCATATAAATTAACAACATAAGGTTGGTGTTACTAGATTCATCGTAGAAAATACTTTCATAATATATAACTCTTTTATTTAATATTTTTATATATATTATTAGTCAAAGTGACATATTAGAGATTATGCCGATGTCCTCATAGATTTATATTTTGGATCAAAGGGAGTAGAAGTTTTGGAAATGCGTCAAAACCCATGTAAAGTTTTTCAAAAAAATTGAGAAAAATGCATAACTATAGGAGAAGCTATGTTATACATTGATGTAAGATTTCAAGAGAAAATTCAATCTTGTTTTCTAGATAAAAAGACAAAAATATTGTTGACGCATAAGCCGAGATTTATCTTTTTTTAATCTCAAAAACTTGCTCTTGAAATTTTACACAGATGTGTAGCATAACCTCATGTATAGTTGTAAAGTTTCAAAAAAATTGAAAGCTTTACAATATACCCCCTCCGTTCTTTTTTGTTTGTAGTCCTAGGACCCATGCTGTCAAACCTTTTAAAGTTTGATAACTGATATGTTCATATCTCTCAACAATTGGTATATAAAATCATACTATTACATTAATCTCTTGAATTCTTTCAAGAAAGTGTAAATTTGTTAGTGCATATTTATATAAGTTGCGTAAATTAGTAGTCAAAGGTACACCTCGGAAAATGAAAAAGTCAACAAGTGCAAACAGAAAAGAATAAGGGCATCTTCGAGGGTGTCATGTCTGGTTGATAGCCTAAGGTTTTTACATATTTTTGCTAAACTCGTCTAAGGTGTGGCGAACAAATTTGGTGTCACACTTTGGCTAGCATAAGGGCATGTTGCCACACTATTTTTTGAGTCAGGATGTTTAGGACTTAGTGTGCAGAAAAGTAATCTTGCCACAACTGTGCCTATGAACTAAACACGTGTCTAAGGTGATCAAATCTGTCTAGCTTGTGTTGGGGTAAAGTGTGCAAGGTATGGTTATGAACCATACATGCCCTTATTGATGAATTTGATTCCCAGCATTTATGTGTTTTCATCATAGGTGGAGCCAATGGGTAGTCCCAGTCGGCTCAAGACTTCCCGGGTCATTTGCCGATTTTTCTCTAGTAGTTAGCTCAGCGGTCCAATCCATTAGAAAAAAGGAAAAAGAAAAAAAAAACCCACACATGACAGCATCGCCGTATTTTTTTTTTTCCATCAATTCCCTCTCCGCTCCACTCACCAGTCGTATGCAGGCACGTATTGATGCTTCCCAATATTCATGCCCTCTCTATTCTCTAACCCTCTATTCCTATTTCGCATAGGGGCAGTCAGCACCGGTACTGCTGCATCTCAGCACCTGTCCAAGCTCAACACCAACCGCCGTCGACAAGGCGTGGATGTGCCATTTTGCAGCCCGTCGCCCATTGGTTGCACGGGGGCAACCTGCAAGCAGCAGGCCGCCAGTAGCCAACAGGTAACATGGCATTTGTACTCCTTTTCTTTTGCAATGTTGAATTCTCGTTTACAGGTGTTTGGTCTGATAAATAGAATGGTGATGGACCATCTGATTCTAACTTAGAACCTAACCTACATTTTGGTTTGAGGGATAGAAAGTTGATCCAACACCACCTCATCCCTCACAATCACTTTGACATTATCAGCATGAGGGATTGCGTCCTTCCACCAAAATTCATAGGATGATCCCATGATAGATCATTCCATCTAGAATGAGGTGATTCATCATACCAAATGCCCCCTCAATGACATTGTTGGAACAATTATCATCAATAGTAACCAAAGAGGTTCATTCTAGACAAAGAGACAAGAGTGGAGATTAGAGGAATCAGTCTCCTCT
The DNA here is from genome assembly GCF_958298935.1 of Phragmites australis. Lineage (NCBI taxonomy): Eukaryota > Viridiplantae > Streptophyta > Magnoliopsida > Poales > Poaceae > Phragmites > Phragmites australis. Next base: position 30,836,454 of record NC_084923.1, on the reverse strand, counting down.
GTATTTGACCTCTTGGGTCCTTTATATAGGTGGGGGAGGAGAGATAAATCTTCCTTTCCAGTTATTAGTGTGGTAACAAATATTACAAGGAGGCCATTGGGCTTTAATATGAGCTGCTTTGTTACATAGGCTTTTTTTAGGCCTGATCCTTTCCCCCAATAGTAATATTTTAGCTGTAAGCTCTGATAGGATAACGGGACGAATAGCTACAACTAGGAGAAGGCTCAGACTTATTTTTTACATGACTGTTAGGGCTAGATATACTCTAATAAATATGATTCCTCCTGTTTAGCAAAGGGTTCTTCAGTGAAGGCAAGGACCGATGGTATGTTCGATTTTTGCTTGTGAAGACCAAAGGCAATGATGAAGTGTGGTGGCGCATCGAAGTCATGGTCGTCCTGAGCCCCATGGTGAACGCTGACATTGGCGCCTGGCCGGTCTCTCAGAGCTTGGTGAAGTTGAAGATAGTACTTCCTCTGTGAGTCGAAGGCACGGCTCCAACATACTCATCGTAGCCAAAGTCGAGGCCTGCTGCTAAGGCTTACTGAAGCCAGTGATTGTCTTCGTGTCTTTGCTCACGTGCTTCGACCAAAATCTTGGAACTCAGGATGGGATTTTAACCCGGGTACCCTCCATAACCCCTCTTGGCTAGTGTTCGTGAGTGGTGAAGGATGCCACGTGGTTGACGTAGTTGAAGTAGATGTGGGCGAAGTCGTCGTCTACTTTTGAGTGGTCGATGTGGTAAAGTTTGATGAAGGCTAGGACATTGTGGCCGAAATCCCACTAGATGACGTAGTCGTAGTCGACGAAGGTGAAGTTGTTGCGGCTAAAGCCCCTCTGGTCGATGATGTCACGGCCATTGCCCCTCTATCAACGTATCAAAGTCGATGAAGGCGAAGTCATCGTGGCTGAAGCCCCTTTATGGACGTAGTCAAAGTCGATGAAGGCAAAGTTGTCGTGGCGATAGCCCCTCTATCGACGTAGCCAAAGTCGATGAAGGTGAAGTTGCCATGGCCGAAGCCCCTCTGTCGATGTAGTCAAAATCGACGAGGGCAAAGTTGTCATGGCCATAGTCGAAGGCGAGTACGACTCTTTGGGTCGATGTCAAGGTCGAAGATGGCAACAACCCCTCTCTGAGTTGGCGTCGATATTGAAGGTGACGGTGACTTCATAGTCTCATCGACGTAGACAAAGTTGAAAGTGATGACAACTCCTGAGTCTATGTTGAAGTAACCAAAGCTGAAGTGGTCGGCGAACCCTGCCGGTTGGTATCGCAAGCAGAGGTGACGATGACTCCATTTGGAATCTCATCGATTAGCCAACATTGAAGGCGATGAGCAACTCCCTTTGAGTCGATGCCAGGATCGAAGGTGTCAACGACCCCCTCTGGTTGATGTAGAAAGCTAAGTCAACGATGACCACTTCTAGAGTCTCGTAGACGTAGGCGAAGCTGAAGATGAGGACGACTACATCGATGCTAATCTTAGCTTAATAAATGAACATTTCAGCATAATAATTGATGCATGCTAGGACTACTCAAGCCGAACCCTAAACTGATTGACGAAGAGCATAATTCACCTTCACCCTTGCATTTTTGTGATCACAGCTAACTCAACCACTACAAAAAGTGGCCTCTCGTGAAGGTCAAGGTGTTCCATCCGAGCCTTCATGCGGCATATCTTTTGATATCTATGTCGGGTCCCCTTTGGACCCGACAGAACCTTTTCCCGCTAAGTCAAGGCATTGCCTTCAACTTAGTCATAGTCAGATGTGTAGAGACTTTGTTGACTAAATTTGTGTTATACTTCATTGTATCTTGTGTATGGCTTCGACAGCAAAGCACACGAAGCATCGATTAAAAAAACATTGTCTCCCTCGACTTTACAGCCACAGGGACCTTCGGCAGCAACGTGCGCGAAGCATTAGTCGAGGGTTGTTTCAGCAAATTTACGGTGTTTTTGCCTATGTTTCTTAATTTGAAGGCCAAGTGTGTGTTGGCTGAATGGTGTATTTATCTTTGTTTTTGTAGTCAAAGTTGTTTAACTTTCCCTTTTGTCCCATCTATCGAAGGGGACTCGAAGGGCCATGTTCCTTAAGGCTTATTGTCTCATATTCGAGTGACGCATTGCCTTTACATCAGGCCAAGCGACACCTTGATTCTTCATCTTGTAGGCCACATCATGCTCTTTAAGTCGATTGCTCAAGGACCAGCGACACTTCGGCGTCCGGTCTTGCATGACAAGATGTGTTTTGCATCTTTTTCGGAAACAAAAAACACGCAATAGCCGATGTATGCTTCGATGTATGCACATGAAGAATAAATACTTCAATGAATTGATATAATGTCTGTGTACAGAAAGTAGAAGACTTCCATGCATATGGAGAATAGTTATGTTGATGTATTCAAGTAATGCAATACATGGTGCAAGTACTTGACACTTCGACTTTTTCTTTCTGCAGAGGTGCCTTGCCTCTGGCGAGGACGAGCAACACCTAGACTTTTTTTTTTGCGAAGGTGCATTGCCTATGTTTGGTTGAGAAACACTTCAAATTTTTCCTTTTAGAATGTCTATTTTGACTTCGGTGCAGGGCTGGCACTCTTGGCTCCCAACTTATTTATGATTCGAAGACTTGATTGATCTTCGGAGCGAGGGAAGACACTCTTAGCCCGTATCTTTTGTAACCCGAAAGTGTGAATTGCCTTCAGTGGGGGGGCAACCACTCTTAGCCCTCGTCTTTTTGTAATCCGAAAGTGTGAACTGTGTTCGGTACGAGGGTATCCACTCTTAGCCCCCATCTTTTGTAATCCGAAGGCATGAACCGCCTTTGGTGTGAGGGCATCCACTCTTAGCCCTCATCTTTTCTAATCTGAAGGTGTGAATCGCCTTCGGTGTGAGAGCAACCACTCTTAGCCCTCGTCTTTGTAATCCGAAGGTGTGAACTATCTTCGGTGCGGGGGCAGTGACACTTAGCCTCTATCTTTTGTAATCCGATTGCATGAACCGCCTTCGATGCGGGGGCAACCACACTTTGCCCCTGTCTTTTGTGCATATGCTAAATAGATGCACGTAGGGTGCAATCGAAGAGTAAATGCTTTATCATAAGAATAAATGCGATAACGAAGGATAAAACCTTCACTAAATGAGGGATAAGTCCCATCCTATGAAAATCAAGAATTCCTGCATATGAGCAATAAGAGCTTTTTCTTGTGAAGGCTAAAACTTTCATGTAGGGAATAAATATTCTCTAGAGCGAAGGGTAAGAACCTGCATATGAAAAGAACAAATTCTTCGATGCATTTAGGTAATAAATACATAGAAGGTAAATGCTTCAACATACAAGAGAAGGGTAAATAGTTTGATGCATATATGATGCAAATGCGTGAAGAACAAACACTTCGACATGTTCGTATTGATGAATATTTTTTCATAAACATGATGCACGCATGTAGAGATAAATACTTTGACACGTAGCTTTAATGCACGTGTGAAAAGTAAACGCTTCGATACACGTATATGCGATGCATGCTTCAATACACGCAGATGTGATGCATGCTTCGATACACAAAGATGTTTCGGCTCGTGATGTGATGCGCAAGCACACAAAAAATATCCAATTTGGTAACAAGGACGAATAGAAAGCATGGCATATGTAATGCAAGTATACGAAGAGTAAATACATTGGCATGCAATAGTGAATTATCTTATGCGAAACGTAAAAACCATGCATGGGAGGAAGAAATAGTCCCTCAAGCAGAGCATAAAAACCTGCATATACTTGCAAAGGGTAAAAACAAGTACTTTGGTCCATATGTAATGCAAGTACATGAAAGGTAAATGTTTTGGTATTCATGCAAAGAACAGTTAGTTTGATGCACACATAATGAAGGTGCGCAAAAAATAAATACATCGGTGTGTAGATGTGATGCACGCATAATGCAGGCACATGAAAATAAATACTTGACCATGTAGATATGATGAACATGTAGAGATAAATACTTCGACGCATAAGTGCAACACACATGCAAAAAGTAAACGTTTCACACGTGAAAGGCAAAATTTATGCAGAAAGAAGCAGCTATAGCATGGACTTATTTGCTACAGATTGCTTCTATGTATGAAGGCCTTTCTCCATACAAAGGGTCTTCCCAGTACAAAGGATTTTTTTGTACGAAGGGTCTTCCCCATACGAAGGCCCTTCTTAGGCCCTATTTGTTTCAGCTCAGGATTATAATAAGCTAGCTTATTTATTCTGAGTTGAAACAAACAGTTACCTTATTTGTCCAGATTATTATAAGCTGAAGCTCAGATTATAATAACCTCAAAAGCTGTGAAAATGAGCTTATTTCAGCTTATTTTGGCCTTTTACTATACTACCCATCAATTTAGGAGAAATTATCCGCTAATGCCACTCCCCCCACCCTACACCCGAATCCCCCGCCCCCTATTGAGAGCATTGCAGACTTTTGCCAATAATCTAGACTCAAATAATCTAAGTTGCAAAATAGCTCACAGCTCATTTTTTCCTCCAGCTTATAATAATCTAATTTATTATAATCCACCATCTATAAGCCGCTTATTATAATCCAGAGCTGAAACAAATAGGGCCTTAGTATGAAGGCCCTTCTCTGTACGAAGGGTCTTCCCAGTACGAAGGGTCTTCCATGTACAGAGGTTCTTCCCAGTATGAAGGGTCTTCTCTGTACGAAAGGTCTTCTCGTGCAAAGGTCCTTCCCTGTACGAAGGGTCTTCTTGTACGAAGGCCCTTCCCTATACGAAGGGTCTTCTCTGTATGGGTAGGCTTGTACGAAGGCCCTTCCTTGTATGAAGGGTCTCCTCTGCACGAAGGGTCTTCTATGTACGAATGCTTGACGAAGGGTGTCCCTGACGAAGGCTCGACGAAGGGTGTTCCTCGTACGAAGGCTTGACAAAGGGTGTCCCTGAGGATGGCTCGATGGCGGGTGCTCCCTGACGAAGGCTCGATGAAGGGTGTCCCCCGAGGATGGCTCGACGACTGGCGTTCCCCGATGAAGGCTCGACGAAGGGTCATTGTTGATGAAGATCTGACGAAGGGTGGTCCCCAATAAAGGCTCGACGAAGGGTAGTTCTAGACGAAGGCCTAACAAAGGGTGTTCCCCGATGAAAGCACTTCGAAGGGTTGTTTTTGACAAAGGGCGTTCCCCGACGAAGGCTCAATGAAGGGTGGTTATGGACGAAGGCCTCCTATCCAACGGCTTGAGCGTGGTGATAAAGCCTGACGAGGGTCTCTCTCTTTGGGATCAGGTCTCCACAGACAACGCCATCTGTTGGAACAATTATCATCAATGGTAACCGAATAGGTTCATTCCAAGCAAAAAGAGAAGAGTAGAGATGGAAGGAATTAGCCTCCTCTACACTTGACCTCGTGGGTCCTTTATATAGGTGAGGAAGGAGAGATAAATCTTCCTCTCCGGTCCTTGCTAGGGTACAAATATTACAAGAAGGCCCTTCAGCCTTTACATGAGGTGCTTTGTTACATGTACTTCTTTGTAGGTTTGAGCCTTCCCTCCAACAGACATGATCAACATAATTTAGAGATTAGATCGCCTTACTTTTACTCATGAATTGTGAATGTAGAATGTTAAGATATGAAGAGAAATGGAGACATTGCATCACTTTTTTGAAACATAAAACAAAGGGTAAAAAGATAACTAGAACTCCAAGTTGATAAGTTTATTGATGATATGAGAAAATATGGTAGATACAAAGGTCTAAACAACCTTGACGAGCTCTCTACTAGATTTGTTGAAATAAATAATGAAGACTATGACAATTAGAAAGCGTAAATTAGAGCCCTTAGTAGTACTGCAATCTTCTATATATGTAAGATTTTATTTCATATTTGAACTATTAATTTTGTGATTTGTAAATTTCAAACTTAGTTTTTGAATTATAATATATTGTACTTTTAGTAAATTTTACGCTTGTATATTAAATTTATAGTGTTATAAAAATTTGGAGCATAGAATGATCGCATCCAACTAGCACCGCCGCTGTTTTTCACCTGTGCAATAAACTTGCTACCATGTGAACGTTACATTTTTAATTTCGATCGTCTGTGGTGGCGAGCGAGCGAGTGGTGGGCACACTTTTCTGGGCTGCTACCCATGAAAATGACCAAACTACCCCTGCATCTCTGCTCCTTCGCTGCAACCCGCAGTCCGCCACGCTCACAACCCAACACGAACGGGTCGACGCTGACTTTCTCCTAAGGAAGAAACGAGAGAAAGCTCGCGAGATCTCACTATCTCAGCCAGCGGCGAGGGGAGATCTGAGAGGAGAGCTTCCGTTCCGGAGATGCACGACTTCTGCTTCACGATCCCATACGGGTTCGCCGTGCTGGCCGGCGGCGTGCTGGGCTACCTCCGCCGCGGCAGCACCGCCTCCCTGGCCGGCGGCACCGCTGCCGGCGCGCTGCTCCTCCTCGCGGGATTCGTCAGCCTCAAGGCCTTCAAGAAGAGCCGCAACTCCTACCTCGCCCTCGCCCTCGAGACACGTACGCGACTCCTGCCCTCCCCTTCACTCTCAATTGCACTTCTTTTAACCTCTTTCTCGGAACCATGGCAGCAGCTCTGCCGCTCAACTGCACACACTTTGTTGTCGTGGAAAAAAAGGAACGGAAAAGTGCACATTATTAAGATTGTTCTTTCATTTTTGTTTTGTTCTTGTTTCTGAATCTTGCAACTGTGCCCTCGGATTAGAGGAAACGACTTGATTTGTTACTGGGTAGTTGATCCCCCACTTAATTTTTGTAAAGAGGGGAGGAGGGGGGGGGGCGTTGTGGGATTCGTGTGATGGCAATGGTCATGTTGTGAGTTTCTATGATGAAAATTGCGATGGTAGGGCATAATAGTTTGATTTGGTTGAGTTTGGGATTCTGTAGTAGTTTATATATAAACCTACTAGATGTGTTTTGGATGTTTAAATGGGACAGCATATCGAGCCCAGTTTTGCCGAAGTTCAGAGTCCTATGTGGTTACAAAAACTTAAGAGTTCCGTTCTGATTGCGTTGAAAACTAGGAATATGTGGTCCTGCTGCTAATACACTCGTAGGAAAGAGACAAACACCAATGTGCCGTTTGGATGGAGGTGGGAAAGGGTAAGGGATTGGGATACCATCTAGAAAATTTAATCCTAGCCATTCATCTCTCCTCCACTTTTTATCCTAATCTTCCATTCATTTCACTTTTGATGGTCTGGTTGCTAGTGTTAGTGCATCAAATATCCTAGTTCATATGCCTGCAGTTCGCAATGATCCTATAGGATGGTGTAGCATGCAATTTTTTTTCTTAGGTTGGAGATTCTTCAATGGTATTGTTTGGGAGCGGATGATTACATCTTCTGAATACATATAGTTTTTTCCTCCTTTCTGTGTGGCTTGTAGTGCCCGCTGTTGGAGCCACTTGCCTGTATGATCTTTCCTACATACCCAGGAATAAGTGTCTGTTTGGAATGTAGCAATTCCACAGGAATTTTGCAGGAACACGTAGGAGACAACACAATTACTGTAGGAATGAGAAAAAAAAATTCATGTGCTCCAAACAGGGGGACCTATATGTTTAGCATCGGTACAATCGCACTTGCAAGTATTTGAACCTGGATCCTATTTTTTCCAAGAAGTACACAGGCAACAACATCCGCACAAAAAATGTTGATTTCAGTTTTGATTCTTTTGCCCACATTGCATTCAGCAGCATTTCATTTCCACTTAGATTTCAACAGCCTCGAACTGCAGTGGGAAATGTCCCTCCTTCTATGCTCTACTCTTTAGTCCAGTTGTTTTGGCACTAACAGCACTGCACAACCTCTATACAATAAATTTGCAAGGACGCTAACAAATTCATGCTCACAGCCCTGTTGATTTTTGTTAAATATTTTTTGGCAAAGGCATTCACGTCATCATTTTGATGTTGAGTTCCTGACTTTCTTTAAAAAATTATGTTGGAGAATTTAGTTCTTTCTTTTTGCAATGCAGCTATTTATTCCAAGCAATTGCTGCAATCTTTTTTGCATTTTCTTGAAAGTTTGAAGAATTACTTCTAAAGTTGAAATTGGGAGGTTCCAAAATCCTAGTTCAGGGTGGAATCCTTGGTATCCACCAATTATTGGGAGATACTAGATAGGATCGTCCAAATCTTTAATCTCAATTAAAGCCGAATACAAAACAAATATCATGAGAGAGCCACATCATTAGATTGTGCCTCTGCTGTCATATTCGATGAGGATTTAAAACATTGACTGCAACATGACTACATTACCACCACAGCTCCAAATATCTTGCTACTGCTGAAATATTTTGGGCATATTTTGCTTTTTACAGATTGGTAGTTCTTGTTACATAGCACGGTAATTTTTGTAGAGGCAATAATAAGGTAAGGCTAGTCACTATACTGTTGTTTCTGGTAGAGACTGAACAAATCTCAAAAGCATTGTGCTCTTTAGACTAAACATGAATTGCTGAGTGCAAAACAAGTGTCTGAGATACTTTTCTACTTGTGCCTGCAATTTCCCTTGTTGGTTTCTTGTTTCTGTACTAACTGCGCTACTCTGTGGGTGTTAAACAGTTTGTGCATTGGCCTTGACTTATGTTATGGGGCAAAGATTCCTTGAAACTTCGAAGATAATGCCAGCTGGTGTTGTTGCTGGTCTCAGGTAATGTCAGCCTCGACACTTTGGATGCCTCACTGACTCACTGCATTGTACTCTGCCATTTTCTTTGCTCTTGCAAACGGAACTTAGCTTCATTGAGCTAATATGTAAACTTTTCTTGCAGTGCCTTGATGTCTGCATTCTATCTATTCAAAATTGCAACAGGCGGCAACCATATCCCACCAAAGAAAGAGTAAACCGGGCCTTGTAAAATATGTTTCATTGAACTTTAAGACTACGATCAGCTGTGTTGTCTGATTGCTTGTAACTTTAACGACTAGTGATGTTTTCCATTTGTAACTCTGTTAGAATGTACCATGGAGTTCTGAACAATGTACAAGAAATAAATATAAGATGTGATTCACGGAAGCGAATTTGATCTTTCTGAGTCAGTCATGTATGATCTTTGGTGGGGGTGGGGGGGTTTCTTTTTTTTGTTTTTTTTTTGCCTGTCGGTGGCAGCAATTTTGGTTGGAATCCTGGAGGAGATTTGCATGGCATGGAGTATACCTGGACCTTGGCTGTAACTTCGTTTGGTTGCAGCCCTGCCTGGCACAGGCAGGAACTCCAGGCCCAGGCGTCCGGAAAACGTCGCCTGGCTCCGGAACGCAGCAGTCGGTAATTTCTTATTGATCACGTGCTAATGGCCGAAGATAAAAAGGGGCACAACTTGTCATCAATGTTGCTCAGATGCACCTTTTCTAAGCAAGGGCGTTTTTATCTTCCTCTTAAGAAGATTCAAATTTTGTACACATCACAATGAGCACCAATGCCATGCAAAGGGGAGTCACCTTTTTTAATTCCTCATTGAAACGACCAAATTATTGCCAGTTGGAAAATGTTATGAGTCGTGAATTTTCTGAGGAATATGATGAATCCAACTTCATGGACTGCAATTCCTGGTTCCAATCTTCTTGCTCGCATGTCTAATTGGCACTACCATCACGCCATAGACCAAAGCACACATCAAATTATTTGGCAATTGTTGGAGAAATGGTACAACGTTAGTTCCCCTATTTGACTTCGGCCAACCCCATATAGGAATTTGCAGTGCCAACATAACAGTAGAGTTGTCTTGCAGATGTGGAGCAAAAGGGACAACCGACGCCAAGTGAGAGGCCCGAAGGTCGAGTTCCCAGTCCCCTAGGGTGGTGTTGAAGATTAATTCCCTATAATATATCTGTAATTAAATAGGGGTATCATCGAGAGAAAGAATCGAGTAGAAAACAAAACACATGATGTATACAGGTTCGGCTCCCGATTGGTGTAATACCCTATGTCTTGTTTGGATGTTGATGTATATTGACCGTCTTAAGTATAAGCAATATGGCTAGACCTATTACAATAGAGATGGTTGGATCTAGACTAAACTAGGATTGAAGTCGCCAAGTACCTCTAGATGCTAGGGTCTTGCTGTCGCTTACGTTGAGTTACGCAGGTGCAGATTGTTCCGTGGTTCAGAAGTTCTCCCCGCGAGGGTTAGGGACCCCACCTTATATGGGAGCCGATGCACCGTCTTAGTCAAGGTCGTACTCGATAGGGAGTCCTTCATTATGTCAGCCAAGGCAAAGCAGATGAGTCTAACTTGAATACTAATCGTACTTGAGTCGGATAACCCAATCGAGACATTCCTAGTATATATCTTTGAGATATTCGGGAGTATCGGGTTTTGTAGATTTGGGCCTGCAATATCCAAAGTTGTTCATACACCCTATCGTTAGATATTCAAAAGTAGCCCCCTAACTCTGCTCAGAAGGAGGGCTTCCACAATCGCCCACTCGAGTATTGCTAATTCTAGACTTGTTCGAGTAAGGTGGATAAATCTTGTAGTCGAAAGAATCGAGTAGGAAAGGTCATATTCCAAGTGTCGAGTGGAAACATAGTTGGGTCGAGCGCCTTACCATTGTCCGCACCTGAACTCAAAAAAGGCTTGAAAACTTGACTCATTGACACCCAACTATGACTAGAGTTAAAAGATAAAACCCTAAAATTTGAATCATTGGGTATAGACGCATTTAATGCGCGTGGATGGGCGCGATCACCCCACTTTTCATGCCAAACGAGGCACCACAGTGAAGGGAGTGGTTACCAAAGAATAGTAAGTTTCTGGTTATTTATCCGTACGAACCTGGACTGTAGCCATTCTTTCATCCTCTTGTCCTCACTCTTCTCCTACAAGCATTCATCTTTCTTCGCCCAAGCACACACCGCTGCACAAAAAACCTAGCTCTATGGCTTCCAGCTCTTCTGCGGACGTCGTCACTCCTTCCTAGCTTCAGAAGAATCCTGACATGATGGCCGTCGACGCCTCTCCTAAGCAACTTGACGAGATGAAGCTCCGGCGGATGTATTGTCGATCTCAACGATGCAAGAATCGAAAATCCAAGGACCTGAAGCCGAAGGGACCATTCCTCCTCTCAAATTGGCCAAGTGGAGGCCAGCGTTGGGTGAGGAATTCCCCTACTACTAGTTTGATCATGAAATTATAGTGTTTGAATCGTTTTTCCAATGCAATTTCAATGTTCCCCCTTCCAAGTTTCTTCTCACCGTACTCGAGTGCTACCAAATTGAGCTTCACCACTTGAATCCCAACTCGATCACTATGCTTAGCGTGTTTTCCCACTTGTGTGAAGCCTTCCTTGGCATAGTGCCTTCCAGTTCTTTTATCATTTGAAAAGGAATACTGAGGACAAATGTGTCGAAGGATGTGGTTTCCAGCTACATGTTGAAAAGAAGAATTCCTATATCCCAGTTACGCTAACCTCCTCCTAGCAAAAAGATTGGAAGAAACATTGGTTTTATGTCTCCAACCCCGACCCAGTCAATTCTTCTTTAGTCTATAAGGGTCTCCATCCTCGACCGAATTCTTCCTGGATGAAGAGACACCGCGAATTTGACCACACTACCCATTACGTTAAGAGGATCAGTGAACTTAAGTAGAGTAGTTTAACCGGGTGGCATGTGGCCAAAGACTTCATTAGTTGGAGGTTGAGTCTCTTGAAAGTGCAGGATCACTTTGCTTGAGACTACGTTGGAGATGATGATAGCTCCCAGGACATGGCTAGATGCAAGATTTAACTAGCATTTTGCTGCTTCTGTGCCATAGTTGAGCTCTTTCAAGTGACTCTTTCCTCTCTCTTTTCAGCTCTAGCCCTGCAAGACACTACTGCTCGATTGAGCAAACTATTTGCGAAGAGGCTCAGCCATACTCTATTTAGCCCTACTCCCTTATGAATCCTCAACCACCGATGAGAATTTTCCTGATTGAAGAAGTGGTACTGATTATTACTTATTCGGCTTGATTTATCTTTTTTTATTATAGGTTCCAGTCTTACGCCAAGAGGACAACATCCCTACGACCAGGGTTCTTTTACTCGAGGACACATCCTCCTCTGGCGCCAGTGACAAGCAAAGTCTTCACTCCACAACCAATATTGTTGTAGTGGAAGCAAACGCCAAGGAGAAAACACTGACCGATTGAGAGGCCGAGGGGTCTCATCGATCCAAGAGATCATCCTCACCATCCGACCTTCCACCCCTCAAGCGTATGCAGAAAAAAAAAACTGGTATGGAATTGAATCCTTAGGTGATCATTCATCTAGCTACTACTCTGGTTATCCAGCACATACCAATTGATGCCCGGTCTATGTGGGTGACCTTTCTACAGGAGACAGCCGGAGCTCCTCGTCAATCCCCTCCCCGAGTGACCGTTGCACCTGACGACTCAGTAAGAGAGGTAACTCATATCAAGTTGCTCCCTCATGTTGGTCATTTTTCTGCACTCTCTCGATAAGTCCAGAATGATGATGAATCATTGTGGGTAGGTTTCTTGTAGGAAATAGCTGCTCTGGCTTCATTTGACCCCCGTATCATCTCTTCGACATGACCGATCCAAGCTGCCGGTATGATGAGGAAGAAGATATCAATCAAAAGGAAGAACTCAAACGTCCTTTCAAGCATTCCGGTCACCAAAAGATTTGACCTGAGTATTTATCTTGACTCACAGCCTTCCTTTCCATTTCTTACCCTGTCAATCGTAGGTAGTCATGTTAGGGAAAGTCGAGGAAGATGATAGCAAGCAATCCGACCAATCAACTGATTCTAGCTTCCTCTGTCACGCCGCCTCTACCTCTTCGACTTGAACAACCTCCCACGAATGAACCCAAACCAAGCTTGAAGCCCAACATAGCTGAGGCCCTTGTGACAGCACCAACTGTTGATCCTTGGGCAACGATAAAAGCTCACATAAAGGCTGCAAGCGCCCAGGTAGTAGTCGCCAAAGCTCATTAGTCGACGATCGACCATACTGGCTGCCAGAGGGCCCTCGAGGAGAAGGATATCCTATTGGCCGCTCGCCAAGAAAAGGTCAATGGTCAGTTTACCTACAGATCACTAGTATATGATTTGAACGTCAAGCAACCGATAATGAATTGTTTTATTTGATTTCCCAGCTCTCGAAGCTGACTTGAAGATCAAACTTGAGGATTTCAATGAGGCGATAAAACTCATCAAGGAGAAAGATGAAAAAATTGGAACAACTCACGGGCACTTTGAAGAAGGCAAAAACTAATTGGGACACCATGGCTGCCAGTCGAGACACTGCGGTTACATTTCTTCAAAAGCTGAGGGAACAAACCCTCGATCGCATGAACTAGTTTGTTTCGATCAGCGCCAAGACGATGCTTGGTCTCCTCAAGAGCTACAACCCCAACATCAACACATCAGTAGTGACGGAGGGGTTTGAGTGCTCTAAAGAGGAGGCAACAGACATTATTCAAGGCATCGGGCCTCTGATCCCTACTTTCGTTGAGTCTTTAGCACTTAGGTTGCTTGACGGCGGAAGCGAGGGGAGTCTATCTAGCTGATTTCCTATAGTTTTCAACTTGAAACAGAGACTTGATCTGTGATTGAGGATGTCTGTAACACTACTTTTATTTTTCTTATCTATTACACTATTGTCCACTATTTCTTTGTCGATGAAATAGAGTTAGCATAAGTAGATGCAATGCTAATTAGCACATGTTATGGCCATCCTCGAAACTGAGTGATTGCATATCCATTGACACCTGAAATCTCAACTAGACATATTGCTAAATGCATTAGCCCTCGAGTAATCACTTGAGGTAGCCACAAGAATAAAGAAAAGATTAGTGCAATACTAGAAAAAGAGAGACAACATGTTGATTTTTGCAACTTTTACCAACTTGCGTACTTATCCAGCATACGAGCATGAACTTGACAAAAAACATATGTGGGACCGATTAGAACTTCAGAACCTTATGAGCAGTTAGGCGTGAGATATGTGACAATCTTTGATGACATTATTCCTTATGAGGTGTAGTTGCTTGTCATCGACCCAACACATGTCTTTGTTGGTTCTATCCAGAGTAATCGATAAATTTTTGCAAAAAATATGTGTTTGCAAAAAAAACATGTGTTTATGAAATATGATATTATTATGTAGCCCTCAACTATCTAGTCGAGGAGAATTTTTCACGATCGGAGAGTAAGAAAGAAATATACATGTACCATCGAAAATACATGATGTAGTCCCCAACTCTCTGCTCAATGACTGGATCGAGTGAAGAGTAAAGCCATATCATCGAAAGTATACGATGTAGTCCCCCGACTCTTTGTTTGATGCGATAATCAAGACAGAGAGTAGAGTTGTAGCATCAAAAAAAAAAAACCCGACGTGGCCCCTGACTCTTCGTTCAATGACTGGATCAAATAGAAAGTAGATCATAAGAGCTGACATTATGCGATGTAGCCCCTGACTCTCTAGCTGATATGATAATCAAGACATAAAGTAGAAACATTGAAAATATATGGTGTAGCCCCCGACTTTGTACTCGATGACCGGATCGAATGGAGAGTAGAGCACAAACATCAACTTATTACTTTCGACCACATGCTCGAAGGCACCAGCACCCGAGCATATGGTTGCAATTATGTCATGGTCATCAAGTGAAGTCGAACAGCCGGGTAGGTGAACATTAAAATTCACTCCCATTCATGCTCATTTTCACTGTGACTCCTGATTTGATGTTCCATAATGACGCAATGTCCCACCGCGCAGGGATTGAACGTGCCATAATGTCTTGGTGACGTTTTGGCTTATGCTTGACACACCAGCCAGTGAATACCGCGCAACCGAGGTGACCTTGAAACTGCAATTGATGTTATCGGATATTGATGGTTCTATGTCTACAGTTCAATCTATTCCCACTACTATAAATAGAGGGGAACTGAGGCCATCCGTGTTCGCCTCAATATCCTTCTATTCTTTCTTATGCATTGCTCAGTAGTGCTTATAGATCTTGAGGCCATGGCCTTCACTCCACCATCGTCTCCCAAGCAATACCAAGAAATCGAAGAAGTAGTACCTCTCTCCCTAAAGCCCCTCTCCATGGTTCAACTGGGAACCATCATCATTTCCCTCTATCCCGTGAAATTCTCGAGCCAAAAGATGGATGCATATGCTGTGTTTCATTTTGCTAAATGATATCAATTAAATGGTGTATCAATTCTATAAATTGGATATAGCAATAAATAAATCAGCAAAATTCTTTTATTTTAGATAGAAGAAATGTTTCTTCTATCTAAAATAAAAGAATGTACCCTTCTATCCAAATCCAATTTGCATCGATAAAATTGACGAGAGAGGAATCAAGTGAGGGACCTAGGAGAATAGTACAAAATGTCCATCGGAGGTCGTTGACCCTTCACCCGACACCTCCAATGTTTCCTCGATATCGATGTCATGGAGCAAGCAATGCATGAGCAAGCGACGTGGGCTACGCAGGAGGAGGATGAAGATTGTGATGATCTCGATGAGATCATCAACCAAGTCATCGATGAGGTCTTCGGTGATGGAGCCCTCGAGTCTCTGATGATGAATAAAGCATGGTCATCGCCTCCATTGAAAACTGCTAGAGCGTCTTCGCGTCCCATGGAGGGTCCTTCGAAATCGTCAACATCGGTCAGTAGCTCCAACACATGCAGAGTCTTCACCTCGGCCACTTTCCCTGGCTGAGGCCCGGTATTGAGGAATCGACTTACTTTCGTGGGTTGGTGACTGGTACCCGGGGCGATTAGCTGTCTCCCCAAGGAAGAGTAGAAGAGGTTCCTCGACTGGTTCGTGGGAAGTAGGGTTCGACCTCCTACTCTCTTCCAACACATACTTCTAAACTCTTGGATGCGGTGGATCTTCACTGTTTGCAAGAGCTAGGCGAGAAAGTATATAACATAATAGTTAATCTAATTAAATTTAATTGACTTACCTTTAATTTACCTTATTTATGAATGAAACTATCGGAGTTGATCGATATTCTATGAGTTTTCAAGTGCTTCAACGTTTATAGTAGATAAATCACACTGATCCAGGTCAAGTGACTTCGACTACTATGTAGGATCCTTCCCACTTAGGTGATAACTTGTGGCGCATAGCTTGTTTCTGCACATTTTGTAGGATAAGGTCCTTAGCAATGAGTTTCCTAGGCTGGATCTTTGACTATGATATCTATGCAATGTTTGCTGATACTTAGCTGCTCATATGGATGCTCGATCATGATACTCCTCAAGGAGGTTGATATCGTCTGCCCGCAACTTCTCTTGCCCTTATTTCGAGTAACTTTCCACTCGTGATGATCCAAACTACAACTTAGTTGAAAGCACTGCCTCTACTCTATAGATCAAGAAGAAAGGAGTTTTACCCATGGCTCTGTTAGTCGAGGTGCGAATGGCCCATAATACCAAGGGAAGTTACTTCACCTAGCGTTTCAAGTAGGGTTTCAACCTATCGAAGACCCGAGTTTTGATACCCGATAAGACTATACCATTGGCACGCTTGACTTGGCTATTACTCTAAGGGTGAGCTACTGAAGAGAAGTAAGACTATTGTTGTCTGTAATTATTCGATGTAGAATTTTGTATCGAGTAATTATGCTCCTCATGAACTTCTCAGCCACTTTTGCGATTATCTTTTCTACAGGTTTGTCCTTGACCTACTTAGTGAACATGTCGATAGCCATGAATAGGAACTTATAACCACATTGAGCTCTTGGAAACGGTCTCAGAATATCTAAGCCTCAGACGAAGAAAGGCCAAGAAAGAGGAATTATTTGCAGAGCTTAGGCTGATTGAGTGGTCTGCCTTCCAAAAAATTGGCAGCTCTCACACTTTTTGACCAGCTCGCAAGCATCATGGAGGGCATTAGGCCAATAGTACCCTTATTAGAAAACCTTTCCGACCAAGGTGCGGTAAGATGCATGATTACCACACATGCCTCTATGGATATCGAGCAATATTTTATTGCCCTCTTCCTGAGTGATGCACTTCATTTAGATTTCATTACTCCCCTTTCAGTAGAGCTTGCTCTCTACCAAAACATATAGCTTGGACTTACGAATAATTTTCTCTGCAAACACAACATCATTAGGGATCTCTCGATCTTTGAGATAGGCTCGGAATGGCATCATCCAAGTCTGTTCGCATTTGAGTAGTGCAACTTCCATGTCTGCGGGTTCTACCTCGCTGACCTAACTGGACTGCAGGTCAAGTTGAGCAGCATCTATGCTTGAGACTATCGAGATAGATGGTTTGAGGAGTTTCTCGATGAAGACTCCCACGAGTGTTGGTGAACAAGAGGAAGCGAGCCTGGTGAGTTCATCGACAGTGGAGTTGTCACTTCTCCGGATGTGCGTGACTTCCAGCCATTCGAACTTTTGCTCGAGCTTTCGTACCTTGTTCAGATAAGTCACCATGTTGTCATCCAAGCACTGATACTCCTTTTGCACTTGGTTTACGACTAGTTGTGAATCCCCTTTCATGAATAGTCATTTGATCCCAAGTGAAGTAGCTATGCGGAGCCCGTTTACCAGTCCCTTGTACTATGCAATATTGTTGGAAGCTTTAAATTCTAATTGAACGGTGTACCTGAGTTCATCTCCCGTTGGAGACTTGAATACCATGCCAGCCCCAAGACTTGGAGCGTGAGCAGTCAATCGAAGAAAAGAGTCTAGTGGTCCTTGACCATGTTTGATTTTATTGTTCAACAATTTTTCAGTCGGTGATGAATTCTACTAGTACCCCCGACTTAATGCTCGTACACGGTGCATAGCACACATCGATCTCATTGATTCAACCGCCCATTGCGTGATTCATCTAGTTGTCTCCCTATTACATATAAGAGTGACCTTGTGTGCTTGGAAATAATGTCATAGCTTCCGGAAATCATCAGGACTGCGTACAACAACCTCAACACTTGCAGGTATCATAGCTTGGCATTGTGTAGGACTTTGCTCACGTAGTAAACATGTTTCTGCATCTTGGCTTTTGTCGGTGTATTCAGAACCAGGGGTCCCTAAGTCCCGAGGCCAGGCCGGCTATCCACCACATGTCACCACCCTGCGAGGTAAGAAAAAGCTAAGTCCCGGGAGAAGGTGCTCGGGGCCGCCGCCTCTGGTTCCCGAGCACCCTAGTTCCCCGATGATCTGCAGGGTCCAAATACTAAGACCGAAGTGCTCGGGAGAGAGTGCTCGGGGCTGCACGTGGCAGCCCCCGAGGACTCGGTGCCCCGAAGGCCCCACCAAAGTGCTCGGGAGAGAGTACTCGGGGCTGCACGTGGCAGCCCCCGAGGACCCGGTGCCCCGAAGGCCCCACCAAAGTGCTCGGGAGAGAGTGCTCGGGGCTGCACGTGGCAGCCCCCGAGGACTCGGTGCCCCGAAGGTCCCACCGAAGTGCTCGGGAGAGAGTGCTCGGGGCTGCACGTGGCAGCCCCCGAGGACTCGGTGCCCCGAAGGTCCCACCGAAGTGCTCGGGAGAGAGTGCTCGGGGCTGCACGTGGCAGCCCCCGAGGACTTGGTGCCCCGAAGGTCCCACCGAAGTGCTCGGGAGAGAGTGCTCGGGGCTGCACGTGGCAGCCCCCGAGGACTCGGTGCCCCGAAGGTCCCACCGCAGTACTCGGGAGAGAGTGTTCGGGGCTGCACGTGGCAGCCCCCGAGGACTCGGTGCCCCGAAGGTTCGCGCAAGATCATTCAACGACCCGAAGGGTCCCGTCGTCAGGGTGTCATCCAGTCAAAGGCCCAATGCCGCATTTAATAGGCACGCGCGGTCTGACATCCTGACATCCTGACATTCTCAGCTACCCACGCCCTAGTGTCAGACCCTGCCATGCACTAGCAGGGGGCCGTGGGTCCATTAAATGCACGGGTCCCGTCCCGTTTCATCCAGGTGCCTCGGGATAACGTTGCCAGAATCGAAGCACTCCGCCTGCCACCCTGCCCTGGCAGAAGAACAAGACAGGGTGGGCGCACTGGGCACCTCTGAGGCTGACCGGTGGGCCCCTTTTAGGGCGCCCCGAGGCTTCCGCAGCGGCTGGTGGTCGAATGCGCGCCGCATTTCTCCACCGCCCCTGTCACTTCGCCAAAATGAAATGATTACGCCTTTCTCCATGGCACCTTGGCATTCGCGTCCCCTCTTTCCCATTCAGGATATGTTGAGGTCGGCGCGCCTATAAAAGGAAAGGATGGAGAACACTCGAACCAGCTCAAGTTAAGCTAGAACATAAGAGCCTCAAGCTCTTTGTAAACAGCTCTCCCCTTAGAACCAGATACCTCCTTGAAGAATTCCCTTCAAGGATAAATATAGTGCTCATACAGGAGTAGGGTGTTACGCCTCCGTGCGGCCCGAACCTGTCTAAAACCCGGCGTACCCACTTTTTCTTGCATTAGGGTGATCGTCTCCCGCCAGCCATCGCATTTATTTCCGTTCCCGCTTATTTCCCAAACAAGTTTTTCCAGGATCATCCCCCCGGCCGAATCTCTAAAAAGGGGTCTCTCGGGATCCCTGCGACAGGAGTTCACTCTCCGACAGCTGGCGCGCCAGGTAGGGGGGAATATCCCTGGATTGTTTGTTTCACTTTTTTCTCCACAGGAAAAGATGGTAGGTGGGCACCGTCTCCAGCGTTCCGGCTCCACTTCCAGTAACGGAACGCTGCCCCACGAAGAAAGCCCCGTCGCTGCTGCGTACCCGCGGCAGCCGCCATCCACGCGTGCGGCTTTTCCCGCCCAAGGGGATCAAGGCGCTGGGCCCATCAGCGCCGCCGCCGCTGCCAACGTACTTTCCGACCCCCAGCAGGTGGTCGGGACCCCGGCCGCCAGGTCTGCCTCTGGACCACGTCGGGTGCCGCCTCGGTGCAGGCTCGCTTTCAGTGAGGCCAGCCCAGGGAGCGCGTTGCTTGCAGCACAAGCTCTCCTCAGACACCCGCCCATTCAGGCCACGCCAAACACTCCGGAAGGCCGGTGGATGCAAGACGTCGTCGCTTTGGTCGGCACTGCTCGTCGCCAGGTGCAGGCCGGGAGTCCTCGCGCCACTTCTCAGCACGGTGCCGCCAGAGCCGGCTCCTCAGCGGGCAACACCCGCACGGGCCGAGGGGTCTCCAGGCGGAGTGCCGTCCCCCTGGCCATGTCCGGAGCCCGGGACCTTCGTTTGCACCTTGACGAGCGGAGGGGCCACGAAGATGCCCGAGTCACTCTCGAACGTCAGCGGGAGACCCGGCAGGGGGTTGGGGCAGAGGACCAGGCTTCCTCTCTCCCGGCCCATGACCACCGGGGATCCCCGGCTCGCCGCTTCTCGCCACCAAGAACCCCCGCTCGTGCTGCGGGGTACGGCACTGGTTGCCGTGCCTTCACCACCGAGCTCCGCCGGGTGAGGTGGCCTTCCAAGTTCCGCCCTGAGCTGCCGGAGAAGTACGACGGGTCCATCGACCCCGTCGAGTTCCTCCAGATCTACACGACGGCCGTCCAAGCGGCCGGAGGCAGCGAAAAGGTGATGGTAAACTATTTTCATGTTGCCTTGAGGGGTTCCGCCCGCTCTTGGCTTATGAACTTACCCCCAGGATCTATCAGCTCCTGGGATGACCTGTGCCACCAATTCGTGGCCAACTTTCAGGGCACGTTCGCACGTCCCGGTCTGGAGTGCGACCTCCACGCCGTCCAACAGCAGGAACGGGAGACGCTACGGTGATTTATACAGCGTTTCAGCCAGGTTCGCAACACTATTCCGCGAGTGGCCCCCCATGCTGTTATTGTTGCTTTTCGGCAGGGCGTCCGTGATGAGCGGATGCTCGAGAAGCTAGGTACGCACGAGATCGAGACCCCTGCGGAGCTTTTCGCACTGGCCGATAAGTGCGCCAAGGCTGCGGAGGCCAGGGCATGGCATGCTCCTCGCCCCGTTTCCGACCAGCCAAGTTCTTCCCGCTCTGATAAGCGGGAAAAGAAAAAGAGAAGGAAGCGCGAGGCCGCTCCCGTTGAGCTAGCCCAAGTCCCCGCTCACAGGGAGCCGCAAGAGCCCGATCGCCGGCAAGAGCGTCGGCCGGGTGCCGATCGGCGCCCCGTCAGGGCCCCTGCTCGGGCTCCTCCTCGGGCCTCTGTGCCCGCGAGGGCCCCGACACCGGCTAGGGCGTCAGCTCCAGCAAGAGCCCCGGCCCCTGGCCGAGCTCCTATTCCAGCGAGGGTCCCCGCTCCCGCGGGGCCCGAGCCAGGTAAATGGTGTCCCATACACCTGACCAGATGGCACGACCTCACGGAGTGTCGTACGGTCAAAGGACTCGTGGAGCAGCGCCAGAGGGAGCGCGACGAGTCCCACGGAGGAGGCGATGCCGAGGTCGTCCCCAACAACACCGAGCTCGGCTTCCAGGAGCCCGAGCATGCGGTTGCCTTCATCGACGGGGGCGCTTACACACCCTGCTCGCGCCGTGGCATCAAGGTCATGCGGCGCGAAGTGTGCTCGGCAACCCCGAGCGAGGAGGCCACAAGACCCCTGAGGTGGTCGGATGCTCCGATCACGTTCAGCATGGCAGATCACCCCGTCAGTACTGCAACCGTGGGACGGCTACCTCTGGTTGTGTCTCCCACTATCTGCAATGTTAAGGTCGGCAGAGTGCTGATCGACGGTGGTGCCGGCCTCAACCTCCTTTCCAAGGAGGCTTTTGAGAAGCTGCAAGTATCTTCCCGACGCCTAAAGCCGTCACTCCCTTTCTGTGGAGTAACTCCCGGGCACTCCCTGCCCCTCGGGCAGGTTGAGTTGCCTGTCACATTTGGGAGCCGGGACAACTTCCGCACGGAGTGCGTCCTCTTCGATGTTGCGGAGCTCCCTCTCCCCTACAACGCCATCCTCGGGCGTCCGGCGCTTGCCAAGTTCATGATGGCCGTGCATTATGCATACCTTACGGTTAAGATGCCCGGCCCCGCAGGCTCTATCTCCGTGGTCGCCGACTCCCGCGGCGCCGTCTCCTGCGCCGAACAATCATACATGGCTCTGGTCTCAGCACAGGCCGAGGTTGATGGCTCTTCAGGGGGCCCGGGACCCTCTTCATCCAGACCCCGACTCGCCGCCGACACCTCTGTTCCAACGAAGGAGGTCGAGGTGGGCGAAGGCGCTACCCAGGTTGTCCGAATCGGCAGCGACCTGGGCAGCAAATAGGAAAGCGCGCTCGTCGCCTTCCTCCGGGCTAACGTGGACGTGTTTGCCTGGCAACCGTCCGACATGCCCGGGATCCCTAGGGAGGTGATCGAGCATCACTTGGCCGTGCGTCCGGACGCCCGCCCGGTGAAGCAGAAGGTCCGGCGGCAGGCGCCAGAGCGCCAGGAGTTTATCCGCGAGCAGGTCCGCAAGCTCCTCGACGCCGGATTCATCCGAGAAGTCCTCCACCCCGACTGGCTAGCAAATCCAGTCATTGTCCCGAAGGCCAACGGCAAGCTTCGCATGTGCGTGGACTACACCGACCTTAACAAGGCTTGTCCTAAAGATCCCTTCCCCTTACCTCGCATTGATCAAATCGTAGATTCAACTGCGGGATGTGATCTTTTGTGCTTCCTAGATGCAAACTCTGGGTATCACCAGATTCGCATGGCCGTAGGGGACGAGGAAAAAACTGCTTTTACTACCCCGGTGGGGACTTATTGCTACATGTCAATGCCTTTCGGCCTGCGCAACGCTGGATCATCCTTCCAGCGCGCCATTCGTATCACTCTTAACTCGCAGGTTGGCCGCAACGTCGAGGCCTACATCGACGATCTCGTGGTCAAAACCCGAGACCGCGCCACCCTGCTCGAGGACCTTGCCGAGACTTTCAACAGTCTCCGCTCTACCCGCCTCAAGCTCAACCCAGAGAAATGTGTCTTCGGGGTCCCGGCGGGCAAGCTCCTTGGTTTCTTGGTCTCTGGCCGAGGAATCGAGGTCAATCCGGAGAAGATCCGGGCCATCGAGCAGATGCGACCCCCGGTTCGACTCAAGGAGGTCCAGCGCCTCGCCGGCTGCATGGACGCCCTCGGGCGCTTCATCTCCAAGCTCGGGGAGCGAGGGCTCCCCCTCTTCAAGCTTCTGAAAAAATCCGGTCATTTTGACTGGACGCCGGAGGCCGAGCAGGCCTTCCGCGACTTAAAGAAGTACCTTACTTCGCCACCCGTGTTGGTGGCTCCTTCTCAAGGTGAGCCCCTGCTGCTTTACGTTTCAGCCACTCCTCAGGTTGTGAGCGTAGTATTGGTGGTGGAGCGAGACGAGTGTTCAGGGCCGGGTGCTGGGTCCCAGCTCCCAGAGGCCCCCGACCACTCACCTGTCCTCGTGGCTCCCCCGGAGCGAGGGGTCGAGCCCGAGCACACTGCTCTTCCCAGCCAAGGAATCGAGCTCGAATGCCCGGCCAACCCCGACCATACCGCCGACCCTGGGAGCTGTGGCAGCCCCCCGGGTGGGGCCACCATCCGGGCCCGCCGGGTACAGCGACCGGTGTACTTCGTCAGCGAGGTCCTCCGGGAGGCCAAGACAAGGTATCCCCAAGCTCAGAAGCTGCTCTATGCCGTGCTCATCGCCTCCCGGAAGCTGCGCCACTACTTCCAGGCGCACAAAGTCTCGGTGGTTACCACTTATCCACTGGGACCCATTCTCCGGAACCGGGAAGGCACCGGGCGCGTTGTCAAATGGGCAGTAGAGCTGGCGGAGTTTGACCTACACTTCGTCAGTTGCCAGGCAATTAAAAGCCAGGCACTCTCCGACTTCTTGGCAGAGTGGACGCCCGTCCCCTGCGTCGTCCCAGAAGAGGTTTCTGCCTATCCCGGGCACGACGCGCCCGGGTACTGGGTCATGCACTTCGACGGCTCCCTCTCGCTGAAAGGCGCAGGGGCCGGAGTGGTTCTCACCTCCCCAACGGATGAAGAGCTCCGGTACGTCGTACAGTTGCAATTCCGCGCATCCAACAATATGGCGGAGTATGAAGGACTCATCGCCGGCCTCCGAGCTGCGGTGGGGCTCGGGATTCGTCGCCTCCTGGTCAAAGGGGACTCCCAGCTGGTCGTCAACCAAGTGTCCAAGGAGTACCAGTGCACGGATCCTCAAATGGCGGCGTACGTGGCTGCAGTCAGAAAGCTCGAGAGACGCTTCGACGGCCTCGAATTGCGGCATATCTCTCACCGCGACAATGCTCCGGCCGACGAGATCTCTCGCCTAGCCTCATCACGTGCGCGCGTCCCTGCTGGAGTCTTTGAAGAAAGACTCGCACGGCCTTCCGTCCTGCCTGCCGAACAGGATGAAGGGGAAACCTCGAACTCAATTCAGGAGACCCCGGCGGTGCCCTCAGTGGGAAGCCCCGTCAGGGCGCCGCCGTCCGACGAGTGCGCTGTGCTCGCCGAATGTTCTCAAGATGCCTCGTGGATGTCTGACATCCGAGGGTACTTGAAAGAAAAGTTCCTACCCGAGGATGAGGCGTCTGCCGAAAGGGTTGCTCGGCAGTCCAAACGCTATGCCATTGTAGATGGGGATCTCTACCGACGTAGCGCAGGAGGTATCCTCCTGAAATGCATCTCTCGGGCAGAAGGCGGCGATATTCTCGCTGAGGTCCACGAGGGCGAGTGCGGTGGCCATTCATCGTTCCGCACGCTGGTCGGGAAAGCCTTCCGGCAAGGTTTCTACTGGCCTACAGCTCTCCAGGATGCTTCCGAGCTGGTTCGGCGCTGCAGGGCATGCCAGTTCCATGCAAAGCAGATTCACCAGCCAGCTCAGGCTCTCCATACCATTCCCCTGTCATGGCCTTTCGCGGTCTGGGGTTTGGACATTCTGGGTCCATTCCCCCGAGCAGTCGGGGGCTATGCATACCTATATGTCGCTATCGACAAATTCACCAAGTGACCGGAGGCGGTCCCAGTCATCAAGGTGACCAAAAACACGGCGCTCCAGTTTATCCGCGGCATCACTAGCCGCTTTGGCGTCCCGAACCGAATCATCACCGACAACGGCACCCAGTTCACAAGTGCCTTGTTCGGCGACTATTGCGAAGATCTCGGCATCAAGCTCTGCTTCGCTTCCGTCGCTCATCCTCGGAGTAACGGGCAGGTCGAGCGCGCCAACGCGGAGATACTAAAAGGCCTCAAAACCCGGACCTATAACGTGCTCGCTAAGCACGGGAAGGGATGGGTGGTTGAGCTGCCAGCCGTGCTATGGGCCAATCGGACTACGCCAAGCCGCGCTACCGGGGAGACTCCTTTCTTCCTCGTCTACGGCGCCGAAGCAGTCCTCCCCTCCGAGCTCACTCTGGGCTCCCCTCGAGTGCATGCATACTCTGAGGGTGAGCAGGAGCATCAAAGGCGCGACGACGTAGACTACCTGGAGGAGCGCCGGCGGCGTGCTGCTGTCCGGGCGGCTCGGTACCAGCAGAGTCTGCGGCGTTATCATCTGCGCCATGTCCGGGCCCGGTCTCTCGAGGTGGGGGACCTAGTTCTCCGACGCATCCAGTCGCGCGAAGGAATGAATAAGTTGTCCCCTATGTGGGAAGGTCCCTTCACCGTGATCGCGGTCCCCCGGGCAGGTTCTTTCAGGTTGGCGACGGAGGAAGGACAGCCACTCCCGAATCCGTGGAACATCGAGCATCTTCGACGCTTCTACCCGTAGATGGTCGTGCTCGCGGTTCAGGTTAGTAAGGCCGGGGGCTTCTCCCCGCCCGAGCAGTCTGAAGGCTTCGCCCCGTGGGGTAAGTCGATGTCACCCAACCTTGTAAATATTGCACATTAAGTTTTTCAATAAGCAACCGCTATATCAAAATACTTTTTCTGGATTCCGTATGTTTAATATGTCTGGTGAGGAGCTCGGTTGTGCGAGAAAAAGTTCGCTCTCTCTTTTTTCCCGCTGACAAAAGAATCCCGATCGGTATGCATGCGAGCAGTCGCCGCTGACCTACGTCCGGCATGGTAGGCTGTGGTGTTCGGTGTCGTGGCAGGCTCCCGGGCACTGCCAAGTTTCGGGGTGCTCTGGGTAATCCAATCGCTCGAGCTGCTCGAGTAGTCCGGAGCTCGGGCCCTCGGAGCGGGCTGTCGGTGCTCGGTCTGGTCTGTCATACCCGGACGCCACCGAACCATAGGACCTCTAGGTTATGTCTCTGTCCGCTCTTGTTCGCCGGTTTGGGTATTCGAGAGGTCTCGGGTCAAAAACGAGAACAGTCTATAGCAAGTACCGCACTAACAGAGCGCACCAGACAAAGAAATTCTATATTCTCTCTCAAGTCACAGGCTGGCAATCACAAGCAGTTCGGCCGCGAGGGCTTCAATGCCCCGGTCTCTGGTCGGCCCCAAGGGTCTTCGGGTGGTCCTACCACTTAGGCTTGGGTGGTCGAGGCCACCCGACCCTAGGAGCCTCGTATGCCTCTGGGCCCTCGGGCGCTCCGTTGAAAGAATCAAGTCCCCGGGCCCCCGAGCTCGAAAGCACACCCCTCCTGGATCGGTTGGCCGGAAGGCCGACAGCTGTCCGGTGAGTGGTTATATTCAGACAAGTCTGCTTTCAGTAAATTTATGTTCCCGAGTCATTCTCGGGGGCTCTCGCGCTTTAATCTGTTCGGCGAGGTGGTCTCCTTGCACGCAAAAACCCTGCCGCGTGTCTACTTTTTCCCAGAACGACATAGCGGTTTGTAGAAAGGAGTACCGTGCGTGCGGTAATGTCTGACCGAAGCCCTTCGTGGTGGTCGTGGTGTTCGGTCCGCTTTTAAGGACCCCGAGCACTACCGAGTCCTCGGGTGCCCTGGGTAATCCTATCGCTCGAGCTGCTCGAGTAGTCCGGAGCTCCGGCCTTGGGGGCGGGCTGTCAGTGCTCGGTCCGGCCCGTTTTGAGCCCGGGCACCACCGGACCGCGAGGACTTTTGGTCACATTCTCGCCCGCACGCGTCTCCCTTCTACTAACTGAGTGGTCGCAAAGTGAAAAAGTGTTCACTGGGCACGGCGTGTTCCGAGCAGGATCGATCTATCTCCCGGGCAAGGGAGTCTGTGTCTTCGTTTCTTAACCTAGGCAGTGCGGACTCGCGAGAGCTTGAGGGCTGGCTGCGCCAACGCCAGCGACCGGAACAACTTCATTTCTCGGGGATGGGAAGGTCGGGAACGGCCCGACTGAGTACTCCCCGGGACTTCCAGGCAGAGCACCAGAAGAAACATCAAACACACAGAGAAATTGGAGTTGCGAGCCCAAGGAAAAGCTGCCATTATATTCACAAGACATATACAAGGCGTTTTCTAAGGGTTCACTCCTAATATTCACTCCTACATCTACAACAAAAGAAAAGAGGGCACAGAAGGCCTAGTCGGCGGCAGAGGCGTCGGCTGAATCCTCCGAGTCGTCCCCGGGGGCTGGCGGCGGCGGCACCTCTCGCCTGAAGCCGGCCGCCACCACGGAGGCGGTACTCCTAACCGCTGCCCGGGCGGCCTCCTCCTCAGCCTCGACTACTCCCTCCCACGCCGACTCCAATGGGAAGTTCGGGTCCCTGCTTCGGTAGCAGGCCAGGACGTGCTCGGCCACGGCACGTGCCAAGCCACGTCCCTCCCGGGCGGCAAGTTCCTGAACTGCCCAGGGCAGGGTCTCGAGGTGCTCGCAGACCTGCTGCAGCCCCAACACTTGTCGTGCGGGGCCGTCGCCCTTCTTGTCGTCGACAAGCCGTCCGAGACCACCCTTCTCCACGGCCCGTCGCATCCGCCGGAGGATGTCCTCCAGCATATGCTCAAGGTTGACCCGCGAGACAAAGGCGGTCTCGAGCTTCTCCTTGGCGGCCCGCAGCTGTGCCTCGAGTCCCTGGTCCCTGGCCGGACCAGAAGAACCGCCAGCTGCGGCGGGGACGGCAGCCTGCTTCGCCTTGGAAACCATCTCGGACAAGGCGCGCTCACGGGCGGCCAGTTCCGCCTCGTGCTTCGCATTCTCTTCCGCCCTGGTAGCCGCGGTGGCCACCGCAGCAGCAGCTTCGCCCTCTCGGCGACTCAGTTCGCCTTCTCGGCGACTCAGCTCATTCTCCCGCCGGGCCAGCACATCCTCCTGCTGGACCACCGAATCCTCCCGGGCACCGAGTTCAGACGCCGATAGCTCGTTGTCTACTTCCCGGATGGAGACTTCCTCTTCCCAGCGCTTGATTTCTTCTCTGATCTTCCGGAGGTCGTCTTCCCAGCGCTGGAGGTCGGCGCGCGTCTTCTCGGCCGCGCCCTCCCGGCGGGTCAGCTCGGCTTGCCGCTCCTCCGCAGCCTGCTCCCGGGCTGCGACTGCCACCTCCCTCTCCTGCGCCTGCCCTATCCTGGCAAGGGCCTCGGCAGCTTGCTGCCTCGACGCCTCGGCCAAGCGGGCGGCGTCTTCTCGTTCCCGCGCGGCTTCTGCCCGCGCGGTCTTCAGAGTTTCTCGTTCCCGCGCGGCTTCCGCGCGGATATCTTCTAGGAGCTTCTGCTCCCGCGCGGCTGCCGCACGGGCCTCCTCCTGGGCGCCCGCCAGCTGCGCCTTCTCCAGTGCCAGGCGGGCGCGCTCGGCCTCGAGCTCCCCCTCCTTGGCGTTCACCACTGCGCCCAGCCGCCCAACCGCTACTTGAACGCCTTCAATGGCGGCCAGGAAAAGATCGGCGGGCTGACCGGGCACCGGTGGGGCCCAGGCTTCTCCGTAGAGTGCCTCCAGGGGGGCCGAGCTCTCCGCAGGGCCTTGCACCGCCATCCGCCCCGGGCTCTGCCTGCCCGGGGTAGGCTCCGCCGGAGCCAAGGTCTCGGACGGCGGCCGCGTTCCCGCATCGGCCGCCCTGTCCACCGGCCCCGGCAGAACATCCGCCTCCACCGTTATCCGCCCCGGGCTCTCCGCGCCCGGGGTAGGTTCCGCCGGCACCCTTCTTTCGGCTGCCACCTCCGCCTCTCTCCCAGGGGCCGCCACGTCGATTGGCACCTCCGCCGATCCTATGCCGGCCTCCGCCGTCGCAGCGGGCAGGCTCGGCTCTGGCTCCGGCGCCTGCTCTCTCTCCGTCACAGCAGCGCCTGCAGCTGGCCTGCGGGAGACAAGTGAAAGTTGTCAAAACTTAGTTCGGGCCGAAAATGCCCATGGAAAAGCAAGAAAGAAGACTCACCGATACCGCCATTTGGCCGCTGGGAGTCTGATGTCCGGGTCCGGTGCCGTCGGTCCGGACTCCTCCCGCCGCCTCTTCCGCTGGGGGCTCGGCTGAGCCACTACGCAGGCCACGGGCGCCGTCGTGCGAACCTCGGGTGCCGCCGGACGGGTCTCGGTCTCCGCCGTACAGGTCGCAGGCGTCGATGCAGGCCCCATCCGCACCAGGCGCGGCTCCAGCACCGGAAATGCCGCCGCTGCCGTCGGCGACGGCGGAGAATCCGGCACTAGGATCAAGGCCCGGGGTCGCTTTCCCCGGTCTCCCGGCGCCAACTCTTCAACAACTTCAGTGGCGCCCTCCTCTCCGGCACGGCGGCTGCTGCTTGCGGCGGCCCCGTCGCCAGCCCGCGCCGAACTACCAGCGACCTCCTCGCCAAGAAGTTCCTCTAGGCCGGGGAGGTCGGAGGCCTCGGGACTCCGGCTTCGTGGCCGGTCCACGGGCCCCTGGGCATCGAACTCCGGCAGCCCCGCCATGATGGCCACCCGGTTGAGATTGGCGCAGAGCGCCATCTCCGGCCACGGGAGCTCCGCCCGGCTCATGTCCTCCGTCCCGGTGATCACTCGGGTCATCCCTCGCAGCTCCGCCTGCCCCAGATCCCAGCTCGCGCCAATCTGGGTCCTGGTGATGTCCTCCGGCCCGGTGTAGAACCAGCTTGGTCGGGCCCGCTCTCGCAAGGGTGCCAACCGACGACGCAGAAAGTCCACAACCACCATGACTGAGGTCAGCCCGGACTCGCGCAGCTCCAAGATGCGCTCCAGCACCGGCTTCAGCCTCGCGTCTTCTGGCGGCGGCGCCTCCCACGTCGATCGCCGAGGTTCCGCCGCCCTCTCTGGCAATTCGAGGCGCTCGTGGGGGTCGATGTCGACGAAGAACCAGTCCCGCCGCCACTCCTCCCACTTGCTGCGCAGCACCTGGGGAATGTAATGATCCCCCAGGCCTTCCCGGAGCCGAAGGTTGCAGCACCCCGCGACGTCCGCCGTGGAGTGCCCCCTCTTCTTCCCCACCGGCCGGAGAACGAAGAAATGGCGAAGCAGCGTCGCCGACGGCATCACCCCCACGAACATTTCGCAGAGATGCGCGAAGACCGCCAACGCCACGACGGAATTGGGGCTTAGGTGCGCCATTTGTATGCCGTACGTCTCCAAAACTTGCAGAAAGAAGGCGGAGAACGGCGGCACTAGCCCCGCCGCCACGAAAGAGGAGAAGAGAACGGTCCGCCCAGGGACGGTCGTCGCCGGCGTCAGAGTCGCCGGCCTCACCACCACGGCACCTTCCTGACCCTCCGGTACCAACAGCTTCCTAATCTTATCCGCCGCCTCCTCGTTCCTCAGACGAGACTCCGGCAAGATGCTGTCCGAAGTCCTATCCCGGCGTCCTCCTCCAACCCTCGTCATCTCAACAGGGTGGAAGGTGTTTTTTGGTGGAGAAGAGGGAGAAGGGAGAATGCTCCGGTCGCCTGGGATTTTCCTGAGGGCTTCGGAGCACCAAGAAGGCAGGAGCGCAAGTGCAAGAGAGCGTAAAAAGGGGAAACGGACCGATCCGTTCCCCCTTTTATATCTCAAAATTCGAAAACTGCCGCCCCAGACGGTTCGCTCGGCGAAGCGTCGCCTCGATCGACGCAACTGTCAGACGAATCTCCCGCCGATCGCGCGATGTCAGCGGTTGCAAGGCGTATTTTCCTCGATCTGCGCGGCGACCGCGCGTGCCGCCCGTATGGTTATCATACCCTTCGGAAGTTGTGTGGACACGCGTCCACTCATTTTCCCGTTGGAACGTACTTGAGGTCTAGGTCCGCAAGGGCCACCTCTCGAAAGCTTGCCACATGGCGTCCGCGCTAGCCTTGGCCTCGGTCGCGACGAAGGGCCCATTCGCAGTCTCCGTCCCATCGGCTACCAACGGGCCCGGGGGCTACTGTCGGTGTATTCAGAACCAGGGGTCCCTAAGTCCCGAGGCCAGGCCGGCTATCCACCACATGTCACCACCCTGCGAGGTAAGAAAAAGCTAAGTCCCGGGAGAAGGTGCTCGGGGCCGCCGCCTCTGGTTCCCGAGCACCCTAGTTCCCCGATGATCTGCAGGGTCCAAATACTAAGACCGAAGTGCTCGGGAGAGAGTGCTCGGGGCTGCACGTGGCAGCCCCCGAGGACTCGGTGCCCCGAAGGCCCCACCAAAGTGCTCGGGAGAGAGTGCTCGGGGCTGCACGTGGCAGCCCCCGAGGACCCGGTGCCCCGAAGGCCCCACCAAAGTGCTCGGGAGAGAGTGCTCGGGGCTGCACGTGGCAGCCCCCGAGGACTCGGTGCCCCGAAGGTCCCACCGAAGTGCTCGGGAGAGAGTGCTCGGGGCTGCACGTGGCAGCCCCCGAGGACTCGGTGCCCCGAAGGTCCCACCGAAGTGCTCGGGAGAGAGTGCTCGGGGCTGCACGTGGCAGCCCCCGAGGACTTGGTGCCCCGAAGGTCCCACCGAAGTGCTCGGGAGAGAGTGCTCGGGGCTGCACGTGGCAGCCCCCGAGGACTCGGTGCCCCGAAGGTCCCACCGCAGTACTCGGGAGAGAGTGTTCGGGGCTGCACGTGGCAGCCCCCGAGGACTCGGTGCCCCGAAGGTTCGCGCAAGATCATTCAACGACCCGAAGGGTCCCGTCGTCAGGGTGTCATCCAGTCAAAGGCCCAATGCCGCATTTAATAGGCACGCGCGGTCTGACATCCTGACATCCTGACATTCTCAGCTGCCCACGCCCCAGTGTCAGACCCTGCCATGCACTAGCAGGGGGCCGTGGGTCCATTAAATGCACGGGTCCCGTCCCGTTTCATCCAGGTGCCTCGGGATAACGTTGCCAGAATCGAAGCACTCCGCCTGCCACCCTGCCCTGGCAGAAGAACAAGACAGGGTGGGCGCACTGGGCACCTCTGAGGCTGACCGGTGGGCCCCTTTTAGGGCGCCCCGAGGCTTCCGCAGCGGCTGGTGGTCGAATGCGCGCCGCATTTCTCCACCGCCCCTGTCACTTCGCCAAAATGAAATGATTACGCCTTTCTCCGTGGCACCTTGGCATTCGCGTCCCCTCTTTCCCATTCAGGATATGTTGAGGTCGGCGCGCCTATAAAAGGAAAGGATGGAGAACACTAAAAGCAAGGAGAAAAGGCCTTCGACCACCAGACGACCAACAATCTCCGACGAACCAAGCCAAAGATAGATTGACAGACACTCGAACCAGCTCAAGTTAAGCTAGAACATAAGAGCCTCAAGCTCTTTGTAAACAGCTCTCCCCTTAGAACCAGATACCTCCTTGAAGAATTCCCTTCAAGGATAAATATAGTGCTCATACAGGAGTAGG
Source organism: Phragmites australis (assembly GCF_958298935.1). NCBI lineage: Eukaryota > Viridiplantae > Streptophyta > Magnoliopsida > Poales > Poaceae > Phragmites > Phragmites australis. Next base: position 30,804,011 of record NC_084923.1, on the reverse strand, counting down.
GTGTTACGCCTCCGTGCGGCCCGAACCTGTCTAAAACCCGGCGTACCCACTTTTTCTTGCATTAGGGTGATCGTCTCCCGCCAGCCATCGCATTTATTTCCGTTCCCGCTTATTTCCCAAACAAGTTTTTCCAGGATCATCCCCCCGGCCGAATCTCTAAAAAGGGGTCTCTCGGGATCCCTGCGACAGGAGTTCACTCTCCGACAGCTTTTTTTACTGAGGCATTCTCATTCGACCACAAGGACCGTGCTTACAACTTGTAGGGTAGCTACAATGTACAAAAAGAGCTCATCTTTGTCATTAGATAGGGTTAGAATCAACATAGACGATAGGTACCTTTTCAAGTCTTAGAAGGCCTTCTCCGCTTCTTCCATCCACTCGAACCGGTCATGTTTCTTTAGCAGCTTCAAGAAAGACATCCCTCGCTCGCTCATCTTGCAAATGAATCGACTAAGGGTAGCTATGCATCCTGTCAATTTTTGAACTTTAAGGGTAGCTATGCATCCTGTCAATTTTTGAACTTTCTTCAGTATTCGAGGTGACCACATCTAGTTGATAGTCTCAATTTTGCACAGATTGGCCTTAATGCCTTGACTTGACACTAGGAAACCGAGAAGCTTGCCGAACGAAATGCCAAACGTGCACTTCTCAGGGTTAAGCATCATACTGTACTTCCTGAGGTTGTCGAATATTTCCTTGAGGTCGTCAACCATTGCATCTTTGGTTATAGATTTGACTACTATACCATCGACATAAGCTTCAACATTTTGCTCAATCTGTGGCTATAAATAATTTTGAGTACACCGTTGATAAGTAGCACCAGCACTCTTCAAACCAAAGGGCATCTTTACATAGCAAAATACACTAAAGGGAGTAATAAAAGCGGTTATTTCCACATCCTCTTTTCCCATGCTAATTTGGTGATACCTCGAATAAGTATCTAGAAAACACAGCAACACATAACCAGTCGTAGAGTCGACAATCTAGTTGATGCGAGGAATAGGAAAAGGATCCTTTGGACAAGCTTTGCTGAGATTGGTAAAGTCGATACACATTCTCCGTTGTCATTGGCTTTCTTCACAAGGACAGGATTCACAAGCCATGTCAGATGACAAACCTCTCAAATGAAGCCTACCTTGAGTTTGTCGACCTCCTCCTGAATTTCTTGCTTTCTATCCTCTGTGAATCTTTGCTACTTCTACATCACAGGTTTGGCGCTAGATTCCACAGCTAGTCGATGCTCGATCACCTCCCTAGGGACTCTGGGTATATCGAACAGTTTCCACACAAACACATCTAGCTTCTCCCGGAGGAAAGTGATGAGCTTGAGCTCCTTTTTTGGGGTCAAGGTTGGCCCCTATCCTGACCATCTTGGATGGCTTAGACGGGTCGAGGGGCACTGTCTTGATACCAGCACCAACCTTCTTGTCCTTGGATTAGCTGATAGAGACTGTCTTCCATTTCCGGGCATTCGAACATACCTTGGAAGTTGGCAATGAATTGAGCCTTCAACTCGGTCCATGATCGGATCAAGTTGGAGGGTAGGTTTAGCAGCCAGGACCTTGCTAGCCTATTGAGAGCGATTAGCAGGTAATTGGCCATTATCTTGTTGTCACCGCCAACTGCTCAAATAATAGTGATATAAATCTATAACCACTTGTTGGGGTTGATCTTCCCGTCGTATTTATGGATCGAACCCACTTGAACTTCTCTAGCCATCGTATCGACCGAAGCTTGGGTGCAAAATAAGGGTACCTTCATGAGCAAGGAGCGAGCAGAAAACAAGACACAAAATATATATAGGTTTGGCCCCCAATTGGAGTAATGCCCTACATCCTGTTTGGATGTTGATGTATATTGATCATCTCAAGTATAAGCAATGTGGCTAGACCTATTACAATGGAGAGGGTTGGATCTAAACTAATCTAGGATTGAAGTCACCGAGTACCTCTAGTTGCTAGGATCTTATTGTCCCTTACGTCGAGTTGTGCAGGTACAGATTGTTTTGTGGTTCAGAAGTTCTCGCCCCGAGGGTTAGGGACCCTGCTATATGGGGGCCAATGTACCTTCTAGTCCTAGTCATAGTCTATATGAAGTCCTTCATCATGTTGGTCAAGGCAAAGCAGATGATTCCAACCTGAATACTAGACGTAATCAAGTTGGATAACCCAATCGCGACCTTCCTAGTATATGTCTCCGATATCTATGAGAGTATCAGATCCTGCAAGATTTGAGTCCACAATATCCAAAGTTGTTAAGCATGTGTACGGTGCACCTTGTCCATATATAGTGTACTCCTTATGCGCATATATTCAGTCCCGGAGGCATCGATGAGGCCTGAAGAGCCACTCGGCGAGGAGAGAAGGTCCTGAAGGCCTCACGTCTCAGTCAGAAGGATGAGGGTCACCGAAGGCATAGACAAGGAGTGAAGGAATGGGTCCAAAGAGAATTCTCGAAGGTGGCCGACCACGTCATCGAAGGGCTCACTGATGTGTGTACCAGTAGACACGTGTCATGCCCTAGAATGATACAACCTGTAAGAATATAGTGACTATAATACCCCAAGAATATTCTTAGAAGGTTCTTCGAAGTATGGGGCATTGTTGTAATATGAACTTGTGTGATATGGGTATGGCTATAGATACCTTACCCTATTTACGTAATGAAATGAACAATTAATATACCAAAAATACTAGTTCATTGTGTTGTGATTCAGATCCCAACAACAATGAACTTCTTGAGAGAATAAACGAGAAGTCACTTTATTTGACGAAACGTAGTAGCAAAAATAGTTAAGGTGACATGATCTTACCCGCCTTCAAACGATCACCCTTACCATCTTAGAAAAGGTCTGTAATTTTTGGAGCTGGAGTTAGGGACAAAATGAGGATATTTGAGTGAGTTATATTGTTCATATTTTAGACTAGAAAATATATAAACCATTCTATTTTAGCTTACAAACTCCAGATGTAGTATTAATTAATCTTGAAGTAGGAGTTCTATCAAACATGTCCCTTATAAATAGTTTCTAGTGGCTCCATATCGAAAAATAAAACGAAAAGGAGCATAAAACAATCACAATTTACTTAACCAACCTATCCAATTTTGTTACAAACCAACATTCCAAAATCACTTGATACAATATATGTGTAGTGATACAAATTACAACTAAATTGTGATGTACATACAATATTGATATAAGGTTCCGTTAGGCAGAACTCCAGCATTGAGATCCATGGATGATTTGGAGTTTGTAGGATAAAATAAAGTGGTTTGAATATCTATTTTAGTCCACTACCACAGAAAGGGTCATCCGCGCCCCCTCTTCACTGTCGGTTAAAAAATAACCAGTAGTGATAATATATCACTGTCGGTTCATAAGCTTTAGTCGCACATAAAAAGCTGAGCCAGCAAGAATTAACAGTGATAGTGATTAGCTCTGCTAGTTAGTAATATGAATTGACAGTGATGTATAACTGCCAATTCTTGTTACTAACTGGCAGTGATAATGGGCTATCACTGCTGGTTGTGTTTACAAACCGATAGTGGTCCTGAAAATCCATACGTCATCACGCGCACGACTGCCAGGCTTCACGCGTATGACTTTAAATGTGAGCGATCTTTGCTCACCCTTTCACTCTGCTCGCTCGCTCTCTCTCACGCGCTCTCGCTCTCGCTCTCGATATCTCTCTCACCCACCACCGGTCACCTTTACCTCCCACACACGATCCACATGGATCCATTGCCACCTCCACAGCCTTCTCTGAGGATGCCTCCCACACCCGTGTCCACATCTGGGGTAGAGGAGGCCCCACCGAACGAGGCGACACCCACCTCGTCTGATTTCAACATTTTGCCGTTGGGATCCCCCTCGTCGGCACTACTATAGAAAGGATCATCGGTGGCGGTTCAAAAACTCTATCAGTGCTGGTTCATAACCCGTCACTGATAATGAGTATCAGTGCTAGTTCATAAGTTCAGCCGGTAGTGTTGCTGTTTTCCAAAAAACAAAAAAAAAGAAAAATCTACTGAAAACGAGTATCAGTGCTGGTTCTCAAAGCAGAATATATTACAAACACAAATCGGATGCACTTGCACAAATGAGTTCTGATTATCACAAACACTTGCACAAACAATTTCACAGATGAGTTCCAATTATCACAAATGCTTGCACAAATAATTGCACAGATGAGTTCTGATTATCAAAAACACTTGCACAAACAGTTGCACAGATCAAACATAGAACACATAACAAGCATTTGCACAGATGAGTTCTGATTATCACAAACACTTCCACAAACAATTGCATAGATCAGTAATCCTAAATGAGGAGAATCCCATCAGTAATCACAAACATTTACATAAGCAAACATTTGCACTGACGCCAGTGCATCTGCAACCCTGCTCCGCTCATCCATTCCCATCAGTAATCCTAAATGAGGAGAGAGAGAAAGGGGATTAATTTCACAACACAATTGAATGGGGAACAAAAACAAATCCAACTTTGCAACATGGAGAAGGGCACATAGGCAGAGGAGCTACAGGTGCAGATGTTCTGGGTGCGGCTGGATCGACTGGCGACCACGAGCGCCGGTGATGACAGCGAGTAGCGACTGAGACGGGCAGAGGAGCCAACGACGTGCCAGGATGAGTCGGGGCCTAGGTGTCCCGGTGTAGGGCGGCCTGGATCTGGTCGGATCCAGAGGGGAACAAGAGGGTGAGCCAGCACTGACCAAGGTAGGAAGAGGAGGCAATGACGTGCCTGCCGAGGCAGGCGAAGGAACCAATGGTGCGCCAGGGCGAGGCGGGGCCTGAGTGGCCTAGCGTGGGGCGACCTGGATCCAGAAGGGAACAGGCAGGTGAGCCGATGCAAGCTGAGGCGGGCAGGGGAGGCCGACTACGCATGGGCAGGAAGTCGCCTCGCGCTTGCGGAGGAGGAAGTGGGGGGAGAGAGGAGGTGAGGGTCCGAGGGTGAACCACGAATGCGTGGGGACTTAGTAAAAATCAATGAACGTGAGTGGATGTGAGGGTAAGCAAAAGCTGATTCAATGAAAATTTCGGGTCCAATTCTCCCATCAGTGTCAGTTTGAATTAAAAACCATCACCGATAGTATCAATGCCGGTTTATATCAACAGCCAGCACTGATACTGAGTTACGAACCAACATTGATGCTTCATCGAGCATGAAAAGTTATGAACTGGCATTGATACTTCACCAGCGCCGATTATATCCCAATCAACACTGATGACCGACTCGAATAACTGTTTCTGTTGTAGTGCAGACGACGAGGTGTGTGACGAGTTCATCGACGAGCCACCGAGGGCCAGGAAGGCTCAGACTAGCTTATCGGAGGGGAAGGACGAGGACGAGGACGAGGAGGAAGATGCCACCGCCGTGAACGACAACGGTAACGATGATGACGACAACACCGACAATGAGAAGGAGGAGGAGGAGGACGACGAGGTCGTAGACTTCCGTTCGTGGGTCGAGTTCCAACTCGAGCATGACTGCTAACTAGCCAATTAGCTAGGTTAGACGACACGTGCATTAGGGTTTTGTGTTGTCATCTACATGACAACAGCTTGTGTTGTAATTAGTATAAATAATATTAATATGATCATTAGTAATGCTAATCTCCTTTAAATCAATGCAATGAATGTGTATTTTTATTTTTTTTATCCTGGATTGAGTATCACTGTCGATTCATAGATAGAATAAGCAGTGATAACCATACAAATCGATCGGAATGAGATCAAGGACTAGTAGTGATAGATTGTATCACTGTCGGTTCATGTTACGAACAAATAGTGATATGTACAATCACTACCAGTTCTGGAACCGACAATGATAATCTTGATTATCACTGCTACTTATTCACTGCCGGTTCAAAAACTAATAATGATGCCAATTTTGAACCGGTAATGATGACGCTTTATATAGAAGTGGTCTAAAATAATAACAATATAAATAAACCAAAGATTCACAATCTATCGATAACTCTAACTCTAAAATTTCTAAGCTAAGAATGACTAGCTCTAAAAATTCTTAAAGCTCAAGCTCTATCAAATAGATCCTAAACTAAATTGCCACCGTGGCCTACCCCTCCCCACCTTCCATCGGATTCAAGAGCTTGAGCGAGCTAGAAGAGGAGTGACCTCTAATAGATTGAAGTTGGAGAAACTCGGCAACTTCGTGGATGGATTTGGGAGTTTCTTTGTTCGGGTTTCAAAGGTTTCGTTGCCTGTTTTCTGATCGTTGGGAGTCCCAGGAGCGCACGGCACTGAAACATTGTTATCGATGGATGACGTATTGACGCTGGTCAGGTTCGGCCCACCACCGGGTGGGAGGCCCAACAAATATAGGTAAGTTCACCATTTTCCTTTTTTCTCGTTATTTCTTTTCCAAACCTTAGACTTGATTTATTGTGTGATATTTTGTAGATTTTTATCTTTCATACACATACAACAACTTAAAATTTCTAATTCGACAATTTTTGAAACATAACTCAACACTTGTGAACACCTAGTTCAACTTTTTTAGAAAGTCATGCTCAACATTTTGTGAGAACCTATTTTCAATAAATTCTGATAACATGTTCAACAAATTGCGATAACATGTTTAGAATTTTTTTATGTAGTTTGTTGAAATAGTATATTTGCATTTTTGAAATATTGTATTCAACATGTTTTAGAAAAAAAAGATATAAATATATTCATACTAGATCTTGTTTTGTCCCACCTTGTATTAATTGTATACAATATCACGGTGCATCTGGTTTTCAAACGGACATCCGATTTGGGAAATAAGTGAGCTTGAAGTTGAAGTACAATCGAAATCCCATCCCACCTGACCACGACTTTAGCTTTCACATTAAGATTTTGATTGTTCTCTCGATTGTGAGTGTGAAAATTAGATACCTTGGGCACGAAATGGATCATACGTCCACACATTTCCACAATCGGGTATGTGTATCATGGAAGGGACGAGTTTGATGCAAATGAATACGCTCAGGTACATGGCTAGGCACGCTGAAACTACCCAGTTCCATCTATCTCCCAGCGTCTGCACTCTGCAGCAACGTTGTGCATGGGAAAGTAGCGCAAATACTTACTACAAAACACTATATATATATATATATATATATATCAGTACCGATTCAACAGTAATCGGCACTGAAGACGTATCAGTGCCGATTTTTAAACTCCCGCGTGCGAACAACAACTGAGAAGATAAGAACCGACACTGGTACATCAGTACCAGTTTTAGCCACAAATCAACACTGATAATCAGTATCAGTGCCAGTTCTCTTTATGAAACATCACTGATAATCAGTATCAGTGCCGGTTCTATTTACGAACCGTTACTAATGATGGCTACTGTCACAGCTCATCTTAAAAAATCTATAATTTTTTCACACGAAGTAGGATGGGAAAACCTTTATACGAGAATTATAGCTCTCGATGAGATCTATAACTTTGTAGTTGAAAACTTTTTAATTTGAGGTCATTTAAATACCCAAATAATTATAATAAAGTTGCAAGTGGTCGATGATAGCTCATATTAAAAAAATTATAACCTTTTCACACGAAATCGGATGGGGAAAAATTTTATATGAAAATTGTAGCTCTTGACGAGATCTACAACTTTGTAGTAGATCACCTTTTTATTTGAGATAATTTAGATATCCAAATAGCCATTCAAAAGTTCGGTCAGAAGATGTCAAAAAGATTTATTTTGCTACTATACTCACAAATAGATGATAACTGAGATGGTTAGAACGGTCATGCGTGCGCACAGGCTGTGAGTTCCTGAGTTTGAGTCTTGGTTGCCGCATACAAGCAAATATCACGTGATTTTGCGAAAAAAGTTGAATCAAGATCGACTACTCCAATCGACACTAATAGTGAATTTTGAATCGATACTGATGATGTGTTTTGGTGTAGTGAAAGCTTATGTGTGCATGAGTCGGTGTAGCTAAGAGCAGCCAACTGTGTATATTCAATGGTTTCTTTTAATTTGTGGTTACAAGTTAGACCCGCACACACAAACACCACAACAGAGGACCGAGTGAATATGTCCTCTAGCACAAACCTATAATTGAATGGAAAGTTCATGTTTGTGAAAATTGTCAATTACTATACCACTGCTTTTGTAATATTTATACTCATACCACTGGTTTCGAAATTTTATTAGCCTTGAACGCCTCTCCTCACTCCACGCTGTCATCCGAGAGAGAGAAGGGGCTCCCAGGTGACGGAAGAGAAGGAAAGAGAGTAGTGGTGGTGGGGCCCTGCTAGAGATAAGAGATAAATGAAAAGAAAGATAGGGCAATAAGATCATTTGGCATGGTCAAACAGCTTGACGATAAGAACTTCAAATCTAATGTCATGAACCTTAATATTACAAACATAGTGACAAATGTCTAAACCGTAATTGATGTGATGGCAAAAACCTATTTTTTCGAAATTGAAAAGTCTATAGATATGTGATCTTGCAAAGCATCGGACACAATTCAGTTTGGGAGCAATCTGCTAGCGTAAAGCGGAGCACCAATATTTGAACCTGAAAGGTAAGATCATGCATATACCCAGAACTCTAAACTAACCCACCATGAGGTGATTCTCAATATCCAATTTTTTAAGGGTTAGAGTATTAGTACAACTTAGCATCCAGACCAATCTGTATGATGTGTATATGAATATCATTAATCTTCTATACTCTTCCGGTCACTAAGGAGTGATGTTTCAGGTTACGTATAAGTAAATCTATCAATAATTAACATTAATTACTTTGTGAACAGTTAAAAATGACAAGGGTAGATTTTTCTTAAAAAAATTAGTAGTCATACAATTCTGCTATGGTTTATAAATAGATAGTAGTGGAAATTAGTAGTCACAAATGTGTCTTGAGAACCATGTCGAAGAATTGAAGTCATTGATCAGCACCATGACCCCGCTGGCAGACAGCTTGATGACGAGAATGGAAGATCAGACCTCGTGCAAGCACTGATTGAGCTTTGGAAGGACAAAGGAAGTGCCGTGCCTTTCACCCGTGACCATGTGAAGGCCATGCTCTTTGTAAGTCTGTGTCTTTATTTAACTCCAAACGATATATTTAATTAGAGTTAACAAGTTGCTGTGTGACTTCCAGGACACTTTTGTTGGTGGTATTAACACTAGCTATGTCACCAATGACCATGGTATGGCGATGTCAGAGCTGATCCGAAACCTGAGGGTACTGAAGAGTGTACAAAGTGAGATCAGAGCTGTGGTAGGAAAGAAAGAGAGGGCACGCATTTTGAGTTCACACCGTTCGGCTCAGGTCGCCGAATATGCCCAGGGTTGAACATGGCTGTGACAAATGTAGAGTTCACCTTGGTCAACCTACTTTGCTGCTTCGACTGGGAACTCCCTTAGGGAGTGAGGAAGGAGGACATCAGCATGGACGAGGCAGGGAGCTTGACGTTCCCGTTGAAGGTTAATCTTGAATTTAGGAAAAGATTTTGATTTGATTTGCTAGTTGTCGTATATGGACCCCAGGTCTACGGAGTTTACGGAATCCGGCAGCGGATCAAGTCATGGGTCAAGTTTGATATGCGCGTGCGTGAGTTCAGAGCATTGTTTAGGTAGTAGTAGTACAAGCGTGGAAGTCCAGTAGTAAAAGCAAGGCAAGTTAAAGCATTTGATTTGTTTAGGCTATTATTACTATAGAATAGGTCTATATATCTGTTTATTATTATCAGTTTTTTTATCCGACAGTGATATAGTATTATTATTAGTTCGTATAAAAAATCGACACTAAAAAATTATTTAAAAAGAATCAACAGTGATAATTATCACTATCAGTTCTAATCACAAGACAGCAGTGATAGCTTATGTTAAAAAATCATACTTTTTGATAAGAAGTGGGATGTGGATAAATTTAATATAAAAATTGTAGCCCTTGACCAAATCTACAACTTTGCAGTTGAAATTTTTTCAATTTAAAATCATTTAAATACCCAAATAATCATAACAAAGTTTTAGAAAATAAGGATCAAAAGAAAATTATATCCTATTGATATCACTAGTACTTCTATGGTAGAATAGTGATGTCATATTGCGGAAGCTGAAAGGTCCCGGATTCAAGTGCCTTGAACCGCACGCACGCCGCCGCGTGACTTGTGATGATGCGACCGCGATGTAACATCTAGACCCCTAGGTAAGTGGTAAGTGTTTCAGTGATTAATGACAACTATATCATTGTGAATAACAAGTTTATTTTTAGGTCAATTAAAAGATTAGTTTATAATTATGTTGGGTGATCTTGGTCCCTTAATTAAATGGTTGAGCGATCAAAGGATGTGAACATCAAGATTAAGGACCTTGTAGTTCTAAGTGTCACGAGGAGATGAAGGACACTTATAGTAGCATATGCTCTCTTTTGTTCTTTGATCATACTGTAAAGAGAGGCTAAGAGTAGTAACTTATCCTAGTTGAGTCCACATTTGGTTGGATGCACACTCATAAAATTCTTACACTAGGTAGCTCAGAAAAGCCCATAAATGAGTTGAAGTGAAGATATGACTTAAAGAAGTTTGAATTGGATAAGTTCTTAAAACTCTATACTCGTCGGATGATCCAGCGGTGAAGGCGTTGTACACGTTGTAGCTTTTATCTCAGCGCTCTTGTGCACGCTGGATAATCCTGCGAAGAGAAGTTGACAATATCGGAGTATTTTTCAAAAGAGGGATTTCGAGATGAACACCATCAGAGGCTTCACCAGAGTAAAGTCTAAAATGATTTTTTTTTTGGTTCACGGGAAGACAGATTTATACACCCTGGATGGTTCGGTGCATATATTGGAGGTGTCACCGGAGTAAAGTCCATAGGAATTTCTTTTGGTTCAATGAAAGTTCGACTCATACACGAAAGATGGTGCGGTGTATGTACCGGAGGCTTCACCGGAGAATTCCATGCTTGAAACGGCTAGTTTTGGGTGGATGATTCACACCGGATGGTCTGATGTTTGGAGCTTGTGCACGCCGGATCATCCGGCATTCATGAAAAATATGGGTGGTTGCACAATGGCTAGTTTTGGACATCTAGCCTATATATACCCCTCATTTCATCTGACTGGGTAATCTTGCGACTCAGAAGAGCTGAAACACTTAGTGTGTGATCAAGAGACAAAGGAGTGCACTAGAGTGATTTGCAAAGTTCTTAATAGAAGAATAAGGATATCATTAGTGCAAGAAGAGTAGCAAGTGTGCATCTAGCTATAGTTTATGTTTGATTTGGGTCAAGTGAAGCTATTGGCTTGTTACTTTTGGTGGTTGGCAATACCTAGCCAGTCTTGGTGATTAGAGATGTCTTTATGAGCTCTTAGAGTTCTTGTGGGAGGCTCAAGAGGAAGCTTTGTGTTTGTTTTGAAGCCTGTCAATCTAGAGATAGAGAAGTGACTATCACTAGGGAGCACTTAAGTCTTGGTGACTCAAGGAGGAGAAATATTCTTAGTGGATGCTCTAAGGAGGATTAGGGGATAGTGCAAACTCATCGATACCTCAGAAAAAAATTCGTTATTTTCTTGCCCATCTCTTTACTTTCTCGTATTTACTTTAAGCATTTACTTTCTTGTAAACTAATATTCCACAATTATCTTCTTGTTGTAGCTTGCACATTTTTTTTTGCTTAGCATTCTATCAAATTTGGTCTTTGTAGTTGCTTTACTATTCATCTAGTATAAAGTTGTTTATTTGTTCTAAAGTTCGGTTCAAAAGTTTTAATTAAGGCCTAATTCACCCCCTCCTGTGCCATTCGATCCTCTCACACGAGGGGGGGGGGTGCAATTTCATGCCAAAACAAAAAAAAAATTTGGGTCCAAAAAATGTTGATGGCTGACTTTAGCTAGCAGTGATTACCCCCTTCACTGTCGGTCCTCGGGCCGGTAGTGATAACCCAATTATCACTGCTCGTTACCCACTGCTGGCTCCAAAACCAGCAAGAAAGATGGTTTTGGTGCTTATAATGAAGCCAATTTCTGTAGTAGTGTACATATGTTCAGCAATGTAATGTGAAAAGGTGAGAGAGTGAAAAAAGAAAAACAAGAAAAGGCTAAGCTATCAAGGCTTGGCAAACTTGTGTGTTGTTGTGTTTCTCATGTTCTAGTGATTATTTGATCATATTGAAAAGCCAATAATTGGTATTAGAGCCTGTCAAGATGTAGAAAATGATATCTTTTGACTGGTGGTACATCGAGGAGCGATGATACTGGTGGCGTGGCATCATCGAGGATGGTGGCTAGAGGTTGTGGAAACATTGATGACACTGGTGGCGATGTTACAGGAAGAATGGCAACCGCACAATCACTAGGCATTATTGTAGGAGCCGTCCGAGAAGGAGGTGATCTGGGTGCAGGAGTAGTACGAGTGCATCAAGGTCAGAAGGCCTCAGCGATGCAACTGTACGAGATGTCCAGTGAAACCTCTTTGTGCTTGTGTGTGCAAACTACGGTAATGATGTTGTGAGTACATGCGGATGTGGTGGTGTCATCTCTTGTCGTATTGACAGGTCCACGTGTGTGTGGTCTGTGTGTGTGTTAGCATGCTGCGTTGTTTGCTTGCATGCTTGTGTTTATGTGCTTAGGTAGCTATGCACGTAGGAGTCCATGCATGTTGGATGCGTGTGCTTGTAAGTGCGTGTCCAAGTGCATGATCGCTTGTCAGTTCTTCATCAGAGTCTTCTTCACCGTCAAGTTGTGTATGTGTAAATAATGAAAGACAATTGGAGTTGATGTCAAGGTTAAAGTTACTGGCAAGTTGTGTCGCAAAAGCAAGAATGGATGTGTGGGTTTGGCGCAACATGAAAGCTGAGCTTGTGTTGCAAATCCAGTCATCCTGAATCAAGTGTAAGTTGAGCATGTCACAAATGAGTCTGATTGCTTCGAGAAGTTAGAGACATGTCAAGTTTAAGGGGGAGTGTTGGAAGTTAATCTTGAATTTAGGAAAATATTTTGATTTCATTTTATTTTCTAGTTGTCGTATATGGACCCATATAGAGGAAGGTCTACGGAGTTTGCAGAATCTGATAGCGGATCAAGTCATGGGTCAAATTTGGTATGTGCATGCGTGAGTTCAGGACATTGTTTAGGTAGTAGTAGTACAAGCATAGAAGTCCAGTGTCACGTCCCAAAATCTGTAATGGCGTGTTTAATATTAAACATGAGTCATTAGCTTCAAGTTTGAATTTGAAATGCTTTCGATCGCCAGATTGAAATTTGAATTGCGAATTCGTGATCTGGAGTTTTCTCGGACTCACGGGCTACTAATGTCGGTTCATCGAGAATTTCTCCAAGATTGCCAAGCCGATGACAGAGTTGTTGAAGCAAGGCAATGCTTTCGAGTGGTCGAGTGACTGTGAGACAACTTTCCAGACTTCGAAGAAATTGCTCACAATCGCTCCAGTTCTTGCTCAGCCTGATGTGAACAAGGGCTTTGATGTTTATTGCGATACTTCCAATATTAGCCTTGGTTGTGTTCTTATGCAAGAGGGCTGGGTCGGGTCGTCGCTCATGCCGTCTAGTGGTTCCGAGGGTTGAGGCGCTGGGGAAGAAGATACTAGATGAAGCTCATGACTCATTGCTCTCTATTCATCTGGGCAGCATGAAAATGTATCAAGACTTAAACCCCTATTTCTGGTGGACTCGCATGAAGCAAGAAATTGCTAGATATCTATCCGAGTGTGATGTCTGCCGAAGGGTGAAGGCCGAGCATCTCAGGCCAGCTAGTACACTCCAGCCTTTGCCCATTCCTTCCTGGAAGTGGGAGAAGGTTGGAATGGACTTCATTACTGGTTTGCCAAAGACCTCTCAAGGTTATGACTCTATCTGGGTCATTGTCGACCGGCTTACCAAGTCAGCACATTTCCTTCCGGTGAAGACTCGATATGGTGCTAAGGACTAAGCCGGATTGTATCTTGCAAGGATTGTGTGCCTCCATGGCGTTCCGAAGAAGATTGTTTCTGATTGAGGTACGCAGTTAACATCTCATTTATGCAGGAGCTTCCAAGAGGCCATGGAGACCGAGCTCTTTCATAGCACGGCATATCACCCTCAGATGGATGGTCAAACGGAGCGAGTTAATCAAATTCTGGAGGACATGCTCCGAGCTTGTGTGCTCACTTATGGGAAGAAGTGGGACATATGCCTACCATTCGCGGAATTCTCCTACAACAATAGCTTCCAAACTAGTATTGAGATGGCGCCATTTGAGGCCCTTTATGGCCAGAGATGCCGAACGCCATTGAATTGGTCCGAATTCGGCGAACGGGCTTTTCTGGGTCCAGATCTAGTCAAGGAGACAGAAGATCATGACCTGAACATCCGCAAGAGCCTTCTCACAGCACAGTCACAGCAAAAGAGCTATGCGGATCGCCGCCGCCGAGAGCTCGCATCTCAAGGTGTCGCCTCTCAAGGGCGTTCGAAGGTTCCAAGTGCGAGGAAAGCTAGCACCTCGATATGTTGGGCCGTATCAGATTGTTGCTTGGCGTGGAGAGGTAGCCTACCAATTGGATTTGTTGCCGTCTCTCTCCGCTGTGCACAATATCTTTCACGTCTCACAGTTGAAGAAGTGTCTCCGAGTCCTGACGGAAGTCGTTGATGTTGCACCCCAAGAGTTGCAACCGGACTTGTCGTACTGTGAGCAACCCATCCGAGTCTTGGATGAATCCGGGTGCAAGATGCGGCAAAGTGCTATCAAGTTTCTAAAAACCCAATGGAGCAATCATACGGAAGCCAAGGCTACAAGGGAGCGAGAGGATAAGATCCGCTCCGAGTATCCTGAGTTCTTTGAGAACTTGTAAATGTTATTGTAATATGGCATATTTGGAATCTCTCAAGTGTTGATACTCATCGCCTCACGAATGGAAGTGATATTTTAAATTCCACTTCACAGCGTGGTGTCTACTCATGGCGTGCTCATTGTCCTCTCTCCGACTCGTACCGAATCTCGGGTTGAGATTCTTTTTAAGGGGGGGGGGGGGAGGTTTGTCACGTCCCAAAATCCGTAATGGCGTTTTAATATTAAACACGAGTCATTAGCTTCAAGTTCGAATTTGAAACGCTTTCGATCGCCAGATTGAAATTTGAATTGCGATTTTGTGATCAAATACTTCTAAGGATTTTAATCACGACATAAAAATTTCATAGATTTTTGGAGCATAATAGGACCTCAATTTGGATTAATGAGGTGGGAGAAAAGAAAATGAGAGAGAAAATTAAATTAGAAGCAAATTTGGGATTGATCACTTGCATGTGGGCCCATTTGGGTGGAAAAGATCTCTCCCTCTCACTCAAAAGGGGCAACCACCTCTCTCTCTCTCTCCCTCCCAGCCACCTCTCTCTCTCTCTCTCCCTCCCACTCCCCACATGCTCTCTCTCTCTCTTGTTGACCGGCCACCCCACAAGAGCTCACTCCCTCTCCCCTCTCTCTTTAGCTTTCTCCCCTTCCCCCTTGGTTCCCGCCTCTACAAGCAAAACCGAGGTACGTATGTGGTACATACGCGACCACACGTTCGAGAGCTACTCATCCCTCCAATCCTTTTTCGTTTTTTTGAAGGATTCGAGCTGATGTTGATCTCTTTCGGTGTTTAGGTTGAAGTGTTTGGACCACTGGAGTTCTTCTTCGTCCCGGACTTTCCGCTTCTTCCCGAAGGTCACAAAGTGGGGCAAAAACATCCTTGGTGAGTCATTTATGCTTCCCATGGCATGAATGCGCATTTGGATGATCAATTTTGGATTTGGATCGCTTTTTGTAAAATCAATGCGTTCTTGAGCATTAGGAGCGAATTATGGATTTAGTTGAGATTTGATTTAGGAATTGAGTTGCTAGGTGGTTAGTTAAGTTCTAGACTCTCTAAACTCTTCTAAACATATCCCATTTGGAGTGGAAAAGATCGTAAATCGATTTGGCAAAGTTTTCCTTTAAATAGGAGCAGTTCAGGAAAATCTGGAACCTCCAGAAAATTTTCCGGAGGTTCCGCAGTCCGGAACCTCCGCGGAAAAGTGCGGATAGTCCGTAAAAACGGGGAGGTTCTGCATAAAAGTGCGGAAGGTCCGCAGTTACTATTCATTAGGCTCACTGAGACTTGTAAAATTCATAATTAATTCATCCAAACTCCAAATGATATGAGACTAGTTGTGTTAGCTTCGTATGATTGTGAACTACGTATTAAAAATTTTGGAACTCCAGAAAATAATTTTGAGAATTAGTGAGTTAATTAAATGTGTTTCGGGTTGTTTAGGTCACGATTAGTTGTTGCTATGTCCTAAAATTATGAAACCACTTTTGTTAGCCTTGTATTAACATGTTCTACACATTAAAAATACTATGAGCCATTAGATGAGTGTTTGAATTCCGTTGGTTAATGAAATACGAGCTAAGGTTTAATGAGTCATTGAAATGGTTTCAATCTTTAACATTTCATAATTAATTGAATCTAAACCCCTTATATAGTGTATGACCATGTTTAGGTAGAGTGTGTCTAGTGTTCAAGTTGAATCGATCAACGAATCGGCGAAAACATATTTCCTGTCAATGTCCGGAGTGTCCGGAAGGTCCGCATAAATGCGGAAGGTCTAGAGAAATCTCCAGATAGTCTAGAGAATCCTTGAGTTGCGCAATGTCCAGATGTTCCGCATAATTTTGTGGATAGTCCGCATATGTCCTGAGGTTCTGCACTTTCGGTAACTTTTGAAATTGGTTTAAATCCCAATTTTGTTCTAGCTCGCATGTTTGCACTTATAACGTGTTTTGCACATCTTATGGCATGCATTGTTGCATTTCATCTATACTCATGGTATTGCACGCGTTATTCTTTTTATAGAACGCTGATCCAACGATTCCGACGAGCGAGGGCGATCCGGAGGCACCCCACCTTTCTGATCCAGTGTAGCAAGGCAAGCATATATCATATTGCACCTTTGTCGTATTGAATGAAGTCAAAATATTGATAAATTATGCTTATGTATAGGTTTGCATGTATACGAAGTCAATGTTGGGTTTTGATGGGTAGATCCTATGTTGAATTGCATTGTCTCTACCTTGATGTATTGTCGATCCATATCCTTGTAGCCTAGGTTTAATCATGCTAAGGTCTAACTTAAAAGTGACGTGAGATGCTTATCAATGCATAGGTCCTCGATAGAAGTCGAGTGGTGGAACGTCCCATCGTTCACGAACTATAGGTTAATTACATCCACAATGATTACAATGTTGGGTCGATGATGTTGGTTGGTGAGTGGTGAGTATGAGACGAGATGTGGGCGGTGTTAGGGGTGTCGTCTGCCTCGGTGGAAAGTCCAGGGGGCAGGTTGGGAGAGGAAACCCGAGCGCCATAGACCGCTTGCATCGTTTAAGGCCGTCTGTCAGTACCGTTGGCTTTAGCACTTACCTTATTCACCACATGCCAATCTAATAGTAAGGAGAGCTAAATACCTTCGCAGCTGTGGCTTTGTGGGGCCCGAACAACGACGGTGTGAGCGGGCGGGCTTGTAAGTGGTACTAGTTTGCTCTGGGCGTAGTTCTAGTACTGCCATGCCGAGCGTTGCATGTCGCGCACGGTTGGGGCTGGTTGGGAAAGGTTATCACGAGTACCCCCCTTGTGTGCACTTTAGCGGGTGGCACAAGCCGTATGGTCCTCGTGTCGTGTGGGTCCAGGAGTATCCTATTGCAGGGTGTATAAATATTGTGAAATGCCGCGCTCTCGGTCATGAGCATGCTATTATTTCATCCGTATCGGTCGTAGAGTTCTCGCTTGTGGATTATGGTTGTGGTATGTTGGGAGTGGATGTTGGTGGTCAAGATGGTTGGCAAGTTGGGTTGAGGTGGTTATGATTTTGTTATAGTTATGCTTAGTTACTTTTTAGATGTATTTATGTTTAGTTGAGTATTGTAGGGTAGAAGTACTTATTGTTGGTTAAGTTCGGGTGCTCACACATATATGTCTAGGTTGCTTACCGCATATATGTTTCACTTAACCTTGTGGCCTGATCTTGCTACCAGCTCAATGCATAATCCTTGGAGTCAGGATATTATACTACCTATTATGTGTAAGTATTGTGAGTACCTTCGTACTTAGGGTGCTGCCCTTAGGTTGATGTAGGTACTACTCAGGTTGGAGAGAAAGAGGCGGTGTTCGGCTACTGGGTGCTTGCCGATTAGGGTGGCGAGCTGGAGTAGCACATTCTACTCCAAACTCGGTGCTTTTGGTGTGGAGCCTAAGGGCATGTGGCTCCATACCCTTTTGCTGTATGGTTTTCTTCCGCTGCGTAGTTGTTGTTTCCTTTTGACATAAATTGTGGAAACAGCTGCATGTTTAAAGACTTGTAATATAAATATTTAATTACCTGCGCTTTATTAAACTTTGTTGTGATGCATATGTTGGAACGCATGTGTTCCGATCCTTGGGCACAAAACACGTGCTGGGACTGCCGGAGCGGTATTTTGATTAATCGTCGAGGTTGTGATTATGTTAATGATCCGCCTAATGATTAGTTCGAATACTGTTTGGTCGGGTCCTCACATCCAGGTATTGAAAGTAAGGCAAGCTAAAGCTTAGTTCCTTGGCGCACAAGATTTGTTTAGGCTATATATGTTTAGCAATGTAACGTGAAAATGTGAGAGAGAGAAAAGAAGGAAAAGAAGAAAACTCGAAGTTGTTGTGGCCTCAGCAAACTTGTGTGTCATTGTGTTTCTCATGTTCCCGTGATTGTTCAATCCTATTGAAAAGCCAACGTTTCCACTCAAAGACCCGCTCCTGTTAGAACCAAAGAGGCACCATACTAGTTCTTCAAGTGATTGCATAAGCGATTGAAATGCCAATTGTCTTTGTAGTTTTCTTAGTTGTGAATTGCTCTCTTAAGTCATCTTGGTTTAGAATAATTATGTATTGATTTTTATTTCATCCCCTTTGTCGATGATTTGCGAACTGCCGATCTTACTAATATGTAAAGGATGTAGGGGATACTCCCTATAGCTGAATTGTTTGCCAAAACATGGAGATTTATACAGGTTCAGGCCTCCTGAAGGATAATAGCCCTTCGTTCTATGGTCTTGTATTGATCTTCGAGATAGATTACAAGAGGGGTGGTCTGTACTAGAAGATGCAGTCTCGGCGAGATATTGATGTACATCGCGAGTACAGAAGGCTTGAGGGCTAGAGACTAATGTGGGCTTGTGTCTTTTTGGTTGGACTTGTCCTCAGTAGGGTTCCCTGGCTTCGTGTGGCTCCTGAACTCCTTCCGGAGTAGGATTCTATCATCCTTAGAGATAAACTTCCATATTTGTGAGATGCCCTAGTACCTGCAGGAAGTTTTCATATGCCTAGGGATTCCTTTCCCAGAAACAGATATATGCTTCGAGAATACAGGAAACCCTAGGGGATTTGGATGCATATAAGATACTGATAAATAATAGTTTTACACTACCCATCATAAAGCCCCCATCAGTACATGAAATGAGGCTTCGAGGAATCAAGAACTTAGTCCAGCAAAGAAAGACATTTGAATGGACTGCATCTTCGAGTGGTAAATCGGCTCCCCGAATAGATTTGTACATCTTGCCCATATCTAGGAGTTCTCAGGTCATCTAGTCGGGATTTTGAATTCCTCCAAGTACTCATGTGAGCCCTTGAGTAAGTATTCCATTCGAGTAGGAATTCTGAGTCGCCCAAGAAATATCATTCTAACCTTTTGAAAGGATGAGGGAGAAAAGACTCCTCGCTGATAGGGTTTGAAATTTGAACCATCGCAATGGAAATTTTGCGTAGTGATGAAAAGAATCTTTCCCTAGTGAAGGATCATGATGACGTTTAGAAACTATGTGCATCCAGCGAGGCACTGCACTAGTTTCCTTAGGGTTCTATTTGAACTGCTCCCGCGTGCGTCGAAAGAGATTCTGAGCATTAAATGTGATGAGATGTTGGTCCAAGAGATTGTGGCCCCTAGTTGTAGTCGGAACAATTACCATAGCTGTGACTTTAAAATGCCTTCCCTTATCGTTACAATCCGCTTTAAAGCATGCACGATATGCTATTTTTAGCTTGCAGAAGAGTTCCCAGATACAAAGTCTTAGTAAGAAAAAATAATGTAAAAATCATATTGCCCTTTAGTCCCAGAGAAACTATCAACGATTTGTGAACTCTGATCTAACAAACTTGTTGAAGAAATAGAGGATGCTTGAAGTAGCCTTCTTGAGGATAATAACCATATGCCATATTTATCTTGTATTGATGTGAGCCTGTTATAAGGGGGTGTGTGGTTAGCCTAGATGGATCTAAACCTAGTCGATGACTTCCTTGCTTGGCCTTTTTTGGCTTGTCTTCGCTTGTATTGCTTCCAATGACTTGTCTTCCGCAGGGTTTCTTGGCTCCATATATATATAGGGGTGTCGTACGTCCTCTGGATGACTCCTTCCTATTCTTGGAGATAAACCTTCCCAGTTATAGGGTGCCTTGTGTATCTATGTTAGTTTTCTTTTATCAAGGGATCCCCATCCTGGTGAGAAAGATATGCTCTGAGAATTATAGGAAACTGTGGGGTGCCTGGATATGATAACTATCTATTATTCATCGTCAAGCCCCCCATCAGTACATAAAATGAGGCTTCGACAAATCAAGTACATGGTTAGCAAAGATAAGTTTTTTGTCAGACCATGTCCTCAAGTAAAACTTGGGTCCCTAATTAGGATGAAACATCAAACTGGGTTCTCCGGATTCTCAGATCATCTACTTGAGATTTTGAACGCCTTTGAGTTCTCAAGCGAGTCCTCGAGAAGGTGTTCCATCCAAGTAGATTTTCTAATCAGCCCGTAAATATCATCCCGTCCTTGAAAAGATACGAGGGAGATAAGACTCTTCACTGGCCAAGCTCGAAAGGTGAGCTGTCGTAGAGGAAATTTTACATGGTGGTGAAGAGATTCTTTCATCCTTTTCTGGCAAAGATCATGATGATGTTTGGAAACTGAGCGTACTTATCGATGCAGTGCACTAGCTCTCCTGGTATTTTGTACCAACAACCCCCACTTACGCTGGAAGAGATCTCTAACGGAAAATGTGATGGGACCCCAATACAGAAGGTCATAGCTCCGAGTGGTTGTCAAAACCGTCCAAATCGCACTCGGCTTAATCAACAGTGCCAACTGTCTATAAAGATAAGAGCTAGCACACACATGTCATTTGACGTGTCAAGTGCTAACACTCATCTAAAAACATCCTTCGCAACCACTATTTGAATAAAATAAGAGAAATTCTGCTAGTCCCAATATATTCTCAACAAAGTCTAAGATCACATCATATACTATTTACAACGTAGTTTTATCACAGGATATAAATAGAGTGTGAAGGTTTAACTTATATTTCATACCTTGTTCACAAAACTAGTTTCTACTTAATATCAGAGTTCTCATACGTAGCGGAAAGTATTAACAAGACAAAAGGCCAGTGACGCCATTGCCCCTAAGGCACCACCGGAATCAACATGATAAGACATCCTCTACTTCTGCCCTTCATCGGCATCGGCATGATAGAAATATCCATACACTAGTTCGCCATTACCTACAACAACTTAAGGGCAGCACCCTGGGTATGAATGTACTCGCAAGACTTATACAATATGTGTACATACTATTCCCGACTCCAAGGATAATACATTTGGATGAATAGCAAGGAATAAGGCCACAACTTAAATTTATTCAGCAAAATAGCACTTCAATCGGCATAATGCCTAAACAGCTAGCATTAATAATAATCTCCAAGAATTTAAACTTTCTCAACTCAATTAAGCATCAACCAATGCTTCTCCTAAAATCCCATATACTTTCCATCCCACCAACTAAACAAAATTCTACGATTGATGTCCAATATACCATAAGCATTCTCTTGATCGAGAGCGCTGCTATTTGAATAGTTCAGTTCTTACACCCTACAAGGGAGTACTTCTTTACTCACATGACGCGAGACCACTGACCATACAACCCTATGATTGCAAGTGATGATTGATGTGACAACCATTCACATACCTACCCTGAACCTTTGTTCCCATACCCAAGCCTATGGAGTACCTAGGGCCACTCTCCGATATCCCTAGGAGTCTCTTACAAGTACAAATCACACCTTGGATGAATGATTCAAATGAACGTGATGATGTATGATACTTAGCTCATCCTTATCATATTCAAATATGTGGTAGTGCGAAAAAGTGCTTAAGCCAACATCACCAACAATCGGTGCTTAAACGATGCAAGAGGTCTATGACACCCGTGTCTCCTCTCCTGAACTGCCCCTAATACTGCCCACATCTCGTCTCAATCTCAACAATTCATCATCCCAACTCATTATTTTAGTTATCAATAACAAGCCATGTAGCTCGTGAACAACGGTGAAATCCACCGTTCGACTTCTATCGAGGACCTATGTAAAGGCGAAGCAATTACCACATCACTTTTAAGTTAGACCATGATACAATATACCCAGGTTACAAGGATCATGATTAACAATTTTGTCAAGGTAGGTACTATACAACAAATAGGATCTACCAACATTCCTAGACATCAACTCACTAAAACATGCATATACGACACATAGCAATATCTAACAAGTTGACCAACAATTCACAAAAATATAGGAAAAATATGATAGATGCTTGCCTGGTGCCTCTTCACTCATGAATTCCACTGGTTCATCTTCATTTTCAAAAACACAACTCTCCAGAACGTAGTTTTCTAAATAAAAGAACGATGCATCGCAATGAGTATGGATGACATGCGATGAAATATGCTCCACAATGCATGAAAAATTGTGGAGATACAATGCATCATGTCATGAGTCTATAGCATCGATGATTTCTTAAATTGGGTTATTGCTAATTGTTTTACAATTTTTTGGATTAATTAAGCTTAAACTAAAGCTTAATACTAAATAGAAAATTAATTATGCATAACATGAGGGTTAGTATTTTTAATAAACAAGGCATAAAATAATATGATTAAAAAATTGGTTTTACCAATTTTGGACTTACCAATAAATAATTATGAATTATTAAAGCTTATACACATTTCATTAATGAAATGAATTTAAGTACATATTTCATGGATCCTAGTATTTTTAACATGTACATCATGATCAAAGCTAACAAAATTGGTTTCACTATATTTGGATCAATATTTAATTCACTATGCATTTTACAAAGTTCGATCAAATTAATAATGTAAAAATAATTTGATTTCACCATTTCCAGAATTATCCGAATATTAAAAGCTCTAAATCCTTTTTCACCACGGCTTAGCTAGCCACAAAGGTGGCAAGAGGGGCCGACTTGCTGACTCGGGTCAAAATCGACCTGAGGCCATGGCTCACACAGTGTCGACCATGGTGGCAGCACTGGCAACCCTCGTCGGTGGCGAACGGCAACGACATACAGCCAGAGTCAGTCGCATGAGCAGCAGCACAGGATGAGGAACTCGTTTGAGGCGCTCGCGATGACTAGTGATGATCGGAAGGCGATCGGCGGCGACAGTATTACGGCGGCAACGCGTGCACGTAAGCATGGCGATGGGGCATGGCTTTTGGCTGGCCAAATGCATGTGATGCTACAGTGCGCTAAGGGGAAATTGGCCAGGGGGTTCTCAGACTGAGGGTCTGGACGTGGCTTGGCTGGTGGCGTGCGGCCAGAGGTGGTGGTAGTCGATGACCATGATCAACCGCGCCAGTGACCAGCCGTGGCTAATCAAGCGCACGCAAAATCTTCTCGAGGATACATGGAAGCTAACCAAGGTGACGGTGGATGCGAAGAGGCAGCGGTGGGGCAGTTTGATGGTGAGGGGTGGAGTGGAGCCACTGGAGTTGGAGGAGAAGCTCGGTCCAGTGGGAAAAGGGTAGAATCAGCTGGGGAAAGCGGTGGAGAGCGTTAGGTGAATCTCCCCGAGGCTTCACATGATCGGGCTAGGGCTGAACGGGGCTCGGGTGCGGCTGATTTAGTGGTGGTGGCACTATGCTGTGCTCTGCTCTCTGTGCTTGTTCTCAGCTCTATTGTGAAGAAGAGAGAGAGAGAGCGAGAGAGAGAGAGAGAGAGAGAGAGAGAGAGTGACTGAGGGAAGGAAAAGATAAGGGCAGCGGCTGGCTCTGCTTAAGGTCAAAGAAGACGACGTCAGCCTATCATGCTGGGCAGCTCGATGGAAATTGTGATCAGCAATGGGACGAGAAAATCCACGATGAAAAGAGAGAGGGAGTTCGGTGGGGAAGATGCCAGTTGGGCCTGAGTGGATAGTGACCGACACAAGCTAAATATCTCCTTCCTTTTTCTCTAATCCAAGGAAAATCCTTCCTAAGATCCAAAAACTTTTAGGAGAATTTTTGTGGGATAATATAAATCTTGTGCAACCTATTTTACTTGGTTTGGCCCAAAAATTCTGAGGCATTCGAATTAAAATTCTTCAAAGTTGCTAACTTTATAGCTTGCACTAATTTTTAAGGCTTCGAAATAAATCCCTAAAATATGAAAAAATTCACTACTATTCTTTATATGTCATGGACTAATTTATAAAATTATTTTGAACCCTAAGTTACATAGTAATTTTGTGAGTTTCATCACAATGCATAATTTCTCATTAAACTAAACAATTTATGTTTAACTTCAATTGTATTAATTTCTTGCTCAAATCTTCAAGTATCATGCTTCTAATTTTGGGATGTTATAGTAGTACTCCAAACCGTCACGGTGGCTAATCGGAGAATCGTCGAGTCCGCTTAGACTTTCTTCTGTAACCTCTTCATGGGAATATAAACTTATTCAAAATAAAATGAATGTAAATGAAATCACTCGGACTTCTTAGGAACTCAATACTAAAGACATAACGACAACCTAACATGCTTAGTGTTACTCGTTTCCTCCTTCGGCTAAGGTAGGATGACTTCATCACTAATCGGGTACCTTAATCGGGTTAGCCCTAGGTCTGGCGTGAGTGGGAGGAATCGTAGCCCCTGAGCACTCAGGGACACGATAAGGAACCTTTATCACATCCCGCGAGGTCATAACTTAGAACATCATCCCCATGTGAAGGAATTTCGCTTTGGCACACGCACAATATGTTGTTGTTAGCTCTTGATATATTGTACTCATCCAACCCAGACTGGTTATCTAGAAAAAAACTCAGATAGATAGTCAAAGATAATAAGAGAAAAACTACCAACTGACCATTATGAATTAACCGACCAGAGTAAGAGAAAATAATTAAATGCTCATACTTCCCCTCTGGTCATATAAACTCTTATTTCCTGAAGTCAACTCCCATGTGACCTTGTGCGGGCTTATCCAGGTGCGTGTGATAGGTAAAGGTACCCAGATTACGGCTTACCGCCAGTGTACCCATCTTATGGGTGCCAGAAGTTTAGTTTAGGAAAGACAAAAGGAACACAAAGAGATTCAAGCGATCTTGCTTAAAATATGAACCTTTACTAGTGTAAACTTACTCTTAGTACTTGCACTTTTCGAGTTGGTTGACTTCCACTTTGGTGATAGCTTATTGCCATTATATTGGCTCTGAACGAGTCACAGAACTAGGTTCCCAGTATGAAGGATCTTTTATGGATGTTCTGGTCATGGTAGCACTATAGAGCTTGCTGGTACCGCGCTGATTTTATTAGCACTTGTGTCATTTTTTCTTCGAGAACATTGAGGTCATCCTGCCTTAAAACTTTACCCTGCTGTCTATAAAAATAACTTGGTAGATTTGTAGGAATTTAATCACATTTCGCATTTGATAGGAATACTTCATGTTGGATTCATTTGATAGCATATCGTGATCTCCTTACTAACTTCGTCCTTCGATTAGTTTGGGATATGTTATATCACTTGTTTGAGCGCTTACTATAACCAGCCTTAGGTTTGCTTGGGTGGGAGGCGTTGTAGCCCCCGGTCACTCGTGGAACGTGATAAGGAGCCTTTCTGTAACCTGAGTTCGCAATGTAATGATCCCTCCTTTCTCATTGGAATTTTGCTTTTGAAGGGTACACAATATATCATTTTCGGTTTCCAGCACTTAATACTTGTTAAGCACCCAACTGTCTACCCGGAAGAATTTTTCAGGTAGGCAGTCTAAATAGAAAACATAATAAAGAGAAAAGAGTTCATATTGCCTTTGGGTAGAGAAAAGCTTTTTGCTGCCTTAGGTGCATGTTTGGAATGAGGAACCTGAGAAGTGGCTTATCCCGTTGTCGGGCATGAGGATGCACAGAAAGACAAATAAGGCACAAAAAGAATTCAAATGATCTCCTAGGCAATATATCTTTATTATTATGAAGGCACTCTTAGTACTTGCACATGGGACTTGCAGAGCTTATTGACGACCCATGAGCTATTTTAGACTTCATATCTTAAACGTAAACGACACAGACTAGATTAAGCTGATAAGTAGTGACCTTTATTACTTTGGGGGTAGCATAGGCACTGTTACATGGGTTCCAAACTAGTCATGGAACCAGCCTCTAGGTTTCTGGGTTTGCGTCTCGAGGCACTGTGGTCGCAGTTATGACTGAGGCTTCTTGTTCATCTTGATCCTTGAGCTCTTGGGTTCCTTGCTTAGTTGGTGTTGAACTGCCCTATCAAGACTCCACTTGTTGCAATAGAGACCTGCTGTTGAACAATCCCGGACGATGATGACTCCCTCTGGTCCTGGGATCTTCATGCATTGATAAGTGTAATATGTGGCTGCCATGAATTTTGCGAGAGTAGATCTTCCCAATATGGCTTTGTATGCCATCTCGAAGTCGACCACCTTGAGCAGAATCTTTTCCGTCCGAAAGTTGTCATGCTTCCCAAAGATAACAGGAAGCAATAATCTGGGTATTATGCTATGGAAGGCTTGTGTAACCAGCTTGATGGTAGATCCATCATGGATTTTTCATCAGATTGCTACAGATTGATATCTCGACAATACATGTTGTCAGAAATTGTAGGGGAAGATCCTGGCTTGTGGTTAATAGGGCATTCACGACTGCCTTGGTAGCTGGGTGGTTTGAACTTGATGTCATGATCCTTGGCACATTGATCCATGAAGTGACTTACCTCATCAATTGAATCATCGCCTAAAAGCTCTTTGTCAAAGTTTATCTGATCGATTAGCAGTTCGTCGGTAGGAGGGGTGAAGTCATCATAGAACACCTCATAAAAAAAAATAGTCAATGGCATGTTCTGTGTAGACTCTTTAATGCCGATTGTCATGATCCTCATGGACAACTCTAGCTGTTGATGATTTGTGAATCACCGATCTAACGAACTTGTCAAAGAAATCAGGGATGCTTGAAGTAGATGAATTACAAGGGAACACTCAGAGTTTTTAGATAGGTTTGGACCTCCTTAAGGATAATAACCCTATATAATGTTTATCTTGTATTAATCTGAGCCTGTTAAAAGGGGGTGTGTGGCTAGGCTAGACGGATCTAAACCTAGTTGGTGACTTCCTTACTCGACCTTTGTTAGCTTGTCTTGTCTTGTGTTGCTTCCAATGACTTGTCCTCTGCATGGCCCCCTAGCTCCATATATATGGGGGTGTCGTACGTCCTCTGGACTCCTCCTTCCTGTTCTTGGAGATAAACCTTCTCGGTTATGGGGTGACTTGGGTACCTACGGGTAGTTTCCTTTCATCTAGGGATCCCCTTCTTGCAGATAAAGATATGCTCTGAGAAATGCAGGAAACCCTAGGGTTCCTAGATATGGTAACCTCTAGTGCACGCGTACGTATAGATACCCGAATAGCAGCTTACCTCGTTGCCAAGCATTAAGTTGCAAGGTCGAATAGACAAGGTGGAAAAAGATTCATTTAACTTCTCTTGCAATATGATAGCTATCATTTTAGAATGTACACTAATTACTTACATATAGAACTTACAAAGCTAGTCAATATTCCATAAGTTATTAAGGACTTGACCATCTCTCATTGCGAACTTACGACCCAGAACGATTGGACTCAACCATCATAAAAGGACGCTCTCACTTCAGGAATAGATTATTGCTATTTTTGTAGCTCTAAATGACTCATAGAACAAAATCCATGGGTTGCAAGGTTCTATTTTGCACGTTCTTGTACCTTGCTGATCGTATCAACACTTGAGTTCTTTTTTCTTCGATGTTAATGAGGTCATCTGCTCTTCTTGAGACTTCATCCTTGTTGGCATATAACTCGATGTGAGGAGATTTGATCTTTAGTTCGCAGGATAGCATGGCTTCGGCCCCATAAACTAGGAAGGAAGGTGTTTCACCCGTAAGCATGTTGGATGTTGCCCAAAGTCTCTAGAGGACATTAGGCAGTTCAAACGCCAAGCTTTAGAGTAGGCGGATAAGTGGTTGAAGACACGGGCCTTAATTTCTTGTAGCACGAGACCGTTGGCCCGCTCCACTTATCCATTGCTCTATGGATGAGCTACTGATGTGAAGCAGAACGTAGTACCTAGTCCCTTGCAATACTCAATGAAGGTAGTGCTTGAGATCTGAGTATCATTGCCGGCGATGATACTGCTCGGGATGTCAAACTTTGTCATGACACTTTTCATAATAAACTTCTTGGCTACTTCCGAGGTGATTCTGCTGATCGGCTTAGCTTAAACCACTTGGTGAAGGTATCAATTGTGATGAAGAGGAACTTGAAGCCTCCGAGCACTATCGGGAAAAGCCCTAGAATATCTAGCCTCCAAGTCATGAATGGCCACAATAAGGGGATCATATGTAAGGCTTGGGCAAGCTAGTGCACATGCCTTCTATGGAATTGATAGCTGACACATGTTTTTACCATCTCGCTCGCATCATGGAGAGTCATAGGCCAATAGAAATCTTGTCTGAATGCCTTTCTAACCAGGGTTTAAAAGGAAGCATGAGCTCTGCACACCGCTCCATGGATATTTGAGTAGTTCTCTACCCTCCTTCTGAGAGATGCACTTCATGAGAACTATGTGGGAGCCTCTCAGATAAAGGACACCGTCTACCAGGGTATACATCTAGATCGATATGATATTTGCTTGGATAGTGCATCATTTCTAGGCACAATGCGATCTTGAAGAAACTTGTGGATTGGATCCATCAACGCATCCTCGTACTCAAGCGGAGCTACAAGTTCCCCCGTAACTCCTTTTGGAGCGTTGATTCCTGGGAACCTCCGAGTTAGTTATAGGTCTAGTAAACGACCACTCCTTTGGTTGTGTCATCTACAGATTTCACGGATGGCTTTGAGAGTCCTTCTATGTAGATCCCAGTTTGTCCTAGAGATCGTGAGGAGGCTAGTCGGACAAGACTATCGATGAGGAAGATATCCTTAGGATATATGTGACCTCGAGTCCGATGAATTTCTTTTCCAGCTTCCTCACCTCCGTGAGGTAATCTATCATGATCTTGTCTGAGGTTTGATACTCCTTCCTAACTTGCTTCACCACTAGTTCTGCCTTTCATGAGAATACAATGTATGCCAAGCGCACAAGCTACTCAAAGACTAGCGAATAGACCCTCATACTCTGCTATATTATTTGTGGCCAGAAAGTCAATCTACAAAGTGTATTGCAGCCTTTCCCCTATGGGAGAGATGAGTATGATCCCAACCCTCGAGCCTTGGAGCACAAGTGACCCATCGAAGAAGAGAGTCCATATGTCAAACATGTCGTTGTAGTTATCCTGGGGTTGATCGAGTTCTTCCCATTCGGTGACAAAGTTAGTGAGTACTTGTAACTTGATCGTAGTTTTAGGTATGATGCGAACATTGAATTACTTGAGCTCAACAGCCCACTTAGCGATTCATCCAATGGTGTCTCTATTGTGGAGGATCTTCCAAGTGAAAATATTGATGGTATAGTGACCTTATAAGCCTAGAAATAGTTCCTTAGCTTGTGAGAGACCTTCAATCAGTACCGTATATAGTAGCTTCTATACTTGTGGGTAGCATTCCTTGGGATCATGGAGCACTTCGCTGATGTAGTATACCAACCACTGGCTCTTCTCTCTCTTGTTGGGCTGGTGTTGAGCCACCATGTCAAGACTTCACTTGTCATAGCAAAGACGTGCCTTGGGGAAGCCCTGGACGCTGATGACTCCTTCGGGTCCTGAGTCCTGGAATATTCACGCACTGTAAGCGTATTGCACAAAAAACCATGAATTTGGCTACGGTTGATCGTCCTAAGATGGCATTGTACATTGTCTTGAAATTGACCATGTCAAACAGGATTTCATCTGTACGAATGTTGTTGGGCTTCCCAAAGGTGATAGGAAGCAATATATGGCTGATAGATGTGACCGAAGATCGAGATAACATGTCGTGGAAGGCTTGAGTAACCGATTGATGGCACATTGAGAGATCTGCGTCGCATCTAGTGCACACGTGAAGTGGATGTTCAGAGAACTCCCTCCATCGATTAGCACTCAGGTAACCTTTTAGTTGTTGATCTTATGCTCAACCACTATTGGGAAGTGACCTGGCCGTATAAAGTTTTCTGGGCAGTCACCTTGGCCAAAAGAGATTTTGACGTTTGACCACTTGATGGCTCGATGACTCTTAGGGACAGTTGGTAGGACTTCTTGGGCCACCATCTTGTACTTCCTCTTGGACTCATTGGATGTAGAGCCACTGAACATGTGGTCAACAATCTTGTCCCCCTGTTGGTAGGACATCAGGTCTGAGTCATCGTCACTAGAGCTAGAGTCCCTACTCTAGGTTGCGACCTCTGTCTTCCTCCCCTTATCTTTATCGACCTTAGCCTTGATCAACTTTTGGTAGATGCAACATTATTGTAGGTTGCATCCGTCGATCTGGTGGAAGTCGTATTAGGGCTTTCCAGAGCATTCACCAGTGCCCGGCTGATAGCCCTTACCCCGAGATGTGCCAAGACGCTTGTCAGGAAGATCTGCCAAAACTTCGCCAGTTTTAGCTTTCCTACCCTTACCTTCTTTGGAGTTCTTCTTGCGCTTGTTCTTCATCGAGTCGTCATGTAGTTTGGGTTGGAGGTACTTGATACCCTAGCCTCTTTCCTTGATGAACAAGAGCACCTCTTTGGCAATGGCTACCTTGTCGATGATCTTCATGAGTTCTTTGACTGTCTCGGGCTCCTTCCTGATGATGTCCTCAACACATCATCGATTCCTGACTCCTTGAGTAAACGCTTGGATGATGTCATAGTCATTTATCTTTAGGATGGTATTCCGGGTGTCGCTGAAGCATCAGACGAACTCACACAAGGTTTTCTTTTCTATTTGCATAACACGGAAAAGGTCATTCTTCACGATGGGGCAAACATATGTGCCTTGGAAGTTGTCTTGGAACAAGTTGCAGAGTTGTTCCCATGAGTATATCGTCTTTGGCGGTAGATTGGTTAGCCAAGTTTTGGCTATCCCCTCAAGGGTTATGGGGAGGTAGTTAGTCATAACATTTTCATCCCCACCCAGCCACTTGGATGGCTGTAGTGTAGATTTGGAGAAACTCAACAAGATTGATGGTCTTGTTGTACTTCCCTATCGATCCCAGTCAGAATCGAGCCAGCCAGTCAACCCTCTTTAGATCTGGAGAGAAAGTTTGACACCCGTTGATGGCACCATGGTCAATCTGGGTAGCTATGGAGCCTTGCCCACTGGGGTTGAAGACCACAACTTCTATTCAATAGATGCCAGGATGACCTCTAGTTATGTCACTGAGGAGAAGTTGACTGCTCCTCGGGGGTCCTTGAATGTCTCTACTCCTTGATAACTTTGCGTAGACCACTGATGGGATGGTTCCCGATTGGTGAGGTCTTGCGGCAACGAAGAGTTTGGTTATCTTCCCAGTAGTCTTGCTCTGAGGATTACAACTCTCTATATCTGAATTGTCATGAGAAGGATCAGCTCTGGACTTCCCCCGATTAGAGTTGTTCACTGCTGCTGCTTGATGAGAGTTATCAGTCTGCAACATAGCTTCCTTGGACATGTCTTTCATCAAATTGAGATAGCCCTTGCCTTCAGGGGTAGTCAGGTCTATAGTGGGGCGCTCTTGGAGCGGTTCCTATAGAAGTAGGAGCCTTTGAGCTACTGCAGATCTGAAATATTGGGTTCCTTATTGGTGATTGGGAGATGTGGGGTATAGGATCCCATTGGGATTTTGGACTCGAGTTGTCATCGGTGGGGGCTGATTGTTATTGCCCACAACCGGGTCAGCGGGATTCCGCATATTTTCAAGATCAACATCATGATTTGACGTAGTTACACCCCCATTTCCGATGGCGAAGGCTTCCCAGGGGTAATCTACGGTAAAGGAGGAGTCCGGATCCATCATGGATTTTTCATCGCAGGAAACCTCCAGGTAGGTACCTCGGCAATCCATGTTGCCGGAAGCTACGGGTGAAGATCCTGACTTGTGGCGAACGTCGCTTGCGCGGTCGTCTTGGTCACCGGGTGATTCGAGTCTAATGTTGTATTCTCTAGCACATTGATCCATAAAATGACTTATCTCATCGCTAGAGTCATCACCATTAAGGCTATCACCTAGATCCACCCGATCAACCTCCGGGTCCTTACCGGTTGACAGGGTAAAGTTGTCATAGAACCCCTCATCCAAGAAGCCGGTTCTCGGTGCAGACATGGATGGAGTCAGCGACATGTTGTGTGACGAGGATACTCGGTGCCTAGATAGATCGAAACCTAGTTTAGGGCTCCTTGCATGTAGTCTCGATGACATATCAATTTAGATCATGAGTATAGAAGGTTTAGAGGCTTGAGGCTTTTGTGGGCTTGTGTCTTGTTGGTTGGACTTGTCCTCAGCAGAGTCCCCTGACTCTATATAAATATAGGGGCTGTCCTATGGCTCCTAGAATCCTTCCCGAGTAGAATTATGTTATTCTTAGAGAAAAACTTCTATATTTGTGAGATACCCTGGTAGCTGCGGGCAGTTTCCATACGTCTAGGGATTCCTTTCCTAGGCATAGACATAAGATACTAATATATGGTAATTTTATACTACCCATCATCACTCTTTTTCATGGATCAAAATAACAAACATTGCTCCTAGCAACTAAGATAGTTTATGTTGTTGTGGTATAAGGATTCCATATGGTGTGGTTATCCTTTCCTAAACAGATAAAGAAGCCTTCATCGAGAAGGGAATTAAACACATTCTGTAGTTTAATCCATTTATATGTCTTATGTATATAAGTATCCACTTGGGACTCCTCCCTAAAGCACCTGTATAACTTTGTAAGTGGAGGAATGAAGACCCCATTGTACATCAAATTTACCAATAAAGATTGTAGACTCTAAAACCCCCTTCACTGCCAGTTTTAGAGCTCGTAGTGGGTAACACGTAGTGATAGTTGAGGACTATCATTACCGGCTCTATGGACCGGCAGTGAAAGGGTTTATCACTGCCGGCTGAAGGATTCAGCCGGCAGTAATGCCCTGGGCATCACTGCCAGCTGGTGGTTTCAGCCGGCAGTGATTTCCAAGGCATCACTACCGACTAAAAGCTTTAGCCAGCACTGCTATGTCTCCCCTCTCTACTCTGGCTTTATCCTCCCTCTCTGACCTCTCTGTCCTCCCTCTCTCCTCGATCTCTCCGTCTCTCTCCCACTTAATACATGCATACAATGAGACATATTTAATGTAAATCAATAAAAAAGGTACCTTCATTAATACATAGTAATTCATGTCACACATATATACATAATAGTTCTCACAAGTCACCCTCCGAAAAGTTAGTCGAGTTGAGCCAATCCAGTATCTTCGCAAAGGCTTGCCAATGATCTTCTAGTTGCAGCCACTTGCAGAAATCTGGCGTTGTACCTTTTTGCACATACGTTCTGTTCAGTGTACCCTTCCAGTTCTTAAATGAAAGATCCATGATCATTAGCATCTTACGGTTAACTACTTTCATATCTGTCCATTTAGGGAAATCAAACTTCTCTAATATCTTGGGCCACAAGATGTTATTCTTGATCGAAGTAGAAACTATGTGCGGATCACCTCGTTCATTAGTCCATAATATGTAGCTGATGGGCATGTGATCCTTAACATCAACCCCACAGACTAACTTGTATGGTCCCAGAACTCTCCCAGGTGCAGTTGGCTCCCTTGCTAGTGAGATCTTCATGATCACAAATCATCCCGAAGGCATCTTTGAGGGACCTCTAACACAATGCCGCTCTTGGGATTGCTCATTATCATGACCCTCCAGAGCATCAAGCATTTACGCATAAGCGAAAAAACTATTGAAAACCTATATGATAATATATAGAATAGATGCATTCATCTACTTATGAATTACCTCATCGCCTCCATAGGTATCTTTTTGTTCCAGGTTGAGGTAGTGGCTCAGGCTACCTTCTTCAATGTTTGACGGCGGCACTACATCTCCTTCTGGCCCCTGGGCCGGATAAGTGGTTGGTGGTGCCATTCCTTCCTGGAAGTTCTGCATACGATGACGACGAGCGGTTGAGTAATCTACATATAGAGAGCTGAGAAAGGAGGAAGATAGAGATAAAGCTGATGAGGGAGGGTGAGAGGCTATCGAAAGAGTGATATAACCATGAAGGAGTCGATAGATAGAATTCATACACATACAATATTGTAATTGAGTATGTTAGAACCATATTTAACAAAAAAAAGTCACATCTTATGTAGCAAAATAGGCATAAAGATACTAACAATTAACACATTGATTATAAGTCACATCATCTTACATAGCAAAATAATGATGATTACAACCAGAACTAGGATTATGACATCTTTATATGTGAAATCACATTTCTTTTTTCGAAGTTAGCCAATTTTAGCTCGATTTAGATGACTTAACTGTTGTGTGCCGCAACAGCTTCATATTTGGACTTGTATCATTTGTAACATGCTCCTTTGAATCCATTAACTTTTGCGTGGAATTCCTCCCAACTGGAGACACTCCACATTTCCGGTCACGATAGACAATATACCATGTCATAGAAGTCCTAAATTTCAGAGAATATGCAAAAATGATATATTGGGTAGTGCTTTTCATACAAACTCATCATGACAGTGCATTGATCAGTACTAAAATAAGCATAGCATCAGTATCTATACATTAGGGTATAAGAAGAAAAGCAACAAATAAAAATAAAAAATAGTCACCAGCATCATATGCAACCACCATCCAACAAAGAGTCTGTTATTTGATTGATCCGCATTAGATTATGGATATAATTATATAGGATTGCAAGCTCGATGGGGATAGTAAGAAGACGTGCAAGCTGCATGTGTAATAATCATTTTAGTCAAGCTTTGCAGTCATATGTATGGTAAATAGTTATCTCCTTTCATCATTTGCGACTGCAAAATATGCTTGAGGACCACCCGAATATAAAAATCAAGAAACAAATATAGTTCATATACACTGAACATGAACATACACGTAAGTGCCATAAGTACGGAAGCAAAAGCACCTCCCTTCAAGCATGATAATGAACTGAACAACAAATGGATGATTGAATAAAATTGCTCTCAGATAAATATAACAATTGGCCCCAAAAATATGATATCCTGCTCCCTAATTGTCCATTTGACACATCACAAGCTGGGCTAGAAGCTAAGATCACAACTAGATTTAAAACTAAAAAAATGTTCTCTGAAATTGAGCTTTGTTCCTGGACAATGCTGCTGGACATAAAAGCTAACAAGGAGAGGATTACTCTTTGAGAAACAAACACTAACCAAACAGTAAAATATCATAGCAATAACAAAGGTTTTCCTGCTCTTCTAGGATTCAATCAAAACAAGATTGATTGAATCAACAAATACAACGGCTCCTAGTCGAGGAATCAAGCCAAACTTGCAATGTACAGACTACCAACAATAAGCAGAGGGACTAAACAATGGAATGCACAACTACTTTCAGGGCAATCTATGCTGATCCAACAATAGAGAACAAACAGATTTAACACCTATTGCACTTAGATATCTAGCCCAACCTCAGTGTTTCATTTGATCATCACAGAGCATATCAATAAGCCATCCAGAGAGCATAAATGAAAGGGAGGAGAAAACTGAAATACTCATAGTGCAATTCGGCTAAAGGAAAATCAATAGAGTCAATAAGCACCTCGAACATATCACCTCCACCAATCGATTGCCTGAGCACCAAAGTTCTAATCACCAAAACCAAGCTCACTCAGCTCAATTTCAATTGACTAAACCACCTAGTGGTGAAATCAAAACTCAATTACCAAATAAACAATTAACCTAACATTACCTATCACTTTGCAGGAACCACAAACACTGTCTGGGAGGTGGACGGAGACTGCGGGTGGTGGAGTACTCACTAGGATGATGTATTGGAGCTCGGGGACGACAGTGACGGGGAAGAAGGCAGCCTCGGGGACGGGGTGGCGGCGTAGAGGCAGGTGACTTCGAGGAGGATGAGAATGGCGTTGGGGAGGAGGACAGCGATGGCATCGGGGAGGAGGACGATGGCATCAAGGATGATAGGGACAATAGGCTCGGGCTCGCTGGTTCAGGCTCGTGGTACTCCAGTGTGGGCTCCTTAGTGTCGGGAGGCATTTCGGCGGAGGGCATAGGGAAGGGGAAAAATTTTCCAAGTGTCAGAGGGCGCATGCGTCGAGCCAATTTATAAGGGAAGGCTTTCACTGTCGGCTCAATATGATGACCAACAGTGAAAGGGTACCTTCACTACCGGCTCAAGAGGATGACCAGCAGTGAAAGTAGTATCACAGTTGTAAGGATCGGTGACGTCCTAAGAGGGGGTGAATTAGGACACTTAGAACTATTTCGGCTCCAAAAACAATACAAGATAAATCTATATCAATTTCTATCTAAATGTGCTCTAAGTTTATCTAATGTGTCTACTCTACCGATCAAAGTGCTTGCAACCTATCTAAGAAGGTAAATTGTAAGTAAGTAAATTCAGAAACGTAAATAAGGTAGAGAGAGCAAACTTGGTATACAGATTTTTCATATGGTATCGATGGCATGAATGCCACCCTTAGTCCACGTTGGAGCTCCACATAGGATATACTCCCGGTCGGCACTAGGTCGCGGCTCTTGAGCTACCAAATCACAACGACAAGGCCTCCACTTGGATGAGCCACCAAGCCACCAAGGCAAGGTCTTACCACTAGCCTCTCTTCTGGTTCCTCAGCATTGTGATCACTTCGGAGCTTGAGCCACCATGGCAAGGGTCTTTGCGTCCCCGTACATGCTTCTCGTCACCGCTCCACACCAAGTCGGAGGGTCAACAAGTTTGAGCAACTCCGGTTCAAGTTACCGACGAGTCACCAAGACTCCAAGTCGCCAGCGTACCAAGAGGTACAAGCTTGGATCACTCCTTGATCCACTCTCTAGGCAGTAATCACCTAGCAACACACTATGTCGGCCTATAAGCACTAATCACTCTCTAATCTTGTACTTAATTGTCTTGGATGATCACTTTTAAGCACTTTGGTGGCTTAGATGTCTTCTCGAGTGTATATGAACTTCTCTAGACTCTAGTTGCACGCCACACCATCAAATTACTGAGTGGAGGGGTATTTATAGCCTCAAACCCGTGCACCAACTGTTAACCAAATGGCTCTAAAAAGCTGTTAACACCGGATGATCCGGTGAGAACAGTAGTACTAACACCGGATAAACTGGTGAGTACACTCTCACAAACTAGCCGTTTGAAC
Organism: Phragmites australis; assembly: GCF_958298935.1. Classification (NCBI taxonomy): domain Eukaryota; kingdom Viridiplantae; phylum Streptophyta; class Magnoliopsida; order Poales; family Poaceae; genus Phragmites; species Phragmites australis. Next base: position 30,766,337 of record NC_084923.1, on the reverse strand, counting down.
CCCACTCAAGCCAATGTGAACACCGAACACTCCAGTGTATACTATAACATCATCACCAGATATTCTGGTGAGTATACCTTAGCCATCTAAGCCAACATCTTCTCTGTGTAAATTGCTCTGGGGCCTTCTCCGGTGCTTACCAATTCATCACCGGACTATCCAGTGAGCAATCCTCAGCCATCTGAACCAAGTGCAACCCTCTCTGAAAAGTATGCTCCGGTGTACACATGACTTCATCATCGGACCATCCGATGGCTTGAGCTTTGTCTGCCTCTTAGTATTGTTCATTGTCCGGTGTATTTGTCTACTGTACTCTTGCTTCATCATCGGACTATCTGATGCCTTCAAAATCTTCTGACCATAACCAAATGCTTCGGTGTGTATTGCTTGTTGAACACCAGATCATCCTGTCAGTTGATCTTCAACTTCAACTCTTGAAACTACCTCTGTTGGAATTGCTCTGATGCTTTTGCCCATTTGACATCGGACCATCCGGTGAGGCAAAACCGCCTCCATCTGTATGCACTGTTCATTTCTGGTGTGTGCAACACATTCAACACCGGACCATCCAGTGAGAACAAAACCCCTGAGACTTCTCCAATTCAATCAAACTTTATCCCTGCTTTGGCGGCTTCTTCGTGTATTGTATCCATGAGACGTACTAACATATATTTTTGACAAACATGTTAGTCCCATTAACTATGCTGTCATTAATCACCAAAATCATAATCATGACATAATAGGGTCATTTTCCCTACAATTATCGGCCCAATAAGTCCACTAGCAGTGAAAACGGTTTTATTGCCGGTGGACATATTCGTCCGGCAGTGAAACCCCCCCTTTTACTGTTGGTGCCGTCGGGTGCAAAAAATTTGTTTTAGTTGCGCGCGTGCAAACAAACTTAAACCCATGACCTGCCTGGTATATGTTTTCTAACAGCATATTTTTCTTTGGAAGCAATTTGTTCAAGAACAGTAACAACTCCGTGAAGCTTTTATCAGATCACCCATTGCTTGCCTTCAATTTCAGCAGTGAAAGCACGATACACAACTTTGTGTGCTCCTTCTCGAAGCTTGGGAACAACGGTGTTTTAAAGTCCTCTACCATACGGTGAAACTTTTGAAACTCTCTTTCATTGGTGAAGTTCCTCTCCCCATTGCGCAGTATCTACTTCAAATCATCAACGTCGGTGTCAACCAACATCTCCTCTAGATCATCATCGGCCAACAAATCTCCGGTAGATGGCATATCGATGTATTCGTTGACCAGCATATCGGTGCACATGTATTCATCTTCTCTTCCAATGTATTGCCCTTCCTGTACGATCTCAACTTCACCATGCTCAGTCCAACAGGTATAACCAGGCATAAAGCCCCTTAGCATCAAATGGGAATGTATCTGCTGGGTGGTGGAGAACTGCTTCTTGTTCTTGCAATTGACGCATGGACAACACATGTATTAAGACTGTGTATTTGACTTGTGCGACGCGACTGCTACTAGGAAACCCTCCGCTACGTTCTTGTACTCTGCGCTCACACGGCTCGCATCGTACATCCATCTTCTGTCTATCTACAATTATATCATTATTGTAAATCTAAATTCAAAATATCTAGAAGATTTTGTGATCACCAACAAATAAATTACCTTGCCATCTCCTACCGGCAATTGGCTCGAGTTGGAGGAGCCGTATTTTGTATGCTTTCGCGTTCGCTTCTGATAAGTATTTGTTGGTGCCATCCCTAGATATTTTCTTTATTATTCAACCCTTATCTATGACTCATTAAGGAAAATGAAAAATAAATACGCTCATTTATAAAGTTTCTATATTGGAGGTTGCTATTTAAATAAAATATAAAGAATACAATTGGATCTTGCTACATACCTAAATATCATGGTTATTATTTCTAATTCATTAAAAATCAAAAATAAATATGCTCATACCTAAAGTTTCTATATTGTAGACTTCTAAATTTATTCCTATGGTTCATTAGGATCAAATTTGAAGGTTTGCCTAGGTCTCCATAGGGATAACATCAACTTTGATTTTTAAGCTAACATTTTGAGTTAAAATGCTAAATATAGGATTTAACATGGGAATTTCAACTTACTTGAGCTCAAGAAGCTCCTAGAAGCTTGCTTGTTGTTGGGGAAAAATCTAGAGTTCACTTGCCCTGAAAAATGAAGAAAAGGCAAATGAACAAATGAAGAGAAAAGAAGTGATTTTGTTTGTTTGGATAGCTAGAAAGAGCTCATCTAGACTTTCTTCTTGACCAACATTGTGCTTGAGTGGTGGGGGAATTAATGCTGGAGAAGAGATGAAGTGGTTGTTGCCATAGAAGAGTTTGTGAGTGAGAGAGTTCAACTACCTTGTGGTCGATCTGTTAGCTCGAGCTAGAAGAAGGTGAGAAAGAGGAGGACATCACTGCCGGCTCATATCATCCGCCGGCAGTGATGCAAAGCTATCATCCGCCAGCTCATATCATCCGCCGGCAGTGATGCAAAGCTATCATCCGCCGGCTCATATCATCCGCCGGCAGTGATGTAAGTGGATTAAGCCGACAGTAATTAGGATGCTAGATATCACTGCCAGCTCAATCCATCAGCTAGCAGTAATGACACTTATCGCTGCTAGTTCATAAGACACTATGTCTGATTTTTCCCGCACAGCTTATGAACCGGCGTTGATGTCCCATCATTGTTGGTTCATGAAGAATCGACAATAATAAACCTGTATATAAGCACAGTTCTGTTATAGTGAATTTGTGTCTACTTTTGTTCTTGTTCTAGTTTCTAAATCGTGTGTGACAAGGTCAAGCACAACACACAGACCCTAAAGAAACATATGCACCAGCAGTGATTTCTTGCTGACATGAAGCAATAAAATCCATGTGCAGTGCAGCTGCAGTTTTGGTTCCTACGGATTCCTTGTCTCTTGAACCCCAAAGATTCATTTTTTTTCTTTACAGATGTATTTTGAGTTTTCACCTGCAAAATTTTCAACGAACGTAACAAAGTAAGAATGATCTTTCCTGCTGGTTTTTTCTTGTCAAAAAGTCAGAGCATGCTGTGAGAAGCAGGTTTAGGATTTCGTTTTAGAAAAAAAAAATAGAGACCAGCCGGTATGATCGAAATTCGGGCGATTTTTGGAAAATTTTGGTCTGAATTCATTAAAAAAAATCAGAAATTTGGGTGATTTTTTCCTGAAAATTCCAAATTATTTTAAATATGACCAAATGTAGTCAAAACCTAATACCGGTATACCTGATATGTCCATTTTTCGACCGAAATTATAAACCCTGGTGAGAGGAATACACATGAACAGCAAAATCCTTGCAATAGAGGATAACCTAGTTGTACAGGCTGCACTACCGACCGCTTCCGATTCAATCCACCATTCCAAGCAGTATGACTGTTTCCAAACGAAATAAAAAAGTTTTTTAGCAGTTCTACCGCTTGCAAAAATTACTTTTCCATGTAGTAGTAGCTGTTTTGATAGTAGGTTATCTTGTAGTGTTGTGACATACAATAACTGGCAGAAATTTTGTTCTATGCAAAAACCCTTGTGCACGCCCTCCGGTTCTGACATGAATGAACATGACCATATGTGAGACCTTCTACTGATTCGAGTTTGATTTGATCCTTGTGCACAAATCAGCTTTTGGTTTTTCATTCTCGGCATCTTCCACAACTATTTCTCATGAAACCAAATTCAAGCAAGAAATAATTTCAGAAATGTTATTAGTAGGTCAAAAGTCTTGAAGAGATGTTTAGAATTCAACTTAGTTCTAAAATGGGAAAAAAATGTCACAAAAGGCATAATTTCGGGGTTAAAGAGGCTGATCACTACTACAAAACCTATTTTTCGAGACACCTAGGATTGATTTGTACAGGCGGTTCGTAGGAAAAACCGCTTGAGAAAGTGGCTGCGGCCCCGTGCGGCCGAGGACCGCCTGTGAAAAGTAATTTCCATAGGCGGTTCCTTACGTGGACCGCCTGTGGAAATGGAGAATTTACACAGGCGGTTCCTTACGTGGACTGCCTGTGGAAATGATCCATTTCCACAGGCGGTCCACGTAAGGAACCGCCTGTGGAAATTACTTTTCACAGGCGGTTTATTAAGTCGACCGCCTATGAAAATACTCCATAAATATTGCATCTTCTCGGCCAGCTCCATTCAGACAGACTTACTGTTCGAAACAGTAAGCATTTACTGTGGCGGTCGATTTGGAAAATAGGGGGGGGGGGGAGGTTTTGTTTTTGATTTCCTTGGAGGAGCCAAATAAGGTATGTATATCTCATCCCTAGCTTGCATTTTTTTTTAAGTTTAAATTTAGATTTAAGGCTAAATTAGAGTTTCAATATGATCTAGAGATGCTCATGGTTCTTGCTATTTTGATCATCAAATTAGCTCAAATTTGTTGCAATATTGATTTAATTGTGTAGATTCACATGATTCTAGTATTATATTTTAAAATTGTAGCTAGAATGTGATGTTTAGCCTTAGGAGGTTTCATCATGCATGAATGAGGATATTTTCTCTAGATCTAGATCTAGATCTAGGGGAGAGGGAGAGGGAGAGAGAGAGAGAGTAATGAATTCACATTATTTTGAGTCATAAATTTACGTTAATGTAGATTCAATTGCGTTGACATATTATAATCATAATAATTTTTTTAATTATGATTTTCAAATAAATTATTTAATTAATTAATGTACCTAATTTTGTGGTTGAAGTTAAAGATGGACAGAGCATGGATGTATGATGCGCCAAGACATGGAGAAATATACATCAAAGGACTCTCTGTTTTTATTGAAGCCGCAGAGAAGGACGCTTTAATTAAGAAGACAAAGGAAATGTATTGTCCATGTTATGACTGCAAGAACCAGAAATTGTGGGACAAATCAAGTGTAATCAAATCGCACTTGATCTTGAGAGGTTTTGTTGAGAATTACAAATGTTGGTCCAATCACGGCGAACAACGTACAAGCAAATCAAACCAGGACATCGCTGCTGATCAAGTAGATGGTGATGATGAGGGAGCAGTCGGAGCCGACAATGATTTTATGATGGATGATGAACCCGATGTTGATCTAGATGATGATGCTGACTTTGATCTGGAGGAAATGCTACGCCACGCTGAACCGCATGTTTTAAGGGATACGAGAGATTTAGATAATTTTGAGGCATTAAAAAAGGCATCGAACGAACTTTTGTATGAGGAATCGAAGGGCTGTGATAAGGAGTTCACGGTGTTGCATTCGGTCCTTGAACTTCTAAGGTTGAAGGCCAGCAATGGATGATCCGACAAGAGTTTCTCGGATCTGTTGAGTCTCTTGGCAAACATGCTTCCGAAGCCTAACTCCTTGCCCACCACCACTTATCTGGCGAAGAAGCTTATCTGCCCGTTGTCATTGGATGTGCAAAAAATACACGCATGTCCGAACCATTGTATCCTGTACCGTGAAGAGTACGAAGCCTTGGATAGATGTCCAGTGTGCAATGCGAGTCGGTACAAGAGGAATGATGATTGCGAGGACGAAGTTGCTTCCGCCAACACGAAGAAGAAGAAAAGTAATGCTGGTCGTGACGAAGAAGACACTTCTTCCAACGCGGAGAAGAAGAGAAGAAGTCCTGCGATGGTGATGTGGTACCTACCAGTGATACCCCGCTTGCAGCGCCTGTACTCGAACCCTAGGGACTCTGAACTGATGCGTTGGCATTTCGATAAGCGCAAGAAGGATGGAACTAAGCTTCGACACCCCGCAGATGCTAGGCAATGGAGAAAGTTCGATGCCATGTATCCAGAGTTCGCTGAAGAACCAAGGAATGTAAGGTTCGCGTTGAGTACGGACGGAATGAATCCTTTCGGTGACATGAGCACCTCACATAGCACTTGGCCAGTGGTCCTTGCCATCTACAAACTTCCTCCATGGCTATGCATGAAGCGGAAGTACCTTATGCTGTCCACTCTTATCCAAGGACCGAAACAACCAGGCAACGATATAGATGTGTTTCTGGAACCATTGATGGAAGATATGGCGAAACTGTGGAACGAGGGGGTCCGGGTATGGGATGAATTCCGACGACAGTACTTCACGCTGAAAGCAATGATTTTTGTTACCATCAATGATTATCCCGCCCTTTTTAACCTATCTGGACAGGTTAAAGGGAAGCAAGGATGTGCAGTGTGCTTGGATGAAACCGCATCTGTGTACCTTCCGTACTCACAGAAGGTAGTGTACACCCGCCACCGACGGTTCTTATTCAGAACTCACAGATACCGCAATATGAAGAAACATTTTGACAACACGGTTGAGGAAGATACTGGCCCGAAACCTCGCAGCGGGGCACGAGTGTTTGAAATGGTCAATAGCATCAAGGTTGTTTTTGGGAAGCCGCCGAAGGGTACAAAGAAGAAGAAAAGTGAGACGCCGACCAGCACGCTGTGGAAGAAGATGCCAATTTTCTTTAAGTATTTGCTCTACTGGAAGGACTTGGACGTCCATCACAGCATCGATGTGATGCACGTTGAGAAGAATGTGTGTGATAGCATCATTGGCCTCTTACTGGACATACCAGGCAAGACAAAGGATGGAATCAAGTCATGTAAGGACTTGGTGCATTTTGAAATTAGGCCAGAGCTACACCCTGAAGACAGACCAAATGGAAAACATTATCTTCTGCCGGCTAGCTACTCTCTGACACCTGAGGAGAAAAACGCACTGTGCAAGTGCTTACGTGGGGTGAGAGTCCCGACTGACTACTCATCCAACATTAAGAACCTAGTCTCGATGAAAGATTTGAAGCTAATTGGCATGAAGTCTCACAATTGTCATGTGATGATGACGCAGATGCTTCCTATTGCAATAAGGGGTATCAAGCCGAGATACATAAAGGTGGTCATCACACGGTTGTGTCACTTCTTCAACGCAATTGCTCAGAAGGTGATCGATGCTGAAAAACTGGGTGCTCTACATAGTTCGTTGGTAGAGACTCTGTGCCAACTTGAGATGTGCTTCCCTCCATCCTTTTTCGATATCATGGTACACCTCTTGGTTCACATTGTGAATGAAATAATTGCGGTGGGCCCCGTATTCTTACATCAGATGTATGCGTTTGAGCGGTACATGGGCATTCTGAAGGGCTATGTATGGAATCGTGCTCACCCAGAGGGTTCAATGATCGAGGGCTATAGTACCGAGGAAGTCGTTGAGTGTTGCATCGATTACATAAAAGATTCTAATCCCATTGGTGTACCTGTATCTCGACATGAGGGGAGGTTGTCTGGGAGAGGGACCAAAGGAAAGAAAAGATTCATCGATCATGATTACAAACCAGTGGAAGAAGCACATTTCACCATATTGCAGCAGATCCAGTTAGTGGCGCCGTACGTCGAGCAACACCTAAAGGAGCTGTACACAAAAAATCAAGGCCGCTCGTATGATTGGATCTTGAAAGAGCACAAGCGTCGCTTCACCACATGGTTCAAGAACCAAAACCTTCTGGACGGTGAATCTCTAGATAAAAAAAATGTTAAAATGTTGGCCTGTGGCCCATCAAGTTTAGTTACGTCATGGCAAGCGTATGACATTAATGGGTACATGTTTTATACCAAAGCAAAAGACAACAAGAGCACGACCCAAAACAGCGAAGTTCGAACAGAAGCCTATGACACAACAGGGGAAAAGGTCACCTACTATGGGTTCGTAGAAGAAATCTGGGAACTCGACTATGGAGTGAATCTACAGATTCCCGTCTTTTGGTGCAAATGGGTCAAACACCCAAATGGCGTGGCGGTGGACAACTACGGCTTCACAATTGTCGACCTCAGCATTGTAGGCCACAAAGATGACCCGTGGGTACTCGCTGATCACGTCGCACAAGTTTTCTATATAATCGACCCCGCAAATGAAAAGAAGCACGTAGTTGTTGCCGGAAAACAAAGAATTTTCGGAGTCGAGAATGTGGAGGATGCGGAAGAATACAATCAGTTCGATGACGTGCCGCCTTTTGGAGATCCAGAAAAGATCAAACTTGTAGAAGTAACCCTCGATAGATCTGTGATGCCGTACATGCGTCTGGATGGTGTAGGGAAAATAGTTCAAGGCAAATAGTGCAATGTTATGCGACATATTTTTCTAATGTGATAGAACCCTGAAATTTGTATACAATTAGGATAAGCTTTAATTTGTATTATGGACTTGTATGCATTTAAGATGCTTCAATATGTAATAGATTATTTAAGATGCTTTAGTACGTAATAGAACATTTAAGATGCTTTAATATGTAATAGAATAGTATTTCCCAAACTAGCAAAAAAAACATTCAACAGGTTTCCACAGGCGGTTTACTTAAGGAACCGCCTGTGGAAATGGATTTTCACCAACGGTTCACCTAAGGAACCGCCTGTGAAAATGATCCATTTCCACAGGCGATTCTTTAGGTGAACCGCCTGTGAAAATGATCCATTTTCACAGGTGGTTCTTTAGGTAAACCGCCTGTGAAAATCCATTTCCAGAGGCGGTTCACCTAAGGAACCGCCTGTGAAAATGATTTTCACAGGCGGTTTCTTAAGTCAACTGCCTGTGGAAATCGTTCCTATTTATATAACCGCGCGCGGCCCCGAAAACCCTAGTGCTTTCAGAATACTTCGACCTCGCCGTCAGGCTGTCCGCCTCCCACGCTCTCCCTTCCCGCCGAGTGCGACCGCACCGAGGACCCACCGCCGCTGTCGAGTTCGGAGCGCCGTGGAGGAGCCGCCGCCGCCGCCGAGTTCGACACCACCGAGGAGGAGCCACCGCCGCCGCCGTTGCCGTCGAGTTCGACAGCGCCGAGGAGGAGCCGCACCGCCGAGGTCGACAGCGCCGAGGAGGAGCCGCCGCCGCCGGTGAGTAGTTCCATATCCCCCTCCCGGCCGAGCCGTCGTAGTCGATTCTCCGGCCGGTCGTGTGTTCCCCCCCCCCCGTCTCTGTGATGCCAGCCATCATGCCGTGGTGCAGCGCCGCCGGTGAGCAGCTTCGTTTCCCCCTCTCGGCCGAGCCGTCGTAGTCGGTTCTCCGGCCGGCCGTGTGTTCCCCCCGCCCTTCTCTGTGATGCCGGCCATTGTGCCAAAGTTTTAGAACCTAACTTGTGAGAACTCACTCTTGTAATGAATATTTAGTTTGCATTTTCTCTTGCATAAGAACACATACAGAAACAGAATATAGCTTTGAATTGTTAGCTCAGCTTTGAATTCCCATGTCTTTTGTTGATTTTGGATAAAACACGAGTAGACCTACTTCCTGCTGAATCACATCATCGCAAAGGTGTAAGATTGTGCCTTTCCCACTATCTAGTTGTTTGTCATACATTGATTGAGTGATTAGGTTTTCCTAAAGGAGTCCAAACAGACACAGAGATCAAAGGTCTAGACTTCCAGCGCAACTGAAGCCTCCCCTTCTCATGTGCAACCCCACCTACTGAACAACCCAACCAGCATTCTGGCCTGAGCAATATTACATGCACTCAACTCACAAGACAAAAAACCTTCCATTATTCTTGAAATTTTTTTAAAAGCTAGATTTCATTTGAGTTGTTATTTCAATGCTAGAACACCATATTCTTCTGTTTCTAATTTCTGAACATAACTCCTACAGATATTCCATTTGATCTTTTGTTTGGTCTAAGTTGCTATATCATGGCTATGATAAACATTGTACATGGGAGTACAAACAACACTATAATTGTGAGCCCCATTTGTTAACTAAACCTGACCATATCACTTATGAAATATAAATTGTTAGACCCTTAACTTGGTTCATCAATTTCACATCTATCCTTATCTTGGAGTATGTAGATGGATTGCCCAAAGATTTAAGTTCTCATTAAAAAATATGCATATGTGAAGGATGGTGCAAGGGATAAGTTCAGTGTATATGACATTGTACCAATTCAGAATTCAGTTATCCTTCACCATAGACCATAGTAGACCAATCAGAGCATCTTAGGTACTTTTGGTACAAGGCATATATCAGTTTTCATTTGAATTGTTTTTTATATGAATGATATACTAACAAATGAAAGTGATTCCCCAATCAATATAGCATGATGCTATAATGGGACAGCCAACATGGTAAGAATAATCGAGTAAGCATATTCTTAGGTAGTTAGCTGCTGAGATCAGGATTCGAGAAGAGGAAGGGTATTTGCATAAGAAGATTCTGAAAGCTGCAAAACTACAACCATAACTGAAAGAAAAAAATTAAGAGGTGAAATCGGATACCTGTTTCTCTTGCTATCTGTCTTGACTTCCACCCCAGCCCACTCGATCCTCCCCTCAGCTATGCGACATACTTGCGCACAGAATCTGCAATCCATCACAGGTTAAAGAAACAAAGAAATCAGCTGAGCAAAGTGTTGGAATGTAATCTGTCAATTCCGTCCATCTCGGCTCTCCTTCCATTCTCGCCCGATAGTATTCTATAAATTGGTAGCTTGAGTATGTTTCTGAGGTAGAAAGCATAGTTGATACCAGGTGTATTAGTAACTAAGTACATGTAGAATAGCCAAAAGTTAAGTGCATAAAGTGCTATTGGAGCCAATCTTTTCTATAAATGGCACCACCCGTCTTGCAAACTTCACGTAGAAGCTTCCTTTCCCGTGTTATAGAGCAAATCCTTGTTCAAAAGCTTAATCTACCACAATGGTGATCACCAGAAGGAAGACCCTCATTCTTTACTTCAGGTTTCTAGACTTTGACATTGCGGCGTTCGAATAATCCAATATTGTCATTCTCTGCTCTCTAATTTCCATGCTTTTCTTGTGTTCTATGATACTCCATTTTGCATTTTACACTACTACTAAATTCCCCTTTTTTTCGTACTAGCATACTTGTTAGCTTTTTCTGGACAACAATAATCCAGCGGTCGATTCAGTACTATGGGGCAGAAGAGGACAGTAACCCCGAAGAAACCAGAAGCAACCAGGATGTCGGATGTTGCAACAGAGGTCTCCCCGGCACAGAGGACGCTCGCAATACAGGCCTCCCCGGCACAGAGGTCGGATAGGGATCCAAGCCCACACCAACCGTCCTCCTCCGACAGCAGCAAAAGCTCGGGCTCGTATCACAGCCCGAGGCCTGTTCCGTGCGAGCGGGAGATCCGTCGTCGGGAAAGTGACAATGAGTACGATCCCGCCGAAGAGGTATTTAGTTGAGTCAATGCATTTCATACTTGTTACATGGAGGAATATCTTCTGTTGATGTCAACTCTCATTTATTTTCTCTCTAGAGGGTGAGGGTGCCAAGATCTTCACGTCGATCATCTGCGCCACAACCCACCGCTACATCTGTGCCCGAAACTGCGGGTCCCTCTGGGCCGACGCTGAAACGAAGAAGGGGCGAGCGTAGCAGGAACAAGTTGTCGTCCGGCATTTTTACAATAACACAGGTCGGAGTTGAAGGGGAGCCTATTGCACCTCATGAGGCCTGCGCCAAATTCCGCAACGGATGCGGATTCCTTGTCAAGGAGTACGTCCCAATCACTGTAACTGATTGGCGATTGGTGTCAGATGAGACGAAGGATTTTCTATGGGCAACATTGCAGAGAACCATCCGATTCCCCTCGGGAACAGAGGAAGCAGCCAAACAGAGTGCATTGAAAACTATGGGAAAAAGTCTCCGGGGTTGGAAGAGTGAGCTCAAGAAGGAATTCGTGAAGAAGAATCTGGTACCCTTTAATAAATACAGAAAAATTACACCAGAGAGCAATGGGCAGAGTTTGTTAGGCAGAAGACCACACCTGATGCCATCAAACTGGGTGAATCGTTCAAGCAACTTGCGAAGAAGAATAAGCACCACCATCACCTGGGCACTTCTGGGTACGCCCCCAAAATTCCTGAGTGGAGGAGGCAAGAGGAAGAGGCTGCCCGGGTTGGGAAACCCAACCCTTTAGAAAATTGTGACGAGCGAAGCAGGAACTGGGTCTATGCTCGATCACAACGAACCGAGTTTGGGGACTTAGCCTTCAATAGCCCCGAGACCATGGAGGTGACCCAGACCATCCAAGGGCTTGCTAACGAAGGGTCTATAGAGGCTGACAGGGAGAATGACCTGCTTACCAAAGCCCTGGGGAACAAGGAACACCCGAGTCGCACTCGAGGCATCGGATCAAAAGTGGGCTGGAAGCATGGGTTCCCAAACGATGCGGGCCAGTACAAGACATGAACTAGATATAAGAAGACCCTAGAGGAACAGATACAAGAACAGGTTAAGGTCGAATTCATGAAGATGTGGAATAAAAAGGAGAAGGAAAGGGCGGCATTAATGCTGATAGAGCAACCAACCAGCCCAGGATTTCGGAGCAGCATCGGGTCCACACATTTTGATAGCCAGAGATATCCTGTGGATGAAATCAAAGAGGCTACCCCTTGCATTCTTCATGTCCCGGTCGGCAAGGGAGACTTCACTGTCGAGGCTGCCACTGGCCAGGCCATTCCAGGCCGTGTGTTTCACAGTCAAGATATTCCGGCCGGTTACGCCAAGGTACAAGTGGACTCGGTGCAACCGATTTTCAGGAAGTACAAGCTCAAAATCAGCGCACCTGAGGGTATTGAGATTCTCGATGAGGCTGTTGGAAACTTCATTTTGTGGCCCAGACGGGATATCATAGTAAGCTGTCCGAAGTCACAATCGCCAGCGTCTCGCCTGTCCCAGGGCCCTGCATCCCTGCCTCAGGCACCGCTGCCCCAGAGCCAACCCACTCCGCCTCAGGCACCTCAGCCCCAGAGCCAACCGACTCCGCCTCAGGCACCTCAGCCCCAATGCCAACCCACTCCGCCTCAGGCACCTTCACCCCCGTGCCTGGCATCTCCGCCGCAGGCAACTTCGCATCGTGCTTCACCGTCTACAACTCAGGCACCTCCGCCTCTAGTGTCTCTGACTCCGGCGTCTCTGCCTCCTGCACATCCATCACCTGAGCATCGGAGAGTTCCTACAATGATTACCCCGTATGAGAAGATTGAGCTACCTGATCGGATGAAGAGGTGGCTTCTGTCCTCGTCAAAACCAAAGGCATCATCCGCACAGGAATCTCCAGCGAAGGGCAATCTCACGAAAGAGATCGTCAAAGCATTAAGTACGTCACAGATAGATTTTGTGCCTACACTGGATGTTCCCGAAAAATATGAGCATGGCAAGCCATTTCTGCCATCATTTCAACTCCAGGAAGGTCTGTGGGAGATGAGGAAATTCCACGAATGGTACATGAGGGCATGTCGCGCGGGCCTCTCCATAATCACTGCTTCTGTCCCCGCTAACGTTTATCTAAGCGGAGACAACTACCTCATATTGGATTTCAAGGACATGCACGCTGTGTTCTGCCTCGACAAACTTGACATCAATCTCATAAGCGTCTGGTGCCTGTAAGTGCCAACAATCTATCTCTACATTCATAAGTGTACCAATATATGTTATAGAAGCTAATGACTATTAATTTGTTCTGTAGGATGCAATTTAACGATGCAGATAAGTTAAAGAGGCCTGTCGGATTCCTTGATCCGCAACGAATTTCCCAGCCAAACATGATCGTGAACATAAGGACTGATAACCCTAGGATTAAGGGGAAGAGTAAAAAGGATAAAGCACGGGTCATAAAAGAAGCAACCAAAACAAAAAGGCTCGAAATGTCAACCTACGTAGGAAGGGCTATGCTTGAAATGCAGGACAAGGACTGCATCTTCGCTCCCTACAACTTTAAGTAAGTGTGATACGTTATGAATCTAACATAAGTGTTCAACTTAGTTGATTGATCAAGAATCTAACAGAAGTATTCATGTAGCGATCACTACATTTGTATAATGCTGATGCCGAAGTCGAGCAGACTCGTGGTCCTTGACTCTGCCGATTTCAAACAAAAATCCTACCAAAATTTCATTGATATTATACAGAGGTAAAGGAAGTCTCCCATACTTAAAATTCTTATACATTATTTATGAATTGATAATTACTCGTTGGTATTCGAATAGGGCCTACAAGTGGTACGTAATGAAAGGTGGGATACACGATACGGACAGGCCGGATGTGATGACAGTCCGTACATATTTTCCGGTACTAACACAACTTCTAATTCTTGTATTCCACTATTAATGACGAATAGTTTTATTGAACTAACGAATACGTTGCATTTTTTTAAGTGCCACAAGCAAGGTTTCAATACCGTTCTTTGTGGATACTATGTTTGCGAATTTCTTAGGATAAACGGGAGGTACACAACGAACCCTGAGGACGTAAGTCACCATTGCGCCTGCATATTCTTATTTGGTTATGTTTCCGTTGTTAGTAGTGTTTTAACTCTTTTAGTGTGTTTTCAAACTAGGCAAGGATGATTCAATGTGCGAACCAAGCTCTCACCGATAAAGAAATCCAAAACGTCCAACGTGACATGTGCCGGTTTATTATGCACGAAGTCATCCACAAGAACGGTAGATTCTTTGATCGCGGAGGCGAATTAGCTAGCCATCCGAGACTTTGTGTGTGGGACAGCGACTCTTAGCTATATAGGCTTGTGATGTTGTAAATACTGTTTTGTAAATATTACTGTACTTGTGTTAAATGTTGAAATATGTGATGTTATTCATATTGTTATTGAAACTATGTGAAATCTGGATGGAATAAAATATATTCTATTTATTTTTTTGAAATAAATACATACCACAGGCGGTTCTCCTACGGAACCGCCTGTGCAAATCTTTATATCACAGGCGGCAGCTAATGTGGACCCCGCCTGTAGAAGAAATCCATTTCCACAGGCGGTTGTCTTAACGAACCGCCTGTGGAAATCCATTTCCACAGGCGGTCACTTTTGCGCCTGTGGAAATCGTAGGCCTTCTGTCAGAGGCGGGTGCGCCAAACGCCTGTGAAAAGGCTTTTCCACCCGCCTATACAGTATCGTTTTGTAGTAGTGGATGCTAAACTTGTAACTGTAGAGAAAATACCATACCGAAGGAATGTTAGGGCTGTTTGTAGTTTCTTGAGTCATGCGGGATTTTATAGAATATTCGCTAAATATTTCCTGATAATTTCTAAATCTTTCGCTAGCTAGTTTGTTGCAAAAAACAATACCACCTAAATTTGGTGATGAAGGATTGAAGCCTTTGAGATTCTTAGGGAAGCTTTAATTTATACTCCTATTTTGCAACCCCTCATTGGAGTCTACGTTGAGTCCATTTTGCACTATTAATATTGTTTTTTTTTGTTATTGTAATGCTTTTCATTTATATCATTGGTGTGGTCTGATCAAAGGAAATCTAGTATATGCAGAAATCACTCATTGTTGGATATTGCTGGGCAGTCTAGGAGGATCATGCAACTTCTGGTTTTTTGGACAAGCTATCTACATCAGGCGTATGCTGAAGTCCAGAAAAAAAGGCAATAGAAGAAGCCTCATAACGATTGGAGTCCATAGGAGCAAAGAGATCTTTTATATGGTCGATGCAACCCTTCTAGTCCTTAAGTGACGGCCAGGTGCAACACAAGACGGAGAAGAGGATACATATTAGATCTAGTTTCATACCTAATTACGGGGTAGAACATTCGGAGACCCTCATGTATCAATTGTTATAGATCCATATATTGAGGAGGAAACAAATAGTTGTATATATTAAATTTAATATATAGGTAATAAGCACTATAAAAAAACCCTTTCATTGTCGGTCCATAAAAGGATTTCACTGTCAGTTTTGGAATCGACAGTGGATAACGAACAATGATAATCCCTGACTATTACTATCGGTTCAAGGACCGGCAAGTCAGGCACCAAATCGATCTTTTTGGGACTAGAAAGTTTTTAAAAATATATTTTTTTTCACCCGATGAACCCCCACACCCGAGCTATCGCAAGTTACAAGTCACGCGATTTTTCACGCGAAATACGTGCACGTGCAGTTCGTGGAACTCGAACTCGGAACCTCTCAGCTCGCACGATACATCCTTACCATCTCACCACAAAAGTACTAGTATACCATTAGCATACACAATTCTTTTGATATCTTCTGTCTGAAACTTCAAACGATTATTTTGATATCTAAATGACATCAAATGAAAATGTTTTCAACTACAAGGTTCTAAATCTCGTCGATGGCTATAGTTTTGATATAAAGTTTATCCTCATCCGATTTCATATGAAAAAATTATGATTTTTTTAAAATAAGCTATCATCCATTATCACTGCCGGTTTTGACCATGAGCCGGCAGTGATAATAGATTTTCACTGCTAGTTCTTTTCGAATGGTCTTTTAGTACCAATCCATGATAGGAACCGGCAATAATATTCCATCACTGTCGGCTCGTAAGAAACCGGCAATAATGGACCGACATATAAGCCTATTTCTGTAGTAGTGAAGACTCAGGGCAACATTTATACAGTAAGCCCATCGCTTTTTTTTACTCTTGGAGAATCTTTGTATCATGTTTTCTTCGATATGGGTTCTATTAAAGGCCATTCGAAAAGAACCGGTTAGTGGCTAGAGCTGACAGTGATAGTCAAGGTTTCACTGCTGGCTCGTGGCTAGAGCCAGCAGTGATAATGGATTTTCACTGCCGGTTCTTTTCGAATGATCTTTTAGTGCCAGTCCATGATACAAACCAACAATGATATTCCATCGCTGTCGGCTCGAAAGAAACCGGTAACAATGGGCCGACATATAAACCTATTTCTGTAGTAGTGAAGACTCAGGGCAACATTCACATAGTAAGCCCATCGCTTATTTTACTCTTGGAGAATTTTTATATCATGTTTTCTTCGATATAGGTTCTATTAATGGTCGTTCGAAAAGAACCGGTTGGTGGCTAGAGCCTGTAGTGATAGTAAAGGTTTTACTGATGGCTTGTGGCTAGAGCCGGCAGTGATAATGATTTTTACTGCCGGTTCTTTTCGAATGATCTTTTTGTGCCAATCCATGATACGAACCGGCAGTAATATTCCATCATTGTCGGCTCGTAAGAAACCGGCAGTGATAGGTCGGCATATAAATCTATTTCTGTAGTAGTGAAGACTCAGAGCAACATTCACACAGTAAGCCCATCGTCTTTTTTTTTTTACCATTGGAGAATCTTTGTATCATGTTTTCTTCGATACAGATTCTATTATAAGTGTAATTTCCATTATTTGTACAAGGAAATACAGGATTGCATCTATCCAACAACGCTAGAAAAAGATTAGCATGGAAGCACAACTAGGTGGTAAAACATTTAGAACACTAGCAATCAAATGCCACTTGAGGGTGAAGCGAACGTCGGACACCGGCTGCCATGAGAGTGGGGTGGGCTCAGCTCCTCATAGCCTGGCGGAACTTGCTGGTCTACATTCCGAAATGTGGATGCAACACATTTTGCTTGGGTAGGAGTTTTGAAGGTTGTGTTTGTCTTGGTGGCTTCTGCAAAAGTGTGGCCTCGGAGGCAGGCGGTAAATTGGAAAGTTGTCTTTAGGTGTGCTGATTCTATACCGCATATTTCAGCACATTTTTGGTTTCCAAAATTGCAATTTTCCCATCTATATTGGCTTCCTACGGCTTTCATCCACGCATAGGCATAGAATACCTCTTTATACATGGAAGGACGCGCATGCACAGCCCCAGACTCCCAGCGTACGGCACACTTATCATTCACTGGGTCGCTGGTCGATCACATCATGTGGCACATGCATGGGCTCCATTGGCAAAATGTCCCATGGGTTGCTTGTCTCTAACGAATGCAACGAGCAGGAGCCAGCTACTTGCATTTGACAGCACGCGCATGCTGCATGCAATCGTCGGGTACTGACGTACGATCCACGCCTGCGCCGAAAAAGTTCACCGCAAAAAGGCTTGGTACCTCAGTGTCAAGTGTCAGTGTATAAGAGGCCAGCAAGGAAGGCGTCTCCCAGCTAGGAATAAGTACTGATAGCCACATGGCGGCGCCGGTGGAGGTCGGCGAGCGGGGGTCCATCGGCTCGCTGGTGCGCCGGGAGGCCGAGTACTTCAGGAAGATGGAAGTCGATCGTCAGCTCCACGGCCACGGCAAGAAGAGCAGCAAGGCTGCAGCCAACGGAGGAAGCACCCAGATCAAGACGACGAAGAAGAAGGGTGCAGGTGGCGGAGGGTTCTTGCCGAGGATGTGCTCGTCGGCGGAGGTGGCGGAGGCTGCCGGCAGCGGCTTGAGAGAGCGACCTGCGAGGGTCCGGTACCGGCATCTCGGGGCAGAGGGGGACTCTCTGCATCAACACTAGGCATGCATGCCGAGGCCAGCCAATCAGATCCAGAGAGAAGCACGTTCATTCTATTCCTTTTTTCTCGATTTGTTCAGTGTTAGGAATTAAGAGTGTTAAAGCATGGCAATTAGGGTTTGTTTGGTTTTGACGCCGCAAGTTGCCACGGTTAAAGTTAGGCGCACCCCGAAGTTCTAAAATGGCTAACTTTGTGGCAAAATGTTGTTGTTTGGTTGGCTGCCAAGCTTAACCTTAGTTATGGTAAATTGAATGTGGCTACCATTTGGATTGCAACCAAAAGATCTGCCACAAGTTTAACAAATATGTGTGATAATTGTTTTGTTTGCAACCAAACTTTGATATAAACACCTTAATCTATAAAGAGGTGAGGTTACCACTTCAAACTCATAACATGCAACCACAAACAATATAGCTTATATTGCAAGTACAAGAGGATAGCTAATCACATTACTAATCACATTATATTACAAGTACTATGCTTAGCGTCGTACAGATACCCACTGTCCCTAAGCTTGCATTTGAAAAGCCAACATAGAAGCTAGTATCAATACTGGAAAACAAGAAAAATGAAAAGCATTGGAGTAGATACTTACTTGAAGGAGCTTGTAACCAGGTTCTCATCCGCAATACTAATATGATTGGTTTCATCCCAATCAAGCCAACCACGCATACCCTCATTTTCAGAGCGTGCCAAGTAAACAAACACTAATTTTTATCATTTGTACGAATGGGCAAAACCTCTAACCTCTTCCACAATGCAGCATATGGGTTATCAATCTTTGTAACTCGGGGTGGAGGAGGTGGCTCGGTAAGAGACTTTGCAATTACCTTCATAGTTGTGTTGATTTCTTCAAGCTCAATAGTTCGTGCATAACTAGATATATCATTGACCCCTGCACTATCATCACTAGTAGAATCCTTACTATCATCCAAGCATGTTTCTTGGTCCATGGCAAGAGAACCATCTGCATGACTACCCTGGAAGAGCTCTTCCATCTCATAAAAGAATTTGATGGGCTTAGAAAGCAAGCATCTCGCCCTATCCTGCATGTGAGTACAAGACACGAGTTAGACTGTGAAGTTTGTAATGTCAACAAAAATTATGGGACATACATTGAGTTGCCCTTTTTCAGATTCAGAAATTGTTACCTTGCACTTAGTGGCATCAAATCCATTTCCACTCTTATTTAAAGTTATCTCAATTATCTTCCATTTCTCCTTGTAGTCTGTGACGATCAACTTGTGCAATAGTTACACACATACCAAACTCTTTGTTTAAGGCATCAACACACTTCCGTATGGCTTTTTCCACACAAAGCCTGAATGCTGGTTTTCCTTATACTCAATATACCAATTCAGCATGAACTTGGTGTGTTCCTCATCTCAAGTGATGGTTCCCTCACGGACAAACCCATCAACATCCACCTTTCCCTTTCTCTTCACCATTTCTTGCCTAATTAAAAAGTCCATATCATCAGCACAATAAATATTTGAATACAATGATGTATTCACTACAAGAAATTCTCTTATCTATGATGGAAGTGCTCATGACGAAACCTGAAAAATGTCACAAAATAGGTATTATTTAATGATGATTTAAAGAATTTTGTCATTAGAAAGGGGTGCGGTGGTATCATCATGTAAGTATGTGATGAAGAAAATTATTTGTCACAAAATAGTGAATAGATAATAACAATATGTTGCATTTGTCATAGAACATGATATGATTTATCATCATAAAAATTTGTGTGACAACGCTACTACAAATCCATGACGAATATAGGTTGGTCACAAAATGGTTATTTGATATTTTACATAGTTCATTTTATTTTCTTTGAATTTACCAAAACAAAAATTATTTTAATTTCTGAAATAACGATAAGCCCAGGCCTGTTATTGAGGCTGAAAGGCCATTCGATGTAAAACTTCATAAAAAAAACAAACTTTGCATAACCTTGTTCATGTGCTTAATTGGTTTCTTATGTAGTTTTATTAGACTTTTGTTTGGGAATTTAAACTTGGACTTGAGTTCATAGTTTAATCGAAAAATAGTTTTACAAAAAGGTAGTTTCCCTATATTTTCTTTTTGCCTAGCTACTTGTGTAGGGAAAGTTTGCTATATATATTTTTTACAGCATGGCCATTCCAATGTATTTCGACGCATATAAATCAATTAAATAGGCAAATCATCTAGATATCACAAACATGCCAGAAACACAAATCTTTTGCAATCAAATTAGACCAAAGTCAAAATACTTGTTTGAATGTAGGACCACATCAATGCCTATATCGTCACTAAGTTATGGTAGTTCTTTACATCAACTTACTTCACATGTGAAATTTATATATTTAAATGGTCACAACATGTTGTGTGTTCCCCAAACATACAATTAACAGTACATTGCAGCTCAAAACTAACCGGTATTTTCCTTAGATGAGCTAGACCATAAGAAGATGCTTAGAAGTGGTTTAATCAAATATGGGTGCCTAATCAATTTATTATGAATTAATGAAGCTTACAGAATATATTTAATTCTAGGCATGAAATTAACTCTAACATGATGTTTCATATTTTTAGATTGAAAATCTTGACATAGCAAGGCAATATCATAATTTTTGGATCTACCAACCTTTTTCTATGAATTTTACAAACTTCATAATGCATTAGTTCAAACGTGAATCTCATAGGTTAGCTTTCACCCTATTCCTTTTTGCACTTGAGCAGACCTAGCCACGGTGTCAAATGTGGACCTGGGGCACTACGACTCAAGTCAAATGATTGAGAGGGCCACTGCACAGAGGGAGAGGAGTTTGTGGAGCACTCCAGTGGCAAGGCAATGTCTCGCTTGCAGCAAAGATGAAAATTTTGGTAGCCAAACTCCCGCTCGTGAAAACCAAACTCCCTTCGGGCCCTTTCCCTTTTTGCCCTTTATCCTTCTACTTTCCTTCCACACTCTTCCGCCTCCACAACACCACCGCATCGTCAGTCGCTGCATCCATGGTGTGGAACTAGGCGAGATGAGGTGGTGTGTGGATGTCCTGCTATCCTCGAATTGCAGAGCCATCACACCTCCTCTGCCACACCCAACACCTCACCACCATTGTCACGCCCTCCCTCACGCACCAGGTCGCCACTGACCTCGCGCCCACGCTTGCGCACCATCACGTTGGTGGCTCCTGCCCCCACTTCACAATTCTCTCTAATCATACATGGCGGCAGCACCAGCTCCCAGGCCAATGTCTTCACTACGGGGCTAATGGCTCCATTGTGATGCGCGTCTCCCCGTCCCCTGTCCCTGCTATCTTGCACCTCTCCTAGCCTGCCTGAGGTATTATCTCCTTATTCTGACTGCTATGTAGATTCCAATAAGTGAATGGATTTTGATAGATGAATGGATTTTGGTTCATCATGCATGTTTCCACAAATTTTGTGTGATATCTGACGAGTTTTTTCTTTTTCTGAATGGTGAGACTTGATCTACAAATCTAATTGATTAGTGTGGCAAGGCGACAAATCAACACGCAGATCATGGCTCCCGCCATCAGTATCACCCCCCCCCCCCCCCCGGTGCTGCTCCAAGTTTGATTCCAGCCAAAGTAACGATTTCCCATCCCATCTCAAGCTCTTAGCTGGTTTCACTTTGTTTCTGTCAATTTTGAATTTTTTATGATGCAGGTTGGTTCTTGGTTTGTTTGTATGAAAGCACGTCTTTTTAGGGAAGTTTGATTGAAAGAACTAGTCCAAACATTATGACAAAGCTTTTTGGCCTGTCCGTATGGATTCAAATGTGAAAAGTTGTTACCAACCTTCAGAGTTCTGAACAAACACTAGAGGTAGATTTGTAAGAGATGGATTCACGTTTTGGTCATTTAGTAGATAGCAGCTTAGCATATGTAAGACTTCATTTTGGTTGTACCTCGTGCTATATATGCTATATACCTTTGGGCATGTGAGATGCACTAGATCTATAATATTGAGATACATTATTAGATTATGAATATGATGATGTTGGATGAGATGTGTGACGATATACAGATAGAACTCCATGATGATGTTTTCATCACAAACAATCTGTTTTTGTTATCCTCTTGGTGAGGATATAGACAATTCCATGACAAAATATACTGTCACAAAATATCGCATTTGCATAACAGATATATTTTTCATCACCAAATAATAGTTCTTGGGGTGTTTTTAGTGAGGAAACATGAGTTATTTATGACAAAAAATTTAACATTTAGTGACAAAAAAAAGTCACTGAATGTGCAAAATTTAATGATGGTGGAAAAATCATCATCAAATATGAGCTTTTCTATGATGAAATAATAACTGTCATCACTAAGTACAATCTTTGATGCAGATTATATGACGGTTAAGGTTTTTCTCACTAAATGCATTTGATTACATTACTAAATGTAATTTATGACAAAATTGGCATAATTCTATGAAAATACAAGATCATCCTAGATAGTCGATTTTCTTGTAGTGATTTAGCATAAACAAGTGGCAAAAGTATGGTCACAACCTGAAATTTCAGTACATGAAATATTTAAATAATGATCTCAAATAGAAATTTTAGTACATAGAATACAATCATGAGCAGAACCACTACATGACACCTTCAATGGTTATATTCTCGGTGGCTTTATTAGCTTCTAAACTGGAATCTCCTACTTTATCTCACCACATGCTACATGTTAGCTTATCTCACCACATGCTACATGTTAGCTTATCTCTTTTAAGACTGACTCTCAGTACTTATGTCACAATAGTATCAATTGCTCCTTGGAAGGGCTTTGTACCAGGAATCATCATCATAGACATACTCATCATCATCATCCTCTAGTATCTAATTGTGAAGTGCACAGTATGCAACAACAATCTTTACTTGAATTTTCAAAGGAAAATTTGGTTGACTTTAAAGGATGTTAAACCGATTCTTCAAGGTACCAAAAGCTTGCTCAACTGTTGTCCTATGTGAGGAGTGGCGGTGGTTAAATAATTTCGTATAATCTTCTGGTTCTCTAGTGCCTTTGTATTCTTTAAGATGATAACGAACACCACAGTACGTAGGAAGTATACCAAGTATTGTTGCATATCTAGCATCAGCTAGAAAGAATTTTTTTCTCCAACATGAACATGTTCCCTACATTAGTGATAAACTAATGTGTTACTTAATTAGTCTATAATGTGAACTAGTATTTTTAGGCCAATGGGGCGACTTAGAGCATCTTGAAGGACATGAGAATCGTGTGCTAATCCCTCCCATCCAGCACGAACACAAATAAATCGCAAGTCAAAATCAACAGCTACAAGGACATTATGAGTTGGAATGAACTTTCTACCCCTAAACCTATCTTGCATGTGTGCAGGGACAAATGCTGGTATATGAGTACCATCCAAAGCTCCTATGCAACCGTAAGACAAGATAAATGATGTTTCATTAGACTAACACATGTAACACCCAGTTTTAAAGGAACAAAACTATGTACACCACATGTATGCTAGGATCAAGTTTTCATACATGTGTTACATCATCAATGTATCATCACAGTGTCACAATTACAATAACGTTATCAACTTATTACAAAAGGACCCGAGGGTCTAAAGAAAATATAGCAAAAAAAAGAAAGCTTCAGCACCAAAGGGTCTTCCATCTTTCACAGGCGTCATCTGGGGGCACACCAGCCTAGAACAGGAGCTCTAGGTCGAAGTCATCGTCATCGAAGGATGCAGCTTCATTGACGGCTTCTGAATAGCAGAGGGATGCAAGAAAGGGACAACGGGTGTGAGTACAATAATGTACTCCGCAAGTGTAGGAAAGCATGATATGGGGCTTAAGTCAAGAAGTGGTTAGACACTGGTTCACTGCACTAAGCAACCTTATCTATAACTCTAACAATAGGCATCGTAATTACTAAGTTTAAAGACACTACTTAAACAAGAACAACAGCTCATCGGATACCATCCGGTTACCAAGACTCACCAGGTAATTCTATTACCTAGCTACCCGACCATCCAAACCAGAACCCTGATCCCAACTAATCAAGAAAAAGTCCAAGCCGCTCTTGACCATGAGCACAGCTGATCGATTAGTTTGACACTCTGTAGAGTTTGCATAGCTTTCCCCACAAGTTGTGATTTCCACGTTGCTTCACACTTCCGAGGTGTGATGTCAGGGTTTCACTACAGGCCCTTTAAAAAGCTCCTGCTAACTTACAGGCACCCACTGAGGTTTCACTGCTAACAGTGAGTCCATCACTGTAGAAACCCCCTATTGTGCCACACAACCGTCCACTGGTGCCCACAAAATCGGAGGGGTGGCTAATTAATTCGCCAAGCTGTACCCATATATGCCTCGTTGTTGTGCGATTTTACCGGGTTACATGCTTTAAGAACCAGTTCTTAGGATCCCACACAGGAACAACTACAAATCAATTGTGCATTACCTGCACATGTGCATTCCTGCACCATCACCACACAAACATCATGTTAGGATCCCTAACCATGTTGCTACAAAATTACCATACCCGGTTCTTGTTTCATAGATATTAGTCAAGATTAATATTTACTCAACTATGACAGCACTAGCATAACTACTCATCATTACCCATAATTCATCAACGACGACAAGGATAATCATATAGAATCTAGTAAACCTTAACATGAGATTCTAATTTAGACAAGCATGCAATAAAGGATAAAAAACTACATAAATATCCTAAAATAGGAGCAAGATGTTCAAGGATACTTTCCTTCAGCTGGGGGTTGCTCGAAGTCTTCAAAAACTTGATCTTGCAGATTCCCAAACTGATCACCTCCTAATGACACACCAAAAAAACATACAAGGAAAATACTAATAACGGTGCACCAAACAGTACTAAAACTAGGTAAATCCCTATAAAACGATTTTACACATCGCTACGAACATTTGAGCATGAAAATTGCCCAAATTGGAGCTACGAGCATATAAGCTTTTGAAGTTCTAGGGGCTCTTCTACAAATTATACTTGATTTCTGAGAATAAACTAATTTGTTTTTATACTGAAAATCTTATTTATGATGTCATAAATCAAAACTGAATTATTTTTCAATTAAAAAATGCATGGAATAGGTCCATGGACCCATGGATCACAGCCTGGAGGTCGGTCCATTGGTCCATGGTGGACTGATTACACAAGACCGAAGGGGGTATGCAATCTCGGCCGTTGGATCAAGATTGGATGACCTAGGGTTTGATAGAGGGCGGATGAACTCGGGCCGGGGAGTGCGAATACGGGCGGCAGCTGGCCGACGGCGGTGGGTTGTCGAAGCCTCACCAAAGATGTGTGAAATCACGCATCCGGCCACGAATTGCGATAAGAAGAGGTGCAAAAGGGAGAGGGGACATGGGGAGCATTACTGAGGGCTTCACGACGGCAGAGAGGGATGGAAGGAGGCTAGCGACAAAGAGGGGTGGTCAGGTGGAGCTCAAACTCAGTGCGGCGGTGCTCCGTGGGTCAGGCGAGGCCGAGAAGCGGCTGGGAAGTCCCTTGGTGACCCTGTGATGCTGTAGAGGGAAGAAAAGGGGGTTAGAGATGGCTCGGCCATGGAGAAATGAGTGGCGGGAAAGCTGTAACACCCCGGGGACCAAAACAAGCCCGGAAGGTCACTTAGACCAACCTACAAATCTGCCGAAAGCTAAGGAAAAATTTCGGCAGCACCTCCCCTGAAAGTGGAGGTATAACAAGCAACAACAAACCAGACAGAACAGATATAGAATATCACACTAGCAAAATAAAGATCCTAGCAAACGAGGTTCAAGCCTCGACCATACAACTGAACCACCATTAAACTCACTATATACATTATAGGGCAAAAGACAATATCTAACAGGACATCAAGTTTAGCCCAAGAGAGAAGCTGAACGTGCAGGCGACGTGTAGCTACCCATCCCGCAAGCGATTGACACCTCAAAAGGAACCTGGAAAGAAAGCACGGGTGAGATTCAAAAATCTCAGCAAGTGAAAGATACTTTAACAAAAAGCTATTTAGCCACAGTTGAATGTGTTAACAATTCTAGATAGAAATTAGTAATGAAACAGACCGCCAACACTAGGAGAAACAATTATGACTAAGCAAGTCCAATGGTAACATTAATCATTTTAACATTCGGTTGGTATAAGCCTTCGGAGCCGCATATATATCTATATACAAGCTAACTAAAGGAAATAAGATTTGATGCGAATAACTCATTGAATTTCATAAGAAAACATAACCATGCACATGACATGCTCTCCTCACCCTTACCCCTCCTCGGGTAACGTAAGGGTGTGCACCGTACCCTCCTCGGGTGACATACGGTGCTGTACCGGTACGGTCGCGGCCAGAAGACGACGACAAACTTCTAATGCATGAGATGTATATGTATGACGTGCTTCAAGCATAACTAGCATAACTCCCGGAATATGCTTGAGACTTCAAAAAAACATTGCATAAAACAATAATGAACAACTGCAGAATGGCATATCGTGCTTACTGCACTTCATAAATCAATCATCGAGTAAACTTCTGGAAACGTAAACAACATAGTAATCAGCTCATAATCAGTTATTCAGATTAGATGAATGCATTGTAATTAAAGAATGTAGGCAACCCAATAAGATGTTAAAGCGTAGCCGTTCGCTACAATCACTTGCCTTTACTGACGATGAAGCCCGGCACTAGTCGTGACGTGAGGTCGCACAACCTGAACAAACACACCATTAGCACAACGACGCCACAACGATGAAGTAGAAGAGGACGCATGCTAATACGCCAAAACCCAGCATTCGACAACCGAAGGTTTCAAAGACATTTACCAACTAGCTTGCTAGACGCCGAGTAAGCCCCCCCCCTCTAGCTCAGACAAAGAGTGAAGAATAAGCCACAACGTATGGCTAAACCTCGCCGGACACCGACTCCAAATAGCCAAAAGGACCTAAACCAATTACCCAAAAAGAATAATGCCCACGCCATCGGTACGCCTATAACGCGAACTACAACTTCCATTACACATACACACTCACCACCAATACCGGTTAGGCCTCAAATTTAAAATGACACGCTACTAACTAACTGGGCCAACAATACACTTAACCGACAACACAGAAGACTAAACTCAATCACCTACAAGCATCTAAGGACTACGGAGGAGTCACCTTTGGAGCGGAACCGCTAGCCGGCGAGGAAAAAAACAGCGAACTCGCGGACGGCCTCCTCCTCCCTTCTTCTTATTCTTTTCTTCTCTTTTTTTTCTCTCTCTTCTTCCTTCTCTGGCTGACCGACCAGCCGGCCCTCTCCCTGCCTCTTCCTCCCCACCACACCCCCCTACTTCCCTCTCCCTCCACACCACTGCCCAGCCGCACACCGGCCAGCAGCCGAAGGCTGGGCGCAGCGGCAACGGCGGGAGGCGGGGCGCGGCGTCGGCCAGGGGCGACGGCGGCCGGGGACGGCGGCGGCCGGAGGCGGTGGACAGAGGTGGCGAACAGAGGCGGCGAGCTGCTGGAGGCGTCGGGCGGCTTCCCAGGAGCGAGGGCGATGTGTGCGGGTGGGATCGGGTGGGAGCCAATCCCACCGAACCTTATCCCCCTTTTTTTATTTTTTTTGTTTTAACCAACGGTCTAAATTTATTGGGCTCACCACGAATTCACTAAGCGCCCAAACGCAAAGATAGAGAGCAAAACAGATTCGTCTTGATGAGATCTACGCAACCACGGTCTCCGATCGTCCAACTGAGCAACGGTTTAGAAAGTCACATTATTATTAATATTATTGGGTATTACAAAAGCTTTTTACCAAAGACAAGGAAGAATGGCACGGCGACGACGCTAGAACGAGGGAGAGATGGAAAAACGGTTGGATGGGGTGGAAACGAATGCGCGGTGCTCAGGATGGGTTTATATAGGAAGGAAAGGGCTCGGGGAGGGAGACCAATATGGCTGGAGTCGTTTCCAACCAAACGGCCACCATGCTTTAAATGCGGTGGTTTCCGCTTTTGAGTGGGTAAAGGAGGGGGGAAACGGCTGAGGATATTTGATTGAGGGGCAAGGATCGTGGCATGGCCTTTAATTAGCGTGAAACGGCTCAGGGCAACGCAGGTTTGAATTGACTGGGAAGATTTAGGGTGGATTCGACAGCGGGAGGGAGGAGGAAGAAGATGAGTCAGTGGCTTGGGCCAGCAACTTGGCTGTGTGGCTCGGCTCGGCGTTGGGCCCTCTTGGCAGAGAGAGAGGTCGGGAGGGGGAGGCTTGGGTGCTGCGGGCAGGCCAGCTCGGGCGACCTAGCGCAAAAGAAGGGGAGGCGGCCCATGCGGGAGGGGAATAAAGAGAGAGGGGGAGGGAGAAGGTTGGACTGGGAAGGAAAATCAGCCTGGGAAGGGTTTGACATTTTTGAAAATGCTTTTCTTTTTATGATTTTTGAACCAAATTCAAAAGAAGTTTTAAACGAGCGACTTCTAGCGATCTTTTGCAAATATTTTTCAAGCATAAAACTCTATTGCAACTACTACAGCATGAATACAACAAACTTAACTATAACCTATGGAAAATTTAAATTTAGAAATTAATTTCCTTCTATTTGAACAAAATCTACAACTCCTATTTAATTCTAGCAAATTTAAACTATTGCGAAAATTGAAAGTTTATGGTGTTACAACATATCACTAACCTAAATTTGAGAAAGCTAACTGAAGGAGTTTCATGATTATTGTACCTCAAAGTAAGGGTGGAACCTGCATGGATTACTTGTGATCTTTGGATGCGTGTCAGTGGTTTTGATGTATATGAGTTCTCTAGCAGACAACCCAAGTGCATCTGGAATGGCATTGAATTACCCACTATCTATCTCACCCTATCGAATGAACTCAAAACCAACAGCTCTACTAGACCATTTTTGACCTACTACATGCATGAATATAGTAACTTGTTCTTCCACCATGGCATTCAATGTGTCCACCAAAAGACCACGAAATCTAAGGTTTCCACAAAGCCTATGGAAAACTGATTTTCACATGCGCAACTCAGAAATACAATGGGCTTCAGTTCCATTATATAACGTTGTAGCCGTATTTCTCATGAAATGTCTCTACCCAACATGGGGCCATATGTAACACCTTCCCCCTTTCTCATTTTAGTCAAATACGAGTAACTGGCTAGGCACAAGGCAAGAGCAGTGAGTAACCTTTTCCGCCATATGTAGTAGCGACACTGTAACACCCTAATTCTCAGTTTTTGTGAATTTTTAAAAAATTTCCCACAATCTAGTTAATAACATCACAGTTATCATACAATTAAAATGATACTTTCATAAATCAAACAAATGGTCTAGGTTATACTTTTTTTGGTGCATACATGCTGGCTCTGTAGTTGCAGTAGGCCTATTTTCTGCCTCTCTGGAGTTTTGAGTGGAAAATGTTTTCAAAAATCAGTTTAGATTCAATTTAGAAATAGAATTTTGAAAGAAATAAAAAGAGAATCAAAGAAACCTTGACATGAGCCAATACTTCCTCAATTTCCAGCCCAAAACCTCCTTTCCCCCTCCCTCTCTCTCTCTTGGGCCGAGGCTCATCCGCTCCCTCCCTTCGGGCCGAGCCCATTCGATGAAGCCGGCCTCCTCTCGCGCCCTGAGCCGGCCTGCCGCCTCACCCTCGCTGACCAGCAGGCCCGACCCGAGCCGTCCCGCGCCGAGCCGAACCGCCGCCCGGCTCCTCATCTTCATCCTCTGGACGGTGCCCGAGCTCCAACGGCCGCTAGCCGTTTCCTCTCTCCCCGCATCTTCTCCTCTCCCTTAAACCTTCGGATTCGAGCTATTAAGCCCCATCATGGCACCTCCCTCCATTTCCCCCTCATTTACATCTCTTTATTGCTTGATTTCATGCAAAAACCGCCAGCCATCAATCAATGGCCGTCGCCCCTTTCTCTTCTAAATTCCGTCCACCTTGCTCTCCCTCTTCTCTATTTAAGCTAGCCATTCTCTTCATGCCAAAGTTCTTCGCATTTTGCTTGAGCTCCCACACTTTTTCTCCGCCGTTTTCGCTGTCACCGGCCTCATCTTCGCCGACTCCGGTGAGGAGCTTCTCCGCCACCATTCTTCGCATCTGAGCCATCTCCGACTAAATTGACTCACTCCTC
This sequence comes from Phragmites australis, assembly GCF_958298935.1. Taxonomy (NCBI): domain Eukaryota; kingdom Viridiplantae; phylum Streptophyta; class Magnoliopsida; order Poales; family Poaceae; genus Phragmites; species Phragmites australis. The sequence goes on along the minus strand of NC_084923.1, from coordinate 30,735,947 downwards.
ATCTTTGCATGACACCCCGAACCCATTTCCATGGCTTTCCATCGCCGTTTGGCTGCCAGAACGCCTTCCCCGCTGCCTCACCGACCGCCACCGCCGTGTCTGCCATCGCTCAGCCTCTCTAGCGCCGCTCCAGTATCCTCAACACTAAGGGGGAGTTCGCCGTCCCTCCCTCCTTCTCTTCCTCTGCTCACCGGCACGCATTCCAGGCCAACTCAAGCCATCCTCCAGCCACCCGCCGCCAGCCCTAAGCCATCCCAGGGCCACCGGCCCACAGTGGACCATGAACCGAAGGGTCTCGATCGATTCACCATTCGGTGGACTCGGTTCCCACCGTTTTCCCATTCAAAAATAATTCCAATTTAGATTTAACCAGTTTTTTTATATAAAAATAACCGGTTTATTCTCTGGTAATAAGTAAAATTTGCAAAAACACCCCTATAACTTCAAACGCTCTTAACGTTTTGCTTGTAGCCCCGATTTAGGCGATCTTTGCTGAAAAATTCTCGTAGCGACATATAGAATCTATTTATAGGGTTTTGTTATCAAGTTTCAATAATGTTTGGTGTATTGTTCTTATATTTTATTGTGTGCTCATGTAGACGATTCAATCCGAGAGTTCAGGAATTTCTAGGAAGAAGATTTTGAAGGAACTGTGCATCACCTTGACGAAGGCAAGTGTCTTGAACAAGTTATGAACCCAGTTTTAATATAAAGCCAGACTTTTACAAAAAATATGCATGCTGTTTTTTGGTAAAATGGGTAGTATAGCAAACACTAGTTTTAGATGCAGGCTTTACACTTGTAGATGTTTTATCCTCAAGTAATACCATGTTTATGTTTAGTCATGCTTTTAGATGAACTTGTAGTATGTAAGTGATGAATCATGTGTTATGAAACTAAAAGTTGAGATAGATAGTAAGATATGAATCTTGATGTTATTAAGGGAATTAGCAACAGGGAATCTAGGGTTTGCGCAAGAATGGTATGTTGGAATGCGCCTATTGATGTGTTCCAGGCATGGTTGCCTTGAATGGATATGTTTGGTGATTATCCTTATGGGATAGTTGGTTGTCTTGCCCAGATCATGTTAAGGACCGGTTCGTGGAGCGACCACCCATGACAACAGTACAACCACAAGACCTATATGGTACAGCTTGGCCTAGTAATTAGAAGCTCTCCTAGTGGTGTATGAGCTAGTTGGATGTGTAGATAAGGAAGGGGTACTTCCCGATTCTACCTGGCACAAGAGGGGACTTCTAGGGTGGAGGGTCACTCTACTTATGTATGGCAGTGAAACCTCAGTGGGCAAGTGCATACTAGGAGACTCTTTGCAAAAGCGTAGTAGTGATCTCTTTGCACACACACCCCGGAAGTGTGTAAGGTACCAACGGGTACCGGCAAAAGAGATGATCATGACTCGTGGGTAAAGTGTAGAACCTCTGCAAAGTGTCAAACTGATTTTTCAGCTGTGCTCACGGTTATGAGTGGCATGGACCCTCACATGATTAGTCAGGTGGATGTGAAAGGATCGAATAGCCCAAGAGGGGGGGTGAATTGGGATATTAATTAAAACTTCTACCACTTTAGCAAATAAAACTAAAAGGAAATGTGACTAAGGGATTTAACTAGAACTAGATAGCTAATCAAACAAGAATTAACTAAGAAAGATAATCACTAAGAAGAACTTGCAATAATAACAAAACTCAAAATAAGATGCAAGAAAGTAAGGAGTTGGAGAAGACAACACCGATTTTTTTCCGATGTTTCGAGAAGTTGGCACTTCCCCCTAGTCCTCGTTGGAGCATCCACTAAGGATGTCGCTCCCCCTTGAGTCACCAAGGCTCAAGTGCTCTCTCTTGATTACCCCTTCTCCATCTCCGGATTGGCGGGTATCAAACCAAGTACATCCTCCTTCTCCCGGGGCTCCCACAATTCCTCCAAGAGCTCACCGAGAAATCCTTCAATCACCAAGACCGTCTAGGTGTTGCCAACCACCAAGAGTAACAAGCCTCAAGCTTCGCTTGACAAAGATAAAGCCTAGACAACAACTAGATGCACACTTGCTACTCTTCAAGCACTCAAAGAAGTCCTTAATTCTCAACTAAGAACTTGGAATGGACACAAATGCTCTCTCTCTTGCTTTTAAATGACACACCAAGTGTATGAGCTGCTACAGAGTCGCAAGAGCAACTGTTGAAATCATCTGAGTGGGTATTTATAGCCTAGAGATAAAAATTAGCCGTTGGCTAACCACTCCCATTTTTCTGTAATCACCGAATAATCCGCTGGCTATATCCTTAAGATCACCGGATAATCCGGTGGGTTCAAACCAGAGTCAGCTGTCACTAGCCGTTGCACGGCAACATTTATCCGGTGATAAACTCCGGTGAACAACAGTCATCACCGGATAATCCGGTGAGTACAACTCACCCGACCCTTTAGATTTCAGAACCTTCTGCAAGAAATACTCCGGTGATATTTTTTGCTCTCACCGGATAATCCGGTGAGTTCAATTTGTCTGAGTTTCTTCGCAACATTTCTCCGGTGGTCTGCCAGCTAAGTCACCGGATAGTCCGGTGACTGTAATTTTCCACTGTGGCCCGAAGCAATGCTCTCTGCAAGAAATAGTCCAGTGTTCATATTATGGGGCATCGGATAATCCGGTGAATACAAAGTTGTTTTTCTCCCAAAATTTTCTCTGCTGGAAAAGCTCCGGTGGTCACCGGACTTCCATCACCGAACATTCCGGTGTGACACTTCTGAAATTTTTCATATAATTCAGATGCCTCAATTAGTGTTTATCCGGTGATTATTAGACATCCATCAGAGGATAATCCGGTGAATAAATTTTTTGTGAGCTCGTCCAATTCAAATCTCTTTGAGCTCTAATTCCTTGACAGCTTCACCATGGACTTGTATGCTCTACCTAGTGCTAGAATTTAACAAGTGTGCATCATCTATGTCTAGACTCACTAAGTCAAGCTACTACATTTAGCCCCCCTTTATAGTACGGTCAAAAGACTAAAAGAAAAGAAGACCTATACTACTCTAAGTATCCTCCATCTCCTTTGTGACACTTAGAACTAGAAGATCCTTAGTCTTAAAGCATATGTCCTTTGATTGTCCATATAAGCACTTTAGGGACCAAGATTACCCAAATGTCATTGTATACTGAATTTTTGATTCCCTTCAAAACAAATTGTTAGTCACAGTAATATGGTTGTCATTAATCACCGAAACACTTACCACTTACCTAGGGGCCTAGATGCTACAATCTCCCCCTTTTTTGTGATTGATGACAACACAAATAACAATAGAGATATGAATTTGAAGAGCAACCTATCATACTAGAGATAAGAATGTATAAAGCAATAAAAGCGAGATAAAGCCTAGCGCTACAAAACTATCATGCTAGAATAGGTAAGAATTATGCGAGCATGAAAATAAACACAATGTGATGACAGGCGAAACACATCCATATACAGAGCCAAATAGCCTGTCATAACATCAAAATCAATCCATAAGATCCAACATTTCAAAACTAGCTACCCAAAAATCTAACCTCCCCCTGAATCAAAATCTCACTAGACCCACCAGCTACTCTCTCTACCAACTCCCCCTATTACTAGACTCTCCCCCTGTGGCATCTAAGCACCAAAAAGAGAAAAACTAGGACATGACTAAGCATCCGGAGCTGGAGAAGATGGAGGACCCGATGCTGTCGAAGAAGGTGCCACGACGAACTGAGAACCGTCGGCCTCGGAGTCGGAGCTGGACGGACTGTGACCCGCAGCTGCTGTCGCCTCAACGATTTGATCCTGCACTGACTGAAGAGTAGCATCTGGAGCGTCAAGTGTTGGCTCAGCGACTGAAGAAGGCACAACTGACAGCTGAGGGACATGGGGAGACATGACTGGCTGCTGCTGCTCGGGGACTGTCGGCTGTGGAGTGTCCTTGAAGCTCAGAGGACCAGTGGGTACAGGAGAAGCCAACGATGGTAACACTGGACTCTAAGACATCCCAGCAGGCAGAGAGTACACTCCGGAGGCCAAGAGAGCTGACAGAGGGAAATCGGACCCTGGAGTACGCAAGAGTGCACTGACACTGCCTGGGAGAGGACTCGGGGCAGGAGCCGGAGCAGGTGCTGGAGCTGGCAACTGAAGGCCCTGTGCCTGGAAAAGAACGGAGAACAATCTGGCGTTGTTCTCATGGTCTGCCTGAAGTGCTGCAAACATGGCCTGCTGCTGCTGCTGTAGTGACTGCATCAGTGCAAACTGCTGCTCCTCTCGGCGGCGAGCATCCTCTGCCTGAGCTGCCTGCTGCTGCTGCATCTGCCGAAGGATAAGAGTGATCTCCGAAGGCACTGCAGCAGAGGGCTCGATGGTAGCTGTCTCAGTATCTGAGGAAGGAACTGAAGTCTGAGGCGCACCCTGAGTAGAACCACCGGCCTCAACATCGTGACGTCTCGGGAGTGGTGGAATGAACTTGATGTCCTCCGAGTCACTATCGTCGTCATCCAAGTCTATGAAGGCATGAGGTAGCTCTGCCTCGGCCTCTGCAAGGGCCTGGTCCTCAGCTGCAACTCTGTTTCGCTCCTCTGCTGGGATTTGCCGCTAAGCCTGCGCCATAGCACGCTGTCCGCGACGTCTGTCCGTCGGAGCGCTAGGAATATAGTCCGGGAATCGCTTCGGGGATCGCTGGTAGACGTCAAGATGCTCTGGATAATGAATCGAGCGAGCCAACAAATATGAGATGAAATGCGCGAATGGCTGCTGTCTGCCCAGACCCTCTGCTATGTTATCCTCAATCTCACACAAGATGAGATCTAAAATGTCGAACTGCTGATGAGTGAGGATAGATAAGAGCAACCACTGCTGGATACTGGTGATAGCCTCTGCGTTCCTGATCCTAGGCAACAGGCTACGTCTGAGTGCAAAGTGAACTGCCCTCACCTCCGAAGTCAGCATCTCTGGCAGTCTCAGTGAACCTGGAGGAAAGGGCGACCTGAACAACAGACGGATCTTGTCATCCGTCGGGAAAACACCACCGGTCAGAGGACGATGAGGAGGATGAGCGTTCGGATGAACGACCTCATGCAAGAATCTGGTACTCTCCTGAAGCCTCAGAGCCTCGAGCATATCTACCCAGTACAATTTGTAGATCTCTCCCTGGAACATGAACTGAATGAACGACCTGTCTGGAGCGATCCATACTGTCGCATAGAATACTCTGACCCAATCCCCAACATATCTGTCTACCTGAGTGAGGAGAGCGGTGAGACCTGGGAATGCATCAAAGTGTTGTCTCACATCTGCTCCCCCTGCAGCTGACTGCAAGTACTCCCATCTCAGCGTCCTGTGCTGGCTCAACTGAACGCTCTTCCTGCCAAATGAGCGATAGAAGCTCTCCTGTACCACTATCCAGAACCGGGGATCAATCCCCTCCTCTCTGACCTCAGGGAACCACTCCTCGACTGGTACGAATCTCAGCCTCTTGATCCTCGGACCCTTGCAGGACGTGAGATCAAGCAAGCGGACCTCTCCCTGAGCTGGAGGCTGCTGCTCAGACTGCTCGGACTGCTGCTGCTGTTCTGACTGCTCGGACTGCTCGGACTGCTGCTGCTGTGTCTCTACTGCCTCTAGCTCCTGGCGAACCCTCTTCCGGCCCCCTGACCGGCTGGAAGGCGTCGAACCTGACCTCTCGAAAGCACGAGTGCGGGTGGAACGACGTGCAGGAGGGGTGGTGTCATCTCTGATCACAAAACCCTCCTGCCTGTTGTAGGCATCAACAGCAGCAAGCGCTCTGTCCCATTCCTTCTGAGTCTTTGACTTCTTCTGCTTCGGCTTCTCAATTGCCTTGCCCTTGCCCTTGTCACTGCGATTACGACCCATCTGACAGATGCAACGTGAAATAGAGATGAGTGATCACATTGGGTTTAAGATTTCGAATGAAATTAACCCTAAACCGAACCCTAAGCATGGATGGATATGAATTGAGACAATCATGCTATGGATTTAGGCAAGAGACAATAGATATTGATCAATTGCATAGAATATGACTTGAACTTGAGAAAATGAATCAAAATAGGCATGAATTTGAAGCAAATATGAATGAATTTGCTCGAATTTGAGTGAAATGAGCGATATATGGCACAAACAGATGAACATACCCTAGTAGGTGATAAAAAAAGGTGAAGATGAAGCTAAAGTTCATGATTTGATCACATTGAGAGTCAAAATTTGAACGAGATTCATCTAATTTGACATGAATTTGAGGCAATTTTGCATAAGATTCAACTGATTTAACAAGGAAGACGCACAATTAATGAACATGCTCTCAATTCATGTCGATTGAAACTGAATGATCACAAATTTGAGAGAAAATTGACTCAAATTTACATGAATTTGAATGAAATTTGCTTGGATTGTCACGAATTTGGCCAAATTATGCGCAATTTTGACTATCATGTACTCAATTCATGTCTAAGAGATGGAATAGCAACAAATTGGATCAAATTTGCTTTGATTTGTGAAGAAATTTCATGAATTTTGGCACAAAATTGTATAAATGTGATCTAGGGCTTCATCAATTTGAGTAGACTGGCCACATTGTGCTCACCACGATGAAGGAAAGAGAGAGGAGGTGCCGGTGATCAGATCACGATGCCTGGAGATGAAAGCCGGTGGCGCAGGAGGGGCGGCGGCGGTGAGTGGGGCACGCCGGAGGCGGCTCTGTGCGCGGGAGCTCGGGGCAGCGACGGGCGACGAGCCAGCGACGGCGACCTGGTGGCGCCGGTGGACGGAGCGACCCCGGCGGCGGCGCTAGGGAGCTGAGAGGCGGTGAGTCGGTGAGGTGGCGCGAGGATGTACGAGCGGCGGCAAAAAATGAAAGAGCCAGCCGACCGGGAAGACATATATGACAGGTGGGTCCCGCAGTTTTTGAAAGCACCGGATAATCCGGTGGAGGTAACAGAGAGCACCGGATAGACCACCGAACTAATTCTTGCAGAACCAACTTTCAGAGACCGAAAACTTCTTCTGTTCACCGGATGTTCCGCTGAGCACAAGATAACATCACCGGACGTATGTTAAAATTTTGAAGTTCTCAGAACTAATGAGCACCGGAATGTCCGCTGATAACTAAACTGATCACCGGACTATTGCCATGGTTGAACTGACAGAGATCACAGGATATTCCGCTGGTAAATTTAAGAGAGCGCCGGACTATCCGGTGATACGAAAAACTAGGCTGAACTATTTTCTCTTACTGAGTCCAAATTTCAAATAACCACTCAACATAAACACATATTTGGATCAGTTTGAGTGACATCTTTACCCTCTCAAACACTCCTTTGCAAATATTTGCCAAAAGACTTTACTATATATATAATAATTATTATTCTTTTTTAAAAAAAATAGGCAAATAAGATTCAAAGAGTAAGAGATGGAACTCAAATGGATATGTTTGAGCCATATTTCCTACGAACTTAAAGATTAAGACCTTAAATTCGATAGGATATGACTCAATAGGCATTAAGCACTTATATCAATTTAAACACACTTATAGAGTTGTATGCTCACATCAAGAGTGAACAACCATCTCAAAGAGTGATATTCTCCTTTGTGATCTCTATACCGCCAATGCAAGGTTCATTCATGAAAGTAAACATGAGTGCATATTAAATTAATCTATCTTGTCATATTACTTCCCTTCTCAAGCTTCTTCATGGCGAACCCAACAACCTGCCTTGAGAAGAACTAGTGACCCACCATCTCAAGCAAAACCCATGTTCACCATTATCTTGAGAAGGTTAGACAAGTTCCTATTATGAATGCATCTATATGACATTAGAAGCATCGATCACATTTAGTTCATTTCGTAATCTACTAAAAGTGGCTTCATCTAGAGGTTTAGTGAAGATATCCGCCAATTGATCTTCCGATCGAACACTACTAAGGGATATATCATTGTTTGCCACATTGTCTCTTAGAAAGTGATGACGGATATCAATGTGCTTTGTGCGGGAGTATTGAACGGGATTGTTAGCAATTTTTACGGCACTCTCATTATCACAAAGGAGTGGAACCTTCTCTAGATGAACACCAAAATCTAACAAGGTTTGCTTCATATAGAGGATTTGAGCACAACATGCTCCGGCGGCAATGTATTCTGCTTCAGCTATGGACAAGGCTACTGAGTTTTGCTTCTTAGAACTCCAAGAGACTAGGGATCGCCCTAGCAAGTGACACCCACCCGAAGTACTTTTGCGATCCACACGGCATCCGGCAAAGTCCGAATCTGAGTATCCAAGGAGTACAAAACTAGCACCTTTTGGGTACCACAAGCCTATGCTAGGCGTATGCTTTAGGTATCTAAGGATTCTTTTTACCGCACCAAGATGAGATTCCTTAGGATTAGCTTGAAAACGAGCGCACATGCATACACTAAATATTATGTCGGGCCTAGATGCGGTAAGGTAAAGGAGTGACCCAATCATAGAACGATAGAGTTTTTGGTCAATCGATTTACCCGTTTCATCCAAGTCGAGATGTCCATTTGTAGGCATGGGGGTCTTGATTGGCTTGCACTCTTCCATCTTAAACTTCTTGAGGATATCTCTCATGTACTTCTCTTGATGGATGAATGTCCCTTCCTTCAATTGCTTGATTTGGAATCCAAGAAAGTAATTTAGCTCGCCAATCATTGACATCTCGAACTCCTTAGACATCATGTCACCAAATTCCTTGCAAAACTCTTTGTTAGTTGAACCAAATATTATATCATCAACATAAATTTGACACAAGAAGAGCTCATTGTCGATGATTTTTGTGAACAATGTGGTATCCACCCTCCCGATCTTGAATCCTTGGTTGATGAGGAAGTCACGTAGACGTTCATACCAAGCTCGTGGGGCTTGCTTGAGTCCATAAAGCGCCTTGACCAACCTATAAACATGATTAGGATATCTAGGATCTTCGAAACCGGGAGGTTGTTCAACATATATGAGTTCATTAATAAGGCCATTTAAGAATGCACTTTTCACATCCATTTGATAAAGTTTAATGTTATGATGTGAAGCGAATGCAAGAAGGATACGGATGGCTTCAAGCCTTGCCACGGGAGCAAATGTTTCCCCAAAATCCAAACCTTCGACTTGTGCAAAACCTTGTGCGACAAGTCTTGCCTTATTGCGTACCACCACACCATGTTCATCTTGCTTGTTACGGAAGACCCACTTGGTTCCAATCACATTCTTATCTTGAGGCCTCTCTTCGAGTATCCATACCTCATTGCGGGTGAAGTTGTTAAGTTCTTCTTGCATTGCCAATACCCAATCCGGATCCTTGAGAGCCTCATCTATATGTGTGGGTTCTGAACAAGAGACAAACGAGTAATGTTCACAAAATGAAGCACACTGACAAGAACGAGTTTGTACTCCCCTAGATGGACTCCCAATGATCAAGTCAATCGGGTGATCTTTGGAAATATGTGTATGCTTCACTTGTGGTTGTTGAGGTGTATTTTGTGGTGGTCCAACATCTTGAGCTTGCGCTTGAGCTTCCTCTTGAGAGATATGGACGTCATGTGATGGAAGTGGTTGATCATCTTTGTTTTCATCTTTATCAACTTGGGGTGCCATTGAGGTGTGCGGTATTGAAGTAGAGGGTACATCTCCATCCTCCTCCTTAGGCTTGATATCCCCAATTGCCATATTCTTCATTGCATCTCTCAAGGGTTCATCACCTACATTATCACAAGAAATAACTTCTCCTTGGGAGCCATTAGATTCATCAAACTCCACATCACAAGTTTCTTCAACAAAGCCGGTGGCGTTGTTGAATACTCGATATGCTTTGGAGTTTGATGCATAGCCAACAAGAAAACCAATATCACAACGTTTTTCAAACTTGCCTAGGCGTTCCTTTTTCTTGTAGATAAAACACTTACATCCGAACACTCGGAAGTAGGAGACATTGGGTTTTCTCCCAATGAGAAGCTCGTATGGCGTCTTTTTCAATAGTCGATGGAGGTAGACTCGGTTAGAAGCATGGCACGCCGTATTGATTGCTTCCGCCCAAAACTTCTCTGGGGTACCATACTCATCTAACATTGCTCTTGCAAGTGTAATCAAGGTCTTGTTCTTCCTTTCCACTACGCCATTTTGCTGAGGTGTGTAGGTTGATGAAAACTCATGTTTGATGCCTCTTTCTTCACAAAAGTCTTCAATTTGAGTGTTCTTGAACTCTGTCCCATTGTCACTCCGGATCTTCACAAGTGTGGACTCAAACTCATTTTGAGCCCTCTTTGCGAACTTCTTGAAGATTTCAACGGTCTTTCCTTTGTCATCTAAAAAGAAAGTCCAAGTATATCTTGTATAATCATCAACAATGACAAGACAATATAAATTAGCACCAAGACTTTTGTAGGTAGTCGGTCCGAAGAGGTCCATGTGTAGAAGTTCCAAGGATCTTGACGTAGACATCATAGATTTGTATGGATGAGGACTTGCAACTTGTTTTCCGGCTTGACACGCACTACACAACTTATCCTTCTCAAAAACCACATCCTTCACACCAACCACCTTCCCATTTTTGAATACCTTCTTGAGTTGGCTCATCCCAATGTGTGCAAGCCGACGATGCCAAAGCCAACCCATAGATGTCTTGGTGAAGAGGCATGTAGTCAAGCTAGCTTCATTAGAGGAAAAATCCACAAGATAGATATGCCCATGTCTAAACCCCTTGAATATTAGGTCATTATGCTTCTTACTCGTTATGATAACATCAACATCACTAAACAAGCATGTGAAACCCAAATCACATAGTTGAGCTACGGAGAGTAGATTGAAGCTAAGTGATTCTACTAAAAGAACATCGGAAATAGAGAGATCTTTTGAGATAGCCACCTTACCCAAACCTACCACATTTGCCTTAGAGTTATCACCAAAAGTGACTTTATCATGATTATCCACTTCATCTTCTAGAGAGGTGAACATCGTTACATTGCCGGTCATATGTTGTGTACATCCACTATCAAGCACCCAATGTTTTCCACCGGCTTTGTAGTTCACCTACACACATGTGATCAAGCCTTTTGTTTAGGTACTCAACCAAGTTTGGTACCTTTCATGTGAGATACAAGAGATTTAGGCACCCAAAGTTGCCTAGGAAGTTTGCCCTTAGCTTGAGTTCCAATGAATTTTGCCATAATTTTACCATTTTTAAGCTTATGCAATAGAAAATGATGATCATTAAATGTGGACTTGTATTTGGAAGGCAAAATAGGGAGAGGTTTGGTAGGAATTGGACACTTCCTTGTGTGGTGTCCGGTGACTTGACAATGTTGGCAATATGAACCAACTTCCTTGATGAAACAATTCTTGATCTCTGGTGTCTTTATGACCCTTTTTACCGGGTTGGGGAAGCATCCAAGTCCTTTCTTGTTGTAGTACAAAGCATTCTTCATGAGGATTTCCTTGTGCTTGTACTCCCCCTTAGTCAACCGGGCCACACAAGATTTGAGACTTGCAATTTCACTTTCAAGCTCTTGCTCCCTTGCATGGTTAGTCTTAGATGATGATATAATATCACATGATATATTACGAAGATCATCACAAGAAGTAGATGCATTGACCTTAACTACATCATTATCAACCAAATCATTCAAGCTACGATCAATGGCATCATAGGCATACTCAAGTTCTTGATGTTTGTATATTAGGCCATCATGCTCAAGTTTTAGCTTATAGTTACTTGCTTTGAGAGACTTGTTGGATTCAACTACTTCATCATATTTTCCAAGCAAATTATTGTGTTTAGTGAGCAACTCATCATGTTTAGAACTAAGCATGGAGTTAGCATTTTCAAGCAACTTGATTTTAGCCTTTTGCCTCTTGATTATAGTAGCATAGTCATTCATTAGCTTAGATAGATCATTAGGAGAAAGATCATTATCATCACTACTATCATCTTCCTCAGTACTCACCTTGTTGTTACCTTTTACCATGAGGCACATAGGTGGTGGAGGTAGAGGTGGATCATCATTGACGATTGCAAGACCCGCGAAGTTGTTGTCATCATTATCACTTGAGTCATCACTTGAGCTCTCACCGGAGACCCATTCACCAACAATGTAGGCTTTACGTCCTCCACCTCTCTTGTTAAAGAGCTTCTTCTTCTTCTTATCTTGATCCTTCTTCTTGTACTTGTCCTCATCCTCACTTGCATCAAGCCTCTTGGACTTGTTCTTGTTTCTCTTGTCAGGATGAGGGCAATCATATGATATATGACCAAGATTACCACAATTGTAGCACTTCTTCTTGTCTCCACCCCCGAACTTGTCAAATTTCTTCGGACGAAATTTGTTCTTCTTGGGATCATAGTTGTAGCCCTTCTTTTGAAACTTAGAGATCATCCTTGTGGTTCTTCTCATGAGAAGAGCAAGCTCGGTGTCGGAGTCATTATCATCATCTTCATCATTATCGTCATCTTCATCACTTTCACTTGATGATGACGAAAGCTTGATCTTCTTCTTCTTGTTGTCGACCATCTTTGCTTTGAGAGCAAGGTTTTTCTTGGATGAAGACTCATGATCTCCGAACAAGAACATTTCATGCGCACATATCTTTCCAACTGTATCGGTGATGGTCATGTCATTGATGTCTCTTTTATGAAGAAGAGAGATAACAATATTGTATTGTGGCTTGGGAAGTACCATCAAGATCCTACGAATAACATCTCCATCGGACAATTGAGTGAGTTCAAGAGAATTGATTTCTTCCACAAGCATGTTCATACGAGAATACATATTATTGCATAATTCATTTGGAAGCATCTTGAATTGATTTAGAGCATTCATAAGCACATGATATCTTTCTTCACGAATTCTCCTAGATCCCTCATGAATTTCACAAAGAGCGACCAAATGTCATGAGCGAATTCCTTACTTCTAACTCTAGAGAAAACTTCTTCACTAATTCCTTCAAATATAGCATTCTTAGCCTTAGCATTCCACCTAATTTCTTGTTCGGTAAAAGGTTGTTCAAACCCAACGGAGGTTGCTTGCCAACACTCGGGGGAAATAGCTTCTAGGTAGCTCACCATGCGAACTTTCCAATATGCAAAGTTCTTTCCCTCGAACCTTGGCACGCTACTTCCGCTCCCCGGGGCCATTTCTCTAGGATTTTAAGCCTATCAAGAGAACGTTGCTCTGATACCAATTGAAAGGATCGAATAGCCCAAGAGGGGGGGTGAATTGGGATATTAATTAAAACTTCTACCGCTTTAGCAAATAAAACTAAAAGAAATTGTGACTAAGGGATTTAACTAGAACTAGATAGCTAATCAAGCAAGAATTAACTAAGAAAGATAATCACTAAGAAGAACTTGCAATAATAACAAAACTCAAAATAAGATGCAAGAAAGTAAGGAGTTGGAGAAGACAACACCGATTTTTTTCCGAGGTTTCGAGAAGTTGGCACTTCCCCCTAGTCCTTGTTGGAGCATCCATTAAGGATGTCGCTCCCCCTTGAGTCACCAAGGCTCAAGTGCTCTCTCTTGATTACCCCTTCTCCATCTCCGGATTGGCGGGTATCAAACCAAGTACATCCTCCTTCTCCCGGGGCTCCCACAATTCCTCCAAGAGCTCACCGAGAAATCCTTCGATCACCAAGACCGTCTAGGTGTTGCCAACCACCAAGAGTAACAAGCCTCAAGCTTCGCTTGACAAAGACAAAGCCTAGACAACAACTAGATGCACACTTGCTACTCTTCAAGCACTCAAGAAGTCCTTAATTCTCAACTAAGAACTTGGAATGGACACAAGTGCTCTCTCTCTTGCTTTTAAATGACACACCAAGTGTATGAGCTGCTACAGAGTCGCAAGAGCAACTGTTGAAATCATCTGAGTGCGTATTTATAGCCTAGAGATAAAAAATTAGCCGTTGGCTAACCACTCCCATTTTTCTGTAATCACCGGATAATCCGCTGGCTATATCCTTAAGATCACCGGATAATCCGGTGGGTTCAAACCAGAGTCAGCTGTCACTAGCCGTTGCACGGCAACATTTGTCCGGTGATAAACTCCGGTGAACAACAGTCATCACCGGATAATCCGGTGAGTACAACTCACCCGACCCTTTAGATTTCAGAACCTTCTGCAAGAAATACTCCGGTGATATTTTTTGCTCTCACCGGATAATCCGGTGAGTTCAATTTGTCTGAGTTTCTTCGCAACATTTCTCCGGTGGTCTGCCAGCTAAGTCACCGGATAGTCCGGTGACTGTAATTTTCCACTGTGGCCCGAAGCAATGCTCTCTGCAAGAAATAGTCCGGTGTTCATATTATGGGGCATCGGATAATCCGGTGAATACAAAGTTGTTTTTCTCCCAAAATTTTCTCTGCTGGAAAAGCTCCGGTGGTCACCGGACATTCCGGTGTGACACTTCTGAAATTTTTCATATAATTCGGATGCCTCAATTAGTGTTTATCCGGTGAGTATTAGACATCCATCAGAGGATAATCCGGTGAATAAATTTTTTGTGAGCTCGTCCAATTCAAATCTCTTTGAGCTCTAATTCCTTGACAGCTTCACCATGGACTTGTATGCTCTACCTAGTGCTAGAATTTAACAAGTGTGCATCATCTATGTCTAGACTCACTAAGTCAAGCTACTACTTTTAGCCCCCCTTTATAGTACGGTCAAAAGACTAAAAGAAAAGAAGACCTATACTACTCTAAGTATCCTCCATCTCCTTTGTGACACTTAGAACTAGAAGATCCTTAGTCTTAAAGCATATGTCCTTTGATTGTCCATATAAGCACTTTAGGGACCAAGATTACCCAAATGTCATTGTATACTGAATTTTTGATTCCCTTCAAAACAAATTGTTAGTCACAGTAATATGGTTGTCATTAATCACCGAAACACTTACCACTTACCTAAGGGCCTAGATGCTACAGGATGTTTTTCCCAACTTGCTGAGTATTGGAAATACTCACACTTGCTTTTCAGAAGGTGAAGCTTTTGAAGAATTTCCTGAAGATGATGCTGGGTTCTAGGCTAGTGGAGCTTCCGGTCGACCGCCTGTGGTGTGGAGCTGCGCTGTGTCTCTTTTCCGCTGCTATGTATTTTTCTTTAGACCCGTGTGTGGTCATTTTGTAATAAATATTGATGTAATATTGAGCATTGTGTCTGTTATTCACTAATAATGTCACTATATGTATGTGTTGATCCTGGCATACATATAATTTACATTTGGTTTTGGTCTTAAAACCGGGTGTGACAGAAGTAGTACCAGAGCCATGTTGATCATAGGACACAAGCCTAGCTAGAAATGGTCACGTATTAAGGGTTAATTTATAAAAACTATATTTCTAAAAAAATTTGTTACCCTTGAGTTTTCTTTCTATTGTTTTATTGAAAATGTTTTACTGATACTCTCTTGTTTTCAACCTATAAATGCCCCACACGAAGATCACCCTGCGTAAGCATGTCCTGGTCCCCGAGCATGAGGTCCCTGCTGGTGCTATTTTAGCGCACCAACCTCCTGTTGAGTTCCACTCTGACGGACAGCTCGCCGGCTACTTCGCCCACACGCTGTGGTACCTGCTTCAGGGTCTCGGCTACCACGACGCTCCACTCTACTCGGGAGTTAGAGTTCCACTTCGAGGTCGTGGTTACTCCTGGTCAGTGGAGGTGACCATGTTCAAGAAACCCACCGACGACGATCTTCACACCGTCATCGCTCTCAGAGCTACATTCAAGGCCGAGATTGAGGATGCCACCCGCCAGGCTCTAGATGTTCTCTGCAGAGAGAACAGACAGGCCCTCCGCTTATCCCTGTTTGGCAAGTTCCCGCAGCGCCCGTCCGGCAGTTTGGAGGTCATCTTCGCGCCCGTCAACAACGAGCCAGATCTTCGTCTGAGAGAGCAGGTCTGCCTCACTGCTGCCCTGTACGCCGAGCTTGACCGAGCCCTTGAAGAGCTTGAGGATCTACACCAGCGTCACGTGGAGTAGGAGCAGAGCATCCATGTGCTGCAGATGCTGCTGGAGGACCCCGACCAGGTTCCAGAGGAGGCCCCCGAGAGACCTGTGGTTGCACCACACCGTTCCCTGTCGCGCAAGAAGCTTTGTCTGGCAGTTGCAGCAGGTCCTTCAGGCACAACAGGCCAGGAGTAGAGTCGAGTTAGGTGAATGTTCCCTGCAGAATAAATATTTTAGATTGTTGTGTCGTCTGTCCCAGTTTGTGGTTGTGGTTGTCATGTGAGCTATGTTGTGAGTTGGATCTTTGTGTGATTGTGGATGTAATGTGGATGTTCTTTCTCCATGTTGCATCAATTATATTTTAGTATAATATTAGTTGGGAGTCCTTTGCTCTTGTTCTATCTGTTCCTGACATATCTTGTCATGTCCTTTCCACCTTTGCTTTTTCTTCTGTTCCCCGTTCATATCTTGGCAACCAACAGGTGGTGAACACCAGAAGCAATCCACGTGCTGACAAAAACAACAACAACACCAACAACAACCAGCAACGCAACTGCCGCATCCACCTCCACCACCTCAGTTCAACATGGAGCAGATGATGGCTATGCAGACGTAGATCCTTCAGGGATTAGCTCAGACTATGGAAACTATGCAGTAGGCCCCGCAAGCTCCTCCTCCACTGCATAATAGGTTGGTAGAATTTATTAGAACCAAACCCTCAGTGTTCTCACAGGCCGTGGAACCAATGGATGCCGACGATTGGTTAAAAGCCACAGAGAAGAAACTCCGGATAGCTTAGTGCAATGATAGAGAAAAGGTCTTGTTTGCTTTACATCAACTCTCCAAACCAGCCGCAGATCAGTGGGACACTTATACCAATGCCCATGAAGATTCATAAGCCATTATCTGGGCAAAATTTAGGAACAATTTCCGCATTCACCATATACCAACTGGAGCAATGAAGATCAAGGAGTTTCATGAGCTTAAACAAGGAGCCATGTCTATGAGTGAATATGTTTCCAAATTCACTCAACTGTTAAGGTATGCCCCTAAAGACATGGATACAGACGAGCAGAAGCAGGAGCACTTCTTGGAAGGACTAAATGATGGGATTCAATATGCACTACTTCCTCAGGACTTTGCTAGCTTCCAAGCAATGGTGAACAAAGCATTGGTGGTGGAACACAAATGCCGCCAGATGGATCATAAGAGGAAGATGTCTTCTCAAGGCTAAGGCTCAAGCAGTCACTCTCGTCCCCGCTATAACCCGCCTCAACAAGGATCAATGTTCCGCCAACAGAATCAGAATAAGCCATAGATGCACAAGTATTCAAGCCCCTCGTCAGGCACCACCACCGGTACCCCAGTAGAAGAATAGCAATCAGGAACCCTCCACCGAAAGAGCATGTTTCGTTTGTGGTGAAGAAGGGTATTATGCCAATAAATGCCCAAAGAAGCAACTCAACAACACTCTGAAGCAAAATGGCAATGGGAATGCTTTAAGGCCAGGTCAGTATCAAGCTCCAGGCCATAATGGAAATCAAACATCGGCTCCAAACAACTACGCTCAATAGAACTATGCACGTGGGTGAGTCAACCACGTCACTGGAGAAGAAGCCCAAGAAGCGCAAGATGTGGTGCTTGGTATGTTCTTTGTCAACTCAAACCCAGCATCAGTTTTATTCAATTCAGGAGCATCGCATTCGTTCATCACTACAAGATATGTTGCAAAGTATAATCTGCCAATTGTGCGTATGAATCAGCAAATGATTATTAGCTCTCCTAGAAGAGAGATGAGGGCAAAGTTTATATGCTCAAAGTTAAGCCTTGATATAAGGGGGGTAGACTTCTTAGCCAACCTTATAGTTCTGGAATCCAGTGGAATTGATGTTATTTTGGGAATGGACTGGCTAGCAAAATACAAGGGAATCATAGACTGTGCTAGAAAAGCAGTTCAAATGACCAACAGAGAAGGCATGCAGGTCGAGTTCGTTGCAACTATTCCCTCAGCAAAGAAATGCTCACTCAATCCAATGAAGAGTATTCCTATAGAAGAGATCAATGTAGTGAACGAGTTCATGGACATCTTTCCCGATGATCTTCCAGGAATGCCGCCAGACCATGAAATAGAGTTTGTTACTGAGTTGGTGCCTGGAACTGCTTCTATATATAAGAGACCCAATAGAATGGATGCCAATCAGCTAGCTGAGCTCAAGGAGCAAATCCAAGAGCTGTTAGACAAAGAATTTATCCGCCCCAGTTCTTCACCCGGGGGAGCCCCAGTCATCTTTGTACCAAAGAAAGATGGGACACAAAGAATGTGCATAGACTATCGAGCTCTCAATGACGTAACCATCAAGAACAAATATCCACTGCCCCGCATTGAAGATCTGTTTGATCAGTTGAAAGGAGCATGTGTGTTCTCCAAAATTGATCTTCGATACGGATATCAGCAACTGAAAATCCGTGCTTCAGATATTCCAAAGACCGCGTTTGTCACTTGATATAGTCTTTATGAGTACACGGTAATGTCTTTTGGTTGAACAAATGGCCCAGCCTACTTCATGTATCTGATGAATAAGGTCTTTATGGAGTTTTTGGACAAAATTGTCGTGGTGTTTATCGATGATATCCTAGTTTCTCTAAGAACGAGGAAGAGCATGAGGAACACTTAAGGATGGTATTGCAGAAACTCAGAGAAAACCAGCTTTATGCCAAGTTGAGCAAGTGTGAGTTCTGGTTGACAGAAGTACCTTTCCTTGGTCATATTATTTCATTAGGAGGTGTATCCGTGGATCCATCTAAAGTGAAGGATGTCCTAAACTGGAAACCACCACGGAATGTTTTCGAGATCTGCAGTTTCCTTGGTTTTGCAGGATATTACCATCAGTTTATAGAAGGTTTTTCCAAAATAGTGAAACCAATGCTAGAACTGCTAGAGAAAGGAGTGGAATTCAAATGGATAGCCACTCGTGAAGCCAGTTTCAACGAGTTGAAGAAAAGGTTAACCTTAGCTCTGATTCTAATTATGCCAGATACCCAGAAGTCGTTCTTAGTATATTGTGACGCGTCTCGACAAGGGTTGGGATGTGTGCTTATGCAAGAACGTCATGTGGTAGCATATGCATCCAGGCAGTTGAGGAAACATGAGAAAAATTACGCGACCCATGATTTGGAATTAGCCGTAGTAGTTCATGCCCGAAAGATTTGGAGGCACTACCTTGTTGGCAACTGATGTGAAATATATATGGATCATAAAAGTCTAAAATATATTTTCACCCAACCGGATCTTAATCTTCGGCAACATAGATGGCTGAAATTGATCAAAGACTATGATGTGGGAATACATTACCACCCTGGTAAAGCAAATGTAGTGGCAGATGCTCTGAGCAGGAAGGGTTATTGCAATATGGCTATATTGCAAAGAAGTCAGCCAGAATTGTGTAAGGAATTCGAAAGGTTAAATTTGGGTTTCGTCGCTAATATGGACGCAACAGCAATAGAACTGAAGTCAACATTGGAACAAGATATCCAAAAAGGACAATGGGAGGATGAGAAAATAAAGGAGATCAAGGAACTCATGAAAATAAATAAAGCACTGGGATTCTCAAAAGATAGTCAAGGAATAGTGTGGTTTGGGAAAAGAATTTGTGTACTAGACTAGAAAGCCTTGAAGGATTTGATTTTGTGAGAAGCACATGATTATGCATATTCCATTCACCCCGGTAGTACTAAGATGTATCAGGATCTGAAACAATATTATTGGTGGTATGGTATGAAGAGAGATGTCGCACAATATGTAGCCTTATATGACACCTGTCAGAAAGTAAAGGTAGAACATCAAAGGCCAGCAGGATTATTGCAACCCTTGAAGATTCCCGAGTGGAAGTGGGAAGAGATCGGTATTGATTTCATCATCGGATTACCACGTACTCAAGCAGGTTATGATTCTATATGGGTAGTGGTGGATCGCCTAACGAAAGTTTGGCATTTTATCCCAGTTAAGACAACATATTCAAGTGCAAAACTTGTCGAGCTGTATATGTCGAGAATTGTGTGCCTACATGGTGTCCCCAAAAAGATCGTGTCAGATTGAGGTACCCAGTTTACCTCTCGCTTTTGGCAGAAGTTGCATAAATCCTTGGACACTAAGCTGAACTTCAGTTCTGCATATCACCCTCAAACTGAACAGACAGAGAGGACCAACCAGGTATTGAAAGATATGTTGAGATCTTGTACCTTCAAGTACAAGCAGAGTTGGGATAAAAGCTTACCATATGCAGAGTTTTCTTACAATAATAGCTACCAAGCCAGTCTTAAAATATCTCCATTTGAAGCTTTGTATGGTAGAAAGTGCATAACTCTGTTGTACTGGAACGAGACCAGAGAAATCCAAGTGTTTAGACCAGAAGTTCTTAGAAGGGCAGAAGAGTAGGTTTAGACCATACGAGAAAACTTGAGGATTGCACAATCTCGACAGAAGAGTTACACGGATAATCGACAAAGAGAATTAACCTTTGAAGTGGGAGATATGGTGTATTTGAAAGTCTCACCTATTAGAGGTCTCCGCAGGTTCAAGGTTAAAGGGAAATTGGCACCCAGGTATATTGGTTCAAGGTTAAAGGGAAATTGGCACCCGGGTATATTGGACCATTCAAGATAGTTGCCAGACATGGAGAGGTAGCATATCAGCTGGAATTACCACCTGCACTAGCCGATGTGCATGACGTATTTCATATAGCTCAATTAAAGAAATATTTAAGAGTGCCAGAGGAACATTTGTCTCTAGAAGAAGTGGACCCAAAAGAAGATCTAACATATGCAGAGCATCCTATCAGAATTTTAGACACTGCAAAGCGAACAACAAGAAAAAGGCTATTAGAATGTGCAAAGTTCAGTGGATTCATCACTCAGAAGATGAAGCAACCTTGGACCAAGAAGATGATCTGAAGGCAGAGTTTTCGCAGCTATTTGAGGATCAACCCGAATCTCGAGGGTGAGATTCATCCTAAGGAGGGTAGGATTATAACACCCTAATTCTCAGTTTTTGTGAATTTTTAAAATTTTGCCCACAATCCAGTTAATTTAATCACATTTAGCATAGGATTAAAATGATACTTTCATAAATCGAACAAATGGTCTAGGTTATACTTTGTTTGGTGCATACATGCTGGCTCTGTAGTTGCAGTAGGCCCATTTTCTCCCTCTCTGGAGTTTTGAGTGGAAAATGTTTTCAAAAATTCAGTTTAGATTCTATTTAGAAATAGAATTTTGAAAGAAACCTTGACCTGAGCCAATACTTCCTCAATTTTCGGCCCAAAACCTCCTTTCTCCTTCCCTCTCTCTCCCTTCGGCCGAGGCCCATCCACTCCCTCCCTTTGGACCGAGCCCATCTGGTCAAGCCGGCCTCCTCCTGCACCCTTAGCCGGCCTGCCGCCTCACCCTCGCTGACCAGTGGGCCCAACCCGAGCCGTCCCGCGCCAAGCCGAGCCACCAGCCGAGCCGCCGCCCGGCTCCTCTTCTTCATCCTCTGGACGGCGCCCGAGCTCCAATGACTGCCGGTCGTTTCCTCTCTCCCCGCACCTTCTGTCCCCAAAACCGTCGGATCCGAGCTATTAAGCCCCATCATGGCGCCTCCCTCCGTTTCCCCCTCATTTACATCTCTTTATTGTTCGATTTCATGCAAAAACCGTCAGCCATCAATCCATGGCCGCCACCCTTTCTCTTCCAAATTCCGGCCACCTCGCTCTCCCTCTTCTCTATTTAAGCCGCCCATTCTCTTTATGGCAAAGTTCTTTGCATTTTGCTCTAGCTCCCACACTGTTTCCTCGCCGTTTTCGCCATCGTCGGCCTCTTCTTCGCCGACTCTGGTGAGGAGCTTCTCTACCACCATTCTTCGTAGCTGAGCCATCTCTAGCTAAATTGACTCGCTCCTCATCTTTGCAGGACACCTCGGACCCTTTTCTGCAGCTTGTCGTCGCTATTCGGCCTCCAGAACGCCTTCCCCACTGCCTCACCAACCGCCGCCGCCGTGTCCACTGTTGCTCGGCCTCTCCGGTGTTGCTCCGGTCTCCTCGACGCTCGGGGTGAGTTTGCCACCCCTCCCTCCTTCTCTTCCTCCGCTCGCCGGAGCCTTCCGTTCGCTGACACGCGTTCTTGGCCAACTCTGCCCGTCCTCCGGCCGCTGGCCGACGGCTGAAAGCCGTCCCAGGGCCACCGATCCATGGTGGACTGTGAACCAAAGGGTCTCGGCTGGTTCACCATTCAGTGCACTCGGTTCCCACCCTTTTCCCATTCAAAAATAATTCCAATTTAGATTTATGACATCATTTTTGCGCAATAAACCAGTTTTTCGACATAAAAATAATCGGTTTATTCTATGATAATAAGTAAAATTTGCAGAAACACCCTTGGAACTTCAAACACTCTCAGTTGTTTGCTCGTACCTTCAATTTAGGCGATCTTCACGCTCAAATTCTCGTAGCAACTTATATAATCTATTTATAGGGTTTTTTTTATCTAGTTTCAGTACTGTTCGGTGTACTGTTCTTATGTTTTATTGTGTGCTCGTGTAGACGATTCAGTCCAAGAGTTGGGAAATTTCCAGGAAGAAGATTTTGAAGGAACTGTGTATCACCTTGACGAAGGCAAGTGTCTTGACCATGTTATGAGCCCAGTTTTAATATAAAGCCAGACTTTTACAAAACATGCATGTTGTTTTTGTGGTAAAATGGGTAGTATAGCAAACACTAGTTTTAGATGCAGGCTTTACACTTATAGATGTTTTATCCTCAAGTAATACCATGTTTATGCTTAGTCATGCTTTTAGATGAACTTGTAGTATGTAAGTGATGAATCATGAGTTATGAAACTAAAAGTTGAGATAGATAGTAAGATATGAATCTTGATGTTGTTAAGGGAATTAGCAATAAGGAATCTAGGGTTTGGGCAAGAAGGGTATGTTAGAACGCGCCTGTTGATGTGTTCCGGGCATGGTTGCCTTGAATGGATATGTTTAGTGATTACCCTTATGGGATAGTTGGTGGTCTTGCCCAAACCACGAGACCTATATGGTATGACTTGGCCTAGTAATTAGAAGCTCTCCCAATGGTGTATGAGCCAGTTGGATGTGTAGATAAGGAAGGGGTACTTCCCGATTCTACCTAGCACAATATGGGGGTTCTGAGGTGGAGGGTCACTCTACTTATATACGGCGGTGAAACCTCAGTGGACAAGTGCATACTGGGAGACTCTTTGGAAAAGCCTCATAGTGATCTCTTGGCGCACACCTCGGAAGTGTGTAAGGTACCGACAGGTACCGGCAAAAGAGATTATCATGACTTGTGGGTAAAGTGTACAACCTCTGCAGAGTGTCAAACTGAATTTTCAGCCGTGCTCACGGTTATGAGCAGCATGGACCCTCACATGATTAGTCGGGTGGATGTTTTCCATGGCTGAGAATGGGTTGAGTTCTTGGACTTTATAGAAGATCTTTTGTACATCTTTTCTCTTTTAAAATAAAATTGTTTTTCCATAGTTTAGGTCTAAAATTGGCTTTTATGCAATAAAACCCTAGAAAATAGGAAACCTTGGGTTAAACCACCATGTTATACTTTCCCATGCTTGCTGGGTATTGGAAATACTCACGCTTGTTTTTAGATGGTGAAGCTTTTGAAGAATTTCCTGAAGATGATGCTGAGTTCTAGGCTGGTGGAGCTTCCGGTCGACTGTCTATAGCATGGAGCTGCGCTGTGTCTCTTTTCTGCTGCTATGTATTTTTCTTTAGACCCGTGTGTGGTCATTTTGTAATAAATATCAATGTAATATTGAGCATTGTGTTTGTTATTCACTAATGATGTCGCTATATTTATGTGTTAACTGATCCTAGTATACATATAGTTTATATTTGATTTTGATCTTAAAACCGGGTGTGACACACACTAGTAACTAAATTAATAATCAAGCATAGTTGTGTTCTTCGCTCCATCTAGAAATAGAAAATGTTACGCCAAAAAATTAATCGACATTGTTCTGCATAGCAATTAAACAAAAAGAATGGCAAGCATTCATTTAGCTTCTCTAAGCAACAAACACTTACATTTTGTCCCCTAGCTATACACTTGTATGTATAAAAAACTAATGCATCTATGAACAATTAAGAGAAATTAGAAAAGGGGGTACAATTTATTTACCTCAGAGCCACAATGATTTGGCAACTAAAATAGATATGACAAAGAGACAGCACTGACAAAAACAAATACGGGAATACACAGGTTGCACATACATGATTCAACATTAGACACTTCAAACATTCGACAACAAGCAACGAAACAAAAAATTGATAGTTTTTAACTCAAATCTGCTAGACCAAGAGAGACAGAATGGAGTTGCCCATGGTAGCAGCTAATTGACCTGTGGAATCACCATGGGGATTAGAAAGGGAGGTTAAGGAAACCAATCAGAAGCAAAAATTGTTTGTTTTACTCACACCTAGTGTTTGGATCCACACATACCTTAGAGGAGACGCCCAACCCCAGCGCTACGTACAGATGAGATCATGGAGGTGAACACCGATAGCTACGCAAGCCTCCGATTTAGGACCAGCATCACCAAAAAGTAGAGAAGATGTCTTGTAGTCATGGTTATAAGGATCAGAAGGGCCGAGCATAGCAACCATGGGAGATGAGAAAGATAGATCAGCATGTACCTTGAGTTGGTGTAGATCGAATTGCCTGAGTGAAGTGGGCAATCACCGCTGCTCACATGATGGGCTCAGCACTATCCAAACATGGTGATGAGGAAGGAGGTAGATCTAGGGATGGATTTGCAGTGGATTAATCAATTGAGACAAAATATTGGTTAGAATGGAGAAGAAGAGATTTTGGGAGAGGCTGCAGAGGGAGAGAGTGAGATGTGGAGAAGAGTAAGTTGAAGGGGAACTGGCTGTACTAATAAGGCATGAGAGAGAGAGAGAGAGAGAGAGAGTACGCGTGAATTTTCTGTCTCCATTGTGGGAAGCTTTCTGCTTCGCGTTAGCTTTTCCCGCCACTAGGACGGTGACCACAACATGTGCTTTTTTTGGTGCATGTGTTGCGCTGAAGTGCTGGCGAGCAAATTGGTCACCAGACTTCTGGCGAGGTTTGCTGTGGTGAAGAATGTACTAGCCTCCTAACTTTGTTTAGCATGCCACAGTCTGGTAGAGAAACAAACAGCAGCCTAACATGGTGCGGCACACCTAACTTGCAGCATGGCAAGTTGCAATCGTCAACCAAACAAGCCCTTAATGTCATTTGCAATGAGTCTTGTAGTTTTTAGGCGTATCAAAGCTAGGTAGCATCCTCTCAGGCAATGTATTGGAGCCGTAGGATGAAGATCCAATGGTCTCCACGTCATCTTCCTCCTCAATTCTTCTCAACGTTGTAGTTTGTCCTCCTCGATCCGTCTTTGTTCTACCTCCTCCACTCACCCCCGCCTACCGCCCTCCTTCATCCGTCTCTGGCAGTGCTCCCACCACCAGATCCGCTGCTACCATGCTAACCAATCCATCACCATGCTCCCCCGTCGCTAACCCCGCTCACCGCCCACAGCACCACCACCCATCGTAGGTCCAACCGCCACCCCTAGCCTCCCTCTAAATCTGGCACCTCGAACCACCCACCCCAAAAACTCCCCTCCCCTAATTCTGGCAACTGAGAGATCCCTATCATTTTCATGCACTTGGAATTTAGAGGTGTGATGTGAAAAATATGTACGACTTTTTTTTTTCTCTTAAACACGTAGGAGAGCTATGTATCTCTTTATTAGGAAGAAAACACAGTCCAAAAACAAATGCCCCTCCTAAGAGAAGCTCAAGAAAAGAAGAAAAACAAAACTCACACGAACACACTCTCACAACCAAGAGCAGCAGACGTGCCACACCTGATAAGAACACGACCCAAAAAAACAAAGGAGAGGAAAAGAACTAATCTAGCTATAAGGCCCTCAGACCCTTAGCTGCACCCATACACCAAAGCTTAACCTCATCAAAGATTTCACTCAACACATTGTGTGTTCTTAGCGCTGCTCCATTGAAGACACAAGCATTGCGGTGTTTCCATAACCACCAGGCCCCCAGGATGATGATAGAGTTGAAACCTTTGCAACTCCGCTTGACGCTTGTCGACCCTCCTTAGGGAGTTAAGCGCGCCACAGACCAGCGAACACCACGTCCCGCTGATTAGGTGTAGGTCCACACACCGAAGTAGATGGAACCATACCTCTCGTGCAAAAGCACAATTGGTGAGAAGATGCTGGACTGTCTCTTCCTCTAGATCACACAAGGGGCACCACTCCGGATGCAACAGCCCTCGACGCATTAGCCGGTGGGTTGTCCAACATCTGTTCCTTATTACCAGCCATAGAAAGAACTTGCAATGCATAGGTGCCCATAATTTCCAAACTCATCGAAAATTGGCCTGACACTGAAATGCGACCATATGTGATGTTCCTGCTCTTCCGTGTGCAGCACTATCTCTTCAACAGCATCCCATACTTGCAAATACTCCTTCAACACTGACACAGTTAAGGGCATGTTTATTTTCACTTTAAATTATGAAAAGCAGCTTTTAAAAATAGAAGTGGAAACAAACTGATAGCTTTCAACATCCGGCCTCCATCTTTTAACAATCTAGCAATCTACTCTCCATCAGCTTTTACTAGCTTTTGATTTATGAAAAGACCTACATACCCTTCACAATTCTGCTGAATTTACCCACCACTGCCCCTGTACCCCTCTCCCACACACCAGGCCCTCTCCCACCGCCGCCGCTCAACATCGCCTTGCCTCCCCGAAGTGAATCCGGCGGAGCGCCTGCTGCTGCGTCGCACGAGCTCATGCTGCCGCCGCACGAGCTTCCCACGAGCGCCTGCCGCTGCCGCGTCACCCGTTGTCGCCGGTCGTCTCAACTTGTCGCCATCCGAATCGCCGTTGGTGCCCACCATTTCAAGCAGCGCACCATCGTCTTCCTCAATTCCTGTGAGCTCCGTCCGCCCCTCTCCGTCGACGAACCACTGTTGTAGCTCCTCTCTCCTGTCCACGAGCATGGTGAGCGCCGCACAACCTCGCTGCACCATCTGCGCGTGTCAATTTGTCAACGGCCCGATGTCGACGCGCCTATCCGTGGGCGTCGGGCTCCGTCGTGCCACCTCGCTTGATGCCGTCCAACTTCCGGCTGGGCTCGCCAGTCAGGACCTCTTCCGGCCATCGATTCTAGGAGCTCTGCAGGGTCGCCGCAGAGGCGTACATCCGACGCTGACGGAGGAGACGCGGCACCTGGTGAACCGGGAGGTGCTGGGGGCGCTAGGCAGGGACGGCGTGCTCATCAACGTCGGGCGGGGTGGGCTTGTCGACGAGCCGGAGCTGGTGCGCTGCCTACGGGAGGGCGTCATTGGCGGTACCGGGCTAGACGTGTACGAGAACGAGCCGAATGTGCCATCTCACGCCATGCTCATGCATGTGTACGAGAACCACAGAGCCGTGCTCACGCCGGAATCCAAAAATTGGATGTGGGAGAATATTTGTGTGCATAAAAATTCAAGTTTATAGGAATAATGTATCTTTTGTTTTAAATTATACTGTATTTTAGAAATATGCTACAAATTTAATCGAATGGGAAACATATCACAAAATGGTACGCAGAGCAAAAAACAGTTGAGAGTATTATAGACTTTTTACATATACAAACAGCAATACAACCCACCCAAAGTCCAGGTAAACAAACATCTATCAGCTTTTGAATCCTTAGCTTTCCACAATTTAAAAATCCAAAAGCTGTTTTTAGAATACACAACTGAAACAAACAGACCCTGATATCACGCACCCAACGAAGATTCTAAAGAGCTTGTGCCACTGTGCTTTGCCTCTCAGCACGCCACAACACCGCAACAACCAAAGATGGCACATGTTCAGTAAGGCCGCTCATATGGCTCAACTAGTGAGCTCTAGTTTGCTCACAAAAATATTTAGAATTTTTAACTATTTTTGTAACCCTAAATAAAATCGAGAATTAAATAAAAAATACATACATACACAAGCTGCACCGATCAAGCTAGGCTTACGAGAAATCAGTTTCCCACGAGCCTGGTCGGCACAGGATTTGTGCACTCGCGGGGCCTAGCCCGAGCGCTCAGCCAGGAAACCGAACACCAGCGCTTGCACACACGAGACTTGACGGAGCGCTCGGCTAGACAACCAAACGCGCCCTAAGTAACTGGCCAAATCTATCCGTCGAGAACAAAACAAGGTCGTGCATCCATTCCTGGCCTGAGTTGTTATCGAGATCGCGAACAAGGCTGCAGTGTTAGCATGAACCGGTAAATTGAATCCTGCCCAGGGTCGCTCGGGCTGCGTCTTTTGCAACCAAGACCAACGCATGCGAAGCGCCCACCCTAGCATCTCCAGGTTATGATTGAAACACCATGTATCAGTTGATTGCCATGGATCTCCGTGCGACTGACAAGAGGAGACGATTTCTGGGGTGTTTCAATCATACTCTTGGACAGGGTGAACAGAGATTCGCTAGAGCGTATTTAGCAAGGCTAAGCAAAATATAGTGAGGGATCAAACAATGCCTTGAAATTCAACAACAAAGTAATGTACCGTGCTGTGAACTGACGCATTTACTGAAGCTGTGAGCTACAGCGCTGTACCTGACGGTAACGCTTTAGAATCAGATTTCACTTCAACAAGGAGGACACTACCATAAAAGAATACTTCTCTTCAACTGAATCTAAGAAAGGACTTCGCTTGAACTGCCATTTTACTCGGATTATCATCAGAGATGATATTTCCTCTAGTGGATGGCATAAATTGAAATATTCTTTCAGTACGCAGCCTGCAGAATTTTTTCTGCTACACCTTACAGAAAATCAATTACCATCTATCAAATGAAATGTCTAATTCCTCCTGCACTACGACAGTTTTTTTTCAGACGCATGACAATAGGTTGATATGAGTTCAACGCCCAGTTCATAGAAAACAACAAAGCAATATTTAATATTACATAATGAAATGACCAATGGAGAAAGGTTTATGGACTGAGTCTAAAATAGAGATGCCTAGACATATGCCTAAACACAGTCCCTATGTTTCAGACAGATGCTTAATTTAACACAAATATAGGATCTCACCAACGAATACAAGGGAGAAAACCAGCTATGAATGATTCATGGTTATAACTCTGAAAAGAAAAATAAGGTATCGTAGACGAGGCAATTAGACCGAACAAATTCATTTATTATTCACCAAATTATTTACTTTTCTGTGTGGTTATGGAATGTTAGAATACCTCATATTCCTTCAGTTTTTCTTCACAGAATAAGAGAAGTTAGAATACCTCATACTCTATGCAAGAATTGCTAATCCTAAATGAACTATCACGAACTCACAAGTGTCAGGTTCAAATGAGATCCGAACCCACTATTTTGAGTAGGATTTGCATCTTTCCTCCTAATTTTCTTACATTCTATCAGGAATCAATATAACAACTGCTGCACCATAGTTCGTAACTAATGACACGCAGAAAACACAAAAAAAATGGTGTATATCCACATCACTCAGTAGAGAACACAAACAGCATCGTATGCTGGTACTTCTCACCAGGGTGAACAATAACTGATGGAAAATTAGGTTGATTAACAGCATTTGGGAAACCTTGCGTCTCCAGGCAGAGGCCAGCATGCTTCCCATAGATTGCACCACCTTTGCCTACAATGCCATGAAGAGAATTTCCAGTGTAGAATTGCACTCCAGGTGCATCCGCCCAAATGTCTAGGACCCTCCAGCTTGACAGGTCTATCACTTTTGCCACACGTCGCAAGCCTGACCTCACTTCACCAGAGTCAAGCACGTAGTTGTGATCATAACCACCAGGGACCTGATTGATTCTGCTTCCAATCTTGTTTGGAGTCAAGAAATCAAAGGGGGTGCCACTAACTGGCATGAACTCGCCTGTAGGTATTGAGGTTTGATCTACCGGAGTTATCTGAGAGCCCCATATCTGGACTAAATGTGAAAGCACATCTCCTGAGCTGTGGCCTGCCAAGTTCCAATAGGTGTGCTGTGCTAGACTGATGGGTGTGGCCTTGTTCAATGGTACAGCTTCCATCTCAAGCTTCAGTGTCATTCCTGGAAGAAGGGAATATCTGGCAGTGACGGAAACATCACCTGGGTAACCTGTTTGTCACCATATTAGTGTTCATCATATTAACATATTCATACAGTTATATTTCCAGAGAAATTAATAATCACAGTACCTTCCTCTCCATCTTTACTATAATACTTGAAGGTGATTGAGGGGTTGTCCCCTTTGCTGTATTCAGCAACTTCCCAGATGGTTTTGTCAAACCCTTTAAATCCACCTGGATATGGTATTACATGGCTTTAGTCAATGGAATAGGGAAGCACAAACAATTACTGTTGTAGAGATCTATTTTTCTATATGCATGCATGCTACTGAATTGGAGATTGGGAAGCGTCCCTAACACATCAGATATGTCGAAATAAGAGAACAAATGACAGAAAACATCAAATAATAATCCACAGTTCAATAGCAGGCAGAGACACAGCAGATCCTGCCAACACCATGGTTGTCGCAGTCGGTAGCATCTCAAATTTAAGTATTATAACCATGGCTGAGGGGATCTGTTTCCAACTTATTTGGCTCTATTTCGTTTGTCTTTGGTGTCTATTGTATTTTGGCTGTGTGCATCTTTGGTATGCAGAGGTCGGGCGGGGGAACTCTTGTGCGGTTGTATCTGCTTGATGTTACGCTTGATGTTACGATGAGAGTTAATAAAGCTTCCCAATTCCAAAAAAAAACTCTGTGATTAACTCCATTGGCGTTGATGCACGCTTTGCCGTTACCTTCTTTTCTTTTGCCCTAATCATCTTCTTCAAAAAGCGTTCCATCTTAAGCTAAGGAGGGTCGGACAGTGATGGCTGGACTAGGACTTAGGAGTGAGACCATGACTCGGAAGAAGAACCTTAGGGGGGACAATTGATTCATTCTTATTGCTTGCCCAAGGAAATGAGAGTCCGTGCTTTTATAGCCAGCTACCCAACAAGGATACCCAATGCAATAAATCAGCTAAAGAATTGTACCCAAACTAGCAAAATATATAGATATGTATCTAACTAACCTAGCCATGAAGATATGCATGCATGCTACTGACTACTTACTCATTGTGTCCAGCCCCCTAATGGGATTAGTTGGGCAAGCCAAGCCCATGACACTAAGTTGTAACGTGCAGAAGCCAGGGATAAGGGTACGGCATAGTGGCTTCAGAGATAAGCCTCCATATCTATTTTGTTAGCCATTTGGTTAGGAGATTTGTTATGGTATTTTGATTTGAGAAACTCTAGAGAAAAGGTCATGCCTAGCTCTATAAAGAAGATCCACTCATTATTCATTCGGCAAGAAATAGAAGTACCAAAGAAAAAGTCTATTATATTCCCCAAAAAACCATATATTTGGCCCATCTAACCCTCTAAAGTTTTAATGCCAGATCATTTCACCTCTGAGGCCTGTTTTGAGAGTGTTTTTGCCATGGGCTGCCACAAAACCAGGTTTTGCCACCATCGAAGCCGCATCATGCTTACATGTTGTTGCACTAGTGCTGCCGCCCTTGACAAAGTTGACACTCTCAGCACCTGTCACATCAACTGTGGAGTGCTAAAAATCCTTCTATGGCCCTACCAGTTCCTATCATGGCAGATCTGCTGGCACCTGCAACAGCGACCATGCCACTGCTTGTCTTTGTCACAGTGGTTTTGCCAAAGGCTGCCACGATGTTGCCAGAACCTATCACGACACTACAAGTGCTTGTTAGGACGCTGGCGAAGAATAATGTGGCAACAATGATGCTACGGAGATTCTGTGGCAGCCACGAAGCTTGCTGCATTGCAGAGGCGTTGCCAAGGGCTGCAGCAGCGCTGTTGGGAGCTGATAGGGTTGGCACAGCCAACTGTGGTGCTGCCATGGAATCTGCCTCTCCTCAGTGCTTGTTGACATTGGGTTATCAAGGGATAGAGTCATGGCCTCCACCACAGGTCAAGGACAAGCTATCAGAAGGGAGGCAGAAGTAGGAGCTGAGGTGGCACAGGGTGCAGCATGTGCACTGCAAACACTGTCCTTACTTCCAGCCGGGGCAAACACTGTCCGTCCTTCCAGCAGCTTACCAAGAGTAGGACACGACTTCTCTATTCAAAGGGGAGAGCAACAATGAATTTGGACACTTAGGTTCCACTTGTTTAGCTGACATGATATCTATGCGCACATGTTTAGGCTGACATGGCATCCATGCGCATCTGTTTAGCAATATGGCATCAGTGCGCACATGTTTCGCTGACATGGCATCACAGGTGCATCCATATCAATATCCACGCCATCCTAAAAGCATTTTCTTACTTACAAAACACGTAGAAGAGGGGTGATGTGGCAGACATGTGATACACTGTCACTAAAATTTGGAGGCTTAGGTGCCACATCAGGGAAAAAACCGCCTTAGAATGAGTCGGAATTTTTTTCAAGCGGTTTTGATGTCTTAAGTGTTGTGTTTTAGACGGTTTTGGAGTTACGGGTTGAAAGTTAGACTAAGGCCATAGTTGAGGGTCGTAGATTTCACTTCTTTCTACAAATAATTCATTTGTTTGCAAAAAAGGCAGATGTAAAAAAAATTGTCCACGTGTAAACTGGTGATTTGAGCTCACAAACTCATGTCATGTGGTAGCTAAAATATTGTTGGACCATGAATTAACAATTAGTAAATTTATGTTAAGGGTGGTAGCAATTATCATCTTACTTACAATTAATAGCTCGTTATTGACAAGATATCCCATTTGAAAAGGTTCTACGAACTACATAACATGAAGATTTAGATAGCCCTTGCCATAAAACAAAGATCATATGCACATATGCACTTACATCCCAATCGATTACGGTTGTTTAGTACTAGGATTGTAGTGAGCAATTATTTATACTTGCATGCCTGAATATATTAACTGAATAATCCATTTATGAATTGTAACATTTCGAATATGTCTTACCATGAAGAGTGTTTGGTTGGTTGTTGATAGATAGATTATGCTGCACCCCATTTAAAGTGAACTTTCCATCCTTGATTCTATTTGCAACTCGGCCAACAATGCCGCCAAAGTAAGGTGACGTTCCATTCTGATTACAGAGAACTCACACAGTCAGCACCGAATCAATTCTTGATCACTGAGATATAAGTAGATAAAAGATCAATGTATGGAACATAAATATCGGTTTACAGAGTGCAAATAGACAACAGCCACAATTGGGAAGCCAGTCGCCAAAGGGACAAGTCCTTCCAAAGATTAAACCTATCAGGAAAGCGATGCAAATATACCTAAATTATCCATTTTATGCCCCTATATTTCTTTAAAAGTCCACTTAACCTACTTAAATCCTGAACTACAAAACTAGATAACCTACCCCTGAAACATGCAATAGCCGATCACTTTCCCCATTATGAAATACATAACCTACCTACTTCCTTTTGAAGGTCATTTTGCAGTTTGGGGGGTTAAGTGGACTATTGGCAAAGTCCCAGAGTGCAAAATGAGCATATTCCAACAAATTATTATGAAACACATAAACTTAAATAGAAGCAAAAATGCCTGTCATTTTAAAAAATCCTACTTTTCAATCTTTTCAATGATGAAAAAGCAGTAAGAGACAAGGCCATGTTAATCTCTATTGCAGATAGTGTTCTCTTAGTTAAGAAAGAACAATATGTTAAATAAGTTGGCCAACCACATAAATAAAACCTAAAATTGTCCTTATCAAGGAAACAGCAATAGAACATCCTCAAAGCTTCTCCAGACTGTACAACAGTACTAGTGTACTACCATCACTAAACTTGATGTTTGAGATATTGACCAATAGAGAAGTTTAAGAAACAGAATGGAGAAAGGAAGGTGAACTGAGAGATAGAAACAGGAGTATTTCTTATCTTGTTAAATTTTATGATCAGTGCAGTGGAAGAACAATGCAAATATCAGGTAGTCAGAAGAGAAGTATCTTTCTCAGAACAATTTTAAGATGCAATTAAGTACACTGATCAAAGAGATAAAATACTTCAGTGTTTATTCTTAATTTGGAGTCAATAACACGACACCACACGGCGATCCAGACATCCAACAAATCAAGACTACAGCACTTGTGAAGCAATAGGAGTCAGACTGAAGCTGAAAAACTGAAGTTGTAGCATTTGAAAGGTAAAAGAAAAAAGGGTTGCAAAGTAGGTCTCAGGTGGTTGAAAAGGACACTGGGCACACTCCAGAATTCAGTTCCATCAGCAACCATACCATTTCCTGGTTTCCATCATCAAGCAATCAAAAAGGTTTGACTTCTGTATCAGGTATACTAATGCTGCCTCCAGACTGGAAGTGCCAACTGGCCACTACAATGCAGTTTGACAAGTGTTCAAGCTAATGCTACCTCCTGACCAGAAGTGCCAACTGGCCACCACAATGCAGTTTGACAACATGTGATTCAACCAAAAACTAAAGTGTAAATTTTGGCAGAGGCACACAGCCCCAACCTTTCACTGGTTGTTTCTTTCTAAAGTAAGGGCTGGAAGCCCGGAACACCAACTCATGCTGCCATTAAGTAATACACAAGAAGCAAAGCTACAAAAAACATGTACGATAATTTCATAGCTCACTGAACTAGAACTCAAGCTGCAAGCAACTGTACGGAACACATCCGAAACAAACTAGGGAGGTGTTGAATTATTTCACTGTTATTTCCAAATTTAAATGCTATGACTCAAAATTGTGCTGGCAATTTGAACTGTAACAGAAGGAATAGCTAAATCATTAACAAATGGTACTAGAATTCAGCTCTTAGGAGGCCAAAGTTGTCAATAGAATAATGATGTCAGAGGCATAATCCTTAAATTCTCATGCAGTATTAGTGCTACAGGATACAAGAGCGGGATGGAACTAACTTTATGATGCTTCATTTGTTGAATTTATTTTTATACTTCAATACTTCAAAGAGAAAACATTTTGCCACCTCTATTATCTCATTTACCACTCCAAAATGACACTTATGTCTTTTGCCACTACAATGCCTATGTCCTGCTTTTTATCACTCCTGTTGTTTGATAGTCAAGAAAAATACTAGAAAATAAAACACGCAAATTCAAGACAAAAAAGAAAGAGAGAAGTACCATAAATCACATCATAGTAAAATTGATAATTAAGATGCCAGAAAATTACAGAAAAATATAATATAACTGAGCAAAATTTTAAAATTTCACAAAAAATTTGCATTGAGATTTGAGAACTTTTTATGTATGTTGCATAAAAGCAAGGAAGGTCCAAAAGTTTTACCTACTGTGGTTACTACACTAGCCAAAAATATTCATTAACTTTTTTCCAAAGGTTCCATGGATTTCATTTTTTTAATTTCATAGTATTTTTAGTTTTTATTGAATTTTCTATGATTTTCTTAATTTTCTAAATTTCTAGTTTTTTATAATGGTCAAATGGTGTTGGCCTGACAAGACTGACAAAAAAGAAAAGGGCACAAACGGAGTAGTAGCAAAAGAAAAGGATCATCTTAGAGTGGTAGAAGATAAAACAGAGGTTCCTTCCATGAAAAAGGGAAATTATCTCTACTTCATACTTTTGTGAGCTCAATGAAGTATGATGTGACAAGACAGTGGTGGAAGTCTTGACATATATAATGAACCAAACAATGGATGCTCCGAGCTATCATGAAAAGATGGCAGTAATGCTGGAATGTTTGAATGTGTGTTTGTTCATTAGCAATGGAATGACGAGATGTTTTAGTATAGATAATTCAACACAACGGAGGAAAAAAACAGTACTTGCATACAAGGTTTAAGCATTCTATTGTTGGTAACAATATTGGAAAGATTACACTTTTACATTATCATACTATGGTTACCAACACTACTCTAAGTTTGTAAAGGCATGAATCAATAAATTTGCTACATTTTTTCAGCAAAAAAAAATTCAATTAATTACCCTTTATATCCTATCCTAGCATAAATAAGTTATCTTATTCTAGTACTAACTATTACAAAACCCATGCTATAATATCTCTAACCTTCAAATCAAAGCAAAAGGGATAGGGATGTTAGGAAAAAAGGCACAGACATTTACACAAGTTAACAAAAATTTGTGGCGCTTGGATACTCCAACAGGAAACAGATCACTATGCTAGTTGACTTGCAAAAGTCAGAAACCGAGAAAATATCCCCTCCGCAATCCTCACTCTACTCCCGCAGAGATCTCCGAGAAATGAGCCTAATGCGCTGACTACTGGTTGCAAATCGAAACGCATGAATCAAGAACTCACCAGATACGGATCCAGCGAGTCGAATCCAAGCACCACATCAGCAAGAACCCCTGGGAAAAAACAAGCACAACGTCTTCAATCAAAAGATTCAGAACCGCAACACCGTAAACAAACAAAAACTACACAGGGGTGTGAAACAGCACCGTTCTTGTCTGGAGCCAGGAGCGAGGTGACGGCGGCGCCGACATTGGTGAGCCGGAGCCGGAGCCTCCCGTTGTCGAGCTCGAAGAGCTCCGGGGCGGGCGGCGACGAGGACGAAGCGTTGGAGGCCGGCGGCGCGGGCATCTGGACGAGGAGGGCCTTGGGTCCCTTCCGGTAAGAGCGGAGAAGAGGAGTCGGTGAGGAGAGGATGGTAACGGAGGCGAGGAGGTAGACGGCGGCGAGGAGGAGGAGGAAGAAGGGCGGGGTGACGCGGAGGATCCTGGGAGAGGGGTGAATCTGGTGATCCCGGAACCGGTTGGACGAGAGGAGCGGGTGCGGGCGGGTGGGTGTCCTCGGGGTTCTCGGGGAGAGAGAGTGCTGGTGGTAGCTGTGGTGGTGGTGGTGGTGGTGAACTCCCACCAGCTGCTCCATTTCCTCCGGCGCTCAGGCCGATTCCCCAGGGGATGATGAGCTCCCGCCAGGCACCAAGCCTTCTTTTGTTGTAGTAGCTAGGTGCAGGTTTGGGTTTATCAATTGTATGGAGCACCTACAACGGAGTTATTGGAGTGCCGGTGCTTACACCATCTCACCGTATTCCTTTACTTTCGTTCCTTCTATGATTTCTCATTTTATTTTCTCTTATTTTTAATAATTTTTTAAAATAAAATTCGTAAAAAAAATTTATCATAAAATAATAATTTTAAAAATTCATTCGTAACAGAACCGTAAAAAAAATATTAAAACGCTAAAGAAAATGAAAATATGTTTTGAAGAGATTCAGACCCTGATAGAAATTGATTGGAATGGTATTAGAAACAAAGTTCCGTTACTCCAGTAAACGTAAATGCGGCCCACAGTTAAAAAAACCATTCGTATCATAGGGAGAAGCACTTCCTTCTTTTCTCCCGTCCCATTATATTTATAAAGTATTTCTTTATTCGGTGTGGTCAAAACATAAAACATGGTTCGGTTTTTCCATCTTTCCTGTCATCGTGGCTTGATACTCATATAGGGCATGGTTCGCTTTATTCGTATAGCAGAGGTGTAGAGATCGGTTACGGTAACTAATCAATCTTATCTACATGCTAAACTTATAAACATATAGCAATTTCATTAATAAATATTATTATAATATCACTCTTAATCGTCATTAAACGTCTTAAAAAAGTACCCTTACAGGGTCGATATCCTTATAAAATTCTATAACGTAGCTACGTATTCTCTAATCTTTCACGATATCTCAACAGAAACATGATCAACGTAGAATGTATCTTCGAACGGTCCATCTCTAATAAACTCTTCAATTCTTTCTCCAACTGAGTGTTTGATGATAACAAGAGTAAACATATATCGTATTCAGTAAGTTGTGAGAAAAATAATATAAATACGAAGGCTTGACAATGATATAACAATATAGCTCTTTTGCATAAAACAACATTTAAGTAAAACATTTAAAAAATAGTAAATAATTAAGTATATATCCATAAATAACCAATCACATCAAAATTCCAACTATTTTGACTTAACTAACCTTCCAACACCTCAACCGAAGTTCCCACCACCAAGGTTGAACACACCTCAATCATAGTTCTCACCACTATGATTAACCAAACCAATCGTACAATCAAGTTCTAATTATATGAGGTTTTTCTTACCACTCATAACCTTATAACCGTAAGTACGACTGATTAACTAGTTTTACACTCTACAGATGTCGTATCTTTACCAACATGTCATGATTATACTCTGTTACCGGTATATGTCAGTATCTTACACACTTCCAAGGAGTACACCGAGTTGACCACTTCAAAGCCTTTACAATGTCCCTTTTAGCACGTGCATACTCGCTAAGGTTTTACCACTGCGTGAATACACCTCAACAACAGAATCCTCCTCTTGCACCAATAGAACACCCTGTAAGTACATCCTTCCGTTCCACGCAACCGAATGGTCTACATAATATTTTATTGTTTACATATTGTCCCTACTCTGTGTTTGGTAGGCCTTAGCCTGCTTTGGCTTGCTGCGGCAATCCTTGGCCTAATAGCTAAATTTGCTAAAGTTACAACATTAGTCCCGGTCACCTCCTGGGCCGAACGTGTTGGCGTTGCCATTGCACGAACCGTTACCACGGTCGCGTCCACGATTCTTACCATGACAACAATGGGAGTCGCCATTGCCGCTGCTACTGGATCCTCCCTCGCCAACATGCTTCTTCATGCGAGCTACCCACTCCTTAATGAGTAGATTATGACCGCCATTGCCGCCCGAAGAGCCGACCTTATACCTCTGCTCC
Organism: Phragmites australis; assembly: GCF_958298935.1. Lineage (NCBI taxonomy): Eukaryota > Viridiplantae > Streptophyta > Magnoliopsida > Poales > Poaceae > Phragmites > Phragmites australis. The sequence continues at coordinate 30,697,130 of NC_084923.1, read as the reverse complement.
ATAGCGCGCAAGCGACCGATCACCTAGTATGCTCAGATCAAGAAGGGTGTCGATGGAGATGGCGACCTGATGGAGACGTTCTGAAACGACTTGCTGAAACTTTCGTACCACCTCAACATCAGTGACTTCATCTCCAAGAACTCGGAGGTTATTGGCAAGGCTCATGATCCTCATGGTGAAGTCATCAACAAAGTCACCATCTTTGAACCCGATCTCACCGAGCTCGTGTCACAGGTTTTGTGCGTTCGCTTCTCTCACACGCTCAACGCCGACGTGCATCATCTTGATCACATCCCAAGCGTCCTTGATGGTGAGAGTGGACAACAACTCTAATAGCATGACGCGGAGAATGGCAGACAACACCAGCCTATCGTCACAGTAGTCACCGCCACTAAGTTCAATTGCCTCCCAAAGACTTTGCACCTGCAGATTTACGCGTATCATGAGCACCCACTCGGTGTAGTTCATCCGTGTGAGTATGGGGTAGACCACTAAGCCTAATACCTCCTTGACGACACGATACATGACCACCTCGCGGCCACCGTCATCACGATGACACGGCTGGTGCAGACGTGTCGGTGAGCTACAGTGGCCTCGGCACAGAGGAGTCCTCGACTGCGTGCCTCCAAGAGCCCATGACGATGTAGCTACACTTGGATCGACACAGACTCTAATACCAAATATTAAAAATCCTGAGCTGATAACACTCAAACACGAGCATAACAATCTGCTTGCAGCTTTTGTAATTTTCTTCTTTATTTATAAGTCAAACAACTCTCTAATAGCCAGGAAGAACCTGTTTGACATTAGCTGAAGAAACGGCTGATTAAAAACTCTAAAAACTCTTGCATGCAGAAACGGAAACACTAACTGCATGCAAATAGTAATGCATAACCACTAACTGCATGCGACATGCGACATGCAAAATAGAAACTAAAAAACACTAACTGCTCACGATTAAAATCATGCAACAGAGGGAGCTCCGAGATGTCATGTATGATGCGGAGGATCTCCTAGACAAGCTTGAGTACAACCGTCTCCATCAAGAAATAGAAGAATCCAGGGCAAACGAGAGCAGCAGTAGCCCAATCAGAACCTTCATGCCTTCCCGGTTTCACATCCAAGGTGACCCAGTTTCTAGCCTGGAGCCATGTTCGGATAGATCAACCAAGGTCAAGAACAAGCTAGTAAATCTGTTGGAGTAGTGCCTTGAGCAGGTTGCAAGTGGACTTAGTGAAGCACTCAGCCTACCAAGGAACATCAAGAGCGACAATCGCTACATCATGAGTAGAGGTCGCCCAAGGGAAAATCATCGGATGGGACTCCGAAGCCCAACAGTCAGTAACCACTCTATTAACTGATCCTCCAGTGGATAGCACACCGGTTTGTACGCCCAGATGGTTGCAGGAGAATGGAGGACATTAGGAAGGAATACGTACATGATCTATGCATTCAGTCATTCTTCACCATTCAGAAGAAAGAATTTGTCAGCTATTATCTGATGCCTCCTGTAATTATGAACTTGCCAAATCAGTTGCAGCCGAAGAATACTTCAAAAAAGGAGGTGATGAATGGACAAGGATCCCATCCTCAGTACGCCACCTGTCAGTCCATCTAGATAACCTTTCGGTGCTTGATCAGACAATCCCATACAAGAATCTTATGACTCTCATTTTCCTCACTAGCAGAACAGTGACTCCGATCAAAGTTTCCATCCCTCAAGTAGTTCTCGATAACATACAAACCTTTCGTGTGTTGGATTTATCACCATGCAAGATGGACAGACTTCCTGACAGCATATGGCATTGTGTGCATCTCCGGTACCTAAATGTCGCATCAACTACAATCAACACACTACCAGGAACCTTGTGCAAACTCTACCACCTGCAAGTTCTGAATTTATCAGGTTGCAGGCTTGAAAATTTTCCTTCCAGAATGAACAATTTGGTCAATCTAAGACATCTCACAGCTGTTAATCAGATTGTTTCCGCTATAACAGACATTGGCAAGCTAAAATGCCTTCAGAGATTGCAGATTTTCAAGGTTACCAGCGAGGAAACACACAGCATTGTTCAGCTTGGGCATCTACAAGAGCTCCAAGGATCCCTCCAGATCAGAAATCTTGAGAATGTTTGTAGTCCTGATGAGGTAAAGGAAGCCATGCTGCATAAGAAAGGCCAAGTATCTATGCTGCAGCTAATGTGGGCATCTGATCGAGATAAGGTTAACGCAAATAGGGAAGAGGATGTACTAGAAGCTCTCCAACCGCATCAAAATCTGAAGAGACTAGACATCTTAGGTTGGATGGGAGACCAATCCCCTAGTTGGCTTGAGAGCAAATGGCTAAGAATCTTGAGCTTATCTTCCTAAGTGGCTGCAATGCTTGGGAGCAGCTTCCACCACTTGGTCAAGTTCCCTCCATCAGAACAATCTGGTTGCAGCGTTTGAAAATGCTAAGGCGGATAGGTCCAGAAGCATACAGCAGTGGCACTCAACATGTGTCATTTCAGTCATTGGAGCTGGTGCTTGATGACATGCCAAAACTCAATGAGTGGTTATGGAGTGGCCAGACAATGAGGACTCTCTGCAACGTTGTGACTAAGGATTGCAATAAGCTCAGAGGGCTGCCTCCAGAGATAACAACTGCAAGGAAAGGGTACTGGGTGCCATATCACCATGATGTAAAGTTTGCACATGTGACCACTGCCAGATCCAGTGTCTCATCTCTTTGTATATTCAACTGCCCCCTGGTTACTTTGTCATCGCCAATACCCAATTAAATTATAGCAAGCTTTGGGTCACTTAGAAGCATTACCACTGATCAAATGACAATATTCAAGTGCCCTTCTTTATGAGAAAGGCTTGAGCTCATTGAGAGCCTGGACATCCAAGATTGCTCGGAGATCACCTCCTTCAGTGCAGATGACGACGACGTCCTCCGACAACTCAAGTCACTCCAAAGCCTATTTATTAGTGGCTGCAACACTCTGCGGTCACTTCCTTCCATGGTGTCCAGCATAGAGTCCCTGGATAAGTTGGTCTCATGGAACTGCCCTGAGTTGGAAACACTGCCAGAGGAACCGCTGCCACTATCCCTTAGGAAGATTGAAGTTGTACTGTGTCACCCACTGCTGAAAGAGAGGCTTATAAAAGAACATGGTGTTGACTGGCAAAAGATTGCACACATCCCTTGGATCGAGATAGATGGTGAAGTTCTGAAGAGATTGCAAACAGAAAAGTAGTGTATTTTCTCAATCTGAAATAGGATAGAATATGGATAGATGTTGATGTGACTTAAATTTTAGGTTAGGAATTTGGTGCACTATATACTTCTAAAATTAATCAAGATTGGTTCACCTCAGTAGATATACTACTAGCTAAAATTATCTACAAATACTTTTGAAACAATAAATCAGACAAGTGCAATATCAACTTGTTCTTTTTGAACTATTCATTCATGCTGCCCTCTCAGAAAGAAAATTCCGGTTTGCAAGATTTAGCATTTTAAGTAAAAGTTATGTCAAATCTAATTCAAAGCAATCAAGTTAAATATTTTCAGTGGGTAAACTATACAGCCGAAAGGGAATATGCAAGGTAAGCCAAAAACTGAGTTAGAATAACTTGGCTATTGAACTTCTTAAAAAAGTCCTAGATGCTTCTCGAAACGCAAACAAAACTGATTAACGTATATCAATGATATTCAGTTATTAGCATACATTTTAAGGTCAAAATAAAAAAATGCACTAATTTCTGGAAATGTCCATTAAGATTCAAGATGTCCAATGCACACATAAATTGAATCAAAAGAAGCGACCGGAATTTAATAAGAGAAGCTGCATTAGCATAGCTAAATCTGCAATCAGACCAAGCATCTATAACATATGATGACAATAGACCCAGCAATCAACAAACTAACCTAAAAAGAAAAAAACAAAGGAAACCATGGAATTAAAGGTAACCCAACTACTGGATGCATGATATCTCTAAAACTCTGCTCGGCTGACTAAGGGGCGAAAACTGCTTTTGCTATAGCTCAGGGCATTCTAATTGATTCTTTGCTGTTTATACTCGACCCTCAGCTTAGGAGCATCAAAGCACTAGTCTGAAACCTATTTGTCTATTCTTTTGTACAGTGAGCATCCGTGCCACGTGATGTACAGTGATTGTAACCAACACTAGTGAGAAATGTCCTTATCTCCTGTGCAGTACTATTGCTTGCCTGCAGCAGGCGTTCATCTTCTTCATATATAAGGTAGGGAGCTTCACCTTTCCTCCTTGAAAGCAACTTTGATGCACCTCTCAGTACATGGTATTCCCAACCTTGAACATCAACTTTGATCATAAGAACTCGCTCGGCATCTGGAATGACTTCATCCAATGGGATTGTAGCAACCTCAACAGCAATTTCTTCATTAGACTTAAATGCTAACTTTGCACCAGTTGCAGATATAGCACTGTTGTCGAGTCTGCCAATCACCTAGGTTACCAGAATACTCACAATAAGTTACGGGTAAAGATAAATAGAAGCATTATCCAGACATATAGAAAGGAATATGAGTTTTCTACAGTAGGCCAGATCAATATGAAGCTAAGTATCAGAACAATCGACAAACTGAAAGGCCTTATGTGCATGCATATTTTGTTTATGCACTTATGTCATGCATACTTTCAGATATGTGATAGTGCCAATCAATTCAATTATGGTTCCACATGAACGTTCAAAAAAATAGACAGGTTATAAATTTCCAAGAAATATAGTAATACTGTAATGCAAAGGGCATTTTGTTGCTTTAATAACATTAAAGCATATCGGTATGAAACTAGACAACTAATACTGACCATTCATGTTAGCGTGTTCCATCAGCTAAATGACAAAATTGCCATTTTGGGAGGTCAGTACGAAAAAAATGCCTATTTATTTCTAAAAAAGTGTAGCATTTTCCATTTCTAAATGACTCCATTTAGCAATTATGCAAAGATAGATGATGAGTAATCCAAAATTTTAATGCTGAGTTAATCTTTATAGCTAACTTGAGACATTTGCAGATGAGCATCACAATCTTAACAGATTCCACTAAGCAACAGAATAGGCCAGAAGAACTAATACGTGTATCCAATTGACTAGAGTCAGAACCAGTACCTTATGCATAGTGATGTTCCCAACTCGATCAGAAGCCGCCGCGTGATAGACCGCAACCCGGTCCTGCACCCGGTTGAGGTACACGCCATCGCAGATCCGCTGCAGGTTCTCGAACACGGGCTCGAACGCCACCACCCGGAACCCCATCACGGCGGCCGCGAACGCCGCCATCCCGACATTGGCCCCCACGTCGACCACTAGTCCACTGGATGATCCCCCAACCTTCCCGCCGAGCAGCTCCTGGATGGTCTCGGAGATGTCAGGCTTGCGGAACCGCTTGCCCTTCAGGAGGCGGGCGATGTTCTTGTGGGGCCGGTCGGGGAGGGCGCCCATGTCGGCGAGCGAGTAGAAGAAGGGGTGCGGCACACCCTCCACGAGGCTGGCGAAGACTGGAGAGGCCTGCGGCGAGGAGTAGCAGTCGAAGGGGCGAAGCTGGCCGGGGAGATGGCGGGAGGAGGCGGTGGCGGCAGTGGAGGTGGCGGAGAAGGTGAGATCCGGGGCCCTGTAGAGGACGAAAAGGAGGAGGATCGGGAGGAGGAGGAGGAGGGTTCTGGGAGTGGTGGAGGTTGCCGCCGCCGCGGCGTGCCGGCGCCAGGCAGCTGCGGGCGGCGCTGGCATTGGTGGAGAGGGTTTGGGTTTCGCGTGGCGGCGGGCGGCGGGAAGGAAACCGGACTGCCGGAGGCGCTCGGCTTTGCGCCGTTCCGGTGGCGTCAGTCGAGGCCAATGCCCAGCAGTCGTGGGCCGAGCCAGCGTAAGTTGGGCCTGGCCCCAGTCCAGTTTGTTCCACAATCTTTTCAAAGCACATCATGGATACACATACACCAAGCAATTTTTCCTTCCTAAACAAACCAAGCAATTTTCCACCAAATCTGCCTAGTGAAAACGGCAGCTCCCCGATCAAAGAGAGAGAGAGAGAGAATGGCGACTCCAACCCGCTACAGGTCACCTTCCAAGCGAAGCATGTGACCTCGGGTGGGTTATATTTTTGTCGTGACATAGGCTGAGGGGAGCCTGAGTAGGGTGAAATTACATACTCCACTTGGGGGGCTTCGGGCTGAATCGTGGGTCAAGGTGGGGGTAGGAAAACGAATTGAGTAAATATTTATACTAATCTAATCACTTAAATTGATAACGTATTCCACTCCCTAACAATCCCATGTCACCAATGCCAAGCCCTGGCATAAGGATCCTGACTAGGTTCCGCAACAGCATATGGTGTCCACTCCATATTCTTCGAGAATAAGCTCAGCCATGCCATTCATCTCAAGGCTGAACTCTACAGTCTTCGCCAATGCAATATTTCCATTGCATACTACTACCACAAGCTCCAATCCCACGCTACAGCTCTAGCAGATTGCGATTAGCCGGTTTCTGGTCGAGCACTTGTCCATTAGCTCATTTGTGGGCTTAATCCCAAGTTTCAAGTTCTAAGACAAATGTTGATCGCTCTGTCCACCTTCCCCACTTTTCAGCAGGCACACGATCACCTCACCATCGAGGAGCTATACCAGGCCCGATCCTCTTCTATGGTGTCTGATTCCGCGCTTCTTGCCAACAGCGGCAACTAGAGCTCAACCGACTCGTCCACTCCATGTATTGACCAGTCTGGCCAGTTGTTTGACTATGGGCGCCGTTGCCATGGCTGAGGCAGTGATCGAGGTAGCAAGAACAACTCCAACAACTGTCGCTTCCAACAGCAAGCCCCATCACCTTACTACTTCAACCGCTATGCTTTCTGAGGTCCCCCGCCTAGATCGTACTGGTGGGTGCCCTGGATTGGCATCCTCAGCTCCCGTCCCCCTACCCTAGCATTGGATCAAGCCTACCAGCACTTCAATTATCATCAGTGCAACACATAAACACAGCACCATCTTGGGATGCCTACAGACTCGTACAGACATCTTAGGCTACTTTGCTAGACCACCCGTCGCACGCCGGTGAGTGGTATATGGACACTAGTGCTAGCTCCCATATGACCAACAATTCTGGTAAATTTACCACCTATTCCCGCTCTTCTTTGCCCCATTCTTCACATATTATTGTTGGCAATGGTGCATTCGGTTCTATTAGCTCTGGTCATGCGCATCTTCATTCCCCCATTCACCAATTTCGTCCTTCGCAACACTTTACATACACCAATATTAATAAAAAATCTCGTGTATGTACGTAAATTCATAGCCAACAGTTCTTACACTATTGAATTTGACATGGTTTCTTTGTGAAAGATCTCAACACCAAGTGGGTCATTCTGAGGTGCAATAGTTCACATGGGCTTTACCCACATCTCCCAATCGAAGAGCGCTCTCCTCCGGTGGCCCTATCAGCTCTACCAAATTCGGTAGAACTTTGGCACTACCATCTTGGACACATTGGTCTCCCGTCCTTGTCATAATTTCCTTTGAATTTTGAGCATTCCAGTTCCAACAATTATAATAGTAAACATTTGTGCCATGCCTATCAAATATGAAGACATGTGCGGTTATCTTTTTTAGCTTCTACCTCCACTACATATTTTCCATTTCAAATAATACATTGTGACTTATGAATGTCTCCAATTGATAGCGTGTCTGGCTTCAAATATTATCTTATTATTTTAGATGACTTCACTCATTATTTGTGGACCTTTCTTTTACGCGCCAAATCTAATGCGTGTACCACCATTCAAAACTTCTACGCTCTTGTGCTTAACCAATTCCACCTATCTATTCAGTCCTTACAGTGTGATAATGAACGAGAGTTTGATAATAGCGCCCTCCATTCATTCCTATTATCTAAGGGGATCAACTTATGTCTTTCTTGTCTACACAGACATCGCTACAAAACGATAAGACTGAGCGTGCTATTTGGTCTATCGACGACATCGTTCATATGATCCTTTTCATGCTCATATGACTTCGATTTAGGGTCCAAGCATCGTGCACCTCTACATATCTCATCAAGACGCCCGTGCAAGCCTTTACCTTTTCTGACTCCCTACCAGTCACTTTTTTTTATGGCACCATAATATGATCATCTTAGGGTTTTGATATGTATGTGCCATACTCTTATGATCTACTCCAAAAAGCTATCTCAAATCTCTAATCATTTGTTACGTAATATTTTTAGGCCTTAAAAGCATCTCAACCATGGGCCAATTAGGTGACATATTACCATATTGTTGCGACCTCAAAGCACGGGGTTGTGTTGTATCATAAGCATGTGACATCATAGGCTACATATATGGAGTATGTGGTGGTGGTGTATTAAAATAATTGTCTAGCAATTGACCATAAGCAATTTCTGACCTTTGAGGTGATATAGGAGGTACACTATATGCTACAGGCACAAACATGTTTGTTAAATTTTCATTTACTCAACTATGGCAATTAATTGCATGTGGAACCAAGCTAACTACATTGGGCGTACTATTTGGCAATGGAAAAGTAAGTGGTGTAACCTCTGGTCTAACAGCATTTGGTGTAGCAAACATTGGCATTGTAGTGTTAACCGAAATTGCAATATTAGTTCACTTATGAATTTAATGCATCGGTGCGCCCTATTGCATAGGCATAGGTGGTATAAATTTTGCCAATGTATTAAAAGGTGTGAACTCATGCTGAATTTTGCTATCACTATTATAATTTGAAGCACTGGCATTATGCAGTAAATGTTGCTTTTGATATTTTTTTTGCAATTCAATAAATATAGCCCTAACATGACTAGTAAGCTCATGATAATATCTTTCACTAGTCTTTAAGAATTATTATACATAACAACACCAACGAATTGATCAACCATATGAGCAAGTTGTTCTTGAGTAATAGGTGAGCTACTTACAACGAGTTTTATATAACGTTTTTCTCTTTACATTAACGATATTATTCTAACCGTCAACACATCTTCATTTCTTCAACATATCATTTCACATCTTAGTGGTTAGTTCTCTATGTTTGATTTGAGTCCCCTAAATCATTTTCTTGGCATTACAGTTCATCGCAATTACAAAGGGCTTTTCCTCTCTCAAGAACAATACACTCACGATAGTCTCAGCCATGCAAACATGTCCAAATGTAATCCTTGTGCTACCCACATTGACACAAAAAACAAGATTTCCGGCCTGATTGGTTCTCCTATCTCCTCATAATATCGGTCCCTTGTCGGTGCTCTCTAGTACTTAACACTGACCAAGCCAGACATAAGTTATGCAGTTCAACAGGTGTGTTTGTTCATGCATGCACCCAGGGAACCTCACCTTCATCTCTTGAAACGAATCATCTGATACCTTAAATGTATTGTTTCCTTTGGCCCGTAGTTGCAGCTTCACCGCTCTTCATCACATGATATTGTCGCACGCTCAGACTCGGACTAGGCCAGTTGCCCAGATACCAGGTGCTCCACATCAGGGTATTGTGTATTCTTGGTGATAATCTTGTTTCTTGGTCATGTAAATGCCAAGTGACGATATCCAGGTCAAGTGTGGAGGCTGAGTATAGAGCGGTCACCAATGCAGTTGCGGAGAGCTGTTGGTTGCATCAACTTCTTCAAGAACTACATCTGGCTCCCACTCGTTTTACTATTGTCTTATGTGACAACGTTAGTGCAACCTATATGTTATCCAATCCAATCCAGCATCAGCAAGTGAAACACATTGAGATCGATTTGCATTTTGTACGAGATAAGGTTTCACTTGGTGAAGTTAAAGTTCTTCATGTGCCATTGTCTTTGCAGTTTGCGATATCTTCACTAAAGGCATACCATCGGTTCTGTTCCATGATTTCTGCTCTAGCTTGCATGTCGACCAACGATGCAACTGAGGGGGGTGTTAGCAAGCTTGGATATCTCCTGGCAGTCAATCCTCAACAACCTTTGACTGGATCTTCCTCAACTGCCATGACTAGGCTAGCTAGCTTCTCCCACGATAATGTAGTCCACTCCCTCTTGTACTTGTAGGATCGTCTATTGTAATCAACGCTAAGGCGCTCCTATAATCTATAAATATGTACATCTACGTAATGAATGGATACACAATTTGATCCTCCACTCATTCAGTAATTATCTCATCGGGTGTTCATTTATACAATTGTGTTCTTTACAACGTGATATACAAAATGAGAACCACATTACATATGTTTTGGAGACATTTTTATGTATTAGCAAGTTACAATACATGTAAATTTTCTAATGAAGTCTCCACATAAATTGCTATCACATTTGAAATTTCTACCAATTGATCATTGAAAATCTATAAGTTTACACACTGGAAGTTGTTTGGATTGGACTAGCAAGTTCCTACATCTATATGTTGTGAATTGCTATCTAATTCTCCACATGAGTTCATTAGGAGTGAGTTGCCATCAAATTTAATTGAGTTTAAAACTCTAAGTAGATAGTTTCTATCAGCTTGCACATAAGTTGCTTACTTTCTTAGGTTGTCATCAAATAAATTATTTGAGTTTAACTAAGTAGTTAGTTGCTCAGCATCAACAAAAGTTTCTAACAACAACAAGATGCTACAGTCAACTTGCTATCAACTTATGTCTTTAGAAATGTAGTAGCTGCTCACTGCAACTTATTAGCAAGTCAAAAAATGATGAAATACCAATTGTCCTTCTTCCTCCTCCTTTGCATCGAAGATACATTGAGTAGTTGGCCAATTGTGAGTTTTGTGGTGCTGGGGAGGAATCAATTATGCATGTTCTTATTCAATACACCTTTGCAAAACAGTTCTAATTTTTCTTGAAAGAGATAAGGGGTGTGAAACTTCCGTATTTACCCACAAACTCATGGGCTTTTGATTTACTCAAAAAGAGTATATGCAGGGGTATAGATGCAGCTATAATAATTTGTGGAATGTGGTCCTTGTGGATGGATCACAACAAAAGAAGGTATGCGAGTTCACATTGGGTCCAAGACAAGCCGCTTACTAGATACGAGATTCAGTGGTCGATCTAGTCCAAATTGTTAAAGACCAGCAGAGAACCTATAGCAAGAGCCCTCCAGTTTTGCATCCACCAGTGATGGGTTGTTTCATATGTCACTCTGATGATGCTTACAATGACTCTGACAGGGGGACAACAGGGATGGTTCTGCATGATGGTTACGGGTGCTTCTTTGTGAAAGTGCATCTAGACCCTCTATGTGGATTTTGATAATTAATGACAAACAATTAAGAGACTTATATAGTAAATGAGTATTTGAATAAGTATAAGTCCCAATGATGTAAGTGACACGACGTTGGAGGCCCGAAGAAAGAATACAACGAACAATTTTACTCTTTAAAGTACTCTTTTGTTTTTGAAATTGAGTATAGGACCATCGTACTATTAAGAGGAGTGCACGCAACTCTGTGGCTTGGTCTTGAACTTAGTGCTAAAAGAAGATCTACATTCAGTCTAGAAAGTGACACAAGTTCACAATATGAACACCGAGTCAAAACCTTCCCAGTGACATCGGATGTTCCGATGTTTACATCAGAAGTTCCAATGTTATCGAATAGTCCGAAATTTCAGAACATGAAGTTCTCGGTTTGGGATTCTTTTTAATATCACATGTTCTAATGTTTCATTGGATATTACGATGTAGGTCAGATATTCCAACATTCTCTACCTTGAAGGTCTCGGTCTTGAATTAAATCCAACATAGGATGTTCTGATAGTTGGATTGGATGTTCCGATCTGGATTAGAACATACAGTTTTAGTGAACGTAGACCTTTCTCTCTCGATTTAATTATTCATATCAGATGTTCTGATGTGTTGTTCTTTAGATGATCGCCAAACTCATGGCTCAAATATTCCACGATCAGATCGCAGAAATTAAATTGTCTTGCCAAGTTGATTTTGTGCTTCATTCTGAAACTCCTTGAACTTTTCAAAGGACTCAAACTTGTGACTGATTAGGTAGATGTAACCATATCTACTAAAGTCATCGGTAAAAGTAATGAAGTACTGAAAACCAACTCTAGCGATAGAGCTCATTGGTCCACATACATCAGTATGTACAAGGGCCAACAACTCACTCGACCTCTCTCCTTGACAGGTGAAAGGCGCCTTCATCTTGCCAAGTAAACAAAATTCGCATGTATCAAATGATTCAAAATCAAATGAATCAATAAGACCATGTTTATGGAGCCTTTGCATGCGTTTCTCAATTATATGACCTAAGCGACAATGCCAAATAAAAGTGGGATTCAAATTATTAAGCCAAGGCTTCTTCGTATTAATGTTATAGACAGGGACATCCTCAAGATCTAGAATATATAATCCATTCACCAATGGACAATTACCATAGAGCATACCATTCAAATAAATCGAACAACACTTGCTCATTATTATGAAATCATATCCATCTTCTTCCAAACATGAAGAAGAGATAATGTTTTTGCCCAAGGCATGAATGTAATAATAATTATTCAATTCCAAAACTAATCCTGAGGGTAGCGATAAGGAATAAACACCGACGACCAACACAGTAACTTTTGCACTATTTCTGACACGAGCATCCATCTCACCTCTCGCACATTTTCTAGTCCTTTTCAGTCCTTGCAACAATTTGCATGTATGAATCATCGATCCGGTATCAAATACCCATGAATCATTAGGACGAGTAGCAAGATTAATTTCAATAACATTTATACCTGAAGTGGAAGTCTTACTTCCCTTCTTCTTCTAGAGTTCTTTCAAGTATAGCTTCCAGTTCCTCCACCAATGGTCGGGCTTATGGCAGTGGTGGCAAGCATCAGAAGCAGCAGGGCAAGCCTTGAACTTTTCAATAGGTTTAGGCTTTGAGCTCGAGATCTCATTTGACGCTTTAGCCTTGGCCTTGTGCTTTCTTTTCTTGCTATCTTTCTGAACCATCATCACATGACTAGAGCTTTCCTTAATGCTTTCCTCAGTAGTCTTAAGCATCCCATGCAATTCAGCCATGCTCTTCTCCATGCTATTCATATGAAAATTCAAAATGAACGGCTCAAAGCTCGCAAGGAGCGACTAGAGAATCACATCCGTAGCCAACTCAGGACTAAGGGGAAAACCAAGTTTTTTCAAGCTCTCAATGTAACAAATCATCTTGATCGCATGAGGACTAACTAGACTGCCTTCTACCAACCTGCACGCAAACAAGGACTTGGAGGTGTTGAACCTCTCGGCCCTAGCTTGGTTCTCAAACATGCCTTCGAGTCCCACAATCATATCGTGAGCATCCCTGTTCTCATATTGCTTCTGAAGCTCAGAGGACATAGTGGCAAGCATGAGATAGCTAACATCGAGTGAATCGTTGGTATGGTTCTCGTAAGCCATCCGATCAGTGACATATACATTATCAGCTAGTTCATCAGGATAGGGAACCTCTAGAACATACTTTTTTTCTCTTGTTTGAGAACAATTCTTAGATTTCTATACCAATCAATAAAATTTATTCCAGATAGCTTTTCTTTTTCAAGAGTCTAACGCAGATTAAAACTGGAATTGGCGATAACAGTAGGTACCATGATCTACAACAGTAATAAATATGCAAAGTTTAGCACTATGTTTATGTAAACCTTTCATTAAATAATTTAACAAAAGATACTCCTAATATATGTTTTGAAATCGTTTCCCTCTAACGACATATAGTGGAACAAGATCCATATTCAACTAGGTTCTAGTGAGCTTTGGCATCATTGCTAGTAACTTAGGTGACATAGGTAAGCAACATCTTGCTAATCATATCCCTATGTGACTCTTGTTTGTTGGGTGCCATCGAATGCCCTGACTCCAACACTATGCCCTAAAGCCTAAAACCGTTTTGATAGCTTTTTTAAGTAAACCAATACTATGCGTGTGGATGTCTGACATCCACCCTAACTGGTTAAGATAAAAGATGGCACCCTGCTTTGGCAGACCTACCAAACAATGATTAAAATCTAAGTAGGTGCAGCTATTGGAAGGGCATCAATTATTCTTAATTTTTCTGAGGGAAGCTATTCTATCATGTAAACATATCCATCTCAAAGAAACATGAATAAAATAGCATGATAGGAACATAAATAAGTATCACATGCAATCATATTAACTGTGATATAGTATGGCCTTTTCACATGGTGATCTCTATCACCATGGTCCCTATCCTCCGATTCATCATGCTTCAAGTCTTCATGGTTATGTATTAGTCTATTACACCTGATAGCACTAGACAAATTACATGAGAATATTAAGCTTCACATGTCGGCACGCAGGCCGTTATACAATAACATGATAGCCTTGGGCTGCAATTAACCATGACACGCTATTCATGAAAATTACAAACATGCGTCACATAAGGCCATACTAGTCACAACATTCTTTGCAAAAATGAGTTAAGTGTGGAATCAAATTCTAATGTCACAATGTTAACATGTTATCTTTATAAGCCCTAGACTCGGACAGCACAGCGGTCCCACTAGCAAGTTAGCTGGTGGGGGTCGAGGGGGAAACCGCCTCCCACGGGTTTCAGGGCAGCGCCCTGAAAACCTCTCAGAAATTCATAGATCGTATCTATGATATCGCTATGAAAATCTCATCGGATTGAACATATCAAGCCGATTCCGAGTTATTCACAATGCCTTAATTTTTATTGGATCAATCATATTGATCATCACGTGAGGTTTTCTAGAAATGACGACAACACATACAACCTCAATCTGCTATTCTCCCGACCACTGCGGCGAGCGCTGTCAGCCTCGATGGTGGTTCTAGCTGGTAGGGGCAAGTTGCATGTGCGGCCAGGTGGGAGATCGAGCTAATCTTTTTGGTCGTATGGTTCCATCGACTCGCACCTCATCCGATCCCAATTACACCAAAACATGCAGCGGCCGATCCATCACATGAATCAATCACTAAAACAATAGATCCAATCTATTACTACCACATATCACATATATGTGACCGATCCAGATAAAAAAAAACTACGCAAGATGGCTCTGATACCATTGTTAGGGAACGGGCAGGCTACATTAGCATAAAACAAAATTTTCTACCGCATTCACCCAGGAAATCATGTTAGTAGGAGATCATAGATTGTTACCGCTCGACCCGTAGTGGAGCGAAAGAAGAGTTAGAGTAGACTGATCCAACGTCGTGCGCGTTAAACTCCTCTAGTAGCTTCTCAATCAGATCCATGACCAGCCCCGCGCAGGTGGTCACGCTCCTCAACCAACTCCAAGTAGGTGGTTGTGCTCCTCGACCAACTCCGAGCATGTCACGTTCAAATCGCCAAGAAGATCAAAACCACAATAGTAGCAGTGCCTCTACGGTATCCAAATGTACGAGGTAGAAACACCGAGCGTCGATGTGCTAGCACTGCACGCGCGGCTAGGGTTTTAGGAGATCGTGTGGAAGCCCACGGCTAGAGTTTCGTAGTGGCTCAACCACGACACACCCTACCCACTCCTCTCCTTATATAGAGCACGCCAATAGGCTCCCACATTGGAAGCCCTTTGGACTCTAACTTCTTATGGATCACAATCCAATCAAAACCCATATACGAATCCAATTTGCATGTTTTGTTCCTACCCATTAAGTGTGTGACCCATTAGGTTCATGTACAAACGGCTATGAGTCAGAAACCCTTTCCAAACCGAAATTAATAGCGGTCCCTAGTAGGACATGTTGACTCTCGAGTATATACAAAAGATCATATCTACTGAACCTTGATATACACATGCACTGATCCCTTCGCATCACGATACCAATCAAGCTTAAGGCGAGATACGTGCGACCCTTGTGATAGCTCGATCATTCACTCGATCAAGTAGTGGATTCATCATGATTAACTCTTTAATCATATTAGCATGGCCATGCACTTTCTCAATCCAGCTACCTCGAGGGGCCTAGAGATATCTTTCCTGTTATTAAGGAGGGGCAAATTCCATCTTGATTGCTTATACCCCACGACATGTTTCATGACAAACCCGAAAATTACTGTTATGACTACCCAATTACGGAATAGCATTTGGCAACCTCAAAGTATGCCACTACACATTCTGGAAATCAATGACGATCTTAGGTCTAAGAATCCTGCAGGTACACCATTTGAGATAACAACTGATGGCACATCATAAATAACATTCCAAGCAGTATCTCAAGGTGGGTATGTCCAACATCATATTCTCTAACATAAATGTCCACATTGTTGACTTGATATCCCTATACCTATGATCCATTAAACGCGATCATCAATCAATATATGTGCTGGTCTTATGTATCATCACAATGATATGCGACTAGGGATCGGCTAAAAATAACATCATGATATAAACAAAGAGTTTAATGAACAAGTCACATACTTGGCAATCAATGTAAACAATAGTCATTCTTGGAATAACATATTATTCGATAGTACATGAACATAAATGTGTGATATAATCATCTCTATAATTGCCTCTAGGGCATATCACCTTCAATCCTTCTCGAGGGCTTCCGGACCCCGAAGAAGCCTAAGTTTAAGGGAGACTCAGACTCGGATGAATTTGTATGCTTGTACGCCCTCGCTCTAGAAGTCAACGGACGTACATAGGCTGCCATGGCAAAGTGCTTCCCCCTTGCTTTGGAAGGGTAACCCTTCGATGGTTCTGGACACTGGAGCTCGGGACTATTTTCACCTGGGCCCAGCTCCAAGACCTTTTCTGCAACAACTTCCAGGGTACCTTCATCGAGCCGGTGACCTTCAGAAGCCTGTTCAACGTTAAACAATAGCCAGGCAAAATCCTCTGAGATTATTTCCGAAGGTTTTCCCGAACCAAATCCTAGATTATGGGAATCTCAAACTCATTGGTCATCAACATAGCAACTAACGATCTAGCCGATGTCCCCTTCTACGATCGATTGAACCGATGCCTGGTGTGGTCCGTAGAGGATCTCATGTGCAAGTTTGAGCAGTATGCATGCATGGAAGAGGAGCATGCGTGGAAGAGGAGAGGCTCTGCCGGGGGCTCGTGCAAGCCACCACAACCCCAAGCATCGCAGCAACTCGGGGTCTAGCCAATGACCTCTACGATCGGCTGAACCGACACTCGGTGTGGTCCATAGAGGCTCTCATGTGCATGTTCGAGGTGTATGCATGCGTGGAAGAGGAGTGGCTCTGCCGGGGGCTCGTGGAAGCCACAACAACCCCTAGCATTGAGCCCAAAAAGTCCGCCTCACAAATAGTATCCTCTCATGCTCTTCCCATGCTAGCAAAAAGGGGCTTTGAAGAGAATAATAGCTTCAGAGGCCGTAAGGGATGGCTGCGACAGCACCACGGCATCCTCAACATCAACCCGGGCCAGAGGGCTCTGAACTCGCCCCATCCTAGGGGCCGTGACCAGGGGCACCATAGAGCCTTCCTAGCATGAGACCGTGCCCCGTGCTGATACCCCAAGGAAGGGCACTGGTGCGCCTTACACGGGGCCAAACACGGACATAGCACCAAAGACTGTTGGACTCTCACAACCTTCCGAGAAGAATAACTTGGGAGGCAGGAAGCTTACACAACGGCTGAGAGGGACGATGGCGAGCGGCCTAAAGGCTGAAGACCAGTAGTGGCACACTAGGTTGATCACCTAGCCTTGTAGAACCCTTCCCAGTTGGCTTTGTCACCTCCACTTCTGCCACCCACAGATCAATACATTCCCGAAGGAGGCGGAGCCAGGCAGGTGGTGCTCGCCATAACTAGGGGAGGCAACTCCGGCGGCTCCTCTAAACAATAGTGGCAAAACTACACACGAGGGTGAACCATGTCAGGGTAACCAATATCCATCGCCATGCCCCTAGATGGGCCAACATCCCCGTAACATTCACTTCCAACGACTCCAAGGGGGTGAAGTTCCCCCACTCCGACGCCTTGGTCATCTTAGCCAATATTGCCGAAGTTGAGGTCCGGAGGGTACTGGTCGATGGAGGCAGTTCAGTGGACCTCTTCTTTGTATCCACCTTAGACCAACTATGTATCCTGCGGAGCCGACTTTCACTAGCCCATATGCCATTGCAAGGATTCAACGGGGCCCCGCTTGATGCCTTAGGCCAAATAGACATCCCGATCATCTTTGGCGAAGGCCCCACTGCGCAGACTGAAGTTATCAGCTTCGACATCATGGACGTACCCTATGCTTACAACACCATCCTGGGCCGGGGACTCTAAACAAATTTGGAGCTGTTCCGCACCAGAAGTACCTCTACCTAAAGGTGCCCGAACCCCAGGGGCTAATCTCCATCCATGGCGACTAGGACTTGTCAAGATGCATTGAGTCCGGGCACTCCGCCCCTCTAAATGGATGCCACATCCATAACGTGGCCCAAGAGAGTGTCGAAGCCCCCTTCGGCATACCTGAGACATCGTGGCCCTCCAAAGCCACTATAAAAGGGGGAAGTGAAATATGTTCCAGCATGTTCGACCAACACAACCGAACCTTCCAAATCGGACACAGTTCAGTCCGAAGTAGGCAACCTAGATGTCTTTGCATGGTCCCCACAAGACCTTCCTGGGGTTGACCACTGAATCATTGAGCATGCCCTTTGAGTTGACCCAAAGGCCAGGTCAATGCGCTAGGGGCTCTGCAAACTCTCCTCCAAGCAGGTGGAGGCCACGAAGGAGGAGGTCCAGAAGCTACTGAAGGTCACTGTCATCCAAGAGGTTATACACTCCGAGTGGCTCTCAACCCCGTCTTGGTCAAGAAACACAATGGAAAATGGCGCATGTGTATCAATTTCACCTCACTTAACAAAGCCTAGCCCGGGATCTGTACCCCCTTCCTTGTATCCAACAGTTGGTAGATTCTACTATTGGCTGCGATTTGCTAAGCTTCCTGGATGCATACTCTAGATACCACCAGGCGTGGATCACTACGGAGGATGAGAGAAAAACTAGCTTCATCACCCCTTTCGGGGTATACTGCTATGTTCAGATGCCCTTTGGCCTTCAAAATGCCAGAGCTACCTTCTACCGCTTGGTACATAAGATTTTGGAGCAACAATTAGGCCATAATATCGAGGCCTATGTTGATGACATTGTCATAAAAACCAAGCTCAAGGCCAACTACGTTACTGACCTCTAAGAAACATTCGACAACTTCCAAGTTGCAGGCATGCGGCTCAATACTGAGAAGTGCGTGTTTGGCGCCAAGGCTGGCAAACTACTGGGATACGTGGTCTCCTGGAGGGGCATCGAGGCCAACCCTGGCAAGATCCATGCCATCAAAAAAATGTCACCACACGCCAACACGAAGGAAGTCCAGCGCCTGGCTGGGCGTCTTACAGCCCTTAACCATTTCCTTGCCAAATCTACTGAGCATAACCTTCTATTTTTTAAAATACTGAGGGGCTCCGAGCCTTTTAGGTGGAACCCGAAGTTCCAAGCTGCCTTCGAGGCCCTCAAATCCCTCATTTCTGACCTCAAGACGCCTGCGATACCCCTTCCCGGTGAAGGGCTCCTTCTGTACTTACCCGTTTAAGCCTCTGCCGTAAGTGCTGCGCAGATACAAGAGGGGGACAACGAAGACCGATCTGTATAGCGAGCTGTATACTATGTATAGGAGGCCCTGGTGGGTGCCAGGACACGCTACATAGAGCTTGGAAAGATGGCATATGCCCTCCTAATGGCCTCATGAAAGCTCCAGCACTACTTCCTCGCCCACGATGTCACTGTGCCAACCTCATACCCGCTTGGTGATATGTTTCACAATCGGGAGGCAACCAGACACATCGTCAAGTGGGCTATGGAACTAGCCCCCTTCACGATAAAATTTGTGCCCCGGACGACCATCAAGTCACAGACATTGGTCGGCTTTATCACCGAATGGAGGTCAGCACCCACCGAACCTCCCGTTCCCCCTTTTCTCAAGATGTGTGGATAGTATACACCAACATAGCATATGACTCTATTGGCACAGGGGCCGGGGTTGTCGTCATCTCCCCTACGGGCCAGTAGGTCAAGTTCGCTGCCTGGTTAGAGTTCAAGATAACCAACAACATTGCTAAAAATGAAGCCATTCTCTTGGGCCTCCGCAAGGCCCGAGCCTTGGGAGCTACCAGAATCATCATCAAGACCGACTCTCAGGTCATTGCGGGGCTCATAGACAAGAGCTTCTAGGCTCGGCATCTGGACTTGGCAAGATACCTCGAGGCCATCCGCAAGGCTGAAGGGTTGTTTCATGGTATAACATTATGAAGCATACCACGAACAGACAACGAGCTGGCAGACACCTTGGCAAAAGTTGCCGCTGGGAATGGAGATGTGCCATTAGGAGCCTTCTTTGAGGTCCTCCACTGGCTAGGAGTCGACATCCCGGATGAGACAGCGGCCGTCATTCTTCTTATCAGAGCCCCGGACTAAATGGAGCAAAGGAGCCAGAGGACCCTGTTGCACTCCATCACATGGAAAACAACGCCAGGGCTTACCTCCTGGTTGACGTCATCCTTTATAAAGTGGGAGTCTGCACCCCCCTTCTCCGCTGTGTCACCAAGCGAAAAGGGGCTGACCTCCTCTGAGAAATTCAAAAAGGGCTCTGCAGCAACAACTTAGCACCCCATGCCCTGGCTGGAAAGGCACTACACTAGGGGTTCTACTGGCCCACAGTTATGTTCGATTTAGAGGAACTCGTGTGCACCTGCCAAAGATGCTAGTGGATAGGGCACCAGAGCCAATGACCCTTGGCTCCCCTACCGCATATCACTCCTGTCTGGCCTCTGGCGTGCTGGGGAATGGATCTGATCAGACCATGCCCTCAGGCTAAGGCAACCTTTGGTACTTGGTAGTGGCATTGGAGTACTTCTCAAAATGGGTCAAGGCCGAGCCCCTCACGGCAATCACATTGAGGAACGTCCAGAGGTTCTTTTCGAAGAACATAGTCTGTCACTTTGGCATTCTGTGACAAGTCACAGTCAACAATGGAATGCAATTCGACTCCGGACCCTTCAAAGAGTTCTGTGCCAAACTTGACATTGAGGTGTGCTTCATCATCGTCTGTCATCCTCAGTCCAACAGGGCCATCAATCTCGCCAATGGCAACATTCTCTCAGGCTTAAATCACCACCTCATAGGCCTGGCTAAAGGCTTATGGGTTGAGGAGCTTCCAAAAGTTTGTGGTCCCTCTGAACCATGGTCATTCGACTCCTATACAACGATGAAGCTATGACCTTAAATGAGATCAAAGGATGATCACTTCGGGTGCAGCTACCATAGATTGCCGGAGAAAGAGAGCTCTCCCTTGACCTCTCTAAAGGCACACGGTTCCACGCCATCCAAAATCTCGACCACTACATTGCTGGAACCATGACCTGTTACAATCCCAAGGTTGTACTATGAAGCTTCAAACCCAGAGACCTTGGGCTATGATGCTCCCCAGCTCTAGGAAAACTACGCAGCAAATGGGAAGGCCCCTACATGGTCCTCAAGTCCAACAGGCCCAGCTCCTACCATCTGGCAGACATAGAAGGGACCCCTCTAGAGCACAGTGGGAACACAGAGACTGTCGCAGCCCGAAACCATAATCACGTAGTTAAGCATAATCATACTTCTTAAGCATCATGCTTAATTTTGAGTAATTTTATTTGGAGCAAATGAGTGCTTTGTTTTGAGAAAATCGGATGAGAGAAGAAAATTCAGGAGAAAAATGATGGAATTCACAGCTAAAATATCTTCTTTCTCTAACATGTGGGACCCATCGGTCAGCCCCACACCTCACCTACTCTCTCTCACTCCCACCAGCAGTCCTCTCTCTGTCACCCCCACCCACTCCCTCTCCCTCACGTGCTCTCTCTTTCTCTCTTGCTATCCCAATCAGTCTGGGGAAAAAGGAGAGGGGGAGGAGAAGAAAAGAGAGGAGGAGAGGCAAGGGGAGGACAAGGAGGAGGTCTCTGATGATCTCCCCCACCAGAGGTGGTCTTCCCTGTCAAGCCCGAGCTCCTCGACAACGTCTTCTTCCTCCTCAAGCCGTCCACCACTTCCCCGATGGTGATTTCGAGCTCCATCTATTCCCCAATCTCCACAACTGGACCACAAGCTTGCTAGCATGTGGTGAGCACCCTAGACCCCCTCCCATTCCTTCCTCATGGCTAGATCGATCGGATTTGAGCTCATCGAGCTCAACAATGGCTCCCACCACCATTAGAAGCAATAATCGTGTTTCGTCATTTTCTGTGTGTGCTTGTTATCCTACACGGTAGAAGAGGTCAATATGATGCTCTAGGTCCAAAATTGCCACCGCAAAAGTCGTTGAAACTGTCGTTGAAGAGATCCCGGGCGAAAATCTACAATTTCTGACATCACCTGGAGTATGTGGGTCACAACCCGGAGGATCCGGGTGATTCTATGGAAAATAGCTGAGAACCCCCACCTAGAGGTTCACTCAGAGACCCCGGTATCCAGAGTATCCGAGTCAACTTAGAGTATCCGGGTGTACTGTTCATCAGATTTTTTTTTCTTTTTTGTTTTCTTAGCTGAAACTTGTAAAATTCATAATAATTCTCTGTAGCTCTAAAAATTATGAAACCAATTTTATTGGTTTCATAATAACCTCCTCTACCTATTAAAAATATCCCCATCCACTAAATAATTAACTAACTTTTGAGGTAAATTATTTAGGTTAAGGCTTCATTAAATCGCCGCTAATTGTTTACAAGTCCAAACATTGTGAAACCAATTTTTCTAGTATTCTTATGACTTATTGTAGCTAGGAAAAAATATTTTGATGCATTATAAAGCATATTTTATGGCATTTCATCATATGCATATTGTAGCATGCATTGTTGCACTTTATTCATGCTCATAATTGCATGCGTTCTTTTTTAGTGAACGAAGAACCGGAGCACGATGCGACCATGGTTGAAGGCGACTCCAACCTCCCGGAGTTCTGTGAGTATTGTGCGGGGAGTATCAGGCAAACGCCAGAGCGGCAAAGCAAGCATCTAAGCATATTGCACCCTTTGAATTGAAGCGTGGAATCTAAAATTGATAAGATATGCTCTATGTATGTTTGCATGTATAGCAAGTCAATGTCGGGTTTATGTGTGTAGAACCTATGTTCATTGCATTATGTCTACCTTGAGTTGTTGAATATTCACATCCTTGTAGCCTTGGCAATATTGTTGATGTCTAATTTGCAAGGTCATTCGAAATGCTTAGCAATGCATAGGTCACCGGTAGAAGTCGAGTGGTAGAGTGTTCCATCACTCGCGAGCTATAGGTTAATTACGGTTCACTATGATAATATTGATGATGTTGGTTGGGTGAATTGTGAGGATGAGACGAGATGTGGGCGGTGTTAGGAGTGTCTTCTGCTCCGAAGGAGTTCCTCGGGGTGGTTCGTGAGAGGAGCCCAGGAACCATACACCACTTTTCATTATTTAAGCACCATCCGTTGGTGCCGTTGACTTTAGCACTTTCCATACTTACTACATGTCATATTATGGGAACGACAAGCCGAATACCTTTGTAGTTGTGGTCTTTTGGTAGGTGAGTTGATGGTGTGAGCAGGCAGGCTTGTAGGAGCATCCAGTTTGCTCCGGGAGTAGTTCTGGATGACCCCCGTACCTATCAGCGCATGAAAAAATAGTCAGGGCTTATTGGGAAAGGTTGACTCGAGTACCCCTTGCGTGGGCCTATGTGGATACCTAAGCCGTATGGTCTTCAAGTCATGTAGGTAAAGGAGTATCCCCCTGTAGGTATAAAACAATTCGAATTGCCGCACTCTCGGTCATGAGTATGCTTTTGTCCATCTGCATCGATCATAGAGTTACGAGTGTGAGACGATGGTACGGATGGTCTGTTGTGAAATATTGATGTTGGCTATTCATGTATTACCATGTTTCCATTTATATTTATGTGCAAGTTGTTGGTTACATGATATATTGGTTAAGCATAGGTGCTCACATATATGTGTCTAGGTTACTTAAGAATATTAATGTAGTTAACCTTGTGGCCTTTTTCTTACTAATGGCTCAATGCATGACCCTTGGAGTCAGGTTATTTATATGTACCCTATATGGATTAATTCTTGCGAGTACCTTCATGCTCAGCTGCTCTATAGATTTTGCAGGTGCGGAAGAGGCGGTGTTTGGTTACTTCACACCTGCTGTTGGAGCAATAGTTCACCTTGCCCCAGCAAGTATGATGAGAGTTTCTTCTAAGGAGGAGACTCAAGCTTGGAGATGAAGTTTAAGAGGAAGGAACACCACGAATGTATTGATGGTAGAAAAAATGGATCGATCTCGGAGGAGTATCACAGCATGACTTAGTGTGTTTTCACCTCTGTGTCTTTCTGCTGTCTAGCTCGTGTCTCCTTTTCCTAGGTGACCATGGCCCCCTATTTATAGGGCCGTGCGTAGCTTGGCATACAAGTTATTATAATGTAAAAATATCTAGGACCAGACCAAATTACTGGGCCTTATCCCGGATAACTACTTTCTACCCTATCAGAGAAATAAATATCCTTTCAGAACCTTTCTGTCCCGTGGAGTTTTTGGAAAACAGCTCCATTACGGGGTTTTTGGAAGTCTCTCCATTTTGTCGGAGGTTTGGTAAATCTCTCTATTGTGCGGAGGTTTGGTAAAGCTTTCTGTTTTTGCCGGAGGTTTGGTAAAGCTCTCCATTTTGTGGAGGTTTGATAAAGCTCTCTGTTTTTGCCGGAGGTTTGGTAAAGCTCTCCGTTTTGTGGAGGTTTGATAAAGCTCTCTGTTTTTGCCGGAGGTTTGGCAAAGCTCTCCATTTTGTGGAGGTTTGGTAAAGCTCTTCGTTTTGCAGAGGTTTGGTAAAGCTCTCCATTTTATGGAGGTTTGGTAAAGCCCTCTTTTGTGCGGAGGTTTGGTAAAGCTCTCCGTTTTTGCTGGAGGTTTTGTAAAACTCTCCGTTGTGCGGAGGTAAAGCTCCCAATTTTTGCCAGAGGTTTTGTAGGGTTCTCCGTTTTTGCCGAAGGTTTTGTAAGGTTCTCCGTTTTTGCCGGAGGTTTTGTAAGACTCCATTTTTGTCAGAGGTTTAGTTAGGTTCTCCTTTTTTGCCAGAGGTTTTGTAAGACTCTCTGTTTTTGTCAGAGGTTTTGTAAGGTTCTCTGTTTTTGCCAGAGGTTTTGTAGGACCATCCGTTTTTGTCGAAGGTTTTTTAGGTTCTCCATTTTTGCTGGAGGTTTTGTAAGACTCTCCGTTTTTGTTGGAGGTTTTTAAGGTTCTCTGCTTTTACCGGAGGCTTTGTAAGACTCTCCGTTTTTGTTGGAGGTTTTGTTAGGTTCTCCGTTTTTGCCGGAGGTTTTATAAGGTTCCTTGGCATGTATTAATGCTGAAAGCCCTACACACTATTGGAGCTACGCAATACCTTCCAGGAAACCTAGGCATGCTACGCTCGCGAAGTGTAGGCTTGTCGTGCTTCCGAGGAAACGCCTTGGGTGCACCGCAACATTGTCCACCAAGGATGTGTGCCCTGGCGCGTGGCATTTATATGACTGAAGCTATACAATACCTTCGAGGAAACCTAGGCTTGATGCCTTAACGGTGAACCAGGCATGCTGTGCCCGCGGTATAAGCATGTTGTGTAGATAGGATTCCTTGCGACAGCATTCCTTAGAGTACCGCGTCCTCACACCAGGGCAGTCCCCTGATATGCGACATCCACACATTATCGAGGCTACACAATACCTTCCAGGAAACCTAGGTAGTCTTGCCTGCCAGGTGACCTAGGCATGCTGCGCCCACGGTGTGTGGGCTCCACTGCATACCAGGGCAAAGCCTACCCTCCGGGAATCCTTTTCAGGTGACCTTGGGTTTAGGCAAGCAATGCTTACTGGTGTGTGGGCCTTCGGAGAAATCCCCCCGGGGCGCTGCAACTACATTACCAAGGAAGTTCCTTGATAATCGGCATCTACACACTATCGAGGCTACACAATACCTTCTATGAAACCTAGGTAGTCTTGCCTTACAGGTGACCTAGGCATGCTACGCCCATGGTATGTAGGCATGTTGTGCAACGAGGATTCCTTGCGACAGTATTCCTCGGAGCACCGCATCTCCGCCACCGAGGACATCCCTCGGGGCGTGGCTTCGACACCCGAGGCTATGCAAATGCCTTCCAGGGCACCCTTGGCATAATCTGTCTTCTAGGTGACCTAGGCATAAGCGGCACCCGCTATGTGTGGGCCTCACTGTCTACCGAGACTACGCAATGCCTTCTAGAAAATCTAGGCAGTCTTGCCTTCCAGGTGACCTAGGCATGCTACGTTCGCGGTACGTGGGCTTGTCACGCCACCCGAAGATGTCCTACTGGTGGCGCCGAAACACGGTCTATCAAGGAAATCCCTTGATACGTGGCAACTACACCTCTGAGGCCGCACAATGCCTTCCAGGAAACCTGGGCAGACACGCCCCCCAGGCGACCTAGGCACGATGCGTCTACGGGAGTTTAGGGATTTTGCATGGTTATACTAGCTAAGTTTTGCAGTCTACTGTTGGCAATAAGAAGCTAGTTGTAGTATAAAACATTGCTAGGTTATATAACTATTCATGCTAAATGAGGATGTAACTTAAGTTCTACTGCTTCTACCTAGTGGCTATATATTGCAAAAGGCTTCTAACAATAAGGTTGGAGGCCTCCAACATACTCTAACCTTGCCGTATGAAAGATGGATCACTAGGTAAACTACTGATAGTTAATAGTGGGCGTACCTTTGTAGGAATAAGGCATCTATTGTGAGGCTTGGAGGCCTCGAAGCCTGTGGCTAGGCCGAGAGAGGTGGTGCTTGACCACCTCAGCCCTTAGCTGTTGCCCGGCCACAGAGGTAATCCGTCCGGGGCTTGGCGACGGCATGTTGGAGGCGTAGTCGAAGGCTAGTCGGGAGAGGCAGTCCTTGACCACCTCAGCTATTAGCTGCTACCTAGCTCCAGAGGTACTCCTTCCGGAGCCTGGCGACAGTGTGTCCTTGACTCAGTTCTTGTTGCTGCATATTGTACCATTGGTAGTAGGGTCGGTAGTGACGGTGTATGGTTGAGGGGCTAGGGATTTTCTCGGGAGTTTTCCCCAAGCCTCTGAACCCTGCGTTGTTCTTCGCCGGCTCCTTCTGTGGCCAGGCATTCGACCTGCCTTGTGAGGTATTCCTCCCGGAAGGTCATGAGGGTACGACAGTCATTGGTGTTGTGGCCGCGCCCTCGTCCGTGCAGGATGCACCCGTGTGGTTCCGAGGGTACCGGAGCTTGGAGTTGTCGTTGGGGTCACTACTGAAGGCGGTGTGTCCTGGAGCTTGTGGTTTGCCCAGGGTCTCCTTCCTCTTTGGGAGACCATCGAGGCTGCCCGATGAACCGACTTTTGGAGCCGAAGAGGTTTTGACTATGCCTTCCTGGACGAGGTGGGTTTGGGGTTCCCTGCGTGTGGCTGGTGTTGCGAGGGCGGCATCGGAGGAGTTGGCGGGGTCCACGCACCTTGGAGCCTTGCGTCTCCTTGGAACCCTCGTTCGCCTGAGGGGCCCAAGGAGTGCGTTGGGTGGATAGACTTTCCGAAGATGTTGGCTTGCTCGGGTTATCCCAGCTGTGGTCAAAGGGGATACTTTGGGACCAAGCCCAGGCGGGAAAACTCCTGGGTTGGACCACCCAGAACCACTGGAAGGCGGCCTGCTTGGCCATGATTCGGCCGCCTCCTCTCCTAAGGTGGCGAGGTATTCGTCGTGCAGAGGCTAGAAGGCCTCCGCGCTGTCTGGAGTTCCAGTACCGACCCAGGGTCCTAGTTTGGACAAGGTCGGAGGAACACCGTCCCACTCGGCAGCGGGGCTGGAGCATGCATACGGTTCGTATTGCTGAGACAACCATGCATATGGTTGCATGCTTGCAACGGTGGGTATGACGGTTTTGGCTATCACTTTGGGGGTTTCCTGGTGGATTCTTACCTCTCTTAGCACTTCTGTGTTCGAATCCCCACGGACGGCGCGCTGTTGGAGTAAGAGTTCGTCTTGCCCCAGCAAGTACGGCGAAAGTTTTTCTAAGGAGGAGATTAAAGCTTGGAGACGAAGTTTAAGAGGAAGGAACACCATGAATGTATTGATGGTAGAGAAAATGGATCGATCTGGGAGGAGTATCACAGCGTGACTTGATGTGTTTTCACCTCTGTGTCTTTTTGCTGTCTAGCTCGTGTCTCCTTTTCCCAAACGACCAGGGCCTCCTATTTATAGGGCCGTGCGTAGCTTGGTATACAAGTTATCATAATGTACAAATATCTGGGACCCGACCGAATTACTAGGCCTTATCCCGGATAACTACTTTCTACCCTATCGGAGAGATAAATATAGACTGGGTGCTTGCCCCCTGAAGTGCGGCGAGCCGGTCATCAATTGCGGCTCGACACCGCACTGTTAGGGGTGTCAGGATAGCCTCCATTACGCCGGAATGTCAGAGCGGCGTCCATCAGCCTAGGCGTTTTAATGCTGGTCACTTCCGTCATGGCCCGAAACTATAATCATGTAGTTAAGAATAATTATCCTTCTTAACTATCATGCTTAATTTTGAGCAATTTTATTTGGAGCAAATGAGTGTTTCATTTTGACTCAATCGGATGAGAGAAGAAAATTCGGGAGAGAAATGATGGAATTCACAGCTAAAATGTCTTCTTTCTCTAACATGTGGGACCCATTGGCCGGCCCTAGGCCTCATCGACTCTCTCTCACTCCCACCAGCAACCCTCTCTCTCTCACCCCACCCACTCCCTCTCCCTTATGTGATGTCTCTTTCTCTCTTGCTCTCCCAACCAGTCTGGAGAAAAAGGAGAGGGGGAGGAGAAGAAAGGAGAGGAGGAGATGCAAGGGGAGGCCAAGGAGGAGGTCTCCGGGGAGCTCCCCTACCGAAGGTGGTCTTCCCCGTCGAGCCCGAGCTCCTCAGCAACGTCTTCTTTCTCCTCAAGCGTCCACCACCTCCTCAATGGTTATTTTGAGCTCTGGCCATTCCTGAACCTCCATGAATGGACCACGGGCTTGCTAGGACTTGGTGAGCACCCTAGACGCCTTCCCATTCCTTCCCTATGGCTAGATCTATCGGATTTGAGCTCATCGAGTTCAACAATGGCTTCCACCACCATTATAAGCAATAATCGAGTTTTGGTCATTTTTGGCATGTGCTTGTTATCCTACATGGTAGAGGAGGTCAATATGATGCTCTAGGTCCAAAATCCCTACCCCAAATGTCACCGAAACTGTCGCCGAAGAGATCCCGAGCGAAAATCTGCAGTTTCTCACCTCACCCAGAGTATCCGGGTCACAACCCGGAGGATCTGGGTGATTCTAGCCAAAAATAGACAAGAACCACCACCCGGAGGTTCACCCAGAGACTCCGGTACCTGGAGTATCCGGGTGTATTGTTCATCAGACGTTTTTCCTTTTTTTGTTTTCTTGGCTAAATCTTGTACAATTCATAATAAATTCTCTATAGCTCCAAAAATTATGAAACCAATTTTTTTAGTTTCATATTATCCTCCCCTAACTATTAAAAATATCCAAATCCATGAAATAATTAACTAGCCATTGAGATAAATTAATTAGGTTAAGGGTTCATTAAATCACCGTTAATTCTTTACAAGTCCAAAAATTGTGAAACTAATTTTGCTAGTCATCTTATGACTTATTCTAGCTAGAAAAAAATGTTTTCATGCATTATAAACATATTTTATGGCATTTCATCATATGCATATTGTAGCATGCATTGTTGCGCTTCATTCATGCTCATCATTGCATGCATTCTTCTTTAGTGAACGAAGAACCGGAGTGTGGCACGACCGTGGTTGAAGGTAATGCCAACATCTCAGAGTTTTGTGAGTGTTGTGCGGGGAGTATCAGGGAACCACCAGAGCAGCAAGATAAGCATCTAAGCATATTGTATCCTTTGAATTGATGTATGGAGCCTAAAATTGATAAGATATGCTCTATGTATGTTTGCATGTGTTGCGAGTCAATGTCGGGTTTATGTGTGTAGAACCTATGTTGATTGCATTACCTCTACCTTGAGTTGTTGAATATCCACATTCTTGTAACCTTGGCGATATTGTTGATGTCTAATTTGCAAGGTGTCACTCCTTGTTTTTCAAAATAATAATCATGTGTACTCCACATGTATGCCAGGATCAGTTTCATCATACATGTGATGACATAATCAGTAATATACAGTTCTATATCGGACAAAATAAAACTTTATTGAAATAAATACCAGAGTTTTAAACTACAGCGGAAGAACAAGAGGAAACTCCAACGAAAGATTAGGGCACACCACCGGCAATCGACTGGGGGCAACGTGACCTATGGCGCTCCGTCTTTATTGTAGTCTTCAGCTTCCTTTATCTTCTTGTAGTCTTCTCCAACTGAGCAATATTTAGTATTGAAAATAGCAAGTGTGAGTACACATCATACTCCGCAAGTGTAAGGAAGTATGACATGGGGCTTAAGTCAAGAAAGGGTTGGTTTACTACACTAAGCAACCTTAACCTATAACTACTAGAAATAGGCATCCTATTTACTAAATGTGAAGATACAACTATAACAAGAAGTTCATCTCATCGGAATCCATCCGACTACCAAGACTCACTAGGTAATCCAATTACCTGGCTACCCGACCATCCATTCCAGAACCCTAATCCCAACTAATTAAGAAGAAGTCCAAGCCACTCTTGACTTGAGCACGACAGATCGATCAGTTTTATACTTTGTAGAGTTTGCCCATCTTTCCCCATGGGTCGTGATTTCATCACCCGTATTACCAGGTGACAGTCTCCATGTTGCTGTGCTGGCCAAGCACTTACACACTTCCGAGGTGTGCGCTAGGAGATCACTACAAGGCCTTCACAAAACTCCCGCCGACCCGCAAGCTCCCACTGAGGTTTCACCGCTAACAGATGATTATATCGCTGCAGAAGCCCCCTCTTGTGCCACTCAACCGTCCAATGCTGCTCACAGTACCAGAGGAGTGGATAATTAATTTGTCAGGACGTACGCATATTGGCCCCGTGGATGGTTGCGGTTTAGCTTAGTTACATGATCAAGAACCGGTACTTAGGATCCCACACAGGAACAACCACAAACCTGCTGTGTAGCATGACCTCAAACCAACCATCCAATTAGGATCCCTATACCATGTTGCTACAAGATTACCATACCCGATTCTTGTTGCATAAACATTAGTCAAGATTAACATTTACCTCAACCATGACAGCAACTAGCATATCTATCCTTCATTTTCCATAACTTATTAACGGTGACAAGGATAATCATACAAAATCTAGTAAACCCTAATCATGAGATTCCAAATTAGACAAACATGCAAGAAGGATAAACATTAATATAAAAGTCCTAAAATAGTTGCAAGATGTTCAAGGACACTTGCTTGGCTACTGCTTAGTGATATATGTAAACTCAGTTCTTGTGACTTTGTAGATCATCGATTTCCGAACTGTTGCTCTTGGAGATCCTCGTATTGCTTTGGAACATAGTAGTCTACTCGCAGGAACAACCGAAAAAAAACAAAAAACACAAATAACTAAAAATACTAAATCAAACAGAGTCATCACATCATCAAAAACTCTATGGTTGGATAGGATACAAGATTTAGGCGAATTCATAGAGGGTTGCTTGGATTTGAATGAAATTCATTGAACAAGATTTGAATAGATGAATTCAATTTGAATAATAAGGGCTGGAACAGAATAAACTATAGGAGGCAAGGGCTAACGTGTAAACATCCTAAATAGGAAAGTAAAGATAGAAATAAAGGATCTCTGGAGGGGTTATTTGGGATTCTCACCAAGAGAGCGAGATCAGAGAGCAAAGTAGGGGAGTTTGGCATGGAGGAGTCGGCCAGTGGTGGGCTTTCGGCGTCACCAGTGGGGAAAAGGCATGGGGTTGATTAAGATCATGTAGACGGAGTCGCTGCATAGCCATGAACTCATGGAGGGCTCAGTTTGACCCAAGGTACGGAAGCACACACATATCGGCGAGGTCAAGGTGGCGAGGTGCACAATTAGATGGAGACGGCGATGATGATCACTGATGTTGACGTTGGGTAGAAATGGTGTTTTATCAAATCTAGGAGAGCATGAGTGTAGAATGCGAGAATACAAGCTCAGTTTTATGGTTGGTCTTGTTAGAGAAGTTTCGAGGTAGAGGCAAAACAAAGATCAACGTTCTCAGCTACGATGGTGGCCGTGCACAGACACATCGAAGAATATGTGCGCATTCCCAAAGATAGATTATGAATTCAATGGAAGTACTTAAACATAGATCTTCATAGGTGTAAGGAACACAATGCTAGGGCGGAGGTTTAGATAGAAATTCACCTGAAAAGGAGATCGATTGGTTGGAACTTTGGCAAGATTGTGAAACGATGTTGGAAATTGGGATTGTGTTCCTGGTGGCGTCGCTATAGATCCGAGGGAACCCTCATGAGTTTGCATAGAAGATGTGATGTTACACACGGTGACATGGTCGGTGCATCCAAACGGCTCCTGGATTGACGGGGAATGCGAATGCATTCCGGGTGCATACGCAGAGCACTTATAGACATGGGGACAGCGGCGCGGCGACCATAATATCATCGGCGTCGATGCTCTTATGGCTGAACTACTTATAGGAGTTATTGAGGATGACCAGGGGCACATCCCAATGAAAAGGATTGGTGATTGGAGCTCTGGTTTGCCGGGGAACGCGACTGACGTTATAGGTGTGCAGGACGTGTGAAACACTGGGCAACAGGGATTGCGACGTCAAGAATGGGGGCTTTGTTGCAGCTATGGAAAAACTGATTTGGCAGGATGTTAACGACTAGTAGAGGTACATCTCAGACAAAGGACTCATGAGTTGGAGTGCTAGTTCACTTGGGAATGCGATCTGAACCCGCATTGCACACGTAGAACTCCAGACTGGGGTAGCGGCAACACTGATGTGGATTCCAGTGGCGTCGGGGTTATAATAGCCGATCTAGTTGGTGTGGGCATGCAGAACATCTAGGGACATGTTCTGGTCAAAGGGCATGGTGATCTGGCCTCTAATTGGTGTAACACCCAAAATTTCAAATTTTTCAATAGTTTAAAATTTTGCTAGAATTTTAAATAGGAGTTGCAATTTTGTTCAATAGAAGAAATTAATTTCTACATTTAATTTTGCCATAGGTTATATATAAGTTTGATGCATTCTTGTCGTCATAATTGCAATAGGTTTTTATGCTTGAAAAATGTTTGCAAAAGATTGCTAGAAGTCGTTGTTCAACCCCCTTTTTGATTTTGGCTCAAAATCTTAAAAGAAAAGCTTTTTCAAAATGGAAATGGGTTCTCGGACCGATTCTTTTCCCGACCCATCTCTTTCCCCTCCCCTCTCTCCTTTTCTCCACCCATGTTGGCTGCCTCTCCATCAATTCGTGTCGGCCCGCTAGGCCGAGCCGACCTGCAACCGCCTGAGCTGCTTCCTCCCCGCCTTCTCTCACTGCCAAGCGGGCACTGCCTGAGCTGGCTAGAGCCAAGCCGCGTGCGTGCCCGAGTCGCAGATGCCCTTCTCGTTCCTTCCGCTGCTTGAGCCCGATCCACCCCCAAATCGCTACGTCGGTTCAAAATCCCGCTTCCCTGCGCCATCACTCGCCAATTAAAGTGCTTGGTCGCGATCGCCTCCCTTCACTCGATTCTAGCCGTTTCCCCCTCCTTAATCCCTCACAAATGAGGAAAACCGAAGCATTCAAGGAAATCAAGGTGCTGGCCAATCTTCTCGAATTCATTCGATTCCCTCCCTCTCTCGAGTATTTAAGCTTCCTATTGTCTTCGTGGCGACGTTCCACACCTTTTCTCCTGTTTTCCCCTTTGCTTTCTGCTCGAAATTGTCCTCGACGCTGATTCTTCCTGAACACCAGTGAGTTAGCTCAACCACCTTAATTCGTCACCAGCGAGCTCCCTTTGATCAAATCGATCCCTCTCCCATTTGCATAGGTTCCCTAGGGCTCGTTTGTGCCACTTCTCGGTGTCTCCCCGTCGTTGGAGCACCGCCCGCACCGAGCTTCAACCTCGCCGACTGCCCCTCTCCATCTCCGGCCGCCCTCAGCTCCTCTCCGTTGCAAAGAGACCCGCGATGAGCTTCCCGTGTTTCCCTCTTCATTTTGTGTTGTTCCCCGTCGAAAACTGTGGCCGGATGCGCATTCCCGTACATCTCCAGCGATGCGCCGGTGACCTCACTACCGTCGGTCATCGCCCCTCTGTTTAGTGTCACCGGCAAAAGCCCCAATGAATCTTGGTTGTTGGATCTCAATCCAATGGCCTATAGCGCATACCCCTTTCATACACTTATAACCGGCCCACCGTGGACATAGACCGGCCTTCCAAGCCGTGGTCCATGGGTGCGTAGACCTTTTCCATGAGCTTTTCCATTAAAAATTAAATCAGTTTTGATTTATGATGTCATAATCATAATTTTCAGTATAAAATCAATTTGGTTTATTCTCGGAAGTTAACTAAAATTTGCAGTTAAGCCCCTGAAACTTCAAAAGCTCAATACTTTTTTCTCGTAGCTTTGATTTGGTCTGTTTTCTCGCCTAAATGTTCGTAGCGGCGTGTAGAATCTTTTTATAAGATTTTTACCTAGATTTAGTATTGTTTGGTGCATTGTTCTTAGTAGTTTCCCTTGTGTGCCTTTCCCGTGTGTCGATTAGAAGGTCGTCTGTTCGGGAATCTTCAAGATCAAGCTTTCGAGGGCTTTGAGCAACCCTCCACTGAAGGCAAGTGTCCTATATTAGGATGTATATGTTAGCTGTTTACCCTTCATTGCATGCTTTTCTAATTTGGAATCCCATGATTAGGGTTTACTAGCTTTTGTATGATTATCCTTGTCACTGTTGATGAGTCAGGGGTTATAAGGGTAGATATGCTAGTTGCTGTCATGGTCGGGTTATGAGTTAAAAACTTGATTAATGTCTATGAAACATGATTGGGAGTGGTAATCCTTTGTAGCAACATGATATAGGGATCCAAACTGGATGGTTGGTTTGAGGTGGTGTTGCACAGCAGGTTTGTGGTTATTCCTGTGTGGGATCCAAAGAACCGGTTCTTGAACATATAACCAAGCTAAACCACAACCTCCACGGGGCCTATATGGGTACGTCCTGGCTAATTAATTAGCTGCCCTACGGTTTTGTGAGCACCATTAGATGTTTGAGTGGTACAAGAGGGGGCTTCTGTAGCGATGTAATCGTCTGTTAGCGGTGAAACCTCAGTGGGTGCTTGTAGGTCGGTAGGAGCTTTGTAAAGGCCTTGTAGTGATCTCCTGGTGCTCACCTCGGAAGTGTGTAAGTGCTTGGCTAGCACGGCAACATGGAGACTGTCACCTGGTAATGCGGGTGGTGAAATCACGACCCGTGGGGAAAGATGGGCAAACTCTGCACAGTATAAAACTTGACGGATCAGCTGTGCTCACGGTCAAGAGCGGCTTGGACTTCTTCTTGATTAGTTGGTATCAAGGTTCTAGGATGGATGGTTGGGTAGCTAAGTAATGGGATTACCTTGTGAGTTTTGGTAGCCAGATATGGAATATCTGGTGAGTTTGGTAGACGAATGGAATCTAAAGAGTTGTTCCTCTTGTTTAAGTTGTGTCTTCACACTTAGTAAATAGGATGCCTGTGGTAAGGTCATAGGTTAATGTTGCCTAGTGCAGTACCAATGTCTAACCTTTTCTTGACTAAAGCCCCATATCATGCTTTTCCTACACTTGCGGAGTACATTATGTACTCACACCCATTGCTTCCCCTCTTTTGCATTCTTCTGCTGTTCAGAAGTCGTCAATGAAGCTGCCTTCTTCGATGGAGACGATCACGACCCAGAGTTGCTGTTCTAGGCTGGTGTGACCCCGATTGACGCATGTGGAAGATAGAAGCCCCACTAGCGTTGAAGATCTTCAGTTCCACTGTGTTTTCTTTTAGACCATCAGATCCTTTTGTAATAAGTTAAATACGTTATTGTAATAGTGGCACTATGATGATACACTGATGACGTAAATGCGTGTATGAAACTTGATCCTGGCATACATTTTTCGTGCCCAGTTTTATTCCTTTAAAACTGGGTGTTGCAATGAGTGGTTTCACCACACCCATAACCAGCCCAAGAGCCACCTCTCCTCCGATTTGTTCAGACCCTAATTTTCAATTTTCTCAATTTTCTAAAATTTTCCAAGATTTTATTATAGGTTGAATATTTAGAATAGGAAAAAACCTATTTTCTAAATTAAAATTAAAATTTGTGTTAAGGTTATTAATTGTTTGAATGCATTCATGCTGAAAATAGGCATATATGTTTTTTAGATTTCATTTGATTTAAATCTAATTTTCAAAATATCAAATTGATTTCATGAGTTCAAGTATTTTTAATTGCTTCTAAAAGATTTCAAAACCTTGTTGGATTTTTTTTTGGATTTTATTGATCTTTTTGGTCTTCATTGGATTTGATTTGCTTTGTTTGAATTCAAAAGCAATTAGAAAATAAAAGAAAAAGATTGTAGGATCGAATATGCGCAAAATAACTAATCAGAGGGGGGGGGGGTGAATGATTGCGGAAACCAAATTCAAAGGTTAACTCCCAAATCAAAACTCGATTTAAACTCGGTATTCCACTTGAAACAGATTGTACAAGCTCTAGTAAAAATGATGTAGAGAAAGATCTACTGGTCGGATTGCTCTCAATTTTGGTCAACAGAAATTAAATTCAAATACAAATCTATCTCGAACAAGAATCGAGTAAATCAGATATGTGGATCAAAAGTTATTCCTGGTCGAAACAGACTATGTCAACCAGTATCGAGTAGATCAAAACCTAGTCGAGTTAACAAAAAGCTATTCGAGATCAATCAAATCCACTCTAAATTTTCTCAGATCAAACACTAGATATTCTAGCAAGGTTTTGAATGGATTAAACGAAGATGAAACTTTATACAAACATGAAATTAATTGAAAACCAAAACCGAGTATGCAGAATATAGAACAGAGTGAAAATTCTGAATCAGCAACTCATCAACTTACGAAACTTGATTTTCATTGCATAAATTAGTTTACAAGATGCCTCTCCGAAGAACACAAAAAGAATTTCCACAAAATTCCAAAATAGCTCTCTCTCAAGTTTCTCTAACTCTCTACTGCGTTGTGCTACCCTGTTCTGCACTCTGTTGCCCAATACAACAGACCTCTCTATTTATAGGGTAGCCACACGCACAAAAGATGACTGAATCAAACTACAACTCCCTGTTGTATTCAATCTGGTCTCTATCCTCCTCTAATCACAAAAGGACAAACAACTTTCACTAATTAAGCTAATTAGCCAACAACTCTTATGTAATCATGCATGCATATCTCCCATGCATACATGCATATACGTAACCAACTCAGAGTCAATCTCTCACACTAACTCTTGTCTCAAGTCCAGCCACCACTCGACTCCCTCAAGCTTGCTCCAACTTGAACACGAATTAATCTTCACGTCCTCTCACGATCAGATCGCCTCCTACGTCCATCGCAAAGCCTTGTCTACATATGCATTGTTTTCTCAGCTCGAACGTCCCGCATGACATCCTCGATCACCACGACCTCTGTTCCTCCTGAACTTAGTCGCCGAACCTCAGTTCCTCCCTAAACTTAGTTAGTCGATCCATCATCGAGCAACACCTGCACATGAATCAAATAACAATCGAGTACGAGCACAAGTCCTTCCTGACGTGACACAAGATCAGTTCACGCAACACCACGCAAATTCCAAGCAAAACCAACACGCTAACATAAGCATATCTTAGCAACTCATGAGCATCAACCAAATGTCACTATGCTAAATCACTTTGCTCTGCCAATTTTATCAATCAAACCAAATTTTCATCACATGATCTCACAATCTCCCCCTTGATGTGAACATTGGTAACCCTCATGTGAACATTGGCAATAACTGATGAGGACATCACTCCCTCGGATACATACAATGATCCTCCATTGAACTTTCAAGGTCCAATCACAAGAGCTCGCGCACGACAATTAAATTTAGAGGTGAGCTCGTTCCTAAGCAACTCTTTATATAATTTTGAGAATAGATTACTACCTAATGATTATGTGTTGTTTAGGAATCATGGAGAGGACAAGGAAACACATAGAGGAAGGCTTGGAGGCGTGGAGGAGCAGCTAGGACGTCCAACAACAGCAGGAGGCCCAGTCCAACTCGAGTCCGAATCAGCCTCGGCCTCCAGGACCAGCGAGCAATAAAACGGACGCCCAGGACGCATCCGGACTCCGTTTTCGACGATTCACATATGGTTGGAAAGATAATTTCATAAGGAAACCAATGGCGTTGGTTTGAGGTCCAAATTCCTTCCGAGTCAACGGGAAACGTCGAAACAAGTCAGCGTCCAGAATCTGCCCCGGTGCTGCGTCACCGTTTTTGGTCCGTTGGGCCATGTATCGTGTTGGAGTCCATTAGGGACGCGTCTAGGGGTCCTTGGCCGACTCTAATCCTTTATATACAGTAGCCGCTGCCCTAATTAGGGTTGGGTTTTGCTTAGATTATTCTGTCAAGAACAGTTTCGCCGTTTCGTCGGTTTGTGAGACCCCAACTCGTGAGATTAATCATTCATCTGCAATTTGGTTGCATTCTTCCTTGTTCTTGCTTGTGTTCTTCGATTCGCAGGCAAGGATTTTAGCCTTCTTGGCGAGGTCAACCGTGCAACGCCGGTTGATAACCAGAGGAGACGTGGTGCTGCGATTGCGGGGTTTCGGATCGTGTTGTTCGGAAGCCGGATCGACTTGTGTCTCGTTTCCACCAAATCGAGAGTTACCAGAACCTTTCGGAAGATCGGGAACCCTTGTTCATATTAAGTGGTATTCAGAGCTTCAGGTATACCGTCAGGTTCATATCTACCCTTAGTTTCGAGTGTTTTCGCCTTCGTTCCATAGTCCACTGCCATATCGTTTTTTTTTTCCTGTCCTACAACCCTTCCGCGCCTTTAGCTTTTGCATATTTCAGTTTCAGAGTTCGTCGTGTTGAGTTTGTGTCCTGGTCAAGGTCTTGTTGCTGGTTAGGTCGTGTTAGAGTCCAGTTCGTGTGTTTTCCCCCACCGTTTCCATCAAACCCTAGCCTCCGTCGCATATTTTCCCCACTTTCTTCCCGTTTTGTCCTCTAATTCGGAGTCGTTTCTCAAATCGGGCATAACTTTCGCATACGAACTCTGTTTTCAGAAAAGTCATAGAGTTTTTCGCATCGAAACAGCGTTTCGGATCCGTTCGTCCCCCGCTTCGCCGGGTTCGGCGAAATCAGAATTCCCAAATTCGCCTCCGAAGTTTGAGTTTTCAATTTCCAAATATTTTTCTCATTTTACGGCTGAACTTCAGAAAATTCTACAGGCCACGTCTTTCACTTGTTTAAGCTCAAATTTTTTGTGGTTCCCTCTTGTGTGCTCCTAAGTGAAAAAAAAAATATCAAAAAAATAAGAAGAAAAAGTCGAATTTTCCCAAAAAAACAACGACAGCCCAAAAAAATAGAAAAAAGAGAGGGGCAAAAGAGGAACAATATCTAGAGGAGCACATAGAGAAGGGCAAAGTGAGCTGTGTTAGCGTGTGCTGTTTAGTTCTTTGTTTCTGTTGCTCTTGCTATCCATCATACTTGTTTCTCCACCTTGTTTAACACACATACTTGGTACTTGCAACACTTTAGGCCAGCAACGAGAACAAGTACTTGGGACTATAATTCAGCATTACTATCTGTTTCTGATTTGTGTTCCACATATACATATTTGTTCTCTTTGTGTGCCTTCCAAGCCCCACAGATTCTTCTGAACAGCATTGTTTTGCATCCCTGCAATCGCTCGCACGCCTTCCAGGTATCCTTTGCTTTGCTGGTAAGAACCCGGGTAAGAGCTTGGTAAGGTGTCTACCTTTGCTGATCTTGATTGAGAGGCACCACTCCACCTTTGTAGTACGATTATTAGGGATAACCTTCACTGTTTGTTGTTGTGTTTGTTTCCACAATGTCAGTTGAAGGAGATAAAACGCCAAAGGACTTCAAAGAGTGTGTCAGCCAAGAGCAGCTACAAGCTGTTGTAGACAATGCTCAGAAGGAGATGAGGGAGACAGTCATCAAGGCTGTCACTGAAGCGATAATTGAGATGAAACTCGCAAACGCGGTTGAGCGGGTGGACAAACGGTTATCCGAGCTCACCGACAGGGTAAATGCTTTGGAAAACCGTCCTGTGCACAACGAAGATGTGAATGGAAGCAACACCGGTGATGAGTTGTATGATGACGATGTTAATGTTGATCCAGCGGCGACATTGCAAAACAGATTACGGCGTCGTCTTCGCACTAACACCACAGGTATGGGTGGCGTTCCACATCACCACCACCATCGAGGTATGTATAATCGAGCTCCTGAAGATCCTTATGCTAAGGTTAAATTTACTATACCTTCTTTTTCGGGACATTATGATGCTGAGGGATATCTTGATTGGGAGATGACAGTAGAGCAAAAATTTAGTGCCCATCAAGTACCTGAACAACATAGAGTTAGACAAGCCACTAGTGAGTTTAAAGATTTTGCTATTATTTGGTGGACTGGTTTAGCTGCAGATGGTGCCACACCTCGTACATGGGAAGAGCTTAAGGTTGCTATGCGTGATAGATTTGTTCCCCCATCTTATCATAGAGACTTGCGTAAGAAATTGATGCGCTTAGAACAGGGAGATAAAACTGTGCAGGATTATTATGGTGAGCTTCAAAAGGGCTTGATGCGTTGTGGCATAGTAGAGGGAAACGAAGATTCTATTTGTCGATTTTATTCGGGTTTGAGACGTGAAATCCAGGATATTATTGATTATAAAGAATTTAACAATGTCAACCAGTTGTTTCAGTTTGCTATGCTTGCAGAGAAGGAGTTGCAGGGGCGTGAGCAGCAGGGCAAGTACAAGGCCAGCACCACATACACGCCGCGCACAGGACCATCCTTTGGGCTGTCCAAACCATCCACTTACAGGGCTCCCTCACCAGCGAGCAAGCAACAAGCAGCTACGGCACCAAATCCTGTCACTACACGACCTTCGGGCTCAGGTAAAAATTCTGTTTTGCAGGGACCTTCCAAGAGTGCTTCCTCTGTTGCATCAACGGGACGCACCTCTGGCATTCAATGTCGTCGCTGCCATGGATTCGGTCATGTGCAGAAGGATTGCCCAAGTCAGCGGGCATACATTGCAACTGAAGATGGGTACATCAGCGCCTCTGACATTGAAGAAGAAGAAGAACCAGTTGTTGAGGAGAGCAACGAAATCTTGGGCAGTGATGACACAGCGACCTATAGGAGCATCATTGTGCAGCGGGCGCTCAGCACAAAGGTACAACAACCAGAGAAGCTGCAACGCCATAACTTGTTCCAGATTTTCTTCGTCATCCAAAATCGGCGAGCACGTGTCATCATCGATGGAGGTAGTTGTAATAATTTGGTGAGTTCAGATTTGGTCAAGAAGCTTGGCTTGACCACACGCCAACACCCCCATCCATATAATCTTCAGTGGTTTAATGATGCTGGAAAAGCTAAGGTAACACAAACTTGCAGAGTTTCTTTTTCCATTGGTTCCTATGCTGATTATGTTGACTGTGATGTGGTACCTATGGAAGCTTGCTCACTTTTATTGGGTCGACCTTGGGAATTTGATAATGATGCTATACACCATGGTAGAAGTAATACATATACTTTTATGCATAAAGGAAAGAAAATTACTTTGGTTCCTATGACCCCTGCTGAAATTGTACAAGCTGATAAAGAACGAGCTGCTAATTTGCGTGATACTAAATCTGAAAATCAGCAAGTTGCTAATTCTCTTTACCCACCTAAAAAGGATAAGTCTACACCTAGTTCTAAGGTAGAGGGCATAAAATTGAGGGGTGGTGTTATGCTTGCACTAAAAAGTGACCTTGCTGAAATTTCTAATAATGATATTTGCTACACCTTGGTTTGCAAACGAGTTTTGTATTCGCTTGATGATGTTATTAGTTCGATACCTCCTGCTGCCACTAACCTTTTGCAGGAGTATGATGATGTTTTCCCAGCTGAGATACCCCCGGGACTGCCACCTATGAGAGGGATAGAGCATCAAATCGATTTGATTCCGGGAGCAACATTGCCAAATCGTGCTGCGTATCGAACCAATCCCGAGGAGACTAAGGAAATTCAGCAGCAAGTCCAAGAGCTTTTGGACCGCGGGTATGTACGTGAGAGCCTTAGTCCTTGTGCTGTTCCTGTGATTTTGGTTCCTAAGAAAGATGGTACTTGGCGTATGTGTGTTGATTGTAGAGCCATCAATAACATTACTATTCGATATCGCCATCCTATTCCTAGACTTGATGATATGCTTGATGAGTTGTGTGGCTCTGTAATTTTTACAAAGATCGACTTGCGTAGTGGTTACCACCAAATTAGAATGAAACTTGGAGATGAATGGAAAACAGCTTTCAAAACTAAATTCGGATTATATGAGTGGTTAGTAATGCCTTTTGGTTTAACTAATGCACCTAGCACTTTCATGCGTTTGATGAATGAGGTTTTAAGAGCTTTTATTGGACGATTTGTGGTGGTTTACTTTGATGATATATTGATTTATAGCAAGTCTTTGGATGAACATATGGATCACTTACGTGCTGTTTTTAATGCTTTACGTGATGCACGTTTATTTGGTAACCTTGAGAAGTGCATCTTTTGCACGGATCGAGTCTCTTTTCTTGGCTATGTTATTACTCCACAGGGAATTGAGGTGGATGAGATGAAAATTGAAGCCATAAAGAGTTGGCCGGTGCCCCAAAACATCAAACAGGTGAGAAGTTTTCTTGGACTTGCAGGTTTTTATCGTCGTTTCGTGAAGGATTTCAGCGCCATTGCTGCCCCCTTACACGAGTTGACAAAGAAAGGTGTGGTGTTCCATTGGGGTAAGGCACAAGAGGAGTCCTTTGACACTTTGAAGGACAAGCTTACGCACGCGCCATTGCTGCAACTTCCAAATTTTGGTAAGACCTTTGAGCTAGAATGTGATGCTAGTGGAGTTGGCATTGGAGGTGTTTTGATGCAAGAAGGTAAGCCCGTTGCATACTTTAGCGAAAAATTGCATGGCCCTGTTCTTAATTACTCTACGTATGATAAGGAATTGTATGCACTTGTACGTTCTTTAGAGACGTGGCGTCATTATTTGTGGCCTAAAGAATTTGTTATACATTCAGATCATGAATCGCTTAAGTATCTTCGTTCTCAAAATAATCTGAATCGTAGACATGCTAAGTGGGTTGAATTTATTGAATCTTTTCCTTATGTTATCAAACACAAGAAAGGGAAGGATAATATAATTGCTGATGCTTTGTCTAGACGATATGCTTTGTTGTCCCAACTTGATTATAGAGTTTTTGGACTTGACTCAATAAAAGAACAATATGTGCTTGATCCTGATTTTAAAGATGTATTGCTGAACTGTAAAGAGGGACGTACATGGAACAAGTTTGTGATCAATGATGGATTTGTGTTTAGAGCTAACCGTCTATGCATTCCAGTTGGTTCCGTTCGTCTTTTGTTGTTGCAGGAAGCACATGGAGGAGGATTGATGGGACATTTTGGTGCTAAGAAGACGGAGGATATGTTGGCCACACATTTCTTTTGGCCAAAGATGAGGAGAGATGTTGAGCGGTTCGTGGCACGCTGTACCACATGTCAAAAGGCTAAGTCTCGCTTGAATCCACATGGTTTGTATATGCCTCTTCCTGTTCCTTCTATTCCTTGGGCAGATATTTCGATGGACTTTGTTTTGGGATTGCCTAGGACTAAGAGGGGGAGGGATAGCATTTTTGTTGTTGTGGATCGTTTTTCTAAGATGGCACATTTTATACCTTGTCATAAAAGTGATGATGCCGTTTATATTGCTGACCTCTTTTTCAAAGAGATTGTTCGCTTGCATGGTATGCCTTCTACTATTGTTTCAGATCGTGACGCTAAATTTTTGAGTCACTTTTGGCGCACTCTATGGAATAAGTTGGGTACAAAACTATTGTTTTCTACTACTTGCCACCCACAAACTGATGGCCAAACGGAGGTAGTGAACCGCAC
Organism: Phragmites australis; assembly: GCF_958298935.1. NCBI lineage: Eukaryota > Viridiplantae > Streptophyta > Magnoliopsida > Poales > Poaceae > Phragmites > Phragmites australis. The sequence goes on along the minus strand of NC_084923.1, from coordinate 30,652,953 downwards.
TTTGGGTACCATGTTGAGAGCTATTTTGAAGAAAAATTTGAAGATGTGGGAAGAATGTTTGCCCCACGTGGAGTTTGCTTATAATCGGGCAACACATTCTACCACCAAGGTAAGTCCTTTTCAGGTAGTGTATGGTTTTACCCCTCGCGCTCCTATTGATCTTTTGCCTTTACCTACCACTGAAAGAACACATAGTGATGCTAGTGCACGTGCTGATTTTATTCGTAAGTTGCATGAAACAACTAAAATAAATATCGAAAAGATGAATGAAAAGTATAGAATTGCTGGTAGTGAAGGTAGGAAAGAAGTCAAACTTGAACCGGGTGATTTAGTGTGGTTACATTTAAGAAAAGATAGGTTTCCAGAGCTGCGTAAGTCTAAATTAATGCCAAGAGGTGCTGGTCCTTATAAGATAATTGAGAAAATAAATGATAATGCATATAAACTTGAGTTGCCACCCGAGTTCGGGGTTAGTCCTTCTTTTAACATTGCAGATTTGAAACCTTACTTGGGAGCCGATGATGAGCTTGAGTCGAGGACGACTCCAATTCAAGAGGGGGAGGATGATGAGGACATCACTCCCTCGGATACATACAATGATCCTCCATTGAACTTTCAAGGTCCAATCACAAGAGCTCGCGCACGACAATTAAATTTAGAGGTGAGCTCGTTCCTAAGCAACTCTTTATATAATTTTGAGAATAGATTACTACCTAATGATTATGTGTTGTTTAGGAATCATGGAGAGGACAAGGAAACACATAGAGGAAGGCTTGGAGGCGTGGAGGAGCAGCTAGGACGTCCAACAACAGCAGGAGGCCCAGTCCAACTCGAGTCCGAATCAGCCTCGGCCTCCAGGACCAGCGAGCAATAAAACGGACGCCCAGGACGCATCCGGACTCCGTTTTCGACGATTCACATATGGTTGGAAAGATAATTTCATAAGGAAACCAATGGCGTTGGTTTGAGGTCCAAATTCCTTCCGAGTCAACAGAAAACGTCGAAACAAGTCAGCGTCCAGAATCTGCCCCGGTGCTGCGTCACCGTTTTTGGTCCGTTGGGCCATGTATCGTGTTGGAGTCCATTAGGGACGCGTCTAGGGGTCCTTGGCCGACTCTAATCCTTTATATACAGTAGCCGCTGCCCTAATTAGGGTTGGGTTTTGCTTAGATTATTCTGTCAAGAACAGTTTCGCCGTTTCGTCGGTTTGTGAGACCCCAACTCGTGAGATTAATCATTCATCTGCAATTTGGTTGCATTCTTCCTTGTTCTTGCTTGTGTTCTTCGATTCGCAGGCAAGGATTTTAGCCTTCTTGGTGAGGTCAACCGTGCAACGCCGGTTGATAACCAGAGGAGACGTGGTGCTGCGATTGCGGGGTTTCGGATCGTGTTGTTCGGAAGCCGGATCGACTTGTGTCTCGTTTCCACCAAATCGAGAGTTACCAGAACCTTTCGGAAGATCGGGAACCCTTGTTCATATTAATAACCCTCATGTGAACATTGGCAACCTTTTAACTGACATGATTTGATTTTAAAATCAAACGCAAAGTGAGATCAAAAGATCAACAAAAATCCTTTGAAGAAAAAAAAATTGAAGAAAGAAAAATCTCGCAACTCTCTCCAAAATGAGCAACTTTGTCTGCCCCTTTAGCAATAATTTCATCAAAAATTCAAAAGAGAGAATCAAGTCTTGTTATTTCAATCATTTCAATGAGCATCAGAATTCATCGACATATATAACGAATACTCAACCAAGCCACACTATCAAAATACTTGCACCAACCCATCTACACATGTAAAAAATATAGTGTGAGCACAACTTATCAAGTAAAATTAATGATTTATTTGCAAGGCATGATCTCCCAATCTCGATCACTCGAATCCCCAATTTATATGCTATCAAAACATGAATATCTAAAGTATGTCATTGTTTTAATTAAAGGGACATATAAAAAGATGCCAATTTTGATGTCAAGAACTTCTCATATTCTTTTGCAAGTAATTATATGCACCATCAGCCTTATTCTATCCAACCATACCAAGCCTATGTCAAAAAGACAATCAGATGCTTAAGTCAATGATTATGGTCATACACGACTTCTTCCAAGTTCATGTCAAAGTGCAATGATAAGCAGTCTCGAAAAGAAGAAGTGCGACAGTGCATACTTCCTTGATCTTTTATCTATCAACTATTATTCAACACTGTTTCATTTCTTTGATTCTTTCACATATAGCATTTTTATCAAAGATCAAAGCAATCAAGAGAGTTTAACCATGAAATTTTTTAATTCAAGTTGTCATTCGATTTAAAAAATCATGACAAAAACTACACAGTTACACATATAGATATGAAAGTGCAAAAATTCTGATGTAGCATAAGCACTGGCTTCAAAAGTCACATATGAATTAGATATGATGCTCATCATATTTCATTGTTTTCTCATTTTCATAAATTTCGACAAGTTCCAAGATATAAGATCTCCCCTTCAAAACAATCCCATAGGATGAATAACACCAAGTTCTCCCCAAAGAAAAATAAACTAAGAAGAATCCAAAGGTTTTGTGAAAATATATGCCAATTGGTGTTCAATATTCACATGGAGAAGTTCAATGTTTCCTTTTTCAATATTGTCTCTAAGAAAATGAAATCTGTTGTCAATGTGTTTAGTCCAAGAATGTTGCACATAATTTTTAGCATTACTTATAGCACTAGTGTTATCACAGAAAAGTGAAAAACTCTCTAAATTAACCGTATAATCTTTAAGTGTAGCAACTATCTAAAGAGTTTGTGAACAACAACTAGCAGCAGCTATATATTCAGATTCAACAGTAGATTGTGCAATAGATGACTGTTTCCTAGATGACCATACAACAAGAGAATTACCCAAGAAAGGATAGGTACCATATGTACTTTTTCTATCAGTTCTAGAACCTCTAAAATTAGCATCAGAAAAAGCTCTTAAGCTAATAGATGAAGAAGCAGAAAGCCAAATGCCAAAATCTTGTGTTCCATGAAGATAACTTAGAATCCGTTTGACAACTTGTTGATGTGAAGCATGTGGGGAACCTCGAAATCGTGCACACAAGCATACAACAAATTGTATGTCTGGCCTTGAAGAGGTGAGATACAAAAGTAATCCAATCATACTTCTATATTCTTTTTGATCAACCAGCTCACCATCTTCATCAGGATCAAGTGTCATTGTTGCTCCAATAGCTGTCATGATCGGCTTGTTGTTTTCCATCTCAAAACATTGTTGCAGGTCTTGTGTATACTTACTTTGATGAACAAAAATACCTTCTTTAGTTTGTTTGACTTGAAGTCCCAAAAAAGTACATTAGTTCACCCATCATAGTCATCTCAAATTCCCTGCTAGTCATTTCCGAAAAATCGAACAACCAAAGATGATATCATCTACATAAATCTGAACAAATAGTTGATCATTACCATGCTTGAGCACAAACAACGTCTTGTCCACTTTTCCAATTTCAAAACCCTTTTCAAGCAAAAAGATTTTAAGCCTATCATACCATACTCTAGGGGCTTGTTTTAAAACATACAAAGCTTTAGATAAATTGTATACATAATCTGGATATTTAGGATTTTCAAAACTAGGTGGTTGCTTAACATAAATCACTTCATTTTTGTAGCCATATAGAAAAAAGCACTTTTGACATCCATTTGATATAATCTAAAGCCTTTAGATGCAGCAAAAGCTAAAAGAACTCTAATGGCTTCTAGTCTAGCAACCGGAGCAAAAGTTTTCTCAAAATCTAGCCCTTCTACCTGTGTAAAACCTTGAGCTACAAGTCTAGCTTTGTTTCTAACAACAACACCATCCTCACTTTGTTTATTTTTATAAACACATTTAGTACCGATAAGTGTATGACCCAGACAAGGTGCGACAAGCTTGCATTTTTTGTTTCATTCAAAATTTTCAAGTTCCTCATGCATGGCATTAATCCAAGATTTGTCAGTTAACGCATGTGAAACATCTTTGAGTTCAAAAGAAGCAACAAAAGCTGAATGAGCATGACAATTAGAATCAATAAACCTGAACCGTGTGACTCTGTCATGCAAATCTCTAATCATCAGGTGGATGACTCTGCTAAATGTGCAAAGGAGCTATCACTCGAGAAGCAATCTCTTCTTCTCCTTCAATACGCACAGATGGTGTAGTAGCTTGAGGATGTTCAACTGTAGCTGAAGTGATCAAAACTGTCGGCTGCGGTGGTGTGGAGCTGCGGGAGCTCCACGTAGAAGTGGCGGAGCACCTCTTCAAGCAACGGCACCGAAGGAAAACCCAGGCCCACCTCGAAGAAGGCTTCAAACACCACGACCTCTTGGGCCAGAGGCTTCGGGACCTCCTCGCCCAGCGATGGCCGAGCGATGGCTTGGGAGGGGATCTTCCCCTCACTAACCATCTGGTCGAGCTCCTCGTCCCCGATGATAGGCGATCCCAGCGCGGTGCTTTGCTAGGAGTGGTTTTTGCTGGCACGTCGGAGCTCCACTCCTGGCAGTGGCCCCATCAGCAACGGGGAAGACGATGACACCTGAGGGTCCCCCGCCGCAGCTACTCCTGCCATCTCCCCAGCCGCCCAAGTTTCAGCTTCACTCGTGGTACTCAGGTCAGCAATATGAACCGCAAGAGGGTGGCGAAAGGCACTGAATTATGAGAGAGAGGGGAGTAGATATCAATGAACAACTCACACAAGGTAAAAGGCACCGAAGACAAAGGCAGATGAGAACGAGGAGTCGGCAAAAGGGTTGCTCTGGGCAATCCCCCTCCTGCTACAAATAGGGAGGAACTTTCCCCCTCCAGGTGGCGAGCGCACGTGCCGTCCTTTCGCCTGCCAGGACGAAATCATGGTGGAGCAAAACCGACTCCCTTGCCCCCCTAACGACAAGACGACACACATCCCACACTCCACCAGATAGGGTAGGAGTACACCCCTCCCCAAGGCACATTCAATTCCCCGTGTCGCCAACATCATCCAACATGCCATTCCGTCACCCGGGTTAAATCGTCCCAGGCAAGCCAAGCGATTCTCGAACCATGAGCCATCAACCACAAGCCAGGGACCACCAGGGGCCCTACTCCGAAGGAACCACGGGCTCGACCGCTACGCTGGCCATCCCCACAAGGGGCTACTGTTGGGGATCGTTATTAGGGACCCCCAATGGCCCCTTGGCTTAATTAGCTCAACCTCCCAAAGGCTGAGCCTGTCTTCACCTTCCAAAGCCCCGGCCTTTAGGAGCCCAGCCTCCCGAAGGTTCGGTCTCCGAGGCTTCGGCCTCCCAATGCCTCCCCCTTCCAAAGCCCCGGCCTTCCGGAGCTCAGCCTCCAGAAGGCTCGGTCCCCGAGGCTTCAGCCTCCTGCTGCCCGGGCCGGCTTCCCGGAGGTTACTAGGTGAGTCATCAGGTCTCAGGAAAAATCTGCCAAAAGGGAAGAACCAGTCATATTTTGCCTGCGAGGAAGTGACTGGCATTAAATGCCTAGGCTAGTGGATGCCGCTCTAACACCCCAGCATGATGGTACCTATCCTGACACCCCTGGCTGTGCGGTGCTGGGCCGCAATTGGCGACTGGCTCACCCCCTTCAGAGGGTTGGCACCACGATAGTTACAACGGTAGATATTTATCTCACGTGTAGTAGAAAAGTAGTTATCCGAGATAAGGCCTAGTAAATCGGTCGGATCCCAGATATTTGTACATTGTGATAACTTTTACGCCACGCTACTCATGGCCCTATAAATAGGAGCCCTGGTCGCCTGGGCAAAAAGGGGGCTAGACGTACACGCATCACAGCGAACACTATGATACTCCCCCCAGATCGATCAATTTTTTCTACCATCAATACATTCGTGGTGTTCCTTCCTCTTAAACTTCGTCTCCAAGCTTGAGTCTCCTCCTTAGAAGAAACTCTCGCTGTACTTGTTGGGTCAAGACAAACTCTTGCTCCAACACCCGTGGCTAGGATGCGTCGAAGCACTAGTTCACTGGGTTTGAAGTTTTGTGGCGCAACCCTTGGATCGTACCAAGCCTTAGTTTTCTTAATGTAGTGATCTAGGTTCTGAATGGCGTGGAGCCACATGCCTTCGGTAAGGTCGAGGGAGAGCTCCCTTTCTCCATCAGTTTGTGGGAGTTGTACCCTGAGTGAGCAGGACTTGACCTCGGTGGGGGTCATGGCTTCTTCTCCGTATAGGAGGCAGAAGGGTGTGAACCCGGTGGCCCGCGTGACAGTGGTGCGGAGGGACCATAGAACCTTGGGTAATTCATCGACCCATAGGCCTCGAGCTAATCCGACGAGGCATTGATTTAGACCGGAGAGGATGTTGCCGTTGGCCCTTTCAATGGCTCCATTGGATTGAGGGTGTTGAACTGCTGTGAAGCATATTTCGATGCCAAGGTCATCGAAGAACTATCTAAAAGGCCCGGAGTCGAATTGTGTGCCGTTGTCCACCATGAGCTATCATGGGACACCGAAGTGGTAGATTATGTTCTTCCAGAAGAATTTCTATACATTTTTTCATGTGATCGCGGTGAGGGGTTCGGCCTCGACCCATTTGGAAAAATATTCCAATGCGACCACTGCGTACTAGAGGTTTTCTTTGGCGCGGGGAAATGGACCGATGAGGTCCATACCCCAACGAGCCAGGGGCCAGACAGGGGTGATTGGTTGCAAAGGAGTTGGAGGTCGGCGGCTTCGTCGTTCCATCCATTGGCATCCTTGGCAGGTGCAGACGAGTTCTCCCACGTCGAACATGATCTTAGGCCAATGGAGCCCTTGGCGAAGTGCCTTATCGGCTAGAGCATGAGGTGTCAGATGATTGCCGCACAGGCCTTCGTGTATTTCCCTGAGGAGGGTGGATCCTTCTTGTTTAGTAATGCATCGAAGGAGGGGAGCGCAGACACCTGTCTTGTAAAGGGTGTTATTTATGAGATGTAGCCCCTGACGCGATGCTGGATGCGGTGGAGTGTAATTGGGTCATTCGGTTCTGCTGTTCCTCTCTGGAACGATAGGAGGGGGCCCCTCTTGTCTGCAGTTTGGATGGGGAGGATGGCGATGGCTATCTCGTCAAGGGTTCTAGTGGTCGGCTAGTGCAGGATCTCGAGGAAGGTGCCTATTGGTGGGTTTTTGCCCGTGGCTGTAGCTTTTGCTAAGGCGTCTTCCTGATTGTTGTCCACCCGTGGTATGCTTCGTATTGATACGCCACGGAAGTGTGCCTCAACTTTGCAAATGGTCGAGGTATGTTATCATGTCTGGATGGCGGACTTGGAAGTCCTTGTTGACGTGGCCGACGATGATCTGAGAGTCGGTTCAGATGATGATTCTGGCTGCTCCTAAGTCTCGGGCCTTTCGGAGGCCTAGGAGGACGGCCACGTATTCGGCTATGTTGTTGGTCGTCTTGAAATCTAGACGAGCGGCGTATTGAACCTATTGGCCTGTGGGGGAGATGAGGACCACGCCAGCTCCAGCACCCATGGAGTAGTATGCTCTATTGGTGTAGATGGTCCAGATATCTTGGGTGGGCGTAGTGTTGGGTTCGGTTGTTGTCGGGGTCCATTCGGCGATGAAGTCTGCCAAGATTTGGGAGTTTAGGGCGGTGTGGGCTACAAACCTTACCATGAAGGGGGCTAACTCTACCACCCACTTTCCGATGCATCCCGTCACCTCCCGGTTGCGAAACATGTCGCCTAGCGGGTACAAGGTTGGGACAATTATGTCGTAGGCAAGTAAGTAGTGCCGGAGCTTGCGCGAGGCCATCAACAGGGCGTAGGATATTTTTTCGAGCTTAGTGTAACATGTCTTGGCCCCGTCTAAGGCCTTCGAGGTGTAGTATATAGCCCTTTGAGTAGGACGACCACCACTTTTTTCCTCTCGTACCTGGGCGGCGCTGACGGCGGATGCGGAGACGAATAGGTACAGGAGTAGTCCTTCGCCGGGGAGGGGTATCGCGAGTGTTTCGAGGTGGGAAAGGTGCGCTTTTAGGGCCTCGAATGCTGCCTAGCAGACTGGTGTCCAGCTAAATAGCTCGGAGCCCCTTAGCATTTTAAAGAAAGGGAGGTTGTGCTCAACGGATTTCGCGAGGAAGCGACAAAGGGCTGCGAGGTGGCCAGCCAGGCGCTCTACTTCTTTAGGATTGGCGGGAGGTGATATTTCTATGATAGCATGAATCTTGCCTGGGTTGGCCTAGATGCCTCTTCAGGAGACAAGATACCCTACCATTTTTCCACCTCTAGCGCCAAACACACATTTTTCTGGGTTTAGCCGTACGCCAGCGGCTTGGAGGTTGTTCGATGTTTCTTTTAGGTCGACAACGTGGGTGGCTTCTAGTTGTTTTTTTACCATGATATCGTCTACATAGGCCTCAACGTTGTGGCCCAATTGCTGTTGCAGCACCTTGTGTACTAGGCGGGAGAATGTGGCCCCGATGTTTCGAAGACCAAAGGGCATCCGAACGTAGCAGTATACTCCAAAGGGGGTAATAAAGCTGGTCTTGTTCTCATCCTCTGTTGCCATCCACACCTAGTGGTATCCGGAGTAGGCGTCAAGGAAGCTTAGCATTTCACAGCCGGCGGTAGAATCCACCAGCTGGTTGATGCGGGGGAGAGGGTACGGATCCCGGGGACCTACTTTGTTTAATGACATGAAATCGATGCACATACGCCATTTTCCGCTATGTTTTTTGACCTGGATGGTGTTGGAGAGCCAATCGTAGTGGATAACCTCTCAGATAACACCGGCTTTCAGCAGCTTCTAGACTTCTTCTTTTGCGGCTTCTGCCCACTCCGGGGAGAGCTTGCAAAGCCCCTAGCATACAAGTCGTGCCGTCGGGTCGACTTGGAGCGAGTGCTCGATGATGCTGCGGTCGACTCCTGGGAGGTCTTGTGAGGACCATGCGAAGATGTCGAGGTTACTCCGTAAGATGGCCAGAAGTTGGGTTTCTTGCCTGGAGGCGAGGTCTGCCCCTATTTGGAAGGTCCGGTCGGGTTGGTCTTGGTGTATGGGGACTAGCTTTATGTCCCCTTCTGGCTCTGGCCTCAGAGGGCAGCGGTGCCTAGGATGCATCGACGGAGGATCTTTTAAGTCCTTCCATGTCATAGTGCGGATATGGCTACTGGGGAGCGGAGCAGGGTGCCCCTATTCGATGCGTCTAGCCAGGTCTTGGTCACCGTGGATGGTTATTAGCCCCTGGGGTTTGGGTATTTTCAGGCAGACGTAATTGTGATGGGGCACAACTCTGAATTTGTTCAGGGTCCCCCGTCCTAGGATGGCATTGTAGGTGTATGGTATGTCCATGACGTCGAAGGTGATAACCTTAGATCGTGATGCAGATCCCTCGCCAAAGATGACCGGGAGTTCTATCTGTCCTAGGGCATTGAGGGGGAGCTCCATTGAATCCCTGGAGGGGTCTACTGCTTGGTGAGAGCCGCCTTTGCGGAATTCAGAGCTGGTCGAAGGCATGCATGAATAGGAGGTCCACTGAGCTACCTTCGTCGACCAGTATTCTTCGGACCTCGACTTCGGCGATATTGGCTGAGAGGACCAGGGCATCAGAGTGGGGAAATTTTACCCCTTCGGAGTCATCGACTGTGAATGTTACGGGGGCGTCAGTCCAATTGGGGGCCTGTCGGTGGATGCTAGTTGCTCTAATGTGGTGCACCCCGTGGGCGTAGTCTCACCGTTGTCATTTCAAAGTGCCTCCGGAGCTCCCTCCGTTGGTAATGGCGAGGACTTTCCATTTTCCCCACTCTCCTTTGTCATCATGCGGTTTTAGGGATGACTGGGGTGGTGAAGGTAGAGCCATCTACAGAGGATTTTATGGGTATTGTGCCCTTGTCCCGCGCATGTAGAGTGCACCAGGATTCTTCCTCGGAATGCTGGTTTGGGGCGTGGCTTTGTTCCGGGAGACCTCCGTAGCATCCTTGGCCGCGTTAGCTGGGGTGTCTTTGGTTCGGAGCCCCGTGGCTTGTGCTAATATTACTGATGTTTTGGCGTTGCTGTTGCTGCCCCCTTTGGGACCCGGCGGTAAAGGCCTCCTCGAAGCTCATTTTTGCCTGGGGAGCCGGGGCGTGTGACAATTGGGCCTACGAGTGTGGTCTCTCGGTACTGGCATGGGAGGCTTCGCCAGCTTGTGAGCACCTCCGATGGAGCTTTTCCTCGTCTGCCCGCGCATATTCCTCAAACTTGCTCATGAGGATTTCTATCATGCGTATTAGGCGCCGGTTTAGTCGATCATACAGGGGGCCTTCGGCCGGGCCCTGGGTCGTAGCATCGATGATTGAAGAGTCCAATATGCCCCTAATCTGGGCTTTGGTCTGGGAGAACCTTCAAAAGTAGTCTCGGAGGGTTTCATCTGGCCCGTTCTTGATAGTGAACAGGCTGCTGGAGGTTACTGGTTCGATGAAGGTGCCCTGAAAGTTGTTGCGGAAGAGGTCTCGGAGTTGGGACCAGGTGTGAATGATGCCGGGGTCCAACGCCCAAAACCAGCATATGGCCACCCCTTATAGGGTGAGGGGGAAGCATTTAGCCATGGTGGCCGGTCCGCCCCCGCTGGCCTCTATGGCTAGGGCGTAGGATTGGGCGAACTCCTCAGGGCCTGAATTGCCATTAAATTTGGGCAACTTTGGGGTCTTAAAACCCTCTGGGAAGCATGTAGCCTATAGGTCGGCCCGCAGGGGAGAGTTGTGGTCCTGCAGGGGGTCCTCACAACGCTGGCCCTGGGGCTCCAGGGACGGAACGGGTCATGTCCTTGCGCCGAGGGGCTCACCTATTCATGGAGCTTGGGTCGAAAATGCGCTGGCCATCCCGGGAGTGGCGGTGAAGGTGTGGGCACCTTCCTGCTCGACCTGTAGGGCAGTTCGTAGCTCCTCCATCTGCGCCAGGAGTGCCACCAAGCGTGATTGCTGCTAAGGCGGAGCAGTGTTTCCGACGGTAGTGGGGGCCTCGTCTTGCTGCTGCTAGGTTTCCGGGGTAGAGAACCCTTTGGTGTTTCCCACGGCTGTAGTTATGGCTGGGTCGGTGGTGGCTATAAGGTTCCCGTTCCCATGGCTAGGGGGTCGTTGTCAGTGCCGACTGTGTATAGCCGGCTGGACTACCGCGAAGACGTGACTGGGGGGTCGGCTGCTGCCGATGCGGCCTTGGTGGTCTTTTTCTTAGGTGGCATCCTACCTCTCTTAGCACTTCGGTGTTCGAGTCCCCACACATAGCACGCTGTTGGAGCAAGAGTTCGTCTTGCCCCAGCAAGTACAGTGAAAGTTTCTTCTAAGGAGGAGACTCAAGCTTGGAGACGAAGTTTAAGAGGAAGGAACAGCACGAATGTATTGATGGTAAAAAAAATGGATCGATCTGGGGGGAGTATCACAACATTCGCTGTGATGTGTGTTCTGTGTTCGCCTAGCCCCCTTTTTGCCCAGGTGACCAGGGCTCCTATTTATAGGGCCATGCGTAGCTTGGCGTACAAGTTATCACAATGTACAAATATCTGGGATCCGACCGATTTACTCGGCCTTATCTCTGATAACTACTTTTGTACCCTACATGGGAGATAAATATCTACCGTTGTAACTATCGTGGTGCCTGCCCCCTGAAGGGGGTGAGCCAGTCACCAATTGCGACCCGACGTCGCACCGCCATGGGTGTTAGGATAGGTACCATCGTGCTGAGGTGTCAGAGCAGCGTCCACCAGCCTAGGCATTTAATGCCAGTCACTTCCTCACAGGCAAAGTACGACTGGTTCTTCCCTGTTTGCAGATTTTTCCTGAGGCCTGATGGCTCACCTAGTAACCACCGGGCAGCGGGAGGCCAAAGCCTTGGGGACTGGGCCTTCGGGAGGCTGAGCTCCGGAAGGCCGGGGCTTCAGAAGGGGGAGGCTTCGAGAGGTCGAAGCCTCGAAGACAAAACCTTCAGGAGGCCGGGCTTCAGAAGGATGGGGCATCGGAAGGCGGAGACAGGCTCAACCTTTGAGAGGCTGAGCTAATTAAGCCAATGGGCCGTTAGGGGTCCTTAATAATTATCCGCAACACTATTTTGCTTGTTCTCTTGATTTGCTTGCAGGAAAAGCCTTCTTGGCGAGGTCAACTGTGTCTTGGCACGGTTGATAACCATGGAGTAGTGGTTTAGTGGTTTGCGAGGATTCTCGATTTGTTCTGTTCAGAGCCTTTGGATCATCAATGTTGAAGCTCCACCAATCGACTTATCATATTACCTTTCGGAAGATCGGGCAAACGCGCATCACCTACGGCCACCAATCAGATCTTGCCACATGTTGCCCACTTAACCCAGTCAACCCTTTGCCACCTCACATGCCTGGTCACCTAGCCTTGTCAGCCGCCACATCAGCGTTTTGCCGATGTGTAGCCCACATGTGAGCCTAGTCATCTAGCCACGGAATAAAAGATGTTTTTCAATATAAAAATAATTCCAAATATTCCTGTTAATTGGTAACTTTGTAAAATAGCCCCTGGACTTTCCTGCTTTCACAAAAAGACCCTGTCTTTTTACATTTAAGCCTCTATTTAGTAAAACCATCATAACATTTTTGTCGTAGCTCCGTTTTAAGCAATTCTTGCGTTGTTGAATTCTTTTTTCCGAGCTGTATCTTTCTAGAATAGGTTTTGTCTTGTTGTTCTTTTGTTTTGTGCTCTGTTCTTACTATATTTTGTTTGTGTGCTTTGTCAGTAGTTTTTACGATTAGTCAATAACGCTTTGGATTTGTTCGAGGGACTTCAAGAGCAATATTTTGACAAAAACTGAGAAACTTGGGAAAGAGGCAAGTATACTCCTTGATCATATTGAACCTATGTTTTAAATGTATTGTTTTACAAAATTTCATGTAATGTCTGTCAACTTGATAGGTAGTCACCTATGTTAGGGTTTACCTAGTTCTTCCTTTACATTCCTTGAAGCATAAGTGGTAGTTGATATGAGTCTCTTGGGTAGATTGCTTAACTATGCTTTTGGGATGTTGGGAAATGTCATATACATGTTAAGTGGATATATGCAATGGTGATGATGAACTTGTTAGTAACATGGAACCCTAGGACTTGGGTAAGGAGTTGGTTTGATAATGGTGGCTCATTTGGTGGGCTTGTGGATACGTTCAAAGAAAAGGTGTTAGGTTTTGTTGGTTATTTCCCTGTTGGATAGTCTTTGCCCAAGTGTCACATATAAGGACCAATTCGTGGAGCGACAACTCAAGAAATACCGTACCAAACACGAGGCCGATATGGGTAAGGATTATCATATCAATTAGACACATGGCTGGCATTCGTTGGAGTACCATGACCTAATTGATGGATCATACTTTGTAGTGATTCTCCTTGCGGCACACCACTGACGTGTGTTAAGTGTCTTGCAAACACAGCAACATGGATGTCACAACTCATGGCTAAAATTTGGACAACCACTGTAGAGTGTAAAAATGTTATAACAGTCGTGGCCGCAGTTATAGGAGGCATGGATCCTCACATGATTAGATGGGTTTGGTTTGGTCGTGGATATGTTTATGGTAATGGTTATGGTTCACAAGATTTGTTAGTTTTGGGTGAAGTCTAACGGTTGGATTAATTGGGTTACATTCACTTAATAATTGTTCAATGCTTTTAAAGTTCAATTGTTTTCTTTACTCGCATTTATGCAAATAAACCCTTGTGTTAGCCTATTCTTGTTATAAGCCTGCATATCATTATTCTCCTGTACACTTGCTGAGCGCGTCATGTGCTCACACTTGCTATTTTCCATATGCCATGCGACATGTGTGGTGCTGCTCAATGAGTGAAGATGTAGAAAATTATCAAGACGAGGTTGTGACGTTCTAGACGCGTGTCTCCCGGTCGGTTGCCTGCAATGTTTTTGAGCACTAGTGCTTCTGTTCCGCTGTATATATCTATATAGAAGCAATATATGTCAATTGTTATAAGAGTTAACGTTTATTTAATAAAAGTATTGCTTTTGTTACTTCACCTGTGATGTCCTTATGTGTGTTGAACATCCTGGGCACACATAAGCCGCATTTGATTTTATCTGTTAAAACCGGGTGTGACAGAGGTAGTATCAGAGCCATACTGACCCTAGAATGCAAACCTTGATAGAATGGTCATACCATAACATCATATTTTAAAAGCCTATTTTGAAAATTCCATCCACATGCTTTTCTACTCTCTCAATTTCTCTCTCCACTTACCTACTCCACTTACCTACTCCACTCTATTGAGGAAAATGAATTTCCAATGCTCCCCCTTCAAACTTTTAGTTGGTGAACAATCCTGGTTACTCTGATCTATAAGGACGCACTTGAAGATCTCTCTTGACGCTTCTACCTTGTGTGAAGATTTCTATGATAAAGCTGAAGATCCATCACAACAAGGAAGATTCATCTACCACAACACCGAACACATGAAGATCTACCTCCTCGCTTCTCCCAGATTTAGTTTTCGAGTTATAGGAGGATTTTCCCCTAATCTTCGGAAATGTTCGAGCACTGTTGGTAGTGCATGTTTTTGTTGTGTGCCTTGTGTGATTTGGTTTTTCAGTTTGAGTGCTGGAGTGCGTTGTAGGATGGTTTAGCATCTGCTAACAGCGACATTCCTTATATACCTCTATAGTTAATAGTATAGTTGGGTTTTTTCCTTCTAGTCCCTTCTCTTTTTGCCCCAACCTTCTGCTTCAATCCGATCTGATGGTGAACACAAAGAAAGATTAGCTTGGTAAAGGTACCAACAACAACAACGATAATGACCAGCAGATGTCACTTCAATTCAACAGGAAGCAACTCCTGATGACACTGACTCATATCCTTCAAGGCATGGCTCAGAATATGGAATGTCTGCTACAGATCATTGAAGCTCTGGGTGCAGAAGACGAGCGTAGGAAACAAGACAACAACAAGAAGAGGAAGAAAGCCTTTGAAGACCATCAAGTGAACAATAATTCTCGGCTACGTTCCACTCTTGAACAAGCACTTTATTATGTCAACCAGGAAGTTTCACATGTTGAGAGAAATTTTCAAAGTACCACTACAAGGAAGGTGTGTTTTTGTTGTGAAGAAGAAAGACACTATACCAATCAATGTCCCCTGAGGATCCTTGTACCTGAAGATAAGAAGGTGTGTGTCCACTGTGGAGAACCTACGCTCTGGGTCAAAAGATGTCCCAAGAAGTTTCCTACCCAGAATCAGATCAACTGTCAACCCCATATGAAGATCTCAATTCAACATTCAGACCGTCACAACTTTCAAGTTGTAACTCAAGATAGCCAAGATCGACGAGATCCCATCAAGCCACAGAAGCTCAGTAGGCACAACAAAAAAGAATGATATAATCCATGTCAAAGGCTAATGTCTGTTTACTTCTCATGAACTGGAAATGCATGTCAAAGAAGTCCGCTCTTTTAAGGGGGGTAGACCCTTTAGCCAATCTATTGGTTCTGGAATCTGAAGACGCAGAAGCTATTCTTAGAAGAGGCTACTTAGCAAGAATGGTGTAGTAAGGTGTGCTAAAGGATGGACATCATACAAAAACTACACTCAGATCACAGAAATAGCTGTCAAGAACAAGTACCCTTTCCTCGAAATTAAGAGAGGCCTTATTAAATCTTCAAGTATAATAAGGTGTGCCAAGGTCAAATTAACAAATGAGAAGATCATTAAAAATGAAGGAATTATTAGGAGTGCTAAAGTTACGAAATCTCAAGAGATAGTTCAAGAAGCACAAAAGATGTATCAGGATCTCAAGGATCGTTAATGGTGGTATGGAAAGAAGATATATGTAGTAAAGTAGGTGGTCCTATGTGATATATGTCAGGGAGTTAAAGCAGTACATTAGCGACGATTGCAACCGTTGAAGATACTAGTAATGCAATATTCGAAAAATTTCACATACTCATGATAATCGATTAAGATTTCTTGAAGATAGTTGAGAAAGCCGTCAAAAGCAAGCTGAAAAGGTTAACTCGGTATAATGAGGTTACCGCCAAGTAGAAAAAGCAATTTTGAAAGCAAGAAGAAAAAAATCGAAGACCAACTTCCCTTATCTTTCTCTGTTCTGCCCGAATCTCAAGGGCGAGATTCCTTTAAGGGTGGTAGATTTTCAATTTTCTCAATTTTCTAAAATTTTCCAAGATTTGATTATAGGTTGAATAATTAGAATAGGAAAAAAAACCTATTTTCTAAATTCAAATTCAAATTTGAGTTAAGGTTATTAATTGTTGAGTGCATTTATGCTAAAAATAGGCATATAGGTTTTTCTAGATTTCATTTGATTTCATTGAATTAAATCTAATTTTCAAAATATCAAAGTGATTTCATGAGTTCAAAGTATTTTTATTGGCTTCTAAAAGATTTCAAAACCTTGGTGCAATTTTTTTCTAGATTTTATTGGTCTTTCTGGTCTTCAATGGATTTGATCTGCTTTGTTTGAATTCAAAAGCATTTAGAAAATAAAAGAAAAAGATAAAAGAAAATCCCTCCTCGGCCTCCCTCCTTTCCTTCTCCCTCTTGGCCTAGTCGGCTCAGTCCTCCCCTCCCGCTCCTTCCTCCACCTGGGTCGTGCCAACGCGCTCGAGCTGGCCCAACTCCGTGCTCCAGCCTAGCACCCGCGCCAAGTCCGCCTTCGCCCGAGCCGCTGACAAGTGGACCTTGCCGATCAGATCCAACGTCCCCGAGTCAAGAAACACCACCGTGCTGAGTCTGATGGGGAATCCGCGGCCATTTCGGAGTCCTGAGCCTCCCCGTTGCCTCTTTTGCCACCTATATTAGCACCTGAGACCCCCTCATGCTTTCCCCAAGAAAACTCGCTGAGGCCAGCGTGATTTCATCGAGACCCGAAGCTTCACCGCCGCCATAGCCACCGCATCTAGCTGAGCTCACCGTTACGCCGTTCCAGAGCCGATCAATGCCATCTGAAGCCACATTTGGACATGTGTGCCCTCGCTGAAGCTCCTACGGTCCTCATCACTGATAGACCACCAGAGACCCATCACCGACGAAGACTCGTGTGCTCCGTCGCCCCCTACCGTCGCTGACTGCCTTCTGGTGTCTCTCTACCCTCGGTAAGCGCCAAAACGAGATCCCCACGTTCTACTGGTTCTGCTCCACCGCTTATCGTCGTCTCCGATGAGCTGAAATGAGTTTCCGATGACTCTTCAGCGAGTGAGCCGCCGTGAGCCCTTCGGTTCAATCGTGCCTCCGCTCTCCGGCAGCCCCCTTCTCCCTCTGCCATTAGATCTAGATTGCACGGTCCCGATTAGATTGAAGCATACCCCTTCAGCCACCAATCAGATCTCGCCATGTGTCACCCACTTAACCCAGTCAACCCTTTGCCACCTCACCTGCCAGGTCACCTAACCTTGTCGGCCGCCACATCAGGGTTTTGCCGACGTGTAGCCCACGTGTGAGCCTAGTCATCTAGCCACACAATAAAAGATGTTTTTCAATATAAAAATAATTCCAAATATCCACAAAACCTAAGTGACAGTTGATATGAGTGTCTTGGGTAGATTTGCTTAGCTATGCTTTTGGGATTTTGGGAAGTGTCATATACATATTTAGTGGATATATGCAATGGTGATGATGAACTTGTTAGTAACATAGAACCCTAGGACTTGGCAAGGTGTTGGTTTGGTGGTTCATGTGGTGGGCTTGTGGATACATTCTAAGAAAAGGTGTTAGGTTTTCTTTGTTATGTCCCTATTGGATAGTGTTTGCCCAAGTGTCACATATAAGGACCAGCTTGTGGAGCAACAACCCAAGAAATACCGTACCAAACACGAGGCTAATATGGGTAAGGCTTAGTATATCAATTAGACACCTGGCTGGCATTCGTTGGAGTACCAGGACCTAATTGATGGACCATGCTTCATAGTGATTCTCCTGGCGGCACACCACTGGCGTGTGTTAAGTGTCTTGCAAACACGACAATAAGGATGTCACAACTCGTGGCTAAAAGTTGGATAACCTCTATATAGTGTAAAACTATTATAACAGCCGTGTCCGCTGTTATGGGAGACTTAGATCCTCACATGATTAGATGGGTTTGGTTTGGTTGTGGATATGGTTATGGTAATGGTTATTGTTTGCAAGATTGGTTAGTTTTGGGTGAAGTCTAACGGTTGGATTAACTGGGTTACATTCACTTAATAATTGTTCAATGCTTTTAAAGTTTAATTGTTTTTTACATGCATTTATGCAAATAAACCCTTGTGTTAGCCTATTCTTGTTAAAAGCCTGCATATCATTATTCTTCTGTACACTTGCTGAGCGTATCTTGTGCTCACACTTGCTATTTTCCCTATGTCATGCGACATGTGAGGTGTTGCTCAGTGAATGAAGATGTTGAAGATTATCAAAACGAGGTTGTGACGTTCTAGGCGCGTGTCTCCCGGTCGGTTACCTATGGTGTTGTTGGGTACTAGTGCTATTGTTCCACTGCAGATATCTACATAGAAGACAATATATATCAATTGCTGTAAGAGTTAATGTTTATTTAATAAAAGTATTGCTTTTGTTACTTCACCTGTGACGTCCTTATGTGTGTTGAACATCCTAGGCACACATAAGCCGCATTTGGTTTTGTCCATTAAAACCGGGTGTGACGGCTTGGCCATCTCGGTGGATTTGATCTTACTAAGGAGTTCATCACAAGTCAACGTGTCATAACTGGATGACTCTTCGATGCTCAATATCTTCAATTTCCATATGCTATGGACAAGAGTATTGAGAAGCTTGATCACCCTCTTATGGTCAGAATAGGGCAAAACTCCGGCTGATCTAAGATTGCTAACAATCCCATCAAATCATGCATACATGGCATCCAAAGACTCTCTGTGGCCTTGCACGAACATCTGATTCTTGGTTGTACGTGCTTTGGCATCGAGCCTTGATTTGGTTAGTGCCCTCATGAAAGACACCAAGACTGGCCCAAATCTCATGAGCAATACGGATGTACTGGACTCTGTTAAACTCATTATGACTCCGGTTGGTGAACAATATATTTTGAGCCTTGTTGTTGGCTTCATATTTTTCAATTTGGGCCTAAGTATGAGCAACAAAAATCTCATAGTTGGAGTCTACAACCTCCCATATTGCACTTACTTGGCTTAGAAGAGAAACCTCCATGTGCACCTTCCAATAAAAAAAGTCATGACCTTCAAAGATGGGATCTTTCCATGTCTCTCTATTGTTGCCTATGGATCACAAAGCTGGTGAAGGTCAACAAATGATCACACTAGCTCTGATACCGATTATAGGAACGCGAACAATAACTAGAGGGGGGTGAATAGGCGCCTCACAATTTTTGCGAAACTTTATTGCCGTCTCCTATTTTGACACACAACACACCTCAAAAATGGATCACAATAAAGTGCAACACAAAACACAAAAACACAGCAGAAACAGACTAACCCGGAAGTTCTGAGTTGGACCAGGAAGTTCTGAGTTGGACCTGGAAGTTCCAGCCTATCGAAAGTTTCAGATAGAAACCCGGAAGTTCTGACTTTAGTCCAAAAGTTCTGAATAGAGGAAAAATAGCAGCTCAAAAATCCAAAATCCAAACTTTGGATCCAACCAAACGTGTGTCTCATGAATGGGATTGAACACTATGTTCCATTGCAAACCATTCCAAGAGTAATCCCCACATAAAGATTGGAACTTGGGAAGAAAATCCTAAAGATTAAAGAGATGGACACTGGGTAAAGAAATTCTTCAAGTTGATGATTTAGAAGCAAGGAAATTCAAGACCCAATTGTGTACATTAGTACGTGAATTTATGCCTTTAGCAATGACAAGAATGACTCCAACTAGGTGGAAATTTTAGCTCAATAACTAAAATAGAAATCTCAACCGAGAATCAAAAAACTTGCAAATTCGTAAGGGAACCAATAGAGAGAAACTAGAAGGAGGTGAACACGATCACAAGAGGAAACATAAATTTCATTGGTTCCAGAGGTCAAAACTATTTTTGGCAGATTACAAAGTATTTTTCACTCACAAAAGCTCTCACCTACATGTAGGCTAAGCAATCCTTACCCTCTCCTCTAAAACCCTAGCACAAGGCTCTCAAAATGGCTGGCTCACCTCTCTCCCAACAACCCTATCCCTCTATTTATAGGACTTGGGAGCTTCCTTCGATACCAAGTTTCCTGGTTCCCAAAAAACCCCTCTCTTGTAGTACACTCATACCTACAACCGAGGGCATTTTGGTCCATTTTCTCCTCCATCCATCGGATGACTGTGGTGCCTTCACGAGTTAGCTTTACCTCGATGCATGCTTCACCATGATGCCACATATACTCCATCCTTTCACAATTATGAGGCCAAACCGGGAAAATGCCTTGCACGCATCTCAAAGCATGACTTACTACCACTTGCTTCCACCTCAAGAAAGTATCTCGATGTCAACGCGTTTACTCCGTCTTGCAATCTTGACCACTGGCAAGTCTCTTCTGCTCCCAATCCCTCAGGCCGCATTGTTACTTGCACCGGTATCCTCTTCGCTTGATTTGGTCAACACATCGACTTCATCCACCTTCTCATGCTTTGCTTGATCTCCATATGCATACATAGGACCACCCTTGACTTTGCCCGACCTCATTGATTGTTCGGCATCAAGTACCTCGTATGGCCTCGATCATCCTACCATCAACTGCCAAGTTCCATCCATCACCTACACATCGTGAGACAAGCATAAACATATATTCAAACCATCTCCAGTTAGTTCCAAATCAAAATCCTCAGCTTAAGACACATCCCGGAAAAATCATGAATGCCAGATGATCCGACATCCACATCTCCCGAGTGTCGGACCATCCGACGTATTCAGCTCGCCACACTGGCCATCTAAAATCCTTTCTGCAAGGACCATCCGGTGTGTTCATCTCCACAAGAAAATTATTTTGCAATCTCTCAACAACAAATGATTCGATGTATTCTCCAACATTCACATCTTCCATCATCTGACCATCCGGTGCATGTAAGTCCACTACAGCCAATTTGCAACACCTCTGCAAGAATGCTCCAGCTCACTGTGCCCATTGCTGGCCCATTCATCGTGTACTTCAATTTTTGCTTATGAGTTGAAATACTCCAGGATGAAGTCTTCTTGAGCGTCGAATCATTTCACGTGTACAAATTGCCTAGCACCAGACCATCCAGCATATGCAATTTTCCTAGACACAGAGACAAAAATGCCACTTCTATTTTCTCCACAACTTTGGTTAGCCATGGTCATAATTGCAACACATATACATGCTCATGCAATCCCACAGATCAACAAACCAAAATAGCAACATTATAAATCACTCATCACATATAAACCAAGGTACATTTCAACTTGGTTTCTCACCAACCTACCAACCCAAGCACTGCAAACCATACTACTCTCTTGGCCTTTCACTGTTTGGGAGCTTGATATTGTGGGAACATTCCCTAAAGCCATCGGCAGTTTCAAATTCCTATTTGTGGTAGTCGACAAATTCACTAAGTGGATTGAGGCCGAACCAGTCAAGAAGATCATTACTGCGGTAGCAATTAAGTTCGTACAGGGGCTGGTAGTGCGGTTTGGTATTTCAAACCGCATAATTACGAACAACAAAACTCAGTTTGTCAATAGCGCTTTTAAAGACTACTGCAAAGAGATCAGGACCAGAGTATGCTACGCGTCGGTGGCACACCCTCAGAGTAATGGTCAGGTTGAAAGGGCAAATGGAATGATACTGCAAGGGATCAAAACCCGAGTCTTTGACCAGCTTCAGAGCTATTTGAGACGTTGGGTGGATGAACTCCCTACAATACTCTGGTCACTGCGAACAACCCCTAGCAAAGCCACGATCGAAACTCCATTCTTCTAAGTTTTTGGCACTAAAGCAATGCTCCCCTCAGAGATCACCCTAAAGTCTCCTAGAGTAACCAGCTACTCGGACAAAGACCAGGTGGCTCGATGAGAGGATGACATAAACTTGATCAAAGAGTTCCGCAATTGCGCTCTAATTCAAGCAACCCGATACTAGCAAAACCTCAGGTGTTACCACCACCGCAAGGTGCAGGAGCAAACTCTGGTTGTAGGCAACCTTGTCCTAAGGAAAATCTAGAATAAGGTAGGCCGAAACAAGCTCTTCCCCAAGTGGGAGGGACCCTACGCAGTAGTTGAGGTTACCCGACCTGGTGCGGTCAAACTAGCCATGGAGGACGACCAGGAATCACATAATTCATGGAACTTAATCCAGTTGTGTAAGTTCTATGTGTAAGACTGCTCGAGCACGAGCCCAGTTTCTCTATTTTATAGGATCTCACGGACAAGAGTGATATTCTCTCGGTTTGTATGTTTTTCCGATTCAATGGTCAAGCCCTACCAGACGCTCTGTTTTGCAGGATATCCTAGACAAGAGCGATTTGCTCTCGATTTGTAAGTTTTTCTGATTCAAAGATCCTACCCTACCAGACACTCTATTTTGCAGGATCTCTTGGATAAGAATAGACTGCTCTCGGCTTGTATGTTTTTCTGATTCAAAGGTTAGACCACCTGGTCAAAAACCTTTCTGCCAACCAGACAGTTGGGGATAGAATAATGTTGGATTTGTGCTCCAAGATTATGCTCCCTATTCGCGCATGCTATAAGTAACAAGTCACTTAGGGGGAAGAAAATTACTGCTCTCATGCAATGCCAGGGATGTGGGCAACGGTAGAAAAATGGCCAAGATGTCATAATTCCCATTTCGAGTTGAGCGCTGGTCGCCACCGACGGGATTGTCATGCTAAAAGTTGTCCTGGGCACCACAAACCTAACTAGTGAGCGGTATAGAAAACCTTAACCCCCTTTTGGTGTAACGAATAGTTAGGGCCTACTCACCTCATGGGCAGAGGGAAAATCTATTTATGGGGTAATTCTAAAAGTCTGTTCGGTGTCCCCAGGATCCGAATATGCTTCTCAGTGGTTCAAACCGAACGGTCCAAAGAAGGGAGCAAGCTACGAAAATATATGAGTCAGTAAGGCCGTGAAGCTCCTCCGTTGTCTTCCTGGCACTGGCGAAGCCTTCAGAGACTTCCGGAGCACGGACAAGGCCGGGGAAATCCTTGCTAACACAGGAAAGGGCAAGGTAGATACCGTAGACTCTGACCTCAAACGGGTGGTCACCGACGGTCTTGTGAAATCTCTAATCAAGAACTCCTACCTCCTCGAAGACCTCTAAGAGACAGTCGATATGACCAGTCACGATGTCTCCGGGAGTTGGATGAACTTGAACGCCAATAAACCAAAGTAGCGAGTCGAAAGGGGGAAAATGTACAACTAAGGCAATCATAGAAATGCACCCACCTCTAGTCGTTTTCTGCTCTAGGTCCATTTGCATCACCAATAGCTCCTCTCAACAAGCTGGTCGAAGAAATAGGTCAGAAAACATGTAGGAGTCAGCTCATCGAGTCTTACTTGGCTAGCCTGAGACTACATGTAGCTTAGCCTATGGAAGGGCTAGCGTACCTTGAAGATCGCTCTGTAGGTTCTCTCGCTTGACTAAGAACCTAAGTTCACACTCGATGAGGGTGATCGAAGGCTCAGAGTGAGCAGAAGGGACAGTTAATGTAGAGGCACTATGACCACACCAGCAACATAAGCCCATCAAGGAAATGAAAAAATTCATTCAAATATATTACAAGTCTAAGGTACAATATGGTATTTACTCTTCAGTGGTTTCTGCTAAGAAGAGAGAAACTATGTACTCCACTGGTCCTTGGCACTCTGCCTACTGCCTCGCCTTAGCTTCAGGACCGGTGATCACAACCCCCCCCCCCTCCCGAACAACCTCTAGGTTAAAGTTAGGGTCGTGGTAGCGATAGCACTGGAGAACTTACTCCACCACGGCTTTTGCCGCCTTCACCACGTCCTCCACAATCCTCGCCGCTAGGATGCCTGGGAGCTGGGTGAACTTCTCCACCAAGATGCGGATGGCGTAGGCCTAGCCCTACATGGTCTCTTCCTTTGGCCCGGTAACTTTTAAATCAATGCTCCTCAAGGGCCCAAGAATTGACAAGAAGGCATCCCTCAAAAAGGCACGAGTTGTCCACTTGGCCTCTAGCTATTGGGCGCTCTAGGCGATGATCTCTGCCTTCTCCTATTGAAGCACACACTACACCTCCTTCTCATCGATCACCAGCCTCTCCAACTCGGTGCATCTGCCGTCTACCACCTCTTTCTCTATGATTAGTCTGTTGATAGAGGCAGAGAGGATGGCGACTAGAGAGAGAGAGTCTGAGGAAGGAGCAGGCGATGTGAGAAAGGTTGTGGATGGCTCTACGTCTATGGAGGCCTCAATATCTAGGGTCAATGTCAGGATTGCGGCCACCCCAGGGCCTGTGGCATCTTGCTGGGGCGATGGAGGAGAGGTTGTGCTCTGAGTTGTTGAGGGGGTTGTGGACCTGCATCGACAATGAATTATGGAGTCAGGGAAAGAACTCAAAGTGTCTATGACTAGCCAAAGAGCTTACTGCGTAGCCTCTAAGGGTATAGGGGTGGGGGAGGTCAAAGCCGCCAGAGAGCCGCCAATGATCGGCTTCTCACGGGTGCATTTGGACGCTTCTAGGGAAGCTAAATCCGCCATTGATCTCATCCCACCTTGCCCTAAGGCTTGATGACCAGCAGCCTGGTCATCCCCAGCTAGTTCAGGGCAAGATTGGTCGTCCCTCTACTGGCTGGCACTATTCACAGAGCTGACTCTGAGCAGCCTAGTCATCACCACAACCAAATTCATTGTCGGCTTAGCCGGTACTGAGCAAAGCAGATATCGATTATGTGCTAGGATGGATGTCTCGGATGACCCCCATGACCTCATCGATTATCAAATGTAGGACATCGACCTCAGGAAGACCCTGCATCAGCGCAAACCATGAAATGCTAACCCAGGAGAAGGCATGAGGTGGGTATTTAGAAAATGTCGAACTTACCCTTTTGAGCCGTGCTCTTTCTGACGAGGTAAGATTGTACCGCAAGGGGGTGGGGCAACCGGAGGGCCATCTTTCCTCGGGAAAACCAACATTAGGATTCAGACCCGTGAGTCGACAACCTTGTCAGTAAGATTTGGCTAATAGGGGAGACGTGAGAGGTCCCACACCTAATAAAAAACACCAGGGAAACAACTATAGTAATACCTGCGGAGCTCTCCTTGGTGACATTGTCAGGCCCGACGTACTGGAATGCTGGATGTTCTCTCCTCCGCAAGGCCACAACTGGCGCTTGATGAAATCATAGGTAACATCCGATCCCGTCAGCCTGGCCTCTCCAAGCTGGCTAATCCGTTTGGCGAGGGTCAATAGCTCTGGAGTTGTCAATGGGGCGCTCCCCCAGTTGTCGATGACCTACGCCGACAGGCTTAGCATGCGGAGGTTGTCCAAGGAGCTGTCTCCCACGAGGTAGAACCAATCCTTCCTCTAGCCCGACCATGATGACTTGAGGCCTACCTTGATGTAGGAGTCTCAGCATCGTCATGGAGACGAAACCCGTAGCTTCTGGTGGCCGTCCTGGTCATTGACCGGCATATGTAGAAATCCCTTTTTCAGTAGTGTTGTTACTACTTAAATTACTTTTTCGAATCTTGACCAAAACTTCAGTCAATTTACATTTTCAAAACTATAACGCTCTTGCCTAGAGTCCCAGAGCTTAACGGAAGATCGAGCCTTAGTTAATCCTGAGTGGATCCAAAAGCTTCATGCTTCCAATGCTGAATATCTTATGCTGAAAGAGGTCTAGGCATGGTTCAACCCCGATTATGTTCTCACACAAATGAGCAAAGATGCTCAGTATGAGAATGGAATTAGGGTTGAGATGAAGGTGGAAAATGTCATAGAAGAGGATGATGGTGGTGAAGAACTCGGAGAAGGGCGAAATGAGGCCGACCAAGAAGAAAGAGATGAACATCACAATCTCCCCATGACGAGGAGCAGACACGCTCTCCCTAGAGTGATACCCCGAGGACGATCGGTGGGTGAGCAGGCTGGCATCGTGCATTTGCTTCAGCTGCGCTGCATCACACTTGTACTTCGGCAAGGTGGGCTCACTACCAGTGCACGCCATCTAATGACAGAGGAAGATGCTTCGGTGGCAAGAACGAAGGTTGAAATGAAGGTCTTAGGGCGTAGAAGCTTGGAGGCTAAGAGAGATGATGGAAAGGATTTGTGAGGGACTACAACGCTCCAATTTAAATGGTCGCCATGGTATCTCAACTGCTGCAAAGTCTTGTCCTTTCAAATTTTGAAAGGCCGCACATGGGGAATCGAAATTCCCTCAAGTCTTGCGTCGTTTCATCTCTCTCTATCTCTCTCTCTCTCTCCCCAGACGTTTAACCTCCCCTCGTGATGTAGTTTCCTAAGTTGATCACTAAGGTAGGCCGCGTCGATGACCACTCCCTAGGGCGAACATGCATTCACCTGGGGCCCAAAGTGGCGTGACCAAACCCGACCACGACCACAAGATGTACCGTGACTACAGGTCACTACAGCAAACCTCTCAGTCCACCCCACCTATGGTGGAGCTTGGGGGCTACTGTCGGTGTAATGGATAAGGGGGTGCCCCATTGGGAGGGCCTCACGCTGCCACATGTCAACTGGCAGGTGAATACCCTAAAGACCACGACCTAACCTTGCGACCAGGACAGGACTCCATTGACCAGCCCTCTGGTCGAGGGTTGCATGACATGTACTCACTTACACCAGTCAAATCACATTTAATGTCACTCACTCAGGTGTTTTCCTTCCCTAGGCACTTCCTTTCGGCGAGCGAGGTCGTGGGCCGACATGCTATGCAGTGACCCATCTGGTGGATAGGGCAGGGCTTGTAGGAAAACCAGAGCAGGATGGGTGTGCCCACCCCTGTCATGATGAGCTAAGAGTAGTTGGCTTTGTCAGGTGTAGATCTGCCACTGAGTTTTGCACGGTTCATTTGTATGTATTCCTTTACCCTTGTTATATAAAGGGGGAGCATCAGGCTTGTAAGGAAATTCGGTAACAAGTTTATCCAATCCATAAGAAAATATACAGGACGTAGGGCTATTATCCCACAGCGGGCCTAAATCTGGATAAATCCTTGTGTTCTTGTATCCCTTCGATCCAACCTCAAGAAACATAGATCAACACGCTCATTATTCCCCGACAGTTTTACTTTATTGTAACTTCATATATTGCTTCGTGTTAATCCTAGTGTGTATATCTCATATAGGATTGCACATTGTTACTTGCTTTAGAGTAGCTTTTATTTTGTATTTAATTTCATTAAGGTTTGAAGTTTTAGCTTGTTTAGAGGGAATTTGAAAACAACCTATTCACTACCTCTAGGCTGCCCACTACTGCAGAAAGGCACATCAGTGCCGGTTTTTGAACCAACACTGATTACTCGGCACTGATAGTCCTCGACTATTAGTGCCAGTTCTAGAACCGGCACTAAACATACTTTTCACTGTCGGTTGGTCTCCAACCGCCAGTGAAAAGGTTCCGGAAGCCAAAAAATAAACGAGCCAGCTCAATTGCCGCTACTGTCGCCGTGGTGCTTCCGTCACCACCGCCGCTGCCGCATGCTCAAATCGAATACATCTCATCCATACAACAATCTCACAATAAAATTCAATACAACAACACAAGAATCAAATAGCCATGCTTTGGAGATCCTCATGCAAACAAGACATGCAGATTAACATCCTCAAATCATTGTCACAGTTCCTTCCTGAACACCAAGAACAGCTCGCTCTCTGATGCAATACTAGCTAGCTAGCAACAATCTCCGTTAAAATGAAAGACCTAAAAGAGAAGGCATGGACGTTGCACCACGCGCGCTGGAGAGAGCTCCTAGATGGATAGGTCCAGTCACCCCATGCTCAAGATCAGGCCCTCCAGCAACGGCTGGGAGACTGGTGGCTGTGGCAGCGGTAGACCACCAGTGCGAGTCCGTACACCAGGAACCTGACGAAGAAGTGGTCGTCTGGCGCAAAAGAGACAGATTCAGTTCCTGCACAGAAGCAAATCACAATAGAATCATAAGATTTCCTATGGAGCCTCGGCAGCACTCGGGCCGGAGCCCTCGGAAGCATGCCTCCCCATCTCTGGCCAATCCCTCAACAGAACTCAAGCCGGAAAGAGATAGTAGCGGTTATGGATAGCAGTCGGGCAGCACTTAGGCCCTCAGCAGCACTAGGCAGCAACCGACAATGGGGAGGAGGGAGGTGGAGAAAGAGATAAGGTTAGATTTTTGACACTCGGTGGTGGGGAGGACAAAATATCTGGCTGAGCCAAACTTGACGCTGAGCCAAAATCATATCACACGAAAAATTCAGGTCTTCTCATGCCTTCAGTGCCGGTTGGTTTTGGAACCGGCACTAAAAACCGATTATTAGTACCGTTTCTTAGCGGCTCACTCATTTTCATGCGCGGGAGATTAACAACCGGCACTGATACATCTTCAGTCGCAGTTTTTCAACAATCGGCACTGATAGTGTGCTACTTATGGCCTGTTCTATAGTATTGGCCATGTCATCCTCCACTTTGCGCCTGAAGCATGGTGGCATGCTCATGTGTTGTGCGCTCATGATGGAAGCGGTTTGCCTGTCGAGTTGAATTGGCACGTCGACTTGGGGTTCAACGATTGATCACGGAGACTAATAATCAAGTTCTCGTCGACATGTTCACTGTTAAGGCGTGCAACCAATCAGATATCTTCCTGGTCGTTTGTGACCTCTGGGAGCTTAGTAGTGATCTTTAGGAATTTAAGCTGTGTTTTGTTAATCTTTCTTGTAATTCGGCAGCTCATTTGTGTGCTAAGCAAGTTTCTTGCAGCAAAGAGCCGTGTATGTGGCTTTATGAGACACCAATTTTCTTGCAACCTATGTTGTTATCAAATTGTAATCCTGATATAGTCTAATGAAAGCTCCTTTGATCTCAAACAAAAAGAAGCTTAATATCAATCATTGTGTGAAGATTAGGGTTTGTGAGGCGGGGGGGGGGGGGCGGGGGAGGCGACGGACAGGGGATAGTTGGATTAGGATCCAATGGTGGAGGGAGGTGAGTGAAATTTGAGCTATTTTTAGGCAATTGGACGATATACCCTTATTTGAATCTAAATATCTTAATTCTTTTAGCTTTACAATAATTTAATCATATATCATGTGAAATTTGGGCAGAAACCACAAGGTGGCTTTTAAAATTGTTTGAAGTATATGTATGAAAATTTGAGGCCGCAAATGGCACTAAAATGGGACTGACACAATTGAATTCCGTTGATATTTCACTTGGAATAGTTAATCCCAGTTCTTACCCCGGCGGTCAACGGCCTGCCCTCCCTTTAACGGTTTGAGTGCCACACATAGACTGGCGCGAAAAAACCTGAGCAAGAAACACTCTCGCCTCACAAAGTGCTCAGAAAGAAGAGGTCAAAGGGGCCATATGCTTACACATCAACTCACGCGCGCTTGTATACTAATTCACATACACCTAATTCAGATCTCAGCGAACCTGCGCCATACACCAACGCGCCTATCGATCGATTGGATTATGGCGCAGGACGGCAGCGGGAGCTCCTGCAAGGCGTCGCCGAGCAGCAGTGACTGCTCCACACCGTTCAGGTTCAACGTGCACGCGCGGGAGTTCGTGCCTATGTCGCCGGCGGCCAGCCCGCTAACGGCCGCCGGCTACTACTCGCCGTTCTTGCAGCTGTCCGACGGTGGTGGTGGCATTGGGCTGGGCGCGGACTGGAGGTCCTTTACCGAGCCAGACCCCAAGTTCTTCTTGCCGGACTTTGGGCACGCCAGCATCGCGGGTGCTGCCGGCAGCGGCGGGCAGCCAAAGGGTGCAAGTCCAGCCGACATTGCGCACAAGATTATCAAGCAGGTTTGGAAACCAACGATGATCTCGTGCTTGTTGATCGCAACAGAAAAAAGAAGTTACAGAACCAGTCGTGTATATCTTGAAACTGAAAATGCTGAATATGATGTACGTAATCTCCGTACTAATAAATCTAGGAGATGACCTTCAAATTCATGGTAGATTGGCTCTATTCTATCCTCCTAAGTTTTGATTCAGTCATTTATATCTTCATGATGTTTTTAGTAAGTAACTTATCAGTCAATCGGCGTAATTTTTGGCTCTGTTTCGATCATGCTGTTGAAATGATTTTTCTCACAAATTTTCTCTGTTTCTTGACTTTGGAATGGTCTTACATTTCCCTTGTGTAGGTTGAGTACCAATTCAGCGATACTAATTTGGTTGCAAATGATTTCTTGATGAAGATCATGAACAAGGACCCTGAGGGATATGGTGAGTGACAAATAGTTGTTTCTTGAATCATATCAGCGATAGAACACAATTTTTTTCAGAGCACAGTGAGAGATCATGATCCATACACTTAGATTAAAAAAAAAGATTGGAACAGAAACTAAATTTGTTTGGATGTTTCATTCAGTTCCTATGTCTGTTATTTCATCCTGGAAGAAAATTAAGGCTATGGGG
Source organism: Phragmites australis (assembly GCF_958298935.1). NCBI lineage: Eukaryota > Viridiplantae > Streptophyta > Magnoliopsida > Poales > Poaceae > Phragmites > Phragmites australis. The sequence continues at coordinate 30,622,479 of NC_084923.1, read as the reverse complement.
GTAACACATCAACTGCTGGTTAACGCTCTTCGGACCTCGGCAAAGCTTGTACGGCATTGCTACATCTGCTTTTTGTAACTAATGGCACTCTTTGTATTCTGAAATTCTGAGTTTCATTGGCTGCAGGTTGTCAGTGACGACGGCAAGAAAGTGCGGCGGGCACAACCATTCACAGAGAAACACAAAGAAGAGCTGCAGGTTAGTAATTTTAAGCACGACAAGGTTTCGATTCCTGAAACCGAAACTGCCTCATTTAGCTATCTAAGACCAAGCTCTCACTCTCGCAGTCTCGCACGGTTATCGCGGAGAATTTGCCAGATGATTCCACAAGAAATAGCCTCGAGAAGATCTTCGGTGCCATTGGAAGGTCAGAACACAACTCCTGTTATCCCATATAATTTGTGGTACATGATGTAGTAACATCTATTAATCGTGTACTGCATAACAAATTTATAGTGTGAAGAACATCAGAATATGTCATCCGCAAGAACCTAGCTCTGCAAAGGCTACAAAGTCTGACGCAAACGCGCTAGTTAGTAACAAGGTACACTAGGCAGATGCAAACACAGGTGTATATAAACCTTTTTTTTTTCCAAATTCAGTCCATTTGTTTCTAATCATAGTGACTTTGTTTGTCTAATCTATCATAGTTGCATGCGCTCATAGAGTACGAGACATCACAACAAGCTGACAGAGCAGTAAGTCAATTGCTCACCCTAGAAATTTCAGACCTGAAACTTTTGAATAGTTACTCCCAGTTCCATCACTTATATATGCCTGTGAAATATGTTTCTTTTATCAGGTCGACAAGTTAAACGATGAAAGAAACTGGAGGAAGGGTCTACGCGTGCGCCCGGTGCTACGACGATCGGTAACTGAAGCTTCTTGGTGAATAACCTTGACATCAATTTTAGTCCCATTTCAAAAGTAATCAGACATGTCCCGCTTGCTTAACTTTTCACAGCCCAAGACGGTGATGCGGCTCAAGCGGCCGGACTTCGACCACCTCATCGCCACCAACGAGGAGCATTCGCCGCAGTCCCAGGTTCCGTTGGACTCCCTGACGGCGGAACACTTGTCTGAACACAACGTAAGCATAAAAGCCTGACCCTGGCATGCTTTGTTGCAGAGTATTTGAAACCAACAGATGTACTGAATGATATGTAGTTGCCTTCACCTTGACAGCAGGAGGAGCAACACGTTGGGAGCAAGAAGCCGTGGGGCAGAGGGCGGGGCAGGCCGCACAACGCCGCGCCGCCGCATCCCGTTCACGCTGCAGGCACGGCCGGGCATTGGGACTCACTGGCGAGCCCCCGGCAAGCGCCGCAGAGGCCGAGGATGCCAGACGGCACGCGCGGGTTCACCATGGGGCGAGGGAGGCCGTCGCCGGCAGTGGCAGCTGCTGCGGTCCTCCGGAGCACACCGGTCCGGGCGGCCGCTGCTCCTGCAGCTGTCGTGATTTAGCAAGGATCGTCTAGGTTGCCCGGCTGTGCCTGTGGTGGTGTCTGATTGTTTCGGAGAACATGTGATTTTCTTTTCTTCTTTTTGCTTCTCGTCTTTTTATTTTATTTTGGGGTCTTGAATAATTGCCGCGGTTTTGTTACCAGGAATGGCACGTGCTCTTAAGTATTTTATCTCAGTATAGTTATGGATGTGCTCGGAGGAGCATCATGCAAAAGCACGGATTGACACCGAGAATCGTGATTAACAAGGATATATAATTAATATCATATATTCTATAAATATATCTCTACTATATAAAATAAGAGATAGTCTATGTCATCCCTCTCACATCCCGTTTCCACCCTCACCGGAAAACCAAAAAAACTGAGCCGTTGAAAAAAAAAAGGAACATGAACACAACATGAGCGGTGTTGTCAGGGGGTCGCGCCCTGCCCACCTCATGGGCGAGATTCGCAGTGGCGCGCAAAAAAAAAAAACAACTCATGATGAAATCGCCTGGAAAAAAAAACTCATGTCTACTCCTTCTTAGATTCATCCTGGCCGCCCTAGCTACCTCTCCTGGTGAGGATCTCTGATCCCCACCCAGTGACTCGGAATTGTAACCCTAGATCCACCGCTCCGCACCATGTATGCGTGACCGCTGCCATAGCGACCCTCGAGGAGATCCTCTCAGTGCCCAAGACGTCAGCGTCCACGTTCTACGACCACAAGAACAACCCCCTAGTTCAAGGAGTGGTACAATGGTGAGTCCGCACAGTCGTCCTCCGTTGCGAGGCTTACGACCACGGAAGCCCGTCCCTCTGTACGGGAAGCGAGCAGGATTCATGTCGCGCCAGCCTGAGGATTTTGGAGATGAAGGTGCCTTCTCGAAGATCTATGGCGCGTAGTTTCCACTTGGCATGGGCGCACAGTTCATGCTTGACATGGGCTGCCATGACAAGAAGGGCTGGTCCAAGATCCTCGCGCTCACCCTAGACGCACACGTCAGCGTTTGCTTCGACACCATGGTGAAGCAGGGCGAGAATGCCTCCAAGATGGTCTACTCCAAGCACAAAGAGTTTGTTAGACAAAATTAAATTTGAATATGATATGATCTAATTCGGTCAGGATTTCCATGGTTTCCATGTTTAGAACTTCCTTGTTTAACACCATATCTCTTTCCTATCCCACCAGTATCTCTATCTCTATACTCTAAACGCGGACGCATTCCTCACTGGCGAGGATGTCCACATCAGCAAAATAATGTTAACCGTCCAATTTATCAAACTCGTGATATGGGCCGTCCCATGGAGTCCACAGGTCATGTCTTCTGCTGAGTAACCAGCGCCCGATTGCTCATGAACTTTCTCGATCCCCTTTCCCCACCACCATCCTCTCCTCCTCCTCCCCTGCTCACCATGATGCTCGCGACCGCCTCGTTGCACCTCCACGGCTCCACGTGACACCTCTCCCTGGTGGTTCCAACCGCGTAGGCCCGCTGCGGCGTCCACTTCCCATGCCGGCACCTGGCCTGGTACGCGTCACTACGCACGGCTTCGGCGGCTGCGGCGGAGGCCGCCCCGCCCACGAAGGAGGGGGCCGAGGAGCTGGGGTTCTAGGACATGGCGTCCGGGACGCGACGGAGGTACTACATGCTCAGAGGCAAGGGTGGGGTTGGGAAAATGAGCTACGTGGTGTCGCTGGCCGTGAGCTTCACCAACAATGGGAGCCCGGCCCTCGTCGTCTCCACCGACCCTATGCACTCGCTGAGCGACTCCTTCGCGCAGGTTATTCACCCCATCAAACATATGTGCTTTTGAGATATATTTGATTCACCAAGTATCAGGATTGGATGAAGCAATTGCAATTTCAAAGGTAAGACATGCGTATGGACTTGCAGTGCCCTACTTCTCATTCTTTCGGTTTTAGTTGGTGACTTCCTATTTGCATGTCACTCAGGTTATCCAATTTCTTGAAGCACAAGAGTACAGCATGTTTAGCCGCATTGTATTTGACACTGCCCCCACGGTAATGACCATATCATTGTGTATCCAATGTTAACTCTAGATACTCAATCACATTATCAGTTGTTATTTGCTTCCCATATTGACAGGGCCATACGCTCCGGCTACTATGCTTGCTAGATTTCTTGGATGCGTCCATTGGGAAAATCTTGAAGGTATACCGTTTTGTTAACACATTCAATTTGTGAAATTGGAAAACACAAAACATTGCTTATAATTTGTTCAGCTCAGTGTTAGTGGGCTTGACATTTTTATTCCTTGTGGTTGCCAAGGATCACATGTATCTCCTTCACCTGCTTGATATGTGTTGATAGCAAAAAAATGACACGGTCAGGTTTTTTTAATACACCGGATAGTCCGGTGCTTATAGTTCGATTTTAGCCAGAAGACATGCTTTCTGGAAAAAAATAGTCCGGTGAGGGGCTTATTGAACGCCGGACTATCCGGTGCTTATAGTTTGAATTTGGTGCAGTAAAACATACTCTCTGTATAAAATAGTCCGGTGAATGATACGATGAGAATGCCAAACTATGCGGCATGTAGAAGATCAATTTGTGCCAAAAATTTCTCTCTGAAAGAAATAGTCTGGTGGAGATTCCGGGGTATCACCGGACTATCTGGTTGTAGAAGGTTAATTTGCGTCAAAAACTTGCTCTCTGGAAGAAATGGTCTGGTGGAGATTCCGGGGTATCACCGAACTACCTGGTGAGAAGAAGAAGGTTTTAGCCGAAAAAATGTTCTCTGTGAAAATAGTCCGGTGATGTCTTTGATGATCGCCGGATCATCCGGTGAGTTCAAAAAGAAAACTTTGCAAAAAATTTGCTCTCTGCAAATATTGGTCCGGTGACATACTCCGGTGAGTATAAATGTGACATCGGAATATCCGGTGTGTGTAGGACCAAGTCTTAGAGTTTCGGCCGAGTGAACTCGCCGAATGGTCCGGTGTTCTGGAGTTTATTCTCACCAGACCATCCGGTGTTCAGTCCAAAATCGAATCGAAGTGGATTTGTGGATTTGTTTGGATCTCTTTCGCAATTTTGACCTAACAGAGCGTGTTAAGGGTTGGAATAGAGTCCTACTTCGATTCCATAGGGTCAAGACCATACCCCTCCCTTATAAATAGTCGAGGGGTGGATGCCGATTGCATATCCATCAGTCAATCGCATCTACTTTTCATTTTGCCTTTACTTTCTTGCAATTTAGGGTTAGTTCTTCGCTACTACTTTGAATCTCTGTGGTTCGGGTGGTAGTTCGTTGTCAATTTGCTCGTAAAGCGTCCGGGTGGTGATCCCCAAGGTTGCCGGTCGAAACGTTTGCTTGTAAAAAAGTCACGCGTCGCTGCGAAAAGCGATAAGTATCCTTGACGGAAACCGTGTTGGCGAGGTGTTGCCCAATTCCGCGCCAACAAAAATTGGCGACTCCGCTGGGGACCGACGGTTCTCCATCAACATCCACACCTAGGGTTTCAGCGTCGACACCCCCTGCACCCTGCTGCATCATGTCTGAGGAGGAGGGAGCTGAAATCAACATGGACAATATCATCTCGCCTACGCTTGAAGAGCTTCCCGAGGAGGATCGTCAAGCTATTGAAGCTCAAAAGTGGGAGGTTGAGAAGATGATGCTTGCATGCTATCAGAAAACACGTCAAGGTGTCATCAAGAAGGGCGATCCGATGTCAATTGTCCACGCCAAGCTTGAGGTAAAGACCGATGTAAGTGATTCTACTCATGATTTCAAAGAGCACATTGCGCATATGGTAGATCAGTCTGTTAGTGCTACTATATTCAATAATTATAAAATATTGGTTAAAAGTCTAGATCATGTACTATGTATTTGTGTTAGGGCTTTGTTTATTGAGTTGCAAGATGAAAAAGGTAAAAAAACAGCCCCAACTACATGATTCTAGCACCTCAAATTCCAACGATGGTAACCAATTTCAGCAAATACCATTAGTTTCATCGGCACAATTTGCAACACCTTTGCCTACACAACAAAATATGCCGATGCAACAAACTCATAGCCAACCTAATGTTGATCCGGTTGGTATGGTAACGCCTCCGTTTAATACATTGAGTACTAGCAAGCCGGAGGTGTCCTTATTTGTTTTTCCGGTTCCGACTACTTCGTCTAGCATAACTAGTCCGGTTTAGTATGTGGCCAATAGCTGGGTTGCTGAAATTTTAGCAAGCATGCCATTAGTTCCTTACAACACCGTGGCATATAGCACACCTCCTATACCCCCACAAGGTACCGGCATACCCTATGGCCCATTGCCGGATACTTCAATGTGCCTTCACAAAATACTCCACATATGCAACACGTGACTTCACACTCTCATGATACGCCACAACAACAATCTTTTGGGCCGCAACCACATGCTAATGCGTCATCCAATCGGCCTATGGTCGAAACACTTTTTGGGCCTGAAAGCATCAAAGAGAAAATGACTAATATTTTGAGGGAACATTTTTGGGTAGCGCTCAAAGGTAAATCACGTGTTCATCAAAAACCATATTCTGATTATTATGACACAATTCCATGTCTACATGGGTTTAAGGTCCCTGATTTTGTTAAATTCAATGGGGAAGATTGTAGAACTACAATGGAGCATATATGTCAATTTCTTGCACAATGTGGTGAAGCCGGTAGTAGTGATGCTTAAGATTGCGTTTCTTTCCTTTGTCACTTTTTGACAATGCATTTATTTGATTTACTTCACTTGCGCCTAACTCTGTTCATACATGGGCACAACTTGAGCAAAAATTTCATGAGTATTTCTATACCGGAGACATGGAGTTGAGGTTAATTCATTTGACATCGGTTACACAAAAGTATAATGAGACTGTTTCTGAATACATTAGAAGATTTAGAGATACTAAAAACTAATGTTTCAATGTTTCGCTCTCCGATAGAGATCTAGCTGAGTTAGCTTTCGCCGGGTTGCATATAGACATCAAAGAGAGGTTAGAGGGGCAAGAATTTTCAGATGTGAATCAAGTTTTGCAGCAGGCTCTAGCTCAAGAAAGCCATGCCAAAGAACATAGAAAGGTTCAAAGGTTTAGTGAAAAACACAAGGTGGATCGTTTGGGTGTTAATGTAGTTGAATATGAGGACGATTCGTCAGATGATGATAGCGTAGACGTGTATGTAGCTGAATGGGCATGGAAGTCCAAATCCAAGCCATTCGTGTGCTCCACATTGAAGCCGACTCCACAAAAGAATTGGCAAGAAGAGATGAAATTCACATTCGATGTCACTAAATGTGATAGGATATTTGATTTCTTGTTACAAGAAAAGCAAATTAGTTTGTCTCCTAATCATGTTATTCCATCACTTGAGGAGATTAAGAAACGTACATATTGTAAATGGCATAATTCATATTCTCACGCTACTAATGATTGCAATGTTTTCCATCGACATATTCAATCAGCCATTAATGAAAGACGATTGAAGTTTGCTGAAAATTCTAAGATGAAGCTAGATGATGATCCATTCCCCATCAACATGATGAACTTTGAAAGGAAGAAGGTCTTGGTTCGGCCGTCTCAAGCCGAATCAACTAAAGGCAAGAGTATGATCATTGGTAATGATAATGTAAGGCCAAGGATGATCAAACCTAAAAGTCCATAAATTGGCAGTTGGAAAGTGAATGAAGATAAGAACAAAGCTTTTAAGAAGCATGAGAAGCAAAAACTTACATTTGATACACTTTTGGCTAAGTATGAGAGTGGCAAGGCCAGCCAAAAAAGGGGCAGCCGGCCCGATGCTCTTAAACGTCCAAGATCACCTCCGAAGCATGAGTTTGAAGGGAGGAGGAAGCAATGGGAGGATAATTTGCAGCATCTCTATTCCCTCCTTTCGGGCCACCAATGCCTATAATGTGGGGGTCTCCTCCAATGGTTTATCCTCCATATCCACCGAGGGGTTGGTGTGGACCTTGGGCATCACCTTCTATGCCATTTGCACCATTTCACCCGTGGTGGATAGCACCACGACCTTCGGCGTTCGATAGACTATATTGTCCTAGACAAGACCGGTTTGATCCCAAAAATCAGTCAAATGATCGAAGGGATAGGATACATGTTAACAAGGTCTATCATGTGAAGAACACGAGTGTTTCTAATGAGAAATCAGATCTGGAAGCAAAAGAAAAACAGCCGGTTGTTGATGAAAGTAAAGTGCAAAAGCAATCGGCTAATGACGGATCAAGTGGCAACAACAAAGGGGAAGTTGTAGGAGTGGTTGGTACTGATCTTGAGCTTAAGGAGGCACCACCTACAGCAGTACAACAGCCCATGGCGCCAAATGTTCAAGAAGCCACTTCTAGTTCAAAGCCGATCGCTAGTTCAGATGATCAGGAGGTTGAAAAGGAGAAGTCCTTGCTACCCGGGATTAAGCCGCAACCACAGTGGTGTCCTAGGGGCTCTCACATTCCCAAAAGAGGAGGCTACAAAGGTTACGAAACCATGAGTTGGGAGAAGCACAAGCTGAAAAGGTGAGGGATCAAGTATTCAATGAAATCAAGCCGATGGTGCCTATTCGGCAAGAATGGAGAATAAAGCAAGTCATAGAGCCTATTGTGACATCTAGTGATGATGAAGATGATATGCTAGGAGACTCTCCAATTCTTAGGGATGGCACTCCGCTGTATGATAATATGGATATCAATATAGTTTTTGTTTTACCTTCAGAGTTTCGGGCAGTTGATGAGGAGGTTGCTAAACTAAATCTTGGTCCGAAGGAAGCTGTATTTGAAAAGCCCAAAGAATCGAGCCAACATTTGAGACCATTGTCTGTCAAGGGACATATTGATGGAAGGCCGATTTCGAGAATGCTAGTGGATGGTGGAGCTACCATGAATCTAATGCCATATTCAGTTTTCAAGAATCTAGGAAAAGAAGAAAAAGAGCTCGTAAAGACAAACTTGGTGCTTAATGGCTTCACCTTTGAGCCTACAGAGGCAAAAGGCGTAATTTCCATGGAGCTCACCGTTGGGAGCAAGACGGTCCCTACGGCATTCTTCGTTGTCGACGTGCAAGGTAACTGCAATGTTTTATTAGGCTATGATTGGATTCATGCAAATCATTGTGTACCTTCTAGTTTGCACCAATTCTTGATTCGATGGGTAGACGATGAAATAGAGGTTGTACATGCGGATACATCGGTTTTTGTTGCTTTGGCCGATGCTTCAGTAGATTGGCAACATGGGAATGTACAGTGTCTCTCCGGTCAAGACCTTTTTGGGGTATGATTTTCTTAGTGTTACTAGAGATGGTTTTGTACCCGTCTTTGTACAACCGATTTCTTCATCTCGGCTTAGCAATGTAATGTTATAAATGGATAAACAAAGTAATTTAGAGTGGTTGCAATAGCGTGTGGAGCAATATCGGTCTAAAAAGAACGATATTTGTGAGACTATTGATGAGATAAAAAAGCTAGGACAAGGTTTTTCATCGGTTGATCCATTAGAAGAGGTAGATATAGGAGATGGTACTGTTACTAGGCCAACATTTGTGAATAAAAATATGCATGATGTTCAAAAAGGCAAAATGATTGCATTACTCAAAGAATATGTTGATTGTTTCGCTTGGGAGTATCATGAGATGCCGGGACATAGCCATAAGCTTGTAGAGCATCGGCTTTCCATAAAGTTTGATTTTAGACCTCACAAAGAACTGGCTAGAAAGTTTAATCCTAACATGTATGGGCGAATCAAAGAAGAAATAAGCTAGTTGCTCGCTGCAGGATTTATTCGTCCTTGTAGATGTGCTGAATGGATACCTAATATTGTCCTGGTTGAGAAGAAAAATAGTGATAAGTTGAGAGTATGCATTGATTTTAGATATTTAAATAAAGCTACTCCTAAAGATGAATATCCTATGCCCATCGCCGATATGTTGATTAATGATGCTTTGGGTCATAGAGTATTAGTTTTTTGGATGGTAATGCGGGCTATAATCAAATTTTCATGGCCGAAGAAGATATGTCTAAAACAGTTTTCCATTGCCCGGGTTTTGTTGGTTTATTTGAATGGGTTGTTATGACATTTGGTTTAAAGAATGCCGGTGCTATTTATCAAAGAGCTATTAATTTGATCTTTCATGATTTGCTTGGTGTCATCTTGGAGATTTATATCGATGATATTGTTATCAAATCGGATGTTATGGATAGTCATTTAGCCAATTTGCGTTTAGCTTTTGAAAGAATGCGTCGGTATGGTTTAAAGATGAACCCACTTAAGTGTGCTTTGGTGTATCGGCGGGCAAATTCTTAGGTTTCATAATACATGAAAGAGGCATAGATATAGATCCTAATAAAATAGCAGCTATAGATAAGTTGGGAGCGCCACAATTAAAGAGAGACGTCCAAAAATTGCTCGGAAAGGTCAATTATTTGAGGCGTTTCATATCTAACTTATCCGGCAAGATTAGTGTTTTTACTCACATACTTCGGTTAAAGAAAGAAGTTGATTTTACTTGGGGGGCAGAACAACAATGAGCTTTTGATGACATCAAAAACTATTTATCATCACCTCCCGTGTTAATAGCGCCCAAGGCCGAGATTCCGTTTCGGCTATATGTTGGTGCACAAGAGATGGTAATAGGTGTTGTTCTTACACAAGAAAGCAAAGAGAAAGAATATGCGATCACTTATTTGAGCCGGTGTCTCTTGGATGAGGAAACAAGGTATGCATTTATTGAAAAATTATGTGTATCTTTATACTATGTATGCACCAAGTTGAAATATTATTTGCTTTCTAGTACTTGTGTGGTTGCATGCCAAACCGATGTTATTAAGTACATGTTGCAAAAGCCGATTTTGAGTGGTAGAATCGGAAAGTGGGCCTATGCTTTGATTGAATATGATTTGGCTTATGAACCGTTAAGATCTATGAAAGGCCAAATCATTGCTGATTTTATTGTTGATCATAGTATTGATAGTGATGCATTGGTTAGTTTGATTAGTGTGTGTCCATAGAAGTTATACTTTGATGGCTCGGCTTGTAGAGAAGATCAAGGTGTTGGCATTATTTTAATTTCCCCTAGAGGTGTTATTTTTGAAACATCTGTTCGCTTAGAATACTTTTGTACCAACAATCAAGCTGAGTACGAAGCTCTTTTGTTAGGTTTGCAAATTTTAAAGTCCATGGGCGTGACACATGTAGAAGTGTTTGGTGATTCATTATTAGTGATGCAGCAAGTTTCTAAAGTTTATCAATTCCTTGATGGGTCACTAAATAGCTATTTGGATAGATGCTTAGATATCATAGCAAGTTTTGATGATTTTACCATCGTTCACATTTCTAGAGAAGAGAGTATGAGGGCAATTGATTTAGCGTAGCAAGCATCCGGTTATTGAGTGAATAGAGGGATGTTCTTTGTGTTAGAAAAACCGTTGTTAGCTTCTGCTAATGTTCTTTTCGCTGAACAACATGAAGAAGGTTCGGTTTTGCTAAAAAAATCAGATTTGCGTATGTCTAGTGATTGGAGAAAGCCGATGATCGAATATTTAGAAAATCCTAGTTCATCGGTAGATAGAAAGACTAGGCGATAAGCTTTAAAATATGTGATGTTGGATGGTGAATTATATCGCCGAACCATAGATGGGTTGCTTCTAAAATGTCTAGGTTCGGAGCAAAGTAAAATTACTATGGGTGAAGTACATGAAGGTATTTGTGGAACACATCAGTCGGCTCACAAAATGGTATGGTTATTAAGGAGAGATGGATTTTATTGGCCAACTATATTTGATGATTGTTCTATATATTACAAAGGATGTGAAGCATGTCAAAAGTTTGGTGATATACAGTTAGCTCCTGGTTCTATGTTGAATCCTATCATCAAACCATGGCCGTTCTGAGGATGGGCTTTGGATTTCATCAGCCAAATTCATCCTTCATCTTCCAAAGGTCATCGCTTTGTTTTGGTTGCTACAGATTACATCACAAAGTGGATCGAGGTCGTTCCCTTGAAGAACATGACACACAAAGAGGTAATCAAGTTTATTTTGGAACATATTATTCATAGGTTCGGTATTCCGCAAACTTTAACTACAGATCAAGGTTCTTCTTTTATTTCTCATCAAGTGTGTGAGTTTGCCGAATCACTTAGAATTAAGCTTCTCAATTCCTCACCATATTATGCTCAGGCTAATGGACAAGCCATGTCTAGCAATAAAACTTTGATTAAGCTTATAAAGGAGAAGATAGAAGAACATCCAAAAAGGTGGCATGAGGTTTTGAGTGAAGCATTGTGGGCTCATCGTATATCTAGGCATAGTGCTACTAAGGTTAGTCCTTATGAGTTAGTGTATGAACAAGAGGCCGTTTTGCTCGTTGAGGTAAATCTTGGCGCATTGAGAGTGGTATGACAAAATGACTTGTCAGGTGGTGATTATTATAATGCAATGCTAGATATAGTAGATAACCTCAATGATGAAAGGTTTAAAGCTTTGAGAGAAATTAAAAAGGATAAGTTGAGAGTAGCTAAAGCCTACAATAAAAAGTAAAGGCAAAATCGTTTCAAATAGAGGATTTAGTTTGGAAGACGATTTTACCTATTGGGTCTAAAGATAATAAATTCGGGAAGTGGTCTCCTAGTTGGGAAGGTCCTTTTAAAGTTGTAGGAATTGTGCCTGGGAATTCATACATGTTGCAATATGTACAAGGAGACAAGATGCCTCACACTATCAATGGGAAATACTTAAAGCAATATTATCCGAACGTTTGGCAAGATGCTTGAGAAGGTAACTATACATGGCCGATGTAATTTACTATCATCCTAAGATATATCATTGTACGTGGCCGGTGTGAATATCACCACCCTTAGAACATGCACATATGGCCGATATGTTGTTTGTATCACCCTAAGTCTTAACTTAGAGTAGAAGATGAGGTATTTGCGATTATCCTACGTAAAAATATTTTTCGGTGCGCAAGCTTTACCAAAAAATAGGGGGGCATGTGTTGATAGTTAAAAATGACACAGCCAGATTTTTTGTATACACCGGATAGTCCGGTGATCAATGCCGTGTCATCGCCGAACTATCTGGTGCTTATAGTTCTATTTTGGCCAGAAGACATGCTTTCTAGAAAAAATAGTCCAGTGAGGGGCTCATTGAATGCCAGACTATCCGGTACTTATAGTTCGAATTTGGTGCAGTAAAACATGCTCTCTATATAAAATAGTTCGGTGAATGATACAGTGAAAACGCCGGACTATGTGGTGTGTAGAAGATCAATTTGTGCCAAAAATTACTCTCTGGAAGAAATAGTTCGGTGGAGATTCCAGTGTATCACCAGACTATCCGGTGTGTAGAAGGTTAATTTGTACCGAAAACTTAATCTCTGGAAGAAATGGTTTGGTGGAGATTCCGGGGTATCACCGGACTATCTGGTGAGAAGAAGAAGGTTTTTAGCCGAAAAAATGTTCTCTGGTGAAAATAGTCCGGTGATGTCTTTGATGATCACCGGATCGTCCAGTGAGTTCAAAAGGAAAAGTTTGCAAAAAAATTACTCTCTGCAAATATTGGTCTGGTGACATCCTCCGGTGAGTATAAATGTGGTGTGAGAATATCCGATGTGTGTAAGTCCGAGTCTTAGAGTTTCGGCCGAGTTAACTCGCCGGATGGTCTGGTCTTCTGGAGTTTGTTTTCACTGGACCATCCGGTGTTCAGTCTGAAACCGAATCGAAGTGGATTCATGGATTTGTTCGGATCTTTTTCGTGATTTTGGTCGAATAGAGCATGTTTAGGGTTGGAATAGAGTCCTACTTCGATTCAATGGGGTCAAGACCATACCGCCCCTTATAAATAGTTGAGGGGTGGAGGCCGATTGCATATCTATCAGTCAATCGCATCTATTGCATCTACTTTTTGTTTTGCCTTTACTTTCCTACAATTTAGGGTTAGTTCTTCGCTGCTACTTTGAATCCCTGTGGTTCGAGTGGTAGTTCTTTGTTTATTTGCTCGTAAATCGTCCGCAGTGATCCCCAAGGTTGCTGGTCGAAACCTTTACTTGTTTGCTTGTGAACAAGTCACATGTCGCTGCGAAAAGCGATAAGTCTCTTTGACGGAAACCGTGTTGGCGAGGTGTTGCCCAATTCCACGCCAACAATGTGACCAAAGATCATGACTGTTAATATACAATTATTTGTCTATTCCATCTGTTGTTCCTGCAATTTAATTAGAATTTTATATGAAGCTGTCCTTCATATCCATTAACCAAAAGTTAGATATCTCATCTGATTAGGATTATTATTGTATTTTGAAACTTGAAATGATGTTTGTATTGTGCTGAGGTTTCTTATATTGATTTTGCCTTCTTTTTTCCCCATCTGGGGAGCAAGATTGCTTCTGCAACATCAGCTATTAAATCAGTATTTAGACAAGAGGTTCAACAACAGGATGCAGTAAGTGTTCTGCTTAGATCCTCTGGAATATACTGTTTCTTCACTAGGAGCAACTCAGAGAAGGGATGGTCAAAGTGCGAGAGCTTTTTCGTGACTCAGGAATCAACAGAGTTTATAATCATGACAATCCAAACGTTAACAATTGTGTTCCTAACTCTCCATCTCCCTTTTATATGCATGTCTCCATAAGGTATACTCTTCCCTTTCCTTTTGGTTTGACATTTTCAGGTGATGGCAATCAGTGAATCATCAAGACTGCATTCTTCGTTGCAAGAGGAAAGTGTTCCTGTAAGGTGACTCATTGTCAACCAAGTTCTACCACCTTCAACATCAGACTGTAAATTTTGTGCTATAAAAAGAAAGGTACAAACTGATTAGATTTTCACTGAATATCTGGTTCTGGTAAGAACTACCTACCTGCAGGGGCATTTACCTATTTTCTTTCACGCAGGATCAAACACGTGCTTTGGACATGATAAGGACTGATCCAGAATTGATGGGGTTGAACATTATCCAAGCACCTCGTGTGGACATGGAGATTAGAGGTGTTCCTGCTCTCAAGTGTTTGGGTGATATAGTGTGGCAGTAACTTCAGTAGGGAAAGTAGGACCACTTCAGGGTACTTAATAGCTCAATACCACTGTTAGCCCGTTGAGTGCTGCATTGTCGAACTGCTTTGCAAACTGTGAAACTTGCTATCAGCTTGGGCAGTTCTTTATAGATAGAATGCAGGTAGCATATTCTCATACCTTAAATCTTAGTGGTTTGCTGTACTAGCATATGGCAAATTGTTACACTTAGCAGCTATGCCGGATTTGATATAGTTGGAAATATGCCAATTGAGCCCAAATGGCGTAGTATTACTGATTCTGTAATAGATCAAGCTTATCTTTTGATACCAATTGGTACTCAGCTCCTTACTATATCTGGTACCAAGCTAGAGCAGCTTATCTTTTGATCTATAAATTGCACTGTGTTTAATCTTGGTTGGAGCAGCATCGCTTTTGATCTATAAATTGCACTGTGTTTAGCCTTCTATAGAAACAAGCCCACCAGGGAAACTCATTTTGCTGTATATATCTCTAGCAACGCTGCTAATATAATAGAACTTATATGTATTTATTCACCAGCTTACTCTCAAACTTTAAAATCTACAATAAATATGGCATACTTAGCTGTGCAATAGGACCGAGCATCCAGCAATAACATGGAATAAATAAAAACCAATATAGCTACAGATGTAGCTAACACGTGCCCTTTTTACCGTTCCTCTCCGTCCTTCATGGCCTCAACGACAAATTCTCCTACATGGCTGCCCTCCTCAATCATCAAAAGTTATTCCCATCATTCATCAACATGCGCTCCGATCTGCTGCTCGAGGAGCTCACCATGTTGTCCAAGCTGGGATCCTCGTTGACCGTTCTTGTTGCCACCATGATGTCTGCCTCCAGTTGATGAGCTCATGGCTCCTTCGAATACGATCAATACTGTTAATAATTCTCAAATCATACAAAGTCCAATTACAAGAGTACGCGTACGACAATTAGACCACCAGGTGAACTCATTTCTCGCTATTCATGCTTCCTTGGATGGATTATTACTAAATTTTTGTGATGTTTTATTGCTTACGAACGTGGGAGAAGCACCACGACCTTACCTGGATGTCACCCCTCAAATGCCAAGTCTACTTGTACTCAAGGCTAAGCTCTAATCGTGGTCGAGTCTCACGACAGCACGTCAATAAAACGGGCATAAGTCTCGCATACAAAGTTCGTTTTAGACGATCTTGTATATTCTGGAAAGCTTACGATGAGCTCTTTCCAATGGATATGAGCTCGACCAAATATTCCTTATAGTTTAGTCAGAGTCAAAGAAATAAGGTGTTGCACCACGGTTTTGGACCTAGTTGGGTCTTGTAATCGTGTTGAGGTCGGAGTCTAGATTGTGTATACTTCTTTCCATAGGCACAACCCTAGGTCAACCTCCTAATGTTCCCCTATAAATATACAGTAGCCGTCATAGTTTAGACTTAGGTTTAACTTTAATTATTCTATTTTAGACAGTTTCACCGTTTATTAGTTTGTTGAATCCCAACTCGAGTACTTCATTTGTAATCAGTAATATTCAGATTGCATCTACCTGTTCTTGCTTATGTTCTTGATTCGTTGGCAGAAAAACCTTCTTGGCGAAGTCAACTGCGTCTTGGCACAGTTGATAACCACGAAGTAGTGGCGTACTGGTTGCAAGGGTTGTTGATCTGTTACCTACGGATGATCAAGCATCCCCACATCAAGTGGTATCAGAGCTTCGGTTACCCGTTAGGTAATCTCAGTTATCCCCTTTGTTCAGTTTTGATTCATTACTTAGAGTCCAGAAATTGCCACACAAAAGATTTAAGTCATAGTTATTTTGCTGTTCAAACCACTTTGTGCCCTTCACAATTTTGTATTCAGTTTTCGTGTTGTTGAGTTCGAGTCCATCGTCGATGTATTTGTTGCTGGTCAAGTCATCATGTCGTATTTTTCTAGCGTTGAGTCCTTATCTAATATAGCCGAGTAGTCACTCTGACCACCCACTCGGGGTTCGACCAGTCACTCCAATCACCCACTCGAGTTCCAACCAGTCACTCTGACCACTCACTCGGGGTCCGACCATCTAGTCGCTGCGACTGCCCACTTGGGTTCTGACTAGTCACTTCGACCACCCACTTGGGGTCCGACCATCTAGTCACCGTGACCACCTACTCGGAGTCACCCACCTTCTCGGATCCGACCACCACAGCCGAAACAGAGGTAGCCAAAGTTTAGAGAGAGTATCTATTTATTACCTATATACCCTTGCTCTCTAGAAAAAGTTTGTGACCCACGTACCTCACTGGTCTTAGAAAAGGCAGTAGAAGAGTTTTGAGTTTGTGTCACATTTGCAAAAAAAAAGAGAATTAAAAAAAATCAGTCTGCATTGCGAATTTTGTTCTATTGTGCTTGTGTCTGTTATAGTTTCTGGCTTGCTTGAGGTAGTTCTAGAAACATGTTCGGGCCAGCAACTGTGACGAGTATTGTGGACTCTTATTCAGCTTTGCTAATCTGATTTCAATTATTGCTATTCCTTGCTACTAAATAATGCATGTCCAAGCTACACCTTCTCTCAAGCAGAACGATTTCTTCCCTTGCAACTACCTCACTCGCACTCGATAAGGTATTATGAACCAGCCACTGGTTGTGCCAACTGTTGTGATTGGTAAGAACACTTGCAAGAGTATGGTAAGACACTTGAGAGTGTGTGACTCCACTTCACTTTCCACCACCTAGTAGTCAATCAGGATAATATCTTTTGTTATCTTATATCTGCTACTAACCATGACAGGTGAAATATCAGATGCGAAAGAGTGTGTTTTGATGGAAGAACTCATAATGTTGTTGGATGATCATCGACAAACTATTAATGATGACATTGACAAAAAGGTTGCAGGAACCAATACCTCATTGCAGCGACTCAATGAAAGCATTGCAATGCTCAATACACGCTTTGATCCGCCACCGAACAATGGTCGAGTGGATCCTCATGATGTAGCTCATGAACAAGAGGAGTCCGTCGTGAATGATGAAATTTTGAGGCAAAAACGTGACGTCTTTGATGAACAACAAAGGAACCGATTGACCTTCAATCGTCAAGGTATAAGAGGTAATAATTTTTAACAACATAACCTATGTATTAATGATAATCCATTTGCTAAGGTTAAGTTTACTATACCATCTT
This sequence comes from Phragmites australis, assembly GCF_958298935.1. Taxonomy (NCBI): domain Eukaryota; kingdom Viridiplantae; phylum Streptophyta; class Magnoliopsida; order Poales; family Poaceae; genus Phragmites; species Phragmites australis. The sequence continues at coordinate 30,604,847 of NC_084923.1, read as the reverse complement.
TTGAGGGTGCTTATGATGCTAAAAGGTATTTAGATTGAGAGATGACGATAAGCAAGCCACTAGTGAATTTAAAAAATTTGCAATCATCTGGTGGAATAGGGTGTGCATTAAAGGATTAGCACCTACTACATAGAATGCTTTAAAGGTTGCTATGCATAACAAATTTGTTCCACCTTCTTTTAAATGTGATTTGCGTAAGAAATTGCAATGCTTAAACCAAGTTGATAGTTTTGTAGAAGAGTATTACCAGGAGCTACAAATTAGCATGCTGCGTTATGATATTATTGAGGATGAAGAGGCTGCAATTGCACGCTTTTTATGGGGGGTTAAGGCGTAAAATTCAGGACATAGTCGATTGCACAGAATATGATAGTATTCCTAGGTTGTTCCAACTTGCATGTTTGGCAAAAAAATTGCAAGGATGACAAAAGAGGCCAAGGAACAATTTTAGAAGCTTGACTAGTTCAAAATCAACACTGAGTCAAGACAAAACAGCCCCACATTCAACTTCACGGTCTGCTGCCCCCTTCTCGAGTAGGGCGCGTTCAGCAGTACCCTCGACACCATTACATGCTCCCGAGGTAAGCAAATCTGCTAGTGTGTAGGCTCCAGCGAAGAGCTCGTCTTCAGTTGCTTTGTTGGTTGCACGATTAGGATTATTTGCCACCGATGTAAGGGAATGGACCATGTCATGAAGGATTGCCCAAGTCAGCGAGCGTACATTGCAACAGAGGACTGTGTATATGTAAGTGCTAGTGATATTGAGGATGAATATGCTCTTGCAGCTAACCTTGCAGGTGAATAGGACGAACACGAGACAGATATCAACCATGAGGAAGAATTCGGTGTTGCTGCCACTGTGAATTATAGGAACCTCATTGTGTAGCGAATGTTAAGCACTCAAATAGAGCAAGGGGAATAGCTACAATGCCACAATCTATTTAAGATGTTTCTCATAGTCAAGGATTACCGTGTTCGCATCATTATTGATGGAGGGAGCTGCAACAATTTGGTAAGTACATATTTGATCAAGAAGCTTGCCTTGCTGATAAGAACTCATCCTCACCCTTACCATATTCAATGGTTCAACAATAGCAGTAAGGTGAAGGTAATGCAAATGGCTAGGGTGCATTTTTCTATTGGTTCATACCATGATTGTGCCCATGCAAGCATGCTCTCTTTTGCTAGGTCGGCCATGTGAGTTTTGATACATATGCAACACATCATTGTAGAAGTAATAAGTACACACTTATGTATAAAAGAAAGAAAATAACTTTTCTACCTTTAACCCCTACTAAAATTGTGAAATGTGAAAAAGAGATAGCTAAAAATAAGAGAAAATAGCATAAACATGAATATGAAAATCAGCAAGTAGCGAAACAAATTTTTTCACCCAAAAAGGAGAAGGTGACAACAACTTCTAAGTCTGATGGAATTAAATTAAAGGGTGTGTTATGCTTGTTAGATTAGTCAAGACTTCTACTGAAAACATCTTTTTGTATTGGGATATAAATATGTTATGCAATGTCCTGCAGCCTTGAAAGATTGCCTCACAACTCAGTATTAGATATGCCCTATGGGAAATCAGGCAGCAACCTGTGATGCTTCTCTCTACCATTGTTTACAGCAGCAACCGGTTGCTCCAATGGATTTGGACCACCACCCAACATGAGTTAGCCACCAAATCGGCGATCTAAAAACTATTGCTATCACTATCAGCTAGCCAACCTTTTGCAAGAGTTTGTGGATGTTTTTCTGACAATGAGCTACCATGCTATGCTTTAATATGCAAAGATGCTTTAGTTTCACTCGATGATATATCTAGCTCTTTGCCTCTTGCTGTTGCTAACCTTTTGCAGGAGTTTGTGGATGTTTTTCCAGTTGAAGTACCCCTGGGATTACCACCAATTTGAGGAATAGAACATTAAATTGATTTGATTTCGAGAGCAACTTTGCCAAACCATGCTGCATATAGGACCATCCCGGAAGAGACTAAGGAAATTCCGCGAAAAGTCCAAGACCTTTTGTATCGCGGGTACGTACGAGAAAGCCTTAGTCCTTGTGTTGTTCATGTTCTTTTGGTTCCTAAGAAAGACAGGAGTTGGCGTATGTGTGTTGATTGTAGAGCCATCAACAATATTACTATAAGATATCGTCATCCTATTCCTTGACTAGATGACATGCTTGATGAGTTGAGTGATTCTATAATTTCCATTAAAATTGACTTGTGAAGTGGTTACCACCGTATTAGAATGAAACTTGGAGGTGAATGGAAAAATACGTTTAAAACTAAGTTTGGCTTGTATGAGTGGTTAGTAATGCCTTTTGGGTTAACTAATACACCTAGTACTTTCATGTGATTGATGAATGAAGTTTTACGTACTTTCATTAGAAGATTTGTGGTGGTATACTTTGATAATATTTTGATTTATAGCAAGTCACATGAGTCACACTTTGATCATCTACGTGCTGTTTTTAATGCTTTGAGAGATGCACGCTTGTTCGGTAACCTCTAAAAGTGAATCTTTGCACGGATCGAGTCTCTTTTCTTGGCTATGTTGTTACTCCACAGGGAATAGAAGTGGATGAAGTAAAAATTAAAGCCATAAAGAGCTAGTAACCCCCAAGATTGTTACTCAAGTGAGAAACTTTCATGGTCTCGTAGGTTTCTATCGGTGCTTTGTGTGAGATTTAAGCACCATTGCTGCCCCATTGAATGAATTGATGAAGAAAGGAGTGGTTTTCAAATGGGAACCTCCACAAGAAAAAACATTCAAGTTGTTGAGAAACTTACCCATGCTCCTTTACTCGAACTCTTGGTAAGACCTTTGAGCAGTGTGATGCTAGCGGGATTGGAATTGGAGGTGTGTTAATTAAAGAAGGAGACGCATGGAGGAGGATTGATGACACATTTTGGAGCAAAGAATATTGAAGATGTGCTGGCCACCCAGTTCTTCTAGCCAAAGATGAGACGTGATGTCGAGCACTACGTTTTACATTGTACCATTTGCAACAAAGCTAAGTCTCGCTTAAATCCACATGATCTTTATATGCCTCTTCCTGTTTCGAGTGCACCATGGGAGGATATTTCTATAGATTTTGTTTTAGGACTGCCTAGGACAATGAGGGGGAGGGATAGCATATTAGTAGTTTTGATAGATTTTCTAAAATGGCATATTTTATACTTTGACATAAGAGCGATGATGCTACAAATATAGCTGATTTGTTTTTCAGGGAAATCATTTGACTACATGGAGTACCTAATACTACCGTCTCGGATCGTGACACAAAGATTTTGAGTCACTTTTGGAGATCACTTTGGAATAAATTGGGGATGAAGCTGCTATTTTCTACTATGTGTCATCCCAGACCAATGGTCAAACAGAGGTCGGTATACTCCACCACCAAGATTTGAAGCCCTACTTGGGAGAAAAAGAGGAGCTTGAGTCGAGGACGATTCCAATTCAAGAAGTGGAGGATGATGAGCCTATGGCTCATTCGGATACGATTAATACCGCCAATAATCCTCAAATCATACAAGGTCCAATTACAAGAGCATGTGCACGATAATTAGACCACCAGGTGAACTCGTTTCTCGCTATTCATGCTTCCTTAGATGGATTACTACTAAATTCTTGTGATGTTTTATTACTTAGGAACATGGAAGAAGCACCACAACCTTACCCGTATATCACCCCTTGAAGGCCAAGTCTACTTGGACTCGAGACTGAGCTCTAGTCATGGTCATGGTCGTGGTCGTGGTCGTGGTCGAGTTTTAGGGCAGCACGTCAGTAAAACGGACATAACTCTCTCATACGAAGTCCGTTTTAGGCGATCTTGGACATTCTGGAAAGCTTATGACGAGCCCTTTCCAATGGATATGAGCTCGACCAAATATTCCTTATAATTTAGTCAGAGTTAAAGAAATAAGGTGTTATGCCACTGTTTTGAACCTAGTTGTGTCTTGTAATCATGTTGGAGTCGGAGTCCAGGTTGTGTACGCCTCTTTCTATGGCTGCACAACCCTAGGTCAATCTCCTCATGCCCCCCTATAAATATACAGTAGCTGTCATAGTTTAGGCTCAGTTTTAACTTAGATTATTCTGTTTTAGATAATTTCACTATTTATCGGTTTGTTGAACCCTAACTCGAGTACTTCATTTTTAATCAACAATATTCAGATTGCATCGACATGTTCTTGCTTGTGTTCTCAATTAGTTGGCAGGAAAAACCTTCTTAGTGAGGTCAACCGCGTCTTGGCACGGTTGATAACCATAGAGTAGTGGTGTAGGCGATGCGAGGGTTCTTGATCTATTCTGATTGGAGCCTTTGGATCATCAAGGTCGAAGCTCCACCAAATCAACTTATCATATTGGCACCACTCAGGGTAGTAGCGGCGGCCTGGGCAGTCCCTACCGTAGCACGAGCGGCCAGGGCTCCTTCGGCGGCCATAGCATCATGTCTTTATCTCGCAGCAATGGTCTCAACTAGGGTCATGGTCGTCACAACGACATCAGAATGTGGGACCACCTAGCGACAATTCCGGGTGGTCGTCCACATATAATCCATGGAATAAGACCTTCCAGGTTTGGCCCGGTCCCATGGATCCTCGCTGCGTCCCCTGTCCAACAACAATAGCAACGCCCTACACCGCCACCACATGCGCTCGCTACTACCACTGTGCCAAGCTTGCTAGGCCTCCCACCATCGCACAACCTGCACCAACCGCATGGTCCATCACAGCTAGTTCAGCAAGGATGGCTATGGCCCCAGCTATTGGCACTGCCTCCTATGGCATCCTGGGATCAGTATTCTTTGGCATCACGTTCAACATGATGACGCTCACACCTCAACTGACTACAGAATGGTATATGGACTCAGGTGCCACTCTGACATGACGTCGAGCTCAAATAATCTCCTTGTCTCCCGCCCCTAGTTCATCTTGTTCATCTAATATCATCACTGGTAACGGGTCACTGTTGCCCGTCACATCCACCGTTTTTGTGTCCTTTCTTGCTACCCACAGACCTCTCCACCTTCATAACGTTCTTGTCTCGCCGCACATTATGTCGAACATTAGTGCCACACAATATATCTATAATTAAACTGGGGTACCTTCGAGATCAGGGATCGAGCAGGAAACAAGACACGTGACTTATACAGGTTTGGGCCCCTGATTAGAGTAATATCCTACGTCCTGTGTGGATGCTGCTGTATATTAATATCTCGAGTATGAGCAATATGGCTAGATCTCTTACAATGGAGGGGATTGGATCTAAAATAATCTAGGGTTGAAGTCACTAAGTATTATCGATTGCTAGGGTCTTGGTCTTGCTTGCGTTGAGTTGCGTACGTGTAGGTTGTCTTGTGGTTCAGAAGTTGTCCTTCGGGCATCAAGTCCCTGCCTTATAAAGGGCTCAAGGCACCGCCTTAGTCTCGATCGTAATTGATAGGGAACCATTCATCCTGTCAGCTAAGGCAAAGCAGATGAATCCAACCTAGATACTAGTCATACTCGAGTCAGACAACCCAATCGAGACCTTCTTAGTATATGTCTTTGAAATCTCCAAATGCATTAGGTCCCACAAATTTGGGTCAGCAATATCCGGAGTTGTTAAATATGTGTACGATATATCCTATCTATATATTGTATACTCATGCGTGTGTATCCTATAGTTAAATATTCGATAGTAGCCCCCTAACTCTATTTAGAAGGGAAGGCTTCCATGCCCACTCAAGTACTACCAAGTCTAGGCGTGGTCGAGTAAGGTGGATCAAGCTTTTAGTTAAAAGAATCGAGCAGGAAAAGGTCTTCTTCCAAGTATCGAGTGGAAATGCAGTTGGGTTAAACACCCTGTCGTTGTTCGCACTCGAGATTCAAGAAAGGCTTGGAACTCAACTTATCAACACAAGACTCTGAGCAGAGTTAAAAAAAGAAAACTTCAAAATAGACGGTATAGTAAAGGGAGTGGTTACCAAATAGACGGTATGTCCTGACTATTTATCCGTACTAACCTGGACTATAGCTATTCTTTTACCCTCTTGCCATTAGTCTTCTCCAACAAGCTCTCATCTTTCTTCGCCCAGGAACACATCGCTGCATAGAAACTCAACTCTATGGCTTCCAATTCCTTTGCGAACGCCACTGCTCCTTCCTCGCCTGAGAAGAAGTCCGACGCGAAGGCCATCAATGACTCTCCCAGGTAATTGGACGAAATGAGGCTCCTGAAAGATGTCTGGTCAATCTCGACGATGCAAGAACTGAAGCTCCAGGAACTTGAAGCCGAAGGAATCGTTCCTCCTCGCGAGCTAGCCAACTGGAGGCCGGTGTGGTTGAGGAATGCTCATCCTGTCAATTTCATCATGAGACCATGGTGTTTGAATCTTTTTTCCAATGTGGTTTCAATGTTCCCCCTTCCAAATTCCTTCTCACAATACTCCATTGTTACCAAATCGAGCTCCATCACCCTAATCCCAACTCAATTACCATGCTTAGCGTGTTCATCCACCTATGTGAAGCCTTCCTTGGTATCATGCCAAGCTTAAATTTGTTATCGTACTTTTATCATTTGAAAAGGAATACGGAAAACAAATGTGTCGAATGTTGTGGTTTACAGCTGCAGAATGGAATGAAGAATTCCAATATCCTAGTTTCACTAACCTCCTCCTACCATAAAGATTGGAAAAAAAAATTGGTTTTATGTCTCCAACCCCAACCCTGTCAATTCTCCCTTTAGTCTATAAGGGCCTCCATCCCCACCAAAATTTGTCCTGGTCAAAGAAGCACTACGAGTCTGACCACATTGCTCATTACGTCAAGAGGATCGATGAACTTAGGTAGAGTGGTTTAACCGGGTAGCATATGGCCAAAGACTTCATTAGTCAGAGGTCGAGTCCTTTGAAAATGCGGAATCACTTTGCCTAGGACTATGCTGGAGATGATGATAGCTTCGGGACACAGTTGGATGTAAGATTTATATAGCATTTTGCTACTTCTATTGCCGCAATCGAGCTCTTTCGAGTAACTTTTTCTTCTTCTTTTTCAGCATTGTCTTTGCAAGAGACTGCTACTCAATTGAGCAAACTATTTGCTAAAGAGGCGCAACCATGCTCTGTTCAGCCCTACTCCCTCATAAATCCTTGACCACCGGTGAGAATTTTTATTGATTGGGGAAGCAATACTGATTATTTGTTCAACTTGATTTGTCTTTGTGATTCCAGGTTCCAGTCTTCCACCAAGAAATCAACATCCCCATAACTAGGGTCCTTGTTCTTAGGGACACCTCCTCCTTCAGTGCCAGTAACAAGGAAGGCCCTCATCCCACAACTAGCATTGTTGTAGAAGAAGCTAAGACCAAGGGAAAAAAGCAGGCCTATCAAGAGGCCGAAGTGTCTCCTCGATCTAAGAGATCGTCCTCGTCATCTGATTTGCCGCTCCTTAAGCTCATGCGAAGAAAAATTCAATTGGTACTAACATCGAGTTGTCAGGTGATCACTTATCTAGTTTCTACTCTGATTATCAAGCACATACCAACTAACATCCAATTTGTATGGGTGGCCTTTCTATAGGAAACAACCAGAGATCCTCCTCCATTGCCTCCTCGAGTAACCGATGCGTCTGATGACTCGGTGGGAAAGGTAACTCATATCAAGTTTCCCTTCTTATGTTGGTCATTTTTCTGAGGATTGGCTTGATAAGTCCAGAATGATGATGAGTCATTGTGGGGTGTTTTCTTGTAGGCAGTGAAAACCTTGGCTTGATCCCCTAGGAGATCCCTTCAACACAACCAATCCAAGCTATCGGTATGATGAAGAAGAAAATATCAATCGCGAGGAAGAAGTCGAACGTCCTTTCGAGCATTTTGGTCGCCAAAAGGTTTGACTTGAGTATTTGCCTTGACTCATGGCTTTCCTTTCCATTCTTGACCATGTCGATTGCATGTCGCCATGTATGAAGGAATCAAAGGAGCAGACGACAAGCGATTTGGCTAGTCAACTGGTTCCAGCTTCCTTTGTTGTGTCACCTTCACCTTCTCGAGCAGATCAACCTCCCGCGGATGCACCTGAACCAAGCTCAAAACTCAGCTTAGCCAAAGCCCTGGTGACAGCGCCAACTGTTGATCCTTGGGCGGCAACAGAAGCTTACATCAAGGCTACAAGAGCCTAGGTAGTAGTCACCAAAGCTTAGTATTCGATGATCAACCATATTGACTGGCAAAGGGCCTTCGAGGTGAAGGATGTCCATCTTGCCGCTAGATAAGAGAAGATCAATGGTTAGTTTAATTGTATATCATTAGTGTATGATTCGAACATTTAACTGCTGATTCTAAATTATTGTCATTTGCTTTTCCAGCTCTCGAAACTGACTTGAAGATCAAACTCAAGGATGTTGATGAGGCAATGAAAGTTATCAAGAAGAAGGATACAATGCCATAAGAACTCAGGGGAACTTTGAAGAAAGTGGAAACTAATCGGGATGCCATGGCTATCACTTAGGACACTGCGGTTACAATGCTTCAAAAGCTAATGATCAGACCCTCGACCGCATGAACCAGTCGACTTCCATTAGCATCGAGACAATGCTTGGTCTCTTCAAGAGCTATAACCCCAACCTCGGCACATCGGTGGTGACGGAGAGGTTTGAATGCTCTGTAGAGGAGGCAACAAATATTATTCAAAGCATCAGGCCTCTGATCCCTGCCTTTGTTGAGTCTTTAGCGCTTAGGCTACCTGACGACGAGAGAGAGGGCAGTCCTTCTAGCTGATTTTCTATAGTTTTTTACTTGAAACATTTGAAACTTATTGTATGATTAGGAGATGTCTGTAACAGTACTGCTATTTTGCTTGTCTAGCATGCTATTGCCTACTATTTCCTTATTAATGAAATAGAGTTAGCATAAGTAGATGCAATACTGGTTAGTACATGTTATGACCATCCTCGGAACTGGCTGACTGCATATCTGTTGATACTTGAAATCTCAACTAGACATATTATTAAATACATCGGTCCTCAAGTAAGCACTCGAAGTAGCTGAAAGAGTAAGAAAAAAAGAAAAACACTAGCGCAAAACTAGAAAAAAGAGATCACATGATGATTTTTGCAAACTTTCACCAACTTACATATTTAACCAGCACGCAAGCCTGAACTCGATAGAGAAACACATACAAGACCGACTCGAACTTCGGAAACTTGTGGGCAGTTACGTGTGAGATGTCTGACAATCTCTAATACTGTTATGCCTTATGAGGTGTAGTTGTTCGTCATTGACCCAACACATGCCTCTGTTGGTTCTATACACTCTAGTCGATGCATAACTTGATAAACTTTTGCAAAAAATATGTATTTATGAAATATGGCATTATATGTAGCCCCCAACTCTCTGGTCATGGAAAAGATCCTGATCGGAGAGTAAGAAAGAACATACATGTACCATAAAAATATATGATGTAGCCCCCGACTCTCTGCAAGATGACTGGATCGAGTGGAGAGTAAAGTTGTAGCATCAAAAGTATGTGATGTAGCCCTCGACTCTCTGTTTGATATGATAACCAAAATAGAGAATAGAGTTGTAGCATCAGAAAAAATACCTGACATGGCCATTGACTTTTCACTCAGTGACTAGATCGAATATAAAGTGGAGCATAAGTGCTGACATTATACGATGTAGCCTTCGACTTTCTGGTTGATGTGATAATCAAAATAGAAAGTAAAGCACAAGCATAAAAAATGTATGATGTAGCCCCCAACTCTCTACTCGATGACTGGATCATGTGAAGAGTATAACATAGGCATCGACTCATTACTTTTGACCATATGCTCGAAGATGTAAACCTACAAGCATATGGCTGTAATTATGTTTTGTCATTTAGTGAATTCGAACAGTCAGGTAGGTGAACATTAAAAACCCACTCCCGTTTGTGCACGTTTTCACTGCAACTCTTGATTCGACATCCCATAATGATGTAACATCTTGGTGCGTAGGGATTGGACACACCATATTGTCTTTGTGATGTCCTGGCTTCTGTTTGACACATCAGCTTGTGAACGCCACGCAACCAAGGCAACCTCGAAATCGCAAACGGCGCTACCGGATCTAGACAGTTCCATTTCCACAGTCTGACCGGTTCCCACAACTACAAATAGAGGGTACCCGAGCCCGTCCGTGTTCACCCCAATTTCCTTCTATTTTTTGTTGGATATTGATCAGTAGTGCTCGATTTTAAGACCATAGCTTCCACTCCATTGTCATCTACCAAGCAATGCCAGGAAAACAAAGAAGTAGGATCTCTTGCCCCAAAACCTCTCACCATGGTTTCACCGGGAGTCATTATCATATCCTCCTACGGGGAGGAGTAGAGTGAGGGGCCTAGGAGAAGAGGGTGCAGAATGTCCAATGGAGGTCGTCAACCCTTCACCCGACACCTCTGGTGCTTCCTCAACGCCCATGCCGTGGAGCGAGCAGCACAGGAGTAGGTGGTGCGGGCTGCGCAACAAGGGGATGAAGATGGTGATGCTCTTGATGAGACCATCGACCAGGTCACCAACAAGGTCTTCAGCGATGGAGCCCCTGAGTCTCTAGTGGTGAAGAGAGCGTGGTCTTCACCTTCGTTGACAACCGCCAGATCACCTCCACATCTCATGGAGGGTCCTTTGGCGCTGGTTAGCAGCTCCAGCACAGGAAGGTTCTTCACCTTGGCCATTTTCCCTAGCCCTTTCGCTGGTCGACGGTCGGTCCCTGGGGCGATCAGCTGCCACCCCAAGGAGAAGGAGAGGTTCCTCGACTCGTTCGAGGGAAAGTAGGACATTCCCTATTTGCAAGAGCTAGGCACATCCTTTTTGTGAACTTTGCATTAGCCACATAGGTCAGAAGGAGAAGAAAAAATATGTAATAGAATAGTTAGTATAATTAAATGTAATCGACTTAGCTTCAATTCACCTTATCTATTTATGGAACTGTCAGAGTTGATGGATATGCCACAAGTTTTTGAGTACCTCACCATTCATTGTAGATAATCGCACTAATCCAGGTCGTGTGACTTTGACTACTATGTGGGCCCCTCCAACGTTGGTGATAACTTGTGGTGCCTAGCCTATTTTTGCACCTTTCGTAAAACAAGGTCCCTAGCAGTGAGTGTCCTGGGCTAGATCTTCTGACTGTGATATCTATGCAATGCTTATTGGTACTTAGCCGCTCGTATGGATACTCGATCATGATACTCCTCAAGGAGATTGATATCATCTACCCACAATTGCTCTTGCCCTCCTTCTGAGTAACTTTTCACTTGTGGCGATCAAAACTGCAACTCAGTCAGGAGCACTACTTCTGCTCCATAGACTAAGAAGAAAGGTGTTTCATTGGTGGCTCTATTAGTCGAGGTGCAAACGACTCATAGTACTGAGGGAAATTCCTTCAACTAGTGTTTTGAGTAGGCTTTCAGCCTATTGAAGACCCGAGTTTTGATACACTGCAAGGTTATGCCATTGGCGTGCTCAGCCTGACCGTTACTTCGAGGGCTAGATACTGAAGCGAAACATGTTTTGATGCCAAATTCTTCATAGAACGCAGTAAAGGTTCTGCTTCTGAACTTTCTATCGTTGTCTATAATTATTCAAAGTGGGATGCCTTATTGAGTAATTAGGCTCCTCATGAACTCCTTAGCTACTTCTACGTTCATCTTTCCTGTGGGTGTGGCCTTGATCCACTGAGTGAACATGTCAATAGCTACGAATAGGAACTTATAACCACCTTAGGCCCTTGGGAACGGTCTCGGGATATCCAAGTCACATACGGAGAAGGGCCAAGAAAGAGGAATTGTTTGCAGAGCTTGGATTGGTCAAGTAGTCACCATTCCAAAAAATTGGTAGCTCTCGCACTTTTTGACTAGCTCGCAAGCATCCTGGAGGACAGTTGGCCAATAGAATCCTTGGCAGAAAGCCTTTCTGACCAAGGTGCAATAAGATGCATAATTACCACACGTGCCTCCATGGATATCGAACAATATTTTATTGCCCTCTTCCTGAGTGATGCATTTCATTAAGATTCCATCACTCCCCTTTCAGTAGAGCTTGCCGTCTACCATAGCGCATAGCTTGGACTTATGAGCAATTTTCTCTGTAGACACATCATTGTCAGGGATCTCTCGACCTTCGAGATAGGATCGAAATGGCATCATCCAAGTTGGCTCATTTTTTAGTAGTGTAGTCCTAGAGGATTGACAGGGAAAACTACAAGTTTTTGGCTTCCGTGTCTAGGATCCTGCCTCGCTGACCTGACTAGACTACTGGTCAAGTTGGGTAGCATCTGTACTCGAGGTTATCGAGACAGATGGTTTGATTAGTTTCTCAACAAAGACTCCCACTAGTGTTGGTGAACTAGACAAAGCTAGCCTGGCAAGTGAAAGTGCCTAGAGTGGGGGGGGGGTGAATAGGCTTTTCTGAAAATTAAAACTAAAACAGCGGATTAAATTTGCCGGATACTCCGGTGAAGGTCGGATACTCCGGTCTGGTCCGGAGTATCCGGTCTAGTTCGGAGTCTCCGGTCTATACAAGAAATCTAGAACAACTACAAATTAAAGCAAGTAGCTAGAATCTAAGGTTGAGGCTAGGTCTACTAGATATCACAGAGCTAAAATAACACTTAACACTAGCAAAATGATCACTAGAGCAGTTTGTATGAAGAATCACAAATTTCACACGATAAAACAAATTGCACGAATACGAGCACAAGAGATTATCCCAGAGTTCGGCCACCTCACAAAGAAGTGCCTACGTCTCCATTGAGGAGCTCACAAAGAGCCGGGTCTTTTCCAACCCTATCCTCTTCTAGCGACCACCAAGATCAAGCTAGAAATTCTTACTCAATTCGAAGATGTTTACAAACTTCCCGTGGCACTCCACAAGTTTGGGTATTCTACGGGCGACGCCTTGCCGTCTAGAAGCACGAAGCTTCAAGAGAAATGATCGTAGCGAATGCTCGAGGAAGAACTCAATGCTCAAGTGGCTAAACCCTCTCAAAATACAAACTCTCTAAATTTTTGCAAACTTTGCACTAGTGGTGGTTGGAGGGTCTTTGAATGCTCTTAAAGTGCTCAAGATATCTAAAGTTCACTAGCAACAGCAAGCCCTAAATGCCATGGGGTGTGGGAGCATTTATAGCCCTCTCTCAAAAACTAGCCGTTACTGTTCTGTCAGAACTGACCGGAGTATCCGGCCCTAAATCCAAAAACAGCGTCAGAACGGTCACAAAACGTGTCAGAAATAGCCGTTACAGTTCTGTTAGGTTACCGGAGTGTCCGGTGAACACCGGAGTCTCCGGTCCTGACAGGGCTTCCAAAAACACTAAGTCCGGAGACTAGCCGGACCCTCCCGTCTTTCCAGGTACCAGAGTATCCGGTGAACACCGGAGACTCCGGTCTTTTTATTAAAAAGATTAAAAGCTAACCGAGACACCCCTGTCGGAGTCTCTCTCGAAGACTCCGGTTAAAACTTAACCTCTTACCGGAGTATCCGGTGAACACTGGAGACTCTGGTCATTTTCAATTAAAATAAAGACTTAACCGAGACTCTCTGGCGGAGTCTCCCTCGGAGACTCCGGTCTAATAACCCATGAATTACCGGAGTATCCGGTGAACACCGGAGACTCCGGTCATTTTCAATTAAAATAAAATAAAACCGAGACTCTCTGCCGGAGTCTACCTCGGAGACTCCGGACTAAACACTGAGTACCGGAGTATCCGGTGAACACCGGAGTATCCGAACTCAGTGAATTTTTGCAGAACTAACTCAGTGTCCGTGGGTGATTGTGTCTCTCAACAAGTTGGTTCGAAGGGATATTTTGAGCATTGAGACACTAACCAAGCAATCAAATGCAACCCTCTTAATAGAGCGGCTATCCTAGACTCAATTTCAAAAATAAAAGAATTTAAATCCTATTGAGTACTCTTCGTTGATTCTCCATTTGTTTCGACGGGCGTCAAACGTCACTTCTCTTTTCAACTAACACTTAAACCTGTTCATGACTTATATAAGCATATTAGTTACTTAATCGTTTTGTCATCAATAAGCCAAAACCCACTTAGGGGGCCTAGATGCACTTTCAATCTCCCCCTTTTTGGTGATTGATGACAACATGATTAAAGCTTACACAAAGATATATGAAATAGGATTTTGAATTCTAGAAGATGTGGTGAGCTCCCCCTAGATGTGTGCATTGGTTTAAACTCGAGTTATACACAAATGCACATATTCAAGAATTAAATTCGCAAGAGCTCTCCCTATATCCTAGAATCCGTGGGATACAATCTTAAGAAGACAAAATGCTTTATGGCAGGATATGGAACACACTTAACTTAAGAAAGTACGACAATCATCACACTAACATAAAATTCTTACAAATTTAAATGAGCACAAGGTTCATCACAAACAATAGTCCAATTTTCCAACAACGATTAAGAATTAAACAGAGTCCAAAGCTAGAAACTAAGGAAACTTTGGAACTATGGAATGGATAACTTTCTCTCCCCCTTTGGCATCAAGCACCAAAAAGAGAGAGCCTAATCGCTACTGCCATCTTCATCATCATCATCATCTTCTTCATCATCACTTCCTTCAGAGTTGTTGCCAGGAGCGGCGTCGGAGGAGTGATCTTGCGCTTGATGTTGAGAGCTCTCGGCAGCTGCTTGGGCTTCATCATACCATGCCCAAGAGTTTTCAAACTCAACTGGTGCACTCTCCACTTCATCCGAAGCGATGGGTGAACAAGGTGGCTGAAGGTTCATGGAGGTGTACATCTCTTTCTGACGCTTCTCCATTTTCTTTAAGCGAACACCTTGCTCCTTGATTTGAGTAGCATTGTGAGTGCAAACTTTGAAGATTGCTTTGAGAGCGCTTTTGATGAACGATGACCCTCGAGGAGGAGCACGTCTCGAGGCAAACTGTCTTGAGCTTGGAGGAGCACGATGAAGGGTTGCGGGTAGGCTACGCTAGCACAAAATAAATTTTCTCTACCGCATTCAACCAGGAAGCCATGCGAGTAGGGGATCATGAATCGTTACCACTTGACGAGCAGTGCAGCGGAAGAAGAGTTGGAGCAGACCAATCCAACGTCGTGCGCGTCAAGTAGTCGATCGTCAACCTCATCCCGAGCACATCCCGAGCACCTTCCGAGTACTCGCGGGTACGTCCCGAGTACTCCCGGGCAGATCAGCACCGCAATAGTAGCAGCGCCTCCACGGTATCCACACGTACAAGGATGGAATCGCCGTGCGCCGGTGTGCTAGCACCGCGCGCCCGGCTAGGGTTTCGAAGGGAGTTCGGGAATAGGAGGCGGCTAGGGTTTCTAAGGAACCCCATGCGCCTTGGCCCCTGCCTATTCTTATATAGAGCACGCTAATGGGCCTTTAATCAACATTAAAGCCCATTATGACTCTAAACCCTAATGGTCCTTTAATCAACATTAAAGCCCATTAGCAGATCCAATCCGCAAACTCGATCGCCTCTAGGGCATATTACCAACAATCTCCCACTTGCACTAGAGTCAGCACAAGTTTTATATTCCATCCCCTTAAGTGTGTGACCCGTTAGGTTCATGTGTAAACGGCCGCTATCCGGAAACCCTTTTCCGAATTGCAAGTCAATAGCGGTACCTAGCAGGACATATTGACTCCCGAATGCACACAAAGATCATATCGGCTGAACCTTGATATACTCATGCACCAATCCCTTTACCACACGATACCAGTCAAGCTCAAGGCGAGATTCGTGCCACCCTTGTGATAGCTCGACCATTCACTCGATCAAGTAGTGGATTCACCATGATTAACTCTTTAATCACATTGGCATGGCCATGCACTTTCCAATCCAACTACCTCGAGGGGCCCAGAGATATCTCTCCCGTTATTTAGGAGGGGTAAATTCCATCTTGATCACTCACATCCCACGACATGTTTCATAACATACCCGAAAGCAACCTTTATAACTACCCAGTTACGGAATAGCGTTTGGAAGCCCCTAAGTGTGTTACTACACATTCTGGAATCAATGATGATCTCAGGTCAAAGGATTCTGTAGGTACACCATTTGAGATAACAACTGATGGCACATTAAAAATAACAATCCCAGCAGTATCTCAGGGTGGGTCTATCCAACATCATGTTCTCTAACATGTGTCCACATTACTGATTTGATATCTCCATATCTATGATCCGTGAAACATGATCATCATTCAGTCAAATGTGCTAATCTATAAATCATTATTGTCCCACACAATGATATGAGATTAGGGACTATTTAGAATAACATCATAAAAACAAAGAGTTTCACAAACAAGTCACATACTTGCTGATCAATGTAAATGATAATTATTCATGGAACCAGATAACAATTATCCAAAAGTACATTAGCATAGACAGAACACATTCTCTCACATGCACTAGAGTCTATCCCGCAAGTATCTAATACCCATAGAGCTCAAGTGTGCCTCATGCTTGGGCTGTGGGAGAGGCTTCGTCAACGGATCAGCAATATTCGAATCCGTGTGCACCTTGCATATCTTTACATCACCTCTATCAATAATCTCTCGAATGAGGTGATAGCGCCGAAGTATGTGCTTGGACTTCTGGTGCGACCTAGGCTCCTTGGCTTGTGCAATGGCACCACTATTGTCACAATAGAGGTCCATTGGACTGGACGCACTAGGGACCACACCCAACTCAGAAACAAATTTTCTAATCCAAACAGCCTCTTTTGCAGCTTCCGAAGCTGCGATATACTCGGCCTCCGTTGTGGAATCAGCAACCGTTTCTTGCTTGGAACTCTTCCAACTCACCGCACCTCCATTGAGGCAGAACACAAAACCAGACTGCGATCTCGAGTCGTCCTTGTCGGTTTGGAAGCTAGCATCGGTGTAACCATTTACAACGAGCTCCTCCTCACCTCCATAGACTAGGAACATATCCTTAGTTCTTCTCATGTACTTGAGGATACTCTTTACTATAGCCCAGTGACATTCACCTGGGTTCGATTGATATCTGCTCGTAACACTTAGAGCATAGGAGACATCTGGGCGTGTACAAAACATAGCATACATGATGGACCCGATAGCAAAAGCATACGGGATCGCACTCATCCTCTCGAGCTCATCAGATGTCTTAGGACATTGATTCTTGCTGAGAGTGATGCCATGTGACATTGGCAAGAAACCTTTCTTGGAATCTTGCATATTGAACCGATTCAATACCTTGTCAATGTACGTGCTCTGGCTTAATCCGATTAGTCTTTTCGACCTATCTCTATAGATCTTTATGCCCAATATGTATGCTGCCTCTCCTAAATCTTTCATTGAAAAACTCTTTTGCAATGAAGATTTGACAGCATCGAGCATTGGAATATTATTTCCGATCAATAATATGTCATCCACATATAAGACCAGAAACACAAGTGCGCTCCCACTAGTCCTTTTGTAAACACAAGTCTCTTCTTCATTCTTGATGAAACCAAACCCTTTGATCACTTCATCAAAACGAAGATTCCAACTCCGAGAAGCTTGCTTTAGTCCATAGATGGACTTTTGCAGCTTGCAAATCTTCCCAGCATTTTTCGGATTGACAAAACCTTCAGGCTGTGTCATGTACACATCCTCACTTAGGTTTCCATTAAGGAAAGCCGTTTTGACATCCATTTGCCATATCTCATAGTCGAAATATGCAGCAATTGCTAGGAGAATCCGAATAGACTTTAGCATTGCGACGGGCGAAAACGTTTCATCATAATCAACACCTTGAATTTGCCTGAAACCTTTCGCCACCAATCGTGCCTTATAGATGTGAACATTTCCATCAACGTCTATCTTTTTCTTAAAAACCCATTTACACTCGATAGTTTTCACACCATCAGGTGGATCGACCAAGTTCCAAACTTGGTTTTCTCTCATGGATTCTAACTCGGATCTCATGGCTCCAAGCCATTTTTCGGAGTCTGGTCCCACCATTGCTTCCGAGTAAGTCTTAGGTTCATCATTGTCCAACAATAATATGTCACGCTGCCCCGTGGTTAGGAACATAAACCGCTCGGGTGCACGACTGAACCTTTCCGACCGACGTGGGGCTGGTGTCTCGACAACAGGTTCTGCAACATCTTGCATACCGAGTTGTGGTTCAATAGGAGCTGAAACACTTTCAAGTGGTTCCCGAATTTCTTCGAGTTGCACCGTGCTCCCACTAACTCTCTTCGCGAGAAACTCTTTCTCAAGAAAGACACCATTCCGGGCGACAAACACTTTGCCTTCTTCCCGGTTATAGAAATAATATCCTTTGGTTTCCCTAGGATACCCCACAAAGAAGCATTTATCAGATTTGGGAGTGAGCTTATCAGACGACAAACGTTTTACATAAGCCTCACAACCCCATATCTTAAGGAAAGACAATCCGGGACGCTTCCCGGTCCATATCTCATATGGTGTCCTCTCTACAGCCTTAGATGGAACCCTGTTTAACGTGAAAGCAGCAGTTTCTAGAGCGTATCCCCAGAAGGACAATGGAAGATCAAATTGGCTCATCATCGACCGGACCATGTCTAACAAAGTTCGGTTCCTCCGCTCGGACACCCCATTCCATTGTGGCGTGCCCGGTGGAGTCAATTGTGGAACGATTCCACATTGCCTTAGATGATCACCAAATTCATGGCTCAAATATTCACCTCCACGATCTGATCGCAGAAATTTAATTGTCTTGCCTATATGATTTTGTACTTCATTCTGGAACTCCTTGAACTTTTCAAAGGATTCAGACTTGTGCCTCATTAGGTAGATGTAACCATATCTACTAAAGTCATCGGTGAAAGTAATGAAATACTGAAAACCACCTCTAGCTGTAGAACTCATCGGTCCACATACATCTGTATGTACTAGGGCCAATAATTCATTTGTCCTCTCACTTCGACCAGTGAAAGGCGTCTTAGTCATCTTGCCAAGTAAACAAGACTCGCATGTATCAAATGATTCGAAATCAAATGAATGTAGAAGACCATCTTTATGGAGCTTCTGCATACGCTTCTCATTTATATGACCTAATCGACAATGCCAAACAAAAGTGGGATTCAAATCATTAAGCCGAGGCTTCTTTGTATCAATGTTATAGATAGTTATATCCTCAAGATCTAATATATATAATCCATTTACTAATGGACAATTACCATAGAGCATACCATTCAAAAATATCGAACAACACTTGTTCTTTATTATGAATTCATAACCGTCTTCTTCCAAACATGAAGAAGAGATAATGTTTTTGCCCAAGGCAGGAATATAATAACAATTATTTAATTCCAAAACTAATCCTGAGGGTAGCGATAAGGAGTAAACGCCAACGGCCAACGCAGCAACTTTTGCACCATTGCCGACGCGAGCATCCAGTTCGCCTCTTGCACACTTCCTAGTCCTTTTCAGTCCCTGCAACGATTTGCAAGTATGAATCATTGATCCGGTATCAAATACCCATGAATCATCAGGACGAGTAGCAAGATTAATTTCAATAACATTTATACCTGAAGATGAAGTCTTACTTCCCTTCTTCTTTTTGAGTTCTTCCAAGTACAATTTGCAGTTCCTCCGCCAATGACCAGTCTTATGGCAGTGGTGGCAAGTGTCAGAAGCGGCAGGGCCAGCCTTGGGCTTTCCAACAGGTTTAGGCTTAGAACTCGAGATCTCATCCGAAGTTTTAGCCTTGTCCTTGCGCTTTCTCTTCTTGCTATCCTTTTGAACCATCATCACATGACTAGAGCTCTTCTTAATGCTTTCCTCAGCAGTTTTTAGCATCCCATGCAATTCAGCCATGCTTTTCTCCATGCTGTTCATATGAAAGTTCAAAATGAACGGCTCGAAGCTCGCAGGGAGCGACTGGAGAATTACATCCGTAGCCAACTCAGGGCTAAGGGGAAAACCAAGTTTTTCCAGGCTTTCAATGTAACCAATCATTTTGATCACATGAGGACTGACTGGACTGCCTTCTGTTAACCTGCACGCAAACAAGGACTTTGAGGTGTTGTACCTCTCGGCCCGAGCTTGGTTCTCAAACATGCCTCGGAGTCCCACAATCATATCATGGGCATCCCTGTTCTCATATTGCTTCTGAAGCTCAGAGGACATACAGGCAAGCATGAGGCAGCTAACATCCAGTGAATCGTTGGTGTGCTTCTCATAAGCCCTCCGATCCGCGGCAGGAGCATTATCAGCTGGTTCATCAGGATAGGGGACCTCTAGAACATATTCCTTTTTCTCTTGTTTGAGAACAATTCTCAGATTTCTATACCAATCAATAAAGTTTGTTCCAGAAAGCTTCTCTTTTTCAAGAATCGATCGCAAATTAAAACTGGAAGTGTTACTAGCGGCCGGTGCCATGATCTACAACAGAAAATGCAGGTTCAGCACTATGCCTATGTGAATCTTCTATTAAACAATTTAACAAAAGATACTCCACTATATGTGTTTTCCCTCTAACAACATATAGAGGATCAAGATCCATATTCAACTAAGTTCTAGTGAGCTTTGGCATCACTGCTAGAAACTTAGTGACATAGGTAAGCAACGCCTTGCTAATCACATCCCTATGTGACTCTTGTTTGCTGGGTGGCATCGAATGCCCCAGCGCCCAACATCATGCCCCAAAGCCCAAAACCGTTTTGATAGCTTTATCAAGTAAACCAATACTATGCGTGTGGATGTCCGACATCCACTCTAACTGGTTAAGATAAATGATGGCACCCTGCTTTGGCAGACCTACCACACAATGATCAAAACCTTTGTAGGTGCAGCTATTGGAAGGGCATCAATTACTCTTGATTTTTCTGAGGGAAACTACTCTATCATGAAAATCATATCCACCACATATAAAACATGAAAGAATAGTATGACAGGAACATAAAAACATCACAGGCAATCATATTAACTGTGACATAGTATGGCCCCTTCACATGGTGATCTTCATCGCCACGGTTCCTGTCCTCCGGGTCATCATGCTTCAAATCTCCATGATCTTGTTCTAGTCTATTACACCTAATAGCACTAGATAAATTACATGAGAAGAAGCATCACAAGTCGACACGCAGGCCGTTATACAATAACATGACAGCCTTGGGCTGCAATTAACCATGACACGCAGGCCATGAAAAATTACACACATGCATCACATATCACAAGGCCATACCAGTCACAACATTCTCTGCAAAAACGAGTTAAGCGTAGAATCGAATTCTAATGTCGTGATGGGATCATGTTATTACAACAATCTATGCGTGTACGCAAAGGCTTGCCGAAGACTTCGAGTGGGTATGACTCTATTTGGGTCATCGTGGACCGGTTGACAAAGTCCGCACACTTCCTTCCTGTCAGAACCACTTATTCTGCTAAGCAGTATGCGGAGTTGTACCTCACTAGAATTGTTTGCCTCCATGGGGTGCCGAAGAAGATCATCTCGGATCGAGGTACCCAGTTTACTTCTCATTTCTGGAGAAATTTCCAAGAGGCTATGGAGACTGAGTTGTTCCACAGCACGGCGTATCACCCACAGATGGATGGTCAGACGGAGAGGGTAAATCAGATTCTCGAAGATATGCTCCGTGCTTGTGTGCTCACTTATGGGAAGAAGTGGGACATATGCCTGCCGTTTGCGGAATTTTCGTATAACAACAGTTTCCAGGCTAGTATAGAGATGGCGCCATTTGAGGCCCTTTATGGTCGGAGGTGCCGTACGCCGCTGAATTGGTCCGAATCCGGTGAACGGGCTTTTCTAGGTCCGGATTTGGTCAAGGAGGCAGAAGACCATGTTCAGAATATCCGCAAGAGTATTCTCACGGCCCAGTCTAGGCAGAAGAGCTATGCAGATCGACGTCGCCGGGAGCTCACATTTGAGGTGGGGGATCATGTGTACTTGAAGGTCTCACCTCTCAAAGGCGTTCGTCGATTCCAAGTCCGAGGCAAACTGGCGCCTCGGTATGTTGGACCGTTTCAGATTTTAGCTCGGCGTGGAGAGGTTGCATATCAATTAGAGTTGCCACCGTCCCTCTCCGCGGTGCACAATGTGTTTCATGTCTCACAACTCAAGAAGTGTCTCCGAGTCCCGACTGATGTCGTTGATATTGTGCCCGAAGAATTGCATCCGGACTTGACATATTGTGAGAAACTGATGCGAATCTTGGGTGAAACCGAGCGCAAGACGCGGCGGAGTTCAATCAAATTCTTGAAGATTCAGTGGAGTAACCACTCTGAGTCCGAAGCGACTTGGGAGCGGGAAGATCAGCTTCGTTCCGAGTATCCTGAGTTCTTTGAGAATTTGTAATGCCAATGTAATATAGCGTATTTGGAATCTCTCGCATGTATGTGTTCATCTCTATGATTGAATAAAAAAATCTGCGTTGGATTCCATCTCATGCGTCATGGTGTCGTCTCCCAACCTGTTAAGTCATCACAGCGTTCTCATTGTCCCCTCTCTGGCTCATACCAAATCTCGGGACGAGATTCTTTTTAGGGGGGGAGGTTTGTCATGGCCCAGAATTTCCAAAACATATAATTAAGTGCTAATGGACGTCATTAGCATCATTTGCTTGGTTTTGAGCAATTTTAGGCATGCAATTTTTAATTAAATAAATTGTAAAAATCAATATTAGTTGATGCGTTGTTAAGCAACTCACCATATTTCTATACAACATAGGGTTGGAAACAATTTTAGAAATTAGTAGGTGCCTAGAGGAGAATATCAATGAATTTTCCCAAATTTTTGGGAATTATTTTAAAGGCATAAAAATTAACACAAGTTAGAAAAGCTTGCCTCTTTGGAGAATTTTCATTTGAATTTGGTGCAAGCTTTTTGGGTCAAACAAGGTAAAATGGATTGTTCATGATTTATAGAAGCCAACAAAATTTGTTCCACAATTTTTAGACCACAGTAAGGCCTCCACCTTGATAACCAAAGTAGTGAAGATATTTTTGCCTGGCGGTTACTGTTCATCGGCCCCACCTGTCATCCCCTTCGCACGCACACCGCCTCTGCTCCCCCTTCTCCCGCTCTCACAAAGCAATGCGGCGCCGCCATCCTTGACTTCGGTGGCCACCTCCACGTTGCCGGCCGAAAGATCAGCCCCAGTCCTTATCCTCCCCTCCCCGCCCTCTACTTTATCTCTCTCTCTGCTCCTTCTCTCGCGCGGCCGAAAAGCAGAGCGCAGAGCACTCGCACAAGCATCGGCCGCTGGCAAGAGTCGCCGCGCCGTTGACGGTTTCCGTCGAGCCCGAGCCCCGTGGAGCCGTAGGGAGGAGCGCCCCGAGCTCCTCCGCCGTTTCCCCTCCTTCCCCGGCCGTTTCCCGCGCGGATTGGAGCCGCCTGCGCCTTCTTCCCCGACGACGGCAACCGAGCTCCGCCGTCTTCCGTCGCCCCGCTGTTCTACAGCCTCACCGACCTAACCCGCTGCACGGTGAGCTTCCCCGTGCTCCTGTACACCTTTTGCGCATGCCGCTTTCCCTCCGTCCCGTCGTTGGCGCGTGAGTCCGCGACGACCGGCTGCCGCCGCGCCATAGCTCTCGCCGCCGGCCGTGCCACCGTCGAGTTCTTCAGCGTTGGGCCGCGCCATTTGGTCCACGCGCCCTCGTAGAAGCTATAGCTGCCCTCACCCGAGTCTGTTGCGTCGCCGTTCGTCTTCGGCGCGTCAAAGCCATGCCGCCGCCGGATTGGTTTTGCCCCTCGCCGCCGATCGCCGTGCTCCGGCCATCGCCGACATCGACATGTACCCCCACCGTGACCACGTGCTCGTGCTGGTGCTGTTGCCACCTTCGGCCGGGCCGTTCAGACCGCCGTTCGCCGCCGGCGACGTCGCCCGAGCCGCCGGCGTGGGGTACTGGGCGCGGGTCAATTTTGACCCGGGTCAAACCCACCGAGCCCACTGTCAGCCTCAGTGGCTAACCGGCCAGGTGTGCAAAAAAATATTTCGGGCATTTTTATTAATCGGGAAAACTCCGGAAAATGCGAATTAGAATATTTGTTTAATGATTAAATCGGCTGAAGACTTGAAAAATGCATAGGAAATTGTGTAGAGCTCCAAAATTACTAAAACCAATTTTGTTGGTTTTGTTGTGTCATGATCTGTCCATTAAAAATGCCAGTGGCCATGAAATAGGTGCTGTGAATTATTGAGTTAATAAATTATGTCTAGGCTTTGTTAATTCCTAATTAAAGTTTGGTGTTTCCAAAATTGATGAATCTAATTTTGTTGGCCTTGTATTATCATACTCTGCACATGAAAAATACTAGGTGTTGTGAAAGGTATAATTAATTTTATTCAATTAATGAATGGATTTAATCTTTAATAATTCATAAACAATTTTTGATGAGTCCAAAATTGGTAAATCAAATTCTGTTAGTCTTGTTAAATTATTCCATGTTCATTAAAAACGCTAGGGTTTATGAAATGCTTACTGAGGATTAATAAGTTGTTAAATGTTAAACAATAATTCAAATAAGGAAATCCTTCAGGCTTTTAACTCATGGCATAAGTGCATTGCATCTCCGCTGCTGTCTTACAGTGAGGCATCTTTCATTGCATGTCATTCATATTCATTACATTGCATGCGTGATTCTTTTAGGGAACTTCGACCCGGCGAACGAGGCTGTACCCGGAGGTTCCCGCAGTGGTGATCGTGACTCGGGTAGCTGTGAGCAGCAGCTAGGGCAGCAAGGCAAGCATCTATCATATTGCACCGTGTCTACTTGAAAATCTAATATGTTATCTACGCTTATGTATACATTGCATGTGTCGGGTTCCGAGTTGGGTGAGCACGTCGATCACGGTGGAGCTCAAGTATAAGAGCCACCAAGAGGAGAAGAGGCGGAAGAGGGGTTCCTCGTCTTCTATGGGCGGTAGCTCGTAGCGCGCCCGCACTGAGAGCCAGCCTCCACAGTCTCAGGTGCCGTCGGCTGGCTACCCACGGCCGATGTGGTTTGTACCACGTCCTGCGTTCTCCGCTCCACAGGGGCAGGCTGCACGACCAGCCGGCTCCCAAGTGAGCGTGACCGGTGGCTCAGGTGGTCCGTGCTTCAACTGTGGCCGCGTCGGCCATTTCTCGAGGGAGTGCCCGTATCCGAGGCCGGGAGCCGTGATGGGTGCCCCACGACCACCGCCGGCTCAGTCAGCACCGCAGTCTTCGCAGGCGACCCACGTTCCCAAGCGTGGTCGAGCTCGCCATACTACCGCCGACGAGGTTCAGGAGGGTGACACCGTCCTGATGGGTACGTTGGATATGAGTTTCAACTCTGACATCTTTTCTGCAGTGGTTTTGTTTGATTCAGGAGCCTCTCACTCCTTTATATCGTCGGATTATGTTTGGAAGTGTGGGTTGAGAGTCAGTGCTACCCACACACCGTATCTTATAGACGCCCCGGGGGCCAAAGTTCTAATCAACCAGTGTGTGAATAAAGCGGCAGTAATTGTCAACAAGGTGCCTTTCTTTGTCAATCTGTTAGTGATGGACTCGAAGGGAATTGATGTTATTTTGGGAATGAATTGGCTCTCCAAGAATAAGGCTGTGTTGGACTGTGCTCGGCGAACCGTCACCCTCGATGGTCTGTCAGGCACTCGTATTCAGTTGAAGCTGAAGGGTGTCAAGTCCTGCCTGTTCACCATAAAGGCTGCCCCCACTAGGATTATGGAGACCATTCCTGTGGTGTGGGAATTTCCAGATGTTTTTCCAGATGAGTTGCCTGGAATGCCTCCTGGCAGGGCAGTGGAGTTCTCTATTGATCTCGTACCCGGTGCGGCCCCGGTTTCGAAGAAGATGTACAAGATGTCGCAAATTGAGCTAGTTGAGCTGAAGAAACAGATTCATGAGCTGCTAGCAAAGGGTTTTATTCGTCCGAGTTCCTCACCTTGGGGATGCTCAGCTTTATTTGTGAAGAAGAAAGATGACACTCTCAGGATGTGTGTTGATTACCATCCGCTGAATGCAGTCACGGTGAAGAATGTGTATCCGCTTCCTAGGATTGACATCTTGTTTGATCAGTTGACGGGAGCCCGAGTCTTCTCAAAGATTGACTTGAGGCTGGGCTATCATCAAATTAAGGTTCGGCCAGAGGATATTCCAAAGACAGCGTTCTCTACTCGATACGGCTTGTATGAGTTCACCGTTATGTCGTTTGGCTTGACTAATGCGCCGGCCTTCTTTATGTACCTTATGAACTCAGTGTTCATGGAGGAGTTGGACAAGTTTGTAATTGTTTTCATCGACGACATTCTGATATACTCCAAGACCGAGCAAGAACACATTGGGCATCTCCGTGTTGTTCTGGGCAGACTCCGAGAACATCAGCTGTACGCCAAGTTCAGCAAGTGTGAGTTCTGGCTCAGGGAGGTGGCCTTTCTGGGACATGTTCTATCAGAGAACGGGGTGGCAGTTGACCCGAGCAAGGTGCAGGATGTGCTCGACTGGGTTCAACCCCAGAATGTTAGTGAGATCCGGAGTTTTCTTGGACTTGCGGGCTATTACCGCCGGTTCATCGAGAACTTCTCCAAGGTTGCGAAGCCAATGACCGAGTTGTTAAAGCAAGGCAGCGTGTTTGATTGGTCAGATGCCTGTGAGTCTGCCTTCCAGACATTGAAGAAGCTGCTCACGACCGTCCCAGTGCTTGGTCAACCTGATATGACCAGAGGGTTTGATGTGTATTGCGACGCGTCTGGCATCGGTCTTGGCTGTGTTTTGATGCAGGAGGACCGAGTCGTTGCATATGCATCCCGACAGTTGAAGCGTCATGAGGAGAACTACCCGACACATGATCTTGAACTTGCTGCTGTCGTGCACGCTCTGAAGATGTGGCGCCACTACTTGATGGGCAACTTGTGCCGTATCTACACGGATCATAAGAGTTTGAAGTACATTTTCACGCAGGCGGATTTGAACATGAGGCAGCGAAGATGGCTCGAGTTGATCAAAGACTACGAGCTGGAGGTTCACTACCATCCAGGCAAGGCGAATGTGGTCGCCGATGCTTTGAGTCGAAAGGCTCATTGTCACTGTCTTGTAGCCTCGCCGATGGATTCCACGTTGTGTGATGAGTTCCGGCGTCTTGGGCTTGATATGGTGTCAGACGGTTTTATTGCAAATCTTGAAATCAAGTCCACGCTCATTGATGAAATTAAGGCGGCTCAGAGAGATGATAAGGGTATGGCCCGAATTCGAGAGAAGAGGAAGATCGGGCAGGCCTTGTGTTTTACTGAGGATAATCAGGGCGTTATCTGGTTTGGGAACCGTCTAGTGGTTCCGAGGGTCGAGGCGCTGAGGAAGAAGATCTTTGATGAGGCTCACGATTCATTGCTGTCCATTCACCCGGGCAGTACGAAGATGTATCAGGATTTGAAACCCCGTTTCTGGTGGACTCGCATGAAGCGGGAGGTTGCTAGATATGTGTCTGAGTGCGACGTCTGCCGAAGGGTGAAGGCTGAACACATCAAGCCTGCCGGCACACTCCAACCTTTGCCCATTCCATCTTGGAAGTGGGAGGAAGTTGGGATGGATTTCATTACCGGCTTGCTGAAGACTTCGAGTGGGTATGACTCTATTTGGGTCATCGTGGACCGGTTGACAAAGTCCGCACACTTCCTTCCTGTCAGAACCACTTATTCTGCTAAACAGTATGCGGAGTTGTACCTCACTAGAATTGTTTGCCTCCATGGGGTGCCGAAGAAGATCATCTCGGATCGAGGTACCCAGTTTACTTCTCATTTCTGGAGAAATTTCCAAGAGGCTATGGAGACTGAGTTGTTCCACAGCACGGCGTATCACCCACAGATGGATGGTCAGACGGAGAGGGTAAATCAGATTCTCGAAGATATGCTCCGTGCTTGTGTGCTCACTTATGGGAAGAAGTGGGACATATGCCTGCCGTTTGCGGAATTTTCGTATAACAACAGTTTCCAGGCTAGTATAGAGATGGCGCCATTTGAGGCCCTTTATGGTCGGAGGTGCCGTACGCCGCTGAATTGGTCCGAATCCGGTGAACGGGCTTTTCTAGGTCCGGATTTGGTCAAGGAGGCAGAAGACCATGTTCAGAATATCCGCAAGAGTATTCTCACGGCCCAGTCTAGGCAGAAGAGCTATGCAGATCGACGTCGCCGGGAGCTCACATTTGAGGTGGGGGATCATGTGTACTTGAAGGTCTCACCTCTCAAAGGCGTTCGTCGATTCCAAGTCCGAGGCAAACTGGCGCCTCGGTATGTTGGACCGTTTCAGATTTTAGCTCGGCGTGGAGAGGTTGCATATCAATTAGAGTTGCCACCGTCCCTCTCCGCGGTGCACAATGTGTTTCATGTCTCACAACTCAAGAAGTGTCTCCGAGTCCCGACTGATGTCGTTGATATTGTGCCCGAAGAATTGCATCCGGACTTGACATATTGTGAGAAACCGATGCGAATCTTGGGTGAAACCGAGCGCAAGACGCGGCGGAGTTCAATCAAATTCTTGAAGATTCAGTGGAGTAACCACTCTGAGTCCGAAGCGACTTGGGAGCGGGAAGATCAGCTTCGTTCCGAGTATCCTGAGTTCTTTGAGAATTTGTAATGCCAATGTAATATAGCGTATTTGGAATCTCTCGCATGTATGTGTTCATCTCTATGATTGAATAAAAAAATCTGCGTTGGATTCCATCTCATGCGTCATGGTGTCGTCTCCCAACCTGTTAAGTCATCACAGCGTTCTCATTGTCCCCTCTCTGGCTCATACCAAATCTCGGGACGAGATTCTTTTTAGGGGGGGGAGGTTTGTCATGGCCCAGAATTTCCAAAACATATAATTAAGTGCTAATGGACGTCATTAGCATCATTTGCTTGGTTTTGAGCAATTTTAGGCATGCAATTTTTAATTAAATAAATTGTAAAAATCAATATTAGTCGACGCGTTGTTAAGCAACTCACCATATTTCTATACAACATAGGGTTGGAAACAATTTTAGAAATTAGTAGGTGCCTAGAGGAGAATATCAATGAATTTTCCCAAATTTTTGGGAATTATTTTAAAGGCATAAAAATTAACACAAGTTAGAAAAGCTTGCCTCTTTGGAGAATTTTCATTTGAATTTGGTGCAAGCTTTTTGGGTCAAACAAGGTAAAATGGATTGTTCATGATTTATAGAAGCCAACAAAATTTGTTCCACAATTTTTAGACCACAGTAAGGCCTCCACCTTGATAACCAAAGTAGTGAAGATATTTTTGCCTGGCGGTTACTGTTCATCGGCCCCACCTGTCATCCCCTTCGCACGCACACCGCCTCTGCTCCCCCTTCTCCCGCTCTCACAAAGCAATGCGGCGCCGCCATCCTTGACTTCGGTGGCCACCTCCACGTTGCCGGCCGAAAGATCAGCCCCAGTCCTTATCCTCCCCTCCCCGCCCTCTACTTTATCTCTCTCTCTGCTCCTTCTCTCGCGCGGCCGAAAAGCAGAGCGCAGAGCACTCGCACAAGCATCGGCCGCTGGCAAGAGTCGCCGCGCCGTTGACGGTTTCCGTCGAGCCCGAGCCCCGTGGAGCCGTAGGGAGGAGCGCCCCGAGCTCCTCCGCCGTTTCCCCTCCTTCCCCGGCCGTTTCCCGCGCGGATTGGAGCCGCCCGCGCCTTCTTCCCCGACGACGGCAACCGAGCTCCGCCGTCTTCCGTCGCCCCGCTGTTCTACAGCCTCACCGACCTAACCCGCTGCACGGTGAGCTTCCCCGTGCTCCTGTACACCTTTTGCGCATGCCGCTTTCCCTCCGTCCCGTCGTTGGCGCGTGAGTCCGCGACGACCGGCTGCCGCCGCGCCATAGCTCTCGCCGCCGGCCGTGCCACCGTCGAGTTCTTCAGCGTTGGGCCGCGCCATTTGGTCCACGCGCCCTCGTAGAAGCTATAGCTGCCCTCACCCGAGTCTGTTGCGTCGCCGTTCGTCTTCGGCGCGTCAAAGCCGTGCCGCCGCCGGATTGGTTTTGCCCCTCGCCGCCGATCGCCGTGCTCCGGCCATCGCCGGCGTCGACATGTACCCCCACCGTGACCACGTGCTCGTGCTGGTGCTGTTGCCACCTTCGGCCGGGCCGTTCAGACCGCCGTTCGCCGCCGGCGACGTCGCCCGAGCCGCCGGCGTGGGGTACTGGGCGCGGGTCAATTTTGACCCGGGTCAAACCCACTGGGCCCACTGTCAGCCTCAGTGGCTAACCGGCCGGGTGTGCAAAAAAATATTTCGGGCATTTTTATTAATCGGGAAAACTCCGGAAAATGCGAATTAGAATATTTGTTTAATGATTAAATCGGCTGAAGACTTGAAAAATGCATAGGAAATTGTGTAGAGCTCCAAAATTACTAAAACCAATTTTGTTGGTTTTGTTGTGTCATGATCTGTCCATTAAAAATGCCAGTGGCCATGAAATAGGTGCTGTGAATTATTGAGTTAATAAATTATGTCTAGGCTTTGTTAATTCCTAATTAAAGTTTGGTGTTTCCAAAATTGATGAATCTAATTTTGTTGGCCTTGTATTATCATACTCTGCACATGAAAAATACTAGGTGTTGTGAAAGGTATAATTAATTTTATTCAATTAATGAATGGATTTAATCTTTAATAATTCATAAACAATTTTTGATGAGTCCAAAATTGGTAAATCAAATTCTGTTAGTCTTGTTAAATTATGCCATGTTCATTAAAAACGCTAGGGTTTATGAAATGCTTACTGAGGATTAATAAGTTGTTAAATGTTAAACAATAATTCAAATAAGGAAATCCTTCAGGCTTTTAACTCATGGCATAAGTGCATTGCATCTCCGCTGCTGTCTTACAGTGAGGCATCTTTCATTGCATGTCATTCATATTCATTACATTGCATGCGTGATTCTTTTAGGGAACTTCGACCCGGCGAACGAGGCTGTACCCGGAGGTTCCCGCAGTGGTGATCGTGACTCGGGTAGCTGTGAGCAGCAGCTAGGGCAGCAAGGCAAGCATCTATCATATTGCACCGTGTCTACTTGAAAATCTAATATGTTATCTACGCTTATGTATACATTGCATGTGTCGGGTTCCGAGTTGGGTAGAACCTATGCCTATGCATTTTTCCATTTCGGTCACGTGTCATGAGTTATTCCATTGGAGCCTAGTGGTGTCGTCGCGGTCTAATTTTAGTTCGCTATGCTTAGTGGTACTTAGGCTTTCCGGTAGAAGTCGACGACGGCGTCCACCGTTGTCGCGAGCCTAGGACTTATTACTTGTTCACACTTATGGTTGTGTTGATGATGAGTCGGTTTGGTGAGTGGTGAGTTGAGACGAGGTGTGGGCGGTGTTAGGGGTGTCATCTGCTCACGAGGAGTCCTCAGGCAGTTCGGGGAGGGAACCCGGACACCGTAGACCGCTTGCACCGGTTAAGCACCGATCATCGGTGTAGTCGGCTTTAGCACATACCTTACTCACCACATGCTGATATAATGGTAGGCGAGCCGATTACCTTCGCAGACGTGGTCATGTGGGCCTCGTCATAGACGGTGTGAGTCCAGTTTGAGTCCGGGCTTTTAGCGGTATTAGTTTGCTCGAGGAGTAGTTCTAATACCGTCTCGCCGAGCTATGGTTGATCCACATGGTTGGGCCTGGTTGGGAAAGGTTGTCACGGGTACCCCCTTGTGCGCATCTTAGCGGGTGGCACAAGCCGTATGGTCCCTGTGTCGTGTGGGTCCAGGAGTATCCCCCTGCAGGGTGTATAATCAGTTCGAACTGCCGCGCTCTCGGTCATGAGCATCGCTATTGCTTATCTCCACCGAGCGACCATATTTTGGTCGTAGAGTTTCGATGTGGGTTGTGGCATGGTTGGATTGGGTGGTTTGGTCGGTTTGTGGTCGGTGGTTTGGTGGTAATGGTTTACTTTTATACACTTGTTTACATATCTGTTGTGGTCAGTTGGTTGGCAGAGTTTGAGTCGGTGGTTGGTTAAGTCAGTTGCTTACACCTAGAGTCTAGGTTGCTTACCGCTTAATGAACTTAAACATGTCTTAATCCTTGCTACAGCTTTAAATGCATGATCCTTGGAGTCGAAAATATATATACTCATACTGTGTAAGACTTGCTAGTACCTTCGTACTAAGGGGTGCTGCCCTTAAGTTATTTTCAGGTTCACAGGTCGGCGAGGAAGAGGCAGTTTTTGGCTACTTTTTGCCTGCCGATCCGGGTGGCGGGCAGGAGTAGCACATTCTACTCCGAACTCCGACGCTTTTGGTATGGAGCTTAAGGGCATACGGCTCCATACTCTTTTGTTGTATAGGTTTTTCTTCCGCTGCTTAGTTGTTGCTGTTCTTCTTTTGTTGTAAATTGTGGAAGCAGTTGCATGTTTAATAATTGTAATCCAGTTTAATTACTTGCTCTCTATTAAACTGTGTTGTGATATTTGAGTTGGAAGGCATGTGTTCCGATCCTGGGCACAAAACACGTGCCGGGACTACCGGAATGGTATTCTGGTTAATCGTCGAGGTTGTGATTATGAATAATGATCCTCCTGATGATTAATTAGAATACTATTTGGACGGTTCCTCACAAGAAGGAGCTCGGATGTTCAGGGGCCTCATCCGATAGGGTTCATGCTTTACTTCCTTCACAAAGGTCTTCTTGGACACCCTCTCAATGATAAACATAATGTAAGGGGCATATCCACAGCTTTTGATTGGCGACTTGGATGTAAACACAATCTCTTCCCAAAGGAAGTGCGCCACACTGAAGGGAGCATGGTCATTGGACATGGCGGCGAGGAGGTTTCTGGAGATACCCTGCACAGTTGTTGCATCCCCACTCTTAGGTGCCAAGGTCAGTCAAAACAGGGAGTTTAAGCAATGATAGAATGCCCTGATCCCTGTAAGCTTTCCAAACTCGACTCGTCCATGATTGAGATACATGAACCCAATTTGCTCCAAAGTCAGTTGATTCTCATTGTGAATTTGATCTTTGGATGTATCTCCAGCATCAAGATGGAAGTAATGAGCGAATCCTCTGAAGCTAATTCTGTACTTAACTCCTTCTGTCATCCAATGCATAACGGGATTCTCAGATCCCTCAAACCACA
Organism: Phragmites australis; assembly: GCF_958298935.1. Classification (NCBI taxonomy): domain Eukaryota; kingdom Viridiplantae; phylum Streptophyta; class Magnoliopsida; order Poales; family Poaceae; genus Phragmites; species Phragmites australis. The sequence continues at coordinate 30,571,770 of NC_084923.1, read as the reverse complement.
CTGTAGCATAAAACTGTGCGATAACTTCCTTGCACCAATCATACCTGAAAGCCATTATATTTTTGACCTTCTTGCTCTCACAAGCTGCAATGACTTCATTGAACACGGGATCATCTTTCTGAGCCATATAGTTCCAGTCAATCCACTGCATAGGAGTAATCAGCTTCTTCTTGGCCAAGATCACTGTTTCATAGAAATCTACCTGAAAATCATTTCAAAACTGATGATCTGCAACATTTTTCTCATAATCATATGGGTTGTTCAACCTCTCACTGACAACCCTGGATACATGCTTCATGTAGTTCATCATTTGTTTTGGAGTGTCGAAGATGCTAGCAGTTCTCAGAGGTCTATGAAGCTTCAATGGTCCGATAACTTCATCAGCCTGCTCTTCTTCCTCATTATCCTCGGACTCAGATGAGTGTTCTGAAGCAACACCTTTGCCTCTCTCTTCCCTAGAGGGCATTCCACCTCTTCCCCTTCCCGCTGTCACTTTAGCTAAGCCCTTTCCCCTAGCACTTTCTCGACCTCTCATAGCTTGAGTTTTGGTCCGGCATAAGGTCACAATGTCCCTTTCATATTGTTCAGTGGCTCCCCCTTCTTCAATGTGAATACCTCTGCCTGAGGCCACTTTGCGAACTCTTTCACCGCTGGCGTGCCCACTTCCACTATCTTCAGAATATGCCGGTGCTCTTGCTTCTTGAGCGCGAGGGTCACTCTTTTGTTTCTTCTTCCTCTCGAAAGTATGACCCTTCACAAAATGATCTCCGGCCATTGCAAATACCCTAAGAGATATAGAATGAAATATGGATGTGAGGAAAACTAATTAAAGAAGGGTTGCTGAAAAACAGGCAGATACCGGAGTATCCAGTGTTCAGCCCGAGAAATCTCCCAAAACTTAGGGTTTTGGAAGATTCGACCGACGAGAGTTGAAACTGGTTTAGGGATGAGTTCTAGGAGGTATTAGGAGCTATTCTACCAAGGGAAAACGATCCTAGACAAGGGCATTGATAGATCGGGAAGATTTTGGGAAAAAGTACCTTTTGAGCAAAAATCCTCCGGGGATCTTGATGAATAGGGATTTCTGGAGATTCTGGCCTTGAATCCAAGTGAGAAACTAAGCAAATCTTGAAGCTCCTTGGTTGTTTCTCAAAAATCGCCGGAGAGGGTGCTTTTGGGAGAGAGGAGTTGAGAATAGATGAAAAGGAAGAACTGTTCGGGCAGGGCGGTTATGTAGGAAATCTGGAGACACCGGAAACTCTGGTGAAGACCGGAGACTCCGGTCCTGACACTTATACTGGAGACTACGGTGGAGACCAGAGACTCCGGTCCTGATACTTGTACCGGAGACTCCGGTGAAGACCGGACTATCCGGTAATTGGAACCAGGATAGAATCAGCTTGAGCAGTGAACAGTGTCAGGTCCGGATACTCCGGTGAACACCGGACATTCCGGCACCTGGAATTGTGACAGAATAGATTTAAAGCTGAGATTTGGGGAGGAGTTTTTTCGGGAGAGAATCATTGGACATAAGGACTAATTTGATAAATGTGATCAGCCAACAAGCATCATTACATAACTATGATCACAAATTGCAAATCATGATCGAGAGATCAAAGAGCCAAATAATTTTGAGAAAATCACTCAAAAGTGCAGTTTTCACAAACTTTTAGCTAAGAAAGCTATAAATCTATAACAAGCAAATGTATGCAACAGTTCAAGCCACGTTTCGAGAATCTAGGAGATTTAATTCACTTCTCAACTCACAAAACCTTTGCTCGTCTAGTGGCTTAGTGAGGATATCGGCTAGTTGTCTTTCGGTTCTCACATGGCGAATATCGATATCCCCTTTTGTTGCATGATCTCTCAAGAAATGATGTCTAATGTCTATGTGCTTGGTTCTTGAGTGTTGTACGGGATTGTTGGCTATTTTGATGGCACTCTCATTATCACATAAAAGTGGAATTTTGGATGTTTTGTGGCCATAGTCTCTTAGAGTTTGCCTCATCCATAGGAGTTGAGCACAACAAGCTCCCGCGGCAACATATTCGGCTTCGGCGGTAGATAGAGCTACGGAATTTTGTTTCTTGGATGACCATGACACTAAGGACCTACCCAAGAATTGGCAAGTTCCCGAAGTGCTTTTTCTATCTACTTTGCAACCGGCATAATCGGAATCCAAATAGCCGATAAGGTCGAAGGATGACCCTTTAGGATACCATAAGCCAAAGTATGGTGTATGAACCAAATATCGAAGAATCCTCTTAACGGCCATTAAATGGCACTCTTTGGGAGCGGCTTGAAATCTTGCACACATGCACACACTAAGCATGATATCGGGCCTAGATGCACATAAATAAAGCAAAGAGCCTTTCATGGAACGATATACCTTTTGATCCACGCTTTTGCCTTCTCCATTGAGATCAAGATGTCCATTAGTTTGCATGGGTGTCTTGATTGGTTTGGCATTCTCCATGTCAAACTTCTTGAGCATGTCTTTAATATACTTGGTTTGGCAAATGAAGGTTCCTTCCTTGAGTTGTTTGATTTGAAATCCGATAAAGAACTTCAATTCCCCCATCATAGACATCTCAAATCTCCTTGTCATGATCCTACTAAAATCTTCACAAAATTGTTGATTAGTAGAACCAAATATAATGTCATCGACATATATTTGGCAAACAAATAAATCATTATCAACATTCTTAGTAAAAAGAGTAGAGTCGACTTTGCCTATTTCAAAGCCCTTTTTGACAAGAAAATTCTTAAGGCATTCATACCATGCTCTAGGAGCTTGCTTTAGCCCATAGAGCGCCTTATGGAGTTTGTAAACATGTCCGGGATGCTTGGGATCTTCAAAGCCGGGTGGTTGCTCCACATACACCAATTCGAAGATTGGTCCATTGAGAAATGCACTCTTCACATCCATTTGATATAGCTTGAAATCATGGTGAGTAGCATAGGCTAATAAAATACGAATTGACTCAATCCTAGCTATGGGAGCATAAGTCTCACCAAAATCCAAGCGAGCTTTGTTCCTTGTTACTATCCCATTTTCATCTTGTTTGTTGCGGAAGACCCATTTCGTCCCAATCACATTTTGCTTTGGCCTTTCCACCAAAGACCAAACTTCATTTCTTTTGAAGTTATTCAATTCTTCTTGCATAGCCATCACCCAATCCGGATCATCAAGCGCTTCTTCTACCTTCAAAGGCTCCAAAGAGGAAACAAAAGAGTAAAATTCACAAAAATTTGCTATTCTTGAATGAGTGGTTACCCCCTTTTGTATATCACCAAGTATGTTATCCACGGGGTGATCTCTTTGGATGCTTTGATGAACGCGTGGGTGTGGCACTTGTGATTGATGTTGAATGTCTTCCACTTCGTCATCCAAAAAATTATTTGGGTCTTCAAGGTCTTGATTTTGGTATTGTGGTCTTTTGTCGTCTTGATCTTGAGTTGATGTTGATGGTTCTACTTGCATTGATGAAGACGGTTGATCTTGATCATTTTGAGCCTCTTGAACCTTTTGTTGCTCTAAGGGCTTGATTTCGCCAATTGCCATCTTCTTGATTGCTTCGCTTGGTATTTCTTCGTCACCTAGCACATTAGGATCAACTTGCTCCACTTGGGAGCCATTAGATTCATCAAATGTTACGTCTCTCGCAATTTCAACGCAACCGGTGATTTTGTTGAAAATACGGTAGGTGTAGGCATTTGATCCATAACCAAGCATAAAGCCTTCATCTACTTTTGGAGCAAATTTTGAACTTCTAGCTTTCTTGTTTAAAATAAAGCATTTGCTACCAAAAACCTTAAAGTAGGAAACGTTTGGTTTGTTACCGGTTAGAAGCTCATATGCGGTCTTGTTCAATATCTTGTGTAAATACAACCGGTTGATGGCATGGCATGCGGTGTTGATTGCTTCCGCCCAAAATTGATCCGATACCTTGTATTCATCAAGCATTGTTCTTGCGGACTCAATTAGAGTCCTATTCTTTCTCTCGACAACTCCATTTTGTTGAGGGGAGTAGGGAGCTGAGAATTCATGCTTGATTTCCTCTTCATCAAGAAACTCTTCAACTTGTATATTCTTGAACTCACTTCCATTGTCGCTTCTCACCCTCTTGATCTTCACTTCGAACTCATTTTGGGCTCTTCTTACAAACTTCTTGAAAATAGCTTGTGTTTCGCTTTTATCATGCAAGAAGAATACCCAAGTGAAACGTGAAAAGTCATCAACAATAACTAAACCATATTTGTTACCTCCAATACTTATGTAGGCAATTGGCCCAAATAAGTCCATGTGGAGGAGTTCCAATGGTCTTGTAGTTGTCATCACATTTTTCACGGGATGAGATGCTCCAACTTGTTTTCCCGCTTGACAAGCACTACAAATTCTATTTTTCTCAAAAGAAACATTTGTTAATCCTAGAATGTGTTCGCCCTTTTGAAGTTTAGACAAATTTCTCATGCCAACATGAGCAAGTCGGCGATGCCAAAGCCAACCCATGCTAGACTTAGCCATCAAGCAAGTTTTAGGCTTCACTTCATCCGTTGAAAAATCAACAAGATAAAGTTTACCCTTCAACTTACCGGTGAAAGCTATTGAGGCGTCTTCCCTTCTAGAGATAATCACACCCTCATTTGTAAAAAGACAATTATAACCTATCTCACATAATTGGGATACGGATAATAAATTGTAATTAAGAGATTTGACTAACAAGACATTTGAAATAGAATGATCATTTGAGATAGCGATTTTACCTAGGCCTATTACCTCTCCTTTTCCATTATCGCCAAAAATGATGTTTTCATGAGGTCCTCCATTTTCTTCAAAAGAGGAAAACATACTCTTCTCTCCGGTCATGTGATTTGTACATCCACTATCAATGACCCAACTTGATCCACCGGAGGAGTATGCCTACAAAACAAAGTTATGCCTTTATTTTAGGTACCCAAATTTGTTTGGGTCCTTTAGCGTTAGTCACAAGCACTTTTGGCACCCACACATTCCTTTTAACAATTCTATCTCTTGTGCGGGGACCAACATAGAGAGCAACCACTTTACCACGGTGGTCTCTCTTGAGCATATATGAGGCATAGAATGAACATTGAGGAGCATGAGCCTTTGGTTGCCTTGTTTGAGCCGTGTGATTAATTTGTTTGCCTCCTTTGACAAACTTGAGGCACTCCACTCCATTCAATAGCACACGACCATTTGGCTTGCTCGTGTATTGGTCAAATCCAAGACCTCTCTTTTGCTTGTTGTCTTTGGCTTGGATGGTCTTGTAAAGTGCATCTTTTGATTTATAGGTTTTGATGCACCCATATTTGACCAAGGCATTTAGCCTCTCATTTTCCTTTTGTAACGCTTGCAAGGATTCAACATTAGTTGTACAAGCATTTATATCAAAGTTGGAACAACGAGAGCATCCATTGCTAGTAGATGCACTAGATAGTAAATTTGCTTCACTAGAGTTGGATGAGCCTCTCTTAAGGATATCAATTTGTGTTTCAAGAGTTTTATAATTTTCATCTAAACAAGATAATTTCTCTTGAAGCAAGAAATTGTTACTCTTAAGATCGGCAATTGAGGAATTGGCTAAATCATAATCATTAGACAATTTCTCAACTTTTTCCTTCTCTTTAGCAAAGAGCTCCTCGAGTTCAAGGTTTCTCTTCTTTTCAAGGATGAGCAAGTCCTCTCGTCTCTCGAGGGTCTCTTCATGACTATCTATTGTATCCATTAGCTCCTTTATTTTAGCCATAACATTTTTATTCAAACCTTTGAATAAGTTATCACAATCACTATCATATTCACTATCACTATCTAAAAGCTTGGATTGAGATTTTACCTTGTGGCTTTTAGCCATGAAGCACTTTGGGGAGTCGTCATCATCATCACTCATTAAGAGTGATTTTCTTGGTGTAGGCTCATGAATGGCAATGGTGGCGACTCCTTCATCATTGGAGTTGGAGTCGGAGTTTGAATCCCACTCTTCTCCAATGTGTGCTTGGCCCGAATACCTTTTCTTGTACATCTTGTTCTTGTTCTTCTTGTATGGCTTGATTTTGTTGTCTTCTTTGTCCTTTCCTTTCTTCTTGTTCGGACAATCGACTATGAAGTGACCAACTTCGCCACATTCATAGCATGCCCTCTTTGATGTTCTCTTCTTGGGCATTTCTCTCTTGTATTTTGAATAGCCTCCCTTTCTCATGAATTTTTTGAACCTTTTCACAAAGAAGGCAATTTCTTCATCTTCGGAGCTTTCATCTTCACTTGTACTTGATTCTTGGACTTGCTTGCTTTTTCTTGCCTTGAATGCAACCTCCTTGTTCTTTGAGGTTGAGCTTTGTTTTGCATGAATCTTCACTTCATTTGCTTCTTCTTCCATGAGCTCATGAGCAAGGATCCTTCCAAGCACATCGCTTGGTGTAAGCCTCTTGTAGTCCCTTCTCTCTCGGAGGAGTGTCACCAAAGTGGGATTTCTAGGAGCAAATGCTCTAAGCAATCTCTTCACCACTTTATGATCATCAATGTCCTCTCTTCCAAGCCCTCTTAGCTTGTTCACAAGCACCATCATCCGATCATACATTGCTTGAGGAGTTTCATGATCTTCCATCACAAATCTTCCTAGCTTTCCCTCAAGCAGCTCTATTTTGGATTCTCTCACACTTGTAGTCCCTTCATGAGCAACTTGAAGTGTATCCCAAATTTGCTTGGCTTCTTCAAGTCCATCCACTTTATTGAATTCTTCCGGACTCAAAGCACTAAGCAACACACTTGTGGCTTGAGCATTGCGATGCATATTTTGTTCTTCACTTGAGGTGAGCTCTTGATCTTCCTCCGGCAACTCAAATCCTGTGCAAACAATCTTCCAAATACTTGGATGAAGAGAGATTAAACGCATTTTCATTTTATGCCACCAAACGGCATAATGTGTACCATCGAAGAATGGTGCACGCCCGGAAGGCACGGAAATATAGTTGCTTGAAGAATTCAAACGATCATAATTGAAAGGAATTTCACTTCCCTTTCCTTTACCATTACCGTCATCACTCCTTGATGGATCATCTTTAAAACCCCTCGGACTTCTGGATGTCGACATAATAATTTCCTCCAAGCGATGAAGCCTTATAGGAGGTTAGGCTCTGATACCAATTGAAAGTGCCTAGAGGGGGGGTGAATAGGCTTTTTTGAAAATTAAAACTAAAACAGCGGATTAAATCTGTCGGATACTCCGGTGAAGGTCGGATACTCCGGTCTGGTCCGTAGTATCCGGTCTAGTCCGGAGTCTCCGGTCTATACAGGAATTCTAGAACAACTACGAATTAAAGCAAGTAGCTAGAATCTAAGGTTGAGGCTAGGTCTACTAGATATCACATAGCTAAAATAACACTTAACACTAGCAAAATGATCACTAGAGCAATTTGTATGAAGAATCACAAATTTCACACGATAAAACAAATTGCACGAATACGAGCACAAGAGATTATCCCGGAGTTCGGCCACCTCACAAAGAAGTGCCTACGTCTCCGTTGAGGAGCTCACACAGAGCTGGGTCTTTTCCAACCCTATCTTCTTCTAGCGACCACCAAGATCAAGCTAGAAATTCTTACTCAATTCGAAGATGTTTACAAACTTCCCATGGCACTCCACAAGTTTGGGTGTTCTACGGGCGACGCATTGCTGTCTAGAAGCACGAAGCTTCAAGAGAAATGATCGCAGCGAATGCTCGAGGAAGAACTCAATGCTCAAGTGGCTAAACTCTCTCCAAACACAAACTCTCTAAATTTTTGCAAACTTTGCACTAGTGGTGGTTGGAGGGTCTTTGAATGCTCTTAAAGTGCTCAAGAGGTCTAAAGTTCACCAGCAACAGCAAGCCCTAAATGCCATGGGGTGTGGGAGCATTTATAGCCCTCTCTCAAAAACTAGTCGTTACTGTTCTGTCAGAACTGACCGGAGTATCCGGCCCTAAATCCAAAAATGGCGTCAGAACGGTCACAGAATGTGTCAGAACTAGCCATTACAGTTCTGTTAAGTTACCGGAGTGTCCGGTGAACACCGGAGTCTCCGGTCCTGACAGGGCTTCCAAAAACACTAAGTCCGGAGACTAGCCGGACCCTCCGGTCTTTCCAGGAACAGAGTATCCGGTGAACACTGGAGACTCCGGTCTTTTTATCAAAAAGATTAGAAGCTAACCGAGACACCCCTGCCGGAGTCTCTCTCGGAGACTCCGGTTAAAACTTAACCTCTTACCGGAGTATCCGGTGAACACTGGAGACTCCGGTCATTTTCAATTAAAATAAAGACTTAACCGAGACTCTCTGGCGGAGTCTCCCTCGGAGACTCTGGTCTAATAACCCATGAATTACCGGAGTATACGGTGAACACCGGAGACTCCGGTCGTTTTCAATTAAAATAAAACGGAACCGAGACTCTCCGCCGGAGTCTACCTCGGAGACTCCGGACTAAACACTGAGTACCGGAGTATCCGGACTCAGTGAATTTTTGCAGAACTAACTCAGTGTCCGTGGGTGATTGTGTCTCTCAACAAGTTGGTTCTAAGGGATATTTTGAGCTTTGAGACACTAACCAAGCAATCAAATGCAACCCTCTTAATAGAGCAGCTATCCTCGACTCAATTTCAAAAATAAAAGAATTTAAATCCTATTGAGTACTCTTCGTTGATTCTCCATTTGTTTCGACGAGTGTCAAACGTCACTTCTCTTTTCAACTAATACTTAAACCTGTTCATGACTTAAATAAGCATATTAGTTCCTTAATCGTTTTGTCATCAATAAGCCAAAACCCACTTAGGGGGCCTAGATGCACTTTCAGCAAGTTCATCGGCAGTGGAGTTGTCGCCTATCCAAATGTGCGTGACTTCCAGCCATTCGAACTTTTGCTCAAGCTTTTGTACCTCGTTTAGATAAGCCACCTTGTTGTCATCCAAGCACTGGTACTCCTTTTGCACTTGGTTTACAACTAGCTGTGAGTCCTCTTTAATGAGTAGTCGCCTGATTCCAAGTGAAGTAGCTATGCGGAGCTAATTTACCAATCTTTCATTTTCTGCAACATTATTGAAAGCTTTAAAATTTAATTGAATAACGTACCTGAGTTTGACGCCCGTTGGAGACTTGAATACGATGCCAGCTCCCAAGCCTTGAAGTGTGAACGATCCATCGAAGGAAACTGTCTAGTGGTCCTCTACTATGTTTGGTTTTGTTTCTTCAACGTTTATCCATTTGGCGATGAATTCTGCTAGTACTCCCAACTTAGCGCTTGTGTGTGGTGCATAATCCATGTTGAACTCGTTGAGCTTGACCGCCCATTGTGCGATTCATCTAATAGCCTCCCTATTGCATATAACGTCCTTCAACGGATATGTCATCACAATAGCAACCTTGTGCGCTTGGAAATAATGTCGTAGCTTCCAAGAAGTCATCAGGACAGCATACAACAACTTCTACACTTGTGGGTATCGTAGCTTGGCATCATGTAGGACTTCACTCACATAGTAAACCGGCTTCTAGATCTTGGCCTTCTTCTCAGGACATTCCCGTTCGAGCACCAGGACTATGCTTACAACTTGTGGGGTAGCTGCAATATGCAAAAAAAAGCTCCTCTTTGTCATTAAACATGGTTAGAATTAACAAAGACGATAAATACCTTTTCAAGTCTTGAAAATCCTTCTCTGCATCTTCCATCCACTCGAATAGGTCATGTTTCTTTAGCAGCTTGAAGAAAGGAAACCCTCGCTCACCCATATTGGAGACGAATAGACTAAGGGCTGCTATGCATCCTATCAGTTTTTGAACTTCCTTCAGTGATTGATGTGACCGCATCTCGTCGGAAGCCTCTGCCTAGATTAGCCTCATTGCTCTGACTTGACACTAGGAAACTGAGAAGCTTGCTAGACGGGACACCAAACATGCACTTCTTGGGGTTAAGCATAATATGATACTTTCTGAGGTTGTTGAATGTTTCCTTAAGTTCGTCAATCAATGCATCATTGGTTCTATACTTGACTACAATATCATCGACATAAGCTTCAACATTTGCACCTAATTTGGGGCTGTAAATAATTTTGAATACACCATTGATAAGTAGCACCAGCACTCTTCAAACCAAAGTGCATCTTTACATAGAAAAATACACCAAAGGGAGTAATAAAAATGGTTTTTCCTCATCCTCTATTCTATACTAATTTGGTGATACCCTAGAATGGGCATCTAAAAAACACATCATAGCACAACCCACCGTATAGTCAACAATCTGGTCAATGCGAGAAAGAGGGAAAGGATCCTTGGGACAAACTTTGTTGAGGTGAGTGAAATCGACACACATTCTCCACTTGACGTTGGCTTTCTTCATGAGGACATGATTCGCGAGCCACATGGGATGACAAACCTCTCGAATGAAGCCCGCCATTAGGAGTTTGCTGACCTCCTTCTAAATGGCTTTCTTTCTATCCTTCGCTAATCTTCACTGCTTCTGCACCACAGATTTGGCACCGGGTTCCACAGCTAGTCGATGCTCGATCACCTCCCTAAGGACTATGGGCATATGTGACGGTTGCCATGTAAACACATCCTGGCCTGCCCAGAGGAAAGTGATGAGCTTGAGTTCTGATTTGGGGTCAAGGTCGGTCCCTATCTTGACTGTCTTGGCCACCTCAGACGGGTCTAGGGGCACTACCTTGATTCCCCCATCAGCCTTCTTATCCTTGGTGCCGTCGTTGGTCTCACACTTGGCAGAATCGTCGGACATGGAAGTATCAACGAAACTTACTAGATTAGAGTCTTTGGCATTGTCCTTGCTCTTGGTAGTGGCAAGACACTTTTGACGCTTAGACTCTATGCCTTTTGCGGTAGTCGTCATTCAGTAGAAGTGTTCGACTATCTCTAGGCTCTGCTTATTGCATTTAACCCCTACATATTGATCTCCCTTGATGGTAATGACCCCTTTAGGACTGGGGATTTTGAGTGTTTGGTACACATAATGCACCATGGTCATGAACTTGCCCAGCATTGGGTGGCCTAATATCACATTGTACGCCATCTCAAAGTCCGCAACGTTGAAGGTCAGCTTCTCTATGCCAAAGTTGTTAGGCGCACTGAACGTGACCGGCAACTTGATCTGACTAAGGAGCATGGTCGATGAGTTGAGAGTTATACCATTGAAAGGCTCAACTACTATCTTGATCTTCGACATTTGGATTCCCATCTTATCTAATGTCTTAACAAAGATGAGGTTGAGCGAACTACCCCCGTCGACCAAGGTTCGAAAAACCTTGATGTTAAGGATGGTAGGCTGGACCATGATTGGGTACCAACCTGAGTGTAGGACCACGGTTGGGTGGTTAGCTCGTTCGAAGGTGAACAGGACTTCTGACCACTTGAGGTACTAGGGAGGACCAGTTAGATCCAAGTTAACCTCCCTTTAGACCACCTTGTACTACATCTTGGATTCATACATGGCAGATCCTCCAAAGATGTGTGCCAAGTTTTGATCGGCCCCATGACACTCGGGCTCATCCTCATTAGCGCCTAGCTTGGCCTGTTTGCTATGATAGTCAACAATAGTAGCTTTGAGCCCGAGTCGTGTTGGTTGGACCGATGGACATGACACCACTTCCCACCAGCATGGCTCTTGCCCTTATTATCTCTGGTGTTGTGCAACTTGCTCCTCTTGAACATAGCTACGGTCATGTCCGGACCCTTGCACTTGTCACCTGACTTGCTCTTCTTCCCCTCATTCTTTGAAGACTTAGGCTTGTCTTTGCCAGATTAAGGGTTTTTGGTGTGTGCCTGAGCTTCAACACGCTTTGCAAACTTGTTGGCCAATTCGAAGAGTTCTTTGACCATTTGACCATATGGATCTTTTGGGTAGCAAGCTTCCCGACCAGATCTCTGTCCTTGACGCCTCTCTTGAAGGCAATGATGATTAACTCATCGGAGATGTCCAGGATCGTATTACGCCTATCAATGAACCTTCGAATGAAGTCCCAAAGAGATTCGTCCTTGCCTTGGTTCAATTGATGGAGGCCATCTTCCTTTCTGAAGCATTCGAAAGTACCTTGGAAGTTGGTGATGAACTGAGCCTTCAACTCGGCTTACGATCAGATCGAGTTGGGTGGCAGGTTCAACAACCAGGACCTTGCAGGTTCATCAAGAGTAGTTAGTAGGTAATTGGAAATTACCTTGTTGTCACTGCCAGCCACTCAAATAATTGTGATGGAAATCTGTAACCACTTGTTGGGGTTGATCTTCCCATTGTACTTCTGGATCAGACCCGTCTTGAGCTTCTCGAGCCATCATATTGACTGGAGCTTAGGTGCAAAAGCTAAGTAGCCTTTGTCGAATTCTTCAGAAGGTGAAGGGGGACTATCACACCTGTTTCTTCAAACAGGGGAGTCACATCAACCGTCCCGTCCTTGAGACCTGCGATCATTATAACGACTATTGTCTTCACGGTGATTGTCAATCACTTCTTGTAAGTCGCGCTTGTCATCAGGGATGCGGTTCCTCACGTTGTGGATGGGGTAGTTACAATTCGACCTATAGGGCTGTGCTCGAGCTCGACCAGCCGAGCTTCTCATTTACGTTCCCTCAACTCAGACATGTCTGCATTCATGACTTCTCGAACCAACACCTTGCCGGCTGGGGTGCCTAGAGTCACTAGGGTTGTTTACTCGAGCAGTCTGGATCTAAGACGCATTGAACAAAGTCTTCAACTGGTTGATCTTTAGGGTTAAAGGATTCGTCGAATCCAATTCATGAACATATCTTACAATCAAATGAGCACCCTAGACGTTGGCTTCTGGAGTAATGAAGACACCGCTGCCAATGCTAGGCTGCAGCCGAGCTGATGTTGCTCTGTGATCACTATTCTGAGGGAGTTCATTCCTCGATATTGGAACTATTGTTGGTGGAAGCATCGCCTGACCAAGTGGCATCCCTATGACAAGTCAACGCCGAATATCAGGGTTCACCTGACTCTCTGTTGTCCATCGATGACTAGTTGTATCAGGGACCTGCAGGGTTGCAGCTCCAGACATCCCTAGTGGTAATCCTTTGGCAATGCCGGTACCTTGGGCAGTGGCTTCCACTACTGGATCCTCAGGGATTCCTACACCATTGTTTACCATAGCGTTTCTATCCTCTATGTTCTGGTCAGCAGGTGTGCCATCAACTCCAGCCATGAACATGAAACGATCTGTCCTGCTACTATAGCTATCGATGGAGCTATCATCGCCACTCTTGTGACCTTCACTGTCGCTATCGGTGCCCATGAACTGAAGAATGTTAGGCTCCTTAGGATCCCAGTCGAGGTGTCCCACATCGCGGTATGCATCCAATGCACTGGACTCAATGATACTGGTGTGGATCTGTCCACCTTGATCATCCCAGCGTTATGCCATAATTTCGAAGGTGATCTCAGAGCCAGTATGAGGCGATGCGAAGATGACTGCCACCATCTCAAAGTGATCATAGATTCCGGTATCGGAGAATCTGACGCGGATGCGCACTTGAGACATGATCACCTGAAAATCAGATGAAGGCCCATACCTGCGTGCCAACTATCAAAGATTAGTGCCCGATAATATATCCTTAATTAAACTAGGGTATACCTTTGAGATCAGGGATCGAGTAAAAAACACGACACATGGTTTATACAGGTTCGGGCCCTTGATTGGAGTAATACCCTATATCCTAGGTGGATGCTGCTATATATTCATATCTCAAGTATGAGTTGTGTGGCTATACCTATTACAATGGAGGATATTGGATCTTGACTAATCTACAGTAGAAGTCACAAAGTATCTCTGATTGCTAATGTCTTGGTCTTGCTTACGTCAAGTTGTGTACGTGTAGATTGTCTCATGGTTCAGAAGTTGTCCTCCGGGGGTCAGGGTCCCCGCCATATAAAGGGATCAAGGAACCATCTTAGTCTTAGTCGTAGTCGATAGGGAGTCCTTCATCTTGTCGGCCAAGGCAAAGTAGATAAAATCCAACCTGGATACTAGTTGTACTCGAGTCAGACAACTCGATCGAGACCTTCCTAGTAGATGTCTTTGAAATCTCCAAATGTACCAGGTCCGCAGATTCGGGTCCGCAATATCCGGAGTTGTTAAAAATGCGTATGGTATGTCCTATCTATATACGGTATACTCCTTATGCGTATATATCCTATAGTTAGATATTTGACACGTTATTAAAATCTTATCTATGTTCATCTGTTTACTGTTGACAATAATTGTTCTATTGAATTTCATCCTTACGACCTTTCTGTGAAGTTCCTCAACTCCAAGAACGTGATCATTAGGTGCAATTGTTTTGGGCCGCTCTACCCTATCCACCTGTCAATGCTTCAGCGTCATGCTCTCACCGCTAGTAGCACTTCCACTGCCATTTGGCATCGCCATCTTGGTCATCTTGGACATGAGGCTTTAGATAGACTAGCTACCTCTTCTGCTATTCCATGTAGTAAAAGTGAGTCGAATAGTCTTTGCCATGCATGTCAACATGGTTGTCATGTGCGTCTCCCGTTTGTTCCATCCACTTCACATGCGTCCAGAATTTTTTATTTAATACATTGTTATATTTGGACATCCCCTATAGTTAGTGTGTCTAGATACAAATATTACCTTGTTATTCTTGATGACTACTCGCATTTTCTATGGACATTTCCTCTTCATCTCAAGTATGACACCTTTCCTACCCTCTCCAACTTTTTCTCCAACGTCGCCACTCAATTTGGTTGCACCATAAAGAGCATTTATTATGACAACAAGTGCGAGTTTGATAATTCGACTGCCCGCACCTTGTTTCTCACTCGTGGAGTCTTTGTTCGCATGTCATGTCCTCACACTTCACTATAAAATGGTAAAGCTAAGCACACCATTCGTACCACCAATAACATCATTTGCTCCCTGATGTTGCAGGCCAGCTTACCAACACCCTATTGGGTTAAGGCCCTTCATGCTGCCACGTACCTCCTTAATCATCATCCCACAAAGATGTTGGATATTTCCATGCCATTCTTCGTTCTCTATGGTGTCCAACTGCCCTACTCCCATCATCGTGTCTTTGGAAGCAAGTGTTACCCAAATCTCATGGCCACCACCCCTAACAAGCTTTCTCCTCGCTCTACATTGTGTGTGTTCCTTGGCTACCCCTCCGACCAAAAGGGTTACCGATGCCTTGACTTTCCCACAAATAGAATCATCATCTCACACCATGTTACCTTTGATGAATCCACTTTTCCATTTGCTGAGCTCACTAATCCTTCACCTTCATCTAACTTTGACACTCTCGGAGTTCGATCATGCGCCCTTTCCTATTGGCGCTCGTTTTCCTGCTGGTACCACCATGCCTTCATGTCGTACCAGCACTGTTGCCCCTGCTAGCTCCCAGCCACAGGTCACTGCCAGCGGTGCTGACTCAGCCTCCTCTGTGGTAGGCATTCCTCCTTGCTGTATCAACTCTGCTACCCATGCTAGCTCCTAGCCGCAGGTTGCTACCAGTGGCATCGGTCTAGCACCTTTGGCGGCTACTGCCTCGCCACCCTCTGCTGCGCATGTAGCCCTGCCCTAGTGTTGTTGTGCTCTGTCGTCACAACTATGTTGCTCCCGAGCTTGGTGTTGCCATGGCTACAGTGCCCCATGCTCTGGCTGATGATGCACTGTCTCTTGCAGCCAACGCTCTTCTGACCAATGCGGTTCCAATCTCTCCCATCAATAATGAGCATCGCATGGTCACCTAGGGCATGGCCGGTTTTTGGCAGCCGCAGTAGTTGTTTAATCTCAATACGACTGCTCTTTAATCACTGTCCAAGACATATAGATGTGCTCTCACCGACCCCAATTGGTGCATAGCCATGACTGCGGAATTTTGGGCCCTTCAGGCTAATAATACCTGGGATCTTGTACCTTACCCTCTGAGCTCCAATATGATCGCCGACAAGTGGGTATATAGCTACAAGTTCCATCCTAATCAATCTCTTGACTGTTACAAGGTTCATTGGGTGCTTCGTAGCTTCACATAGTGATGAGCCCATGGCTCCTTCGGATACGATACATACCACCAATAATCCTCAAATCATACAAGATCTAATTACAAGAGCACGTGCACGACAATTAAACTACCAGATGAACTCGTTTATCGTTGTTCATGATTCTTTGGATGGATTCCTACTAAATTCTTGTGATATTTTATTGCTTAGGAACGTGGGAGAAGCACCACAACCTTACCCGGGCGTCACCCCTCGAAGGCCAAGTCTACTTAGACTCGAGGCTGAGCTCTAGTCGTGGTCGTGGTCGAAGTCATGGTCATGGTCGAGTCGCAGGACAGCACGTCAGTAAAACGGGCATAACTCTCTCATACGAAGTCCGTTTTAGGCAATCTTGAATATTCTGGAAAGCTTATGACAAGCCAAACCAGATGTACCATCGATCCCACAGGCTATTTCCACCAATGGATACGAGATCTACAAAATATTCCTTATAGTTTAGTCAGAGTCAAAGAAATAAGGTATTACGCCACCGTTTTGGACCTAGATGGGTCTTGTAATCATGTCAGGGTCAGAGTCCAGGTTGTGTACACCTCTTTCAATGGCTGCACAACACTAGATTGACCTCCTCACGTCTTCCCTTTATATACACAATAGCTGTCATAGTTTAGGTTTGGGTTTTGCTTAGATTATTCTGTTTTATACAGTTTTATCGCTTGTTCGGTTTGTAGAACCCCAACTCAAGTACTTCATTGGTAATGAAGCAATATTCAGATTGCATCTACCTGTTCTTGCTTGTGTTCTCGATTTGCTTACAGGAAAAGCCTTCTTGGCGAGGTCAACCGCGTCTTGGCACGATTAATAACCACAGAGTAGTGGTGTAGTGGTTGCGAGGGTTCTCGATCTGTTATGTTCAGAGCCTTTGGATCATCAACGTCGAAACTCCACCAATCAACTTATCATATTACCTTCAAAAGATAGGGCAAACACGCATCAAGTGGTATCAGAGCGAGATTGCCCGTTAGGTCATCTCAGTTATCCCCTTTGTTTTGTTGTTTTCCATTACCTAGAGTCCAGAAAATTGCCCCACAAAAATATTTAGATCTTAGTTTTTCCGCTGTCGAAACCACTTTGTGCCTTCACAATTTTGTTTTCAGTATCCGCATTGTTTAATTTGAGTCCATCGTCGGTGTCTTTGCTGCTGGTCGAGTCATCGTAATCTAGTTTCTAGTGTCGAGTCTTGTTGTTTAGTCGTTGAGTATCTCGGCCTGCCCTTGTCTGCAATAGCCGAGATTGTGTCTCTAGTCGAGTCAACCATCTACTTAGGTTCGACCATTAGTCGCTTCAACCATCTACTCGAGCTCGGTCACTAGTCGACTCGACCATCTACTCGGGTTCAACCACTAGTTGTTTCGACCATTTACTTGGGTTCGATCACTAGTCATTTTGACCATCTAATCGGGTTCGATCACTAGTCGTTTCGACCATCTCCTTGGATTCGACCATCTAGTTGGATTCGACCATCCTTTCAGGTTCGACCACCTAGTCGGATTCAACTATTCACTCGTTTTTGCCTCCACAACCTAGTTGGAGTCTATCTGTTTCTGGCTACTCTCAGACACCCTACGTACTCATTATATCGAGCATTGTCTAACAAAGTTCGAGTATCACTCGATAGCCCAAAAAGAGGGAGCCAAAGTTTAGAGAGAGAGAGAGAGAGAGAGAGAGGGAGGGAGAGAGTTTGTGACCCACGTACTCATCTTTTTATTACTTTTATACCACTGCTCTCCAGAAAAAGTTTGTGACCCACATACCTCATTGGTCTTTGTAAATGCAGTAGAAGAGTTTTGAGTTTGTGTCACATTCGCAAAAAAAAGAAGAAAGAAAAGAAAAGCAAGCAAGCATTAAAGAGTGCAAACGAAAAAGAAGCAAAGAGTGCAAAAAAGAGAGAGAATTAAAAGAAAGAATCAGTTTGCATTGCCAATTTTGTTCTATTGTGCTTGTGTATGTTATAGTTTTCGGCTTGTTTGAGTTAGTTCTAGGAATGTGTTCTTGCCAGCAATAGTGACGAATACTGTGGACTTCTTTTCAGCTTTGCTAATCTGATTTCAATTATTGCTATTTATTGCTACTAAATACTGCCTATCCAAGCTACACCTTCTCTCAATCAGAACGGTTTCTCCTCTTGCAACTACCTTCACTCACACTCGATAAGGTATCACGAACCAGCCACCTGTTGTGCCAACTATGGTGATTGGTAAGAACACTTGCAAAAGCGTGGTAAGACGTTTGAGAGTGTGTGACTCTGATGAGGACATCACTCCCTCGGATACATACAATGATCCTCCATTGAACTTTCAAGGTCCAATCACAAGAGCTCGCGCACGACAATTAAATTTAGAGGTGAGCTCGTTCCTAAGCAACTCTTTATATAATTTTGAGAATAGATTACTACCTAATGATTATGTGTTGCTTAGGAATCATGGAGAGGACAAGGAGACACATAGAGGAAGGCTTGGAGGCGTGGAGGAGCAGCTAGGACGTCCAACAACAGCAGGAGGTCCAGTCCAACTCGAGTCCGAATCAGCCTCGACCTCCAGGACCAGCGAGCAGTAAAACGGACGCCCAGGACGCATCCGGACTCCGTTTTCGACGATTCACATATGGTTGGAAAGATAATTTCATAAAGAAACTAATGGCGTTGGTTTGAGGTCCAAATTCCCTCTGAGTCAACGGGAAACGTCGAAACAAGTCAGCGTCTAGAATCTGTCCCGGTGCTGCGTCACCGTTTTTGGTCCGTTGGGCCGTGTATCGTCGTTGAGCCCATTAGGGGGGGCGTGACCAGGGGGTGTGACGACCCTAGACCCTTATTATCAGCCGCCGCTGCTCTCATTAGGGCGGGTTTTGCTTAGATTATTCTGTCAAGAACAGTTTCGCCGTTTCGTCGGTTTGTGAGACCCCAACTCGTGAGATTAATCATTCATCTGCAATTTGGTTGCATTCTTCCTTGTTCTTGCTTGTGTTCTTCGATTCGCAGGCAAGGACTTTAGCCTTCTTGGCGAGGTCAACCGTGCAACGCCGGTTGATAACCAGAGGAGACGTGGTGCTGCGATTGCGGGGTTTCGGATCGTGTTGTTCGGAAGCCGGATCGACTTGTGTCTCGTTTCTACCAAATCGAGAGTTACCAGAACCTTTCGGAAGATCGGGAACCCTTGTTCATATTAAGTGGTATTCAGAGCTTCAGGTATACCGTCAGGTTCATATCTACCCTTAGTTTCAAGTGTTTTCGCCTTCGTTCCATAGTCCACTGCCATATCGTTTTTTTTTCGTGTCCTAAACCCTTCCGCGCCTTTAGCTTTTGCATATTTCAGTTTCAGAGTTCGTCGTGTTGAGTTTGTGTCCTGGTCAAGGTCTTGTTGCTGGTTAGGTCGTGTTAGAGTCCAGTTCGTGTGTTTTCCCCCACCGTTTCCATCAAACCCTAGCCTCCGTCGCATATTTTCCCCACTTTCTTCCCGTTTTGTCCTCTAATTCGGAGTCGTTTCTCAAATCGGGCATAACTTTCGCGTACGAACTCCGTTTTCAGAAAAGTCACAGAGTTTTTCGCATTGAAATGGCATTTCGGATCCGTTCGTCCCCGGCTTTGCCGGGTTCGGCGAAATCAGAATTCCCGAATTCGCCTCCGAAGTTTGAGTTTTCAATTTCCAAATATTTTTCTCATTTTCCGGCTGAACTTCAGAAAATTCTACAGGCCACGTCTTTCACTTGTTTAAGCTCAAATTTTTTGTGGTTCCCTCTTGTGTGCTCCTAAGTGAAAAAACAATATCAAAAAAATAAAAAGAAAAAGTCAAATTTTCCCAAAAAAACAACGACACCCCAAAAAAATAGAAAAAAGAGAGGGGCAAAAGAGGAACAATATCTAGAGGAGCACATAGAGAAGGGCAAAGTGAGCTGTGTTAGCGTGTGCTGTTTAGTTCTTTGTTTCTGTTGCTCTTGCTATCCATCATACTTGTTTCTCCACCTTGTTTATCACACATACTTGGTACTTGCAACACTTTAGGCCAGCAACGAGAACAAGTACTTGGGACTATAATTCAGCATTACTATCTGTTTCTGATTTGTGTTCCACATATACATATTTGTTCTCTTTGTGTGCCTTCCAAGCTCCACGGAATTCTTCTGGACAGCACTGGTTTGCATCCCTGCAATCGCTCGCACGCCTTCCAGGTATCCTTTGCTTTGCTGGTAAGAACCCTGGTAAGAGCTTGGTAAGGTGTCTACCTTTGATGATCTTGATTGAGAGGCACCACTCCACCTTTGTAGTACGATTATTAGGGATAACCTTCACTGTTTGTTGTTGTGTTTGTTTCCACAATGTCAGTTGAAGGAGATAAAATGCCAAAGGACTTCAAGGAGTGTGTCAGCCAAGAGCAGCTACAAGCTGTTGTAGACAATGCTCAGAAGGAGATGAAGGAGACAGTCATCAAGGCTGTCACTGAAGCGATAATTGAGATGAAACTCGCAAACGCGGTTGAGCGGGTGGACAAACGGTTATCCGAGCTCACCGACAGGGTAAATGCGTTGGAAAACCGTCCTGTGCACAACGAAGATGTGAATGGAAGCAACACCGGTGATGAGTTGTATGATGACGATGTTAATGTTGATCCAGCGGCGACATTGCAAAACAGATTACGGCGTCGTCTTCGCACTAACACCACAGGTATGGGTGGCGTTCCACATCACCACCACCATCGAGGTATGTATAATCGAGCTCCTGAAGATCCTTATGCTAAGGTTAAATTTACTATACCTTCTTTTTCGGGACATTATGATGCTGAGGGATATCTTGATTGGGAGATGACAGTAGAGCAAAAATTTAGTGCCCACCAAGTACCTAAACAACATAGAGTTAGACAAGCCACTAGTGAGTTTAAAGATTTTGCTATTATTTGGTGGACTGGTTTAGCTGCAGATGGTGCCACACCTCGTACATGGGAAGAGCTTAAGGTTGCTATGCGTGATAGATTTGTTCCCCCATCTTATCATAGAGACCTGCGTAAGAAATTGATGCGCTTAGAACAGGGAGATAAATCTGTGCAGGATTATTATGGTGAGCTTCAAAAGGGCTTGATGCGTTGTGGCATAGTAGAGGGAAACGAAGATTCTATTTGTCGATTTTATTCGGGTTTGAGACGTGAAATCCAGGATATTATTGATTATAAAGAATTTAACAATGTCAACCAGTTGTTTCAGTTTGCTATGCTTGCAGAGAAGGAGTTGCAGGGGCGTGAGCAGCAGGGCAAGTACAAGGCCAGCACCACATACACGCCGCGCACAGGACCATCCTTTGGGCTGTCCAAACCATCCACTTACATGGCTCCCTCACCAGCGAGCAAGCAACAAGCAGCTACGGCACCAAATCCGGTCACTACACGACCTTCAGGCTCAGGTAAAAATTCTGTTTTGCAGGGACCTTCCAAGAATGCTTCCTCTATTGCATCAACGGGACGCACCTCTGGCATTCAGTGTCGTCGCTGCCATGGATTCGGTCATGTGCAGAAGGATTGCCCAAGTCAGCGGGCATACATTGCAACAGAAAATGGGTACATCAGCGCCTCTAACATTGAGGAAGAAGAAGAAGAAGAACCAGTTGTTGAGGAGAGCAACGAAATCTTGGGCAGTGATGACACAGCGACCTATAGGAGCATCATTGTGCAGTGGGCGCTCAGCACAAAGGTACAACAACAAGAGAAGCTGCAACGCCATAACTTGTTCCAGATTTTCTTCGTCATCCAAAATCGGCGAGCACGTGTCATCATCGATGGAGGTAGTTGTAATAATTTGGTGAGTTCAGATTTGGTCAAGAAGCTTGGCTTGACCACACGCCAACACCCCCATCCATATAACCTTCAGTGGTTTAATGATGCTGGAAAAGCTAAGGTAACACAAACTTGCAGAGTTTCTTTTTTCATTGGTTCCTATGCTGATTATGTTGACTGTGATGTGGTACTTATGGAAGCTTGCTCACTTTTATTGGGTCGACCTTGAGAATTTGATAATGATGCTATACACCATGGTAGAAGTAATACATATACTTTTATGCATAAAGGAAAGAAAATTACTTTGGTTCCTATGACCCCTGCTGAAATTGTACAAGCTGATAAAGAACGAGCTGCTAATTTGCGTGATACTAAATCTGAAAATCAGCAAGTTGCTAATTCTCTTTACCTACCTAAAAAGGATAAGTCTGCACCTAGTTCTAAGGTAGAGGGCATAAAATTGAAGGGTGGTGTTATGCTTGCACTAAAAAGTGACCTTGCTGAAATTTCTAATAATGATATTTGCTACACCTTGGTTTGCAAACGAGTTTTGTATTCGCTTGATGATGTTATTAGTTCGATACCTGCTGCTGCCACTAACCTTTTGCAGGAGTATGAGGATGTTTTCCCAGCTGAGATACCCCCGGGACTGCCACCTATGAGAGGGATAGAGCATCAAATCGATTTGATCCCGGGAGCAACATTGCCAAATCGTGCTGCGTATCGAACCAATCCCGAGGAGACTAAGGAAATTCAGCGGCAAGTCCAAGAGCTTTTGGACCGCGGGTATGTACGTGAGAGCCTTAGTCCTTGTGCTGTTCCTGTGATTTTGGTTCCTAAGAAAGATGGTACTTGGCGTATGTGTGTTGATTGTAGAGCCATCAATAACATTACTATTCGATATCGCCATCCTATTCCTAGACTTGATGATATGCTTGATGAGTTGTGTGGCTCTATAATTTTTACAAAGATCGACTTGCGTAGTGGTTACCACCAAATTAGAATGAAACTTGGAGATGAATGGAAAACAGCTTTCAAAACTAAATTCGGATTATATGAGTGGTTAGTAATGCCTTTTGGTTTAACTAATGCACCTAGCACTTTCATGCGTTTGATGAATGAGGTTTTAAGAGCTTTTATTGGACGATTTGTGGTGGTTTACTTTGATGACATATTGATTTATAGCAAGCCTTTGGATGAACATATGGATCACTTACGTGCTGTTTTTAATGCTTTACGTGATGCACGTTTATTTGGTAACCTTGAGAAGTGCATCTTTTGCACAGATCGAGTCTCTTTTCTTGGCTATGTTATTACTCCATAGGGAATTGAGGTGGATGAGATGAAAATTGAAGCCATAAAGAGTTGGCCGGTGCCCCAAACCATCAAACAGGTGAGAAGTTTTCTTGGACTTGCAGGTTTTTATCGTCGTTTCGTGAAGGATTTCAGCACCATTGCTGCCCCCTTACACGAGTTGACAAAGAAAGGTGTGGTGTTCCATTGGGGTAAGGCACAAGAGGAGTCCTTTGACACTTTGAAGGACAAGCTTACGCACGCGCCATTGCTGCAACTTCCAAATTTTGGTAAGACCTTTGAGCTAGAATGTGATGCTAGTGGAGTTGGCATTGGAGGTGTTTTGATGCAAGAAGGTAAGCCCGTTGCATACTTTAGCGAAAAATTGCATGGCCCTGTTCTTAATTACTCTACGTAAGATAAGGAATTGTATGCACTTGTACGTTCTTTAGAGACGTGGCGTCATTATTTGTGGCCTAAAGAATTTGTTATACATTCAGATCATGAATCGCTTAAGTATATTCATTCTCAAAATAATCTGAATCGTAGACATGCTAAGTGGGTTGAATTTATTGAATCTTTTCCTTATGTTATCAAACACAAGAAAGGGAAGGATAATATAATTGCTGATGCTTTGTCTAGACGATATGCTTTGTTATCCCAACTTGATTCTAGAATTTTTGGACTTGACTCAATAAAAGAACAATATGTGCTTGACCCTGATTTTAAAGATGTATTGTTGAACTGTAAAGAGGGACGTACATGGAACAAGTTTCTGATCAATGATGGATTTGTGTTTAGAGCTAACCGTCTATGCATTCCAGTTGGTTCCGTTCGTCTTTTGTTGTTGCAGGAAGCACATGGAGGAGGATTGATGGGACATTTTGGTGCTAAGAAGACGGAGGATATGTTGGCCACACATTTCTTTTGGCCAAAGATGAGGAGAGATGTTGAGCGGTTCGTGGCACGCTGTACCACATGTCAAAAGGCTAAGTCTCGCTTGAATCCACATGGTTTGTATATGCCTCTTCCTGTTCCTTCTATTCCTTGGGCAGATATTTCGATGGACTTTGTTTTGGGATTGCCTAGGACTAAGAGGGGGAGGGATAGCATTTTTGTTGTTGTGGATCGTTTTTCTAAGATGGCACATTTTATACCTTGTCATAAAAGTGATGATGCCGTTTATATTGCTGACCTCTTTTTCAAAGAGATTGTTCGCTTGCATGGTATGCCTTCTACTATTGTTTCAGATCGCGACGCTAAATTTTTGAGTCACTTTTGGCGCACTCTATGGAATAAGTTGGGTACAAAACTATTGTTTTCTACTACTTGCCACCCACAAACTGATGGCCAAACGGAGGTAGTGAACCGCACTTTGGGTACCATGTTGAGAGCTATTTTGAAGAAAAATTTGAAGATGTGGGAAGAATGTTTGCCCCACGTGGAGTTTGCTTATAATCGGGCAACACATTCTACCACCAAGGTAAGTCCTTTTCAGGTAGTGTATGGTTTTACCCCTCGCACTCCTATTGATCTTTTGCCTTTACCTACCACTGAAAGAACACATAGTGATGCTAGTGCACGTGCTGATTTTATTCGTAAGTTGCATGAAACAATTAAAATAAATATCGAAAAGATGAATGAAAAGTATAGAATTGCTGGTAGTGAAGGTAGGAAAGAAGTCAAACTTGAACCGGGTGATTTAGTGTGGTTACATTTAAGAAAAGATAGGTTTCCAGAGCTGCGTAAGTCTAAATTAATGCCAAGAGCTGCTGGTCCTTATAAGATAATTGAGAAAATAAATAATAATGCATATAAACTTGAGTTGCCACCCGAGTTCGGGGTTAGTCCTTCTTTTAACATTGCAGATTTGAAACCTTACTTGGGAGCCGATGATGAGCTTGAGTCGAGGACGACTCCAATTCAAGAGGGGGAGGATGATGAGGACATCACTCCCTCGGATACATACAATGATCCTCCATTGAACTTTCAAGGTTCAATCACAAGAGCTCGCGCACGACAATTAAATTTAGAGGTGAGCTCGTTCCTAAGCAACTCTTTATATAATTTTGAGAATAGATTACTACCTAATGATTATGTGTTGCTTAGGAATCATGGAGAGGACAAGGAGACACATAGAGGAAGGCTTGGAGGCGTGGAGGAGCAGCTAGGACGTCCAACAACAGCAGGAGGTCCAGTCCAACTCGAGTCCGAATCAGCCTCGACCTCCAGGACCAGCGAGCAGTAAAACGGACGCCCAGGACGCATCCGGACTCCGTTTTTGACGATTCACATATGGTTGGAAAGATAATTTCATAAGGAAACCAATGGCGTTGGTTTGAGGTCCAAATTCCTTTTGAGTCAACGGGAAACGTCGAAACAAGTCAGCGTCCAGAATCTGTCCCGGTGCTGCGTCACCGTTTTTGGTCCGTTGGGCCGTGTATCGTCGTTGAGCCCATTAGGGGGGCGTGACCAGGGGGTGTGACGACCCTAGACCCTTATTATCAGCCGCCACCGCTCTCATTAGGGCAGATTTTGCTTAGATTATTCTGTCAAGAATAGTTTCGCCGTTTCGTCGGTTTGTGAGACCCCAACTCGTGAGATTAATCATTCATCTGCAATTTGGTTGCATTCTTCCTTGTTCTTGCTTGTGTTCTTCGATTCGCAGGCAAGGACTTTAGCCTTCTTGGCGAGGTCAACCGTGCAACGCCGGTTGATAACCAGAGGAGACGTGGTGCTGCGATTGCGGGGTTTCGGATCGTGTTGTTCGGAAGCCGGATCGACTTGTGTCTCGTTTCCACCAAATCGAGAGTTACCAGAACCTTTCGGAAGATCGGGAACCCTCATTCATCGATGGATTAACGCCTACCATATGGAATGCTTTAAAGGTTGCTATGCGTAACAGGTTTATTCCACCCTTTTTTAAACATGATTTGCATAAGAAATTGCAGTGTTTAAACCAAGGTGATAGATCCGTAGAAGAATATTATCAGGAGCTACAAATTAGTATGTTGCGTTGTGATATTATTGAGGATGAAGAGGCTGCAATGCCATGCTTTTATGGAGGGTTAAGGCATGAAATTCATAACATAGTTCATTACAAAAAATCCAATAGTGTTCGTAGATTGTTTCAACTTGCATGTTTGGAAGAAAAAGAATTGCAGGGACGACAACAGAGGCCAAGGAGCAATTTTGCAAGCACGACCACTTCAAAATCAACATCAAAACAAGTCAATATAGCCCCACGTTCAGCTACATGGTCTGATGCCCCCTTCTCAAGTAGGGCGCGTTTAGCAGTACCTTCAACATCGACACGCTCCCGAGGTAAGCAAATCCATAAGTGTGCAGGGTCCAGCCAAGAGCTCTTCTTCGGTTGCTTCTACAGGCCGATCGACCAGGATTGTATGGCACCGATGCAAGGGAATGGGCCACGTCACGAAGGATTTTCCAAGTCAGCGAGTGTACATTGTAACAGAAGACGGTGGATATATAAGTGCTAGTTATGTTGAGAATGAATATGCTCTTGCAGCTAACCTTGCAGGTGATGAGGATGGTCGTGAGACGGGTATCGACCATGTTTTTGGAAGTGTTCTATGCCACTACCACAAAGGATTATCGGACCCTCATTGTGCAACAAGTGTTAAGCACTCAAATGGAGCAAGCGGAACCGCTACAGTGCCATAATTTGTTTCATATGTTCCTCATAATCAAGGATTATCGTGTTCAAGTCATTATTGATGGAGGAAGCTGCAACAACTTGGTAAGTTCAGATATGATCAAGAAGCATGCCTTGCCAAAAAGAAATCATCCTCACCCTTATCATATTCAATGGTTCAACAACAATGGTAAGGTAAATGTAATGCAAACAGCTAAGGTGTATTTTTCTATTGGTTCATACCATGATTGTGCTGATTTCGATGTAGTACCCATGCAAGTATGTTCACTTTTGTTAGGACGACCATGAGAGTTTGATACTGATGCAACACATCATGATAGAAGTAATAAGTACACCCTTATGCACAAAGGAATGAAAATAACTTTTCTACCTTTAACCTCTATTGAAATTATGAAATGTGAACAAGAGATAGCTGAAAATAAGAGAAAAGAGTTTAAGAATGAATCTGAAAATCAACAAGTAGCGAAAAAAAATTCCACCCAAAAAGGAGAAAGCAACAACAACTTCTATGTCCGATGGAATTAGACTAAAAGGGTGTGTTATGCTTGCTACTAAATCTGACCTTACTGAAATTTGTGATAATAAGTTGTCATGCTATGCTTTGATATGCAAAGATGCTTTAGTTTCACTCAAGAACATATCAAGCTCTTTGTCTCCTGCTGTTACCAACCTTTTGCAGGAGTTTGTGGATGTATTTCCAGCTGAGGTACCCCTGGGATTACTACCTATTCGAGGGATTGAACAACAAATTGATTTAATTCCGGGAGCAACTTTGCCAAACCGTGCTGCACATAGGCCCAACCTGGAAGAGACTAAGGAAATTCAACAACAAATCCAAGACCTTTTGGACCGCGGGTATGTACGAGAAAGTCTTAGCCCTTGTGTTGTTCCCGTTCTTTTGGTTCCTAAGAAAGACGGTAGTTGGCGTATGTGTATTAATTGTAGAGCATCAATAATATTACTATAAGATATCATCACCCTATCCCTAGGTTAGATGATATGCTTGATGAGTTGAGTTGTGTTGGGACCGAAATCCCAGACAAGGTGGACCTTCGATTACGGAAATATCGAAGGGTCCTCGGAATGACACGTGTTAGAGGTGGAACAGTTTTCCGATGTCTCTTCCGGGTACAGTGTGGCCCTATTTATAGCCCGTACTCGACTACCACAAGCGCGGTTTACAAATCCTACCCCTTTACCTGCTACATTCTAGGAATATCCGAGGGCATTATGGTACAAGTGAGTATAATTACATAATTACAACCCTACCCCGAACGACCAAAAATGGTCCCACTGTCCCGCAGTGATCTCTGCCTCCGAAGATGTACCGAAGCCTTCTCCACTCGGATGACCGTCAGATGGCCTTCGGCCCCCGAGCGAAGTTCGGCTTGTATCTTCGCCCGCCGCGATCACTCAGGACCGCAGGCACGGACTTCACCCTCCAGTCGAAGGTCACCCTCGTCTTCGCCAGCACGAGAAATCGAGGATGCGGGCGCGCCTACACCCTTCGACCGAGGGCGCTTTGTGATCTTCGCCACCTGCGAATGAAGTCCCTGAAATGAAGCTGCAGTGGCAAGCATGTGATCTTTCCAGTAGACTTCGAGGACCCCTCCGAAGAGGGGGGAGGGGGCGGGGGCGGGGGTGGGAGATCATCCCCAACAGTAGCCCCCTACTGGTAAGGTTTATCTTCGATAGGCCGAACCTGTAGTTTGCAAGATGTCTCAACGCCGTCCCCTTCGGCCTATCGAAGTCTAATGTGGTGAATGCATGTCGTTGAAAATTATTATCATTATTATTATTTATTTTATTTATTTATTTATTATTTTTATTTATTATTATTATTTTTGGTTGTCGAACGGTCCCTTGGTAACAGCATCGTTGATATGCATTTAATGTTCTTGATGTACATCGAAGCGTAGTTTTTCCCGCCGGTTCAAGTTCCGATGCGCGCAGTTTGAACCGCCATCCCCCTACGCTATAAATATCACACCGTTGTCAATTGTTTTTACTGCGCCTTTGCTGAAGCTGTCGCTCTCGTACGAAGCCTCTTACGGTTTTCCGAGCCTTTCTCGGACGAAGCCCCGCTTTTGAGCTCTTCGCGTAATTTTCTATTTAAGTCATCCCCTTTGAGGCGAATGGCACCGAAGGTCCGGTCTTCTCATCTGAAGACGTACTGGATTGGGAAATCCAAGGTGGATGACGAAGTGCTAGCTAGCCTTGTGAAGGAAGGGTTGATTGGTGATGTTTCGAAGGTTCGGCTCCCAGACCGACAGGAGACACCGGAGCCTGCTGATGACGAAGCGGTTGTATTTGTTCATTACTTCCGAGCGGGTCTTCGCCTACCATGCGATGACATGGTTATTAAAGTACTGAAGTTATTCGAAGTATATCTCCACCAGCTGACGCCCAATGCGATAGTAAGGATGGGGCTCTTTTCCTGGGCCGCTCGGTCAGAAGGAGCGAAGGCATCCGCGAGGGCCTTCGTTGCTGCACATCGGCTTCATCATCAACCCAAACCGGTTTTCGCTCGTGGAGTCCAGAGCAAGGCTCATTACAGCTGTTTGAACTTCGCGTACCACACTGGGCTAACTACGCTCATCGTCGTGTACAAGAATAAATGGCCCAGCGACTGGACTCAATGGTGGTTCTACCACAAGGTGGAGGTCGAAGAATTTCTCGTGTCGAAATGCGAAGAGGTTAAGGGAAACCACGCGCCAGACGTGCGATTGAAAACATCCCAACAGATAGCTCTCGAGGCCTTCTCTAGGTGCGCGAAATATCTATCTACCCACGACCTGGTAGAGGAGTTTATAGCTGCTGGGGTTTGGCCCCTCAGCCGGGATTGGATTATCCCAAAATTTGGGGAAAAAGGGCTCGAGGGGCTTTGCCGACCCCACCCTCCCATGCACGGCTTCACGGGTATGCGATTGCCTGTAAAACATTCATATATAATTTATAACTTCGGCCTTATTTGTTAACTGGTATTGATATTTTCCAGATTTGTCGGTGTCTGAAGTGGAGGCCAGAGCTGTGATGCTTGTCGGCAAGTTTACACCGGGCGAAGCACAGTTGTGCGCCGAGCAAGGCCTCATTTGAAGACTCAATCGAGTCTTGGAATACCGGGGCCTTTCTTACCTTGAAAGACCGAAGGCCTACACCGTGCTGCAGGGTGCTAGAGATGGATCTCCGGCAGCAGATGTAGGCGAAGAGGTTGCCGCTGGTCCTTCAATGAAAAGGAAACAGTCTGAGCGATAACCGCAGGGTGGTTGGACAAAGAAGGCCCTTGCTCTTCGAAAAAGGCCACACAAAGCTGCCCCCGATGTTGCCCATGCGAAAATGTCTCCGGAGGGTTCCTCCACGTCGTGTGACATGCCCAGGCGGGAAACTCCCGAAGGCATCCAGGAGGCCAGGCCTCCGAAGTCATTGTTTTGTTCATGCGTGGACCTTCCAACGCTAATCGTGAGTGATGACGAGGAGATGACAGAGACGGGAACAATCCTTGAGGCTACCACTCAGGAAACCGAAGTTGAAGGAACCGATAATGTTGAAGTTGTAGCCTATTCTTCACCGTCTTCGCCCTCAAGTTCCTCTTTCGGGACTGAGGCATCGACCCCGAGTGCGCCTCACCGCTGCGGAAAAGGGTTGATGGGCCTTGGTGGGCTACTTGACGCAAAGGCCATAGCGCCCGAGGCGTTCAAGGCTTCTTCCTTCGCACCAAGCGCCGAGGAGGTCGATGACACGAAGAAGATTTTTAGTACCTTCGTCCTCCCCGAGCTTGAAATTTCGCTCAGCCAGAAGCCCGTCAACAAGCTCGTCGACGCTTCCGACGTGGCTATTGTGAAGGTATACCAATATGTTCTGTTATTATTCATGTACTTAGTATTTTGCTCACATATGTGCAACATCCCAGGCTCTGCTTTTATCACGGGCTCAGCGCAAGCAAGCAGAGAAATCCGAAGCCCGTGCTTGGAGCACACACGCTCAAATTAATATGCTGCAAAAGAGCGCCGAGAAAGCCGAAGGCCAGAAGCGTGAGTTATTGCGTCAAGCGAGGGAAGCTGAGTCACGCTTGGAACAGCTTGAAAAGGAACTCAGCACCCTTCGCTCGGAGAAGCAAGTGGCTGAAGACGAAGTGAAATGCTTGCGCCAAAACCTGCAATCTTCCGAGGCGCAAGTATGTGACCTGCAGGCGCTTTGTGCCTCGGAGAGTGCTAAGGCACAACAGCTACAAGGCGAACTGAGTGAGGCGAAGGCTTTCTCTGAAGATGCTCTGAACGTGCTTGGGGAGCTCGAGCCGAAGGCAATCGCCGCGTGCGAAGCTATCAGCAATACCTTCGAAGGTATTGATGCCTCGGCGACTCCCCCAACAATTGATCTTGTTAGGCTGGGAGGACTTATAGGTTAGATTAGTGAAACCAGTGGAAGCCTTCTCCCTGCTACTCAGCTTTACGGTGACTTCTACACGATGGTTGCTGCTCGGAGTCTTGTGCAATCGATTGAAATGACGGGCTGTGACCATCATACCGACCTTCAAAAACCTACCTTCCAGTATCCGACGGGCTTGTCAACTTCGGCCGTTACGAGGGAGTCGAAGAGCACTGCCCAATCGTTTACCACCAACTACTAGTGCAAACAGGGTCGCGAGCTCGCCCTTCGAGAAGCGGAGATGAACCGGCAGCGAGTGTATTGCTTTATATTACTTGTTTTGTTGTCTTTTTTGGTTGTACCACATATATTTATTATTATTATTATTATTATTTTGTAATGAAATATCTCTTTTGCAGGCCAAGGCGAGGGATGATCCCTCGTCTAAAGCAACAACCGCGGCGGCCGAAGATACTGGAAAGGTGGGATGATTCAGCACGAAGCGTCCTTCTGTTTTTAGTTTTCCTTTTGTGATGGGGCAATGTACTGCACATTGGTGACGTAATATATTTTACATTTGTTACGAAGTGTTTTTGACTTGTTGCGCTCCTTGCGCAGGTCCTCCCTTCAGACACTGCGCTGGTAGCCGAAGAGGCTGTCCCCCTTACCATGATGTAGGGACAATTTTTATGTGTCTTGGTCTTGCTAGGAGTCTTTTCGCCACCGTCATGCCAATGTCGAGCTCGAGTGGTATTGGCATGCGAAGTGTAAAGCGTATGATGCTATGAATACTAGGACCAAGGTGTTTTGGAAATGTCTTAGCCCTTCGACGCTAGTTAATCGTCGAGCTGAGCGCGACTTGCGCCGTACCGCGAGGGGAGACGTCGAAGGTCCGGCTATGCTCCTTGAGCCGAAGATTGAGCCTCAAGACGACGACGAGCCCCCCTTTGCCGGCCGTAGCTTTGCTATCGCCGCGGCCCTTCCTCGCAACTAGTAGAACACGACGGCGCCGAAGATGGTCTTCGAGCACCTCCGTCGTATTCGACTCATGTTGGGGCCCCACTAGCCCCAACCATGCGTTTTCATGCAAGCAAAGGCATTGCTTTTCAGTTTGCTTTTAGTAGGTGGTATAAAGATTTTGTTGATCCTGATGTTGACCGCTTTGCGGAATAAATTTTGCATTTACATTATCACTTGTTTCCTTTTGGGGCACTTCGGCGGCACCGCGCTCGAAGTGACATTGGCGATTTATGATGTTTCCAGATGTTAGGAACGCCTTATTGCTTACTCGCACGGTGTTATCTTTGGCGAATGGCATTCTCGATTATTCATATGGGGCGTCGCCTTGGCCACGATGTACCGAATAACGCCGTCCCCCCGATTTTTCGCCGTAGGTACCTGCGATTGAACAGGAATAGTTTCTCAAACGTCGTCCCCCCCCCCCCCCCCCGATCTTTGGTCGCAGGTAACTTCGGCTGATAGAAATTTATGTTGTTGATCGGACGCTTTTAACTTGGTCGTTTTAGTTTTTCTTTTTTCCTTTGGTGTGGGGCAGGCACTTTAGCCCCTGACTTTTGCTCGAAGTGTGTCACCTTTTTCTCAGGTCGAACAACACTTCGGCTTCTCTTTCGAAGGTTTGTTTTTCCTTCTGTGTGGGGGCAGGCACTCTTAGCCCCCGACTTTTGCTCGAAGTACGTCACCTTTTCTTAGGTCGAACGACACTTCAGCTTCTCTTTTGAAGGTTTGTTTTTCCTTCGTTGCGGGGGCAGGCACTCTTAGCCCCCGACTTTTGCTAGAAGTGCGTCGCCTTTTCTTAGGTCGAACGACACTTCGGCTTCTCTTTCGAAGGTTTATTTTTCCTTCGGTGTGGGGGCAGGCACTCTTAGCCCTTAACTTTTGCTCAAAGTGCGTCGCCTTTTCTTAGGTCGAACGACACTTCGGCTTCTCTTCCGAAGGTTTGTTTTTCCTTCGTTGCGGGGGCAGGCACTCTTAGCCCCCGACTTTTGCTCGAAGTGCGTCGCCTTTTCTTAGGTCGAATGACACTTCGGCTTCTCTTCCGAAGGTTTGTTTTTCCTTCGTTGCGGGGGCAGGCACTCTTAGCCCCCGACTTTTGCTCGAAGTGCGTCGCCTTTTCTTAGGTCGAACGACACTTCGGCTTCTCTTCCGAAGGTTTGTTTTTCCTTCGTTGCGGGGGCAGGCACTCTTAGCCCCCGATGTTGCCCATGCGAAAATGTCTCCGGAGGGTTCCTCCACGTCGCGTGACATGCCCAGGCGGGAAACTCCCGAAGGCATCCAGGAGGCCAGGCCTCCGAAGTCATTGTTTTGTTCATGCGTGGACCTTCCAACGCTAATCGTGAGTGATGACGAGGAGATGACAGAGACGGGAACAATCCTTGAGGCTACCACTCAGGAAACCGAAGTTGAAGGAACCGATAATGTTGAAGTTGTAGCCTATTCTTCACCGTCTTTGTAACACCCAAAACTTCAAAATTTGCAGTAATTTAAAATTTTGCTAGAAATTAAATAAGTGGATTTCATTTTAGCTCTATAGGAAATTAATTTCTAAACTTAATTTGGAATAGGTTGAATGTTTGTCGCATTCATGCCGTTGTAGTTGCAATAAGGTTTTTTTTTTGTGTGGGAAATTCTTTTTGCTAAAATTCGCTAGAGTTCGCTCGGT
The DNA here is from genome assembly GCF_958298935.1 of Phragmites australis. Lineage (NCBI taxonomy): Eukaryota > Viridiplantae > Streptophyta > Magnoliopsida > Poales > Poaceae > Phragmites > Phragmites australis. The sequence continues at coordinate 30,537,919 of NC_084923.1, read as the reverse complement.
TAAAATCTCTTTTGGAAAATAAGTTTGAAAACCTAAAGCAAAGAAGAAAAAAAAAAGATTTCTAAAATGGAAAACCCTTCCTGGGCCGTCTTCCCCGCGCCGGCCCAACCCGCCTCTTTCCCCCTCCCTTTTCTCTCCCGCCGTGGGCCGCGCCCCTCCTTTTTCCGCGCCGGCCCGCAGGCCGAGCCGGCCTACCGCGCCCACCGAGCCGCTCGCCTCCGCCCGCCTCGCTGCCAAGTGGGCCCGGCTCTGAGCCGAGCCGCCCTCCCGCCCGAGACGCCGAGCCGCCGGCTCGCCTTCTTCCTCATTCCGCCGCCGGACACCGACGCCCCCAAATCGCCGCGACCGTTTCAAATTGAAGCCTCCCCGTGCTTTAACTCTCCAATCAAACCACACCACCGTGATCGCCGCCCCCTATTTCCTCCATTTGAGCCGTTTCCCCCTTGAATACCCACTCGTTTGCAAGGAAACCGAAGTTTTTAAGTGCTTTCAAGCCGCCGGCCGAATCTCCTCGAATCCGGTCGTTCCACTCCTCCTCTCGGGTATTTAAGAGCTCTATCGGCATCCTTGTTCGGTTCCGCACCCGAATACCCCATCTCCCCTCTCTCTTGTGCACGGATTCGAGCCGCCGCCGTCACCTCCATTGCCGCCGGTAAGGAGCTCGGTAGCCGCTCTTTTTCTCCTCAACCGAACCACAATTAAGCTCGTTCTTCGCTCTTTTGGTGCCGTCGGACCTCTAGGAGCTCACCCCGGCGCTTCTTGGAGCTTCACCCGCCGTCGAACGCCGTTCCCGCCGAGCCGCTTCCCCTCCGCCCGCCGTTCTCCATCGCCGGCCATCTTCGGACCTCCTCCGCCACCGTGAAGCCCGCAGTAAGTTTCCCCGCGAGCTCCTCGTTGCTTTGCGCCAAGTCCCGAAGCAAACCGTGGCCGGATGCGCCTTTTGCGCATCGCCGGCGAGCCCGCCGCCGTCCCCGTCGTCGCCGGCCGCCGCTCCCACCGTTGAACCACCGGCGCCACCCCCTTTTTGATTTCCGGCCGTCGGATCCCGGTTCTTCGGCCCGGATTAGACCGGCCAATTTTTCATACCCCTTCGGTCCACCATGGACCGGTGGACCGATGCCCTTTCAGTGGTCCACAAGCCCGTGGACCAATTCCATGTCATTTCCAATTAAGAAATAATTCAGTAATTGTTTTATTGCGTCATAATCCAATTTCCAGTATAAAATTATTTCGGTTTACTCTCTGGAAAACATGTAAAAATTGCAGTATAGTCCCTACATCTTCAAAAGCTTATAACTTTTTGCTCGTAGCTCCGATTTTGGCGATTTTTGCGTCAAATCGTTTGTAGCGTCGTGTAGAATCTTTTTGTAGAGTTTTTGAATAGTTTAAGTACTGTTTGGTGTGCTGTTCTTAGAGTTTTGTTTGGTTTGTATTTTTCCGGTCCGTCGTTTAGGAGCTGAGCAGTTCGGCAACCTCCAAGATCAAGTTTTCGAGGACTTTGAGCAGCAACCCGGTGAAGGCAAGTGCCCTTGAGCATTTCTATACCAGTTTTAGGACTTGCAGGTGTAGTTTTTATCCTTCATATGCATGCTGTCCAAAATGATATCCCATGCTAGGGTTTACTAGTTTTGTCTCGATATTTTTCCTTGTCGCCGTTGATGTATCAGGGTTAAGAAGATGGGTAGATCATGCTAGCGCTGTCCGGGTGGGAGAATGATTAATATTGACTAATGAACTATGTAACACTGTCCCGATGAAAAAAAAATGGTAATTCTTTTGTAGCAACATGGTATAGGTCTTCCCCAACAGAATGGATGGATTGTGGTGGTGCCTATGGCAAGTTTGTGTATGTATCTGTTTGGGGTCCTAAGGACCGGTTCTTGGGCATGTAACCAAGTTATATCCGTACAACCACGAGGCCTATATGGGTACGGCCTGGCCAAATAATTAGCGACCACCGATTTTGTGGGCATCACTGGTCGAGTATGTGGCACAAGAGGGGGCTTCTGCAGCGACTCGGTCGGCTGTTAGCGGTGAAACCTTAGTGGGTGCCTACAAATTGGCGGGAGTTTTGTAAAGGCCTTGTAGTGAGACCCCGACTCCTTACCCCGGAAGTATGGAGTAACAAGGGAATCACGACTCGTGGATCTGTGCAAACTCTGCAGAGTATCAAACTGGTCGATCAGCCGTGCTCACGGTCAAGAGCGAGCTTGGACTTCTTCAAGATTAGTTGGATCTGGGTTTTGGTATGGTTGGTCGGGTAGCCAGGTAATGGGATTATCTGGTGAGCTTTGGGGTAACCGGGTATGGGATACCCGGTGAGTCAAATCCCTTTGGTTATAGCAAGTGTCTTCACACCTAGTAAATAGGATGCCTGTTGCTGGGAGTATAGGTTAAGGCATCGTTTTAGTTGCTTAGTGCTGATAACCCCTGTCAAGCCTTTTTCTTGTCGAAAGCCTCATACCCTGCTTTCCCCTGCACTTGCGGAGTACAACCTTTTGTACTCACCCTTGTTTTTTTCTCCCCTGCATTCTCCCGCCATTCAGAAGCTGCCTTTGAAGCTGGTACCTTCGACCTCGATGACTTCGATCCCGAGCTGCTGTTCTAGGCTGTGGAGCCCCCGGTTGATGTCTTCGCCTGTGGAAGCTAGAGCCGCTGACGCTGAAGACCCCTCTTGTCTCCCGCTGTGTTTTCTTTCAGACCCTCGGGTCATTTTGTAATAAGGTTAAGTTTGATGTATCTTTTGCACTATGATGATATCACTAATGATGTAAGCGCATGTATGGAAGTTGTTCCTGGCATACATGTGTTGTACCCGGTTTTGTTCCCTTTAAAACTGGGTGTTACAGAAGTAGTATCAGAGCTGTGTTGACCGTAGGACGCAGCCTAGGTAGACTGGACACGCTAAGGACTTATGTTTGTACAAAATTTACTTTCACAAAATTGTTTTCCTCCAGTTATTTCTTTCTCGGTCTGCTGCTTTTTATAAAATGGTTACTAATTTCTGACTTTTCCAAAATTTTAGATGGCCCGTACGAAGATCACCCCGCGCAAGCGCGTGCTGGTTCCCGACGTGGAGGTTCCTGCGGGTGCAGTCTGGAGGTACCAAACCCCAGCTGAGTTCTACTCCGACGGACAGCTGGCAGGGTACTTCGCCCGCACGTTGTGGTATCTGCTGCAGGGTCTTGACTACCACGACGCTCCACTCTTCAAAGGCGTCAGAGTTCCGCTTGGAGACCGTGGTTACTCCTGGACAGTGGAGGTAACAATGTTCGAGAAGCCCTCCGCCGACGACCTTCGCCGAGTCCGCCGAGTCCACACAGCCACCGCCCCCAGAGCTACGTTCAAAGCAGGGATCGAGGACGCTGCTCGCCAGGCTCTGGCTGTTCTCTGCCGGGAGAACAGACAGGACCTCCGCCTCACTCAGTTCGGGAAGTTCCCGCAGCGCCCGTCAGGCAGTCTGGAGGTCATCTTCGCGCCCGTCAACAATGAGCCGGATCTTCGTTTGCGAGAGCAGGTCCGCCTCACCGCCGCCCTCTACGCCGAGCTGGACAGAGCACTCGATGAGTTGGAGGATCTTCACCAGCGCCACGCCGAGCAGGAGCAAATGATCTACGAGCTAGAGATCATGCTGCAGGATCCCGACCAGCACCCCGACGAGGCTCCACCAGCACCGCCTTCCGCCCCTGCACCGCCCCACTCTCCTTCGCCCAAGAGGCTCCGTCAGGCAGATGTTGCAGGACCTTCAGGCACCGCCGGCCAGGAGTAGAGTCGAGCTAGGAAGATGTCCCCTAGCAGAATAAGTCGTTTAGACTCGTGTCATTTGTAGTAGGGTGTGCTTGTGCTTGTGCTTGTGCTTGTGCCTGTTCTGTGTAGACCTTGTTTTGAGTTGGATCTTTGCTTGAGTGTTGGTGTGATGTAGGGGTTTCCCCTCTACATTTCATCAGTTATTATAATAATAGTCGGGAGTCCTTTCTTTCCGTTCCCTTCAGTTTCTTTCAGTTCTTGTCTCGTTTTCCGTCCCTGTTTTTCCCTTATGCTTCTCGCACCTTGGCAACAACAGATGGTGAACACCCGACGTAGCCACAACACCAACGACAACATCAACAACAACACTGTCAACAACAACGCTGCCAACAATAACAACCTTCCTCCCCCGCCACCCCTCATGGACGCCAACCAAGTCATGACTCTTCTTCAAGGTTTGGTCCAAGCCATCAACCAGCAGCCTCAGGCTCAGCAGGCACCGCTGCAGCAGCCACAGTCTAGACTCAGGACTTTCTTGAGCACCCAGCCACCTACCTTTTCTCAGGCAATAGAGCCAATGGAGGCAGATGATTGGCTAAGTACAATCGACAGCAAGCTTCAGATAGCTCAGTGCAATGGAAGAGAAAAAGTTCTCTTTGCATCCCACCAACTCAGTGGGCCAGCTCAGGAGTGGTGGACTGCTTACACTGCCGCTCATGAGGACCCCCAGGAGATCACCTGGGCAGAATTCCGAAGCAGTTTCCGCGCTCACCATGTTCCTATCGGAGAAATAAAGCTGAAAAGGAAGGAGTTCCTCAGTCTCAAGCAAGGCCCTATGTCTGTAAGAGAGTACCTCACTAAGTTCACTCAACTGTCTCGCTACGCCCCCAGTGATGTTGACACAGACGAGAAGAAGCAGGACTGTTTTCTTGAAGGTCTAAACTCCGGTCTACAGTATGCCCTCTCTGCCAACGAGTACCCTAATTTTCAGAAATTGGTGGATAGAGCTTTCATATTAGAAAAGAAGCGCCAGAATCTAGGTGAAGAACGTAAGCGCCATCTGCAGGGTCAGTCTTCTGGCAGTAACACTCGCCCCCGTTTCAACTCCCCTGCCACTGGTCCGATGTTCCACCAGGGAGGTCAGAACCAGCTGCAGCAAAACCAGCAGAGGTCGCCGCAGAAGATGCAAGGTCAGGTTACAGGGTCTTACAAGCCCCCGATTCAGCAACAACAACAGCCTCGCCCCAACTTCCAGCAGCAGCGACCCAACCACAACCAGCCACAACCGCAGAAACGCACAGGTCAGGGGTCAGGCAACATTGGTCCGTGTTTCAGTTGCGGCCAATTCGGGCATCTTTCCAAGCAATGCCCTAAGAAGCAGCAAGGTCAGGCCCAAGGTAGCAACAACCAGCAGCAGCAGCCCCGCCAGAACGCGATGCATGGTCGCGTCAACCACGTTGCAGTGGAGGAAGCCCAAGAAGCTCCCGACGTAGTGCTGGGTATGTTCTCTGCAAACTCTCACCCTGCAACAGTATTATTCGATTCAGGTGCTACGCATTCTTTCATATCATACCAGTTTGTGAATGCTTATAAATTGCCAAGAGCATTAATGAAAAATAGAGTACTAGTAAGTTCTCCTGGAGGAGCAATGGAATCAAGGCAGGTATGCCCTAAAGTAAATATAAGCATAAGGGGGGTAGATTTTCTTGCCAATCTCATCATTCTGGAATCCAAAGGAATCGATATCATTTTGGGAATGGATTGGCTGACCAAGTACAAAGGAGTCATAGGATGTGCAACAAAGACAGTACAGCTGACGCACACTGATGGTACCAAAGTGGAATTCCAAGCTACAACAGAGTCAGCCATCAACGCCAGTTTGAACAAAACCAATGCAGTGGAAGATAGCAGGGTGGTCAGCGAATTTCCTGATGTCTTCCCAGAAGATTTACCAGGTATGCCACCTGATCGAGAAATTGAATTTGCCATTGAATTAGTACCTGGAACGGCTCCTATATATAAGAGGCCATATAGAATGGATGCCAATCAGTTGGCTGAGCTCAAGGAGCAAATGCAAGAGCTACTAGACAAAGGGTTTATTCGCCCCAGTTCTTCGCCCTGGGGAGCCCCTGTAATCTTCGTTCCAAAGAAGGATGGTACACAGAGGATGTGTATAGACTATCAGCTCTGAATGAAGTAACAATAAAAAACAAATACCCTCTGCCTCGCATTGAAGATCTGTTTGATATGCTGATAGGAGCATGTGTGTTTTCCAAGATTGATCTTAGATCTGGATATCACCAGCTGAAGATTCGTGCTTCGGATATCCCCAAGACTGCATTTGTTACTCGGTACGGTCTATACGAGTACACAGTAATGTCTTTCGGACTAACCAATGCCCCAGCATACTTCATGTATCTGATGAACAAGATTTTTATGGAATATTTGGACAAGTTCGTGGTGGTATTCATCGATGACATCCTGGTTTACTCCCAGAACGAAGTAGAACATGAGGAGCATTTAAGGATGGTATTGCAGAAACTCAGGGAGAACCAGTTGTTTGCCAAACTGAGCAAATGTGAATTTTGGTTGAAGGAAGTTCCTTTCCTCGGTCACATCATATCAGCAGGAGGTGTGTCCGTAGATCCATCCAAGGTAAGAGACGTTCTGAATTGGAAGCCACCGCAGAATGTGTCTGAGATTCGTAGTTTTCTGGGTTTAGCAGGATACTATCGTCGATTTATTGAAGGTTTCTCCAAGATAGCGAAGCCAATGACCGAACTGTTAGGGAAGGGAGCAGAGTTCAAGTGGACAACAGCTAGAGAAGCCAGTTTCAATGAATTAAAGAAAAGATTGACCTCAGCACCAGTTTTGATCATGCCAGACACTCAGAAGCCATTCTCGGTATATTGTGATGCATCCCGTCAAGGTTTGGGATGTGTGCTTATGCAAGAAGGCCACGTTATAGCTTATGCATCCCGGCAGCTAAGAAAGCATGAAGAGAATTATCCAACGCATGATTTGGAGCTAGCCGCAGTTGTTCATGCACTCAAGATTTGGAGGCATTACCTGATTGGACAAAGATGTGAGATATATTCTGATCATAAGAGCTTAAAATATATTTTCACTCAGTCGGATCTTAACCTAAGACAACACAGATGGTTAGAGCTTATTAAGGACTATAATTTGGGAATCAACTATCATCCAGGAAAGGCGAACGTAGTAGCCGATGCCTTGAGCAGAAAATCTCAGGTTAATTCTATGACTCTCCAAGAGTTGAGTCCCGAACTATGCAAGGAATTCAAGAGGTTGAATCTAAGTATGGTGTGTAATACCGAGATGATTGCTATGGAAATAGACTCAACACTTGAACAAGATATAAGGAAGGGTCAGCTTGAAGATGACAAGATTTTGGAGATCAAGCAGTTGATCAAAGCAGGCAAAGCCCCGGACTTTTCTGAAGACAAGCAGGGTACAATATGGTATAAGCATAGGATTTGTGTTCCGGACATAAAGTCTATTCGGGATACTATTTTAAAGGAAGCTCATGATTCAGCGTATTCTATTCACCCTGGGAGCACCAAGATGTATCAAGATCTTAAGGATCAGTACTGGTGGTATGGAATGAAACGTGCAGTAGCAGAACACGTAGCTTTGTGTGATATCTGTCATCGGGTCAAAGCCGAACATCAAAGACCCGCAGGACTGCTACAGCCTCTAAAAATACCTGAATGGAAGTGGGAAGAAATTAGCATGGATTTCATAGTGGGTCTACCACGAACGCAATCAGGATATGATTCTATATGGGTTGTGGTTGATCGGTTGACGAAAGTGGCTCACTTTATTCCAGTTAAGGAATCCTATCGAGGTCCAAAGTTAGCCGAGTTGTACATGTCCAAGGTTGTATGTCTGCATGGAGTGCCTAAGATAATTGTATCTGATCGTGGCAGTCAGTTTACTTCAAGGTTCTGGCGACGTCTGCATGAAACGCTGGATACAAGGTTGAATTTTAGTTCAGCCTATCACCCACAGACTAATGGGCAAACGGAAAGAGTAAATCAAATTCTTGAAGATATGCTGAGAGCATGTGCACTCAAGAATGGTAACAGTTGGGACAAGAATCTACCGTATGCAGAATTCTCATACAATAACAGCTTCCAAGCTAGTTTGAAGATGTCCCCTTTTGAAGCTTTGTATGGGAGAAAATGTAGAACCCCGTTGTTCTGGAATCAAACCGGGGAAAGCCAAGTTTTAGGTCCTGAAGTCCTGAGAGAAGCAGAAAGGCAAGTACACGAGATCCGGGATAATTTGAAAACCGCACAGTCAAGGCAGAAGAGTTATGCGGATCATCGACGTCGGGAACTAACCTTTGAAATAGGAGACTTTGTGTATCTCAAAGTATCACCAATCCGAGGGCTACGTAGATTCAAAGTCAAAGGCAAGCTATCACCTCGGTTTATTGGTCCGTACAAGATACTGGGAAGACGAGGAGAAGTAGCTTACCAGCTGAAGTTACCACCTCAACTTTCAGGAGTACACGATGTCTTTCACGTATCACAGTTAAAAAAGTGCTTAAGAGTTCCTGAGGAACAGTTACCAGTAGAAGACCTGGATGTGCGAGAAGATCTGTCTTATGCCGAATATCCTGTCAAGATTCTTGAGACGTCAGAACGAGTTACCAGGAACAAGAGAGTCAAAATGTGCAGAGTGCAGTGGAAGCATCACTCAGAAGAAGAAGCCACCTGGGAAAGAGAAGACGATTTGAAGACGGAGTTTCCCCATCTCTTCTCTGATCTTTTCGAATCTCGAGGGCGAGATTCATCGTAAGGGGGGTAGGTTTGTAACACCCAAAACTTCAAAATTTGCAGTAATTTAAAATTTTGCTAGAAATTAAATAAGTGGATTTCATTTTAGCTCTATAGGAAATTAATTTCTAAACTTAATTTGGAATAGGTTGAATGTTTGTCGCATTCATGCCGTTGTAGTTGCAATAAGGTTTTTTTTTTGTGTGGGAAATTCTTTTTGCTAAAATTCGCTAGAGTTCGCTCGGTTAAAATCTCTTTTGGAAAATAAGTTTGAAAACCTAAAGCAAAGAAGAAAAAAAAAAGATTTCTAAAATGGAAAACCCTTCCTGGGCCGTCTTCCCCGCGCCGGCCCAACCCGCCTCTTTCCCCCTCCCTTTTCTCTCCCGCTGTGGGCCGCGCCCCTCCTTTTTCCGCGCCGGCCTGCAGGCCGAGCCGGCCTACCGCGCCCACCGAGCCGCTCGCCTCCGCCCGCCTCGCTGCCAAGTGGGCCCAGCTCTGAGCCGAGCCGCCCTCCCGCCCGAGCCGCCGAGCCGCCGGCTCGCCTTCTTCCTCATTCCGCCGCCGGACACCGACGCCCCCAAATCGCCACGACCGTTTCAAATTGAAGCCTCCCCGTGCTTTAACTCTCCAATCAAACCACACCACCGTGATCGCCGCCCCCTATTTCCTCCATTTGAGCCGTTTCCCCCTTGAATACCCACTCGTTTGCATGGAAACCGAAGTTTTTAAGTGCTTTCAAGCCGCCGGCTGAATCTCCTCGAATCCGGCCGTTCCACTCCTCCTCTCGGGTATTTAAGAGCTCTATCGGCATCCTTGTTCGGTTCCGCACCCGAATACCCCATCTCCCCTCTCTCTTGTGCACGGATTCGAGCCGCCGCCGTCACCTCCATTGCCGCCGGTAAGGAGCTCGGTAGCCGCTCTTTTTCTCCTCAACCGAACCGCGATTAAGCTCGTTCTTCGCTCTTTTGGTGCCGTCGGACCTCTAGGAGCTCACCCCGGCGCTTCTTGGAGCTTCACCCGCCGTCGAACGCCGTTCCCGCCGAGCCGCTTCCCCTCCGCCCGCCGTTCTCCGTCGCCGGCCATCTTCGGACCTCCTCCGCCGCCGTCAAGCCCGCAGTAAGTTTCCCCGCGAGCTCCTCGTTGCTTTGCGCCAAGTCCCGAAGCAAACCGTGGCCGGATGCGCCTTTTGCGCATCGCCGGCGAGCCCGCCGCCGTCCCCGTCGTCGCCGGCCGCCGCTCCCACCGTTGAACCACCGGCGCCACCCCCTTTTTGATTTCCGGCCGTCGGATCCCGGTTCTTCGGCCCGGATTAGACCGGCCAATTTTTCATACCCCTTCGGTCCACCATGGACCGGTGGACCGATGCCCTTTCAGTGGTCCACAAGCCCGTGGACCAATTCCATGTCATTTCCAATTAAGAAATAATTCAGTAATTGTTTTATTGCGTCATAATCCAATTTCCAGTATAAAATTATTTCGGTTTACTCTCTGGAAAACATGTAAAAATTGCAGTATAGTCCCTACATCTTCAAAAGCTTATAACTTTTTGCTCGTAGCTCCGATTTTGGCGATTTTTGCGTCAAATCGTTTGTAGCGTCGTGTAGAATCTTTTTGTAGAGTTTTTGAATAGTTTAAGTACTGTTTGGTGTGCTGTTCTTAGAGTTTTGTTTGGTTTGTGTTTTTTCGGTTCGTCGTTTAGGAGCTGAGCAGTTCGGCAACCGCCAAGATCAAGTTTTCGAGGACTTTGAGCAGCAACCCGGTGAAGGCAAGTGCCCTTGAGCATTTCTATACCAGTTTTAGGACTTGCAGGTGTAGTTTTTATCCTTCATATGCATGCTGTCCAAAATGATATCCCATGCTAGGGTTTACTAGTTTTGTCTCGATATTTTTCCTTGTCGCCGTTGATGTATCAGGGTTAAGAAGATGGGTAGATCATGCTAGCGCTGTCCGGGTGGGAGAATGATTAATATTGACTAATGAACTATGTAACACTGTCCCGATGAAAAAAAAATGGTAATTCTTTTGTAGCAACATGGTATAGGTCTTCCCCAACAGAATGGATGGATTGTGGTGGTGCCTATGGCAAGTTTGTGTATGTATCTGTTTGGGGTCCTAAGGACCGGTTCTTGGGCATGTAACCAAGTTATATCCGTACAACCACGAGGCCTATATGGGTACGGCCTGGCCAAATAATTAGCGACCACCGATTTTGTGGGCATCACTGGTCGAGTATGTGGCACAAGAGGGGGCTTCTGCAGCGACTCGGTCGGCTGTTAGCGGTGAAACCTTAGTGGGTGCCTACAAATTGGCGGGAGTTTTGTAAAGGCCTTGTAGTGAGACCCCGACTCCTTACCCCGGAAGTATGGAGTAACAAGGGAATCACGACTCGTGGATCTGTGCAAACTCTGCAGAGTATCAAACTGGTCGATCAGCCGTGCTCACGGTCAAGAGCGAGCTTGGACTTCTTCAAGATTAGTTGGATCTGGGTTTTGGTATGGTTGGTCGGGTAGCCAGGTAATGGGATTATCTGGTGAGCTTTGGGGTAACCGGGTATGGGATACCCGGTGAGTCAAATCCCTTTGGTTATAGCAAGTGTCTTCACACCTAGTAAATAGGATGCCTGTTGCTGGGAGTATAGGTTAAGGCATCGTTTTAGTTGCTTAGTGCTGATAACCCCTGTCAAGCCTTTTTCTTGTCGAAAGCCTCATACCCTGCTTTCCTCTGCACTTGCGGAGTACAACCTTTTGTACTCACCCTTGTTTTTTTCTCCCCTGCATTCTCCCGCCATTCAGAAGCTGCCTTTGAAGCTGGTACCTTCGACCTCGATGACTTCGATCCCGAGCTGCTGTTCTAGGCTGTGGAGCCCCCGGTTGACGTCTTCGCCTGTGGAAGCTAGAGCCGCTGACGCTGAAGACCCCTCTTGTCTCCCGCTGTGTTTTCTTTCAGACCCTCGGGTCATTTTGTAATAAGGTTAAGTTCGATGTATCTTTTGCACTGTGATGATATCACTAATGATGTAAGCGCATGTATGGAAGTTGTTCCTGGCATACATGTGTTGTACCCGGTTTTGTTCCCTTTAAAACTGGGTGTTACAGTCTTCGCCCTCAAGTTCCTCTTTCGGGACTGAGGCATCGACCCCGAGTGCGCCTCACCGCTGCGGAAAAGGGTTGATGGGCCTTGGTGGGCTACTTGACGCGAAGGCCATAGCGCCCGAGGCGTTCAAGGCTTCTTCCTTCGCACCAAGCGCCGAGGAGGTCGATGACACGAAGAAGATTTTTAGTACCTTCGTCCTCCCCGAGCTTGAAATTTCGCTCAGCCAGAAGCCCGTCAACAAGCTCCTCGACGCTTCCGACGTGGCTATTGTGAAGGTATACCAATATGTTCTGTTATTATTCATGTACTTAGTATTTTGCTCACATATGTGCAACATCCCAGGCTCTGCTTTTATCACGGGCTCAGCGCAAGCAAGCAGAGAAATCCGAAGCCCGTGCTTGGAGCACACACGCTCAAATTGATATGCTGCAAAAGAGCGCCGAGAAAGCCGAAGGCCAGAAGCGTGAGTTATTGCGTCAAGCGAGGGAAGCTGAGTCACGCTTGGAACAGCTTGAAAAGGAACTCAGCACCCTTCGCTCGGAGAAGCTAGTGGCTGAAGACGAAGTGAAATGCTTGCGCCAAAACCTGCAATCTTCCGAGGCGCAAGTATGTGACCTGCAGGCGCTTTGTGCCTCGGAGAGTGCTAAGGCACAACAGCTACAAGGCGAACTGAGTGAGGCGAAGGCTTTCTCTGAAGATGCTCTGAACGTGCTTGGGGAGCTCGAGCCGAAGGCAATCGCCGCGTGCGAAGCTATCAGCAATACCTTCGAAGGTATTGATGCCTCGGCGACTCCCCCAACAATTGATCTTGTTAGGCTGGGAGGACTTATAGGTTAGATTAGTGAAACCAGTGGAAGCCTTCTCCCTGCTACTCAGCTTTACGGTGACTTCTACACGATGGTTGCTGCTCGGAGTCTTGTGCAATCGATTGAAATGACGGGCTGTGACCATCATACCGATCTTCAAAAACCTACCTTCCAGTATCTGACGGGCTTGTCAACTTCGGCCGTTACGAGGGAGTCGAAGAGCACTGCCCAATCGTTTACCACCAACTACTAGTGCAAACAGGGTCGCGAGCTCGCCCTTCGAGAAGCGGAGATGAACCGGCAGCGAGTGTATTGCTTTATATTACTTGTTTTGTTGTCTTTTTTGGTTGTACCACATATATTTATTATTATTATTATTATTATTTTGTAATGAAATATCTCTTTTGCAGGCCAAGGCGAGGGATGATCCCTCGTCTAAAGCAACAACCGCGGCGGCCGAAGATACTGGAAAGGTGGGATGATTCAGCACGAAGCGTCCTTCTGTTTTTAGTTTTCCTTTTGTGATGGGGCAATGTACTGCACATTGGTGACGTAATATATTTTACATTTGTTACGAAGTGTTTTTGACTTGTTGCGCTCCCTGCGCAGGTCCTCCCTTCAGACACTGCGCTGGTAGCTGAAGAGGCTGTCCCCCTTACCATGATGTAGGGACAATTTTTATGTGTCTTGGTCTTGCTAGGAGTCTTTTCGCCACCGTCATGCCAATGTCGAGCTCGAGTGGTATTGGCATGCGAAGTGTAAAGCGTATGATGCTATGAATACTAGGACCAAGGTGTTTTGGAAATGTCTTAGCCCTTCGACGCTAGTTAATCGTCGAGCTGAGCGCGACTTGCGCCGTACCGCGAGGGGAGACGTTGAAGGTCCGGCTATGCTCCTTGAGCCGAAGATTGAGCCTCAAGACGACGACGAGCCCCCCTTTGCCGGCCGTAGCTTTGCTATCGCCGCGGCCCTTCCTCGCAACTAGTAGAACACGACGGCGCCGAAGATGGTCTTCGAGCACCTCCGTCGTATTCGACTCATGTTGGGGCCCCACTAGCCCCAACCATGCGTTTTCATGCAAGCAAAGGCATTGCTTTTCAGTTTGCTTTTAGTAGGTGGTATAAAGATTTTGTTGATCCTGATGTTGACCGCTTTGCGGAATAAATTTTGCATTTACATTATCACTTGTTTCCTTTTGGGGCACTTCGGCGGCACCGCGCTCGAAGTGACATTGGCGATTTATGATGTTTCCAGATGTTAGGAACGCCTTATTGCTTACTCGCGCGGTGTTATCTTTGGCGAATGGCATTCTCGATTATTCATATGGGGCGTCGCCTTGGCCACGATGTATCGAATAACACCGTCCCCCCGATTTTTCACCGTAGGTACCTGCGATTGAACAGGAATAGTTTCTCAAACGTCGTCCCCCCCCCCCCCCCCGATCTTTGGTCGCAGGTAACTTCGGCTGATAGAAATTTATGTTGTTGATCGGACGCTTTTAACTTGGTCGTTTTAGTTTTTCTTTTTTCCTTTGGTGTGGGGCAGGCACTTTAGCCCCTGACTTTTGCTCGAAGTGTGTCACCTTTTTCTCAGGTCGAACAACACTTCGGCTTCTCTTTCGAAGGTTTGTTTTTCCTTCTGTGTGGGGGCAGGCACTCTTAGCCCCCGACTTTTGCTCGAAGTACGTCACCTTTTCTTAGGTCGAACGACACTTCGGCTTCTCTTTTGAAGGTTTGTTTTTCCTTCGTTGCGGGGGCAGGCACTCTTAGCCCCCGACTTTTGCTCGAAGTGCGTCGCCTTTTCTTAGGTCGAACGACACTTCGGCTTCTCTTTTGAAGGTTTATTTTTCCTTCGGTGTGGGGGCAGGCACTCTTAGCCCTTGACTTTTGCTCGAAGTGCGTCGCCTTTTCTTAGGTCGAATGACACTTCGGCTTCTCTTCCGAAGGTTTGTTTTTCCTTCGTTGCGGGGGCAGGCACTCTTAGCCCCCGACTTTTGCTCGAAGTGCGTCGCCTTTTCTTAGGTCGAACGACACTTCGGCTTCTCTTCCGAAGGTTTGTTTTTCCTTCATTGTGGGGACAGGCACTCTTAGCCCCCGACTTTTGCTCGAAGTACGTCGCCTTTTCTTAGGTCGAACGACACTTCGCCTTCTCTTCCGAAGGTTTGTTTTTCCTTCGTTGCGGGGGCAGGCACTCTTAGCCCCCGACTTTTGCTCGAAGTGCGTCACCTTTTCTTAGGTCGAACAACACTTCGGGTTTTTTTTTTACGGTTTGTTTTCCCTAAGGTCGAAAGTGTACGTCTTTTTTCGTTGACACTTTACATCTCATTTCGCGCCGTCCATTTGCGGCCCTTCCATCGTCGTTTGGTGCGCTGTCCCACCCTTAGGTTGGCGCAATTCGATGATGAGTTACTAGTACTCGAAACAAGCAGTATTTTCTATTGGTACTTCTACTATATCAATATGTTTACATGGGTTCCTGCCTTGTTAAAAACCTCACCCCCTAACGAAGGGGTCCCCCTGTGAGGAAAAGAGTGCAGTTCCCTTACAATTTGATGACATAAAAAGAAGATTACATAAAGAAAAATTACACAAGAGCCTTCGTCTTGGCCGCCATGGCTGTAAGGCGTAGAACTTGCGAAGATTGTCTGCATTCCAAGTGTGTGGAAGCTCCTCACCTTCCATATTAGCCAGATGATATGAGCCGGGTCTTAACGACCTTTTGACTAAGAAAGGACCATCCCATTTACTCTGTAGTTTTCCCACTGATGTTTTACTACCGAATCTTCGCAGCACCAAATCTCCGGGGACTAAGTTTTTCTCCGATATATTCCTATCTCTCCATTTTTTTTGTCTCTTGTTGATACCTGCCTAGATTTTCGGCGGCTTGCAATCTCACTTCCTCGAGGGCATCCTTTGACGATGACTCTTCGCCTTGCTCTGGTTCGTTTCCGACCCTAAATGATTTGGTTTTGCATTCCCCTGGGGTCATTGCCTCTTCGCCGAAGAGGAGGCGAAATGGCGTGAAACCGGTTGGTCTTGCAACCATTGTTCTTAATGACCATAATACTTTAGGCAATTCTTCGACCCATTTCCCTTTTGGCAGCCCCTGTAGACGCTTCGTGACACCAGCGAAGACGATGCCATTCGCTCTCTCAACTGCCCCATTAGACCGTGGGTGGTATACTGATGCGAAAATTACCTTGATCCCGAGACCATTGCAAAAATCCCTGAAGCCGGCACTATCAAATTGAGTGCCATTGTCTACTGTTACTTCGCTCGGGACTCCGAAGCGGCATATGATACCCTGCCACAGGAATTTCTGTATATTTCTTGATGTTATGCTTACGAGTGGCATGGCCTCCACCCATTTGGAGAAATATTCGACCGCAACGATAGCGTATCGCAAATTTCCTAGAGCGGGCGGCAGCTGGCCAACAATGTCGATTCCCCACCGTCTTAGCGGCCAAACCGGTGGAATTAGCTGTGTCTTCGTCGAGGGTCTATTTGACCCCTTCGCCCAGAACTGACACTACTGACAACTTCAGACCATGTGATCCGCATCATTTACCACCGTCGGCCAATAGAAGCCCTGTCTATATATTTTTCCGACTAAAGCCTGTGTACCCATATGGGAACCACACAGCCCGCTATGAATTTCTTTTAGTAGGTTATGTCCTTGTTTTTGGGAAATGCATCGCAAAAATGGTGCACAGACTCCAGTTTTGTACAAATTGTTTCCCATAATTTTGTAGTTCTAGCTCTCTGGGCCATACGCTTTGCTTGGACATGGTCCTCGATGTTGCCTTGACCACGAAGATAGGCCAGTATTGGAGAGCGCCAATCTTCGCTTTCGATCATCGCGACAGGACATGATGGCTTCGAAGTGTCCTCAGCGGCTGGTTCACTCAGATCTGGTAGAAAACATCTGATGGCATAGGCAGGTTTTGCGAAGCAGCTTTTGCTAGCTCATCTGCTTCGAAGTTATCATTTCTTGATATACTCTTGACTGTGAATCCCAGAAAGTATTTTTCCATTCTTCGCAATACTGCTCTGTACTTAACTAGCTCTGGGTCTTTTGCCTAGAATGCCTTGTCAATTTGGCTTGCTATAACCTTTGAGTCTGTTTTAACCAGCACCCTTCGAGCGCCCAAAGCCTTTGCCTTGCGAAGTCCGAGGAGGACCGCTTCGTACTCCACCATATTGTTTGTAGAGCGGAACTCTAATCTAGCGGCATATCAGCTTTGCACCCGAAGGTGAGGATAATATCGCCGCAACGCCTGCTTCTGTAGCTCCCCAAACTCCGTCGCAATATGCGGTCCATACCGGTTCTAACGGTTCTTCTTCTAGGGCTTTGGTTAGAGGAGTCCATTCCGCCACGAAGTCTGCCAACGCTTGCGATTTCAACGATGTTCTTGCCACAAAAACAACCATGAATGGAGCGACCTCCGCGGCCCACTTTGCTATTCTTCCAATGGCTTCTTTGTTCTCAAACATGTCGCGAAGGGGCAAGGAAGTTGGTACTGTAATCTTGTGAGATGTGAAGTAATGGCGATGCTTGCGGGATGCCATCACTAGTGCATATGCTACTTTTTCCAGTTCTGTGTACGTCTTCTTCGGGCCTGCCAGAGCTTCTGATACATGATATATTGGGAACTGGCGCAATTTGTTGTCTTCGAGTCTTTCCTGCACAAGTACAACGCTGACTGTTGAATTTATTTTTAATTTGCACGAAATCATAAAAAGAATATAGAGAGCATGACTGAAAAATATAGGGTTGCTGGAAGTAAAGGTAGGAAGGAAATAAAATTTGAACCGGCTGATTTAGTGTTGGTTGTATTTAAGGAAGGATAGGTTTCCAGAACTAAGAAAATCAAAATTGATGTCTAGAGTTGATGGACCATTTAAGATAATTGAGAAAATTAATGATAATGCATAAAAATTGGACCTACCTGTAGATTTTGGGGTTAGTCCCACATTTAACATTTCAGATCTGAAGCCCTACTTGGGAGAAGAAGAAGAGCTTGAGTCGAGACTCCAATTCAAGAGAGGGAGGGTGATGAGCCCATGGCTCCTTAGAATACGATCAATACCGCTAATAATCCTCAAATCATACAAGGTCCAATTACAAGAGTACGTGTACGATAATTAGATCACCAGGTGAACTCGTTTCTCGCTGTTCATACTTCTTTGGATGGATTCCTATTAAATTCTTGTGATATTTTATTGCTTAGGAATGTGGGAGAAGCACCAGAACCATACCCGGATGTCACCCCTCGAAGGCCAAGTCTACTCGGACTCAAGGCTGAGCTCTAGTCGTAGTCGTGGTCAAATCACATGACAGCACGTCAGTAAAACGGGCATAACTCTCTCATACGAAGTCTGTTTTAGGCAATCTTAGACATTCTAGAAAGCTTACAATGAGCCCTTTCGAATGGATATGAGCTCTACCAAATATTCCTTTTTGTTTATTCAGAGTCAAAGAAATAAGATGTTGTGCCACTGTTTTGGACATAGTAGGGGCTTATAATCGTGTCGAGATCGGAGTCCAGGTTGTGCATGCCTCTTTCTATAGTTGCACAACCCTAGGTCGACTTCCTCACGTTCCCCCTATATATACACAGTAGTTGTCATAGTTTAGGCTCGGGTTTAGCTTAAATTATTTTGTTTTAGATAGTTTCACTATTTATCGGTTTGTTAAACCCCAACTCGAGTACTTCATTGGTAATTACCAATATTCAAATTGCATCTATCTGTTCTTGCTTGTATTCTCGATTCGCTTGCAGGTAAAGCCTTCTTGGCAAAGTCAACCGCGTCTTGGTACGGTTGATAATCACGGAGTAGTGGTATAGTGGTTGCGAGGGTTCTCGATCTGTCTTGGTCAGAGCCTTTGGATCATTAACGTCGAAACTCCACCAACCGACTTATAGTATTACATTCGGAAGATCGGACAAACGCGCATCAACTACCATGAAAGCCCACTAGTGTTGTAATCCCCCATAGATTATGATCCATAAAGCTCACGTATCTGATCTAGTGATTGGCTTTAGGGTATATCACCAATTCTCACTGGCCGCTATGCTGTGCATACCACATCGGACACAACTGGTGAGGCTGTGGCTGTCATCTGGCGCCGATGTTGCATCACCTTGGAACCATTCGCTTGTAGATTTTTTTTAAATAATGGAAAATTATAAAAATAATATCTATTTTTAGAAAATTTTAGAAGTAGTACCATGTCAGTAAACGTGAAGCCGACAGGATACCTATCGGTAAGCGAGATGCCGATAAAGGTCATATCGCTTGGTGACGACATAGACTCCTACCAACAGGACTTGTCGGTAAAGGGATGCTAACAGGACACCTTACCGGGGCGACAGGAATCATGTTGGCGGGCCCATATGCCAACATGATTCCTGTCGATGTGTGGCTCGTCGACAGGGCTCAATTTCTATTTTCACAAAAAATAATTATTTTGTGCAGAAAGAGATTTTCAAGAGTGAAATGATATATTGTTGTATGCAAACCCCGTGTTGACAGGACGACACCTATCGGCATGTGAAATGCTGATATGTAACTGTCAACATCTCGTCTGCCAATAGTTACCCTATCGGTTGCGATAGGGTACTACTTTTACAATTTTCTAAAAACGGATATTATTTTTACAAATTTTCATTATTTTAATATTGTTTTCAAAATTCTTCGCTTGGAAGTTTAACCATATTCTTTTAAGAGCTTTAAGTATGGCCACGCTTCTCTCCGTCCAGCCAAATTTGTAAGCACGAGCAACAAAACCATGAAGTCTTCATCACTAACTGAAAGCACACCGAAGCACCTAGTACTCAAAATTTTCTAATATAATCATCTCAAGGATCTAATTAATTTCAATCAGCTACGCTCCGGAGAGTGCGGCTTGCATTGGTTGCTGAAGTTTTTTTTTTTTTTCATTCTTCTGACAACTCGCTGTTGCTTTTGGTGGTAACAGAGGTGGATGACGAAGGGCATGAGAGCTAGACCCTTCATGCAGAGCAATATTTGCATGGCAGCTGACGGAGGACACAAATAGGGACGACGGGGTGATGACCATCGAAGAGAGCTCACGTGTGGAGCCTTCGCCATTGGGTGCGCCAGCCGAATGTCTAGCGATGGCGGACATGGCCAGCGTCGAACCTGGTTGGAAAAGAAAGGCAAAGGAGAAGGGGATCTTTGCATTAAGATGCGTGCTGCCATGTGTCAAAATGTCTATTAGACTAGTCTCGTAGCATTTTCTTCCAGCCAGGGCCTCACGTCACCCAGCGCGTGTTTTTCTTTTTCTCGCAAACTACGGGTGAAATAGTGCCCAAATCCTTCGCCAATATATTGGCTGGCCTAGTCGGGGCTCGATCCAAACATGTCAACTCTCCCCTTCTTCCCCCACTTGGGGAGGGAGTCAGGGAGTGGTGAAATTAGGAGGCAGTGGACGGAGGAGGTGGTGGATCAGGCGACAGGGCTAGAGAGTGGAGGGGAAGAAGCCGGTGGGGGCATAGGGGGAAGAGGGAAGTTGCGGTTGGGGAAGTCCAACGAGGTGGGGCAACAATGTGTGGGGTAAGGAGGGGAGGATGCAACAACGTAGCCGAGAGTCGAAGAAGTCAAACCAACAATCTAGTGGCAGATGACGAGGGTCTAATGGGTGAATTTGGAAGGTTAGATTCCAATATATAGTATTGCAGAACAATCGAATAGAGCCAGCAGGAAGCTGAGTAGAGAATGAACTCGTTGTTTATTTTATCGATTCAGTGTTTGATTTATACATAATGAATGCATAAAAATATATACCTTTAATAACTGACAGTAATAATATTTATTTCAACCGGTTTGTATTCCAAACAAGCAGTGATTAATACTTATCATTGCCGGTTTTCAAAAAGACGGGCAAAAAAAACGTGTCTTTAATAACCGATATTGATAATGTTCATCTCTGCTGGTTTGTATTACAAACCGACAACGATAATGTTTATCATTGCTGATTTGTAAGCTACACCGATAGAGCAATAATTGAGGCTAATGAATCGACAGCGTTAATTATTATCACTGTCAGTTCGTATTTTCAACCGGCAGTGATTATTTTTCTATAAATTGAACCCGACCTGTCTCCCTTAGCCGCACCCATATCTCATTTCTTGCTCTCCAAGAAGCCACTCTTGAGGGGGGAGTGGTGGTTGAAGTGGAATAGTGGTCACTGGCCGTCTCCACTGTGGCCGCCTCAACCCCTCGTGCCCAGCTTCAACACTACTCACACGAGCTCCTCGCTGTACCCACCGTTCGTCGATCTTGATGTCTGTCATGCCCTTCGTCTCCCGAGCCAATGCGTGCCTTCACCATATCCTCATTCGTCTCCATGCAGTATACTCTCACTGTCTCCTCATCTCCTCCCACCGTTCTCCAAGCAGGTAGCCACCTGCATTCACTGAGCCCGTCATCTCCCGAGCCAACACATGACCGCATGCCTTCTCTATCTCCTCATCTCCTCTCTCCATGTCTCCACTATGTGAATGTTGTGTGAAGATGGTTGTGGCAATAGATAGATCTAAAGGAATGGCAAAAGGAACAATCGCTTCAAGCTAAGTTTGAGTGTTAAAGATTGTACTTTTGCCATTTGTTTAGACTTACTATTGTCACTCTTGAATAGTAAATTCAGTTGGAACGTCTGAAGAATGCGCAAGATGTATAACGAATGGAACATAACTACTGTATCAGAAGCTCTTTGATGTGAAAACGTCTAAGGAGCTCTTGGTACAGCAGCTTTGCAATATCTATTTTTGTTTTTAGATTTAGGTATATAATACTCTTCAAACATTTTGACATAAGGTGTTTGTCTTAAGTTTGACATCCAATTTAAGATAGATCCCCACGTTGACGAGTTCATGATAGAGTATTTTTGCCCATCTGAAAAGATTGTCAATACTAGTTCATGCCTTGAACCGACAATTATACTTACTATACGTGCCGCTAATTCACTGCCGGTTCAAAAACTGGCAGTGATGTCAATTTTAAACCGACAGTGATGACCTTTTCTGTAGTAGTGTTTACCCCATCTAACTCCTCGTAATTTCCTACAACAATGTTCTGATATCCTAGCACCTTAAAATAGTGCACACATTTATGCTGGGTCTTAGATGTTGAGCATCCATAGGTTTTGGATATTGAGTATCCATAAGGTGTCAATCAACTTCAGGTTCATTTGCATTTATTCTATTGGAAGTTAACTTTCATTATTTCGTGGATGCTTTAAAGAAGCATTATCTGTGATGACTATATTTCTCCCCCTCTTATTTGCATTTAGGAGTTAAGTGGTTTATTAGGTATCTCCACTCTTTCTGCCGTATTCAGTGTGACGATATGATTTAGTGACACTTTTATTGCCAATAAATGTATCTGACAGATATTTACATGTGTTGCAAATTTATGAATCCTTGAACTTGTTGTTCAAATTTTTTTGCACGTGGATACAAGGACTGAATTTCTGTATCTAAGGACTGAATGCATGTGACATTCTAATTTATTTTCTGGCATTTTTTATGGTACTTTTGATGTCCCCCTAATACCTGAAAATTATCCTTAACAGCGAATCGGGTTGTGAATAAGTCCCTTGTTAGGAATTCAAGGTATTTTATGATAGAAAGTATGCCTCATATAGGACCCATTAATGTACAGTGCAGTAGTGATATCGATACAATGTAACCGAATTATCATAGATGAAAAATCTTATTTGATTTCCATGTACTTAACGATGGAAAATCTTATTTGATTTCCACGTACTTAACTACAACGGGGAAGCCTTATAATATGCAATTGGTTTTTATTCAAATAAGTTTGTGGCGTATAAGACCACATTACCCAACATGAGATTGGTAAATTGCAAATATAAAGTAATAGTTGTGCAATTAATTTAACTCTCTTGATGAGAGACTCAGCTATACCATTTTGAGGGTACATAAAAGATACTTAATGCTCTAAATTAATGCCTAGTCATACACTTATAATTGAAGGCACATGAATTGAATTCAATGGCATTATCCATTCCAATTAATTTTATCCTGTGTTCTGAATAATCTACTCTTAATTTGATAATTTGAATAATAAATTTATAGATGCATCTTTGAGCACCATAAATACCTTAATGGTCCAAATAGTGGCTGAATATGACCAAATATTCCTTGAATACGTGTAAGAAAATTGAATGGCTCGTTTTTAATTTTAAGGTAAGAGAGACTCAAAATTAATTTCTTTGTGCACATGCGGTGCACATAAAATCTGAAGATTTTGGGAATTTTGTAACATTTATGTTATGGCCAATAGAATTGATGGTAGTTTTTCTTATCATCCCACACCATGTGTTGCTGCTTGCTGCCTATGCTGGCGAGGGCTACCAACATCCCCTTCCTCGCCGTCAACCTTCCCCCATCCATAGCCACCCCTTCCCCAAACCTTCCTCGTCATCTCCAACAAATCTGCCCCACCTTGCCTTCCTTCTTTGTATCCGGTGGCCATTGCCACCGTATTTGCCTCTACACATACTAGGTGACGCCAAGCCATCAATTCCTCACCTTCCCCCATCCCAGCCCTTCGTCATACCTCTGCCACCAGTGGCAAAGCCATATTAAGCCAAGGTGGTGCACATGCACCAGGCTAGAAAAAGTTTTAGCACTAAGTAGCTTATTTTGATCACCTAAAACAACTAAAATTGACAATGTTACTTCAAAATTATACATTGTGCACCACCATCAATTTCTTTCTAGCTTCACCCCTGTCCGCCAACATGGCCGGCGGCATGCTCTACGCCTTGTCATTCCGCCCACACCTGCCTCTATCGTCGAGCGGGTCAACCTCCTAGGCATCCACTAAACCTCAAGGTCCACAAATTCAAAATCATAAACCTAATCATGCAATGCAAGGCGACATGACAATGAGGGGGCAGCCAGAGCTCACCCGAGAGGATGATGGTACTGCCCCGAGCACTAATCTCCTCATCAATCAAAATGTAAGTAATTCACATGATTTTATCCCAAAAACCATTCACAAGATATTTAGTCGTTCTGCTAAAAAATTATCAAGAATGAACTTCAATGTTATAAAATTGGGCACTACTTCTCGTATTGTAAAAATGTCAGTCGACTATTCCTGGTTTATGCACATTCGATGTGTCACCATCATCTTCTCCAATTGAACAGAGCTGGTGCCTTTGTTTCACTCTTCAATAGTGCGCCGCCTTACCTCCCACATGCCGCATCACCCCCCTCCTCTCTAACGGTTCCTGTCGCCTCTAATTTTTAATAACCTAGCTCGTGAGCAACATATTAGTAGTGATGTTGGTCCATGTGACCCAAGTGAGTTAGTTTTGTGTATTTACCTCTATTTTGGCAGTTTACATGGGCGATGACAAGCATATAAGCTTGATCGCTTCAAATGTAGCATTTTGTTTGGGTTCATCCTCTTAAACGAAGCGAGGATGGAAGAGCTGGAGAGGTGTTATACATACTTGGGCTAGCACCACAAGTCAGTTGGGCTAGAAACGATGAATTTTGGAGACATGTTGTTACATAACTAGTCTATTTCTGTAACCCTTATTGTCATCCCTACCCATTTTCCTCTTGCATAACTCGTGGCTTTGGCGGCATCACTGCTGCCTTACCGCCCTACACTGCTTTAAACCCACCCCCACAAAACATGTCATTTAGGGAAGCCAACTACATCTCGCACATTAATCTGTGAAGGGATCGGTGACATCCTAAGAGGGGGGTGAATTAGGATAATTAGAACTATTTTGGCTAAAAAAACAACACAAGATAAACCTATATTAATTTCTATCTAAATGTGCTCTAGATTTATCTAGTGTATCTACTCTACCGATCAAAGTGCTTGCAACCTATCTAAGAAGGTAAATTACAAGTAAGTAAATGCGGAAACATAAATAAGGTAGAGAGAACAAACTCGGCACAAGAATTTTTTTCCAGTGGTATCAATGGTATGAATGCCACCCCTAGTCCACGTTGGAGATCCACAAAGGATATACTTTCGGTCGGCACCCGGTCACGGCTCTTGAGCCACCGAGTCACAAAGACAAGGTCTCCACCCAGATGAGCCACCAAGCCACCAAGGCAAGGTCTCATCACTAGCCTCTCTTCCGGTTCCTTGCCGCTGTGATCACTTCGGAGCTTAAACCACCAAGGCAATGGTCTCCGCATCCCCATACACTCTTCTCATCGTCACTCCACACCAAGTTGGAGGGTCAATAAGCTTGAGCAACTCCTTCTCAAGTTATCGGTGAGTCACCAAGAATCCAAGACGCTGGCATACCAAGAGGTACAAGCTTGGATCACTACTTGATTAACTGTCTAGGCAACAATCACCTAGTAACACATTCTCTAAGCCTATAAACACTAATCACTCTCTGATCTTGCGCTTAATTTGCCTTGGATGATCACTTTAAGCACTTTGGTGGCTTAGATGTCTTTTCAAGTGTATATGAACTTTTCTAGAATCTAGCTACCTCAAATGACTGAGTGGAGGGGTATTTATAGCCTAAAACCCACGCACTAGCAATTAACCCAACGGCTCAGAAAAGTTGTTAACACCGGATGATCCGGTGAGAACAATAGTACTAACACCGGATCATCCAGTGAGTACACTCTCATAAACTAGCTGTTGAAACACCCACTCAAGCCTCTGTAAACACCATATTATCGTATGATGACTCACTAAACACCGGACAAATACACCAGATTATCCTATGTGCGTATGTTCATTTTGGAGTTATCTAAAAATAATAGTCCGATATGTTTATTTTGTGAACACCAGATCATCCGGTGAGTATAGCAGAAGAAACTAGCTATTGGAATCCACTCGGACTCATCTGTCAATACCGGATTATCCTGTGATAACTCACTGAACACCGGACAAATGCAGTAGATTATCCTATATGCATATGTTCATTTTGGAACTCTCTGGAAATAAGAATCCGGTGTATTCATTTTGTGAACACCAGATCATCCGGTGAGGCAAAAGACTCCACGTCAAACTTTCTGTGAACACCGAACTGCTTTTTATTGTTCTCACCGGATTATCCTATGTTGCACCGGACTAATTTTAATATGAGCACCGGATTATTCGGTTAGGCAAATTTTAGCAGAATAGCGTTATTTATTTTGGGTATAACTTTTCGCTCCAAACTCTGATTTTGATGATCTTAGACTCTATAAAAAGCTTGTGAACAGCTCTACAAGATTATATAGAAATCCATCCCATTTGATCATATCAAAATTCATGGAACAAGTCCAATTCATTTATCTCTTTATTTCGGCTTAGATGAGTTCTTCGTATATTACATCCATGAGATATACTAAAATATCTTCTTGACAAACATGTTAGTCTGATTGACTATATTATCATTAATCATCAAAATCATAAATATAACCTAATAAGGTCATTTTCCCTACAATCTGCACATGGAACCATCAATAGGTCATCATACCCTATAACCTAGAGATAAAAAAATTTAAAACGTAAACCTTAACCCATCAGTCATATAGTGTGTGGCTAGTAAAACTACATTTTGCAGCACGGTAACCTTTTTTGGGAGCTTACGTTATTCAGTTATGGGATATCCATAAAAGAAATGAGATAAAGGGCACAAAGAAAGAGATAAACAACTTATGGGGTTTTACCATCTTTTCCTTTAAAACTATGTTAAATTCCTCAACTATGGCCCTGTTTGGAAAAGGTTTTAGGATTTAAAACCCTCTGATTTAGTACAAACTTGAACTGAATCCTATAATTTCCTAGAGCATCCCCCCTCTTCCAAACAGACCCTAAGTTGGAGGATGTGAGAGCTGATTTGCTAAAGCAATCCTCACCGAAACAAGTGCTGAAACAAATCTGGGAGCTCAAAGTAGAGAAACGGTTGCTTGTTTAGATTTTCCTGTGGAGATGGTGGTCTGCACGCAATTAAGCTAGGTAAATGCTAGAGATGGTAATGCCGTTCGTTCCCGGGTCACTGTTATGGCAAGGTGAATGACCACTGAATCCGCTGACATTCTCGGACCAAGTAAAGAAAGAGAAGTTGGGTGAAATGGAGCAAACAAGAAGAATGGGACTGGCTTATAGCAAACTATGATGAATCCTTTTGCCCTTCTTCAAATACTGGTGGTTGAGGCTCCATTATTCCGGATCATGTCAGCATGAAAGTGACATCAAATAACTTTAGATCATCTCCAGCAGACACTCTAAAAATTCATCAATATAACACTATTATAGACAGTATCCTCTATTTTCTCTATCATCACTAGCTACCCTATTTCCTACCTTCTATTACTCTTCTCCTCTTTTCAGCCTCACAATCAACCTCTGTGAACAGTATTGAGAAAAGGAGGAAGGGCACCTGTTGATGTATTAAGTAAAGGTATACCTTGGCTAACGGGTTTTACAGAGGACTTAACGATTAGATGTGTATATTTCCCAAAAATTGGTCGATCGTACGATCAGGATATGTGTCACGTCCTAAAATCCGTAATTGTGTGTTTTAATCCTAAAAACATGCAATTTCAGCTTCATGTTCCAGTTTGGGTCACTGGAGCACCTCACTTTGAATCAATGAGGTGGGAGAAGGAAAAACTAAGAGAAATAAAAGAGCTAGAAGCAAGTCTGGACTTTCCTCTAGGTAAATGGGGCCCACTTGGGTGGAAAATATCTCTTTATAGGTGGGCAACAACACTCTCTCTCCCCCTAAAAAGCTTGCCCATACGTACTACTCACCCACTCCACCAGATAAGGCTTTTTGAGGAAGCAAGTTGGAGTTGGCTGTCTCTCACTCTCTCTCTTAGGCTCCCTTTTTCCCCTTTTGGATCCCTACCTCTGGGAGCAAGATCAAGGTACGTATGTGGTACTCACGTGACCACCAGCTCAAGGACTACTCGTCCATCCAATTCATTTTCAGTTTCCCCGAAAGAATTCGAGCGGGTTCTGAACTTGTTTGGTGTTCTTTGGGAGAAGCAAGGAAGCAGCAGTTTTTCCTCTCTTCTCCAAGCCATTTTCCGTCGTTTCCTCCTTCAACTGGCGGTTACCAACCTCAGCAAAGGACCTTGGTGAACGCCGATCCGTCGATCCCGGAGGCCGTGGGCGATCGTGAGGCGTCCCACCTTTCTGATCCAGGGCAGCAAGGCAAGCATCGTTCATATTGCACCGTGTCTACTTAAAAATTTAATATGTTATCTACGCTTATGTATACATTGCATGTGTCGGGTACCGAGTTGGGTAGAACCTATGCCGATGCATTATCCCATTTCGGTCACGTGTCATGTGTTGTTCCTAGGAGCCTAGTGGTGTCGTCGCGGTCTAATTTTAGTTCGCTATGCTTAGTGGTACTTAGGCTTTCCGGTAGAAGTCGACGACGGCGTCCACCGTTGTCGCGAGCCTAGGACTTATTACTTGTTCACACTTATGGTTGTGTTGATGATGAGTCGGTTTGGTGAGTGGTGAGTTGAGACGAGGTGTGGGCGGTGTTAGGGGTGTCATCTGCTCACGAGGAGTCCTCAGGCAGTTCGGGGAGGGAACCCGGACACCGTAGACCGCTTGCACCGGTTAAGCACCGATCGTCGGTGTAGTCGGCTTTAGCACATACCTTACTCACCACATGCTGATATAATGGTAGGCGAGCCGATTACCTTCGCAGACGTGGTCATGTGGGCCTCGTCATAGACGGTGTGAGTCCGGTTTGAGTCCGGGCTTTTAGCGGTATTAGTTTGCTCGGGGAGTAGTTCTAATACCGCCGTGCCGAGCTATGGTTGATCCACATGGTTGGGCCTGGTTGGGAAAGGTTGTCACGGGTACCCCCTTGTGCGCATCTTAGCGGGTGGCACAAGCCGTATGGTCCCTGTGTCGTGTGGGTCCAGGAGTATCCCCCTGCAGGGTGTATAATCAGTTCGAACTGCCGCGCTCTCGGTCATGAGCATCGCTATCGCTTATCTCCACCGAGCGACCATGTTTTGGTCGTAGAGTTTCGATGTGGGTTGTGGCATGGTTGGTTTGGGGTGGTTTGGTCGGTATGTGGTTGGTGGTTTGGTGGGAAGGGTTTGCTTTTATACACTTGTTGTTCATATATCTGTTCTGATCAGTTGGTTGGCAGGGTTTGAGTCGGTGGTTGGTTAAGTCAGTTGCTTGCACTTAGAGTCTAGGTTGCTTACCGCTTAATGAACTTAAACATGTCTTAATCCTTGCTACAGCTTTAAATGCATGATCCTTGGAGTCGAGAATATATATACTCATACTGTGTAAGTCTTGCTAGTACCTTCGTACTAAGGGGTGCTGCCCTTAAGTTGTTTTCAGGTCCGCAGGTTGGCGAGGAAGAGGCGGTGTTCGGCTACTTTGTGCCTGCCGATCAGGGTGGCGGGCAGGAGTAACACCTTCTACTCCGAACTCCGGCGCTTTTGGTATGGAGCCTAAGGGCATACGGCTCCATACTCTTTTGTTGTATAGGTTTTTCTTCCGCTGTATAGTTGTTGTTGTTCCTCTTTTGTTGTAAATTGTGGAAGCAGTTGCATGTTTAATAATGGTAATCCAGTTTAATTATTTGCTCTCTATTAAACTGTGTTGTGATATTTGAGTTGGAAGGCATGTGTTCCGATCCTGGGCACAAAACACGTGCCGGGACTACCGGAATGGTATTCTGGTTAATCGTCGAGGTTGTGATTATGAATAATGATCCTCCTGATGATTAATTAGAATACTATTTGGACGGTTCCTCACAATATGGCTCCAGCAACCAGTATAACGCCTACGTGACGAGTCCCTTTACGCCATCGCATAAACCCACAACCAACCCCACTGGTCGCAGGGCTAGATTTGACACAACCTGTCCAAAGCGCATATTGACATTCACTCAAGTGTTTTCCTTTCTCAGGAGCCAGCTCCAGTGGACGAAGTCATGGACGGCGCAGAGGGGCATTGTCTCGTCCTGTAGCATTAAATGCTATGGGACGAAACGTTGCAGACCAGCACGGCGACGCACAATAGATGAGACATCATCAACAGCCCAACTAGGCAAGTGGACAGGGACGACACAGAAGGGCATTGTCACATCTTGAGTTAAGCATGCTAATTGATTGCAGATTTCACTCCAAATTAAAACTTTTTAAGATTAATTACGCTATCTAAGATTAAGAAAACAGGTATGTGGTGGTGTATATACTGGTATATACATTCCCTCATATTTGTGAGTTGTGCATTAGTTGAGTTTTGTGGTTCTTGTGTGGAGATTTGAAATTGAATGTCTCTCAATTTTCAAATCTAATCTCAGATTCTATTCAACTCAAAATTCCTTAAATTCAAAGCCCCTCCCAAGGATCTTTACCCAAATCCAAATCAAAGTACAAATATTCCAAATAGAGTTGATCTTAATCCCAAGTCAAAATTCCAAATTCAAAATATTCCAGTTTGAATTATTTCCCAAAATCCCTTCCTCTTTCCTTTTTCTCTTTTCCTTTTTCTCCTTTGCTTTTCTCCTGGGCAATTTTCTCCCCCCCGCCCACCCTCTCTTTCTCGGCCCACCAACCAGCCCGGTCTCCTTTTTCTTCCCAACTCCTCACGCGCGCGGGCCACCGCAGCCTTGTGCGGCTCAGCTTCCACATGTGCAGGCCATTCTCGCACGCCAGCCTACTCCCGAGTCCGCCCGTGTGTGATTCGCACCGTACACGTGTCACGCATCAGCGCTCGCTCACGCCTTCCCCTTCCCCGCTCTCCTCCAGCATGATGCCATGCCGCGCTATCACGCACCACCATGACGGCCACCTCACCGAGTTAGCCATGATACTCCTCCGCTTCTCACGCTCTCACTTCTCTCCTCTCTCTCTCTCTCTCTCTCTCTCTCTCTCTCTCTCTGCTGCCCATGCTCATTGCCATACCGTGCGACTTTCGCGCCCACACCCACGCTTGGCCAGCGCAGAGCACGCCCATGCCCGGGAAACAAAGTGGGCACCGGCCGCCACCTTGCCACCGACGTTGCATGATGCCAGCGGGTCGCACCGCCTGTCTCCATCTCTGCCTTCCTCAATAAATAGCGTGCCCAGAGCTCATATTCTTCCCCTTTTCCCGTTTTGCCACCGCCACGCCCCTCTTCTCTGCCCCTGCTCCGCCGTAACTAACTCGCTGTCAACTTGCCACCAGGGAGCCATCAACATCATCGTGCCGCCATTAGTTTACCAGAAGCCCAACGTGGGCCATCTGTGCACGGAGCCAAGCCAACGCCATCACCGCTGAACCTTCCCCCGCCGCCGGCCTTTCCATTCCTTCAACCCAGGCGCCGGTGAGCCTCCTAGATCCCCCTCGCATTCACATAAATAGCGTATAGGCATCCCCATAGCTTGTTTTCGAGCGTAGCCGCACGCCACTGTAGCCCATACCTCCACCGCTATTAAATTCTCGCCGTTGACGTTGCTGTCATCCAGGGTTTAGGCTACGTGCTGAAGCAAGATGGCAATGTTCTGGCTTATGCATCCAGACAACTGAAGCCGCATGAAGAGAATTACCTGACCCATGATTTGGAGTTAGCAGCAGTGGTACATACACTTAAAATATGGAGACATTATCTTCTTGGAAATAAGTGCGATATCTACACGGATCATAAGAGCCTGAAGTATATTTTCACTCAGTTCGAGTTGAACCTTAGACAACAAAGATGGTTAGAGTTGATAGAAGATTACAATCTGAGTATCCAATATCATCCAGGCAAGGCTAATATCGTGGCTGATGCCCTGAGTAGGAAAGTCTACAGTCATGACCTACAAGTGCAGGAATTAAGGCCAGAACTCGTTATAGAAATGCAACGTCTGAACCTGCACCTAACACGAGAGCGAGTTCACACTCTAGTAGTGCATTCAACACTAGAGGATAAGATTCATGAGGCCCAGTCAGAAGACAAAGAGATCTTGCAAGTCAAGAAAAATCTTGGGCTGGATAAAGCACCAGGGTTTAGTATAGATCCACGAGACACTGTTTGGTACAAGGATCAGTTATGCGTACCGGATCAGGAAAATCTTAGGGAGATAATCATGAATGAAGCCCATAATTCTCCTTACTCCATTCATCCGGGAGGTACCAAGATGTTCACGGATCTGAAGATCAAGTATTGGTGGACAGGTATGAAATTGGACATAGCAAGTTTTGTCGCTCGATGTGATACCTGTCAAAGGGTTAAAGCACAGCACCAAAGGTCGACAGGATTACTGTAACCGTTACAGGTCCTGACCTGGAAGTGGGATGAAATTGGTATGGATTTCATAGTCAGGTTACCTGGGACACAGAAGGGTAACGACTCCATATGGATTATTGTGGATCGTCTGACTAAAGTAGCCCACTTCATACCGGTGAAAACAGGGTATGATGGAGGCAAGCTGGCATACTTGTATATTGACAATATTCTAAGGCTACACGGAATCCCAAGCAAGATCGTCTCTGATCGAGGACCTCAGTTCACGTCAAGGTTTTGGAAAAGTTTACACATTACCTTAGGAACTAAACTAGACTTTAGCTCCGCTTACCACCCGCAAACTAATGGTCAAACTGAAAGGGTAAATCAGGTCTTAGAAGATCTTCTGAGAGCTTGTGTGCTAACCTACGGAAAAGACTGGGAGAAAAGTCTATCCTTTGCAGAATTCTCCTACAATAACAGTTATCAAGCCAGTCTGAAGATGTCCCCCTTTGAGGCATTATATGGGAGATGTAGAACGCCTTTGCTATGGTCAAAAGTTGGAGAGCGTACGCTCTTCGGGCAAGCATTAATCAAAGATGTAGAAGAACAAGTTGCCAAGATAAGGAAGAACTTGAGAGCAACTCAAAGCAGACAGAAAGGTTGTGCAGATAACCGAAGGAGAGACTTGATCTTCGAAGTAGGAGACTACATTTACCTCAAGGTGTCCCCAACAAGAGGCACTCGAAGGTTCCAGGTACAGGGGAGGTTAGCGCCTAGATATGTGGGACCTTACGAGGTACTCGAAAAGATTGGTGCAATAGCCTACAGGCTGGCACATCCGGGAGAGATGTCTCATGTGCACGATGTGTTTCATTTGTCGCAATTAAAGAAATGTTTAAGGGTTCTAGAGGAACAAGTTCCCTTAGAAGTAATGGACCTACAACAAGATATTCAGTATGGGGAAAGACCAATCCGAATCTTGGACGTAGCAACTTGACAAACCAAGAGAACAACAGTCAGGTTTTGCCGAGTACAGTGGAGTATCACATGGAAGCAGAAGCTACATGGGAACGCGAAGAAGATCTGAAGGAGTTTCCAAACCTCATTGATAAGCTTTCCGAATCTCGGGGTTGAGATTCTGTTTAAGTGGGGTAGGTTTGTAACATCCTAAGTTAAGCATGCTAATTGATTGCAGATTTCACTACAAATTAAAACTTTTTAAGATTAATTACGCTATCTAAGATTAAGAAAACAGGTATGTGGTGGTGTATATATTGGTATATACATTCCCTCATATTTGTGAGTTGTGCATTAGTTGAGTTTTGTGGTTCTTGTGTGGAGATTTGAAATTGAATGTCTCTTAATTTTCAAATCTAATCTCATATTCTATTCAGCTCAAAATTCCTTAAATTCAAAGCCCTTCCCAAGGATCTTTACCCAAATCCAAATCAAAGTTCAAATATTCCAAATAGAGTTCATCTTAATCCCTAGTCAAAATTCAAAATATTCCAGTTTGAATTATTTCCCAAAATCCCTTCCTCTTTTCTTTTTCTCTTTTCCTTTCTCTCCTTCTCTTTTCTCCTAGGCCAATTTCTCTCCCCCCCCCCACTCTTTCTCAGCCCACCAACCGGCCTGGTCTCCTTTTTCTTCTGCCCTCCTCGCGCGCGCGGACTGCTGCAACCTTGTGCGGCCCAACTTCCACATGCGCAGCCCATTCTCGCTCATGCCTTCTCCTTCCCCGCGTCTGCCCGTGCATGATCCGCGTTGTACACGTGTCACGCATCGGCGCTCGCTCACGCCTTCTCCTTCCCTGCTCTCCTCCAGCGCAATGTCGCGCCTTGCTGTCACGCACCACCGCGATGGCCGACTTAGCTGTGACACTCCTCCGCTTCTCACGCTCTCTCTTCTCTCCTCTCTCTCTCTCTCTCTGCTACTGCCCATGCTCCGCGCCATACCGTGCGACTTTCGCGCCCACACCCACGCTTGGCCAGCGCAGAGCACGCCCATGCCCGGGAAACAAGGTGGGCACCGGCCGCCACCTCACCACCGACATCGCTTGCTGCCAGCGGGTCGCACCGCCTCTCTCCATCTCCGCCTTCCTCTATAAATAGCACACCCGGAGCTCATATTCTTCCCCTTTTCCTGTTTCACCACTATCGCGCCCCTCTTCTTCACCCCTTGCTCCGTCGTCGCCAACTCACCGTCAACTTGCTGCCGGGGAGCACCAGGGAGCCGTCAACGTGACCATGCCGCCATCAGTTTGTCGAAAACCCGACGAGGGCCATCGACGCATGGAGCTGAGCCAACATCGTTTTCGCTAAAGCTTCCCCCACCGCCGGCCTTTCCGTTCCTTCAACCCAGGCGCTGGTGAGCCTCCCAGATCCCCCTCGCTTTCACATAAATAGCGTATAGGTGTCCCCATAGCTTGCTTTTGCATGTAGCCACATGCCACCGTAGCCCTTGCCTCCACCGCCGTTAAATTCTCTCCACCAGCATTGCTGTTGTCCTGTGATGTGGCCGGCTGTCGTGCCATTTTACCAAGAGGCACCAAACCTCCTTTTCTTGCAGATTGGCACCTCCCCATGCAGAGGTGGTGTTGCCCGATTTTCTCGCGCCTCCGCACTCTCCTCTAGCCACCGTTTGGGAGTGCTCTCACCGCCGACTATCGTTGATGAGCCCCCCTCTAAGTCCGTTGTGTCGTGTAGTGTTTCGGCGTCCGCTCGTAGTTGCAAATCCCTAGCCAGAGCGTGTCTCCAGTGAGCTTCCCAGTGCGCGTCGCTGTTAATTTCTCACCGCTGGCCGACTTTCTCCTCCTCTCCATTGCTCGCCTCGCCCAGCGCGCGCGCCCTTGAAACCACCACAGGCCGTGGCTCGGCCTGGCCGACTAGGCCACGGCTTCGCCCAGTGGCTGGCTAGCCTACCAGGCCGGCCGGGCTGCAAAGGGCCGTATGGCCGTGGGCCGACCCTACTTTCTTAGCCCATTAGCCCCCAGCCCAAGACCAGAGTGGGCTAGTACTCTACAGCCCAGTACTGTGTATACCAAGCCCAGCCCAGGCCCATGTAGGCCCAAATCCAGCCCAACCAAGCCCATTCAGCCCAAGCCCGCACTGTTCGTGTGGTGCCAGGTTACTGTTCAGTGGGTCCCACCTGTGGGCCACACCTATGAACAGTGCCATTTCGTAATCTCCTGATTTAAATTTTGATTAAATCTTCCAGGAGCAATAACTTCTCCATTCTGACTCCGATTTCGGCGATTCTTTTGCCAAAATTCATCTAAAATCGAGATCTACTCATCTTTCATGTTATGATATCCATTAGGACTCATTTGAATTTCCATTTCGTGTTAATTGATTCTTCTTTAGTATCACCGTTATTGATTGTAGTCGCGAATGCAAGGCAACTAGAGTTCTGCGAGTGCTGCGCATGAAACATCAGGAGTGAGGAGGATCCCGATTACAATCAAGACTTTGAAGAAAATTCTGGAGAAGGCAAGTCCTATCTTCTTGATCATATTGAACCTATATTTTCAAATGATATACCTGCTCAACTAAAATCGGACCTATCATCACATGTGCTATGTATTATGCTTTTACAAACTACTTGTAATATTTAATCCTATCAAACACATGCCATGTCTTGAATACTATCATCCAGAATACATATCACCCTAGGATTACCTGTCGTTAACTATATTAACGTCGGATGATGCCATGATATCTAGCATGCTTAGGTTTGAATACGTCTCCTCGGAGACGTCGCTTTTAGAACACCTCTCCTCAGAGATAAGATTGTCGTTATCCATAATAACTCATATACCATGAATCCTTGATGGTTGTGAATTCCGTGATGGTTATGAAATCCTTGATGTCGTGTGGGGTATGGAGGGTGGTGTATAAAGGTGGGTGAAAACTGATTTGGCGGGGGTGAGCGGAGTAGTCCTCTGAAAGTTGAAGGCTATCTCATAAGTTGGGGGCTTGAGGTGATACTCATTGCCAACGTAGGAGATGCTTGCCCCGGTCGTTTAAGGACCGAGTCAATTACCTCGACATGCCTAGTCACCTCATGCAACCATGCGTCTTGTATGGGCAGGACTTGACTTTCCTTACATCGGACTGGGTTGGGCATCATACCAAGAGGCCGAGAGCAACGAGCAACCAAGGGTCCATCTGTCCCACTGTTTGGAGGTTTTAGGGACTGGCTTAGGCTTAAAAAGGGATGCTAGCCTTCGGAACATGCAGCTCTGGGACTTGGCGTGTCTCGTGGAAAAGCCCGGCAGGAAAGGTGTTCGGAGAGTCTCGATATGATTCGCTTCTCCGCTTGCAACGGTTGGAGGCTGAGCATATCGCGTGGGTACAGCTGTACAACCTATGCAGAGTGTAAATCTATTCGAATAGTTATGTCCACGGTTATGGACATGCGAAGCATGACCCCATTTGACTCGACTCAAGGTGTGTGTGTCTTGATGAGTGAGTGTGTGGAATAGAAGTCCATGTGATGTGGTTCCTGGCTTGATCTGCCAGAAGCTGTGTGGTACTAGAGGTACATCAGATGTGATAAAAGGGACTGCAGAGTGAGGTATAGCCCCTCCCAGGACCGAGACATCCCAGATACAGCTTGTTACTGGATTACAAACTTTTGAACTATTTTAAAGTTATTAGATGACGATACCACTGATCACCTGCATAAAACGGCTTTACGCAAAGAAAAAAACTAAAACCATATTTCCTTGCCCTTGAAATACCGCTTTATGCATCTATCAACACTTTGAAGTAGTATAGGGCTTGCTGAGTACCTTCTGTATTCACTCTTGTTGTCATTCAGAAGAAGAAGCTGATGCCGACTTCGCTGGAGGTGAAGCCGGGAATGAAGAGTAGTCTCTAAAAGTCACGTCCACAACCTCGGTGCTTGTGGCTTGGGCTTTTGCTCCACTGTGTATTTTCATGTCCGCTGGGCCAATCTTATAAATTGCAATCCGGGTTGTAACCCTTTGAATACTGAACCTCGCTATGATTTATGGAAGTTCGACTGTGAGACTACGACTGTTATACTGTGTGTATCAACTATGTAATCCAGGGACTGATACTAGAGGCACAGGAGATCCCGATAGCCGGGGGTCTTACAGGCATTGTTCTGTCCCATAGTATTGAATGTTGTGGAGTGGGACTTTGCTAGCTAGCATGGTGGCACACGACGACGGGATATATAGAGCCTTCAGAGCAAGTGGGCACACCTTGTCCTCCGTAATGATGGTTTGTGTTAGATATTAGGATGAGCAGAGGATTTTTGTTTGGACCCACATGTAAATTCTCCTCATCCCTACTATATAAAGGGATGAGGACCCTGTTTGTAGAAAGGGTAGATCAAGTCAGGCAACTAGCTAGAACATCATCTGTAATCAACTGAGATCCTTCAAAACACACAGGATGTAGGGCTATTATCCTCCAGGAGCGCCAAACCTGTATAACTCCCTATGTCCCCGAGTTCACCGTGTACACACGCATCTAGTTCTTGAAACACCGTTCACGCACCCACTATCCAATATATCCCGAAATCATTATCACGGATTAACCCTAGACATTGCACGCACCAGGTAGGGGGCGCGTTTCGTTGTTTCAGCAAGTTTGAAGAAACTTGACTAGGCCACCCATGGCCGAATCCACGGCAACTGCTGCCATCGCGAGGTGTTCGTCATGGGGTAGGTGGGTGGCTGAGGACGACCCGCATGGTCTGTAGATTCTGTATCCGAGGACCCCAGCCACTGCGAGGTGTTCGTCATGGGGTACCACCCGGATGAACCAGGTGTGCTGCAGGCATGGGACACCGACCCAGAGTCCAGGAGCTCTAAGACCCAACACGAGGTCTAAATGGCATACCATACAGCAAGAGGCGCTAGAGGCCCCCACACCTCAAACGCAGGTGGCGAACTCCTGGCTTTACACCGAGAGGGAGACCAGCCTGGCGTCAGATAGGCAGGTGCTTCAAGACAACCCCCCACATCTCCAGCGCCGTCCTGTGGAGCCCCTACACAGGGTGCAGTCTATGGTGCCATCGGCACTAGGACATCACGCTGCCCAAACACCGGGGGCTTCCCACCTCGTGACTTATCGCCACTCCGCGCCCAGCGTCTAGACTATGAGACCATGATGCCGACACAAAATCTACAGACCTTATGGGTCCTCCTCAGCCACCCATCGATACCAGTATCGGAGGGCTCTCCTATGGCACCATGGCTGCGTGATCTCATCCTCCTGGTCGAGACCGCCCAACGCCATACCACGTCAACATGCACCACGCCCATTGCAAGGTCCGGTGAGGGTCACGGTTGCCAAGGGTCACGGCAGGGCCCATTATGGAATAGGTCTCATGCTCCCCCAACCATAGGGAGTACCCATTGACCACTGCCATGTTAGGATAGCTAACCTTCTGACCTGTGCAACTCTCTCCGCCAACGTGACCTCCATGGCATGATCTAGAGCCACATGGCCACTAAAGAGCAGGAGGGAAGGGCTCGGGGGGAGCAGGAAAGGGGAAAATAGTCCTACCACATGCCTTCCCCTGTAGGGAGGCATCAGACGGCTCTACCCCATCCCAGGACCTCGAGACATCATCTCTCCCCCCAGGCGCCTACCGTTGCCCAGCAATGAGTGGCTTCCCATTATGGGACATGGTGTAATGCTCTATCCACCAGGTTACAGAAGTGTGCTGGTCGGACAAGTTCCAGCTAGTCCTACCCAAGAAGTATGATGGCTCGACCAACCTGGAAGAGTTCCTGCAGATCTACACCACTATGGTGCAGGCTGCGAGAGGACATGGGAAGGTCATGGCCAACTACTTCCTTGCCTTGATCGGTTCCGCCCGGTCTTGGTTGATGAACCTCCCCCGTGGGTCGGTTCATTCCTGAGAGGACCTGTGGGACCAGTTCATCGCTAACTTCCAGGGGACCTACGCCTAACTAGGGGTCGAGGATGACCTATATCAAGTCCGACAGTGACAAGGTGAGTCATTGCAAGACTTGATATGGCATTTCACTGAACGCTGGAACACCATTCCAAGGATCATGGGAGAATTCGTGATCATAGCGTTCAAGCGGGGGGTCAAAGACAAGAAAATGGTCAAGAAGCTGGCCACCCAGGTAATCCGAAGCACAATTAAGCTCTTCGAACTCGCGGACAAGTGCACGCAGGCCGCCGATGCCCAAGAGCGACAGATTGATGCCAGGATGTGACATGTGTCCGACCGGCCCGCCCCTTCCAAAGTGGTCGACCAGAAGGACAAGAAGAGCAAGCGCAAGGCTGGACCTCCTAAGGTCTTGGCGATCGAGAAAACCGGCCTAACACGTCGGTGCTTCAAAAAGAAAGACGGGAAAAAGGGTCGGGGCTACTACCCGATCGACCGTACAGACACCCACGACCGGACCGAGTGCAATGTCGTGCGAGGCATCATCGACAAGGAGCTCGGAGAGTGCAAGCACAAGCACGACAATGATGATAAGGATAGGGCTGCCCTTGACAAGTCAGCACTGAGATACCAGCAAGCCGATCGCATGGTCCATCACATCTTCAGAGGCACCGTGACATATTCCTCTAATAGGGAATATGAGTTGATGGTCTGGGAGGTGTGGGCAACTGCATCAGACCCGAGCCCGCGCCTGAAGTGGTCGGAGGTCTCGCTCACTTTCAGCCAGGCCGAACACTCCATGTGCATCAGACGCCCTGGTCGCTACCCCATTGTGGTCGTACCCATGGTGCAGAACATCTAACTAGGACACGTACTCATCGACGGAGGAAGCTCGATCAACCTCCTCTTCATCAACGCACTGGACGCCCTGTAGATTCTGAGAAGCTCATTGAAGCCATCTCCACTTTTCTTTAGGATCACCCTAGGCTCCTCGGCCAAGCTGATAGGGCAAATTGAGCTGTCCGTCACCTTCGGCTCGACGGACAGCTTCAGAACCGAAAGGGTCCTTTTTGATGTGGCCGACTTCGGGAC
This sequence comes from Phragmites australis, assembly GCF_958298935.1. Lineage (NCBI taxonomy): Eukaryota > Viridiplantae > Streptophyta > Magnoliopsida > Poales > Poaceae > Phragmites > Phragmites australis. The sequence goes on along the minus strand of NC_084923.1, from coordinate 30,498,264 downwards.
TGCGTATAACACGATCCTCAGATGACCAGTGATGGCCCAGTTTCTGGCCATTGCCCACTACGCATACCAGGCGATCAAAATCTCTAGGCCAACAGGGACCATCATCGTTGCTGGCAATGCTAAAATAGCCCTGCATTGTGACAAGAGGAGCCTCGACATGGTCGAACTGACTCCCAGGTCGCAGCCTGTAACTGCTGAACCCAGCGGACGGACGGTAAAGGTTCATGTCATTGCCAGCCCAGATGACTGGCCCAAGGCAGTGAGTCCGGACGACACCGACCCAACCAAGTCGGTCCAGATAGGGGCCGCGCTGGAACTCGTGCTCATCATCTTCCTCCAGGCGAACACGAACATCCTTTCATGGAGTCTGTCTAATATGCCCGGAGTCCCCAAGGATGTCATTGAGCACAAGTTGTCTATGCGACCAGACGCACGACCAGTAAAGCAGAAGGCATGTCGGTTCGCAGCCAACCGGAAGGAATCACTTTGTCACGAGATCGATAAGCTCCTAGAAGCATGCTTCATCCGGGAGGTGCAGTACCCAGAAAGGCTAGCTAACCCAGTCATGGTCTGAAAGTACAATGGTAAGTGGAGAATGTGCGTCAACTTCACCGACCTCAACAAGGTGTGCCCAAAAGATCTTTTCCCACTTCCCCGAATCGATCAGCTAGTTGACTCAACTGCCGGCAGCAATCTGTTATGTTTCTTAGATTCTTGATCGGGGCACCATCAGATTAGTATGTATAGGGAAGATGAGCAAAAAATAGCTTTTGCTACACCCTTTGAGGTCTTTTGCTATATAAAAATGTCTTTTGGCTTAAAAAGCGTCGACGCCAATTACCAACAGTGTATTCAACTCTTTCTCTGACCACAACTCGAGAGAAACATCAAGGCATACGTAGAAGATGTGGTCGGTAAGAGCAAGACCAAGATAGACCTGGTCACAGATCTCTAAGAAACATTTGACAATCTCCAGAAGTATCGCATGAAGTTGGACCCGGAGAAGTGTACGTTCGAGGTCCCGTCAGGGAAATTGCTTTGATTCCTCGTGTCTCATAGAGGAATAAAGGCGAACCCTGAAAAGATTAGGGACATCAACCAGATGCGATCTCGGACCAGGTTAAAGGAGGTTCAGAAGCTAATAGGATGCATTGCTACTCTAAACAGGTTCATCTCAATGCTAGGGGAGAAGGGACTGCCGCTCTTCAAACTCTTGAAGAAAAACGACCACTTCCAGTGGATGCCAGAGGCAGAAGCAATATTCTAAGAGTTCAAAATGTACCTCTCCTCCCCTTCCGTACTAACCGTGCCTCGACCCGATGAGGAGCTCTTACTCTATGTTGCCTCAACACCACAGGTTGCAAGCATGGTCCAAGTCGTCGAGCTGGAAGGCCTCCAACGACCAGTATATTACGTCAGTGAGGTCGTACACAATGTGAAGGCTCGGTACCCACGGGCTTAGAAACTGCTATACACTGTCATGGTAGCTTCTCGCAAGCTCAGACACTACTTTGAGGCTCACAAAATCAAGGTGATTTTCCTTGTTCCCAATAGAGATGCGACAGGAAGAATAGCAAAGTGGGTAGTAGAGCTCAAGGGATTCGATCTCCAATTCATCCCTCGAACTTCTATCAAGTCCTAGGCACATGCCGATTTTGTAGCTGAGTGGTTGTCCTTCAATCCTGAGCAGGTACAACGACTAGAGACAGACGAGTTATATCTTATTTCCAAAATACCAAAATGTTTTCATAAGCTCTAAATAGTTTTGTTGGCTTCTAAATGTTTTTCAAAAGCTTGTCGGAATTTTTTCCTAGAATTGTTAGGCTTTATTTGATTTTTTAAATTGAATTTATTGCCTTCTTTCTTTTCTGGACATTCCCAAGCATAAGAAAACCCTAAGTTATTCCCTAAGGCCCAATCTAGCCCATCCCCTTTCCTCCTCTTGGTTGGCCCAGCCCAAGCCAAGCTCAAGCCAGCCCCACTCCTCCTCCTCCCACATGGGCCTGGATACTCCAGCCCATCCACCCGCACCCCATCTCCATTTGCCGCGCATGCGTGCCTCAACCTAGTTGCCAACTTTTCCGCCGCAGACCAAAGACGCCCCCGCTCCTTGCCGCTTTTGCCGTGCATCACCACCAAGGTTTGCTATGCGTCTGTTGTTCACCCCCAAAGCAATGGGCAGGTCGAAAGGGAAAATGGGATGATACTACAAGGGATCAAAACAAAGGTCTTTGATCAGCTTAAAAGCTATTCAAGATATTGGGTGGACGAACTCCCTATAGTACTCTGGTCGCTCGAACGATCCTCAGCCGGGCTATGGTCGAAACCCCTTTCTTCTTGGTTTTTGGCGCTGAAGCAATGCTCCCCTTAGAAATCACCCTCTAGTCGCCTCGAGTCAGCAACTACTCGGATGACGACAAGGTGGCACGATGAGAGGATGACACAAACCTGATCGAAGAGTTCCTTAATCGTGCTCGATTTGATCCGCCCGATATCAGCAGAGTCTTAGATGCTACCACGACCGGAAGGTGCGAAAACGAACACTGGTCATAGGCGATCTCGTCCTTAGGAAAATTCATAATAAGGCCGATCGGAATAAACTCTCCCCCAAGTGGGAGGGGCCCTACAAAGTGGTCGATGTCATCCGACCTGGTGCGGTCAAATTAGCCATGGAGGACGGCCATGAAATTACACAACTCCTGGAATATCGCCCTCTTGCACAAGTTCTTTGTGTAGGGTTGCTCAAAAATGGCCCTGTTTATCTATTTTGTAGGACCTTCCAAATGAGCGTGGAATACATCGTGTAAGTTCTCAAATTCAAAAAACCAAACTCCCTATTTTGCAGGACTTCCCGACCAGCAACAAGCTCCTAACAGATTGGTTCTCCGACCACAACACGCGGCCAGACTTGATAGCCACTACGAAACCTGGCGAGCAGGGTGCCAAACAACAAGGCAGTCAGATACCCCAGAACAGTGCAAAGCCCCATCCAGTATGCATGTGCGAAGAAAGGGGTATGAGCAGTGGGAAATAACGACCACAAGGCCACAAGTCCTCACTCGGGCTGAATGCTGGTCGCTACTGACGGACTTGTTGAGCTATGATTCGTTTTACGCCCCCAAGAACCTAACTAGTGAGCGGGACGAGACAATCAGAGCCAACTCGTTGCATCAACACTGGGAAGGTTTTTCGAAAACTCCAAATAGTGGTCCAAGCCAATCAGTCTGAAAAATTGTGTGACTCCTATTTGGTCCTCAGGCCATCGATGAGATCCTGGGAGGGGGCCGCAACAAAGACGGGCATCGTGAACCCCTAGCATTTTCCATTCATATAGAGGATAGGTTACAAGATGACTAGTTGCATCCGATCGGACTAACTATCCTATTACATGCATGCCCTATCCTCCCTGACTCAAGTGACTAGCGTGAAGTTGACACAAAGAGTCTATGACACCCTGATTTTTAGATTTCTCAAATTCCTAAAAAAGTTCCAAGATTAGAATATAGATTAAATAATTAGAATAGGAAAAATCCTATTTTCTAAACTCAAATAAAAATTTGAATAAGGTTATTAATTGTTTGTATGCATTCATACTGGAAATAGGCATTTAGGTTCTCTTGGAGTTGTTGAGTTTCTCTAGTTTTCATGGATTTTTATTTGAGCTCATTTAGAATTTGTTTGAGTTATATCTTATTTCCAAAATACCAAAATGTTTTCATAAGCTCTAAACAGTTTTGTTGGCTTCTAAATGTTTTTCAAAAGCTTGTCAGAATTTTTTCCTAGAATTGTTAGGCTTTATTTGATTTTTTAAATTGAATTTATTGCCTTCTTTCTTTTCTGGAAATTCCCAAGCATAAGAAAACCCTAAGTTATTCCCTAAGGCCCAATCCAGCCCATCCCCTTTCCTCCTCTTGGTTGGCCCAGCCCAAGCCAAGCTCAAGCCAGCCCCACTCCTCCTCCTCCCACATGGGCCTGGATACTCCAGCCCATCCACCCGCACCCCATCTCCCTGGGCCGCGCACGCGTGCCTCAACCTAGTTGCCGACTTTTCCGCCGCAGACCGAAGACGCCCCCGCTCCTTGCCGCTTTTGCCATGCATCACCACCACATGGGTTCGCACTAGTCGTCATCCTCACGGACTCCACCCGAGTCTGGCTCGAACCTGATCGTGCCACCGCCTCCTTTTTTGGCATGCGTGCCACCAACTCCTGGAGCTACTGCCTATATATAGCGCCCTCACACCCATGTCTCTTTCCGCCAGAAGCCACCTCCTCTCCCGTGCCATATTTCGCCGAGATGCAAAACCCTAGCATACCGACGCCCTCCATTGATGCGCCACCCAAGCTTGCTAATCCACCTCACATGTGCTCCGTTTCCCTTGCCGAGTCGCCGAGAAGCTTCACGTGCCCTCGGGGAACTATCTGCACTACGTGCCGATGAGTTTTCGCCACCGGAGCACCCGTTCCGTCGAGTTCTGAGAGCTGCCACTGCCTCCTCTCATCGCCAGCTCGTGTTGCCGCCTCCCTGAGCCATCTTGTGTACTAGGTAAGTTCTCCATGCTCTCTGATGCTCTCACTCTGCTCACCGTTGACCACCGTGCATCAGAGCACCGTTCCGGTCGTCCTCTAGCGAGTCTGCTGCCGTGCCCGAGCTTCCACCACCGTGCATGTAGTCTCCTCTGGGGCCATCACACCCCATCATTCGATCCAAAATCAAGGGCCTAGATTAGATCCAAATCATACCCCTTCGCTAGCAAATCGAAAACTGCCACACAATCCCAGTTAGCTCAGCCTTGCCACCTCAGCCTGCCACGTTAGCAAAATTGATGACGTGTCTACCACATCAGCTAAAGTCGCCCAGACCACTGTCCAGTCATCAATTCCTCTTTTCCAGTACAAAATAATTCTAGAAAATGGCTCTTTTGTAGAAAAACCCCTACAACTTCAAAACTCCATAACTTCTTAGTTTTAACTCTGATTTTAGTGATTCTTGCGCTTAAAGTTTTCTAAAATCATGATCTATTCAATCGTACCAATTTCAAGTATCAATTCTCACATATTTACAGTAGTTTTCTCTCATTTACATCTAGATCCCTACAACATGAGGATATTATTTTGATTAGTTTATATTTGTGACAATGGCATATAATTCCTGATTAGTTTTACATGTCATTACATTACAAATATGAATTGATAATTAAAATAATATATTAATTTGTAGGTCATCCATGTTAATGCTTCAATCAATCTTTTCTATCATTTCATGTGAAGCTTTAGTTCCTATCGTCTAATCTTTCCTTGAAAGAACACCATCATTCTATTCCTAATCTTTGCTTAGTCCAACCAAGATCCCAGTCCATCATTCTATTCCTTTTATTTGCAATTTGGATTTTATTCAATATTGTTTTGTTTATCGATAGAATCCACGATTAGTCGACAATGCTTTAGATCCGTTTGAGGGATTTCAAGACCAAGGTTTCGACAACACTGAGTAGCATTGGGTAAAAAGCAAGTGTCCTTGATCATCTTGTACATATGTTTTTAAATGTTTTGTTTTACAAATTCCATGTTGTGTCTATTAATTTGATGGGTAGTCACCTATGTTAGGGTTTTCTCTAGTTTTATTTTACATCCCTTGAAGCTTAGATGGTAGATGATATGAGTCTTTTGGTTAGAATTGCTTAGCTATGCTGTCGAGATGTTGGGAAGTGTCTTTTATAGGATTAGTGGACATACACAATGGTGATGATGAACTTGATTTAGTA